>NC_134083.1:113526059-114793059 GCF_000715075.1 Nicotiana tabacum
TGGGGTGGCCTTACATAGGGGAAACTCTCCAAATGTACTCGGAAGACCCAAATGTCTTCTTTGCTAATAAACAAAAAAGGTTCGACTACAACATTAATTTTACTAATTTGCTAATTTACATGAAAGAAACAGATCAGTCATGTGTTTGAGATTATTTGCAGATATGGGGATATATTCAAAACACACATTCTTGGATGCCCTTGTGTTATGCTAGCTAGCCCCGAAGCTGCACGATTCGTGCTGGTTACTAATGCTCACTTATTCAAACCGACGTACCCAAAGAGCAAAGAGAGAATGATTGGCCCTTCTGCTTTGTTCTTTCACCAAGGGAACTACCATTCTCGACTAAGGAAGATGGTTCAGAACTCGTTATCTCCTGAGGCTCTTCGAAATCTAGTTCAAGACATCGAGGCCCTATCTATTTGTTCACTGGAATCATGGGCAACAAAAGAGCAAGTAATCAACACATTCCACGAGATGAAGAAGGTTATCTAGCTAGCTAGTTCCATATAGGGGTGAATGCTGTTTTTTTAGTGTTGTTTTATTTCAAATGCTCATCACCATAACTTTATGCTCGTTGGGTCCCTAATGCATGTGATTTTCATGGGTATATATGTTACAGTTGTCATTTGAAGTTGGCATTCTTGCTATCTTTGGTCAATTGGACACAAAGCGCAAAGAGGAGCTCATTGAGAACTATTGCACAGTAAATAAGGGATACAATTATTTCCCTACAAACTTACCAGGAACCGCATATTACAAAGCTACAAAGGTAATACGTAAGCTTCCGCCGCTAGCTGTTGATTTCACTCCCTCAACATGACCACCAATTACAACTTAATATATAATGGACTTACTTTTTGTTGTTAAAGACAAGGAGAAAGCTTTATCAGATAATTAGTGAAATAATTTGTGAAAGGAAGGAGAAGAAAACAGTTGAGAAGGATCTCTTGGGTCGTCTATTAAATTTCAAAGATGAAAAGGGACATACTTTAACGGAAGATCAAATTGCCGACAATATCATTGGTGTACTCTTTGCTGCGCAAGATACAACAGCTAGTGCTCTAACTTGGATTCTCAAATACCTTCATGACGAACAGAAAAATTTTACAAGCAGTTAAGGTATTATATGTTGTTTCATACTCCTACTGTTCCCTAACTATAGTTTTGTTTCTTTTATCCCCTTTATATATATAATTAATGACTCATAAATCCAGAAATTATACTTATAATCCTTTTCCTTTCAAGTGCAGGTGGAACAGATAGCAATTTATGAGTATAATTAATGAAGAAGGAAAAAAGCCCTTGACATGGATTCAAACTAGAAATATGCCATTTACACACCGGGTAATTACTATTTACAACTTGGGAATATGCATGTATTCCACACCTTCAAGAAAAGAAAATCCCTCTCATTAGCTGGACAACTTGGAAGCTGCAGGTCATTTTAGAGAGTTTAAGAATGTCAAGCATTATATCTTTCACCTTTAGAGAAGCCGTGACAGACGTATTTTACGACGGTAAGGTCTCGAAGATTCATTCATGCACATATATATGATTCCTGACTATATAGAAGGTATATTCCTCATCGCTACTGCCCTAAACATGAGGTTAATTCCGAACTTTTAACTGCAGGATACTTAATTCCAAAAGGCTGGAAGGTCATGCCATTATTCTGAAACATCCATCATAATCCAGACGTTTTTGCTGACCCTTGGGATTTTGATCCTTCCAGATTTGACGTAAGTTAATTATCACTAATTAGCAAAGTGCTTTTCTAATTCTCTACTTCTCTTAGAATAATGTTTACCTGCTCCTTTTTCTTACTCTTTAACTCTTTTTCGTGGTGGTGGATGCATGTGCACAGGCTGCTCCAAAACCCAATACCTATATGCCATTTGGCAATGGAGCCCATGCTTGTCCAGGGAATGAACTTGCAAAACTGCACATGCTGATTTTAATCCATCATCTAGTCACCAACTATAGGTATGATAATGATATCATATTCCTCCGGGCATTTTCATATATACCCATTTTTAGAGTCACCACTAAAGTTATATCCGCATTGCACAAAAATTTACAAAGTATATCCCTCGGATTTAAAACAGTTCAATCTCTTGAATGCAATTTCAGAAATCAAATTTGAAGTTCTTCTATCTTTCAAATGCAACTTTAGAAATTCGAATCTGAAGTGATTCAATCTCCAACTTCAGAAATCAAACCTGAAGTTTCTTCTATCTTTAAATGCAAATTCTGAAATTCGAATCTTAAATAGTTCAATCTATTGAATACAACTTCAGATTTTGAATTTTAAGTTTTGAAATATAAACTTGTTTTTCGAATTTCAACAATCCAATACACGATTCAATGCCCAATTCTACTCCAAATGAACTCAAATTTAAACACAACTTTCAAATATCATAAAGAATAAATTTCAATCATCAAATTTTCAAAACAACAACAAATTTAACAAACCTATTTTGCAATTAAGAAGAAGAAGAAGAAAACATCAGTCAAGAAGAAGAAAAAAGTGTATGTAATTGAAGTTATCCAAAATTTGGGTATCACTTAAACTTTTTTTTTAATGTGGATACAAATTCAATGAGTGACCCAAAATTGGGCGCCACATGAAAATTTTCTTATTCCTCAGGAGTGCAAGCTATATGCTTAATTTTTAATTTTTTCCATAATGTTATATGTTTAATTTGACACTTCCAAAATTCATATAGCACCCTTAAAATTCTTGAACACTTGGGTGCCACAAAATCCCTCAGGACTTGTCAAACATAAAAAAGAACCTTCTTTTCTATTCCAGTTCTCACTAAGATTTTAATGTGATAATACCGAAATTTCTTTAAAAGACTCATAATACCTTGCATATGCAGCTCATGAAAGTGTGTTAAAAGCTGTATTCTAATGTCATTTGTGTTCTTTTATTCTCATGCTTTAACAATGGCAGGTGGGAAGTCATAGGTTCTCAGGGCGTGATACAGTATAGCCCATTTCCGGTACCTCAACATCGACTCCCAGCCAGGTTCTGGAAGGAAAGCAAAAACACAAAGTATCACGGGGAAACGAGATGCCCACTAATATAAATTAATAGCAATGAGAATAACGGAAAAACAGAAGATACCTCCTGACCTAGTTTCCACTTTCAAGTGAAACTCGAGCCAGCATCTTTTTTTATCCTGGGGCCTATCTCACTATTCATTTAGGCAAAATTATACTCTGTAATTATTGATTGTAATAAGAGGCAGCAGGAGGAGAGAGCTTTACCCAAAAGATGTAATATCATCTCCACTTCTGTTTCAATAGGTAATATAACTAGATTAATAGTATATCCTAAACTCTCTATGTGCTCCATTTGGTAAAATGATATGCAGAATGGTTCAAACTTAATAGGAAAGTGACACTATAGAGGCGGTTTACCAGCCAAAAAACAATGATGCTGAATGCAACATCTCTTTACGAATGGCACTGAAGAGCCTTTTACTTCACGTGAAGGTCAGCATCAATGGCCTCAAAACATTCATGTGTCCAAGTTGCTTGAGTGGCTATAAAAGAAAAAGGAAATTCCCTGAGATAAAGGGAAACCTAAAGATTGCAAATAGTTAGTAAATGCACATCATGAAGGGTCCCATGAGACAATTTGCTACGACAATAACAATCAATTGCTCATTGATCCTGAACCTATTATGGTCAGATTGGCTACACCCTTATTCACACTCAATCTAGCAAATGGAGGCATAGACATTTAAAGCACACACCATCTTGTTCAGCACGACCACTTTTAATCAGGATTATTCCAACAGAAACGTACCTCAATGATAGATCTATCATTTTGCCATACCCCAGCTGGATGGTTCTGACCTGTATCACCTAATAATTAATAAAACTGATAAGTGACACCAATTACACAAGGAGACCAGAATAACAATACAATTAAAAAATCAGTTAAAGAACCATGAAATGAGGGCCGCCGCAGCATAAGACAATAGAAATGTCAATAAGTATGTCACAAATATTTAAAAGACAAACTAGAAAGGTGCAAAGAATTCCGAGGAGTAGTATTTCAGCATGTGGGTGTCTCAATTCCGAGAATTTCATGAATTAGCAACGAAAATATTGCATATCAAGGCTCCTTGGTATGACGTAAAACCTTTAATAAGTACGAATTCTGTATTTGAGTGCTTGAAGATACTTTTTGTATACGGTCGAAATAGATTTCGGCCTTCGCATGTCCAATCGAGTTCGAACGATGATCAATCGAAGTAAGATTCCAAAGATGGAACAAACAAACCTCGAACCCGGGGGGGCGATCCACGTCGAGTTCGACATCGTTATCGAGCTCGAATCCAAATCGAACTATGATGCAGAGTACATCTATCATCTTTATAATCCAGAGACCAACCAACATTGACCCTGAATCAATTCGAGAGTTCGAGCCAGAATTGAGCTTGAGCCAAGACCGGGAGCTGGAGTCAAGATCGAGCTCAAACCAAAATCGAGAGCTCTAAGCAAGATCGAGCTCGCAGACAAAAGCCGTTGCAATCCCACTAGAGAGAATCTTGAAGAAATTGTGGAAAAGCTGATTTATCATGGGTCTCCCAGTGAGTGTTTATTTTATTATACTTAGAGCGAAGTCCCTCCACTGTAAAAGGGCATGGTTACCATTTCTGTAGTGCAGAGTTTTTTCCAGGCCTACATTGTAATAATAACATTATATTCTCCCGTAGTAAAGAATCATTCTTGGAGGCCTCTTAAATTGTTTCTATTTGTTGAATCCTAAGATTCATTTTTCTTTACAACCTTAACTATTTCACATTCTTCGCAATCCATATTTATATTTCTATTTATCCATACAATTTGTATTAAGTTGTGCCACATATCCTTGGAACTACGTATAAATTCAACTCTATCCATTTTTCGAGTAAACAGTTTGGCGCCCACCGTGGGGCCAAGGGTAACAGTAGTTGTTTGATACAAATCTACAATACGCACCAGTTTACAACTTCAAATCAGCAATGGCAAACTCTCGATTGATGGTTTTACCTATCGACCACGAAGCCGACCTTCAAGATGAAACCAAAAACTTGACACCCAGGGCCGGAAGGCGAATTAACGATGTCATCGAAGCTCGAGTCGAAGTACCGCTAGATGTTAATTCATAAGTGGCTCTTGAGGCGAACCAACGTTCCGAACCGGAAAAAAGCATTCAGGGCGGTACTCGATCCATAGCTCGAGACACCCATAATGTGGAGGAGATCGGAGTCAGCTTACGGATGATCTTCGAGATGTTACAAGTCCAGCAAATAGTGATAGCTCAATTGCAGAGCCAAACTCAGGTACAAAGCAGGCCGGAGCCCAATCCGCTTCGAGAAATCACCCACAGAACGGAACAAACCATAGTGAAGTCAAATGAGCAAGAATCGGGGACTACCCCTGAAATTACTAAATTGCTCGAGGAACTCACAAAACGAGTCGAAGCCAATGATAAAAAAGTAGAAACATATAATTCCAGGGTCGATCAGATCCTGGGAGCTCCACCAATGATAAAAGGGCTAGATTCGAAAAAATTCATTCAAAAGCCTTTTCCCTCGAGTGCAGCCCCAAAACCAATCCCCTAAAAATTCCGTATGCCCGAAATACCCAAATATAACGGAACGACCGACCTCAACGAGCACGTCACTTATTACACATGGCAATGATTTGGATGATGATGAGATCGAATCTGTATTATTGAAAAAATTCGGTGAAACCATGTGAAAGCGGGCAATGGTATGGTATCATAATTTACCATCTAACTCTATTAATTCTTTTGCTATGCTTGCAGATTGCTTCGTAAAAGCACATGCCGGAGCCATAAAGGTCAAAACAAGAAAATCGGACATGTTCAAGGCAATACAAAAGAATGACGAGATGCTAAGAGAGTTTGTTTCCCGTTTTCAAATGGAACAAATGTATCTGCCACCAGTCACAGACGATTGGGCTGTTCAAGCTTTCACTCAAGGCCTAAACGAGCGAAGCTCGATGGCTTCACGGCGGCTGAAGCAAAATCTGATCAAGTACCCAGCTATCACTTGGACCGATGTGCAAATTCGATATCAATCCAAAATAAGGGTCGAAGATGACCAGTTGATTTCTAGGTCTGTTACGAAAAGAACTACCAAGCAAAAGTCGACCAGAGATCGATACCAGCCATATATCAGAAACGATACTACCGCCGAGTATCCGAGGCCTCTTTAAAATAAACCTCGTATACTGGGGGGCTTTATCATTGAACACATCTGTGATGATTATCAAGTTCGGTGCAAAGGAAGTTACTTCGTTATTTCATGACAAACAGTGTCTCATCATGAAACGTTGTAAGAGCCAAAATGGTCAAAACGAACCATGCTTATGTAGTTGGCCCGAGCCCTGACGCAAAACATGAACACATGTATAATGACTTGCAAAGAAAGTCCTCTTCTTCACTGATATTCTACGTTCAAGATTTATTATGCAAACAGGATCGAGTCCGAGCAAGCACTCACTCGACCACTAAGCCTACGGGCTACTTTGACTATTATGCCTACGGGTTGTATTACATCGAGTTTGAATCATTCGCTCGACTACTAAGCCTATGGGCTACTTTTATTTCGAGTTCGAGCAAGCACTCACTCGACTATTATGCCTACGGGTTATATTACATCGAGTTTGAATCATTCACTCGACTACTAAGCCTATGGGCTACTTTTATTTTGAGTTCGAGCAAGCACTCACTCGACCATTATGCCTACGGGCTATATTACACCGAGTTCGAATCATTCACTCGACCACTAAGCGTACGGGATACTTTTATTTCGCGTTAGAGCAAGCACTCACTCGACCACTAAGCCTACGGGCTACTTTTATTTCGCGTTCGAGCAAGCACTCACTCGACCACTAACCCTACGGGCTACTTTTATTTCGAGTTCGAGCAAGCACTCACTCGACCATTAAGCCTACGGGCTGCTTTGACCATTATGCCTACGGGTTGTATTACATCGAGTTCGAATCATTCACTCGACTACTAAGCCTACGGGCTACTTTTATTTCGAGTTCGAGCAAGCACTGACTCGACCATTAAGCCTACGGACTGCTTTGACCATTATGCCTACGGGCTGTATTACATCGAGTTCGAATCATTCACTCGACTACTAAGCCTACGGGCTACTTTTATTTCGAGTTCGAGCAAGCACTCACTCGACTATTACACCTACGGGCTATATTACACCGAGTTCGAATCATTCACTCGACTACTAAGCCTACGGGCTACTTTTTTTCGAGTTCGAGCAAGCACTCACTCGACTATTAAGCCTACGGGCAGCTTTGACCCGGGCTATATTACATCGAGAGAATCATTCACTCGACTACTAAGCCTACGGGCTACTTTTATTTCGAGTTCGAGCAAGCACTCACTCGACTATTACACCTACGAGCTATATTACATCGAGTTCGAATCATTCACTTGACTACTAAGCCTACGGGCTACTTTTATTTCGAGTTCAAGCAAGCACTCACTCCACCATTACGCCTACGGGCTACATTATTTCGAGTTCGAATCATTCACTCAACTAATAAGACTAAAGGCTACATCACTTCAGGTTCTCGCTTGATTATAGAGGCTACGAAGTCCAAATTTGACTAAGTATGAATGTTTTCACAAAAAAGAAGCAAGTCGGCAAAATTGTCTATATACAAATTAGTCTACATGATTGATTACAACGTAAAAATTAAGGACTAAGCTTCCTGGTCATCCTCAGGAGCGGTCTCTTCTCTATCAGGCTCCCCCCATTCTCGAAACTGCTCTTACTCCCATCGTCATCATCATCGTCATTGAAAACCAAAGCTTCAGCATCGGCTTCAAGTTCTTTGGCCCTTTGTATATCTTCAGCGAGGTCAAAACCTCGAGCATGGATCTCCTTGAGGGTTTCCCTCCGAGATCGGCACTTAGCAAATTCAGTAACCCAATGTGCTCGAGCATTGGCGATCTCGGCTGCCACGAGTGCATCTGCATCAACCTTTACCTTTTCGACATCAGATTCAGCCTTTGTAAGTACAGAGGCCAACCGAGCCTCGAGCAACTCTATTCTTCTTGCTTGAACCATGCCTTTTTCATTCATTCTTTGAAGTTGGGTTTCGGCCTATGATAACTGGGCTAGAGCAGTTTCTTTCTCTGCAGCAAAGCGGTCCATACCTTCTTTCCACTGCAGAGACTCCGCTTTTATCACGTCGACCTCCTCACGAAGTTTCCCGATCATCTCAATTTTTTGCTGCAATTGTGAGACCAAAAATTTAGCCATCGTTCCGGTATCAAGCCCATAGGTTTTTAAATGTATCATTACCTGCTCAGACAAGTCGGTCTGATCTCGATAAGCCTTGGCCAACTCAGCTCGAAGGTCTTTTATTTCCTTTTCTCTCTGCCCTAAAAGAAGTGTTAAGGATTTCTCTCATCTGTAACCCGTTGAACGTCAGCCTCATATCGACGCAACTCGTTTTGGGACCGAGAACATGTTTCTCGATGAACTGTCGCTGCCTACAAAAGAAACAGGAAATGAAGTTAACGAAAAGTAATCATGAAGATAATACCGACAAACTAATTTTAAGGCTTACCTGATTCAAAGCCTGCCGCACCCCATGAAAAAGATCTGGTTCATCACCAGTACTGGCAATGTCCTCGACACCGGTAAACATGTCACGAAAGGGATCCTCTCCATCGTGACGCCTGTCTAGATCGAGGTCCCGTAGAGCTTGAGCTTCCCGAATCACCCCTTCGGAAAAATGGGAAAGGTGGGCAAATCTTCTATTGTTGCTACCCCAAAAGAATCACTTGGAGCATTCTCTTCGGTTCGAAGGGATTCGAGGGCCCTTTCAGACATATCCCCCATCCGTTGACTCAGATGAGATGAATCTTCGATCTCCGATAATTCGGGGATTCCACCCGAATTTTTCTCCGGTATATCCTCAGTTCGAGGCGGAGCCTCATGAAGCGTCATCGATCCAGCAGTCGATGGGGGTATCGGTGGTTCTCTTCGTTCGAGCCGCCAACGCGGACCCATCATTTTCTTCTTCTTCCTAATCTTCATCCCTTAGACGCAGAACTGATTTCACGGTCAAATGAATGGCATTTTTGTTCGGCTTACGAGCCGTCCTCTTCTTCGATTTTGGATCTTTGGGAACGGTGTCTCTTTTCCTTTTATTTTCCTTCACCGGCTTTGGGACAGAGGCCAAAGTTTTTTCCTCATTGGACAAGGGCCTCAAAACCGCATCTTTACCTAGACCCGCATATGGAAATTTTTGTTAAGATATTCGAAAACTACCTCGTTCGAACTATCAAAGAGTACGAGAAAGAGGCTTACCATGATTTTTTGCCTCCCACCGACCCTTTGACAAATCGCGCCATGAGCGCTCGGCGTATGTGGAGGTCGAGACAAGAGCTCGTACCCAGTTCTTGAGATCGGAAACTGCTCCGGGTATCCAGGGAACCGCTACATCACAAAAAGAAGAGTGTCGATGAGAAAAGAAATGAAAGAACAAAATAGAAGCAATAGCAGGATCACACTTATGTTTCATATTCCACTCCTCGGGAAAGGGCATCTTTTCGGTCGGAATCAGGTTCGAAGTCCTCACTCAAACGAACCTTCCCATCCAACCCCGATCCCTATCCTCGTCAATACTCGAGAACAGAGCCATGGAAACCCGAGGCTGAATTTTTATTAACCCTCCTCGAAAAAGTCGAGGGCGATACAATTAGATAAGATGGTCGAGGGTGAACTGCATCCCCTCGATTTTGCTCATGAAATATCGGATCAGGACAATAATCCGCCAAAAAGAAGGATGGACCTGGCCTAGGGTTATTTGGTATTGACGACAGAAGTCAATAATAACGGAATCGAGGGGACCTAACATGAAAGGGTAAGTATACACATTCAAAAACCATTTCATGTAAGAAGTGATATCTTCGTCAGAAGAAGGAATCATTATTTCTTTTTTATCCCAATTGCAATCTTGCTTTAGCTATTGGAGGTGCTTCTCGGTTATCGAACATATGTACCTCGATACTGGTTCACATCGGCCAGGGACCGATGAGCCTTTACCGACCTTAAAATCAAAAGTAAGGATTCATGCCATGGGAACGCACTCCTCAAGCCGTGGTTCTGCCGGTGTATCATCGGCGGCACATTGTGAAGATGAAGCATTTTCCTTCTGAGGAATGGTTTGTGACGTTTTTGCCATTTTTGAATTCAGAGGTAAGGAATAGAGGAAAGTGACAAAGATTTGGTAGAATTGAAGAGGGGCTTTTGCAAAAAGAAATCACAGATTTACGGGTAAGTTAGCGAATACGAAAAGGGACTTGGGAAATTTGGAAGATAGAAGATGTAAAAGTGGTAAATGACAAAAGGAAGGGTTATTTATAGGTTCAAGCGATGGCGGTTCAGTATCAGCAGTGGCCGACCACCGCCTGATATGCATTAAATGCCTTGAAACATTAAATCCACGGAATAACTATCACATGCATCATGGTCGAACCCGATGGAAACGTCAGGTTATAATCCGATCGAGCCACCAAAAAATCATACCATTTCTCACCACATTCTTTCTGAGAAACGAGGGGGCTATCTGTATACGGTCGAAATAGATTTCGGCCTTCGCATGTCCGATCAAGTTCGAATGATGATAAATCGAAGTAAGATTCCAAAGATGGAACAAACAAACCTCGAATCCGGGGGGCCGATCTACGTCGTGTTCGACATCATTATCGAGCTCGAATCCAAATCGAACTATGATGCAGAGTAAATATATCATGCTTATAATCCAGAGACCAACAAACATTGACCTTGAATCAATTCGAGAGCTCGAGCCAGAATCGGGCTTGAGCCAAGCCCGGGAGCTCGAGTCAAGATCGAGCTCAAACCAAAATCGAGGGCTCTAAGCAAGATCGAGCTCGCAGACAAAAACCGTTGCAATCCCACTAGAGAGAATCTTGGCAGAAATTGTGAAAAAGCTGACTTATCATGGGCCTCCCACTGAGTGTTTATTTTATTATGCTTAGAGCGAAGTCCCTCCACTATAAAAGGGCATGGTTACCATTTCTGTAGGGCAGAGTTTTTCCCAGGCTTACACTGTAATAATAACATTATATTCTTCCAAAGTAAAGAATCATTCTTGGAGGCTTTTTAAATTGTTTCTATTTGTTGAGTCCTAAGATTCATTTTTCTTTACAACCTTACCTATTTCACATTCTTCGCAATCCATATTTGTATTTCTATTAATCCATACAATTTGTATTAAATTGTGCCACATATCCTTGGAACTACGTATAAATTCAACTCTATCCATTTTTCGGGTAAATACTTTTCTCAACAAAAAAAAAATTTCTGTACCAAATGGATAAAAATGACTTATAACAGGGTAAGTCATCTTTAGTTTAAAAAAACACTCTACTCCTACTCTACTTTGCAACATGTAGGCGTTATTTACTCTTTACTACTAACAAGTAACAACAATTACTAAACTTGATCACATGCCTCATCTCTAACACCCTCTTCCACTATCATATGCCCCCTAGAATTTATGTTCAATCAACAACAACAAACCCAGCGTAATCTCATAAGTGGAGTTTGAGAAATATAATGTGTTTATTGACCTTACCTCTACCTTGTGAATATAGAGAGATTATTTTAGATAGATCCTCTGTTCAGGGATTGTATAGAATTTATGTTCAATCAAACACCCAAAATTATAAGATTTCAGGTGAAATATTTTCTATAGAAGAATTTCTCATGTAAAAGTTTTTATATAAAGAATACTTTTAAAAAGAACTTTACATCATACCATTAGGGTCTTAATTAATACAAGCAATGTTCCACATATTGGATTTAGCTTCAAGTTTGAGAGAGTACTCTATTACAAAGTTTACTTCATGCAGGCTTAAGCTATCAATCAGGCACCCGCAGTGTCACAACCCCAAAATCTCACATTTAGGATCGTGATGACACTTAGTCTTTATGTCACGCCCCGAACCTAGGAGCGATACAAGCACCTGGTGCCTCACCTAACCTGGCGTACCAAATTACGACTAAGGGACTCTGAACACATAATGTCATACTTTGGCCATGGAGCCACCTTGCAAGACAATTTGCGAAGCAAAATATAAACCTGAATGGAAACTAGCGCTAACTAAACATCAATATAAAGCTAGGCCGAAAAGGCCATCACAGCTACTACAGCTGACAAACCACCAAATTATACATACCAGGCCTACAAACCCAACATACTGTACTAACCAACAGGATATGTCTACAAGCCTCTACTGATAGATGTACTATGATCGGAACAGGGCCCCGACCTACCCATAACATATATACAGATATACATAAGATGTACACAACACTCTAGACCTGGCAACTCCGAAAGACGTGGAGCTTACCGATCAGGCTGAACTCGGGAAACACCTACTGAGGAGATCTACTCGTCTGTCTATCTGAACCTGCATGCATGAAATGCAGCGTCCCCGGAAAAGGGACGTCAGTACGAAATAATATACCGAGTATGTAAGGCAATAACATAACTGAAAATCGAAACTGAACTGATAATATAATAACTGGAAGTAACTGGGAGTCAAAGATGATCTGGAGATATACTTACCTGCTGATACTGACTCAACTCCTTCAATATAGTAAGTAAAATAATTGTACGGCCTTATAAGGCTCGGTATATATAACTGCTCTGCCATAGTAGGCTCGCTCATAGGCGCTCGGCCATACTAGGCTATGTATCTCGACCATGCTGGGTTCGCTCATAGGCGCTCGGCCACAGTAGGCTCGGTATATAACTTTCCATCTGATCAGAGATTGCCCAATAGGGACCTGCCCATCGATTATAGCTCGATGGTAATGAAAATACTGTAATACTGTATATATAGGCTTGCTGCTCTCTTGACTGGAAGAAGACAATACTAAAATTGAATATAGAGTCTCGATAAGGAATAATATTGTAACTTATGAGACTAGAATAGTGTGAATAAATTCATGAATATGAACTTCTCTTTTTGTCTCATTACTAACACATGTAGCTACGAGATCATGCCAAAATGAAGGAAGGCTTAGCCTTAACATACCTTATCACAATCTTTCCAATCACCAAGTTGAACTCACCTCTTCGCACCTTAATCTACAAGAATGATAATAATACTATCGTTAAGTTACGAAAGGTACAACTATCGCACAACGAACGACAAACCTATTTTATATTAAAACGGGCAGCATCTCCCCTATAATCCTTACTTCCTCCAATTTCAAGATAACACCAACAATACAAGAACAGAACAATAACAACATATATACATCATTTTCCAGCCCTATATACACCATCAAATACTATAAAATAGCCCAACACACCCCAATCTTTTCGTACACAAAACGACCACCGTAGTAGTGTCAAACGACCCAAAAATGTTATGACGAACGACCAGCCAACCACCCTACATTTATATGGTGTTTATAAACCCCCTTCCTCCTCCAAAACTCCACAAAATATTAGTAAAACACGCAGCCCAACAGCAACACAAAACAGTCCACAAAACAGTCCGCTACAAGTGAATAACTCGAACTCACGGCTTCCGATCACCGTCCCGTGAGTTCTTACAAGTATAGAATGACTTACCATGAATTTACAGAAGAAAAATTGGATGAAAGAGAGAAGTAAACTCACCTTATTTGTTGGATAACTCAGCTCTTATCTTGGTTCTTCAAACTCTAGGTTTTACCTCCAATTGGAACTTGAAAGGGAGAGAAAATCAATTAGGGTTTGTGGGAAATTTTTGGGAGGATTCTTTGCAGAGCTTATGTCTGGTTATTATTCTCTATTTTAAGTCTAATATATGAAGAAAATAGGCCCTTAAAAGGCCTCTTTGGACGACCCGAAATGGCCCATTTTTTTGGGCTCTCATTTAAGCAAGCAGGTGACACACCTACTTGTCACCTAGCAGCTTGCGCAGTATCGCACAAATGCCCATATCTTTCTACTCCAATGTCGTATTGACAAACGGTTTAATGCGTTGGAAAATAGACTCATAGATATTTAATTTGATAGGTGGAACACCCCATAAATCTAAGTATATTGGGAGAAAATTACAGTTACATTTGACCCAAAGTTTCAGTAAAACTTATGAATGTAACTTGTGATGACTTTCATCGACTTTTGTTCCACAACTCTCTTGACTTCAAAACATAACACACGGATGTCATACGACTAATATAAATCATAACATAATCTCCTTATCATGTTAAGCACCCTAGTCTCACCCCAAAGGTATATGTTATAACATTCCCAACTTGTCGACTTTCGACGAAACATTATTTTCTTCAATTGCTTTATCTTCTGAACCGTCCAACCCTCTTTGTACTTGTTGTTCATGATCTTCAATATTTGTAACCTCAGAGGTAACATGATTAAATTAATTTATATACTTTTAAATATTATCTCATTTTTGGTCCTACATTAGTTTGCTTACGATGCATTTTTATGTACGAAAATATAGGGTGTAACACTTTAATACTAGGTAAGCCTAGCACATGTTGAGAATTTAACCGAAAGAAACGACTAAGTTATTAATTTAAACTGATAAATGATATAATAAAAGCTCAAACGTAACAACAGTCATACAATCCCAAAACCGGTAGTACAGAGTCATAATCTCTACTGAAATACACTAGGAATCTCTATTACAATACTATTTGAAAATAAGAGAAACAATAGCATATGATCACTAGAAGGTGACTCTGAGGCCTGCGAGCGTCAAGCAGGTATACCTTGAAGTCTCTAAGATGTTTGAATCAACTCACTGGAATCCGGCACGGGCAGAGGTACCTGGATCTGCATAAAAATGTGCAAAAGCGTAGTATGAGTACACCACAACTGTATCTAGTAAGTATCAAGACTAACCTCAGTGGAGTAGTGATGAGGGTAAGTCAAGACACTCACTAAACATAGAAACTTGTGAAGAATATTAATATAAAGCTAACAACAGAATGTAAAAGCAATAAATGACAACAAAGCAGAATATTAATATAAAGCTAATAACGTAAAGTAAAAGCAGTAAATGACAACAAAGAGTAAGCATGTGATAAAAACAATAAAGAATCAAATACAGTTAAAAATACAAGTGAAATAAATTAAAGAAAACATTAACCGTTCAAATCAACAAATCGTTCCAACATAGAATGTACAACAAGAATCACCTCGAGGTTCACACCTCATATTCACATTTCACAAGTCACAAATCACAAATCTTCCTTATATCTCCATGTGAGCCTTGCATTTATTTTTAAAAATATTTTTTCCGAAATAGCTTCACGCGCTTTAGCCCCCTTATCTCGTCGCGCGTGCTTTAAATGAAGTAATTTCCCTTACTAGCAACATGCGCATAAATCCCCCCTATCTCGCCGCATGCGCATCAAAATCACCACCCTTATGCTGTCGCATGTGTATCACATCACAACACAATAATCAACCCGCACCACACGTATGCCACAACATTTCCAAAACAACAATACCAATATCACAACAACGCATAGCTCACGGCTCAATAATATTGTATACAAGAGTCTCAACAACAACACAATGAAATGGAAGAATAAACTCAACAATGAAAGTTATTCCATATAATACCAACTTCAGTTGAATGCACATAAGAATAAACTCGAAAACAAAAGATATAACATGTAATAAGAACTTCAATTAAATGCATATAAGAATAAACTCGAAAACAAAAGACATAACATGTAATAAGAACTTCAATTAAATGCATATAAGAATAAACTCGACAATATAAGACATAAAATGTAAACAACTTCAATTAAATGCATATAAGAATAAACTCAACAACGAAAGGCAAAACATGTAATAATAACATCCATTAAATTCATACAAGAATAAACTCGACAATGAAAGATATAACATATAATAACAACTTCAATTAAATGCATATAAGTAAACTAAGAGTCTAAACCGGTCAATTTCAACATATGAGCCTGTGTATACACTCGTCACCTCATGTACATGTATTTCACATAATCCAAATAGTACAATTAAACCAAATCCTAAGGGGTAGTTCCTCCACACAAAGTTAGGCAAGATATTTACCTTAACTAGGCCAAATCGAAACTCAAAAATGGATTTTCCCATAACATTCGCCTCTGTATGAAACAAATCTAACAAAAAGAAACTTAATATCATCAAAAAATTCAAGAGAAACCAATTTTTATTAATAAAGTTAAGATCTTTATATAGTTCCCCAAAAGTCAACAAAAGTCAACCCCGAGACCTCCCAATCAAAACCCGTGTCCAAGTGTAGATCTCCACTACCCATAACCCACGAGTCCATATATGTGTTTTGTTTTCAAATCCAAGTCTAATTCGTCTCTTGAATCTCAAATTTTTATTATTCAAAACATAGACAAAAACCTCCAAAACTTCTCTTCAAATTTCATGAATTAGAGGTTAAATCTCATAAATAATCACGTAATATAATTGAAATTGGTTCAAAATGACTTACCCAATAGTTGTATGTGAAAACCCCTCCTCAAAATAACATCCTAATGAGTATAGGGTTCTAAAATGTTATAAATAAAGCAAAGTCCCGTATTTCAGCCCTTTTGTTCACGTGCAGAAGTCGCAAATGCAACCCCCGGTTCGCAAATGCGGACAACACCTTGCAAATGCAGTGCCTGACAACCTGGGGAAATGTCGCAAATGCTACACTGACTTCGCAAAAGCGAAGCCATTCCCTTCCGCAAATGCGGCCAAATTGTCGCAATTATGGCCTGCCCAGCTCAAGGCCATTTTTTCCAATTGCGAGTAAGGCATCGCATTTGCGATACCTGAACTCTCCATGCCTACTTCGCAATTGTGATGCTGGTGCTCACAATTGCGATAACTACAGCACCAGCACACCAGCAACCTGAAACAAGTTGAAACCATTTTGAAATACGTCTGAAACTCACCCGAGCCCTCGGGGCTCCACGCCAATCATCCGCACAAGTCTAAAAATATCATACGAACTCATTCGTGCGATCAAAACACCAAAATAATATGTCAAACCACGAATCAGACACCAAAACACATGAAAATAAAAAAGAAACTCACGAATCGCTAGAATCACAATCGAGGGTCTTATTCCTATCAAACCAACTCGGAATGACACCAAATTTTGCAGATAAGTTCCAAATAACAAAACGGACCTATTCAAAGTCCTGAAACCAAAATATGAACCTGATAGACATAAATTCAATCTACAGTCAAACTTACGGAATTTCTAAACCTTCAAATTGTCAGCTTTCGGTAAAGCAAGCCAGAACAAGCTAGGAACCTCTAAATTCAATTCCGGGCATATGCCTAAGTCCAAAATCACTATACAAACCTATTGGAGCCATCAAAACACCGTTACGGGGTCATTTTGCACAATAGTCAAACCTCAGTCAATATTTCCAACTTAAGCTTCTAAAACCAACGGATCTAAATCAATCAAAAACTTCCCCGAAACAAAACTAACCATCCCCGCAAGTCATATAACTACAAATACACATACATAAAGCTTTTAAAAGGGAAACATGACTCATATACACAAAACAACCAGTCAGGTCATTGTATTCTCCCCTCCTAAAACAAACGTTTGTCCTCGAACGTGTATAGAGACATACCTAAGGTTCTAAAAAGGTGAGGATAATGACTCTGCATGTCATGCTTGGTCTCCCAGGTCGCCTCCTTGACCGGGTGACCTCTCCATTGAATCTTCACTGAAGCAATGTTCTTTGACCTCAACTTCCGGACATGTCTGTCCAATATAGCCACCAGCTCCTCAACATAAGTCAAATCCTTGTCCAATTTGATTGAGCTGAAATCTAATACATGTGATGGATCACCATAATGCTTCTGGAGCATGGAAACATGGAACACCGGGTGAACTACCGATAAGTTGGGTGGCAATGCAAGTCTGTAGGACACCTCACCAACTCTCTCAACAATTTCTAAAGGATCAATATACCGAAGGCTCAAATTGCCCTTCTTTACGAACCTCATCACAGCCTTCATGGGTGAAACTCTGAGCAGAACCCTCTCTCCTACCATGAATGCTGCATCACAAGCCCTCCGATCAGCATAACTCTTCTGTCTGGACTGTGTTGTATGAAGCTGATCCTGAATCAACTTTACCTTCTACAAGGCATCCCGAACCAAATCAGCACCCAACAACCTAGCCTCCACAGGCTCAAACCATCCAATCGGAGAACGACATCGCCTCCCATATAAGGCCTCATAAGGTGTCATTTGGATGCTCGATTCATAGCTATTGTTGTAGGAAAACTTTGCGAGCAGTAGAAACCGATCCCATGAACACCCGAAATCAATAACACAGGCATGTAGCATGTCTACTAATACATAAAGAGTGTACTCGGACTGGCCGTCCATCTGAGGATGAAATGTCGTGCTCAGCTTGACCTATGTTCCTAACTCATGCTGCACAACTCTCCAAAAATGCGATGTGAACTGCATGCCTCAATCAAAAATAATAAACACCGGCACACCATGAAGACTATCAATCTCACGAATATAAATCCGAGCCAGCTGCTCTGAAGAGTGGGTAGTCATGAGTAGAACAAACTGTGCAGACTTGGACAGTCTGTCCATTATGACCCACATTGCATCGAATTTCCTCAAGGTCTGTGGAAGTCCAACTACAAAATCCATGGTGATATGCTCCCACTTCTACTCTAGAATATCAAGCCTCTAAAGTAAACCACCCAGTCTCTGATGCTCGTACTTCACCTATTGACAGTTTAAATACTGAGCCATATATTTCACTATATCTTTCTTTATACTTCTCCCCCAATAGTGCTGAAAATCTTGGTACATCTTTGTGGCACCCAGATGAATGGAATACCGCGAACTGTGGGTTTCCTCAAGAATCAACTCAGGCAACCCATCCATATTGGGCACACAAATCTGGCCCTACATCCGCAACACCTCATCATCGCCAATAGAAACCTCCTTGACATTACCGTGTTTTACAGTGTCCTTAAGGACAACTAAGTGGGTATCATCATACTGATGCGCCTTGATCGTCAAAAAAAGAAGATTGCAAAACCACGCAAACAAGAACCCAACTAGGCTCCGAGATATCCAACCTCATGAAGCGATTGGCCAAAGCCTGAACATCCAGTCCTAACGGTCTCTCTCCAACTCCAATATAAGCAAGACTCCCCATGCTCTAAGCCTTCCTACTCAAAGTATAGCCCACCAAATTGGCCTTCCTAGGAAGATAAAGAATGGTGATATCATAGTCTTTTAATAGATCTGACCACCTCTGTTGTCTCAAGTTCAGATCCTTTTATTTAAACGAGTGTTGTAGACTCCTATGATCTGTGAATACCTCACAAGACACGACGTAGAGACAATGCCTCCAAATCTTCAACACGTGAGCAATGGCTTCCAACTCTAAATCATTTGTTGTGTAGTTATTCTCATGTGGCTTCAACTAACGTGAAGCATAAACAATCACTCTACCCTACTACATCAATACGAACCCAATGCTAATCCGTGAAGCATCACAATAAACTGTATAAGAACTCGATGCAGAAGGTAAAACCAAAACTGGAGCTATGGTCAAGGCAGTCTTGAGCTTCTGGAAGCTCTTCTCACACTCATCAGACCACCTGAATGGGCCACCTTTTTGAGTCAATCTGGTCAAAGGATCTGCGATGCATAAGAAACCCTCCACGAAATGGTTATCATAACTATCCAAGCTTAGAAAACTTCAGATCTCGATAGTAGAAGACGGTCTGGGCCAACTCTGAACTGCCTCCACCTTCTTCGGATCCACCTTAATCCCCTAATTAAAAGCCACATGGCGCAAAAAATCCACTAAATCAAGCCAAAACTCACACTTGGAGAATTTAGCATATAACTTCTTCTCCCTCAAGGTCTGGAGCACGATCCTCACATGGTGCTCATGATCCTCCCGATTGCGAGAATACACCAATATGTCACCAATGAATACGATGACAAAAGAATCAGATTATACCTGGAACACACTATTCATAAAGTGCATAAAGGTTATGCGGACATTGGTTAGCCCAAATGAAATCACCAAAAACTCATAGTGACCATAGCGAGTCCTGGAAGACATCTTCAGAATGTCTGAATCCCGAATATTCAACTAATGGTACCCCGATCTCAAATTAATCTTCGAGAGTACCTGATCACCTTGAACCTGATTGAATAAATCATCAATACACGGTAGTGGGTACTTATTCTTGACTGTAACCTTGTTCAGCTGCCTGTAATCAATACATATCCAAAACTCACACTTGGTGAGTTTTGGCTTTATCGAGGGGCTCCTGAAGTTGTTCCTTTAATTATTTCAACTCCACTGGTGTCATACGATATGGTGGAATAGAAATGCGTTGAGTGTCCGGCACTAGGTTAATACCAAAATCGATATCCCTATCAGGCGGCATGCCCGGTAGGTCTGCTGAAAACACATCTGGAAAATCTCTCACTACTAGAAATGACTCAACTATAGGAGTATTAGCATTGACATTCCTCACAAAGGCTAGATATGCTAAGCATCCCTTCTCAACCATTCATTGTGCCTTCAAGAAAGACACTACCCTATTAGGAACATAATCTAATGTACCTTTCCACTCCAACTTCGGCAAACCTAGCATAGCCAATGTTATGGTCTTGGGGTGATAATATAGAATAACGTGATAGGACGACAACCAATCCATGCCCAATATCACGTCAAAGTCGACCATGCTGAGTAGAAAAAGGTCAACCCTGGTCCATAATTCCAGATAGTGACCAAACATGTCTGATAGACACGTTCTACCATAATGGAATCCCCAATAGGTGTAGACACATAAACAGGGGCACTCAAAGAATCACGAGATATATCAAAATATGAAGCAAAGTAAGATGACACATACAAATATGTGGAATACGGATCAAATAAAACTAATGCATCCCTATGTCAGACTGAAACAATACATATGATGAAAGCATGTGATGCAACAACCTTGGTCCTACCCAAAAAAGCATAGCAACGGGCATGTCCTCCCCATCTATGATGACCTCTACCTGCCTGACCTCCACCTCTAGTTGGCGGTGTAGGTGGAGTGGCAACTAGAGAAGCAACCATAGCCTGTGTACCTTGTGGAACTCGTGGAGCCTGTGGAGGTGCACCCCTCCTAAGTCTGGGACAATCCCTCACCATATGCCTAGTATCATAAGATTTGAAACAACCTCTCTACAAGCATGGATGTTGGAATTGAGTCTGACCCGGTCGGCTAGAATGACCACTGCAGGCACCTCGTGCAAGAGGTACACTGGAAAGTGGTTGTGAACAATAGGGGAGCTGAGACCTCGGAATAGCTAGAGTATTGCAAGTCGCCGAACATTCTGAATGAACTAGTCGACTAACATAACCTCTGTCATGACGAGTTGAAACAGTAGCGCAGGAACCACTAAATCCTCCAGAATCTCGAGGCCTCTTTGCCTCCCTATCCTTGCTCTCCTGGCCACACATACGCTCCATCCTCTGAACGATCTCCACAACCTGCTAAACTGGAGTATCCGTCTCCAATTCCTGTTACTGAATCTAAGACCATAACTGAGCCCCTCGATAAATATGCGGACTCGCTCTCTGACTGTAGAAACCAAAATAGGTGCATGACGGGATAACTCACTGAATCTCATGGCATACTTTGTCACGGTCATAGTCTCCTGACGCAACTGCTCGAACTCTGCGTGTCATGCACCCTAGAGGGTTTGGGGAATGAACTCCCTAAAACGGATATGAAAATTGAGCCCAAGTGAGTGGCATTGCATCAACGGTCCTACCCTCATCATAATCCTGCCACTACCTATATGCCGACCCCGTCAGCTGAAATGTAGTAAAGGTGACTCTGCTCACCTCCACAATGCCTATGGTGCGTAGAATGCCATGGAACTGGTCTAGAAAACCCTATGCATCCTTAGTAACTTCTCCACTAAAAGTAGTAGGTTCATACCTCTTGAACCTCTCAAGTCTTCTCTCCTCCTCCTCCCTTGCCACTGGCCTGACTTCAGGCTGAACCACAATAACGGGATATACTGTCATAACACACAGAACCTGATCAATATGGACCCGCTGCTCTAAAGTACGGGCGGCGGGAGTCTGAACTTTTCCCCCAGCATGAGATGTAGCTAGTGCAACTAGGATCTATCCCTCCTGAGCTAAAGTACCGGCCATACTCAGAAAATGTGCCAAAGTCTCTTTAAGTCTAGGGGTAGCAACAGGCGCCTTAAGTGCCTGCCCCCAACCAGAGCTACTGGTGACTCCTCATCCACTGCTCTGGCAGGTGCCCTAGCTGCGGCACGTGCCCCTTCTCGGCCTCTACCCCGGCCTCTCGCGAGTCTAGCAGAGGGTGAGGGTGTCTGCTCAGCTAATATAGTAGTGCGTGTCCTTACCATTGTGAGAGAATAGAAAGATAAAGGCTTAGATTCCAAAAATCAACAAATCTGCACGATAAGGAATGAAAGAAGTGGAATTTCCTTATAGTTCCATCGCCTCTCGAAGATAAGTAAAGACGTCTTCATATCGATCCGCAAGATTCTACTAAACCTGCTTATAACTCGTAGCACCTATGAAACTAGAGCTCTGATACCAACTTGTCACGATCCCAAAATTCCACATTTTCTCTAAGACTAGGTAAGCCTAGCACACATTGAGAATTTAACACAAATAAATGACTGCTATTAATTTAAACTGATAAATGACATAACAAAAGCTTAAATGGAGCAACAATCATACAATTCCAAAATTGGTAGTACAGAGTCATAATCTCTACTGAAATACACTAGAAATCTCTACTATATTACTAGTTGAAAATAAAAGAAACACTAGCATATGATTACTAGAAGGTGACTCCGAGGCATGCGAGCGTGAAACATGTATACCTTGAAGTCTCCGTGATGACTGAATCAACTTACTAGCATCAGACACAGGCAGATGTACCTGGAGCTGGACAATAATAAGCAGAAGCATAGTATGAGTACACCACAATGGTACCTAGTAAGTATCAAGACTAACCTCGGTGCAGTAGTGACGAGGTCAAGTCAAGACACTAACTAGACATAGAAATTTGTGCAGAATATTAATATAAAGCTAACAACGGGAAGTAAAAGCAATAAATAACTACAAAGCAGAATATTAATATACGTCTAACAATGAAAAGTAAAAGTTGTAAATGACAACAAAGAGTAATCATGCGATTAAAAATAACAAAGAATCAAATACAGTTAAAAATACAAGTGAAATAAATTGAAGAAAACATTAATCGTTCAAATCACTAGCGTTGTTCCGACATAGAATGTACAACAAGAATCACCCCAAGGTACCACACCTCATATTCACATTTCACAAGTCACAAATCACAAATCTTCCTTATATCTCCGTGTGAGCCTTGCATTTATTTTTAAAAATATTTTTCCAAAAATAGCTTCACACGCTTTAGCCCCTTTATCTCGCCGTGTGTGCTTCAAATGAAGTAATTTCCCTTACTAGCAATACGCGCATAAATCCTCATTATTTCGCCGCATGCGCATCAATAGCACCACACTTATGCCGCCGCATGCACATCACATCACAACACAATAATCAACTCACACCACAAATGCTCATATGCCACAACACGGCCTAAAAACAATACCAATGTCACAACAACGCATAGCCCGCGGCTAAATAATAATGTATACAAGATTCTCAACAACAACACAATGAAACGGAAGAATATGCTCAACAATGAAAGTTATTCCATGTAATAATAACTTCAATTGAATGCACATAAGAATAAACTTGACAACCAAAGACATATTACATGCATATGACAATAACTCGACAATGAAAGACATAATATGTAATACAACTTCAATTAAATGCATATAAGAATAAATTCGACAACGAAAGGAATAACATGTAATAACAACTTCCATTAAATGCATATAAGAATAAACTCGACAACGAAAAATATAACATGTAATAACAACTTCAATTAAATGCACAACAATTGTTGACAAAGTTATCCATTAGAAGAACTTCCAAGAAGTGAAGGTTTCATTTTCATAATAAGAAGGGAGGGTTTCATCTCCAATTTCAAGATTGGGGCAGTTGCAGTCCCCCTTCATAGTTGGGACACTAGAAGGATGAATGGAGGAGGGAAACCTGCGAACTAGCCAAAATCGGTAGCCTTAGGAAGTTGCAGAAGGAGCTTTTTCTTGAAGGTAGTTTGCAGTGCTGAGTTGAAGGGGTATTATGGTGCTAACAGTTGGAGGTTTTGATTCAACGTCAACCTCCTTGTCTTTATTATTTTCGGGCCTCCACCGAAGAAAAAACTGGTATTTTTGAAGGTAGCAGTGTATGAAGACATGGTGGTAAGAGGTTTGTAAAAGGAAGTGTTCTTGCTGAGAATGTTAAAGGTTGTTAAAGTTTTCTAAGCAGATGAAGTGAAGAAGAAAGACTTATCAAAATTGTGGGAGTAAGAAGTAAAATGATGAGTAGTAGAGATGTTATAGACGGTAAAAATCATGGTCATGATTACCTTGAAAATTAAAAACTATTTTTTTATATCGTGGGGCAACACGTCTTTGGGTTATTAAATGCGAGAAGACGTGCGTCCTTTCAAATGTCAGAGACTGTTCAGGAACTTTCCCGCTAAGTAAGGAATCTTCACCTACTTCCCAATAACACTAAGTTGTGTCACCGAAAAGTAGGGGGACTATCTGTATGGGGTAAAATTGGTTGATAATAGGTGGCTGAATGGTAAGATGACATGTAAAGCTGAAGATAGACAAAAGATGAGTTGGGAAACAACTAGTACCAAATGCGGCGTGTGTGATCGGTACCAGATGGATTCCAAAGGGAACGTAGTCGGCGGTATAATTTCAAAGATTTGCCATCAGACAACATTCAATGAGGGAATATCTGATAGCATTAAATAAGTAGCCGTTATAGAGAATATTGGCATTCAAGGTCTGCCGTTACATACTCATCAATGGCCTTTTATTATCATTTAAAGAGGAGCTTGATCCTATGATCTTGTTTCCCTAGGTAGAACTATAAATAGTGGGATTAACAGCCATTGTAGCGACATGAAACCCTTTGTACGAAAAAACTATACTATTTTGCTCTCATACTTTACTATTTAACTCTCAATTTAATAGCTTCATTATTGCTTTATCTTTATTTTAAGTTTTGCTCTCGGAAAGGCTAATTTCGGAATCAAGCTTTTTATCTTCTTTAATTTCAATCGCTAAATTTTAATTTCAATCTTATTTCTTTTTCGTTTTAGGGTAACATCGAGTCATTTGTCTATAAATCACATTACAAATTCAACTGTATCGTTTTATGGGTAAACAAAAGTGTTCAATACCAAATGGATAAAATCGACATAACATGGTAAGTCATCTTTAGTTAAAAAAACCTTTCTATTCCTACTCCACTCTACTTAGCTGGTAATTTCCACCAACATGTAGATACTCTTTACAACTAACAAGTAACAACAATTGCCAAACTTGATCACATGCCTCACCTCCAACACCCTCTACCACTATCACATGCCCCCTAAGAATTATGTTCAATCATCAATAACAACAAATCCGGTGTAATCCCATAAGTGGAGTTTGGGGAGTGTAGTGTGTATAGACCTTACCCTACCTTGTGATGATAGAGAGGTTATTTCAGATAGTCTCTCGGTTCAAGAACTGTATAGAATTTATCTTCAATCAAACAACCAAATTTATAAGATTTCAGTTAAAATGTTTTCTATAGAATAATTTCCCATGTAAATTCTTTTATAAAGAATACTTTTAAAAGCACTTTACATCATACCATTAGGGTCTTAATTAATACATGCAAGGTTCCTCATATAGGATTTAGCTTCATGTTTGAGAGAATCTACTACGAAGTTTACTTCATGTAGACTTAAACAATCAATCAAGCACCTAGAGGCAGGAAAAAAGAGGAAGGGAATCTTTGTGAAGATAAGATAACAATTGTGTAAGGCCCCGTAAAATTTTGCCAATGGATTCAAGTTTTGTGGTGCCGAGGTAGGGTAATGTGTATGGATGTAGTAGTTAATATTCGCGGTGTACAATATATTTAGTAGTTGAAGAAATGATTTTTGCAGAGCATGGCATTTCTGCTATCAATTATGCGATCGCAGAACCATTAAGTGGGCCGCAGATCCGCCGCAGAGTGAATCAGAGATACGAGCCAATTTTGGAGGCAGTTTTGCGGTCAGTTATGCGATCGCATAAGTGTTTCGCGGGCCGCACATCTGTCGCAGAACCAGCATGAGAAATTTCGGAAAGAGGTTCTGCAATCTATTTTGCAACCGCAGACCTGCACAGAAGTATCTAGTTCCGGAAGGCCATTATACGGTCCATTTTGTGAACCACATAAGTGTTATGCGATCGCATATGCGACCGAAGATCTGCATCGGGATTGATTTTTTCAATTTTATAACCCAACCACATTTTATTTAATCTAGCCACATGGGTCAATTTTGAGGGATTATCTTATATGTTAGAGAGAGGGGAGAGCTATTCTAGAGAGAGAAGGAAGCACCAAGTTCTTTGTTCATCAAGATATTTCTCAAGCCTTGGAATTTCATCAAAAGGAACTTGCTAGGGTTTCTAAAGGGTAAGCATTTCTTTCCCCAATTCTCCAATTTAGGATTTGGGTTGATTATGGGTGAGGATAGTAGATTTATCACATGCATGAGCTAATAGGGATTGTGGGGAGGTTGTTCGATAATCTTGGGTAGTTTTATTGTTGAATTGGTTGAGGGAAAGGTTGGGCCATCATTGTAGTAGCTCTTGCCATACCAATTCCTCTAATCGTACTTGTAATTATCTCCCTTTCTATAGATTGACATCGTTAGGAGTGTCGGGATGTTATTGTTACACCACAGAAAGCTCTTTTGAGGTATGTTGGCTAAACTGCCCCAGTTGAGTCAAATTTCATGATGTCCTCATATGTTTCAAGCGTGGTTGGCCCAAGTTCTTATTTTCTCATGATTCGGGTCATTCCTAAAATATTCAGTAATTCTAAATAAGCATTGTGTCGGAAATTATATGCTCAAAATGTGATTCAATTGCTCCTATCACATTATGTTCTCCCTCAAAAATGAGTTTTGACTCCTTTATATAATAATGTTATGAATGTCCTATGATCACCCATGGAAAGTACAAGTAAGTGATAGTATGAATATGAACTATGGTCGCTTGCCAAAATGAGAATCAAGAGGCATTGTATATTCCAATGGTTTCAATTATAGTTTGTATGCTTCTAAAATAATAAATGTAAATGACTTCGATGATAAGTCACCAAGAATCATGAACTTAGCTAGTGACCTTAAGATGACAAGGAGGTATAATGAGGTGTAAAAGAGACGTCCTATGCTAAATGCTGATGAACCTTAAGAAAAGAAATTGGGTCCATGCACAATTGAAATCTACTTATTGATTTGACATGCATGTGTTAATGTAATAAGCTGTGTTTCTCCATGATGAGCATGAACATGAAGTATTCCAATAATCTGGGAACTTACCACCTTAATGGTAATGTTAATCATGTCGCTTGAGTGTATATATGGTCGTGTGCATGATGGCATAATATGTGAACCCTATGGACAGTCTATGAAATGCATAGGTTTATAATATGAATGAATCCCTACGGACGGTCTATGAAACACATAGGTGTATAATATGAATGAATCCCTATTGACGGTCTATGGAACGCATATGTATATAATATAATATATGAACCCTATGGACGGTCTATGAAACATGTAGGTGTATAATATAATATGTGAACCCTATGGACGGTCTATAAAACGCATAGGTGTATAATATAATATGTGAACCCTATGGACGGTCTATAAAATGCATAGGTGTATAATAATAATCTGTGAACCCTATAGACGGTATATGAAATGCATAGGTGTATAATATATAGGTGAACCCTATGGACGGTCTATGAAACACATATGTGTATAATATAATATGTGAACACTATGGACGATTTATGAAACGCATAAGTGCATAGTAAAAGAGGGTTATGGACGGTCTGGTGAGACGCATATGCAACACGAACAATAGGTGCCACTTCCATTGCCCTTGTTTGTACATATTGGTACTTTTACATTATATTTTGTATCCCACGCATAGTTCATAGGGCACGCTGATCCCAAAAGAAATTCAGAATGATGTAAGTATAATAAGACTTGACAGGTGATGCTATGGGTCATTTTCGTAGTTTCTTGACGTAATTTTTTTGCCCTTTATTTGAGTTACCATATTTTCCATATGTTGTTATGTCTGCCTTACGTAAGAATAATATTCCACATGTACTCACGTCCCTTTTGCCGGGGGTGCTGCATCTTTTAATGGATGTAGGTGGTTCCATAGCATGAGGCATCGATCAGTGAGCAGCACATCCTCCTCTTAGCTACTTGGTGAGCCCCACTTCATATCGGGGTCATGTATCTTTTGTTTCTCATGTATTGTATTTGAGGTATAGCTGGGGCCTTATTGCCAGCACTATCCTTATACTCTTTTATATCCGTTAGAGGCTCCGTAGATATGGGGTGGGTTGTATGTTGGTATTGGGAAGGTCAAACTAAAGATGTTGTAATTTTATCACATGTTCCACTTCTAAACTATGGATGTGTAATGTAATACTTTGGGGACTAATAAATGAAGTAACTAATATTAATGAATTGGTGTTGTATACATGATCTCCCTATTGTCCAATTAATGAAAATATATCTTCTCGTTATTCATGGGTGAGTATGGGTAGAAGAAAATCTAGTAGGCTTGCTCGGTAGGGTTATCCCATTTAAGCGCGACCGCACTCCCCGTGATCAGGGCGTGACAAATTGATGACAAAGTTTTCCATTAGAAGAACTTCCAAGAAGTGAAGGTTTCATTTTCATAACTAGAAGGAAATTGCATAATTATGCAGGATCTAAATTTATTTGGTTGTTGTTTATCCGTAAAACGGTACAGTTGAATGTATACGTAATTTCTAGACAAATGAATTAATTTGATCCTGAAATAATGAAATAATTAAAGAAATTCACAATAATTAGCCTTGAAATTTATGATAAAATCACGAGGAACAATGATTTGGGAGAAGAGCTTGCAGGCACAACATTGATGAAACCAAGGAACAAGAAAGTAAAATTGTATAAAGCTTTTTTTTGATTATAGCGTAAGTTTGCCAGGAAAATCATGTCCTTTACAATGATAGCAGAGATCACTATTTATAGCTGCACCTAGGGAACAAGGTCCTAGGATCATGCCCTCCTTTAATGTCATTTATAAGGGCTATTGAAGAAGGTGTAATAGTGAGCATAAATTCTCTGTAATGGGCAGCGCACTAAATGCAGTGGAATATTCTCCATTAAATGCTACCGGGCGGAGGTAGACCAATAATATTTCACCTTCCTTTGGTTTCGAAAGTAATGGAGGGCATGCCACGTACCTTTTCAAATCTCTCAAAGCCTGCTGGCATTCTGGGGTCCATTCGAAGTTGTTTTTCTTTTTGAGCAGTGCGAAGAAATGGTGGCATTTCTCTTATGACCGAGAAATGAATCTGCTCAAAGCGGCTAATCTCCCCGTGAGCGTTTGGACTTCTTTCATGCTTGACATCTGATCCGGAATGTCTTCGATGGCCTTGATCTTATCGGGGTTTGCCTTGATCCCCCTTGTGATACCAGAAATCCTAGTAACTTACCGGAGCTGACCCCGAACGCGCACTTCTCGTGGTTAAGATTCATGTTATGCTTTCGTAGGATGTCAAAAGTTTCTTGCAGATTATTAAAGTGATCACCTGCATTCAAAGACTTAACGAGCATATCGTCTATATAAACTTCCATAATTTTCCCTACTTGTTTTTCAAACATCTTATTTACGAACCTCAGATAAGTGGCTCCGGCGATCTTCAACCCGCATGGCATCACATCATAGCAATATATGCCGAAATTTGTTATAAACGAAGTCATTTCCTAATCCTCCGGGTTCATCTTAATTTGGTTTTAAGTGGAATAAGTATCGAGGAAACTCATTAACTCGTGCCCCGCCGTAGCATCAATCATTTGATCGATGTTTGGCAATGGGAACAAGTCTTTCGGGCACGCCTTATTCAAGTCTTTATAATCTACACACATGCAAAATTTATTGTTCTTCTTAGGAACTACTACTATATTAGCTAGCCAGTCTGGATACTTTACCTCTCGGATCAAACCAATATCGAGTAAGTGAGTTACCTCTTCTTTGATGAATTTGTTCCTGGCCTCTACAATAGGGTGTTTCTTTTGTCTTACCTAGGGGATGTTGGGATCCAGGCTTAGCTTGTGTATGGCCACCTTCGTTGGGATACATGTCATGTCCACATGCGACCAAGCAAAAAAATAGACATTAAGTTTAAAAAATTCAATAAAGTCAGACCAGAGCTCGGGGTGCAGTCTTGTCCCCAAGTGGAATTTCCTTTCTATGAACTCTTCAAACAATAAAACTTGTTCGAGCTCTTCTTCTATGCATTTTTTTGCATCCGTCTCTTCTGGTGACTGGAAATACCTTGGCACCTAATAAGATTCCGACGCCTTTACCTCCGGGCTAACTTTATTTGGTTCGGGAGCGGGCGCCGGTTCCTGTAGTTGCTATGTCGCGTGCTCCTTCCCTTTGCTACTGGAGATCGAAATCGCATTCATCTCCCTCGTTGCCGGTTGGTCGCCCCTTATCTGTTTAATTCCTTCGGGCATTGAGAATTTCAGCAGTTGATGATATGTTAAAAGTACAGCTCTCATCTCGTGCAACCACGGTCTTCCTAGAATAATATTATATCCCATGTCACCATCCATCACTTCAAAAAGAGTCATTTTCATCACCCCTTCAACGTTCGTGAGCAACAAAATCTCTCATCGGGTTCTCACGCTCGCAAGGTTGAATCCGACGAAGAGTTTTGTGGCCGAAATGATGCTTCCGAGGAGTTTAGCTTACTTTAATATTCTCCATTGTATGATATTGTCCGAACTTCCTGGATCTACTATAACACGTTTAATTTTAGAGTCTAGCACATTTAAAGAAATTACCAATGTGTCGTTGTGTGGTAGCAACAATCCGTCTACGTCTTCCTCCGTGAACATGATGTCGTCTTTAGCAACTTCCCGGAGTCTCTTGCTATGGGTTATCAATACTTTCATTTTTTTTGCTGCCGAGAAGGTGACCGCGTTATCCCGGTTGTGACCATAGTTGTTCTTGGCCTAGTCACTTAAGAATTCTCTGAGGTGCCCATTCTTCAACAGTGTCGCCACTTCTTCCCGGAGATGTCGGGAGTCCCCAGTGCGGTGGCCATTCGTCCGGTGGTATTCAAAACATAAGTTGGGATCCCTCTGGCTTCTAACGGATCTCATCGGCTTCGGGAACCGTACTTCTTTGATGTTTCTCTTGGCTAACACCAACTCTACTACACCGACGTTGAATTTTTATTCTGACAGCTTGGGGTAGGAAGGATCCCGTGTACCTGACGCTTCTTTGTCCTGCATTGATCTATTGCTTCGACCGCGATCAGTCCTTCTGTTGGTGGCGACTCTGTCTGCTGACCGAAAGCTTTTTCCGCGGCTTTTGGTCCGTTCGTAGGGCAAAAACCGGCCCCTTGAAGTCCGCCCGTCCTTGTCGAAATCGTCTTTTGATTTTTCTCTATTCTTCTCCCGTCCTTTTGCCGACGACGGGAAGCCAACCTGATCATCTTCGATCCTTATCTTTGACTCGTACCGGTTGTGGACATCCGCCCAAGTCGTTGCTTGAAATTCAAGCAAGCTTTCCTTTAGTTTCCGGGAAGCGTCTGAACTTCTCGGATTCAGACCCTTGGTGAATGCTTTAGCCGTCCATTCATTCGGAACAGCCGGGAGCAACATTCTCTCCTTTTGGAATCGGGTAACGAACTCTCGAAGCAATTCTTATACTCCTTGTGCAATTCTGAATATGTCGGCCTTTCGAGCCTGCACTTTTCTGACCCCGGCATGAGCCTTAGTAAAAGAATCCGTGAGCATCTCAAAGGAATCTACAGAATGCTCGGGTAACAGCGAATACCACGTCAAGGCTCCTCGTGAGAGTCTCTCCAAATTTCTTCAGCAAAACAGATTTAACCTCGTGGGGAGCTAAATCATTCCTATTCACCACCATTGTAGAGGTGGTAATATGCTCCTGGGGGTGTGAAGTTCCGTCATACTTTGGCACATCAGGCATTTTTAACTGCTACGGGATTAATTCTGGTGCCGCGCTTGGCTTGTATGGCAACTGAGTATACTTTTTTGAGTCCGGACCTTTCAGCATTGGTGGTGCTCCCGAGATTTAGTCCATGCGCGCGTTCACTTCCCTCATAAACTGTAAGAGTTCATTCTTGAAGGGATCGTTTTCGTTATTGGGGCCGGATCTGCTCCCCTCAACCATATCGGAGCCAACTTCGCCTTTCGGGGTGTTGTTGTCGACCCTCTGCGTTGTTTGATTCGCGGGAGCGCTGGGAGGAGTTGGACCTCATCTATTCGCGTTATTTGAAGCCCCCGACAACACCTGCTTCAACTCTGTCATAAACTTATCCTGCCGCGTGAGGTGGCCTAGGATGATTGTTTGTAGTTCTTGTAAGACCCTTACCGTATCAACAATATACTCCTCTTCAGCATCATCGGGAGTTGCCTCCCGAACATGTCGTGGGTACCGCCTGTCGTGGACCAGCGTGGCATCGTTTTCCTCATTGTGGGTGTCACTGACTGAATCCTCGAGATGAGGTTGACACTTACGTATCAACTGATCATAACTAACTCGCCATTGTAAACCTCTTTCAAGATGACATTAAGTACTTAGATCAAACACCGCGTAAGCAGCCAAAAGCTAGGTCTCAAATCAAATGATTACTTTCTTTCTAAAGGTCCTATGCATTAAACCCTTATCCTGTCCTGCCTAAACAAACAGATTTTCATTTCCCAGAAAAATGACAGCAGTTCTATTAGACCCAGCCAGTCCAAGTTGTTTAAGAAAAACTGGTATTCTTGATGTCTTTTAACTAGCACGTAAAATGATAAAAACTTTTGGCAAAATGTGTTGTTATTAAGAACAAGGAGAAGTATAAGCTAATTAACGTCTTATTAGTTATTACATCAAAACTAATACAAAAATTTCATTTCCTGAAACTTCTTTTTATTAACAGAAAGATGATAAAACTACGGCAAAATCAGAACTTCATTTGCTGAATTATGTCAAGAGAAGGTCTAGTACCCAAACAGCAATATATCATGTTGGAAGCATTTACTCAATATGGTTAATTTTTACCAAAAGTTGACAGGGATCTTGCCTATGATGTATAATTCTATTATAATTAGCTAGATACGGTATGTAGAGCATATGTATTGTGGTTGGTAGATAATAAAACAACGGAAGTTACAGTCTGTTGAATATTGTGCAAAGAATATCTTTGTTTCCATAGCCAGCTTACTGCCTGTATTGGTTTCTCACTTACTTTTCACATTGGCTAATTATAAGAGTTGGTTAATGCTCACCAATATTAGACACAAAAACGGATAAGACTCATAAATACCCAAGCTTATGAAGGTATCCATAAGCATGACCATATGGATAAAATAGTTATCCACACGCTAGGAGAAAATTGATATCTTCATACATGCAGGGTGGGGGGAGGGAGGGGTGTGTGAACAGTTTTAAGAAAGAAATTCAGTCATTTCTATAAAATTACACTCTAGGCTCAAACTATATTGGTTATGAAACCTTTGTAATATGCTGGACAGGATAAGAACTTTTATGGATGTCAAAAGACGCAACATACAAGCCAACTCTAGTTCCTTTATCATTTGCTGGACAACATAAGGATTTGTTCGGGGGACAAAAAACGAATGTTACAAGCTTACTTTGGTCGCATTTTTGTGTTTGTTCACCCCAAGAAATTCAGTAAACATGAGGGAACGCATAAATATATGTATTAAAAAAAATCCAGGAATCATAAAATCTAAATGTTTTACAGCACAAAGAGCATCATCATTATATTGTCATGCTTATATGTAAAACTAAAATATGTGAGCCTCTTCCCCTGTCAAAAAGATTGACCAAGTATAGGATTGATGGATCTACATTGAAGGTCAATACCAAGTGATTCAGAATTAGCTTAGTATAGAATATGTGCTTTCCTAATCCTTTTCTGCTCAACAAAAGGTTCTCGTGTCCCATTATGACCTTGATTAGTATCAGTGGCCCATCTACCTGTTTGGTTGGCACCTAGAAACCTCTACAAGCTAAGTCATCTCCCCTCCTAGGAGTTGGAGTTGGTATCATTTGGAGTTGGTTTGAAATGATTCGGACACTTGGTTGCAATTCTAGAAGTTCATTGTGATTTTCATGCGTTTTGGTATCCGATTCGTGATTCCGGATGTTATTTTGGTGTTTTGATCACGCGAGCGAGTTCGTATGATATTTTCAGACTTGTGTGAATGTTTGGCGTGGAGCCCCGAGGGCTCGGGTGAGTTTCATATTGGTTTTGTTAGAGTTTTGTGTGATGGTGTTGGTTCCGTCGCATTTGCGATGTTTTGGTTGCAAATGCAACAACCGCATTTGCGAGGTCATTCTCGCTTTTGCGAATCTGGGCTGCTGGGGAAGGGACCTCAAATTTGCGAGGATTGTATTGCAATTACGGAGATTGGAGGCTCGCTTTTGCGGCACTAGAGTCGCTTTTGCGATGAGCCACTAGGGGAACACCTTCGCATTTGCGAAGTTTATTGTCGCAAATGCGACATTAGCAGGTCTGGATAGGTTTGCTTTTGTGATCCAATGCGACATCTACAGCTTGCTTATATCATGTCCCAAACCTGGGGAGGCATGGCCGGCACCCGGTGCCATATTTGGCCTGAGCCTACTACTCTGCAACTGTGAACTCTGGAGGGGTAACCCTCAACTTAAGCCGACAAGGCCTACCTGCGAGATGACAATACCAATCAAGGTCGATGAGGCCACCATGAATGTCTACAACCAGCAATACAAAACTAATATGTTCACAGGGATGGCAAGGCCACAATACTGATATACAAAATATACAGGACTCGTCCACAAGCCTCTAGAGATAACTGAACTGTATCATGGTCGGGACAAGGCCTCGACCTACCCATCAAGCCTGTATATATAAATGGACTCCAAGGTCTAGACCTGGTAACTCCGAGGAAGTGGAGCTTACCAACCACGTCGATGTTTGACTCTGTCTACTGGGAAGGTCTATGCAGTTGTCTATCAGGACCTGCAGGCATGAAATACATCGTCCCCAGCAAAAGGGACGTCAGTACAAATAATGTTCCGAGCATGTAAGGTACAAAAATCAGTATATAAAAGACATGAAAGAAATATGGAGAAAAGGACTCGACCTGTAAGTCTGAATAGCTATGTGAATCATGAAACATTTTATAATGTCATGCATATGCGTATAAATCTCATATCATGCATAGGTATATATGTACATAACATCATCAAGCATCTGAGGGCATCCCATCATATCATCTCGGTCTCAATGGGGCGAAGTCATCAACGTATGCCAGCTGATCAGGTGGTGGTGCGTATATAACGACATAACCTTTCTCCATACACCATATACATATAATATACGCTTATATATTGCCATATGGCCATGGGTCAATATACATGTATAAATGAATGCAATGCATAATGAAGTAAGTCAATAAGATCTCTTGGAATGTCACAAGATCAATATGCCTTCGGTTAATATCACAAATAAACTTTATCAGCTAACGTATTTTCTTAGACCCATGAACAGATGATATGATAATAGGACATATGGGGAATCACGAACATAGCCAACCCTAGTACTTCTAAGAATAGAGTCATTTATGAAAGTTGTGTGTTTGCTCGTTTCGTTGTATCATATGGATCATGCGCAAAGGAAAGAAGGGATAGCCTTAATATACCTTATCCACGAAGTTACAACTGTTGCACAAGTCGTCGCACCTCTTACGGATGGTAATCTATATCATACAAAGGATTGGTATCAATATCGACATATTCTATAGTGTCACACCCCAAAATCGTGGAGCGCGACCGGCGCTCAACCGAGTGAACCCGACCGAGCAAGCCTGTTAGATTTATTCTACCCAAATTCATTCATGAAAAAAGAGAATACATGTTTTCCTTAATTAAACAATAAAGTGGTCGTGTCTGCAGTTACCAATTTCTTACCATAAGTTTCACCATTTTTAAAGTCTCAAATGGACTAGTAATACAACCACAACATAGCATAGTTTGTCTTTCCCAGTACCAATACACAACCCACACTATGTCTACGGAGCCTCTATAGATAAAGAAGAGTGCAATGATAATGCCGGCAACAAGGCCCCAACTTTACCTCAACCATAATACATAAAGATCAAAAGATACATGACCCTGGGATGAAGTGGGGCTCACCAAGTCAGCTGGGAAGAAGGTTTACTGCTATCACTGATCAATGTCTCCTGCTGTGGAACCACCTATATCCATTTAAAGATGCAGCGCCCCCGGAAAAAGGGACGTTAGTACCGTCGAATAGTACTAGTATGAAAACTAAACACCAATTTAAGAATTTAGAAATACAAGATAATTATAATGAACCAGTGTGGCAATAGAATAATATAGATAACTGTCTCAACCATAGCAAGCTTATTAAAAGCTATCAACAACATTTATAGGATTTAAGATGAGATCCTATATAACCATCTTCAAATAAAGCGGACCCGTCACCTCACCCGATGTATGCAGGTGGAGGTGTACGTACAATACCACAACTCTAATCAAGCGGCCCTACCGCCTCACCTCAATGTATGCGGGTGGATGTATAACCACAGTACGAAGAACCTACACAAAGCGGCTATGCCGCCTCACCCCAATGTATGTGGGTGGAAATGCATCAACGATACCAATACCAACACAAAGCGTCTATGCCGCCTCACTCCAATGTATGTGGGTGGTGGTTCCACAACAATACCAAAACCATACACAAAGCGGTCGTACCGCCTCACCCCAATGTAAGCGGGTAGAGGTGCAGTCCCACAGTATCATAATCCCTACACAAAGTGGTCATGCCGCCTCACCCCAATATATATACGGGTGGAGGTGTATCACAATCACAATCTCGATACCATAATCCCCACACAAAGCGGTCATGCCGCCTCACCCCCAATGTATACGGGTGGAGGTGTATCACAATCACAATCTCTACACAACTCGGCATAATACCTTTCACATAAATCATGACTAGAAATTATAACATGTGGATACGTAATCCATAGTTTGGGACAGATCCTCAATTTATAATGCAATATGATAAGAGCATTTGAAATACGAATTGAACATATATCTTCATCACAAAACTTATCGGAATACTCGATTTATAATCAACATCTCGGAACTTACAAGGATAATGAAAATTCAAACTCTTAAAGAAGAGTTTAGCCAACATACCTCAATTGAGCTTCCTTAAACTCTAAAATGTTCCGGAATTCTTAGCAACTTCAATCTATTTTAGAAATATAACAAATTGAACCACAATTAGGAAGATGATCATGTTTCTAGCTCATTTGAGCATTTTATCAAACACAAGGTGTGCATAAGGTTTCAAGGTCCCTTTTATAGAGGAGTCCATCATCCCACAACCCAATCTTTACCATGCTTAGTTCAACAATCTTCCTACACCCCTTGATATCACATGCATGTAAAATAATCAACTCTCATGCCCAAACATTATCTTGCTAATTACCCATGTTTAGATGATTTCGAAATTAGGGTTTAGGGTGTAGAATCTTACCTCTAGGATGAAGACCTAGTGAGCTTGTCTTCTTAATCTTCCAAAACTTGAGCAAGAATTGAAGAACAAATATTGGAGAATACCTTCTCACTCTAGGGCACCCTCTCTCACTCTAAAATGTTAGATAACAGCTTAAAAATGACCCAAAGAGTGTATTTAACGAAATAGGGTCGTGTTTTAAAAACCCAAAAATGGAGCTCCGGAACAAGGCATGCGATCTTATAACCGATATGCGGACCGCATATCGGTCACATAGTTGGTTACAAAATAGCCAAAAGAACTGTCTGTGTATGCGGTCACTATGCGGTCCGCATAACCGTTATGCGGTCGCATAATGCACCGCATAACTGTTATGCGGTCTCATAGTCTACTACATAATTGCTTCCAGTTGGCCCAATTAACTGCCTCACTATGCGTCCATTATGCGGTCTGCAAAGTGATTCTGCGGTCGTATAATGGACCGTAGAAATGCACTTTTTTGCCAAAAACTTTTTCTTTACTTTTCGGTGATTCTACAATCCTCAAACAAGTAAACCTAGTCCGACACCATAAAACATTATTTTCTTTGCAAAATTTACCGGGCTTACCACTTAAGTACTTCAAAATTTTTCGGGGTGTTACATTCTCCCCCGCTTAGGACCATTCGTCCTCGAATGAGGGTAAAAATCTGTCATTAGCATCTTATGCAACTTAGTTTGTTTTATACCACAAACTAGCAGCCCCAAATTTGACTAACTCCCAAAATTTCCAAATATTTCGCTAGAGTTCCCTTGTAATTAGGCCTATCCACCTGTCAGAAAGCCCTAAAAACACATCTTAACAACATATACATAATCCAACAACATAACATAATACAAAACAACACCAATTGTGGCCTCACAAGCAATTATTTTACCAGAACGGAACACCCTTAACACCAAATGTACAAGTCATACATATTTCATAGGAATATCCATTAGCATTTTCATAAGGCACAACTCATAATTACATGGTTATTCAAATAAATAAGGATACTTTTTCTTTATTTCTTCTTCGGCCTCCCAAGTAGCCTCTTCAACCTATTGGTTTCGCCATAGCACTTTCACGGATGCAATTTCTTTGTTTCTCAACTTTCGGACTTGCCGATCAATAATAGAAACTGGAATCTCCTCATAAGTCAATTCTTCATTTACCTCAATAGTCTCAACCGGAACAATGACTGTCGGGTCTCCAACTACTTTCTTTAACATAGACACATGAAATACCGGGTGTACTAATGACATCACAGGTGGTAGCTCAAGCTTGTATGCTACCTCACCGATCCTCTGAATGATTTTGTACGGTCCGACATACCTCGGACTCAATTTCTCTTTCTCACCAAATCGCATTACACCCTTCATGGGGGAAACTTTCAAAAATACCCAATCTTCTTCCTTGAATTCCAAATCTCTACGACGAACATCCGAATAGGATTTCTGAAGACTCTGAGCAGTCTTCAACCACTCCTTAATGATTTTAACTTTTTCCATAGCCTGATGCACAAGGTCTGGCCCTATAAACTCAACTACCCAATGGGAGATCTACATCTCCTACCATATAAAGCCTCGAACGGTGCCATTTGAATGCTAGCATGATAACTATTGTTATATGCAAATTCTATGAGTGGTAAATGATCATCCCAACTACCTTTGAAGTCTATAACACAAGCGCGCAACATATCCTCAAGCGTCTGAATAGTCCGCTCTGCCTGCCCGTCAGTCTGTGGGTGAAAGGTTGTACTAAGATTCACTTGAGTACTCAAACCTTGCTGAAATTTCTTCCAAAATTTAGCAGTGAATTGTGCCCCCCGATCAGAAATGATGGAAACTGGGGTGCCATGCAACCTGACTATTTCTTTGATATACAACTGAGCATACTACTCCACTGTGTCGGTAGACTTAACCGGCAAAAAGTGTGTTGATTTCGTGAGTCGATCCACAATCACTCAAATTGAGTCAAACTTGTACGGAGTGCACGGTAATCCTACCACAAAGTCCATATTAATCATTTCCCATTTTCACATTGGAATTTCTATGTTCTGTGCCAACCCACCCGGCCTTTGGTGTTCGACCTTCACTTGCTGACAATTCAGACATCTTGTTACAAAGTCTGCCACATTCCTCTTCATATCATTCCACCAATAGACTTCCTTAAGATCATGATACATTTTTTGTAGAACCTAGGTGCACATAATACCTAGAAGTGTGAGCTTCAGTCAAAATTCTTTCACGGAGACCATCCACATAATTGTGCGGTCCGCATAATTGCTTCCAATTGGCCCAATTAACTGCCTCACTATGCGTCCATTACGCGGTCCGCAAAGTGATTCTGCAGTCGCATAATTGACTGCAGAAAATATTATTTTCTTTGCAAAATTTACCGGGCTTACCACTTAAGTACTTCAAAATTTTTCAGGGTGTTACATATAGAGAAGTTGATTTAGTCATTTTATCGAACAACTTATGTGCATAACTTCATAGGGTCTTTTATAGCTCCAATTCAACATGTTCTAGCACCATGATCTTCATCTTCACTTCCCCTCATCCTCACCATGATATCCATACCTTTACAATTCCATTTGGTATCTTAAAACATGTAAAAACAGCCCACACAACATAGCTCAACTTCAAGTTTCATAGTTACTAGTTTCTTCAAGAATCCCCCAACAAAATTCAACCCAACACTTGTACAAACTTAAGATTAGATTATGGAAGATGAAACTTACCTCAAATATACCAAGAACCCTTTGTTATTTAACTTACTTCAACACCAAGTAACTTACTAAGTTGTCATAACGAGAAGGAAAGGGAGTTAATGGTAACCACGATATTCTTTACGTCGAACTTGCGTGGTTTATCTTTGGATTCACTCTAGGATCATGGGGAAATCCTTGGAGAGAATATAGGAGGGTTTAGGAACTGTTTTAGTCGAGAAAAATGAGTTAAAACGAATTAGAATTTACTTATATACAAGCTGGAGTTTTACACAGACTTTGTAGGTTCCAAGGGAGCTGCTTGCGCAGTCTCACGAAAATGCCAATATCTCTCTATTCCGATACCGTATCGACAAGCGGTTTAATGAATTAGAAAATAGACTCGTATATCTTCAATTTGATAGGTAGATCACACCATAATTCAAAGTACATTGGGAGAAAATCACAGCTATATTTGACTTAATTTTCAGCACATTTATGAATGTAACTTGTGATGACCTTTGCCAACTTTTGTTCCACAACTCGCTTGACTTCAAAACATAACACACGACTATCATACGACTAAAATAACTCATAACATAACCTCTGTATCATGTTAAACACCCTAGTCTCACCCCAAAAGTACACGTTATAATATTCCCAACTTGTCGACTTTCGACGAAACTTATTTTCTTTAACTCATTTAGCTTCTAAGCCATCCAACCCTCTTGGTACTTGTTATCCATGATCTGTAATACTTGTAACCTCCAAAGTAACATTATTAATGTACTTTATGTACTTTCAAAGATGATATCATTTCTGAGTTTACATCAATTGACTTACGATGTACTTTTACGTACGAAAATATGGGGTTTAACATTATTCCTCCATTTGGAACATTCGTCCTCGAATGTTGACTGATGTGCTTATCGGTCTCATAACCGGATAGTTATTAGAAATACTTTAGTACTGTCCTTTCCATTTGGTCAACTATTCTTTGAATAGATATAAAGGCAAGGGCATTACCCCTCTTTAGGCCTCTTTGTCACACCACGATCTATGGTCGGAATTCTTCCAATCTCGTAACTGTTGCTACCATCTGTCATGCAGCCTATACGACTCTGTCCTTGTATCTGCACCTATGCTATCTTCTCTCCTTTTTCCTCCAAGTTTTAGCCAATATCTAGGCCTCACTTTGTGAACATATGCAGTACTATGACAAGTTGTCCCTATGGGCATCTGTAGGTGTACTAAAGTTGTTCGCTCGGTACTTTGTCGAACTTACGACTATTGCTATATTTTTTTCATAGACTCGATTATCTATCCGTATGTCTTTATTGCATATAGGTAGGTCATACTATACCATAACCCTTAATTTGGTTTTATTATTATCGAGGTCTGCTATCCAACTCCAAGTTACTCTCTCGTTGCTTATCCTACATGTATAAATCTAAGTCCTTTAATACTTCCTTATTACTGTTCATCTCAAGAATGACAGCGTAATCTTATCTCATACTTTGGAACTTTTATCCATCTATTGGTGATTCACCTCAATGTTTATCTCTAATCTACCAATGATAACTTGAAACTTCTTACGTAACACATTGTCACTAGGGCTCACATCTCATCGGGGAATATCTGAAGTGATTTTCCTAATCCACCTAGGGGCGATACTATATTTCAATAACCGTATTTCATGGCATCCCAACATGGTTCATCTTTTCAATTCATGAAAATCCTTCTCTATGAATTATTACTCAATCGAAGGCCTAAATGTCATTCTCTTATCATTTATCACAATTACACTTTCATTCTACTACCAGGGCAACATTCCATCTCATCTAAATATTCTAGTCTTAGACTCCTCTGAGTTCATTCAGGCTATACTGAGCTTTCTATAACTTACAGAACCATCAGCTCTTTTATTTTCATGGCTTAATCCTGAGGACTTACCTATTCTCGTCACCTTCTCACTCGCCTTTTCTTATCCTTACTCATGTCTTCCTAAAAGCTAGTCGCTCTACCATACTTTAGCTTGCGACCTATACATATCTATTTATACTACTCGCAACCTTCCTTTAACTTGCTTTCACCATAGATTTCCTTATGTTATTATGGAACCTCAAGCGACACATCACATCGTCTCTAACTCTTCTTTACTCTCTTAACAAGACCTCTCGGTACCTGGAAACCACATGCTAGAAGATATTCCATTGACGACACCGCTATTATTTCTGGATACTGAATCCCAGTACTTCTAGCCCTCTATCTAAAGTATGGACACAATCTTCTGCACTTGAGTATCTCATACCTTCTCCACATTTACCTTACTTACCTTAAAGTCTCGCATCGTATCTTCTATCTCTTTCATAACCTCCCTTACACATAAGTATAATTCACATCCACAACTTGAAACTCTACTATAATACTTGCACCTTTGGTGCATACATAATCCGGTAGGAGCTTCATACTGACTTCTTATGAGGCTGGTACTCTTCTAACTGGCTTTATCGTAGAGCCATTATGAAATATGGTTGTTGTACTATCTCTCTTGTACCTCTGATATTAAGAGTGATTCTGCAATATTTTAAGTCACGATTTCTATAATTATCTGGGTACAATAATCAGACTCCTGAATTACTTAGCTGATGTAACTCTTTAGTTTCTTCTTATCTCTCGGCCTTTATCTAGGCTCAAGCTATCTTCCGATCTGTGGCTCAGGGTATTAGTTATTACTTTAGCCTTTCATGGACGCTCTGGAATATCCATGATATAATCTTCTAATAATTCAATGCTTTATCTGTGACCTGGACTCAATTCTTGCTTTTAACATATACTAGAGTCTTCTACAGCTGTATGAATGTCAACATATATGCTACATGGATAATACTCCAAAATCTTAAGCGCGTTTATAATGTAACTAACTCTGGGTCATTGATCGAATAATTCCTTTCGTTGCTTCTTAGCTTTCTTTAAATGTAAGCAATTACTTTTCCTTGTCTTTCTACCACTTTTTGTATGAATACTTGGCTTATCTTAGTTCCCACGCATGCCAAAATTTTTGTGCAACTCATATGATCTCAAATATTACTTTTGATTTTACTTCCCGTTCATTAGCCTCGGTAGGTGCCACTTTCATATGGAGTGCATACAATTTTGTAGTGAGATTGTTGTTACAAGACCATTTCTTCTTCAAGTTACTATCTTAGGTTGAAGCCTTCTTCCTTATTTCCTTAGCTAGTCTTTTGTTGTAGTATTTAGGGGAGGCCCTCTGACTCTTATAAAGTTGCGAGCTTATTACCTCGTATACCCGATGGAATATTTGATGTTCTTACTCGCCTATAATTATCCTTAGTTACTTACTTTCGTGCCCTTGTGCTCGTAGGGTTACTTTTGAACTGAAATTTTGACTGTCTCCCCAGTGGCATTCTCTTTTATTTCCGTAACACTTATACGGTACCTTATAACTACCCCAACTCCTATTTGAATATTTCTCAAGAATTACGATGTCGTATCTGCGAGACTGAATTTCCTATGATGGGTTTCACTATGTTTATCTTGCATGATCTACTGCTTTATGTGAGACCTCTTGTCTAGCCATAACTAGGTTCTTCCTGAATCAACTACTAACTACTCGTCAGTCCATGCTCATATCTATATTCTACCTAACCTCTCTTGGGTTATGTCTTTTGCCTTGACTTACCTCTTGCACTGGTTCCTAATGTATCAAGTGTCCATTCGCACTTATTTATCAATAACATCTTGGCCGGGAACTCTTACTGCCTCTCCTCGGCATCGTGCTTGCATAATGGTCTAGAGTCGCGACATATCTGTAGGATCTGAATAAATGCAACCTCATCCCTTTTGTCGTTTTACCATATTCTTCCATTACCATTCCATAGTTACCGGAACCACTTAACTACGACTTAATACCACATCACACCATCTTCCCCCTTTAGGGGGAACTAAGATTTAGTGCTATGACGATCTACCTATTGATGTTTTACCTCTTCATCTTTGGTATCTTTTCACATCATCAATGACCCTTACTGCCCTTACAGCGTCTTCATGAATGAAATTTCAGGGTTATTCTTTTGTTGTCTATTCTATTATTGCCAAAATGCTATCTCTAAAATTCTCATAATGGCGACTATTATCAAATCTTCCGATCCCTAATTCATGTTCAGTTTATCTTGTTCACTAGCCCGTACTAATTTCTATTACTCCGGGGGTCTAACTTAGCCTTCTGATAATCACGTTCGAGTCACCAATTCATTTCTCGAAATGAGGGTATGACTTTATGGCATATACTCTTTTATAGTCTCAAGGCTTGTCTCCTCTTGTCTTTTCCTTCACTTGACTATAGACTCTGTCACCTGTCATATTTTTATTTACAATTATCATCCATTTATCACATCTTACTCATAATGCTTCATTTACTCTCTTCTTATTCTCGAGCTAATATTTATGTCCATCACTTTATTCTGAAAACTTCAAAAAAATATTCTTTCACTTTTAGCTCCCCTTGCTTCATCTCACTGGCTCTTCCGGTCACCTAACACTCTCTTTTTTACTAGGGGCGGGAGTCATACTAAGGTAAATATTTATCCCTTCTAGGATTCCGTTGCCTATCTTCTGAAATTTCTGAACATTCTACTATCCATATCTAAGTGCACTATTCTAGAGTGCACCATCTGGGTGTCTCACAAGGAGAACTATTACCACGTTTGCAATATCCTTCGGAAATGTTAGCTAATGATAACAATCCATCCACCATTTTGGGTTACTCTAACTCCAGCGGGATCCTGATATCCCATCTGTCTCTTAAACTATATTTGTTAGTTCCCATAGGGAATAACTGAGATGGGTGTGGCCAATTGTATATATCTCTATTACTGTTGAATGTAACTCATAATGCTTATATTTCTCTGCCTGAATTGTAAATAGTGATAATCTTCACTAACTGGATACCTCGTACCCTTCTTCACCTAGCTTCTTTTACTTGTTGAAATTTGTATCTACCTTCTAATTCTCTTATTGCTTTTTACCATATGGGTGGATAGATATTCATGCCTTAGGGCTCCTTATCAAGAAGCTTACATGTCTTAGAACACACACGATCTGCTGAAAACCTCAAATTTACTCATCATAAGAATGATACAAAATCGAGATCCCTTCCAAAGCCACATTCAATCTCTTACCAACAGTCTTTCTGGATGTAGGTATCATTGTATTATGAATCAAATAGAATTTAGGAGTTTGGATTCTTACAACTGAGCTCTACCACACGATCTAGAGTAAGAAGAAAGAGTGACAGTCCTAAATTCCCTGTAGCCTCTTGCTTATAAGTGTGGTGTACAACAGACCCATAAACAAGACTCTACTAAACATGACTTGTAAACTCCCTAGGACAGAACTGCTCTGATACCACTTTTGTCACACCCAAAACCTGGGGAAACGTGGCTGGAACTCGGTGCCATATTTAGCTCGAGTGTACCACTCTATAATTGTGAACTCTGGAGGGGTAACCCTCAACTTAGGCCGACAAGGCCTACCTAAGAGCTGACAATATCAATCAAGGCCGACGAGGCCACCATGAATGTCTACAACCAGCAATACCAAACTAACATGTACACAAGGCTGGCAAGGCCACAATATTGATATACAAAATATACAGGACTCGCCTACAAGCCTCTAGAGACAACTGAATTGTATCATGGTCGGGACAAGGCCTCGACCTACCCATCAAGCCTGTATATATAAATGGACTCCAAGGTCTAGACCTGGTAACTCCGAGGAAGTGGAGCTTACCAACCTAGCTGATGTTTGACTTTGTCTTACTAGGAAGGTCTATTCAGCTATTTATCATGACCTGCAGGTATAAAATGCAGTGTCCCCAGCAAAAGAGACGTCAGTACGAATAATGTACCGAGTATGTGAGGCATAAAAATCAGTATATAAAAGACATGAAAGAAACAAGGAGTAAAGGACTTAACCTGTAAGCCTGAATAACTCTGTGAATCATGAAACATTTATAATGTCATGCATATGCGTATAAATGTCATATCATGTATAAGTATATGCGTACATAACATCATCAAGCCTCTGAGGGCATCCCATCATATCATCTCACCTTCAGTAAGCAAAATCATTAACGTATGCTAACTAATCAGGTGGTGGTGCGTATATAACGTCATAACATTTCCCCATACCCCATATATATATAATATACGTGAATATAACACCATCTGGTCATGGGTCAATATACATGTATAAATGAATGCAATGCATAATGAAGTAAGTCAATAAGATCTCTCGGAATGCCATAAGATCAATATGCCTTCGGTTAGTATCACAAATAAACTTTATCAGCTTACATATTTTCTGAGACCCATGAACAGACGATATGATAATAGGACATATGGGGAATCTCGAATATAGCCAACCCTAGTACTTCTAATAATAGAATCATTTGTGAAAGTTGCGTGTTTGCTAATTTTGTTGTATCATATTGATCGTGCTAAAAGGAAATGTTACGATCCGACCGGTCATTTTGAGTATTTTAGCCCCAATCTCCTATTTATTTCCCCCTCTATGTTGAATTATGGTTACGTGACTTTCCGAGGGTGTTTGGTTTTGGGTGAGTTTCAGAGTGAAATGGGACATATAGTCCTTAAGTTGGAGCTTCGAGTTGAAAGAGCTGACCGTAGCTTGACTTTGGTGTAGACGACTCCGGAATAAAGTTTTGACTGTTCCAATAGCTCTGTATGGTAATATTTGGTCTTAGGAGCGTGTCCGGATGTCGATTTGGAGGTCTGTAGGTAGTTGAAGGTTTGAAAGGTTAAAAAGTTTGACCGGGAGATGAGTTTGATATCGGGTTTAGATTCCGATTTTGGAAGTTGGAATAGGTCTGTCATGTCATTTATGACTTGTGTGCAAAATTTGAAGTCAAACGGAGTTTTTTGGTATGAATCGGCATCTGTTTTGGAATTCAGAAGTTCGTAGTTTCAATAGGCTTGAATTGGGTTGCGATTTGTAGAATCTGTCATGCTCTGACCTCGGGGAGCGCGACCGGTGATTAACCGAGATAACCCGGCCAAACAAGCCTGTACAATGTCTTCTACCCAGCCTTACCCATGAATAAAGAGAATGTATATTTCATTAATTAGACATTCAAAACTGGAAACATTACAATTACACAAAATTTCATTCAAAATTTCATTCATAGTTTAGAAGTGGAAACATATGATACAAATACAACATTTCTAATTTGACTTCCCAAAACAAAGGTACCACCCACGTTATGTCTACGGAGCCTATAATAAATACAAAAGAGTAGCATGATGGTGTCGGCAACAAGGCTCTGGCTATACCTCAAAATAATATACATAGAGGACAAGAGATACAAGACCCCGAAATGAAATGGGGCTCACCAAGTCAGCTGAGGGGAGGGTGTGCAGCTATCACTGATCAATACCACCTGATATGGAACCACCTGCATCCATTAAAGATGCAGCGCCCCCGGCAAAGGTGACGCCGGGACATATGGAATAGTACTAGTATGTAAAACTACACCCCCTTTCAATAGAACAAGTAAAAGGAGAAGGAAACATGAAATCAATAAGAGCCTCAAACAGTATCAAGGTGTCAAGTTTGGAGAAAAGTAAATTTCAAGTAAGTTTCAATATTTTTAAGTTGGGAGATCTTTAGTACCGATATACCACCGTGCTTTTAGCACGGAGTCTGATCTCAGTTCAGATCGGCTAAGCCATCTCACCCCGAGACATCCAATCACAACACCACCATGTGTGCGGCACAGCATCCGATCTCAGCCCGATCGGCTAAGCCATCTCACCACAATGCCATGTGGGTCGACATCACATCACATACTACTAGCAATAATCTCATCCCATTCAAGGGGAAATATCTCAACACATCAATCTCATCCCATGTAAGGGGAAACAATCTCGTCATATCAATACGAGGATTTACCCATCAATCACTTATACACCGGCACATGTAGTTTCGGGGTTAGTGTTTTTCGACCTACCCTTCCACGGTGACTAAACGATACTCCCAAAGCATTTACCATTCAAAGGATTTAAAACTCATTTCATAATCTTTCACATATCTTTCCATTTTATTGGAACTAGTGGCCACAATTGTAATATCATTCTCGGCACGTCGGCTGTATTTCATATTTCATACTCACCCCTAAAACTCTCAGGCATTACCAAGGATTATCATCAGTAAAAGAATTTTAAATCAAGACGTTAAGTACACTTATGAGCAAACAAGAGTCTTAAGCACACTTATTTTCTCTACCACAACTAGGCATACTAGCTTGCAATTGAAACATGGTTTTTAAATCACAACACCTTTGATACATTGATCATAGTAGATTATATTCTCGGAAGGAATCATGATATGATAGGAACATTTGGAACACATTTTGGGTACATACATCTTTCAACGCAACACTTATTTTACGATAATCAACTCTATTGGGAAGGACTCCGAACATGAGACATAAGAAATTGAGTTCAAACATAATTGCAACTTACGAGGACATCAAGGAAATCGATTCTAAAAGAGGAGTTTAGCCAAGATACCTCGCTTTAGCTTCCTTAAATAACTACAATGTTCCAGAAATCCTAGTGACTTCAATCTATTAGAAACATGACAAATTTGAACCATAATTAGGAAGATACTCGGGGTTTCAGCTAATTTGGGCATTTTACCAAGAATTATGTGTGCATTAAGGTTTTAAGGTCCTCCTATGGTAGATTCCTTTACCCCCACAATCAATCTCCACTTCAATAGGCCACCCACAAATACTCCACAACCTTCCTACCACCTTTATTAGTGCATGCATGCATAAATAACAACTCTTATTCTCAAAACCTTCTTCCCCATTGCCTATTCCCAACCCAAATTTCGAAATTGAAGGTTAGGGCTAGAGTCTTACCTCTTGGATAAAGGCCTTATGAGTTATCCTTGTGAATTCTTCCAGACTTGAGCAAAGATTGATGAACAGATAGCTTAGGAATTCTTCTTCTCACTCTAGACCACTTTCCTCTCTCTAAAATATCAGTTTGAACCTTCTAAAATGACCCCTAAGGTTGTTTTATAAAAATGGGGTCGAGTTTTAAAACCAAAAAATGGTCCCTCCGAACTCAACTCTGCAGCCGCAGAGTGCATAGCAGATCAGGTATGCGGCCAGCAAAATGGTCCGCAGAAATGGTCCCAAAAACTGGGCTGGTCTGGTCCAGTTTGCGGCCAGGTCTGCGGCCCGCATATCAATTGTGTGGCCGCAGAATGGACCTCCAGAAATCTTCATGATGGTTATGCGACAGATGTGCGGCCCGCGAAACGATTATGCGGTCGCATAGTTGACCGCAAAACAACCCCCAAAATTGGCCCATTTCTCTGCTTCACTCTACGGCGGATCTGCGGTCGCATAATGGACCACAGAAACACCCTGTTCTGTAATAAGTTTTCTTCAACTCCCCAACGCTCTGCTCAAATACATTAGCCTACCACGAACCCCGGATTTTTGGTGAAATTTTACGGGGCCTTACATCCTCTCTCTCTTAGGATCATTCGTACTCGAATGAGGGTCAAGATCCGCTATTAGCATCCAATGTGACCCAACTGTTACTTCACACACCAGCAATTCTAAATTTTGAATAACTCCCTAAAATTCCAAATATTTTGCTAGAGTCTCCCCTGTAATTGAGCCTATCCACCTGCCAGAGAATCCCAAAACCAATCCTAACAGCATAACCATAACACAACGATGTAAAACAACATGGAAAGAACATCGGCCACAATGCCATAAACATTACATTACCATGAAGGAGTATCCTTAACATAAACTGTACATGGGGAAACATAATTTGTAGAAAGTTAGATTTTAACATCATGGACACAACTACATAGCTATTCAAACAAATGAGGATACTTCTTCTTCATCTCTTCCTCGGCTTCCTAGGTGGCCTCTTCGACCTGTTGGTTTCACCATAACACTTTCACAGAGGCAATCTCTTTGTTTCTCTACTTTCGGACTTGCCTAACAAGAATGGCAACTGGAATATCTTCATAAGTCAATTCCTCATTAACCTCTATAGTCTCAACCGGAATAATAAGCGACGGATCTCCAACCACGTTCTTCAACATGGATACATGAAACACCGGGTGCACTAAAGACATCTCTGGAGGTAGTTCAAGCTTGTAAGCTACCTGAACAATCCTCTGCATGATTATGTACGGTCTGACATACCTTGGACTCAATTTTCCTTTCTTACCAAACCGCATTATACCCTTCATGGGGGAAACCTTCAAGAATACCCAATCATCCTCTTGGAACTCCAAATCCCTATGATGTACATCTGAATAGGAACTCTAACGACTCTGGGCAGTTTTCAACCGTTCGTTAATGATCTTAACCTTCTCCAAAGCCTGATACACGAGGTCTGGCCCTATCAACTCCGCTTCCCCAATCTCAAACCAACCAATGGGTGATCTACATCTCCTACCATATAGACCCTCGATCGGTTCCATATGAATGATAGCATGATAACTATTGTTGTAGGCAAATTCTATGAGTGGCAAATGATCATCTCAGTTACCTTTGAAGTCAAGAACACAAGCGCGCAACATATCCTTAAGCGTCTAAATGGTCCGATTTGCTTGCTCGTCGGTCTATGGATGAAAAGCTATACTAAGATTCACCTGGGTACCAAATCCTTGTTGAAATATCTTCCAAACATTAGCTCTGAATTGTGCCCCTCGATCGGAGATAATAAAAACTGGAGTGCCATGCAATCTGTCTATTTCCTTGATATACAACTGAGCATATTATTTCGTCGTGTCGGTAGCCTTAACATGTAAGAAGTGTGCTGATTTCGTGAGTTTATCCACAATCACCCAAATCGAGTCAAACTTTCGAGGAGTGCGAGGTAGTACTACCACAAAGTCCATATTGATCATCTCCTATTTCCACATAGGAATTTATATGTTCTGTACCAACCCATTGGGACTTTGATGTTCGGCCTTCACTTGCTGACTATTTGGACATCATGCCACAAAGTCCGCTACATTCCTCTTCATATCATTCCACCAGTAGACTTCCTTAAGATCATGATACATCTTCGTAGAGCCTAGGTGCACGAAATACCTGGAAGTGTGAGTCTCGGTCATGATTCTTTCCCGGAGACCATCTACATTTGGAACACATAATCGCCCTTGGTACCTTAGCGTACCATCATCCATGCCAAGAGAAAAATCCATAGTCTTATGTTTATGAATCCCCTCCTTCAATCGTACCAACAATGGATCGTCGTATTGCTTCTCCTTGACTTCCACAACAAGCGATGATTCAACCCTATTTTGCACAAGTACCCCTCCTTCACTAGAGTCTGCAACTACCAACTATTTCAAACTATTTCAAACACAATTTATTGGCAATCCCTATCAATGGCATCAAAATTTGACGAGCTCGGAATACACACTTAAATTATGCTCGCTAGTCAAAGATAGTATAATATAATATCGTATCTACAGGGATTGGAGTTAAACAATTTTATCATAGTTTTTAGCTATATTGCTATCCAAGATGATCAACAATTTAGATTTATGTGATTAATACTAAAATTAACTAAGAATCTAGATCTAATTGACTAACGACAATCGAAGGAAGGACTAAGCAAAGGAAGATATCAATGGGAGAAAATAGGGTTTTGATAGGATAGGTGCAAGATAATTGCCTGGGATTTAACTCTAGACAATTCACTTCTAATGTTCAAGTGATTCTCTAGAATTCACTTAATTATCAGTACAATTGTTTAGTAGAAACTCCTCTCTCGGTTAAGTCTCAACCTCTCAATATGAACTAATTTAAGCTCTATGAAGATATGCAAGAATGCGTAATGGATTGGTCTTTAGGAGAACCTCTCTCAATTATCCTCCTAACTAGGTTTAATCAATGATTCAACTAACCTCTTTCGATTACTAAGAAGAATTAATGAACTCAACCAACAAGATAATGCAAAGATATCATAAGTTATTCCTCTCTCGATTACATGAACAAATGAATATAGATGTAACCATGAAATCATCCAAAACTCTTCAATACATAAAACTAGAGTTATAATCCACAAACAAATATCAATACACCAAATCCATCAAACCCCCTAAAGGAAACTACTCCATAGACATGGAGCAATTCATCACAAATATGTTTAAAGTAAAGGAAAACATAAACCGATCCAAACTCGGGTCTTGAGTGAGGATTGAATGATGAACTCCTTGTGATTTTGCTTCTCCAACTCCTCCTTAACCTCCCTAGGTCTCCAATATGTCAAAAGTCTCAAAAATAACATTTTTCATGTATTTATACCAAGTAGGGTTGGGCCCAAATGAAATCACATTTTCCTACGTGAAATAGGACAATTACTCTGTAAAATTTGCACAGGCGCGCCGCATGAGGCGACGCGCAATGCGGGGCGTTAGTGAGGAAATGCAGAGAGTTATTTTTGACAGGCAGCAGGAAAATGCACTAGCGCGGCGCCCCACATGCCGCGACTATGGGGTTTTCTCAAAGTACAAATGTTTTCGTGCTTTTTGATATCCAGATGTGGTTTTCGATACCTGAACGCAATCCCGGCTTAATCCTTCGGGATTGTACTCAGACTTCAAAGCTCCAAATAGCTTGAATTCATTAAATATATCTACATAGCTCGGAATCACTCCTAAAAGGCATAAAACACGCAATAAGTACAAAACATTAGTGATTAAAGCTCAAACACAATAAAAGTGCAATAAATTAGAGTGCAATAAGCGACTAAAATACGAGATTATAGCCTACTATCAACAACTCATATTTAAACCATTGCTCGTCATGGAGCAATCAAACTACACTTCACATAGACACGACCTTTTTAAACAACTCTCATAACTCATGATACCAAAAATATTTAAAATAGATTAAGCACTCTAACGTAACATCCTCGCCTCAAGATTTGACTCACAAGCACCATGCAGTATTTTTAACCCGCTCACTTACTCTAATATAGAGGTCAACGGCATTATCTTTCCTTCATGAATCAAGTTCCCTCACACCACAATAGAGAGTAGTTCCACACATAATGAAAATTAAGAACAGTTAGGAACTCAAGAAAGAAATAATTCACTCACTCTCAGAAACAACATTCATATGTCACAAAAGATGCACCATAGGCTTCCCCGTAGTGTACTACTCTACTAATTGAGCTCATTCAGTCAAGGATTAAGTAGGACTTCAATTGGTTGTAATGTAGGCTGCGGGATGGGTATGATACCGGGCCATCAAATACGACCTAAGGAACCATAGTCACCGCCCCCGCCATGACCGTTCCTCGTTTAATTTTGTTTTACAGGCAAAAAACTAAAATTCCGCCTGATTCCTATATTTTCGTGTGCTATAGCCCACACCTTGCGAGTGGGACCTGGCCCCACAGACCCGGATCACCTAAAGATTTTTCGGGCAATGAAATATGACCAAAGGAACCATAGTCACCGCCCCGCCATTATCGTTCCTCATTTTCTTGCGTTTTACGGCCAAGAAACTAGATTTCCGTATGTTTCCCATTTATTCGTGTGCTATAGCCCACGCCTTCCGAATGGACCCGGGTCTCCCAAACCCCGATCGTCTAAAATTTTTTCGAGCCATCAAATACGACCTAAGGAACCATAGTCGCCGCCCCTCCATGACCATTCCTCTTTTTTCGCATTTTACGGCCAAAAAACTAGAATTTCGCCCGATTCCCATATTTTCGTGTGCAATAGCCCACACCTTCCGAGTGGGCGAGGCCCCCCGGATCGCTTAAAATATTTTCGGGCCATCAAATATGACATAAGGAACCATAGTCACTGAATCTCAGAATTGGTGTCACAAGTGCACGAGCTTCTAGAATAATACAAATAAAGGTCTGAATAAAATAAAGCTATCTGAAAACAAAGACACAACTAAAGTAAAGTAGACGGGGACTTCAGAACTGCGGACGTCTTGCAGTTATACCTCAAGTCTCCTCCGGTAGCTGAAATCCGAGCAAGTCTATAGTACGCCGCTGGGACCAACTCTGAAATTTGCACAAGAAGTGCAGAGTGTAGTATCAGTACAATTGACCCCATGTACTGGTAAGTGTCGAACCTAACCTCGACGAAGTAGTTACGAGGCTAAGGCAGATCACTTATATTAACTTGTACGCAATAAGTAATAACCACAATAATAGAATTAAATCAGGTAACTCATTTTTAATAGTTGAAGCCAACTCAACAGTCATAACCAATTATTATTTCAATCAATTTCCGCTGCAGAGTGCAATCTGCTCCCACAACAATTTCATTTTCAATCCTCCAATATATTTATTTTAACCAAGTATATATAGACTTTTAAATAAGATTGTTGCGGCGTGCAACCCGATCCCCTCAATATGGACTTTTAATAAGTCTGTTGCGGCGTGCAACCCAATCCCCCAATATGGACTTTTAATAAGTCTGTTGCGGCGTGCAACCTGATCCCCCAATATTGACTTTTAATAAGTCTGTTGCGGCGTGCAACCCGATCCCAAATATGGACTTTTAATAAGTTTGTTGCGGCGTGCAACCCAATCCTCCAATATATTCATTTACCAATTCTTATAAAAGAAATTGCCTTTATAAATACAACAATTAATATGAAATTATAAGACAACAAGCATACAATAATTATGATTTATTTATGAAACAAACAATGACAAATAGCAATTTATTTTAAAAATCAGGGAGAAAATAGGTAGTTAGATATTTAATATGCCAAATGTAAAGTAACTATTAAGACACATAAATCAAATAAGCATGTAACAGTTATTGCAAGAATTCAAGAATTAATATTTGACAAAGAATAGGAGAGAAACAATTATTATAACAATTAATTCGTGTCTTAGAATAATTTATAATTTCCAAATAATTATGCAAATAATTAATTTGACGACGTATAGACTCTCGTCACCTCGCCTATACGTCGTTCACATGCATTTCACATAACAAATAATTTAAGGGTTCTATTTCTTCAAGTCAAGGTTAACCACGACACTTACCTCGCTTTGCAATTTCAATCAATTACTCGACCACAGCTTTTCCTTTGGAATTTGTCTCCAACAGCGTCAAATCTATTCACAAACAATTCGATATACTCAATACGAATCATAGGAATTAATTCCATATGAATTTACTAATTTTTCGGATAAAATTCGAAATTCACTTTAAAAATTGATAGTGGGGCCCACGTCTCAAATCTCAAAAAAAAAACATACGAAATCCGAACACCCATTCCGAGACGAGTCCAACCATACAAAACTTATCAAATTCCGATGTCAAATGGACCTTCAAATCTTAAATTTTCGTTTTTGGAATATTTTATAAAAATCTGATTTTTCTCCCAAAATTTCACGGATTCATGATATAAATAAGTATGGAATCATGAAATATAATCAATATAGGATAAGAAATACTTACACCCAATGTTTTCCCGTGAAAATCGCACAAAAATCGCCTTACCCGAGCTCAAAAATGGAAAATGGTTGAAAATGGGATGAAATCTCATTTTTCAGAACTTAAGTTCTATTTCTTAGATTTTTACCCTTCGCGAACGCGAAAGTACCCTAGCGTTCGCAAAGCACATTTTTGTGCTGCCAAAACTTTGCTCTTCGCAAACGCGAAGGCAACCTCGCGAACGCGAAGCCTTGCCAAATTTGGCCTTCGCGAACGCGATATACCCTATGCGAACGCGAAGCTTTATCGCTTGGTGCCCGGCCAGGCCTCGCCTTCTACGCAAACGCTTCCACGCGTTCGCGATGAACACTGTCCTTTACCCTTCGCGAACGCGATATACTTCACGAACACGAAGAGTAAACTTCACCTGCCTCAAGTTCCTCTTCGCGAACACGATTCCTCCATAGCGAACGCGAAGAAGGAAACCAGACAGTACATCACAAAATTTTCCAGCAGAGTTCCAAGTCCAAAATTCAACTCGTTAACTATTCGAAACTCACCCGAGGCCTCGGGGCTCCAAACCAAACATGCACCCAAGTCTTAAAACATCATATGAACTTGCTTGCATGATCAAATCGCCAAAATAACAACTAGAACTACGAATCAAACACCAATCAAATGAAATATTCAAGAAAACTTTAAAACTTATATTTTTGCAACCGGACGTCTGAATCACGTCAAATCAACTCTGTTTCTCACCAAATTCGGAAGACAAGTCATAAATATTATAGTGGACCTATACCGGGATCCGAAACCAAAATACGGACCCGGTGTCAATAAATCCAACATCAGTAAATTCTTAAAAATCATTAAGCTTTCCAAACTTTTAATGTTTCAACAAAATTCCATATCTCGGGCTAGGGACCTCGGAATTCGATTTTGGGCATGCGCCCAAGTCCCAAATTATGATACGGACCTACAGGAACTATCAAAATACTAATTCGTTATTGACCAAAGTCAACTCAGTTTAATTTTAAAACTCTATTTCACATTTTAATCCATTTTTCACATAAAAACTTTCCGAAAAATTTTACGGACTGCGCAGGCAAGTCGAGGAATGATAAGTAGTGCTTTTCGAGGTGATAGAATACATAATTAATTATTAAATTTAAATATGACACTTTGGGTCATCACATTCTCCACCTCTAAAACAAACGTTCGTCCTCGAACGGAGTTAGAAAAAGTACCTGAGCTGGTGAATAAGTGTGGATATTTACTCCGCATGTCCGACTCGGACTCCCAGGTAGTCGTCTCAATTGATTGACCTCTCTATTGCACCCGAACTGAAGGATATCTCTTAGACCTCAAACGTCGGACCTGCCGGGCTAGAATAGCCACCGGCTCCTCCTCGTAAGTCAAATCTTTATCCAATTGGACTGAGCTGAAATCTAACACATGGGACGGATCACCATGATATTTTTGGGGCATAGACACATGGAACATCGGATGAACCGCTGATAAACTAGGTGGTAATGCAAGCCTGTAGGCTACTTCACCCACCCTTTCAAGAATTTCTAAGGGTCCAATATACCTAGGGCTCAACTTGCCCTTCTTTCCGAACCTCATTACACCTTTCATAGGTGAAACCCGGAGCAATATTCTTTCTCCAACCATGAATGCAATATCACGAACTTTACGGTCGGCATAACTCTTTTGCCTAGACTGAGCTGTGCGAAGTCGAGCTTGAATAACTTTGACCTTATCCAAGGCATCCTGTACCAAATCGGTACCCAGCAACCGAGCCTCTCCCGGTTCGAACCAGCCAACTGGCGAACGACATCGCCTTCCGTACAATGCCTCATATGGAGCCATCTAAATGCTCGACTGGTAGCTATTATTATAAGCAAACTCCGCAAGTGGTAAGAATTGATCCCAAGAACCTCCAAAGTCTATAACACAAGCGCGAAGCATATCTTCCAATATCTGAATGGTGCGCTCTGACTGTCCATATGTCTGTGGATGAAATGCTGCACTCAACTCAACCCGCGTGCCTAACTCACGTTGTACAGCCCTCTAGAAGTGTGAGGTAAACTGGGTACCTCGATCTGAAATAATAGACACGGGCACACCATGAAGGCGGACAATCTCACGAATGTAAATTTCAGCTAACCTCTCTGAAGAATAGGTAACTACCACTGGAATGAAATGTGCTGACTTGGTCAACCTGTCCATAATGACCCAAACTGCGTCAAATTTACTCTGAGTTTGTGGAAGCCCGACAATAAAATCCATAGTGATGCGCTCCCACTTCTACTCAGGAATTTCTAACTTCTGAAGCAAACCACCAGGTCATTGATGCTTGTACTTGACTTGCAGACAATTTAGACACCGAGCTACATATGCAACTATATCCTTCTTCATTCTCCTCCACCAGTAATGTTGCCGTAAATCTTGATACATTTTGGTGGTTCCTGGATGAATAGAATACCTGGAACTGTGGGCCTCTTCCAGAATTAATTCATGAAGCCCATCAACATTAGGCACACAAATACGACCCTACATTCGCAGAACTCCATCTTCCCCCATAGCAACCTGTTTGGCATCACCGTGCCGCACCGTGTCCTTAAAGACAAGTAAATGAGGATCATCATATTGCCGTTCTCTGATGCGCTCATATACGAAAGACCGAGCGACTGTACAAGCTAGAACCCGACTGGGTTCTGAAACATCTAACATCACGAACTGATTAGCCAAAGTCTAAACATCTGTAGCTAACGGCCTCTCACCAACTGGAATATACACAAGACTGCCCATACTCACAGCCTTTCTAATCAAAGCATAGGCCACCACATTGGCCTTTCCGAGGTGATACAAAATGGTGATATCATAGTCTTTCAACAATTCCAACCATCTTCTCTGCCTCAAATTAAGATCTTTTTGTTTGAACAGATACTGAAGGATCTGATGATCAGTAAATACCTCACATGAGACACCGTAGAGGTAATGCCTCCAAATCTTCAGCGCATGAATAATGGATGCCAATTCTAAGTCATAAACAGGATAATTCTTCTCGTGAACTTTCAACTGTCGCGACACATATGCAATCACCCTGCCATATTGCATTAATATTGCACCAAGTCGAATGTGAGATGCGTCATAATATACCGTATACGATCCTGAACCTATGGGTAATACCAACAGTGGTGCCGTCAGTATCGAGCTTCTCAAAGCTCAATTCATACTCGTGTGACCATCTAAATGGGTCACCCTAGTCAATGGGCTTGCTATAGATGAAAACCCTTCCACGAACCGACGATAATAACCTGCCAAACCCAGGAAACTTCGAATCTCCGTAACTGAAGTAGATCTAGGCCAATTCTGAACAGCCTCAATCTTCTTAGGATCCACTTTTATGCCTTCTATCAATACAACATTCCCACAAAAAGCAACTGAGTCTAACCAAAATTTATATTTTGAAAATTTGGCATATAACTGATTATTCTTCAAAGTCTGAAGCACACTCTAAAGATGCTGCTCATGCTACTCTCAACTGCTGGAGTAAATCAAGATATCATCAATGAATACAACCACAAAAGAATCCAAGTAGGACTTAAACACCCGATTCATCAAATCTATAAATGTTGTTGGGGCATTTGTCAACCTAAATGACATCACTAGGAATTTGTAATGCCCATACCGAGTCTGAAAAGTTGTTTTAGGGACATCAGGTACCCTAATCTTCGACTGATGGTAACCAGACCTCAAATCGATCTTCGAAAATACCTTTGCACCCTGAAGCTGATCAAATAAGTCATTAATTCTTGGCAGCGAATATTTGTTCTTAATAGTAGCTTTGTTCAACTGCCGATAATCTATACACATTCGCATTGAACCATCTTTCTTCTTAACAAATAATACTGGGGCACCTTAGGGCGAGACGCTAGGTCTAATGAATCCTTGACCAAGCAAGTCTTGTAACTGCTCCTTCAATTCTTTAAACTCCGGCGGGGCCATACAGTATGGTGGAATAGAAATGGGCTGAGTGCCCGGCGCCAAATCAATACAGAAGTCAATATTGTTATCGGGTGGCATTCCCGGCAAATCTGCAGAAAATATTTCTGGAAATTCACGAACAACTGGTACTGAGTACATAGAAGGAACATCTGCGCTGGGATCGCGAATATAAGCCAAATAGGCTAGACACTCTTTATCGACCATACGTCGAGCTTTCATATAAGAAATAACCCTGCTGGCAGAATGGCCAAAAGTTCCTTTCCACTATAACCGAGGTAACCCCGGCATGTCTAAGGTGACTGTCTTGGCATGCCAATCTAATATAGCATGATAAGGTGACAACCAATCCATACCCAAGATGACATCAAAATCTATCATATCAAGAAATAGAAGATCCACACTAGTCTCAAGACTACCAATAGTAACCACACACGAACGATAGACATGATCTACTATAACAGAGTCTCCCATCGGTGTAGATACACACACAGAAGCACTTAGAGAATCACAAGGCACAACCAAATATGAAGCATAATAGAAGGACACATAGGAATAAGTAGATCCTAGATCAAATAGAACTGAAGCATCTCTATGGCAGACTAGAATAATACTTGTGATCACACCATCAGATGACTCGGCCTCAGGCCTAGCTGGAAAAGTATAAAATCAGGGCTGAGCCTTACCACTCTGAACTGCGTCCCTGGGACGGCCTCTAACTGGCTAGCCTCCACCTCTAACGGTCTGACCTCCACCTCTAACGGCCTGACCTCCACCTCTAGCTGTCTGACTCCTACCTCTAGCTGGCTGAGCAGGCGATGAAGCAACCGGTGCCGGTATGATGGCACAAGAATCATGTCGAGATCTGTTACTCGAGAACCTAGGGCAATACCTCCTGATGTGACCAATGTTCCCACACTCATAACACTCATCCTGATGTCGTGGCTGCTGAAGCTGAAGCTGACCCGAATGGGCCACATAACCGCTGAAGTGACTCTGGAGTGGTGGTGTACTGATAGGAGCTGAATGTGCACTAAGTGTTGGCTGCCTAGAGTAAGGCATAATAGAACCGTGACTCCCTGAAGCATCGTGAGATGCCTGAAGCACTGAATGAAACGGTCTGGGAGGATGATCCCTACCAAAATTACCCGTACCTCCAGACGAGGCACCACTGAAACCACCAAACTGACGAGGCCTTTTATCAGACCTCTGCCCTCTCTCCTGTGCAAGAACCATATCGATCCTCCTCGCGACATTAGCAGCTGCCTGAAAAGAAATCTCACTTCCGATTTCCTTGGCCATCTGAAGCCTGATACGGTGAGTGAGTCCCTCAATAAACCTCCTCACTCTCTCTCCCGCAATAGGTAGTAAAAGTAGAGCATGACGGGCTAAATTTACAAAATAGGACTCATACTGAGTAACAGTCATATTGCCCTACTGTAGACGCTCAAATTGCTTGTGGTAATCCTCTCTCAGTGTGATAGGAAGGAACTTCTCTAGAAATAGCTGAGAGAACTGCTCCCAGGTAAGTGAAGGTGATCCAACTGGTCTGGTCAATGTATAATTTCTCCACCACCTCTTGGCGGAACTCGCCATCTGAAATACAGCAAAATCAACCCCATTGGTCTCAACTATACCTATGTTCCGTAGCACCTCATGGCAACGGTCAAGATAATCCTATGGGTCCTCAGAAGGGGTACCACTGAAGTGAACTGGAAAGAGCTTTGTGAACTTATCCAGTCTCAATAAGGCCTCAAAAGGCATGGCGGGCCTATCACCGATCTGTGCCGCAACAACTGGCTGAACTACCCCAACTGGCGGGGCTACTGGAGCCTAATTCTGGGAGTCATCTGCTCCGGAGTGGGAGTAGTGAGAGTTTGTGCTCCTCCTCCAGCCTGTGAGACGGTTGGCGCCACTGGACATGTACCAATCTAGGCCACGCCCTCCATAAGATTCACCAAACGGACTAGAGCATCCTGAAGCACTAGAGTAGCTATGAATCCTTCCGGGACTTGAACTGGTCCAACTGGTACATTCTGAACCGGAACCTTCTCCTAAAGATCCACCTGAGGTTCTACAACAGGTGCAGCTGCTCGAGCTCTACCTCTGCCTCTAGCACGACCTCGGCCTCGGCCTCTTCCCCTGGCCATAGTTGCCACCGGGGGCTCTGGTCCCTGTGCATCGGTAGATGTATTACGTGTTCTCACCATCTGCGAAAGAATAAGAGTAGAATGGTTCAATCATTGATGATAGCATAAAATCGCATGACAGAGTAAGAAAGAAGTGATATTGTTTCTAAACTTCATAGCCTCTGAGAGATAAGTACAGACGTCTCCGTATCGATCCTTCAGACTCTACTAATCTTGCTCGTGACTCGTGAGACCTATGTAACCTAGTACTCTGATACCAACAGTCACGACCCGAAATTCCCATCTTTGGGACCGTGATGGCATCTAACATTTCACTTGTTAGGCAAGCCAACGTTAGAATAACATTATCCATTTTAAAATAATTTTTAAATTTATTAATAACAAAGAATCAAATGCGGAAGTAAAGTCTGAAATGTAGTGAATAATCCATAAAAATAACGGTGTCTAAATACCATCCCAGAATTGGTGTCACAAGTGCACGAGCTTCTAGAATAATACAAATAAAGGTCTGAATAAAATAAAGTTGTCTGAAAACAAACACACAGCTAAAGTAAAGTAGACGGGGACTTCAGAACTGCGGACGCCGTGCAGTTATACCTCAAGTCTCCTCTGGTAGCTGAAATCCGAGCAAGTCTATGGTACGTTGTTGGGACCAACTTCAAAATCTGCACAAGAGGTGCAGAGTGTAGTATCAGTACAACCGACCCCATGTACTAGTAAGTGCCGATCCTAACCTCGACGAAGTAGTGACGAGGCTAAGGCAGGTCACTTATATTAACATGTACGCAATAATAGTAATAACCACAATAATAGAATTAAATCAGGTAACTCATTTTTAATAGTTGAAGCCAACTCAGCAGTCATAACCAATTATTATTTCAATCAATTTCCGTTGCAGCGTGCAATCCGCTCCCACAATATATTCATATTTACTTCTATTGCGGCGTGTAACCAAGTATATATAAACTTTTAAATAAGTCTGTTGTGGCATGCAACCCGATCCTCCAATATGGACTTTTAAACAAGTCTGTTGCGGCGTGCAACCCAATCCCCCAATATGGACTTTTAACAAGTCTGTTGTGGCGTGCAACCCGATCCCCCAATATGGACTTTTAATAAGTCTATTGCGGCGTGCAACCCGATCCCTCAATATGAACTTTTAATAAGTCTGTTGCGGCGTGGAACCCGATCCTCCAATATATTCATTTACCAATTCTTATAAAAGAAATTGCCCCAATAAATGCAACAATTAATATGAAATTATAAGACAACAAGCATACAATAATTATAATTTAATTTTGAAACAAACAATGACAAGTAGCAATTTATTTTAGAAATCAGGGAGAAAATAGGTAGTTTAATATTTAATATGCTATATGTCAAGTAACAATTAAGACACATAAATCAAATAAGCATGTAACAGTTATTGCAGGAATTCAAGAATTAATATTTGACAAAGAATAGGAGAAATAATTATTATAATAATTAATTCGTGTCTTAGAACAATTTATGACTTTCAAATAATTATGCAAACAATTAAATTAACGACGTATAGACACTCATCACCTCACCTATACGTCGTATACATGCATTTCACATAACAAATAATTTAAAGATTCTATTCCCTCAAGTCAAGGTTAACCACGACACTTACCTCGCTTTATAATTTCAATGAATTACTCGATCACACCTTTTACTTTTGAATTTATCTCCAAAAGCGTCAAATCTATTCACAAACAATTCGATATACTCAATACGAATCATAGGAATTAATTCCATATGAATTTACTAATTTTGCGGATAAAATCCGAAATTCACTTTAAACATTAATAGTGGGGCCCACATCTTGAATCTCGGAATGATAAGGGTGGCTATTATTAGGGATGATATGTGATGATGTGGGATTATTGCGTTGGTAATTTTCATGTGATGTTGTGATTTGTTTGTGTTTATTTTTATACCTTGTGAAATTTGTCTTGTTGTTGGTAAATTGATAATAGTCGGATTTATGTTGAAATTGGGGGTCTGTGGCCATTGCCAGGAGGATTATGATATGAAATGTGGGCACGAGGTGTCATGACTAAATAATGATGATATTGACACGTGAATTATCCGTGCAATTATGATATGAAATGAGGGCACGAGGTGCCAGGCTAAATGATGATGATATTGGCACGTGAATTGTCTGTGCGGTTGTGATAGAGAAATTTGGCACGAGGTGCCGTAAAAATATGAAAGTGGGCTGAGACCCGTATTTTATGATTATGAAATGAGGTGTCACATGGTGACTTTTAATTGAAATAATTATAATTAAAATATTTATTGGGAAGGATTTTTATTCAGAAGGATATTTATTTGAAGGAATTATATTTGAAAGAGATTTATTTGAAATAATTATATTTGAAAGAAATTTATTTAAAGGAAGTATATTTGAAATATATTTATTGAAAAGTATTATATCCTGAAGATTATTATTTGAGAAGAATATAGGCGAAAGATTTATAATTGAAAGACTTGATTTAATTGGGTGTACTTGTATTTATTATTTGTTGAGCAATATTAACGGTGTACTTGTTGCCCTACTGTGCATATCACTGGTTGATTAGTATTGCCATTATTGTTATTTGTTTTCTATTAATTTGTATACCAGGTTATAAGACCAGTGAGTGTATTGACTGTACCTCATCACTACTCCACTGAGGTTAGTCTTGATACTTACTGGGTATCGACTGTTGTGTACTCATACTACACTTCTGCACAATTTTGTGCAGAGCCAAGTATTGGAGATATCAGACTTGGACAGAGTTAAAGCGGGATGGTAAGGATTCAAGGTAGAGCCGCTTGGTTGTCGCGGTCCCTTGGAGTCTTTTCGTTTTATTGTACTTTTAATTTTGAATCAAACAATATTGAGTATTCGATCCTTGAGATCATTCTATATATTCAGTTAGTGTTCGTGACTCAGTATTACCAGTCTTGGGAGATTTTTATATTTGTTTCCGTTGTTAGTTTTGATTACTTATAAAACAAAATGGCTTGAATTGTTGTTATAATCGGCTTACATAGTCTTAGAGACTAGGTGCCATCACGACGCTTGAGGTGGGATTTTGGGTCGTGACAAGTTGGTATCAGAGCTCTAGGTTCGTAGGTTCTTCGAGTCACGAACGAGTCTAGTAGAGTCTTGTGGATCGGTACAGAGACGTCTGTACTTATCTTCGAGAGGCTACAAAACTGTTAGGAAATTTCCACTTCTTTCATTTTTGTCGTGCGGATTTGTTTATTATGGAATTTGAGTCTTTGTGTCTTTATTCTCTCACAGATGGTGAAGACACATACTACCGGGTTAGCTGAGCAGGCATCCGCGCATACTGCTAGGGATACAAGAGGCCGGGGCTGAGGTAGAGGCCGAGGAAGGGCACGTGTCGCGACTGTAGCACATGTCAGAGCAGCCGTTGAGGAGTCGCCAGTAGCTCCAGTTGGGTGACAGATACCATAAGCACCTATTGTTACCCCCGGACTTCAGGAGACTTTAGCATAGTTCCTGGGTATGTTTGGTACATTAACTCAGGCGGGATTGATCTCTGTTGCACCAAATACTTCGCAGATAGGGGGAGTAGCTCAGACCCCTACAACAACTCCTGAGCAGTAGGTTCACGTTGGTCAGGTCCCGGGTTTAGTACCGGTATAACTTGTTATTCGGTTCAGCCTTAGGTCAGGCCGGAGGCATTAGGAGAAGAACAAAAGAGACTTGAGAGGTTTAAAAGGTATAGTCCACCTACTTTCAGTGGCACAACTACAGAGGGTGCCCAAGGATTTCTAGAAAATTGTCACTGTATTCTACGCACCATGGATATTGTGGAAGTGAGCGGAGTTGCCTTTACTATATTTCAACTGTCAGGCGCAGCGTATCAGTGATGGAAAATCTATAAAGAAGGTAGACCAACCAATGCAACACCACCAAGTTTGGCTCAATTTTTGGAAATGTTCTTGAAAGAGTTTGTTCCCCAAACTATCAGGTTTAGTGAGTTAGCCCGTCATGCACCTATCTTGATTCCTACAGTCAGAGAGCGGGTCAGCAGATTCACTGAGGGTCTCGATTACGATATTAAAATATGCATGGCTCGAGAGTTGCAAACTGATACTCCATTTCAACAAGTAGTGGAGATTGCGAGGAATATTGAGGGTGTTCTAGGCGAGGAAAGAGAGTCTAAGGAGGACAAAAGGTCTCGAAGCTCTGGAGGGTTCAGGGGATTTTACTCTTCATCTAGGACCCATTATAGTGGAGGCTCGAGTAGTCGGCCAGCTCAGTCCGCACATCAGATTACTCGGAGTGCTCTAGTAAGTTCTTAAAATGCACCACCACACGAGATTCTTATAGTGGTTATTCCAATTATCCGGAACAGACTCAGTACGAGCAATCGCGACCTCAGAGGGGTTGTTATGAGTGTGGTGATACTAGGCACATTATGAGAGATTGTCCTAAACTTGGGAGAGGTGGATTTCATCAGAACACTCAGGCTATGTGCCCCAATGAAGTTACTACCCCACGTGTACAGCCAGTTAGAGGTGAAGTACAGGTGGGTAGAGGGCGCCTAAGAGGTAGAGGCCTGGCCCATTGATATAATTGTTACGAATTGGCTGAGGCCTTTACACTAAATGGTGTCATTACAGGTACGCTCCCAATTTGTTATAAAAGGATAATTGTCCTTAATTCGATTCGATTCTGGATATCGAGGCGAGTCCTCTTATTATGCTCCACTTATGGGTGAGCTTCGTGATTTTGTGAACTACTTATGTGTTTATCCCTATTGGGAGATTTTATGGTGTTAGCCTGCGTGTATCATTTTTTTTTTTTTGCACATTATTGTAGGCTATGAGTCCAAAAGTGACTTTTATTACTCCCTACAGTGGGTTTTGATGTGATTTCAGAATAATTGAATTCAATTTTATGAATTATATACCCTACCAGGATGAGGGTTCATTATGTATTGTAAAAACTGTTTACGAAATTTATTGAAAAGAAGAAAGAAAGAAAATTGAAAATTTCAGTTGGCACAATGTGCAAAATACTTATGATTCGGAGTTGAGGACGAGATCCTCGCATTTTCATATGATGTGAAATATTTAAACTGGGCTACGAGCCGCGGTGGAAGTTATATAAGGACGAGGTCCTTGTGGTTAAAATTTTATGAGTTTAAATTCTCCCTTTGTGAAATTTAAATTTTTTTACTATTGTATTGATAGGAAGTCATGCATGTTAGGCTTATTTGATAATTCTTTTAGGTGTTTCTGTGCATATTTATCCATACTTTTGAGGCAAATATTGAGTTTTAGCCTACAAGGTGAGTGCCCAGGCGGCGTTAAATGTGACTTGTTAATTCGGGTAAATAGTTATGAGGTCTTCATGCCTCACATTTTGTTGTCAGTATTGCGAAAATTCGAAATGAGGTTTTGGTTAATATGGGGTTAATTGATGATGCTGGAATTGATTATGAACAGAGATGTGGTTATGGGCATACATATAATGTGTGTGGGCACGAAATTGCTACAGCTGGTGGAGACTAACATAGTGTGTTAATATGAAAAATCATGCATTTGAAATTGATTAGAGAGTTAGGAATTGGCTTTAAAGCTTATAAGAATGGATGAATGAAATAATCTCAATTGAGATGGTGTTGTCGGACCCTGTTAAATTGCGGGAACATAGAATCAACAGCGAGTATGTGTGTAAGAATACACTCGGTAATTTAATGTCCTCAGAAAGATTCTTGGCACGTTCGAGGACGAACGTATGTTTAAGAGGTGAAGAATGTAACGACCCAACTTGTCGTTTTAAGAATTAATGCCCCGTTCACTGACTTAAGGTCAAGAGCAGCTTCGTAATATGTATTACGACCCGCGGGTGTGGTCGAGTTTGATTTTCGGAAGATTTAGAATTAAATTGAAAGAACAATTCTTATTTAGAAGTTTAAATGGAAAGAGTTGATCGGAGTGTTGACTTTTGAGCAAACGACCCCGGAATGGAATTTTTATGATGGCAATAGCTTCGTATGGTGATTTCAGACTTAGGCGTATGTTCAGATTTGGATTTGGAAGCATGTAGGACAATTCGACACATTTTGGCGAAAGTTGAAAAATATAAGTTTTTTGGAAAGTCCTACCGAAGGTTGAATTTTTGATAACGAGGTCGGATTTTGATTCCGGAAATGAGCATAGCTCCATTACATCAATTATGACTTGTGTGCAAAATATGAAGTCATTCCGGATTGATTTGATACGTTTCGGCGCAAACTATAGAAGTCGGAAGATTTGAAAACTCAAAATTTGATTCGATGCGTGATTCATAATTTCGGCTTTGTTTGACGTGGTTTGAAGCCTCGACTAAGTTTGTATTGTATTTTGGGACATGTTGGTATAATTGGTTAAAGTCCTGAGGGCCTCAGGTGGATTTTGGAAGGTTAACGGATCAATTTGGACTTGAACGAAGGTGCTGGAAAATGGCAGCAGCTTTTGGAATCGCACCTGCAAAACTATGGGCACAGGTGCGACCATAGTAGAAGCGAGATGAATCTTGCAGAAGCACAATTGGCTGGGCAGGACTGAGGTCGCAGGTGCGAAGAATTTCCCATACCTGCGTGATCGCAGAAGCGGGCAGAGGAGGCGTAGAAGCGGAATCCATCACAGGTGCGCACTGGCCATCGCAGAAGCGATGTGCGCAGATGCGGCATTTTTCTCGTAGGTGAGAAGCTGGGCAGAATCATTAAGGACCAAAATTGGTCATTTTGCCATTTTTCGATTGGGATTTTGGAGCTCGATTTTTGGGCGATTTTGGAGGGGTTCTTCAAGACTTTGACTTGGGTAAGTGTTCTATATCCTAAAGTGATCATATTTCATGAATTTGTGGTTATATTCATCATTTAATTCGAGTTTAATGGAGGAAATGAGAATTTTTGTAAAACGTTTCAAAAACAAAAATTCAAGATTCGGAGGACGATTTCTTATTGGAATTCGATAAAATTGGTATGGTTGAACCCGTATCGGCATGGGTGTTCGGATTCCGTAAAAATTCTATCGGGTTTCGAGAGGCGAGCCACGTGTTGACTTTTGTTGACCTTTTGGAATAAACTTTTAAGTCGATGTTTTAGTATTCGGAATTATTTTCGATGCATTTTTATGAAGTTGTACAATTAATTTGGATAGATTTGAGCTGTCCGGATGTCAATTCAAGCAAGAAGGCAATTTTGGAATATCCGCATAACTTCAAAAGGGTAAGTATCTTGCCTAACCTTGAGTGGGGGAATTACTCCTTAGGCAACGAGTCTTATGTGTCATTTGTGAAATGTGAAAAGCCGTGTACGTGGGGTGACAAGTACGTACTCGGGTTTATATGTGCAAACAAATTGATTGGGTTAAAGTCTTAGGCATATTGTGTAGTAAATTGAATAATCGTTGTCATTTATTAAATCATCTATTTGCCATGCCTCAATTCGCGTTTGTTGAATTTATTTTTATATGACAATTTGATGTGGTTATTGCTTGTATATTTATGTGAATTTCGTGAGTTTGGTGATTTGATATTTCTTGGAAATAATTATATTATGGATGTTCCATCTGCAAATAATTAATGAAATAAGTTTAAATCGAGGCGTTATATAATTATCAAGAATTTGGATTAATGAAGGCGTTGCCCTATACTGAGTATTTTCCATCTCTGTTGTTGTTTTGAGGTTTTATACACATTGTGTGGAGCCTTGGGCTATTTGTTGTGAAATTAATTGATTTTGTTATATCTTTGGAATTGATTGTAGCCATTGGGCAAATTGTGATATGAATTGATTTTGTTATGATGCCGTGATAATATTCCGTGTAAATTATTTTGTTATTTGAGTTATTATTTTGAGAATATAAGGGTGGCATTTCATTGTTGATATTATGTGGGTATAAGGGTGGCATTTCACTGTTGTTATGTGTGTTGGGATATTGTCTGGGCGGAGCGATAAGGGTGGCTATAGGAGAGATAAGGGTGGCTATTGATATTGTCAGGGCAGAGGGATAAGGGAGGCTATTATAGGAGTGATAAGGGTGGCAATAGGAGAGACAAGGGTGGCTATTGTCAGGGATGATATGTGATGATGTGGGGTTATTGCGTTGGTAATTTTCATGTGATGTTGTAATTTTCTTGTGTTTATTTTTATACTTTGTGCAATTTGTCTTGTTGTTGGTAAATTGATAATAGTCGAATTTATGTTGAAATTGGGGGTCTGTGGCCATTGCCAGGCAGATTATGATATGAAATATGGGCACGAGGTGCCGTGAGTAAATAATGATAATATTGGCACGTGAATTATCCATCCAGTTGTGATATGAAATGAGGGCACGAGGTGTCGTGGCTAAATGATGATGATATTGGCACGTGAGTTGTCCGTGCGGTTGTGATAGAGAAATTTGGCACGAGATGCCAGGGAAATATGAAAGTGGGTTGAGACCCGTATTTTATGATTATGAAATGAGGTGTCACAATGGTGACTTTTAATTGAAAGAATTATATTCAAAATATTTATTTGGAAGGATTTTTATTCTAAAAGATATTTATTTGAAGGAATTATATTTGAAAGAGATTTATTTTTAAATAATTATATTTGAAAGATATTTATTTGAAGGGAGTATATTTGAAATATATTTATTGGAAAGTATTATATCCTGAAGATTATTATTTGAGAAGCATATAGGCGAAAGCTTTATAATTGAAAGACTTAATTTAATTGGGTGTACTTGTATTTATTATTTGTTGAGCAATATTAATGGTGTTCTTGTTTCCCTGCTATGCATATCACTGGTTGATTAGTGTTGCCATTATTGTTATTTATTTCCTATTATTTTGTATACTATATTGCACAGGTTAATAGACTAGTGAGTGTCTTGATTGTACCTCGTCACTACTCCACTGAGGTTAGTCTTGATACTTACTGGGTACCGACTGTGGTATACTCATACTACACTTCTGCACATTTTTGTGCACAGCTAGGTATTAGAGATATCAAACTTGGACAGAGTTAAAGCGGGATCGTAAGGATTTAAGGTAGAGCTGCTTGGTCGTCGCAGTCCCTTGGAGTCTTTTCATTTTATTGTACTGTTAATTTTTAATCCAACAGTATTGAGTATTCGATCCTTGAGATCATTCTATATATTCAGTTAGTGTTCATGACTCAATATTACCAGTCTTGGGAGATTTTTATATTTGTTTCCGCTGTTAGTTTTGATTACTTATAAAAACAAATGGCTTGAATTGTTGTTATAATCGGCTTACCTAGTCTTAGAGACTAGGTGCCATAACGACGCCTGAGGTGGGATTTTGGGTCGGGACAAAGTGTCATCACAACATCCTACGGAGGGAAATTAGGGTCGTGACCAGTTGGTATCAGAGCTCTAGGTTCATAGATGCTACGAGTCATAAGAGAGTTTAGTAGAGTCTTGCAGATCGGTACGGAGGCGTCTGTACTTATCTTCGAGAGGCTACAGGGCTATTAGGAAGACTTCACTTCTTTTATTCCTATCGTTCGAGTTTTGTTGATCTCGAGTTTGAGCCTTTTTCATTCTATTCTCTCACAAATGGTGAGAATACGAGCTGCAGTCACTGATGACGCTGCCCCCAGAGCCGGTGTTGCTAGGGGCCGGGGCAGAGGCAGAGGTCGAGGAGGAGCATGTACCATAACTAGAGCACCTATCAGAGCAGTAGTTGAGAAGCCGCCAGTAGCTCAGGTTGGGGGACAGGCACCAGAGGTGCCTGTCGCTACCCCTGGACTTCAGGAGACATTAGCACAGTTCCTGAGCATGTTTGACACATTGGATTAGGCGGGGTTGATTCTGGTTGCACTGGCTACTTCATAGAGCAGGGGAGGAGCTCAAACTCCCACCGCCCGTACTCCAGAGCAGTGAGTCCACGTTGGTTAGGTTCCAGGGGTCATGTCAGCACAGCATATTGTTTCAATTCAGCGCGTGGTAAGGGCAACAGAATCTGAGGAGGAACAACTTAGACTTGCGATGTTCAAGAAGTATCACCCTCCTATTTTCAGTGGTTTGGCTTCAAAGGATGCCTAGGGTTTTCTAGAGAAGTGCCATTGTATTCTCTGCACTATGGGTATTGTGGATACGAGTAGGGTTGCTTTTACTATGTTCCAGCTTAAGAAAGTGGCATACCAGTGGTGGCGAGTGTACGAGTTAGATAGTTCGGCTGATGCAGCTTCACTTTCATGGACTCAGTTCTCAGAGATGTTCTTGAGAGATTTTGTTTCCCTGACGCTTCAGGATGAATGGCGCGTGGAAATTGAGCAGCTGCGCTAGGGAACTATGTCGATATTAGAGTATGCCGTTAGATTCAGTAATTTGTCCAGACATGTACCTTCTTTGGTTTCTACCGTTAGAGAGCGAGTCTATAGGTTCATTGAGGGGCTCAGTCATGATATCCAGTTTAGCATGGCTCGGGAGTTGGAGTCGGATGTTCCATTTCAGCAGGAGGTAGAGATCGCTCACCGAATAGAGGGCATGTAGGACCAGGAGAGAGAGGACATGCAGGGTCAGGAGAGAGAGGACATGAAGGATAAGAGGCCTCGTATGGAGGATCTACTAGTCCCTATTATGGGGACAGGGCACTCCATGGTAGAGGTTTTGTGAGTCAGCTAGTCCAGTTTGCATTTCGGGCTTCACGTTGTGTTTCAGATACCTATGGGTCTTAGGGTACCCGTACCAGACAGCTTCCACAACCACGCCAGGGGAAAGGTTGCTTTGAGTGTAGAGATACCAGCCACATGGTGAGAGCTTGTCCTAGACTCCAAACAGATGTGTCACAGCGGGGTATTCATAAGTTCTGCTCTAGTTGCTGATATCCCTGCACCGCCAGCTTGAGGTGCACGTCAGGCGAGTAAAGGGTGCCCAAGAGAGGGAGGCCCGGCCCGTTTATATGCTTTCTACACTATGCCTGAGGCCGCTACACCATATGGTGTCATTACAGGTATGGTTTCTATTTGTTACATAGGATCATAATTAATATTTTGATTCGGTACTTCTTATCGAGGTGAGTCCTCCTATCATGCTTCACATATGGGTGGGCCTCGTGATTTTGTACTCTACTTATGTATTTACCCCTGTTGGGAGATCCTATAGTGGTAGCTTGTGTCTATCATTTTGTTTTATTCATTATTGAGTGTTATGATACTAGAAATGACTTCTGTCACCCATTACGGTAGGTTTTGATGTGATTTCTGGGAGGTCGATTGTGATTTGTGATTTAGATGCTCTACTGGTATGGGAGTTCAGGATGAGTTGTGACTTTGTTAGTGCAAATTGAATTAGTGCGAGGCTTCGGTTGGTATGATGTGTATTCTACTTGTGATTCAGAGCTGGGGATGGGATCCTCACGCCTTCATATGATTTGATATGTTTGAACCAGGCTGTGGGCCGCGGTGGAGTTATATTAGGATGAGATCCTTCTGATTTATTCATATACTTGATTCTCCCTTGTGGAATTAATTTGTAGTATGTTGCTGATAGGGAGTTGTGCATGTCGGGCTTATTTGATAGTTTTCTCTTATGTGTTTCTCTTTGCATATTTACAACAGGATGAGATCCATGTCTCTTGCATTGTTGCCAGTGTTATGAAGGTTTGAAACGAGGTTTTAACTGAGATAAGGCCAATTTCTGGTGTTGTATTTGATTATGGGCAGTTGTCGTGATCAATGATGTTGTTATGGGCATATGCGTGATGTGTTATGATGTGTGGTTGTACCGTGTGAGTGTAGGAATGAGTTGTTACAGCTGATTGAGGTTGATACCGTGTGTTGATATGGAAATCGGGTCTTTTGGTAAAGATCGGATGGAGAGCAATTTGGTTCTAAGGTTTATTAGTATGGATAGAAGAAATAATCTTCAATTAAGATAGTGTTGTCGGGCTTATGTGAATTGGGATGACGTGGAATCACCCGCGACAATATGTATGGTAAGTACACTCAGTGATTTGATAACCTCGAAACGGTCCTTGGCACGTTCGAGGACGAACATTTGTTTGGGGGGGGGGAATGTAACGACCCGACCGATCATTTTGAGAATTAGAATTCCGTTCGGTGGTTTAAGGTCTCAAGCATCTTCGTATTATGTGTTATGACGTGTGTGTGTGGTCGAGTTTGGATTTCAGATGATTCGGGATTGATTTGGAAGAAGGATTCTTGTTTTAGAAGCCTAAGTGGTAAGAGTTGACTGGAGTTTAACTTTTGTATAGACGACTCCGAAATGGCATTTTGATGGTTTCAATAGCTTCGTATGGTGATTTTGGTCTAAGTAGCGTGTCCAGATGTTGATTTAGAGGTCCGTAGGTCGCTTCGGCATGAATTGGCGAAAGTTGGAAAACTGGAAGATTTTAGAAAGTTTGACCGGGAGTTAACTTTATTGATGTCTGGGTTGGATCATGGTTTCGAAAGTTGGAATAGGTCTGTACTATCATTTATGACTTGTGTGCAAAATTTAAAGTCAATCGGAGTTGGTTTGGTATGAATCGGCATTAGTTTTGGAATTCAGATGTTCATAAGTTTTGTAGGCTTGAATCAATGCATGATTCGTGATTCTAGTGTTGTTAGAGGAAATTTGAAGCTTCGAGCAAGTTCGCATCATGTTTTGGGACTTCTTAGTATACTTGGTTGGGGTCCCATGGGGCTCGGATGAGTTTGGATTGTGCCGCGCTCTTATTTGATATTTAGGTGTCATTTCTTTTGGTATAAAGGGTACCACATTGTGAAAACGACCTTTTATTTGTGAATCAATTGAACCATCAGATTTGTATCGTAATTACAAAACCATAGCAATAAGAATCGTCGTATTCCGAGGTCGTATGATAAAGTTATGCTCATTTTCATGTCGGAAAAGACTGTTGTTTTTCTGGTGTTTGAGGGAATAGAGACAAATCGTTGGTGTCAAATGCGATTTATAAGTCTCAGGTGTCAAATGCGATTTATAAGTCTCGGGTGTCAAATGCAATTTATAAATCTAGTCAAATACGACTTGCTTGGAGAGGTTTCTAAAAACGGGGGTTTCACCATTTTTATCATATTTTGAGTTGTAGACATTGGTTTGGGCAATTTTTAAGGGGTTCTTTACGTGGTTGTTTGGGGTAAGTGATATTTACCCGGATTTAATTTTATTTCATGATTTTATATTTTTTTAATAATTAAATTAGTGAATTGAATGTAAGAAAATGGGAATTTTGTAAAATCTTTCAAAAATGTAAAATGGGAATTTGAAGGGCGATTTGATATCAAAATTTGATAATTTTTATATGGTTCGATTTGTATCGGAATGGGTGTTCTGATTTTATAAATTTTATCGGGTTCCGAGGTGCGGACCCGGGTTGAATTTTTTAGGTTAACTTTTTAGTTTTAATTAAAGACCGAAGCTTTATTATCCGGAATTGTTTCCTATGAGTTTTATTTATGATTTGAAGTTATTTTGGCTAAATTTGAGTCGTCCGGAGGTTGTTTCACTCGAGAAGGTCATTTTAGAGTATCGGTCTAGCTTCTTTGAGGTAAGTATCTTGCCTAACTTTGTGTGGGGGAAACTACCCCTTAGGATTTGAGTCATTTGTGCTAATTGAGTCATATGAAGGCCGTGTACGTGAGGTGACGAGTACATACTCGGGCTTAATTGTGGAAATTTGACTATTTAGGGCCCTTAGGTTCTTATGTTCATTAGTTATGAAGTTGTTTTATCATGTTAAATCCTCCATTTACTAAATTTACCCTTACGTGTCTTATTTGGAATTAATTGATTCATGTTTTACCCTTGTTGCCGATTGAACTTTTATGTACCTTAAGTGAAGTTGTTGCCTCTTTTATTGCCATGCTATCTTTTCCGTAATTGCTTGTCCTTAATTGAAGTTATTATTATCTTTTCAGTAATTGCTTGTCCTTAATTTAAGTTATTATTATCTTTTCCGTAATTTTTTATCCTTAATTGAATTTGTTGTTATCTCTTCCGTAATTGCTCAACCTTAAATGAAGTCTCGCTATCCCTTTTCATTGTTGACTCATCCTTATTTGGAATCATTGTTACACATTATCTCTCCCTTGTTGAGCTATTCTTGTTGAGACCATTATTCCTTGTTGTGTCTTTTTTTGTGAGCTCGTTCTTCCGTTTCTTTGTGTTCTGAAGTTCTTGTGTTGATTTAGTTGTCGTATTCTCGTGTTATTGTTATTGTTGTTGTACTTAGTATTGTTGAGCCGAGAGCTATGAGTGTTTGTGGTATTAAAACTATTTTGAGGAAATGTTGTGGCTCATGTTGTGAAAGTCATTTTATTGTGTTGTTATGTTTTGGCACACGTGGTATTGTTGAGAGGATTGCCGGGGTGTTCACACGTGAGTTGTCCGTGCTGTTGTTACTATTGATATTTGCACACGCGACGTGACAAGGCGGGCTATATATGTAGATTTGCACATGTGGCGAAACAAGGTGGGAATATTATTGTGCGTGTGCGGCGAGACAAGGCGGGCATCTAGTTTATTATTGTGCACGTGACGAGACAAGGTGGGCTATGTCAGGGAATGATTTGTGATGACTTGTGAAGGCCTGGGGGCATTGTTATTGTTGTTATTTGTTCAGTGGCGTGCCTACCTTGTGTGAGTTATACCGTGTACATTTTGTGGTGATCATTTCTTATATGCCATTCATTATCTCTACTCTTACTTGTTAACTTGATTTGTGGTAGAACACTTGCACACGCATACACATAAATAAATCACCCATATCGCTTTAAGAAGATGAATCATGATGTTATTGACCATTTACATGTACTCCCGTGTACTTGCCTTCTGTGTGAGACTTATCTTGTTGGCACGTGAGATGTCCGTACAGTCATGCGTCATTGTTATTGTTGGCATGTGAATGGTCTTTGCAGATCCATATATTGATCACTCTCTTGGCACGTGCCTGCTATTATGAATTGTAATGTGGGCACAAGATGCCAAGTGATTAGGGTCCATGAATTAGGACCCGGGATTTGTGATTTTGAGGTTTGGTACCTCGTTGAAATTCTTCGATAAACCTGGTGTGAAAGTGGTTGTTCTTATTGAGTTGTTACTTGTTTTCCTTTATTTGGTTTCACCGGATTTAAACTGCGTCAGCTTACTCTATAGTGTTATTACTGGTTGTGCCTCGTTGCTAACTATTGCTTTTAGTTCCTATTACAAACATTGAATTATTATTGTCATCATGCATAGCTTTATATTGATATTGTTCCCCGTTAGTTCTACATTCATACTTGTTCAGGTTGTTTAGTCCAGTGGGTGTCTTGACTGTTCCTTGTCACTACCCTACCAAGGTTACTCCTGATACTTACTGGGTATCACTGTAGTGTACTCATGCTACACTTTCTGCATATTTTTTTGCAGACCCAGGTATTCTGGAGTTGGTTGCTCATTAGCTAGTTGTTTGGACTTTGCTTTGGAGACTCAAGCTATACTTGTTGTCGCGTCCGCATGCCTCGAAGTCACCTTCTGAAACTTCATTTTGTACTATTTATTTCTCTTCCGGAACAGTTGTATTTAGGAATTTTCTACCAAACTCAGTAGAGCTTATGACTTGTACTACCGGTTTTGGGGTTGTAAGTTTTGTATAGAGATTTCTATATCAGATCCAATTGTATGTCGAATTCTGCTATTAATTCAGTAAGTGTTAGGCTTACCTAGTCCCTAAGACTAGGTGTCATCACGACATCCTACGGAGGAAAATTGGGGTCGTGACAGATGAACACCAAATAAACATGTCAGATCCCGCACATTTAGTGCAGAAGTGTAGCATGAGTACGTAAATCAATGCGTACCCAGTAAGTATCTAGCCTAACCCCAGAGAAGTAGTGACGAGGGGTCGACATCGATACTTACTAGAGGTCCAATAAAGCAATATGATAAATCATAAGCAGATATGAAGCACAACAACAGTAATAGGGTAAAACTGTAAGTTACATAATCTTTCATAAATTTCTTTTAAAGATATAATTTTTCTCAGCCTCGTATTCTATCTCAACAGCTCAGATGTATCAAGTGCCAGTATCAAACGAATAAGGAATACCATATCAAAATGCCACACATCAGTGGAAGGATAATATCGTGAATATTCGGACTGCTAGAGATATAACGCACGATTATGCCGAGGTCGTACGACCCGATCTAGAATAATATGTACAATGCCGAGGGTCGACCGACGCGAACCATAGATGCATTTATTATACTGCTGAGGCGTTCGGCCCGCTTCACAAAAAAAGAAAAAACTTATCGAATTACGATACACATGCTTTCAATACATATATATATATATATATATATATATATATATATATATATATATATATATATATATATATATATATATATATATATATATATATATATATATATATATATATATATATATATATATATATATATATATATATATATATATATATATATATATATATATATATATATATATATATATATATATATATATATATATATATATATATATATATATATATATATATATATATATATATATAATTATAAATTCAATTAATTAAGCGAGCAGAATGAGTTCAAATAATTCAAATATTACATGATAAAGTCCTAAGTCTACCCGGACATAAACATGCTTTAGCTACGTACGGACTCCCGTCACCTCGTGTGTACGTAGCACCCACAACTAGTAGCACATAACAATTACATCACCTAGGGGGTAGTTTCCTCTTCACAAGGTTAGACAGGAGACTTACCTCGCTCCGAAGTTCCATAACCGGCTCCAACGCCTCTCTAACACCTCAAACCAATGCCCATCGATATGAAACTAGTCAAACAAGGTGCAAATCAATCAAAATATACACCAATGTGTATAATTTAACAATTTATAATAATTAACAACTTCGCTCGAAAAGTCAACAAAGTCAACCCTCGACCCACGTGCCCGTATTCCAAAAATTCTTGAAGATAATCATTACCCATAACACCACGAACTCGAATATATAGTTTATTACTAATTTCATGACCAATTTCGTGATAAAAATCCAAAAATACCAAATTCTAGGTTTTCTTCAAAATCTTACAATTTCCACCAATTTCCATGTTAAAATCCATGAATAATTCATGTATTTAACTCACAATGTGAAGAAATCACTTACCTAGTGGAGGATGATGAAAAAGCTCCTTCACAAATCACCTCAAGCTCGGCTCCAATGGAAGATTTGAGATAAAATGAGCCAAAATCCGCCTTTGCTAACTTATACACTGCCTAGACGACCTTCATCGCGAATGCGAAAATCCCCTCACTTTCGCGAAGCACATCCAGCTTCAGCTCCCAACTCCTCTACGCAAACGCGAGAAAGGGCACGTGAATGCGCTTTACCAGCCTGCCCATCGCGAACGCGTCTGCCCTTCCGCGAGCGCGAAGACCAAGTCAGCCACTAGACCAGCTTCTCCATCATGAACGTGAACACCCAATCGTGAACGCGAAGCCTTACCCCCAAACCATTGTGAACGAGTGACAACAGTCGCGAATGAGAAGCACAGAAATCAGCAACCAAAAATCCCACTTCGCGAACACGATAACACCTACGCGTTCGTGATGAACAACACCAGAACCAGCAAAAGCAGCAACAAATAAATATCTTTAATATAATTCTTTCAATTATAAAGTCACCATGTGACACCTCATTTCATAATCATCAAAATACGGGTCTCAGCCTATTTTATATTTTTCGTAAACACGAGTCTCAGCCCATTTTTATATTTCCACGGCACCTCGTGCCCATAATTAAATCATCGTATTTCCCTGGCACCTCGTGCCCTCATTTCATATCACAACTGCACGAACATTTCACGTGCCAAATATCATTATCATTTCATCACAGCACCTCGTGCCCATATTTTATATCAGAACTGCACGGATAATTCACGTGCCAATATCCCCATTTCATATCACAATTCACGGCACCTCGTGCCCACATTTCATTTTATAAATCGCCTGGCAATAGCCACAGGCTCCCAATTTCAATATAAATCAGATTATTATCAATTTACTAACAACACAACAAGTTGCAAAAGGTATAAAAATAACACAAGAAAATCACAACATCACATGAAAATTGTCAACACCACAAACCCACATCATCACATATCGTCCCTGACAATAGCCACCCTTATCGCTCCTATTGCCACCCTTATCGCTCCTATAGCCACCCTTATCGCTCCGCCCAGACAATATCAATAGCCACCATTATCGCTCCTATTGCCATCTTTATCGCTCCGCCCAGACAATATCAATAGCCAACAAACACAACAGTGAAATGCCACCCTTATAACCACATAATAACAACGGTGAAATGCCACCCTTATCTCCCCAAAATAACAACTCACACGACACAATATTTTACACGGGAAATTGTCACAACAACGTAACAAAAATCAATTCATATCACAATTTGCCCAATGGCCACAACCAAATTTCAAAGCTACAACCAAGTCAATTAATTTCACAACAAATAGCCAAAAACTCCACACAATGTGTACAACACCAAAAAACAATCAATAGAGATAGAAATTACTCAACATAAAGCAAAGACTTCATTTAAATTCAATTTTTTAATAATTATATAAACACCTCTTCTTAAGCTCATTTAAGTAATTATTTGCAGAAGAAAAATACATAATGAAATTAAATTATAATAATTATCAAACCAGCAAATTCACGAAATTTCATAAATAATTAAACAACAGTCACATCACATTATCATATAACAACAGAGTCGACAACAAGGATTTAGGCACGACAAGTAGATGATTAAATATATGCCAACAATTATCCAATTTACTACATAATATGCTCAAGACTTTAACTCAATAAATTTGCACATATAAACCAAGTACGTACTCGTCACCTCGCGTACATAATTTTCAATTACACAAATGGCACATAAGACTCAATGCCTAAGGGGAAATTCCCCCACTCGAGGTTAAGCAAGACACTTACCTCTTTGAAGTTATGCCGATATTCCAAAATCGTCTTCTTGCTTGAATTGACCTCCTGACAGCTCAAATCTATCCAAATTAATTGTATAACTTCATTAAAATTTATCGGAAACAATTCCAGATAATAATACGTCGACTTAAAAATTTATTCCAAAAAGTCAACAAAAGTCAACACAGGACCCACCTTATGGAACCCGACATAATTTTTATGAAATCCGAACACCCATTCTGATACGAGTTCAACCATACCAATTTTATCGAATTCCAATAACATCTCGACTTCCAAATCTTAAATTTTCGTTTTTGGAAGATTTTACAAAAATCTTGATTTTTCCTCCATTAAATCCAAATTAAATGATGGATTCAAAGACATAATCATGGAAATTAATCAAAACTGTATAAGAATCACTTACCCCAAACACCCACACAAGAATCTCTCCAAAAATCGCCTTCTACCGAGCTCTAAATTTGATTTTGAGTTATGAACTCAAAGCCCTGTTTTTGGGACTTTTAATTCTGCCCAGATAGGCCTTCTTCGCGTTCGCGTTCCCAAAGGCCAAAACCCGACTGCCTCAAATCCTTCATCCCGTTCGCGACCTCCTCGTCGCATTCGCGAAGGCCAAATATTTCTGCCCCATCATTTCCTCTTCGCGTTCGCGAACTTCTTGTCGCGTTCGCGATGACCAGCTGACCAACTCCTTCGCATTCGCGTTCGCGAAGGCTAAACGACCCCAGGCCCCAATCTTCCTTTCTTCTTCGCGTTCGCATTGCCTGGGCCGTGTTCGCGAAGGCTTGCCCTGCTCCTTCTTCGTGTTCGTGTTCATGTTCGCGTTCGTGTCCACAGCCTCGCATTCGCGAAGGCTAAACCATCAGTCCCTCAAATTCCTCTTCGCGAACGCGGGACTCCCTTCGCGTTCGCGAAGAAGGAAACCAGACTTCAGCAACAGCAGTCCAAACAGCTCCAATTTGGTCCAAAACCACCCCGAAACACACCCGAGCCCCTCGGGACTTCAACCAAACATACCATCAAGTACCAAAACATCATACGAACATAGTCGAATTCTCAAATCACCTCAAACATCATCAAAACGACGAATCGCACCCCAAATCAAAATCTATGAACTTTGAACTTTCAATTTCTATAACTTGTGCCGAAACACATCAAATAAATCTGGAAGTTGTAGTAGGTCCATAATGTCAATTATGTATTCAGTTAGAGTTCATGACTCGGTACTACCAGTCTTGGGAGGATGTATATTCATATTTATTCCGCTGTCAGTTTTGATTATTTATTTAATTCAAAAAAGAAATGGCTTCAAAAGGTAGTTGAAACCGGCTTACCTAGTGCCATCACGACGCCTGTGGTGGGATTTTGGGTCGTGACAAGTAGATGATTAAATATATGCCAACAATTATCCAATTTACTACACAGTATGCATAAGACTTTAACTCAATAAAATTTGCACATATAAACCAAGTACGTACTCGTCACCTCGCGTACATGGTTTTCAATTACACAAATGGCACATAAGACTCAATGCCTAAGGGGAAATTCCCCCACTCGAGGTTAAGCAAGACACTTACCTCTTTGAAGTTATGCCGATAATCCAAAATCGCCTCCTTGCTTGAATTGACCTCCTGACAGCTCACATCTATCCAAATTAATTGTATAACTTCATTAAAATTCATCGAAAACAATTACGGATAATAATACGTCGACTTAAAAATTTATTCCAAAAAGTCAACAAAAGTCAACGCGGGACTCGCCTTTCGGAATCCGACATAATTTTCATGAAATCCGAACACCCATTCCGATACGAGTTCAACCAAATCAATTTTATCGAATTCCAATAACAACTCGACTTCCAAATCTTAAATTTTTGTTTTTGGAAGATTTTACAAAAATCTTGATTTTTCCTCCATTAAATCCGAATTAAATGATGGATTCAAAGACATAATCATGGAAATTAATCAAAACTGGATAAGAATCACTTACCCCAAACACCCACGCAAGAATCTCTCCAAAAATCCCCTTCTACCGAGCTCCAAATTAGATTTTGAGTTATGAACTCAAACCCCCATTTTTGGGACTTTTAATTCTGCCCAGATAGGCCTTCTTCGCGTTCGCGGTCGCGAAGGCCAAAACCCGACTGCCTCAAATCCTTCATCGCATTCGCGACCTCCTCGTCGCGTTCGCGAAGGCCAACTATTTCTGCCCCATCATTTCCTCTTAGCGTTCGCAAACTCCTAGTCGCATTCGCGATGACCAGCTGGCCAACTCCTTCGCGTTCGCGTTCCACGCTTCGCGTTCGCGAAGGCTAAACGACCCCAGGCCCCAATCTTCCTTTCTTCTTCGCGTTCGCATTGCCTTGGCCGCGTTCGCAAAGGCTTGCCCTGCTCCTTCTTCGCATTCGCGTCCACAACTTCGCATTCACGAAGGCCAAACCATCAGTCCCTCAAATTCCTCTTCGCGAACGCGGGACTCCCTTCGCGTTCGCGAAGAAGGAAACCAGACTTCAGCAACAGCAGTCCAAACAGCTCCAATTTGGTCTGAAACCACCCCGAAACACACCCGAGCCCCTCGGGACATCAACCAAACATAGCATCAAGTCCCAAAACATCATACGAACTTAGTCGAATTCTCAAATCACCTCAAACAACATCAAAACGACGAATCGCACCCCAAATCAAAATTTATGAACTTTGAACTTTCAATTTCTATAACTTGTGCCGAAATACATCAAATCAATCCGGAATGACTTCAAATTTTGCACACAAGTCATAATTGACATTATGGACCTACTCTAACTTCCGGAATCAGATTCCGACCCCGATATCAAAAAGTCCACTTCCGGTCCAATTCTCCAAAAATTTAACTTTCGCCATTTCAAGCCTAAATTGGCTACAGACCTCAGATTCACAGTCCGGACATGCTCCTAAGTCCAAAATCACTCAACGGAGCTAACGGAATTGACGTAACTATATTCCGGAGTCGTCTTTACACAGTTCCGACTACAGTCAAAATCCTAAGACTTAAGCTTCTGTCTTAGGGACTAAGTGTCCCAAATTTCTCCGAATCATCCGTAAATCAATCTCGACCACACACGCGGGTCATAATACATATTGCGAGGCTTCTCGAGACCTTAAGTCACTGAACGGGGCGTTAATTCTTAAAACGACAAGTCGGGTCGTTACAAATAAATGACCTGCATCTCGAGAGCCATCTTGCTCATACAACACCACAAGCTACATGGGATCACAACACATGTGCGAATAATCATGCCATCTCATAACCCACATGGCACAATAGAGTATTACATGGAATTGCTAACAACGGGGATAACATCCAACGCCCGAAGACTCCTCCGTGAGCAATGCTACGCCGAATGAACACATCCGACATGACGTAGAGCACACATTCACATTAGACCCACCAACGGACCTCAAGCCGATTCTGATCATACCATATTGGGCCAACAACCTTTCAAAGATCCACAATGTCCCTATTCATGACACACACGAGTAGACGTCTAATCCGGATCAAACTCCCACGGTCCACAACCAAATGAATAGGGCGCCTTTCAGGCATAAACTCCCGCATTAGCGATAGTACTAGAATCTCCGTACTTGTTTCAATCCTTAATAATCAAGTGACTAACATGTCACACATATACAATTTTCCTGTGGGATACGCTCCCACGACCTTCCGTACTAGGTAGCAAGGTATGTACCTCCATACCACCAACCATACATTTTCTGTAAAGAAAATCAAGAATCCGCAAATCAATACACAATATGTTTTCCACAGAACACCATTTTCAGGAAACACTAAGATAATGCTAGATTACTCTGAACATCTGAATTCCTCCCTGCTCATCCGAGCTCGTGACATTCTTAACAACACTGAGTTGCAACCTTGATCCTCAACTTTCAATTCCCATGCCGCTCACTGCACCGATCATGCCACTACGCGAGAGTATAAGAATTCATCGTAACCCTTGAAATACTAGTAGAATAAATACTTCATTGGCTAGAAACCTTTCACTTACTCATTTCGGAAGATGAATCACAACACACAGCCAACTTTTCATAACCACGAAAGACACAGAACTCAAGTTGTGGCCTAAGCCGCGATAATTATTCCGGGATCCATTTACACATACAAGGTGTCACGACACAAAATCCAACTAGTCGTGATGGCACCTAACCCAACCCGCTAGGCAAGCCAATTATCAACTATCCAATTCCAATAAAAATTAATAAAGCAATTAAGTAAAGAAATATATGAATCTGATACATTCCCCAAGGTCTGGTAGTACAAATCATGAGCTTCTAAGAATAGAGTTTACAAAGGTGGTATGAAGTAAATACATTATCTGTTCAAAAATTACATAAACGGACTTTTATGAATCTAAGGCTACCATGAACAAGAGGCAGTTACAACTGGAACGCAGGTACATCTTCAGATCCAGCTCCTAACGAACACAGCAACACCAGCAGCTAACATCTGCACACAAGGTGCAGAAGAGTAGTATGAGTACAACCGACCCCATTTACTCAATAAGTAACAAACTTAACCTTAGGTTAAAAGTAGTGACGAGCTTGTACCAAGGCCAGAGTCCAACTCCGATAACCAACAGTAGTTCATAACAACATAAAGCAAGTAATAAAAGAAGTAACTCAAAGAATAAATGCTCAGCTAAATCATGATTTCTAACAAAAATAGTTCTGCCTTTCAAGTGTATCAGTGAAAATCCCAAGTCATTTACCGAAATTGCCCAAAAATATAAGTATGTTTGAAAACAGTAATTCTCCCAAAAATCCTTTCAACAATAAATAAGATGTTTCATTTTCTTTCCAGATAGCCCGTGGAAAAATGCATCAGTATGCCCATAGGCCAATATGTGTGAGAAGTCATGAATGACGTGATACCGTACAACATGAGCAAAATACATCTCTATGCCTATATGTCATGTGTGCATGTCAATGCAATGTATCTCAGAGATGTACTTATATACTCACACTCTCAGAGTACTCAATCTCACTGTCTCACACATTCCACTCATCATGCTCAATCACTCGGTACTGTATATGGCCAATCCGGCCCTGGGAAGATCCATCCCAGAATATACACATCAACTGATCATCAGTCACTCAGTACCGAGTAGGGCCAATCCATCATGTGGGGAATCCATTCCCATGTATAAATGCTTCAAACAAGATCCATGTCCAGGGAATATCCATCCCTCAATATAAATCAACCGCGATCACTAGGGGTGTGTGCAGACTCCGGAATGGCTCCTTAAGCCCAAGCGCTATCATAAATCAGTATAACCACTATGGTGTGCAGTCCGATCCCATAAATGTCACTCATAATCAGGCACTCGGCCTCACTCAGTCATCAATCTCTCCAGTCTCTCTCTCACGGGCTCACAGTGTCATGATATTAGCCCGGAAAACAATGATATGATGCATCCATAAATAACAACAGAGGCTGAGATATGATATGCATATGAATGCGTATGACTGAGTATGTAATGCAATGAAAGCAGCCAACTCAACAATAGAAATGACCTCAGTGGGTCCCAACAGAATAAGCATGTACCCTAGACATGGTTTATAATACGAATCACAGCTCGATAACTCTAGTACGTAGAGATATCATGATTACAGATAAGTTCAGGTAACTACACGGTACCATAGAAATAACGGAGTCATAGTTCACATGGTGCATGCCCACATGCCCGTCACCTAGCATGTGCGTCACCTCAACACCAAAGACATAACACGTATAATCAGGTTTAATACCCTGAGCTCCAAGATTAGAAGAGTTACTAACCTCAAACAAGATGAATCCAATGTCGAGCAAGCTAAACAATGCTCCATAAATTCAATTCTGCACGTAATAACTCCTGAACGGCTCAAATCTAGTAACAATTAATTTGATTCAGTCCACACAAATTATAAGAATTAATTCCATATCAAAATTCTAATATTTCTCCACAAAATCCGAAATTACATTCCAAAATCGCCCATGGGACCCACATCTCGGAATCCGACAAAATTCACAAAATCCGACAACCCATCCAATTACAAGTTCAACCATACTAATTTCCCCCAAATCTGACTCCAAATCGATGTTCAAATCTTGGAAATTCATTTTATGAAATTGTAGAAAAATCATCCGATTTCTCTTGAAAAATCAATAATCTAAAGCCGAAAACGAAGATTAATTAATGGAATATAATCACAAGGGAGTCAAGAACACTTACCCCAAGTTGTGTGGGAACATTCCCCTCCGAAATCTCCCAAACCGAGCTCCAAATTGTTGAAAATGAAGAAAGAAACCAAAACCCACGATTTAAAGCTTCTGCCCAACGACTTTCGCATCTGCGGTCGCATAGTCGCACTTGCGACATCCGCTTCTGCGGACGAAGGTCGCTTCTGCGCATGTTGAGCCGCTTTTACGCCCTTCGCTTCTACGACTGCCTTGTTGCACCTACGACCATCACACCTGCGCAAATTCAACCGCAGGTGCGGTCACACTAGAACCAGCGGCAACTAGCAATAACAAAATGAAGAAAAATGATCTGAAATCAATCTGAAACACGCCTGTACCCCTCGAGACCCCGTCTGAACATACCAACAAGTCCCATAACATAACACGGACTACTCGACCTCAAATCACACCTAACAACATCGAAACGATGAATCACACCTCAATTCAAAATCAATGAACTTCGGAACATCAAACTTCCACACCCGATGCTGAAACCTATCAAATCACGTCTGATTGACCTCAAATTTTGCACACAAGTCATATTTCACATTAAGGACCTTTCCAATTTCCATAATCGGGTTCCGATCCCTAAATCAAAAAGTCAACCCCCCGGTCAAACTTTCCAAAAATTCAACTTCTGCAATTTCAAGCCAAATTCCACTACGGACCTCCAAATAATTTTCCTGATACGCTCCTTAGCCCAAAATCACTATACTGAGCTATTGGAATCATCAGAATTCAAATCTGATGTCGTTTACGCATAAGTCAACATCTGGTCGACTTTTCCAACTTAAGCTTTCCATTTATGAGACTAAGCGTCTCATTTCACTCCGAAATCCTTCCGGATTCAACTAACCCGGTAAGTCATAATACAGCTACAAAGCACAAATAGAGCAGTAAATGGGGGAACGGGGTTGTAATATTCAAAATGACCGACCGGGTCATTTTATTCTTCCCCACTTAAATATACGTTCGTCATCGAACGTGCCAAGAGTTGTTTCCAAGCCATCAAATCACTATTCCATCTTACCACGCACGTACCTGGGGGTGAGCCCACGTCACCCTATTCTATAAGGACCAGACAACAGAATACAACTGAAAATCATTAATTTAACCTTAGCCGAAAAATCTTGGAATTCAATTTTCAACACTCAGAATTTTTTTTCAAGACACGAATCTCACAGTTACACATTGTATAAGTCTGAACAAGATGCATAGAGCCATAACCATAACCACAGATATAATCACATAACATACTACACAACTCGCGTGCTCGTAGCACCATTCCCGATCACAGTAACTACTCCAAACTCACATGGTACTAGTATTAAACCCTATATCAAACAAAACTTTGTTCCAACACCTTTGTACATTGCTAATAATGAAAGAAACACGCAGAAATCTCATGACCCCTTATCAGATCAACAAGTCATGGAGTTCACTCGCCCCAACCAGAACCATAATCACATTCTAAGCCGACTTTCAATATTATCCTCCCGAATACACCGTAGTCAGACCTGTTAGTACCCGTTCTATGTCCGATGGACATATATTATTAAACACAACTATCCCACAGACATGCCACACCAATAGAACTCATAGCCACAAATCGTGCTATCCGTGCGCCAATACGCAATAATTCAAATGTACTCAGTCATGGAAAATGACTCAAATGAGGGAACTTCCCTGCAAGATTAACAAGTACCGCCACAACGAAATGCTGAAAATCCATCACACACCGTAGAACCATCACACGATTCTAACACAAGGTTCATACCTTAACATAACTTCGCTGCAATGCGTGACCCCATCCAAATGCTGGTCCATATTATATACCTCGAGCCACCCTATTCAAAATCAATAACCACGGAGAGGCAAATGACATAATGCCACACAAAACCTGAAAAAACATAATCAATATGCAATCGATCATGAAATACCCCAAATACTCATCTCGCTCGAATTTTGCTATGAGGCCCCCAATAGAACCGCACCATGCGTGCATATAACCAATGAATCACAACTCCTCGTAGCATAGAAGATTAACTCACAGATCATTTCAGAACACGAATAAGCTCAACATCAACTGAATGGCATATCCCTCAACAATAGCAGTATGGAGTCAACCAATCCAACTCGATGTAGAATACACATCTTAATTGGGCCTACCAATGGACCCCAAATCAACTCTGGTCACCCACAAATAGAAACATAACCCTCCAAAAAACCATAATGACTGAATCATAATACATACTATCATCTGGCTAGCTTCGGCCACGACTTCACAGTCTGCAACCATGAAATAATCTGCTCCTGAAAACTCCCAGTCTTCAAATCCATAGAACACATGAATCACCATTTCGGATCCCATCTCCACCGCCCGAATGTCTAACACATCTCTCATACACGATCTTCCCACGAGGAATACTTCTCTCATTCTTTCGTGCCACATAGCAACATCTTAAAATCATCAGTCGATCAACCATGAGAGTGCCACAATACCTATGACATATCCATAATTCAAAACATAGTGCGCCTTCTGAAATGTACACTCTACTCACGCAATACCAAATAGTTATAGCATTCATCTAAACATCGAAAACCGTACATGCCCTCTAAGAATTATGAACTCCCCTTCAAAACTAAATTGTGACCTTGCACACGCAAATCTTAATCCCACACAACACACCGCATCTATCATGCCATTATATGAAAAATACGAGAACCTCATAATCATTCTGAGTCACCAAAACATTACATACCCTGTTAGTTAGAAACCTTTCTCTTGCTTCCTTCCAGGAGGAAATCACAATATACAACATGTCCCCCACACTAGTAGAAACATATCTGGTTAGAACCATGATAAAAACCATCAAGAACTCTTCAAAACCCATATGTACATGACCGAGCTATTGGAGCTGAATCTCCCTATCTCTACCAAGCCACACAGGTCACCAAACATCTATAGAGCCTCACCACATCATAATTACCCAAAGCTCACTACAATACATCCCAACACAAAACGACACCGCCTTAAGGCCCATAAATCACTCTACTCTTCTTAAGCACCACAAAAGTACCAAAACCGAAACACCCACTCCGAAAATGCCTAATCTGAATTTAAAATTGTTCTTCTTACCTTTCTTATACTAACATGTAGAATCCGTAGTCATGCAGAATTATCGCAAGTCTCGGCACCATTAAATGTAAATCTCAGATTCTATCCATACACAAATCCAAAAAAACTCTCGATTGCTATATATAAATCTCGAACCCATTAGAATCTTCTCGGGAGTCACCCACTTTGCTCAAATCTAAAGTGCACCGCCCAAACAGGCTGAAAACACGTGCCCCATTAGCACAGCAACACTCAAAAAAGTAATCCTACCTTAATACCACTGATCAAATTCATACTTCCTACGCACTATATCATTCACAAATAAAAATTCACTCATCCCATGATTTTCATATACTCATAAAGCGTAATATAACCCGTATTTAGGAATTTCAGTACTCGAGTCATCCTCGATCTCAACCTTTGCAAGTCATAACTATTCCACAAGTATGCCTCACACCAAAACTAAAATTTAACATATAACCATGAAATCAAATCGTCAATAGCAGGCTCCCCCACTTAGCTCAAAGCCATAAATTAAAACACTCGATAACTCACAATACCCATACTCTATTACTGCCATAATACCGCAGTCAGTTCAACAAAAAATATTCTTAAGCTCATGCAACACTAACCATAAAATACCCCAATAATCCGCTAAACTCACATTCATTTTCTTGACACTCACGTCAACTTTCTCAACCAGATTCAAATTCAAATCTCAATACATACGCCCCGCTGGCAGAAAAGAAACTCTCCACTCACATTATAAGGAGCACACCTACGTAGATTACTCCGCATGGGATAACCCACCTGCTTAGCCTCAAATTGGTATCTTGCTATACTCTTTCGCATTCACAATTACTATGCAATCACTTAGCCTATCTAAGTCCAAACTCATTAACCAGACATGAGAATTTAATTTGTCCCAAAATTTAACAATGTGAAAGATCCTTCAACACATTCATACTCGAGATTGTACGTCACATCAAAACAAAAATCAAGCACCCAATAGCCTTTCCTTGCATTCCAAGAAAATAATTCTCGTCACATTCAAACTATCTTAACACATCCCGCAGTTACATCATACTTATCATATAGCCATTCAACCGCTCATCGGGCCACAAATTCCATTCATAGGGACACCACTGGACATATGAGTCCAATTGTACAAGTTACAACTGAAGCTACCGATCCTAAGATACGGTCTAAACCTGGCCTCAAGTCCTCCAGACTGGCCTATCATTAAAACATATAATACCCATCTCAAACCTCGTTAATAGAATCACAAGTCGGTGATGCATAACTGATACCGAGCGCTCACATGCGCACACGAATGCGTGGAAGGAATTCAAAGAGTTATGTTTCAAGCTGAATAAATTTCGCATGATACGGAAAGAGATATGAGAAGTATATATCCTAAATGCCATATAACCTGTCGAAGATAGGTATGGACGTCATCATACCGATCCGCAAGACTCTACTAGACACTTGCTCATGAGTTGTAGAACCTATTAACCTAAAGCTCTGATACCACCTTGTCACGACCCAAAATCCAACTAGTTGTGATGGCACCTAACCCAACCCGCTAGGTAAGCCAATTATCAACTATCCAATTCCAATAAAAATAAATAAAGCAATTACAAGTTCAACCATACTAATTTCCTACGTCTCGGAATCCGACAAAACTCACAAAATCCGATAACCCATCCAATTACAAGTTCAACCATACTAATTTCCCACAAATCTGACTCCGAATCGATGTTCAAATCTTGGAAATTCATTTTATGAAATTGTAGAAAATTCCTCTAATTTCTCTTGTAAATCAATAATCTAACGCCGAAAACGAAGATTACTTCATGGAATATAATCACAAGGGAGTCAAGAACACTTACCCCAAGTTGTGTGGAAACCTTCCTCTCCGAAATCGCCCAAACTGAGCTCCAAAATGTTGAAAATGAAGAAAGAAACCAAAACTCACGATTTAAAGCTTCTGCCCAATGACTTCTGCAGTTGCGGTCGCATAGTCGCCCCTGCGACATCCGCTTCTGCGGACGAAGCTCGCACCTGCGAAGGTCGCTTCTGCGCGCGTTGGGCCGCTTATGCGCTCTTCGCTACTGCAACTGCCTTGTCGCACCTGCGACCATCGCACCTATGCAAATTTAACCGCAGGTGCGGTCACACCAGAACCAACAGCAACCAGCAATAACATCATGAAGAAAAATGATCTGAAATCAATCTAAAACATGCCCGAGCCCATCGGGACCCTGTCCGAACATACCAACAAGTCCCATAACATAACACAGACCTACTCGAGGCCTCAAATCACACCTATCAACATCGAAATGATGAATTACGCCTCAATTCAAAATCAATGAACTTCAAAACTTCAAACTTCCACAACAGATGCCGAAACCTATCAAATCACGTCCGATTGACCTCAAATTTTGCACACAAGTCACATTTCACATTATGGGCCTATTCCAATTTCCAAAATTGGATTCCGACCCCGATATCAAAAAGTCAACCCCCCGGTCAAACTTTTCAAAAATCAACTTCTGTCATTTCAAGCCAAATTCCACTACGGACCTCCAAAAAATCTTCTGGACATGCTCATAAGTCCAAAATCACCATACGGAGCTATTAGAATCATCAGAATTCAAATCCGAGGTCGTTTACGCATAGGTCAACATCCGGTCAACTTTTTCAACTTAAGCTTTCCATTTATGAGACTAAGTGTCTCATTTCACTCTGAAATCCTTCCGGACCCGAACCAACTGACCCGGTAAGACATAATACAGCTACAAAGTACAAATAGAGTAATAAATAGGGGAACGAGGCTATAATACTCAGAACGACCGGCCGGGTCGTTACACAAGGCCTTCAGAATCAATACCTCCAATCGATCAAATTGTGGTGGCTGTAAAGCCCACACATACAGCTACGGATCACCTGTATAACTTAACACACTGAAGGAACTGATCATTGCCACAATCATGCTGATTCAAACCATTACTAACCGACCCAGCTTCTTCCAATTTACTCTTGACTTGCCTTAGAAATAATAGTAATTCCATTCATAAACATAACGAAACTCAACAACACTCATCCTAAGCGACCCAATTCACGAGACCACATCGTCTTAATACCCATGAACCATCTCATACCCTCCTCATGCGCACAATGGCATCTCCAACTGGAACACCCATTTTGAAAGACCTTCTGTGAATTCGAGGTTATTTTTCCCATTCCTCTAATACCGCCTCGTAGACCCGATGATAACATAGAAAATTTCCCAAGTAATCTTCACACTCTGCTGCAAAATCCCGGTCTTCAGTCATATTACAAACCCAAAATCCTTAGACACCGCGCTTACATTCTTGAACCCGTTAGAACCACTGTTGAGAGTCACCTACAATGATCTTGTCATGAATATAACCAAACTCCAGCACTCTGTTAGCACATGAACACTCCCAAAGAAGCAACCGGATGAATTCCTTTCCTTGTACATCACATCCACAAGAAGCATAAACTACGAGTCTTCCCAAAACTTGCACATGAATTGATAAGGTGAAATATATCACACATTCATCAAGTTCTTTACTAGAATTACCCCTGATATTTTCTTTTCTTAGTCACAAATAATCCACCAATGCACCGATAACTAGAAACCACACAAACAGACAACCACGCGATCCAATCATAGGCGGTGGGATCCCCCACAAAGCTTTAAGCTACAATCACATAAATCTAGAACCCACAAAGATTCCTCCTTCTCAATTACCATGTTCTCGCACCGCTAACCCGACAAATTCTCGCAATCTCATATTAAGCTTTTCATGAAATATTCTGAATTATCAACCACAAATGCACATTCGACGTCCTGACAGTCGCACCATCTTCTTTAAGCGATTCACGCTCACATCCCAATATATACCTCCCACTGTGTAGAAAGTAGAACCCTTCGTAGAACTTTATCAAGAATCACGCAACAGCTAACCTGCTCAATTGAGGTAGCCCACCTGTGGAATTCCATTTTGACATCTCCCAATGACATTGCCCTGGTTACAACTACTATGAGATCAGCAAACCCTCATGAGCCCATGCTAGTCCACCAGTTGTAAAAGTCTGTTCATTTCCCATTAGCATCCACTGCAAGTCTAGGCATACGTTCCAAACTCGAAGTCAGGTTGCACCCAAAAACGATAATCAAGCATTTCAAACCCCTCTTCCTTTTAAGCAAACTCCTCTCTGTCATATTCAATCTTCCTCAGTACGGTAGCCACCGTCCCAATGAAATTTATAGACTTAATCATTGACCACCATGATCCCCAAATCGCTCTAAAATTCCTCAAAGTATGTGGCTATCCTACCACAGAATCCATATGTTGCTCTGCCACTCCCATTTCAATAAACCCATCTCCTTAAGCAAACTTCTCGACCTCTATTGTTCATACTTGGATTGCTAGCAATTCAACCACCACGAGACACCTCCCACCATGTCCTTCCTCTTCCTTCGCTGCCTCAAATCAAAATCCATCTTTGTAGCACATGAACTAATAAATTGCTACCAAATCTAAGCCTCCTTGAAGATCATCTTTCTCGAGCCATCTACATTAGAAACACCGATTTGATTCTGAAATCTCTACACACCGCCATCTCGGACAATCGCTTCTCAGGCACCATTTCACAACACCCTACCCCGAAGGCAAATCAAAGTAGATCATAACACCGATGAGCCTTAATGCATTCAAACAAGGATGACGACACCACATCATAAATAAGAATTTCCACCATGTTCAAAAATATCCGATCTCGCTACTCCGTCAACCGAGGCCTGAACATCCATAGTCCAATTGCCTCTCCTCCGCTGGACTTAAATGCAGAACCTCTAAACCATGAACCGAGTATTCCTCATTTCGAGTCATTCATTGTCGTGACACATAAATAAGCACCATACCATTTACACCAACACTACGCGATAACCACTCATGAACATCATAATGCACTGTGCATAGCCGCAAAATCGTAGGCAACACTAACATTACGCTAAAATGATAAGAACATTCCACCACGAGGCGACGACAATAGCCCAATCAAATATGCAGGAAGAAATATCTTGCACCACATCTGCAGTACCATGACAACTCCTCGATGCCCAATTGATAATAAGCGCTCCACGTCGCATAAGATTGAGTAGGAAGGAAATGAAGGCATAAACTTCAATGGAATAAAATCGCACGATGAGGAATCATGAAGGGAAGTGCTCCTAATAGCCCTATATCCTCTCGAAGATAAGTACAAACATCTCCGTACCGATCCGCAAGACTCTGCTAGACTTTCTCATGACTCGTGAGACCCAAGTGAACCTAGAGCTCTAATACCACACGACCCAATTTCCCACCGTAGGTCGTGATGGTGCCCAACGTTGCCGTTAGGCAAGCCAACAATGAACTATCAATTTAATTATTCATTTTTATTATTTTTTGAAATCATGAATCTTGTTAGGCGGAGACATAAATGCGTTAAAGTCATAATTAAATAAAATTTAAATAATATACGAGTAAAAGTGTATCTAGGTTAAGCAAACCATAAACAAATTCTAGAAATGTCCCAAAACGCGGTGTCACCAGTGCATGAGCATTTACTAAGGAGCACAATAATAATACAACATCTGTCTGGAATGTAAATAAGATATGATAAAGTAAGTAGTACGATGGAGACTCTGTGGGTTGCGATATGTAGCCTGGAATACATCGCATCATAAAGTCTCCTCAGCAGCTGCGCCAACACGCCAAGATGACCACCAAATAAATCGGTCAGATCATGCACATTTAGTGTAGAAGAGTAGCATGAGTACGTAAACCAACGCATACCTAGTAAGTATCTAGCCTAACCCCGGATAAGTAGTGACGAGAGGTCAACATTGACACTTACTAGAGGTCCAATAAATCAATATGATAAATCATAAGCAGATATGAAGCACAACAACAGTACTGGGGTAAAACTATAAGTTACATAATCTTTCATACATTTCTCTTAAAGATATAATTTTTCTCAGTCTCGTATTCTATCTCAACAGCTCAGATGTACCAAGTGCCAGTATCAAACAAATAAGGAATACCATATCAAAATGCTAGGCATCAGCGGAAGGATAATCTCGTGAATATTCGGACTGCTAGCGATATAATGCACGATTATGCCGAGGACGTACGACCCAGTCCAGAATAATGTGTACACTGCTGAGGGTCGACCGACACGAACCATAGATGCATCTATTATACTACCGAGGTGTTCGGCCTGCTCCACAAGAAAAGAAGAAACTTATCAAATTACGAGACACGTGCTTGCAATACAGTACATAAGCATAAAGTGAATATAACCTTTACCGTTTCTCAAATAACTTGCCAACAAGTCAAGGTGATAAGGCTCGGCCTAATATATATATGTATTTCTAAATCAATTTCAATTATAAATTCAATTAATTAAGCCACCAGAATGAGTTCAAATAATTCAAATATTACATGATAAAGTCCTAAGTCTATCCGGACATAAACATGCTTTAGCTACGTACGGACTCTCATCACCTCGTGCGTACGTAGCACTCACAACTAGTAGAACATAACAATTACATCACCTAGGGGGGGTAGTTTCTCCCTCACAAGGTTAGATAGGAGACTTATTGTAAGACCCGTAAACCGTTACCTAAGACCCGAGGTTTCGGGATGCCGAAGTAGGCTTATGCTTTTGCAATGTTTGAAGTAGACTTTTTGGGTTGAAGAGTGCATTGGGGAGTTGAAGAATCTTTTTTTTTTGGAAATACAGGGCATTTTCGGCGGTCCATTTTGCGGTGGCAGAACTGATCTGCGGACCGCATATCGGCCGCAGACCGAGGCAAAAATTTGGGCAAAGTTTTGGACCATTATGCGGTCCATTAAGTGGCCGCATAATCATTTTGCGGGCCGCATAACCCCTCGCAGATCCAATACAAAAAATTTCAGAGGGACGTTCTGCAGCGCATTATGCGACCGCAGAATAGGTCTGCGGACCGCAGACCGGTCGAAGAGTGAGGCAAGGGTGCCCAGTTTTGGAGGGCCATTATACGGTCTATTTCGCGGACCGCAGAAGCGTTATGCGCTCGCATATGCGACCGCAGACCTGCATTGGGGCTTCATTTTTTCTAATTTTTTAACACGACCCCATTCTTATAAAACAACCTTGGGGATCATTTAAAAGGGAAAACATATATTTATAGAGAGTGTGAGTGCCATAGAGTGAGAGGGGAAATTACTAAGCTCATCATCCATCAATTCTTGCTCAAAGTTGAAGAATTTGCAAGAAGAATTTATTAGGCCTTCATCCTAGAGGAAGGTTCTACTCCATAGCCCTCAATTTCATAATTTTAATTGAAATAGGTAATAAGCCAAGCAATTCTTGGGTGTGGGAGTTATTTATTATACATGTATGTACCATCAAGGGTAGTGGGAAGATTGTTGAGTTCTTTTGGATGAACTTTGGGTAGTGGGGTGAAAGAATCCACCATATGAGGACCTTGAAACCTTAATGCTCACCTAGTGTTTAATAAAATGCTCAAGTGAGCTAGAGCTATGAACTCCTTCCTAATTTGTGTTCAATTTTGCTATATCTCTAAATAGATCGAAGTGGCTAAAACTTCCAGAACATTGTAGTAATTTTAAAAGCTCAAGGCAAGGTATGTTGGCTAAACGTCTCTCTTAGAATTGAATTCCCACGATGTTCTTATAAGTCCCGAGTTGTCCATTATGAAGACTTTTATGAATAAGTTTGGCGTCGAAATATGTATTTATATGAATATGTTCAAAATATGTTCCGGAATATTCTTATCATGTTATGTTATTCTTCGGGAGCGTGTTCAAAGTATGAGTATGTATTAAAACGTTGTGACTTCAAGTCAAGACCAAATGAAAGTGATCATATCAAATTGTGTAAGAAATCACATGTGCCTAAGGCCCTAAATTGCTCAAAGGGCTTAAAGTCTCGAATAAAAATGTTTGTTGTTGACAATCCGTGTTAATGTTTGAAAGTGGAATAGTGAGCATGAATTATGAAGTACGACCAACGTGCCAAGAATGATATTGGGTTATGGCCAATGATGCCAATAAAATGAATGACATGTAAAAGAATATGAATTGAGTGGTAAATACTTTTAATAATAATGCCTTGGGAGTATTGTTTAGCCACTGAGGAAGGGTAGGTCAGAACAACCTAACCCCAAAATTACATGTGCTGGTGTAGGAGTAATTGAGGGGTAAATCCCCGTGTTAATGTGATGAGACTGTTTCCCCTTATATGGGATGAGATTGGTGTGTTGAGATGTTTCCCCTTAAATGGGATGATATTATTGCTAGCGTGATATGATGTGATGTCGACCCATACGGCATTGAGGTGAGACGGCTTAGCCGATCGGGCTGAGATCGGACGCCATACCGCGCACATGGTGGTATTGTGAATGTATGTCTCGGGGTGAGACAGCTTAGCCGGTCGGGCTGAGATCGGACTCCGTGCTAAGACACGGTGGTGTATCAATGCTAAAGATCTCCCAGCTTAAATTACTAAAACCTACTAGAAATTTACCTTTCCCCTAACTTAACACCTTAATACTGTTTGAGTCTCTTATTTGATTTCATGATTTATTCTCCGTTTACTGTTACTCGTTCTATTGAGAGGGTGTTTAGTTTTACATACTAGTACTATTCCATATGTACTAACGTCCTTTTTGTCGGGGGCGGTGCATCTTTAATGAATGCAGGTGGTTCCATAGCAGGTAGCATTGATCAGTGACAGCATAACACCCTCTCCTCAGCTAACTTGGTGAGCCCCACTTCATTTTGGGGTCCCGTATCTCTTATCCTTGTACATAGCATTTTGAGGTATAGCCGAGGCCTTGTTGCCGGCACTGTCATAGCACTCTTTTGTTTCTGTTAGAGGCTCCATAGACATAGTATGGGTTGTATCTATTTTTGGGAAGGTTAAACTAAAAATGTTGTAATTGTATCATCTGTTCCCCTTTAACTATGATTCTACAATGTACTATTTTGAAGACTTGTTAATGACGTAACTAAAGGAAATGAACTGGTATTATTCACATGACCTCTTACTGTCTAATTAATGAAATGTATTCTTCTTTTTATTTATGGGTGAGTTGGGTAGAAGGTATTGTAAAGACTTGCTTGACCGGGGTATCTCGATTGAGCGTCGGTCGCGCTCCCCGAAGTCGGGGCGTGACACTTACCTCGCTCCGAAGTTCTATAACCGGCTTCAACGCCTCTCTAACACCTCAAACCAATGCCCATCGATCCGAAACTAGTCAAACAATGTGCGAATCAATAAAAATATACTCCAATGCATATAATTTAATAATTTTATAACTCTCAACTTCACTAAAAAAGTCAACAATGTCAACCCTCGGGCCCACGTGCCCGGATTCCAAAAATTCTTGAAGATAATCATTACCCATAACACCACGAACTCAAATATATAGTTTATTCTTTCTTGTCCAATTTCATGATAAAAATTCAAATATACCAAATTCTAGGTTTTCTTCAAAATCTCACAATTTCCACCAATTTCCATGTTCAAATCCACGTATAATTCATGTATTTAACTCACAATGTGAAGAAATCACTTACCTAGTGGAGGATGACGAAAATGCTCCTTCAAAAATTATCCCAAGCTCGGCTCCAATGGAAGATTTGAGACAAAATGAGACAACCCATCTTTGCTAATGTATACACTACCCAGACGACCTTCATCGCGAACGCAAAAATCCCCTCACATTCATGAAGCACATCTAGCATCAGCTCCCAACTCCTCTACGCGAACGCGAGAAAGGGCATGTGAATACGAACGCGAACACGAAGCTTTATCAGCCTACCCATCGCGAACGCGCCTGCCCTTCCGCGAGCACGAAGACCAAGCCAGCCACTAGACCAGCTTCTCCATCATGAATGCGAACAGCCAATCGCAAACATGAAGCCTTACCCCCCCCCAAACCATCGCGAGCGCGTGAAAATAGTCGCGAACGCGAAGCACTAAAATCAGCAGCCAAAAATCCCACTTCGCGAACGCGATAACACCTACGCGTTTGCGATGAACAACACCAAAACCAGCAACAGCAGCAACAAAACATGAAGAAATGATCTGAAACTATCCCGAAACAAACCCGAGGCCCTCGGAACCCCGTCCAATCACACCAACAAGTCCCAAAAAATAACACGAACTTACTCAAGACCTCAAATCATGTCAAACAACATCAAAACTATGAATCAATGATCGAAACCTTCTTTCAACTTTCAAACATTCAAACTTCGATGAACGCATCCGATTCATACTTAATCATTCCGGATTGATGCCAAACTTTACGCACAAGTCACAAATCATGATACGAACCTATTCCGGGGCTCAGAACCTCAAACGGACATCAATAACACCAAAGTCCACTTCAAATCAAACATAAGAAATTCTTAAACTTTCAAAAGGCCAACTTTTCATAATAAGCGCCGAAATGATCCCGATGCACTCGATACTCAACCCAGACATACGCCCAAGTCCAAAAGCAACATACGAACCTATTGGAACCTTCAAATCTCGATTCTGAGATCGTTTACTCAAAAGTCAAAGCTTAGTCAACTCTTCCAACTTAAAGCTTCCGAATTTAGAATTTTTTATCCGAATCAACTGTGAACTCCCCGAAATTCGATTCCGACTACACATACAAGTCATAAAATATGAAGTGAAGCTACTCAAGGCCTCAAACCGCCGAACGACGTGCTAAAACTCAAAACGACCGGTCGGATCGTTACATAAACGTACACAAATAGAAAAACTGTCAGGACATTATGACTATCAAATAAATGTACACAAATAGATAAATGATTATAAAAAATGAGAGAAGCCTTAAAAAGGGGTGTTGCACATATAGAAGGTAGAAACGATGATGCGTTTATTTTTCTAAAGAAGGATATTAGATTACTCTATTTTGAAAGGCTATATTATACAAGCCTGTTAATGACAGGATTTGGTTAAAAATTCTTAAAAGCCGCCAACGGCTAAGACTAATTTTGAAAGACAAGTTAATTAGTTACATAATTGAAAGGACACGACCAATTTGAGAAAAGACACAATAAATCATACATACCAATTTTCATCCTTAATTTTTAAATAGTATTAATATTAAATAACATTTATTTATTATATTACATAAATGGTATTTTAATTATTTAAAAGGGTATTTTGGTAATTCAATATTTAAGTTATAGGGATTTTAATATAATAAAGATTAATTACTAAAATATCATTTTTGTCCCTTAAATTTTCAGGCTTCCTTTAAAACTTCAAAACATCATATCTCCTTCATTTTAAGCCCAAATTGGGTGACTCTAAAGGCTATCTTGAGTGTAAAGCAAGGATTATGTTGGGCTTATCAAATATGAGTTTTGGAGTCATATAGGATCTGATTCGATCTATAACAGCTGATGCGTTATTTGATTAAAGATTCGATCTTTATCGATTGGGTTTGTCTATATGGTATTATTTGATGTTTTTGAGTTGCTTTTGGCTAGTTTCGAGTCGTTCAGATGTTGATGACATGTCCGGGATGGCTTTTCTAGAGTATTGTTTGGCTTGCTCGTTATTTGATTTGGCTTGTTCGAGATAAGTAATATTTTTAAACTTAGAATTGAGGGTAATTATCCCTAGGAACCATGTTATTTGTGATGTGTTGGGGTGGCTCACATGCTAGGTGATGGTCGTGTGAACGTGCACATGGGGAAATGAGCTAGGATTCATGCTAGAAATCATATTTAGGCTATGTGGCTACTTGATTGAGACTTGATGAGACTATTTATGTTGTTGTGGGTTATATGATTTAACTGTAACTCAGTCATGATTCATCATTTGCATACTATATCTCAGTCTTTGTTCATCATTCATCATTACATCACATGTTATCATTGCTTTACCATATGTGGAGTTGTTGGGCTGACTGGTATGAGATTGTGAGCCCTTGAGACTTGAGGTGGGCCTTAGAGCCGTGTTGATAGTGTTGTTGTGGATCAGGCTGCACGTCGTAGCTGGCCATATTATATTATTATTATTATTATTATTATTATTATTATTATTATTATTATTATTATTATTATTGTGGATCGGGTTGCACGCCACAGCATGCCTTATTGGCTTATTATTATTGTGGATTGGGTTGTATGTCGCAGCAAGCCTTATAGGATTTTGATTAGCTCTTGGGCAGGATCCGCCACTCCGGAGTCTGACATACCAGTAGTGAGCAAAGGCACAGTGATATATATATACACGTGCTTTGGTGAGGGGCTTATGAGCCAGACACCCGTACAGTGCTGAGTGATTTTTTTTTGTGTGTGTGTGTGTGTGTGTGTGTGTGTGTGTGTGTGTGTGTGTGTGTGTGTGTGATGAACTGGGCATTTGAGACAGACAGCTTGAGTATGTTTGAGGGTGAGAGTACCTGGGAATATCACCATGAAATCATTCATTTGACATGCATACTTGGCATGTAGGCATAGAGATGCATTTTTCCTCATGCTAGATGATTTGACATGTACATTTGACATATAGGCATTAAGATGTATATTCCTCATGCTAGACGATATATGATAATTGATGACTTGACATGCATATTGACATGTAAGCATAGGGATACACTTTCCTCATGTTATCTGATAATAAAATATCTTATCTATTGTTGAAAGTTTGGGAAGAATCACAGTTTTATGATATACTCATATTTTGGTGATTCTAGTGAAAGATTTGAACTTTACCATTATACCTTGAAAGCATCTGTATTTTTCCGTAGTTGCGCATAATATCTTTTGAGTTATTACTTTTACTGCCTTTATTATATTATGACGAGTTGTTATTGGCTACTGGTGTTGGACTCTGACCATTTTTTGAGCTCGCCACTACTTTCAACCTAAGGTTAGATTTGTTACTTATTTAGTACATGGGGTCGGTTGTACTCATACTACACTTCTGCACATTGCGTGCAGATCTTGGAGTTGATGCTGCTGTGAATGGCAGGAGCTGGCATTGAAGATGTACATGCATTCCAGTTACCGCTACCACTTGTTCTTGGTAGTTCTAGATTTGAGATTCTGTTTATGTATATTTTAAACAGATGTTGTATCATTTTTCTATCAGTTTTGTAACTCTAATTCTTAGAAACGCATGACCTGTACTACCAGTCCTTTAGTTATTATATAAGAATTCAGTTATTTCATCATTTATTTCCTATTAATCTCATTTAGATTGTGTTTATGGATAATTGGTTTACCTAGCAGGTTGGGTTAGGTGTCATCACGACTAGTTGAATTTTGGGTCGTGACATGTGGACTGAGATTATGACACCTAAGTTGTCGTGCAGTTGAGATGACTATGGCATGATGACTTACGTAGTGCGACTACGGTGATTTTGATATTGTTATGGAATGATAGTTTGTGTTGTGAGGCTATTGTGATATTAATATGTTATAGCACGATGGATTACTGTGCTGGTGCGTGGATATGAATCCATACCTCTAAATTCAGGTGATTAGTGGATTGTTGGATGCATGGAGAGTGTCGTATTGATGTATATGTTGAGTCTTCATTATGCATATACATTTTAGACTCATGTAGTAGCATTCATATAAATGTTATTTGAGAATTGATATAATGTTGGGGTCGGTTGTACTCATACTATATTTCTGCACCTTGTGCAGATTTTGGAGTTTAGTTGATGTGGAAGCTGAAGTCTAGCATTGAAGATGTACCGGCGTTCCAGTTGCAAGCTATCACTTTGTTTGTATTTTTCTTTATGTATATTCCAAACAGATGTACTTTCTTCATATCAACATTGTAATCCTAATCTTAGTCGCTCATAACTTGTACTACCAGTTCTTGGGATAGTTTTATTAATATTCACGTTCTTATTTTAAATTTATTTAATAATCTTTAGTTTGAGCTATTGTATATGGACAAAATGGTTAATCGAGATCGGGGAAGCAGACCGAGGTTCGATCCCAAGTTATATTGGATCGTTACATGAATAGATATTGTCTAGCTCGTGATTCAGGGATAGATCAAGATCGAGACCAGCTAAGTTCGAGACCGAGAAGGATAGAGATCTAGCGAGATCGAAGGAAGCTTGCTAAGTTGAATAACAGAAAGCCGAGGAATCTGTGATCGGGCGAGGATTGTGGTGGAGATATCGGCATGTATCAAGTCAAGACCGATTGATTAGCAAATCAGGAGATTTTCTTCTGTATTTAGAATTATACCATATGTAGAACTCCTCTACTATATAAAGGGGTTCCAATCATTTTATAATCATCACATTTACGCATAACAAAGCAATATATTACGTTTTCTCTCTTAAGCTCTCTTATTCAGTAATTCAGTTCTTACTCTTCAATAATACACTTAGTTAGTGCGAGGGCAACCTAGCTCAAGGGCCAAAGCTGCATGATATATCGGTTTGCTTTATTGTAAAGTTAATTTCTAACTTCAATTCTCATATTTCTCAGTTTGTGCCAAGTGAAATCACATATCCTTAAAACCACTTACAAATTTAATTGTTATCCGATTTTAAGGGTAAACAGTTTGGCGCCCACTGTGGGGCTAAGGATAATAGTGATTGCCTAGTTCTAATTTTCATAACTCACACTGCTTTACACTTGTTCTTGTAAGTGTTTTTGATTCGAGGATTAGCATGTCGAACTCTCGAGCAATACCCACACACATCGACAATGGCCTTGGTTTTCATGGCAAAAATGACAACGTAGCCGCCCTAGGAAATGAAGTGCCTCCAGTTGACCTCAAGGGAGTACCGGTTGCAGACCCCATCGACGTCAGTTCCCATGTTTCCCTTAATGAAAATCTGGGCGTTGACCCTGAAAATAGCATCCGCAGAGATATTCGATCAACCGGTCAGAATGCACAGGGTCGCGAAGAAGAAGGAATCAGCCTTCAAATAATATTCAAAATGTTGCAGGCTCAACAACCTGCAATAGCACAACTTCAAAATCAGAAACACGCACCGAGTAGGGTCGAACCCGAGCCATCACATGAAGTTATTTACAGTGTCGAACTAGTGCCGGGGAGGTCAAATATGAATGAGTCAGGGACCGACCCAATGTTCGAGGATCTAACAAAGTGAATAGAATCAGAGGAGAAGAAGATTGAAGCGAATAACAAAAAAGTGGAAACATATAACTCCCGAGTTGATCAAATTCCAAGGGCACCACCGATTTTGAAGGGTTTGGATTCAAAGAAATTCGTACAGAAGCCCTTCCCCCCGAGCGCGACTCCTAAGCCTATTCCAAAGAAATTCCGCATGCCAGAAATTCCCAAGTATAATGGGACTACCGACCCCAACGAGCATGTCACTTCTTACACATGCGCAATAAAGGGGAACGATCTAGAGGACGGTGAGATTGAGTCCATACTGCTGAAGAAATTTGGAGAAACATTATCAAAGGGGGCGATGATATGGTACCATAATTTTTCCACCTAACTCCATTGATTCTTTTGCCATGCTCGCAAATTCCTTCATCAAAGCACATACCGGAGCGATAAAGGTCGAGACTAGAAAGTCGAACCTCTTCAAAGTAAAACAAAAAGGCAACGAGATGCTCAGAGAGTTCGTATCTCAGTTCCAAATGGAGCGTATGGATCTGCCCCCGGTCGCCGATGATTGGGCTGTTCAGGCTTTCACTCAAGGCCTAAACATATAAAGTTTGGTAGCCTTACAACAGTTAAAGTAGAACTTGATCGAATATCCAGTTGTAACCTGGGCCAATGTGCATAATCGGTACCAGTCAAACATTATGGTCGAGGATGACCAATTGGGGGCTCCTTCTAGGTCCGTTTATCCAAAATGGACCATCGACAGAGTGAAAAGGGATATTGACCAGTAAACACAGTCAAACAGAGATCGATATCATCCATACGATGGAGATCAGAGAAACAACGGGCCTGGACGCAACCCCATTCGAATTGATAGAAGAAATGATTGAGTACAGAGCTCTCGAGGGCTTATGAGTAAGAGTGGTTTTGACAGAAATGTCGAACCCAAAGAAGCAACACGACTATCGTAATACAACTTCAACGTCAATGCATCAGCCATTGTATCGGCCATTAGGCGCATCAAAGACACCAGGTGGTCCCGACCTCTACAGACTGATCCGGCCAAAAGGAATCCTAATCAAATGTGCAAATATCTGGCACCCATGGTCATAGAACAGAAGATTGCAGACAGCTGAGGGAGAAGGTAGCCCGTTTGTTCAACGAAGGACATCTTCAAGAATTCTTAAACAATCGGGCTAAAAACCACTTCAAGAACAGAGATTCAAACAGACAGAATGAACAAGAAGAGCGACAGCACGTGATCCACATGATTGTTGGAGGGGTCGATATTCCTCAAGGGGCCGTATTCAAATGCATCAAGGTGTCGATCACGAGGGAAAAGCGGACTCGAGACTACGTACCGGAAGGGACCTTGTCTTTCAATGACGAAGATGCAGAGGGGATCTTACAACCCCACAACGACACACTGGTAATATATGTCCTTATGAATAAAATTCAAGTTAAATGTGTTTTGATTAATCCAGGTTGCTCGGCCAACATTATTCGATCAAGGGTCGTAGAACAGCTCGGCCTACAAGATCCAATTGTGCCTGCAACCCGAGTACTTAACGACTTTAGCTTGGCAAGCGAAACCACCAAAGGTGAAATTACATTGCCAGTAAATGTGGCCGGGACCATCCAAGAAACAAAGTTCCATGTGATCGAGGGTGACATGAGGTACAACGCCCTGCTCGGAAGGCCTTAGATCCATAACATGAGGGAAGTACCCTCGACCCATCACCAAGTTTTGAAGTTCCTGACATCGAGGGGAGTCAAAACAGTGTATGGGGAGCAACTCGTTGCTAAGTAGATGTTTGCAGTCGATGAAGTGATACCGGTATCGGCACTCTCATCAACGAAGGGATCAGATTCAAAGGGAAAGAAGGAGGCCAAATAGCAAACACAGACACCGGCCTCGACCCAATTGCAGGAGCAAGGTATCGACGAAGATGATGACTACTAGACCTCTCGATCCTTCATAATTTCCGATGACTCCGACACCACCAAGTCAACGGTCGAAGAGCTGGAACAAGTCACACTGCCCAAACATCATCCCGAACGAAATGTATACCTGGGCACGGGGCTTACCCCCGAGCTTAGGAAAAAACTTATTCATTTCCTTAAAGATAACATGGATTTCTTTTCTTGGTCCCACCTCGATATGACAGGGATCCCACCAGAAATTATCACTTACAAACTGAGTCTGGACCCTAAATTCCGCCCGGTGAAGCAAAAAAGAAGGCCTCCATCCGAGGTCAAACATGCCTTCATCAAGGACGAGGTAACCAAACTTCTCAAAATAGGATCTATTCGGGAAGTAAAGTATCCCGAATGGTTAGCAAATATAGTGGTAGTCCCTAAGGAGGGAAACAAATTTAGAATGTGTGTAGATTATAAAGACCTGAATAAAGCATGCCCCAAGGATTCTTTTCCTTTGCCTAATATCGATCGTATGATCGTTGCCACGGCCGGCCATGAGACTCTCAGTTTTCTCGATGCCTATTCCGGGTACAACCAGATACAGATGAACCCGGAGGATCAGGAAAAGACCTTGTTTATCTCTAAGTACGGTACCTAGTGTTATAATGTAATGTCATTCGGTCTAAAAAATGTTGGTGCAACTTATCAACGCCAAGTAAACCAAATGTTCGACGAACAAATAGGAAAATCAATGGAAGTTTATATTGATGACATGTTAGTTAAGTCTCTGCGAGCAGAGGACCATTTCAAGCATTTGCAGAAGACTTTCGATATACTGAGAAAGTACAATATGAAGCTCAACCCCGAAAAGTGTGCATTCGAGGTTGGCTCGCGCAAGTTTCTTGGTTTCATGGTATCCAATCGGGGAATCGAGATCAACCCCGATAAAATTAAAGCTATCGAGGATATCACGGTAGTGGATAATGTAAAGACCGTGCAGAGACTAACGGGGCGGATAGCCTCCCTAGGATGATTCATTTCGAGAGCCTCAGATAGGAGCCACTGATTCATCTTGTAGCTTAAGAAGAAGAGCAATTTTGCATGGACTCCGGAATACCAGCAGGCCTTGGAGGAACTAAAATGGTATTTATTGAATTTGCCGCTGCTTCACACCCCGAAAGTGGACAAACAGATTTACCTATACTTGGCAGTCTCGGAGATAGCGGTAAGTGAAGTCCTGGTCCGAGAAGAACAGGTACGCAATTCCCTGTCCATTATGTTAGTCGGACCTTAGTTGAGGCCGAAACTAGATATCCACACTTAGAAAAATTAGCGCTTTCTTTAATAAGCGCCTCTAGGAAACTAAAACCATATTTCCAAAGTCATCCAATATGTGTTGTAACAACTTATCCTCTTCGAAATATTTTGCACAAACCCGATCTTTCGGGTCGATTGGCCAAATGGGCCATAGAAATCAGTGGGTACGATATTGAGTATTGACCCCGAACCACCATCAAGTCTCAAATCTTGGCGGACTTTATGGCTAACTTTACGCCGGCCCTCGTACCCGAGGTTGAGAAAGAACAACTGATAAAATAGGGTACGTCTTCGGGAGTCTGGACCTTGTTTACGGATAGTGCTTCGAATGTGAAGGGGTCCGGACTAGGCATCGTACTAAACTCACTCACAGGTAATGTAGTTAGACAGTTTATCAGAACTACAAAATTGACTAATAATGAGGACGAGTATGAGGCCATTATTGCGGGTCTTGAACTAGCTAGAAGCTTGGGAGCGGAGGTCATAGAGGCTAAGTGTGATTCATTCCTCATGGTAAACCAAGTTAACGGGACTTTTGAAGTCCGAGAAGACCGAATGTAGAGGTACTTGGATAAATTACAGGTGACTCTACATCGATTTAAAGAATGGACCTTGAAACATGTACCTCGAGAATAGAATAGCGAGGCTGATGCTCTTGCAAACTTAGGTTCATCGGTCGAAGACGACGAACTCAATTCAGGGTCTATCGTACAACCCATGAGATCGGTAATCGAAGAAGGTCATGCCGAGATAAAGTCCACAATTTAAACCTGGGATTGGAGATACAAGTACATAGAGTAGTTAAAGAACGGGAAGCTTCCATCAGATCCAAAGGAGTCGAGAGCTCTGCACAAAAAGGCAGCACAGTTCACTTTGTCCGAAGACGGAACGCTGTTTAGAAGGATGTTTGATGGACCATTGTCAATATGTTTGAGACCGGGAGATATCAACTATATCCTACGGGAAGTTCATGAGGGAACTTGTGGAAATCATTCTGGTGCCGAATTGCTGGTCCACAAAGTAATCAGAGTAAGGTACTATTGGACCGATATGGGGAAGGATGCAAGGGGGTTCGTTCGTTCGAAAATACGACAAATGCCAAAGGCATGTGCCTGTGATTCATCAACTCGGGGAACTACTCCACTCGGTCACGTCCCCATGGACCTTCATGAAATGGGGAATGGACATCGTTGGCCCTCTCCTGTCGGCCCCAGGTAAGGTTCAGTTTATTTTTTTTATGACTGATTATTTCTCTAAATGTGTTGAAGCACAAGCTTTCGAGAAAGTCAGAGAAAAGGAAGTCATAGACTTCATTTGGGACCATATCATATGTCTATTCGGGATGCCCTCCGAGATTGTATGTGATAATGGAAAATAATTCATCGACAGCAAAGTAACTAAATTTTTCGAGGATCACAAGATCAAAAGGATCCTATCAACACCCTATCATCCCAGCGGGAACGGACAAGCCGAATCAACCAACAAAACCATCATCCAAAATATTAAGAAGAGATTGACCGACGCCAAAGGAAAATGGAGAGAAATACTATCTGAGGATCTACGGGCATACCACACAACATCGAAATTTAGTACCGGAGCAACACCGTTCTCGTTAGTTTATAGTGCCGAAGCTTTGATCTCGGTCGAGGTCGGAGAACCTAGCATCAGGTTTCGATATGCCACAGAGGAGTCGAATAACTAGACCATGAATATGAGCCTAGAATTGTTGGATGAAAGAAGTGAAGCCTCTCTCGTCTAATTGGCCGCCCAAAAATAGCGGATCGAAAGGTACTACAATCGAAGAGCCAATCTTTGACATTTTAATATCGGGGACTTGGTGCTAAGAAAAGTCACCCTCAACACCTGAAATCCGAATAAAGGGAAACTGGGTCCGAACTGGGAAGGACCGTACCAGGTTCTCAAAATCATCGAAAAAGGATCCTACAAGTTCGGCACGATGAACGGTGAGCAACTACCGAGCAATTGGAACGTATCGCACCTAAAATGATACTACTGCTAAGGTACGACCCCTTCCATTGTCATTTATATTTTAAACTAACCCTTGCAGGTGTTCGACCAGAAACAACAATTGAATCTTTGACACGAAGCCTTTAGGTTTGAAAGCACGCGTTGCACTCTTTTTTTCTTAGACTGGTTTTGTCCCTAATGGGTTTTCCGGCGAGGTTTTTAATGAGGCAACCATCAATCGTGCTAACTTAGAACAATTCAACAGTATCCAAGGCTTCTTTATAATCAACCTCGAATACTGTGGGGCATTGCCCTGGAATGTCAACTTTGATGCGAGGAAGTTACTTCATGGCAGCACGGTCTCGATAGGAAAAAATTATAAGGGCTAAACGATCAAACGAACTGTACCCGTGTAGTTTGCTCGAGCCCTGGCACAGAACATGTACTCATGTATAATCATTTATAAAGAGAAGTATTTTTCTTTACCTATATCTCATGCCTTAGAAAATATTTTCTACTTTACAATTTCATACTCTCGATCTATTATGTAAACAGTCTTAAGGGCCGACCATAACCAGAGTTCGGATAATTACCCGCACGCTCGGTGACTGCCGTCCGAAAAATAAACGAGATCGAATTATTAAAATTTTGAGATCATAAGACCTTTTAGGCAGCCCTCGATTTTTATAGGCCACGGCCACCCCACTCGGGGACTGACACTTTGGGCAAGCTCGAAGTAAAACAGGAAAATAAGCCCAAGGGGCAAATCCCTAACTTAAGAGGCTACGGCCGAATTAACACGGTTCGGAGACATCCGAATTCCGTAAAAAATCAGGCCTTCGAATTCTTTCATAAACCGGTTAAAAAGGCTACCCCCAGCAAAATCATAAAAGGCTCGATAATATCAAGCCTCGAAAACTCTAATGAGTACAAAATTGTTTGAACTCTCAAATAATTCCTTATTTCATGCTAAGGCATTATACGTTTTGCAAATACAAATGATAAAAAGCTTTTTCAAGCCAAAAAGGGGAGAAAGCCATAAACAATCTGTTTACAAAGGCCATAAACAATCTTTTTACAAAGGCTATATCGGCCTAATACAAAAGCCTAAGGGTTGTTTTTGCTTTGAGTTCGAGAGACCATCCTCGCTCAAATAAAAAACCTAAGGGTTACCTTACTTCTAGTTCGAGCAAGCACTCACTCGATCGTAAAGCCTAAGGGCTATACTAGTTCAGTTTCAATCAAATTGTCTAAACCTCAGACCTTAGAATATAACTTCATAATTTTATAAGGCACCAGAGTGAAATGATAAGTTTAAACACTCAGAAACCCTTCTACGTGGGTGGTGATCACTTCTTCTAGTGCCAGTATCACAACCTCTTTGTTTCCCTAGTTGCAATCTTTCTTCACCTGGTCAAGGAGGCTTTTGGGTATTGAGCATATATATCTCGATACTGGCTCACATTGACCAGGAACCGATGAGGGTTTCTCGACCTTAAAGTCGGAATCAATGACACACCCCCGGGAATAAGTTCTTCAGGGCATGGCTTCACCACTGGTTTCTCGCCGGCCGACCAAGATGAAGAAGCAGCATCTTTCTGCAAAACAGTTTTAGATGTTTAAGAATGGAGACTGAAGTATTTGGTGTTTTAGGAAGAATAAACAAAGAAACTCAAAGACCTAAAGATAGGAAGCTTTGAAGAAGGCAAAGAACTATGGAGATCGAAAATGAAAAAGATTTGAAAGTAAAGTTTGAAATAATGAAGAAGGGGGCTATTTATCAGTTTCACAATGACGGTTCAAAACTGGTAGTGGCCGATAATCAACTGACGCGCATTAAATACCTAGGAGACTGTATCAACGAGACGTTTCGGTCACTTCTGTTGCTTATGTCATGACGATTACGTCATGATGTACCGAGGTGAAGATCGAAGGCTCAAATCGTTTCTTGTCATTACTCTCCAAAAAATGAGGGGACTATCTCTATAAAGTCAAAATCGGGATGGTTAATCGAGACCGAGGTGGCAGACCGAGGTTTGATCCCAAGTTATATTTGATCGTCACATGAATAGATATTTCCTAGCTCGTGATTCAGAGATCAATCGAGATCAAAACCAGCTAAGGTCGAGACCGAGAAGGATAGAGATCTAGCGAGATCGAAGGAAGCCTGATAAGTCGAATAACAGAAAGCCGAGGAATCCGTGACTAGGCGAGGATTGTGGCGGAGATCTCGACATGTATCAAGTCAAGACTGGTTGATTAGCCAATCAGGAGATTTCCTTATGTATTTAGAATTATACCAAATGTAGAACTCCTCTACTATATAAAGGGGTTCCAATCATTTTGTAATCATCAGATTCACGCATAACAAAGCAATATATTACGTTTTCTCTCTTAAGTTCTCTTATTCAGTATTTCAGTTCTTACTCTTCAATAATACACTTAGTTGGTGCGAGGAAAACCTAGGTCAAGGGCCAAAGCTGCATGATATATCGGTTTGCTTTATTTTACAGTTAATTTCTAACTTCAATTCTCATATTTCTCATTTTGTACCAAGTGAAATCACATACCCTTAAAACCACTTACAAATTTAATTGTTATCCGATTTTAACGGTAGCCCTTTTAACCAGTTTATGAAAGAATTCGAAGGCCTGTTTTGTTACGGAATTCAGACGTCTCCTAACCGTGTTAATTCGGATGTAGCCTCTTTAGTTCGAGATTTGCCCCTTAGGTTTATTTTCCCATTTTACTTCGAGCTTGCCTGAAGTGTCAGTCCCCGAGTGGGGTGGCCGTGGCCTATAAAAATTGAAGGCTGCCTAAAAGGTCTTATGATCTTGGAATTTTAATAATTCGATCTCGTTTATTTTTCGGACGGCAGCACCGAGCGTGGGGGTAATTATCCGAACTCCTGTTAAGGTCGGCCCTTAAGCCTGTTTACATAATAGATCGAGAGCATGAAATTGTAAAGTAGAAAATATTTTCTAAGGCATGAGATATCGGTAAAGAAAAATACTTTTCTTTATAAATGATTATACATGAGTACATGTACTGTGTCAGGGCTCGAGAAAACTACGCGGGTATGGTTCGTTTGACCGTTTGGCCCTTACAATTTTTTTCCTATCGAGACTGTGTTGCCATGAAGTAACTTCCTCGCATCAAAGTTGACATTCGAGGGCAATGCCCCACAGTATTCGAGGTTGATTGTAAAGAAGCCTTGGATACTGTTGAATTGTTCTAAGTTAGCACGATCAATGGTTGCCTCATTAAAAACCTCGCCAGAAAACCCATTAGGGACAAAACCAGTCTAAGGGAAAAAGAGTGCAACGCGTGCTTTCAGACCTACAGGCTTTGTGTCAAAGAATCCATCGGTGTTTCTGGTCGAACACCTGCAAGGGTTATTTTAAAATATAAATGAAAATGGAAGGGGTCGTATCTTAGCAGTAGTATCGTTTTAGGTGTGATACGTTCCAATTGCTCGACAGTTGTTCGCCATTCATCGTGCCGGGCTTGTAGGATCCTTTTTCGATGATTTCGAGAACTTGGTACGTCCTTCCCAGTTGTCTCTTTGATTGTAGTACCTTTCGATCCGTTATTTTTGGGCGGCCAATCGGACGAGAGCAGCTTCGCGTCTTTCGTCCAAAAATTCTAGGCTCGAATTCATGGTCTCATTAATCGACTCCTCTATTGCATATCGAAACCTGATGCTAGGTTCTCCGACCTCGACTGGGATCAGAGCTTCGACGCCATAAACTAACGAGAACGGTGTTGCTACGGTACTAGATTTCGATGTTGTGCGGTATGCCCATAGAACCTCGGGTAGTATTTCTCTCCATTTTCCTTTGGCGTCAGTCAATCTCTTCTTAAGATTTTAGATGATGGTTTTGTTGGTCGATTCGGCTTATCTGTTCCCGCTGGGATGATAAGGTGTTGGTAGGATCCTTTTGATCTTGTGATCCTCGAGAAATTTAGTTACTTTGCTGCCGATGAATTATTTTCCATTATCACACACAATCTCATAGCGCATCCCAAATCGACATATGATGTGGTCCCAAATGAAGTCTATGACTTTCTTTTCTCTAACTTTCTCGAAAGCCTGTGCTTCAACCCATTTAGAGAAATAATCAATCATAAACAAAATAAACTGAACCTTACCTGCGGCCGGCGGGAGAGGGCCAACGATGTCTATTCCCCATATCATGAAGGGCCCTGGGGACAGGACCGAGGGGAGTAGTTCCCCTGGTTGATGAATTGTAGGTGTATGCCTTTGGCATTTGTCGCATTTTCGAACGAACTCCTTTGCATCCTTCCACATATTGGTCTAATAGTACCCTGCTCTGATTACTTTGTGGACCAGCGATTCGGCACCGGAATGATTTCCACAAGTGCCCTCGTGAACTTCCCGTAGGATATAGTCGATATCTCTCGGTCCCAAACATATTGACAATGGTCCATCAAACATTCTTCTAAACAGCGTTCCATCTTCGGACAAAGTGAACCGTGCTACCTTTGTGCGCAGAGCTCTCGACTCCTTTGGATCTGATGGAAGCTTCCCGTTGTTTAAGTACTCTATGTACTTGTTTCTCCAATCCCAAGTTAAACTTGTGGAGTTTATCTCGGCGTGACCTTCTTCGATTACCAATCTCATGAGTTGTACGACAGTCCCTGAGTTGAGTTCGTCGTCTTCAACCGATAAAGCTAAGTCTTCAAGAGCATCGACCTCGTTGTTCTGTTCTCGAGGTACATGTTGCAAGGTCCATTCTTTAAATCGATGTAGAGTCACCTATAGTTTATCCAAGTACCTTTGCATTCGGTCTTCTCGGACTTCAAAAGTCCCATTAACTTGGTTTACCACGAGGAGGGAATCACACTTAGCTTCTATGACCTCCATTCCCAAGCTTCTAGCTAGTTCGAGACCTGCAATCATGGCCTCATACTCGGCCTCATTGTAAGTCAATTTTGTAGTTCTGATAGACTGTCTAACTACATTACATGTGGTTGATTGTAGTACGATGCCTAGTCCGAACCCCTTCGCGTTCGAAGAACCGTCCGTAAAGAGGGTCCAGACTCCCGAAGACGTACCCAATTTTATCAATAGTTCTTTTTCAACCTCGGGTACGAGGGTCGGCGTAAAGTCAGCCACGAAGTCTGCCAAGATTTGAGACTTGATGGCGGTTCGGGGTCGATACTCAATATCGTACCCACTGATTTCTATGGACTATTTGGCCAATCGACTCAAAAGCTCGGGTTTCTGCAAAATATTTCTAAGAGGATAAGTTGTTAGAACACATATTGGATGACATTGGAAATATGGTTTTAGTTTCCTAGAGGCGATTATTAAAGGAAGCGCTAATTTTTCTAAGTGTGGATATCTAGTTTCGGCCTCACCTAAGGTCCGACTAACATAATAGACAGGGAATTGTGTACCTTGTTCTTCTCAGACTAAGACTCCACTTACCACTATCTCTGAGACTGCCAAGTACATGTAAAGTTGTTCGTCCACTTTCGGGGTGTGAAGCAGCGGCGGGCTCGATAAATACCGCTTTAGTTCCTCTACTGTGATATCCTCGATAGCTTTAATTTTATGGGGGTTGATCTCGATTCCCCGATTGGACACCATGAAACCAAGAAACTTGCCCGAACCAACCCCGAATGCACATTTTTCGGGGTTGAACTTCATATTTTACTTCCTCAGTATATCAAAGTCTCCTACAAATGCTTTAAATGGTCTACTGCTCGCAGGGACTTAACTAACATGTCATCAATATAAAATTCCATTGATTTTCCTATTTGTTCTTTGAACATTCGGTTTACTAGGCGTTGATACGTTGCACCAGCATTTTTTAGACCGAATGGCATTACATTATAACAGTAGGTACCGTACTTAGTGATAAAAGAGGTATGTTCCTGATCCTCCAGGTTCATCTGTATCTGGTTGTACCCGGAGTAGGCATCGAGAAAACTGAGAGTCTCGTGGCCGGCCGTGGCATCGATCATACGATCGATATTAGGCAAAGGAAAAGAATCCTTAGGGCATGCTTTATTCAGGTCTTTATAATCTACGCACATTCTAAGTTTGTTTCCCTTCTTAGGTACTACCACTACGTTTGCTAACCACTCGGGATACTTTACTTCCCGAATGGATCCTATTTTGAGAAGTTTGGTTACCTCGTCCTTGATGAAGGCATGTTTGACCTCGGACTAGGGCCTTATTTTTTGCTTTACCGAGCGGAATTTAGGGTCTAGGCTCAGTTTGTGAGTGATAATTTCTGGTGGGATCCCTGTCATATCGAGGTGGGACCAAGCAAAGTAATCCATGTTAGCTTTAAGGAAATGAATAAGTTTTTTCCTGAGCTCGGGGGTTAGCCTCGTGCCCAGGTATACCTTTCATTCGGGTTGATGCTTCGCTAGTATGACTTATTCCAACTCTTCGACCGTTGACTTGGTGGCATCGGAGTCATCAGGAATTATGAAGGCTCGAGGGATCTAGTAGTCGTCATCATCGTCGATCCCTTGCTCCTGCAATTGAGTCGAGGCCGGTGTCTGTGGTTGCTATTTGGCCTCCTGCTGTCCTTTCGAATCTGATCCCTTCATTGATGAGAGTGCCGATACCGGTATCACTTTATCGACTGCAAACATCTCCTTGGCGGCAGGTTGCTCCTCGTACACTGTTTTGACTCCCTCCGATGTCGGGAACTTCAGAACTTGGTGAAGGGTCAAGGGTATTGCCCTCATGTTATGGATCCAAGGCCTCCTGAGCAGGGCATTGTAACTCATGTCATTCTCAATCACATGAAACTTCGTTTCTTGGATGGTCCCAACCACGTTTACTGGCAAAGTAATATCATCTTTGGTGGTTTCGCTTGCCATGTTGAAGCCATTAAGTACTCGGGCTGCGGGCACAATTTGATCTTGTAGGCCGAGCTATTCTACGATCCTCGATCGAATAATGTTGGCCAAGCTACCTGGATCAATCAAAACACGTTTAACTTGAATTTTATTCATAAGGACATATATTACCAGTGTGTCGTTGTGGGGTTGTAAGATCCCCTCTGCATCCTCGTCATTGAAAGACAAGGTTCCTTCCGGTACGTAGTCTCGAGTCCGCTTTTCCCTCGTGATCGACACCTTGGTGCGTTTGAATACATCCCCCTGAGGAATATCGACCCCTCCAACAATCATGTGGATCACGTGCTGGGGCTCTTCTTGTTCATTCTGTCTGTTTGAATCTCTGTTCTTGAAGTGGTTTTTAGCCTGATCGCTTAAGAATTCTCGAAGATGACCTTCGTTGAACAAGCGGGCTACCTCCTCCCCCAGCTGTCTGCAATCTTCTGTTCTATGACCATGGGTGCCATGATATTTGCACATTTGATTAGGATTCCTCAGGGCCGGATCAATCTATAGAGGTCGGGGCCACCTGGTGTCTTTGATGCGCCCAATGGCCGATACAATAGCTGATGCATCAACGTTGAAGTTGTATTCCGATAGTCGTGGTGCTTCTTTGGGTTCGACATTTTTGTCGAAACCACTCTTACTCATGAGCCCTCGAGAGCTCTGTCCTCAATCATTTATTCTATCAATTCGAACGGGGTTGCGTCCAGGCCCGTTATTTCTCCAATCTCCACTGTATGGCTGATATCGATCTCTGTTTGACAGTGGTTCCCGGTCAATATCCCTTTTAACTCTGTCGATGGTCCTGTTTGGATAAACAGACCCGTAAGGAGCCCCCAACTGGTCATCCTCGATCCTAATCTTTGACTGGTACCGATTATGCACATCGGCCCAGGTTACAGCTGGATATTCGATCAAGTTCTGCTTTAACTGTTGTGAGGCTACCGAACTTTGTATGTTTAGGCCTTGAGTGAAAGCCTGAACGGCCCAATCATCGGCGACCAGGGGCATATCCATACACTCCATTTGGAATCAAGATACGAACTCTCTAAGCATCTCGTTGTCTTTCTGTTTTACTTTGAAGAGGTCCGACTTTCTAGTCTCGACCTTTTATCGCTCTGGTGTGTGCTTTGACGAAGGAATTTGTGAGCATGGCAAAAGAATCAGTGGAGTTAGGTGGCAAATTATGGTACCATATCATCGCCCCCTTTGATAAAGTTTCTCCAAATTTCTTCAGCAGTACAGACTCAATCTCATCTTCCTCTAGATCGTTCCTCTTTATTGCGCATGTGTAAGAAGTGACATGCTCGTTAGGGTCGGTAGTTCCATTATACTTTGGAATTTCTGGCATGTGAAATTTCTTCGGAATGGGCTTAGGAGCCGCGCTCGGGGGGAAGGGCTTTTGTACGAACTTCTTTGAATCCAAACCCTTCAAAATCGGTGGTGTCCCCGGAATTTGATCAACTCGGGAGTTATATGTTTCCATTTTTTTGTCATTCGCTTCAATCTTCTTCTCCCCCGATTCAATTCGCTTTGTCAGCTCCTCAAACATTTTCAAGATAGCAGGGTCGATCTGTGACTCATTCACATTTGACCTCCCCGGCACTGGTTCGGCCCTGTGAACAACTTTGTGTGATGGCTCGAGTTCGACCCTACTCGGTGCGTGGTTCTGATTTTGAAGTTGTGCTATTGCAGCTTGTTGAGCCTGCAATATTTCGAATATTATTCGAAGGCTGATTCCGCCTTCTTCGCCGCCCTGTGCATTCTGACCGGCTGATCGAACGTCTCTGCTGACACTATTTTCAGGGTCGACGCCTAGATTTGCATTCAGGGCAACATGGGAACTGACATCGATGGGGTTTGCAACTGGTACTCCCTTGAGGTCAACTAGAGGCATTTCATTCCCTGGGGCGGCTACGTTGTCGTTTTCGCCATGAAAACCAAGGCCATTGTCGATGTGTGTGGGTACTGCTTGAGAGTTCGACATGCTGATCCTGGAATAAAAAATGCTTACAAGAACAAGTGTAAAGCAGTGTGTGTTATGAAAATTAGCACCAGGCAATCACTATTATCCTTAGCCCCATGATGGGTGAGTATTTGTTTACCCTTAAAATCGAATAACAATTAAATTTGTAAGTGGTTTTAAGGATATGTGATTTCACTTGGCACAAACTGAGAAATATAAAAATTGAAATTAGAAATTAACTGTAAAATAAAGCAAACCGATATATCATACAACTTTGGCCCTTGAGCTAGGTTGCTCTCGCACCAACTAAGTGTATTATTGAAGAGTAAGAACTGAACTACTGAATAAGAGAGTTTAAGAGAGAAAACGTAATATATTGCTTTGTTATGCGTGAATGTGATCCTTACAAAATGATTGGAACCCCCTTTATATAGTAGATGAGTTCTATATATGGTACAATTCTAAATACAGAAGGAAATCTCCTAATCGGCTAATCAACCAGTCTTGACTTGATACGTGCCGATATCTCCGCCACAATTCTCGCCCGGTCACAGATTCTTCGGCTTTCTGTGATTCGACTTAACATGCTTCCTTCAATCTCGCTAGATCTCTATCCTTCTCGGTCTCGACCTTAACTGGTCTCGACTTTAGCTGGTCTCAATCTCGATCGATCCCTGAATCACGAGCTAGGCAATATCTATTTATGTCACGATTCAATATAACTTGGGATCGAACCTCGATCTGCCCCCGATCTCGATTAACCATACCCGATTTTGACAGTACACAATAATATTAACCTATATATGTGCTAAAAGAATGAGTCAGAACACCAGATCACACGCGAGAGGTGGAGTTGTTACAATATATTTGTATTATTTTTATTATAATTTTAGAAAATTTATGTATCTTTTTCATATTTTTTTTGTGCTTAGTTTATACTTTATTTTAAATATGCTAGAATTCATTAACTAAGGGTAGAGTTCATCTACCAGAGCTACTTTTATACATAATTTACATCTCATGTCAATTTTATCATTAAAAAAATTTATCCTTCAATTTTTTTCAAGATGAAAATAATTTCAGAAGAGGTTTTAATGCAATGTTCCCAATTGTAGCATTTGATGACCATTTTAGCTAAGTATCACAAATTATATTTACTGGGACCTGACTCTTTAGACTCCCTCGGCATTATTCACTTGATGACCGTTTTAGTTACAAAATGCAAGTTGGTTTTACAGGGTTCTAATTCTTTAGTTGCCCTCCCTTTTATTTTACTGTATTTGCGTTAGTTTGACTAGCGTGAAAATTAATAAGGTAAAGAAGAATTATGAATGTTGTAGTCTTAACTAAAATATGTGCAAGATATAAAATATACCCTTTGAATCTCATAGTCTTATTAAACATACCATATCATATGTATAAGGGAGTATCATTAAGTAAAATAAAAATATTTAAATAAAACACTTACCAAATATAATAAGTGACATTCGTTCTGACACAAACTAAAATAAAAAAAGTAAAATAAATAAATTGAACCACAGGGAATAATATTTTCGATTCAAGCATTGGACTTTCTCATGCAGGTTGCAACCACAACTCTTGCTACCCGTTGGAAGCATGGCAACTTTCACAATTTTATACGAATAATTTTTTTTTTGTGGCTAAAAGCAAGAAATTAGATACAAATAAAATGTTTACTTTGTTAGTATGGTTTGGTTTAAATATTTTGTAAACATGACTAATTCATTTTAATAATACTTAATAAAAAAAATAACAACAACAATATAATAATAATAATAATAATAATAATAATAATAATTCAAGACAAGGTGAACCAGGATCATCTCTAATTATTTTTTTAATACTTTTCGTGCATAAATTTAAACAATCTCTTATGGCTTATAAATCTTTTAAAAATAACATAATAATTTATTGATACTTCAGAAATCAAATAGCCAGAGGGAGAGAGAGGCATTTAGAGCACAACATAATTTTAACTTGTTATTCAATTTAAATCTTAAATTGAAGTATGATACTTTTTCGTAAACATAATATATGGAGTATTGAATATTGAAAAAGATAAAATAAAAAAAAAACAAAAGAAATTTCAAGTTAGTTACATCGTACGTACTATATGCATATTGCACCTGTAGACAGGGAGGTCACGGTGTCAGCGACTCAACATTAGCCGTATACGATTGCGTATTCTTCGATTTGTTACCATACCATAGAGGACCACAAACTTCGAAAAGCTTTAGTACCTACAAAAAAAAATAACCCCCCCCCCCCCCCCCCGGCCCTCGCCATTCACAAAGATCTCACCACCTCTTCTTCCTCCTCCTCATTGTATTACTCCATACGCCTGACACAACAATAGGGTGGGAATAAGGCGAATTCGTGTCTGTTCCAATGATTGGCAATTCATTTCTGTACATTATTGTTGATTTTGGAACAATTGATTGATGATAGATGTGAGTTTATAGGGAAATTTTTGTTGCCATTTCAAAATTGAGGTTCTGAAATCCTCTAATGGACTCGATTTGGGTAAATGATGTTGCCCCTGGCGTTCCGGATTTCATGTATGCGATTTACTTCATATTTGCTTTCTTCGCCGCCAGGTTCTTCCTTGACAGATTCATCTTTCGCGTAAGCTTCCTCATTTGATTAAGCTTTTAACCTTATTTTTATGTTTGTTAAAACTCGTTTCATGGATTCTTTTATTTGTGAGCAATATAGAAATATGTTAATTTATTATGACATAGTAACCCAGTTGACCGAATACGGAGTTTAAGAAAAAAGAGAAATAAAATGAGTCACATTACTTCCAAATAAGGAAAGCGGTCATTCTTTTTGGTACGAACTAAAAAGAAAATAAGTTCACATAAATTGAAATAGAGGGAGTGGTTGTTATTGTTTTTGTATCCAAAGTAATTGTGTTATTTAACTATGAAATCGGCCTGATTGTCGTATTACTTTGGAATATTAGCTGCTTCATGGTGATTGGACTTGAGTAATGACGGCAATTTAAAATATTACACTCAAAACCATGGGTTAAAATAATTACTTTATTAAATACAAATATATATGAGCTGCTAAAAAGGTAAGCTGAGGGTGGTATAACGGTAAAAATAATGTTTTCTACGAAAAATATTTCATTAGAAAATCTTTTTTCATTAATCAGGTAAATAAGTTTTAATTAATGATAAGGCCAAAAAAAAAAAAAGACACCACAAGGAACTACAAAGACATCCAAATCTTCTACTTGGGAAACCCATTTTCTAGATTATTTTTCGGTATTTGGTTGGGTGTAAATATTGGTGACTTATATCGATCTTATAAGGTGAAAATAATGTATGGGAATAATTTGGTGATATTTCCGAGTATTAAAGGTTGACAACAATGTACAAGTAATTGTTGAAGCAAGTGATATAAAATAAGACATGGGATGTTTGCCAAAAAAAAAAAAAAAATGATTCTGCCAAAGGTAATGTAGAAGTAGTTTTCTTCCTTTGGTTAAAAATATATCTTTTTTGCATAGGAAAATGGGTTCTGCCACAAGTGATAAGAGTAGAAGAGTGATAGGAGGAGTAGAAGTTATTTTCTCCTTGCAGTGGAGAACTTTTTTTGGTGGAAAAAATCATCTTCATCAAACATTAGAAAATGATTTTATCAAGAAAAATATTTTCCGCTAAAACAATTGACATATATGATATACCAAACACATCAGATCTCTTAAAGCAAATGGGTAAAGAAGACAGAGGCGGAGCGAGCATTTCAACTTTGTGGGTTCTAAATTTTAGAACACGATGATTTTAAGAGCTACTAATTGGGTTCTAAATTTAATACTTATACATATTTAGCTCTGTTTTAAAAGGCGTTCGAGCCCCGAGGCGAGGCGTACCAAAAACGCCCCGGGGCGATGATGTGGGGCGAAAGTCTCAAGAGGCGTACGCCCCGGCGTATGCCCGGGCGTTCGGGGCGCGTTTTTTTAGTAAGGAGTAAGCCCCAGAGACTTTTTCAAATTAAAACAAAATTTGTTGAATTAGTCCTTCATATAATACCTAAATTCTCAAAAGTCAGTTTGGTAATTACTCAAAAGGTTTAAAAAGGAACTCAAAAGTATTAAATTTAAAAGTAAAGATCTTTTTTATTGATTTAAGCCCTAATTCATGGTTTTTTCAATTTTTTATCTTGTCCGCTAGTCTGCTAATATCTCCCAAAAGCAACGAATATTAAATTTTTTTTTACAAATACAAAGAGAAATACATTCTTCTTCATAGCAACAAATTCAAAGTTCAAATTGCAGCTTTGCAGGTTAATCATCTTTTTTGTTCCTCTATATAGAAAACTTTATTCTTTTAGACTCAAATTACTTGTGCTTGTAAGTAACGTATAATAGATTGTTTTGATTAGTTTTTTGTGGGGATGGAGCACACACATATATAGTTTTCTTCAATATTTATGCAATTTTACCTGTTTATAAATATTTACTGTCATTATATTATTTTATAAAATATTAAAAACTAAATACCTATGGGGCTTACGCCCCGCTGAGGCATATGTAAAACGCCTCGCCTTACGCCCACGCCTTTTAAAATACTGATATTTAGTGAATTTCTTAACACAAATAGCTAAAATTACTGGTTTCGGCCGAACCCGCACTTAGGCTTCTACCTCCGCCCCTGAAAGAAGTTGTATCTTTAAGGATTTAAATCTGCTGAATTTTGTGACCACCTTATCTAAAATTTAAATTGTTAGAGAGCACACATTTTATGTAGTATTTAATTATTCCTTCAACTCGCTCCTACGCCCGATTCTTTTTATTGGCAAGAGCACAGGGACGTTTTTTTTTTTTTGATAATAGGTAGTAGTGTGTTTGAATCCAAGACTTCTGCTTACTCTAATTCCATGTTAAGAAAATGGACCTTTGACCTTACTAAATCTCAAATTGTAGCTCATGAGGTGATGATATTACACGACCATATAAAAAGATTACATGCCATACTCTCGATCAATGTGGGAATCTAACACCCTTCGCATGCCTAGGGTTGAGATCTGGAGCATAGATAACGTAACATGAGAGCCCAACATCAGGGTAAAGCTCTTGGTTAGCCAATAAAAAAGTTAACTCGAGTACCATGTTAAGTTATTAACTTTGGTTAGCCCATAAAACGGTCATCCTTTTAACATTTAATTTTAGCTAACTTCAACGTTTATTAATGGTTAGATGTTCTCAATCAATCAACTACGCCTAGATACGAAATTATTTGGGATTTACTGTATGAATCCTCTGTACCCATTCTACTCTATTCTGTAGTTAGTTGATCGTGAAGTGTATTATGTATTCAGTAGACAAAAAGATCATCAGAGTATGGCTATTTAAACCTGGTTGTCAATCTGTAGTGATCTTCCTCCTTTATCCATACATAAGACTCACTATGCTTTAGGAAACTTACATAAGAGGATTTTAGAGTCGGACTTTTAGTTAGATGTAAAACCTTAAGCCGTTTACTCTTCAAACTTCAAAGTAATGAATGATTTGAAATTTAAAGTTGTTTACTTATGGGTCCAAAGGAAGAATTCTGTGAATCAGTGTACGGGTTAACGTCAATCATCCTTGTGCTCTTACAATTTCATGATTTAAAGGTTTATGCAGCATGAATTGGGTGGGGTCTTAAGTCTTAACTGTCAAACTAGTATTGGTTTTGACACTCCTTTACACAAAAGTTGATTTCAGCTGCTTGAAAGTAGTGTAGGAGATTATATGATGGGAAAGTGAAAGGAGACTATTGAAAAATTATCTTGGACACTGTTACAGAACTAGTAGCTATGTGACTGACAGATCCGATTAACTTCTTTCCCCATAATATAATACATCCATGTTTCTTATGCATTCTTGTTCAACAGAGGCAAGCCATTTTGTTGCTGCGATTGGGAACCACCCACTTGAAAATTGATGAGCCTACAAGAGCAAAAATTGTTAAATGCTCTGAATCCATGTGGAAACTTGCATATTATGGCACTATTGAGTTTTGTGTCCTAAAAGTTGCCTATCACGAGCCATGGTTCCTAGACATTAAGGAGTATTTCAGGGGCTGGCCAAATCAAGAGCTACAGTGAGTATTGCGTCCCCTTTGTATTATGACCAATTATCTGATGAATGGCACTCGACATTTAATCTTTGTGTTAAAAAGTGAAAATAGATAGTTATTTTTAGTGAATGACTACAAAAGAAAGTCCCTAAGATTTGGTATTATTATTTTCCTTTTTGACTTAGGAACTTCTAACTTTTAGTCTCAAATTTCCTTATCTTGCAGCTTGTCCCTGAATTTCAGAAGGGGGTCTTTTCATCTGTATTACTTCTAGGAAATATCTAAAATTAACAGTTAATGGTCCAATTCAAATTAGTTCAGGAAGTCACACAATTGCGTTGCTAATTCTCTGAAACTAGGATGGAAAAACCTTAAGTATTTTGATTCTTATTAAGTTCCCACCTGAGACTCATATTAGGAGTTTGTATTTCAAAAACTTTGCAGCACCTTAGGAAAAAGCTCTGATTTCTTTTTGTAGAAGAAAAAAAGGAAAGAAAATCTTCTTTTGCTTGCTTATTCACTGAAATCTCTTGTCAAGAAGCCCCATGATCCTCATACATGTTTGTTACTGTGATCTGCTGATTTGCGGATAGGAGTGGCACTGGTTGTTGCTTTTTAATTGGGTTAATCACAGTGCTATAACCTGGACCTACAGTTTTTTCAATAACTGGGCTGATTTGTTGAAAGTTCAAGCGGGATGATTAGGACATGGTGATCTATGAAATGAAATACTTTTGTCTTGTTAAATGTTGAAGTTGTCATCTTGCTTCGTCTTAAAGTTTAAACTCTTAGAGACACATTTTTAATATTATAGTATGTCTCAGTACACCCCATCACGTGTGGGCTTGATTCTATTCTTTTTCGTGACCAAACATATAAAAATATTTTTGGGTGGCGGTGAGATTTGAACCCAAGACTTCTGCCTTTCTGGTACCATGTGAGAAATAAAGAACACGAGAAAGCATATTGAGAGAAAGCTTAGCCTGATTATACCCCCTAGCTTTGTGGCGTTTAAATAGTGATGTACACCTAACCTAAAGTAGAAAAGAACATGAAGGTTACAAAATTACAGAAAAGAATATTCCTAATTGATTCCTACTGATTCTATAAATATTTTTGTTAATGTCGAAACATTCTTAAGACTCCTCATCAAGTTGATGCACCACAAATCGTATGTCCCGAGCTTGTTACACATTGTCACTAATTTGGGCACGAAACTTGGTGAATATATTTTCTAATTGATCAAATTTTACGGACTTCTAATGTCTATTGAGAGTATCTTTTCTATGCAAAGTGACAATCAATTCTATGTACTTGGCCCTTGCGTGAAACCCCGGATTTGATGCAATATGAAGTGTTCTTTGACTATCATACACAAGTTTCATCACAACCGATCTCTTCAAACTTCATTTCTCTAAATAGTTGCTTGATTCATACAAGTTCACAATTTGCTACAGTCATGGCTCGGTATTTTTCTTTCGCAATAGAATACTAGACCTAGCAACCATATTTTGCTTCTTGCTCTTTCGAGACACCAAGTTACCTCAAAGCCGAACACAATATGCAAAGGGGGAGCTTGCATTCAAAAGTGATCCTACCCAATCTACATCTATATTGCCAATGATATGATTATGCCCTCTATCCTCATGGAGCAATCCTTTCCATGGAGCAGATTTTATGTAATGAAGGCCCAACGGGGTACCACATGGAGAGTCCAAAAATTGAATTACAATGCTCACCAAAAAGGCAATATCAAGTGGTCACTATGAGATAATTCAATTTCAACAAGCTGCCTATATTCCAGGATCACTAAGAAGCTCTCCCTAACCTACTATAAGCTTGTGACATCAGATCCATGAGAGTATTAATAGGCCTATAATTTGTCATCCTTGTTTTCCCAAGAATGTCAAGAGGATACTTCCGCTACGACATGTCAATACTTGATGTGGATTCCGGAACCTCAATACCTAAAAGAATAATAGTCTGCCTAGATGCTTGGTTTGTATGTATTGAAAAAGGTGTTGTTTCAGCTTAGCAATACCCTCTTGATCATTGTTTGTGCATGTCATCAACATAAATCACCAAATAATTGCATAGATTTGGGGAAGAATGCCGATAGAACATAGGATGATTAGCCTCAATATGAGTCATACTGAACTCCTAAACAATTGTAGTTGAACTTATCAGACCATGCTCTAGGTGATTGCTTTAGACAATATATCAATGTAACCAACATATAAGATCTTTAAGCTCTCCTAAGCTATAAAACTTGATGGTTGCTCGATATATGCTTCATCCTTAAGATTAGTGTGAAGAAAAGCATTCTTAATGTCTAACTAATGAAGAGGCAAATGGCAATAGTGGGCATTAATAGAAAATGACGAATATATGCTATTTTAGTCGGTGGAGAGAAAGTATTTCGATAATCAATTTAAATATTAAAGTATAGCCTTTAGCAACAACACAAGCTTAAGACGATCAATTTGACCATCTGGACCAACCTTGACTGTATATACTCATCAATCTTTGCCTGTTGCGAGCATGATCATAACATTATTCCATTGGACCCAGAAATGATACATTGGAAGAATCCGTTGGGTCTTCCAATATCAATAGGTTGATTGTTTCGCTCCTGTATTTGCCAACCTGGATAAGAAGGTGCTTAGTCTTAGGAATAGAAATAGAGGACAAAGATGACGCAAAAGTATAATGATGTGATATTAACCGACGATAACTCAATAATATACATGGGATTAGGATTGGCGAGTACCTTTCTGGATGGCCATTGGTGGACTATGTGTGCGAGGCAGGTCCATAGTAGGCGAAGGATTTGGTGCAGGGCGTGAATCAAGACTATGTGTTGGGAGACTAATCAGCAACAGATAAAGGATCCGGTATAGGGCATGAATTATCTAGACTTGACGTGCTAGTGATAATGATAAGTAATAAGTGGTGGTGTCGTGGGAGATGATGGGAGAATGAGGACTTATTGGATCTCCCAGTAAAACTACATAGACGTCAAGATGGTCAGAAGAACTAAAAGGTGTGAAATAAGGTTGAGTTGCAAGGAAGGTGACATTAGCTGACAAAAGTATTGACGAAGGTCGGATGAGTAGCAAAAGCTTTTTGAACTCGAAAATAATCGTGAACAATACACACTTGAGAGCATGAGGGGTTAATTTATTTCTTCCAGGGGTTAGATTATGAACAAAACAAGTTCTTCCAAAGGAAGAGAATACAAAAATGAACATATGAATCAGATAGTGTGTGGAACTTGATCCTGAATAACTGAGGAAGACATGCGATTAATCAAATAACATGCGGTGTGAACCGCATTATCCCAAAAACGCAATGAAACATGTAATAGTCATATATGTATAGTGCGAGTGGTCTGAATGAGATGTCTATTCTTCCTCTCAGCTGCTCTATTTTATTGAGAGGTATGAGAACTAGATGTTCGATTAACAATCAAACTAGAGTTTATAAACTGTTGAAAGTGAGAGGATAAATATTCTAGTGCATTGTCATTAAGAAAAGTGCGAATAGAAATCTCAAATTGAGCGGAAAAAGTTTGAAAAGTAGAAAACAACATAAAATGATCCTTCATTAGAATCTACGTATACCTTGAGTAATTGTCAATGAAACTAACGAAGTAACGTAACTCCAAAGTAGAGCTAACTCAACTAGGACCTCAGACATCGGAATGGACCAAAGAGAAAGGAGATTCTTCATGATAATCAGAATGGTGAGCAAAGGAAGGATGATTATGCTTACGAAGTTGACTAGACGAAAAATTTAAGGTAGATAGGTGAGACAAACTAGTTACCATGTTTTGAAATTTAAAATAAATTGGAATTTCCAAATTGTCTATGAAGTAACCCAAGTAAGTCGGTAACATGAGAAGCTGTGGTGATCTTGGAAGGTTGAGGTAGTAAAGTCCATGTGATTCACGTCCGATATCTATTATCCGTTATATGCTGTAATCTTGTATGATAACAGAGTTATCGAGAGAGGTAAATAAACAATTAAATGACTGAGGAAAAAGACTAACATATATTAGATTGAAGGAACAACCATGAAGATGAAGGACTGAATTTAAGTTAAAGAGAGCAGTAGCATAGCTTGACTTACTCCAGTTGCCATGGTTTTGGTTCCATCGCCCAATGTAACAGTTGGAAGAGATTGAGAATATGAAATAGAAGAGAAAAGAGATTTATTGCCTGAAATATGATTTGAGGCTCTTGGGTTAGAGCACAGGGAAACATAAGCTACAAAATTACTAGTTTGAACGGATGCAACATGCGAAGATGCTTGATTACGTGTATCTTTGTTCTTAAGAAACTGATTTTAATTGGATAAGGAAGTCATCCGACCGTTTGAATTACCTGAATCCATTTTGTATAACTAATATTTTTAAATCCCAATGCATAATTGGACAAGTAGCCGCAATTTATGAAAATAGCCTCCAAAGAAGGTCAATACTCAACAGTATCACCATAATATTTTGGAATATTCTGATTGACGGAAATGACATATGTGAATATTGTGATCGCGGAAAAACTCATCGGAATGTCTGAGAAACAGTGATGGCTCTTTCTGCTTGAATCAACTCCCAGAACTCCGAAAATATGTGTAAGAGTGGAAAGCAGTAACAAGAAAAGCTCTGCACGAAAATCTGACAGGTGGCCTCCGATGATGGTTGGAATGTCGGGAAAGTTCGATGGGTTGATTTAAAATGGAGAGGCGGCCCACAGGTGATAAGATCTCGCCAGAAGGTTGCCGCGAAACTCCACATGCACTTGCGCGTGTGATAAACTTGCTGAAAATTCTGGGGCTTTCTGGGGTTTGGTCGCCAGAGAGTTCTGATCCTCTTGGTAGTGCTTGTTGATGCACAACACTCACGGATAGCAACAATAACTTTGATAGAACTCCTTCTCACCAGAAAAGTTGCATGGTGACAAGATTTCTCTCCCGCATGTCGCAAATAAATGCACATGTCCATCTACACAGAACTCTTTGTCCATTGTCGATACTTTATTACTGAATTCTCAATTTATGTCCTGTTTAGTACTTGTAGATTCCATTTGCAAGCATCCAATTGCTCCAGTTATTTATATAATAAGAAAGAGCACAAAAGTAAAAAGTTCCTTACCTGCAACCATCCGAAAGACCAAGCGAAAAAGAGTTGTGTCTAATCCTTACAAAATGAAGAAACAGAAATAGTTACCCCTACTTTTGTTCTCATAGAAAACCATGTGCCTCCATTATTCTTCAACAAGGCTCTTTCTTTCTATAGCCCTTGGTCCGGGAGACTGGCAATTTTTCAAATCTCTCCTTTTCACAAAATCGATTCTTTTCCTCCTCTTGTTATCTTGGCGCTTACCTCTTCATCTCCTTCAACTCTTCTCTCTTATTTTTAATCATTTTTATTTGTTTTGGTTAAACATTTTTCCCTCAAGTGACACTTAATGCACCATTTTTTTCTTTCACCTTTTGCAATCAAGATATACATGAAAAAATTTCACTGGATAGGTGTAACTGCAGACCTGCTCCATTCCTTAGCTATCTCCTTGTGTCTTTCCTTCTTATCTTTGTAAGCCATAATAAGTCACCTCTATTCAGTATCTTTCTGCAAGTGTCATCGTGTTAACAGCTGTCTGTCTGTTATGTAGATGTATCTTCTTCTGCCGTGTGAATATAGAAACCATCCTGGTTCTTCCCAAGAGTTTGATAGTCTAACATAGTTTATGTGTTTTCTTATTGACATTGTAGGGTTGGAATAAAACTTATCTATATGTGCCAATGTGGGTTCTACCTCTATAGCATTGCTGCCCTCCTCGTTTGGGAAACACGAAGGAAAGACTTCTCTGTGATGATGTCTCATCACATAGTCACAGTTATTCTGATATCATACTCGTACATTTCAAGGTAACCTTACTTCATTAGAGGTTTGTACCTTTTTATCACTTTTTTCTTTTCTGTTTTGGGATTTATAGATACTGACCTTGACATAATAGGATGAGATTTTGTCTAGTATGAAGTGACAGTTTTAGAAGTTCCCTCTATGTATGTTGGATGAAGTACATATAGGAAGTGGGAATGTGTTTAGGTCTGAGTTATTTGTTATCATGTTAGTCAACCACTGACCACGGGGTTGTTTGGACATGTTTCAAGAAATTGTGTCTCTGCTTTTGTTTTCTTTCGAAGGTCGCGTTAGAGTGCAAGGTGAAAGTGGATTTGATACTTTGAGCAAATAGAGAAAGTAGAATGAAACAAAAAGATTGAACATCTAATGAACAATCATATATCTGAATATTGGCAGTATGTTGTTGTGCATATTCATATGAATAACATTAATCATATCTATGTTAACAATTAAAGAAATAATATTAATCATTTGTAATCGGACATGATCATTTATATATATATATATATATATATATATATATATATATATATATATATATATATATATACAACTAATAACTTTATCAAGAAAATATAATAAACAACTTATAAAGTACAAAGTAGTTTTCCATTTATTTGTAAATGCAGTATCAGAGGAATGCAATTGCAATAAATTCGCGGTCGGATTATCAGATAATAATTAGTCTTTGGGGTCCATTTTTAATTCATCTACCATAGTGAAGAAATGTGTCAAATTTCCAAAGTCAATTATCCTCTCCTTGCACTTAATCTGTTGATTTCACGAAACTGGGCAAATTATTAAGATAACTTGGCTTTATACTGGGCCACACCCTCTCCCTCTGTCCTGGTTCCTTTTCTGATTATATATTTTCTTAACATGTGATAATCTCTTTCATGACTTTATCTAACTAATTATCTTCTATGGTATCTATTAAGACTTTGCTTGAGGTTCATCTACTTTAGGATTTAGGATCAAAATTATCTTATCATTCTTGTAGATTAGCAAATTCTCTATGCTGAAAACTTGATCTTTTGAAGGAGGCTGACTCCTGAAGAATGTTTGTGACAAGCAGAGTAGGGCAGAAAATTAACATGTTTGGACAAATAATTTTTGCTTTAGGTTTAATTTTATTCGTTAGCCATGATTATGGCTAAGCATCCTTAAGAAAAAAATTAATTATGGTGCTTTTGTTGAGATTTCACATCTTCAAAAACATTCTGTTCTTGAGAGAAGTATCCAGAAAAGTTAAGGCCATATATAGCTGGTACCACAGTATTATAAACACAGTTTTATTTCTTGTTTGCTTTCCTTTTGCATTACATGTCTGGTGCATAATCAAAATAAATAAAGGTGCACGATGAAAGGAACCGTCCAAGCTAGAGCATATTGTCAACCTAAAAGTTGTTGTCATGAGTTAACTGTCTGGTTTAACTGTCCAAGAGCACAGGAGTTTAATTATTATTCCTCTCGAACGTTACGTAAGTTTTTGAAACAACAATATTTGAATTCGCTAGGAAATGCAATGTCATTCTTAGCAGATCTTCAACCTAAGGCGCTCAATCTTATTTATCAGATTTTGTTGGGTTGACCTAAGAAAAAAAAACTTAGGTTACTCTCGTTGTATTTTATCTATGTCCTGTTTGAGATTCTTGTTGGGCTGGTAGTGAAATTGAATGAACTCCTTTGAATTTGGAGATAGTTAACATTTATAGCATTTTGATCATATAATCAACTCTGACTAGTTTTATGTTTGAGGTCGTCTAGTTATTGTGTACAAGTCAATCGTACTAATAGCCTGTTTGGCCAAGCTGGAAAAATCGCCTTATTTTGAGAAGTGTTTTTTTCAAAAGTGCTTTTCGAAAAAGTACTTTTGGAGAAAAGCAGTTTGTGTTTCGCTAATCAATTTGAAAAGCACTTTGAACAATAATTTGTGTTTGGCCAAACTTTTCAAAAAGTGCTTTTAAGTGTCAAATTACAAATAAAGACATGAAAAGATTTGCTTAATAGTTAATATTATATAAGTAGATAAATAATTATAAATATTTATTATTTAAGATAATAATTAAGTTTTTTATTTTATTTAAGTAAAATATAAAAATAAAATTGAAAAGTACTTTATTCTTTCAAGATAATTTAAATATATCAAAAAATCATTCAATAAATATGAAAGTTCATCCCAAAAGTCATTTTATATTACTTAATAGTTTAAACTAAGTAAGGTTATTTTGGTATATATAATATTTTGCAAAGGGTATTTTTGGTAGGAAGAAAAGTCAAAACTACTTCTGCTTCTGGGGAGAAGCTACTTTTTTCTGCTTCTTCAAAACTGCTTCTGCTTCTGGCCAAAAACACTTTTTTTTCCCAAAAAAAACTTGGCCAAACAGGCTATAAGTTAAGGTGTTATATGGAAAATTTCTTAAAGCCAATTGGTCTTCACTAATTCTGTTGATAGAATGCCTAAACTGACTCGTGTCATAGATTCTATGCATATTTCAACGGGAAAAGGGTCTGATTTACCCCTTTACTTTGATAAATAGTATACTTTTAACCTCCGTTATACTATTGGTCCATTTAAAGCCTTACCGTTAGCAAAGTAGAAACAATTGCCCCTATTTTTAGTGGGAGTCCACCATGGCAAGGGCCCAGTTATTAAAATCCAATGTGGCCTGACATTTTGGGTGAGGTGGACGCCGTCTGGCATGCCACCTCACCAAATTTTACTTTTTCCTTATTCTCTTTCTTGCTCTTTCTTATTCAGAGTATTTTCCTTTCATTGCTGATAATTTTTACCCATTAATACCTAATTAACGTAAAAGCCATCAATAACCATAATCTTAATCAACACTAGAACCCACCCAACTCATCCCTCTATCTAGCCAGAAACAAATCATATTTTCTTCATTTCTTTTCCATATAACCAAGAAACCACTGGAGAAGGCAACCAAAGAGAAAATCTTTAGTTTAAACTTTGATGTCAAAAGTACCATTGAGTTTGGTGGTTCTTGAAACTGAATTTTGGGGCTCGCATTTAATGGCAACTGCTGCAAAATTAAACTTTTGGTAAGAGATTGAACTAATAATACATTTTGCTAGATACTTCAGTTGGGTGTTAATGAATGTTGTTGGATACTTCAAATCTAGTGGTTCTTTTTTTATTTGGAAGCCTTCTTTCTTATGAAGATGAAAAGAAAAACTCTGCTCAAAAGTTGAAATCTGGCCGGAAAAAATGGTGGCTGACGAACCTAAGCTTTCCGAACAACCAAAAGGTTTCCTCAACTTTTAACCTACTCCATTTTCCTTTCTTTTCCTTCATTCCGTTTAGTATCAAATTCACCAACAAATCTCTCTCTATATATAAGAAAGAAATAAAAGACAGAGAAGAAGCAAAGCAAAGATGGCGTGGAAGGGGAGATAGCAGCGGCCTGAAAATTAGAAAAGAAAGAAGAGGAAGGACGAGAAAAAGAAGAAAATTCTGGAATGAAATAAGAATATTCAGAAGTGATAACTAATATAATTAATTATATATCATCCAATCAAAAGATGACACATGTAGAGTTTGAAACAAGAATTCTTGCCACAGTGGACTTCCGTTAAAAATAGGGGCAATTGTTTCTACTTTGCTAACGATAAGGCTTTAAATGGACCAATAGTATAACGGAGGTTAAAAGTATACTATTTATCAAAGTAGAAGGGTAAATCAGACCCTTTTCCCTATTTCAAAAGTAGGTGAAGTCCTAGCAGCAATCACTGTAAATGCAACTTTTTGAACGTCATTGTAGGATGAATTGTGGAAAATCTGTTGCTTGGATACTTGAATTCACCTTTTGCGAAACATTTCACAGAGTGATCTTCAAGTTAATTTGACGTGAATCCATTCATTTCTAGGGCTGCTTTAGTTAACTTGCAGATATTTTGGTCAATGATTTTTAAGAACAAGTTCACCCTTCGTGGCTACTAAGGATAAGCTACAAAGTGAGTTGAAGGTCATTACTTCTTAACTGCATTATCTTAATGGTACCTTTTTTTCTTATTTTTTCTTATGAGGACCTCTCTTTTCCTTCTTATTTCGCAGTGAAATACCATAAAAGAGTCATGATTGTGTCATGACTGTTTGTCACCGAGTTTTGAACCTTGCGCCATTGGCCTCGGGGATTTCTTGGTTACCAAAAATAATTTAACAAGCATCCAGGAGATAAATTAGCAAATGAAGCATATTCAAGATACTGCCTTCTGATTTGAAGAATGGAGTAGTTTTATCTTTAGCAGTTGGTATGTTAATTTTTTTTGTGTTCCAAATTCACAGCTTCTTTAGAATTGGGATTGTTATTCTTGCATTGCACGATGCCAGTGACGTCTTTCTTGAAGCTGCTAAAGTGTTTAAGTACTCAGAGAAGGAGCTTGGAGCTAGCTTATTCTTTGGTCTTTTTGCCATCTCTTGGTTTGTACTTAGGCTGGTTTTCTTTCCATTTTGGGTCATACAATCCTCAAGGTTTGGCCTTTACCAGATTTTGAACTCATAATTTATCTCCCTTCTTTTTCTGAGTTTTCCTAATGGCTTCGATGTATTTCATTACCCAGCTACTATTTATGTGAGGTCTTGAGGCTGTCTGAGGCCTATGATACAACGGTATACTATGTCTTCAACACAATGCTCTTGACTCTACTTGTGTTCCACTTGTATTGGTGGATTCTAATATGTTCAATGATCACGAGGCAGTTGAAAAATAGAGGAAAAGTTGGGGAAGATATTAGATCTGGTGAGCATCTTTGTAGTGAAGTTGAGGAAAACTACAGCTATCTTATGTTATTGAACTGGTGCTGAAACTGTTGTACGTATGTGATTAACCTTTGTTTTTCCTTTTCTCCTATTCAAAAGAAAAAATGTGGAGAGCAATTTAGAAAAAACATGAAGATTGGCAATCCAAATGTCTTGCGCCCTGCTAGACATTTTCTCAAATAGCTGAAACTGAATCAGAATTTATCCTATACGTTATTGGATGAATGAGATATTGTAGCAATTAACGTACTGACTCGTTTCTATTTTAATATTCGAAAATTGGATGCTCATGTCCTATACAGCTGACTGTTAAGATGAATCCATTTTTTTGGAAGTTCTTTTATTGAATGGTGTATTGCTATCTAGCATTGGAAAATGGACTATTGTTTGCAAAAGATTTTAAATAGGCCTTATGCCTCTTTTCTCTAGATTAGTAGTCTGTTTCCTGACATGAGCTTGTCTTAAACTTCTGTGAAACTCATCTCTCTACTTCTTTGGTAGTTGCAAAACCAACCCTCGAGATGTCTTTTGAACTGCCTCCGGCCCAGGAAAAATTTAAAATTGTATTATCTCTCTTTTTTGTTCCTTCTTTATTGTTTCTTTTTTTGGTGCAATTGAAGGGGATACGGAAACTGATTATATGCTCTGACCCGGTTTTGTCATATTCTCCATTGCAATGGAGGACTTGAAGATACTTTTAAACTGCTGGTGATGTGTTTCTTTTTTAATGCAGATTCAGAAGATGATGACTAGCTTATGCTCAAATCTTCTGCAGAAGCGTGTTATCTTGGGAAGATTGCATATGACTTGCATATGACTTGTAGGTTTGTCACGGCGTCTGGTTCCTTCTCCAATTAGGCCTAGGTTGTCATCATCTAAGTTTTTGTTCTCTTTTTCTTTTGATTGTAGGAGAAGGTGAAAGAGGCGTCTATCATTTTAATTATATTACAAAAATTTAGGTGTACAAAATAACAGGCATCTCCTTGTATAATGTTCTCTCTAACCAGATAATGAAAACAATTTAAGCAGACCATCTTTGCTTATGTCTCTTAGCTTGATTTAAGGAGGTTAGGCTCATTATGAAGAACGAAAAAAGAAAAATGGAGGAGCACATGTCTCACTGCTTCAATTTTAGTAACTTTTTGGTTCTATTTACTTTCATGCTTGTAGGGGATAAGAGCCTCCGCATCCACATGTTTAGGTAGACTAGTTTCTGGACACGTGCGTTGCACGTGTATCCCATATTAATTTTATATAATACATATTTAAAAATAGTTAAAAAGAATTTGATTGAAATATTAATTAGAAACTAAAATATTTAAAAAGCTAAACAATATTTGTTGCATATCATTAATACCTCTTATGATGAAGTTAGAGGTCGTACTCTGGGACCAACTCTATCTCTAATATAATTTTCAACCATAAGATAAATTAAAATTTTCCGTATATGTTATTTAAAGGCGGTTTAAAATGAAAGTAGTTTGTGAATATTTCAAACAGCATATTCTTTCTCAAGAATGAAATTGAATATGCAAATATTTTGACACATCATGGGTAAATAAGCTAAAATAACCACAATACTATTTTCATATTCCATACAATTTCTATCCATATATCAGAATTGAAATATATAGGGTTCTCCAATAGTGCCAAATGAAGTTGATTTAAGGCCTGGTATTTATATAAATCAAATGAATATATAATATTTGTCTTCACATAATTATAATTTTTAAATAATGCAAGAATTATGTTTGTATTTATTCATGTATATCGGATTAAATGATAAAATATAAGTTGTACCAAAGTTTTGAAAGTAAAAAATAGCCTCGAACACTCAAAATCCAAAAGCCAACTGAGTGTTCACGAGAAGTATAGTACAAATAAAGACATTAAAGTGTAAAGGGAATTAACACTTCTTTTAGCAACAAAATTGTAGGAGTAGTTCCAAAAAGCTAGTACATTACATATCAAACCACCATAACCTACAATTGAAGAGTACTTAATTTACATAAGAAAATGAATCTAATAGTAATCAAAACCTCAATACCAATTCTTATCATTCTAATCCAAGGCTTGGTCGGCGTCATATGTCATCTTTCTAAGACTGGGAGAAAAGAAGTTTATGCAGTCATACCGATTCAGTGGACACTAATTTTGCTGCCAATGCCATCTTAACTTCTCTTTTCAGGCAATCATCAAAGATTTATGTAAAAGAATTATGTTAGAACTTAAATAGGAGATGAAAGACAATTAAAGCTCGATAGGAGATGCGGAAGATTTATGTAAAAGAATTTTGGGAAGATCGATCTTAAATAGGAGATGAAAGACAATTTATAAGTTACACAATTGTAACTTACACTTTATGTTAGAACTTAAAGGGAATTGAATGGGAGAAAGGTAATGAGGAAGAGAAATTCTCAAAACCATTGTGTATAAAGCTCTCTAAACGTCCAGATAAGAGATTCGTCTTCGGATTTTTATTATGTATCGGCATTTAGTAAATGAATAGTCCATTTATTGAATTAATTAAATAAATTTTGTGCATTAATTATTTAAGGCAACTCCTCAAGTGATCCAAATTTAATTTTGTATAACAACAAAGAAAATATTGGTTAATGTACCATTTCATGAATGAGGTAATATATTTATTTTTCTAAGGGTATTACAGCTCTCAGCCTTTTGTTTCCTCATTGATTTAAATGACTTTTTATATGACTTAGCATCAATAATTACAATAAATAAGTACTTATATCCCATTCAAGGTTGCAAGTATAATTAATGTTTACCCACGTAATTCTTTAATAATTTGTAGTTTCCATGTTCATATACATTGTATATGAAAAGATGTAAGTAGCTTAATAAATTTGTTAAAATGTATAATTATATTATTGTACAAAAATATTGTAGATATAGCATTTGATTGAGGATAAAATAGTCATTCAATTTTTATGGGAATTTTAGTAATTCAATTTTGACATTAGGAGCTTCCTACTTTTAGTATAATATATGATATGATGATGATATGATATGACACAAATACAAGTCAAAAAGGGGTTCAGAGTATTTGTGTGGTTATAAAAGCTTCTCATTAAGGGTAGAATTGGAAGTTTAAGCTAAATTGTTTCAAATTTTAGAAATGAGTCATTCTTTTTGGAACAGACAAACAAGGTAAAAAAATTCACATAAACTGGAACCGAGGGAGTATATTAAAAAGGAAGGATTGAAACCAGGGCATGCAAAACTTATTTGCACTTGGTCTTTACCCCAAATGTAAATATGAAACAAGTGTCTTTCATATAACCTTTATCACTAAACAATGATTATTGAATAAATATTTTTTACTTTAATAATTAAACTTGTAAAGTTAAACTGTTAAGTTTAGCGTAAAATACTGGATTCGAGTAAGTAAACAAAAAAAGAGGAAGATATCAAGTGATAAAATAAGAAGAAAAATCCGAGCTCTAAAAAAGGAGCTTCAAAGAGATCAGGACTCACCACAATCAAGTAACTTTAAATATCATTCCATAGTTAATCTTGCAAGGTGGCACTTCATCTTAATAAAAAAAATATTTTAAATGGGTAAAAACAAGAAGTTCGATGCTCATTAATTTTGGAGGGCCAAATATGAGCCAGTCCATGATAAGGGCATATTTGGGACAAAAATCAAACGGAGGGCAAATTTGTTATATTTTCATAGTTGAGGTACAAATATGTACCAATCCAAAATAAGAACAAATTTTCTCTATTTCTCATAGTTTAGGAACATTTTTGGTCCTTTTCCTTTAATCTTTATAAATCTTGGCTCATCCGACCCTTTCATATAAATAATAAAAATACAATTTAAATAATATTTCTTTTCCTCATGTCATGTATGTGGCAATAATTACAACAGGATTACTGTTTTTCTATGACACAGAATAGAAATAATCATGTGAGTTAATTTCCGACTACACGTGACACTATCGGAGTGATACATGTGGCTAATGATATTGTCAGGGCGGAGTGATATGGGTGGCTATCAGAGAGATAAGGGTGGCAATGTCAGGGATGATATGTGATGGCTTGGGGACATTGTGTTAGTAATTTTCGTGTGATATTGGGCTTTTCCTTGTGTATGTCATACACCTTACGTGATTTGATGTGTTGCTTCGATGAGCTACTCGATGTCTTTGATATTACTTGTTGACTTGGGCTACAGTAGTACACTCGCACAAGCATACACCGTAACATGCCACTTATACTAGCTCAGGAGTATGAAGCTTGACATTTATTAATCATGTCCATGTGTTCTTGTATTATCGATTTTCATGTTGATATTGAGCCTGTGACTACGCTGGGCAGATCGTGATTATGAGACTGTGATTATGCCGGATGAATTGTGATTGTGAGCCTGTGACCAGGCTGGGTGGATTTTAATTGTGAGCATGTGACCACACCGGGCGGATTGTGAATGTGAGCCCATGATCATGTCAGGCAGATTGAGATGTTGGCATGTGAGTTGTTTGTGCGGTTGTGATTTGAAATGTGGGCACAAGGTACCGTGAGCATAAGATGGTGGGTTGAGACCCGTTACTTGTGATTATGAGATGAGGTATCACAGAATGATTTCGTTGTGAAACTTGTGTTAGAACAGCTTGATTAATTGGTTGTCCTTTGTGTTCCTTATTTGGTTTTAACGATACTTCACGGTGTTCTTATTGCTTTACTGTTTATATCACTTGTTGATTCTTGTTGCCATTTACTGATTTCTACTTTCATTATTAGCTTTATACTTCTATACTGCACATGTTATTTTGTTTAGTGAGTGTTTTGACTTGTACCTCGTCACTACTCTACCGAGGTTAGTCTTGATACTTACTGGGTATCGACCGTGGTGTACTACTATACTTTTGCACATTTTTGTGCAGAGCCAGGTATTAGAGATATCGGATTCGGGCAGAGTTAGCATATTGGCCGCGGGGATTCAAGGTAGAGCTGCTTGGTCGTCGCAGTCCCTTGGAGTTTTTTTCTTTCATTGTACTGTCAGCTTATTATTTGAAGAGTATTGTATTTCGTTCTTTGAGATCTTTCCATATACTTATCTAGAGTTTGTGACTCCGTATTACCAAATCTTGGGAGGTTGTTATGATTATTGCTGTGTAGGCTTATTACGCTTTTGTTTCGGTATTCATATTAGACTCTGTTTCAAATTATCATCATTAAAAAATTTTCTGATCGTTAGTAATCAGCTTACCTAGTCTTAGAGACTAGGTTCCATCACGATGCCTGCGGTGGATTTTTGGGGTCATGATATTTTGTATCTTGGATTACATGTTGTAGGCGTAGTCATACTTGGATGTATGCATACATCCCTACATATTGATTTCTCTGTCCATATGCATCACATACTTACCTCTTGTTCATATGCATATATATATCCTTGCATATGATACTTTGTTATGGACTGAGGTTGGTATGATAGGTCATTCTGTGTGGTTATTGTGATTATGGCACATTCTGTGGGGCTTGATGAGTGATTTCTGAGATAATGATGATTGATCATGGAGCTATGATGTTCGGGCGCATGAATTAGGTATGGATCTCCGAAGTCATGTAATTACACATGTTATGTTGGACTGTGTGCGCAATATTATTGTACTTCGGAGAGGTGTTGGGCACCTAAGAGGTGTCAGTTGAGGTAACGTTTGTGTCTTTATCATGCTGTCATGACCCAACACTCTAACCTGTCGTGATGGCGCCTATCGATGGTACTAGGCAAGCCGACCTTTCAAAATATTCAATATTTCATAAAAAGGATAATTCAAAGCTTTTTCATACTAGAAATTTTTACAGAAACCGGAGTTGAATTCAAAATAAAATGCAGAAAGATAGCCCCAAGCATCGGGGTGTCACCAAGTCATGAGCATCGAGATATCCAGTCTAATAAAAACAGTGTCTAAGTATTAATACAGGAAAGAAAGAAAACATAGGAGGAGAGACAAGGTCTGCGGACGCTGACAGCTACCTCATTGTATCCGGTACTCGATCGCGCACAAACTCAACGACCTCCGTGATAAAATACACCTGAATCTGCACTTGAAGTGCAGGGTATAGCATGAGTACAACCAACTCAGCAAGTATCAGAAATAAATAAGGAACTGAGAAGGTAGTGACGAGCTATATAAATACAGTTTATTTTCAATAATTCTAGCAAAGAATAGACATGCTTTCAAATCTGGCAGTTCAAATCAAATCAGTTTTATACAGTTACAGTGCAGGTAAATCCGGATATAGAATATTTTAGAAATTTCATGACAATGACAGACAACAACTAAACAAAAAAGCAAGTACAACTTCTCAGGACAACAGTCACTCAACTCGTCACAACATCTCAATCACTCGGCTCTCAACCCTGAGTACTCACACTCAATAGGTACCTGTGCTCACTGGGGGTGTGCAGAATCTGGAGGGTCTCCTTTCAGCCCAAGCGCTATATCCACACGGATAACTAACGTGCTGCACGGACAACTCACGTGCTATAGTATCAATATGTGGAACCGCACAGACAACTCACGTGCTGCACGGACAACTCACGTGCCATAGTATCAATATGTGGAACCGCACAGACAACTCACGTGCTGCACGGACAACTCACATGCTATAGTATTAATACCTCACAGCCAGGCCCTCGACCTCACTCAGTCATCAACCTCTCTAATCTCTCGGGCTCTCGAAAATCACAAAGATCGGCCCAAACAAAGATAACATAGTGTATCAATAAGAATCAAGAAGACGCTGAGATATGATACGCAAGTAAAACCATGACTGAGTACAAGACAACAATCAGCAAGTAATTCAACAAGTACACGACTTCTACAGGTCCCAACAGTAACATCACATAGCCTAAGCCTGATTTCTAACATGATTTGCAGCCAAATTTCTATAACATAGGGAGAGCATATAGCTAGCAACAAGTTATTCAACTTTACAGTTTCACGGAATGGACCAAGTCCCAATTCCTATGGTGCACGTTCACACGCCTGTCACCTAGCATGTGCGTCTCCTCCAAAATACTCACATAGTCTAATAATCTGGGGTTTCATACCCTCAGGTCCAGATTTAAAACTGTTACTTACCTCAAACCGTGCAAAATCCTACTTCGCAATGCCTTTGCCCCTCGAATCAATCTCTAAATGCTCCGAATCTAGCCACAAGCAGTACGATATAATTAATATAGGCTAAAAGAATTAATTCCACAAGAAAAACACAAAATTATAAGCCAAAATCTGAAACTGGCTCAAACCGGCCCCTGGGCCCACGTCTCAAAATCCAATAAAAGTCACAAAACCCTAAAGGCCATTCACTCACGAGTCTAACCATACTAAATTCATCAAAATCCGACATCATTTGGTCCTCCAAATCCCCAAAATCCTCTCTCCAATTCTCAAGCCCTAAACCCCCAAATTTCACTTCAAAATCTCGCTAATTAGGTGGGGAAATCAGTGGGGAATCAAGATTTATGATAAAAAAACGAGTACAAGAAGCTTACCTCAATAATCCCCTCGAAAATCTTCTCCAAAATCGCCTATGTCCGAGTCTCTAATGGTGAAATAAGTCTAAAATCGCGAACCCTTGCTTTTTAAACCTTCTGCCCAGACTTTTCGCACCTGCGGTCCTATTTCTGAACCTACGGAACCGCTCCTACGCAAAAACATCCGCACCTGCGAAACTCACTAAAAACACTGGGCTCGCACCTGCGCTCCAGGTCTCGCACCTGCGGAATCGCTCCTGCGGCCCTTTGTCCGCTTCTGCGGAAATGCCAAACTTTTCATTTTTCGCATCTGCGGCCCATCCTCGCATCTGTGGGCTCGCAGATGCACATCCTTTCTCACACCTGCGGTTCCTGCCCTTCCTGGCTTTGCCCGCATCTGCGGCCTCCTCTTCGCTTCTGCGTGTCTGCACCTACGGTTCCCCACTCGCAGGTGCGATTACACCAGCATGAACAACACTTCAGCTATCCTTCAACATAAAACTTTGATCCGTTAACCACCCGAAATCGACCCGAGGTCCCCGGGACCTCAACCAAACATACCAACACGTCTTATAACCCGCTACGAACTTAGTCAAATCCTCTAATCACTTCGAACAACACCAAAAGCACGAATTACACACGGATTCAAGCCTAATGAACTTTGAAATTTCCAAATTCTACAAACGACGCCAAAACCTATCAAATCACGTCCGATTGACCCCAAATTTTGCACAGAAGTCATAAATGACACCACGAACCTACTCCAACTTCTGAAATTCCAATCCGACCCCGATATCAAAAAGGCAACCCCCGGTCAAACTTTCCAAAAATTCGACTTTCGCCATTTCAAGCCTAAATTAGCTACAGACCTCAAATGCACAGTCCGGAAATGCTCCTAAGTCCAAAATCACCCAACGGAGCTAATAGAACTGACGAAACTCCATTCCGGAGTCGTCTTCACCCACTTCCGACTATGGTCAAATTTCTGAGACTTAAGCTTCCGTTTTAGGGACTAGGTGTCCCAAAACACTCTGAAACCAAAAACAAGACCTCCCGGCAAGTCACATAAGCAGAAACAGATACGGGAAAAATAGTAAATAGGGGATCGGGGCTAATATACTCAAAATGACCGGCCGGGTCATTACATCCTCCCCTCTTAAAACAATCGTTCGTCCTCGAACGAGCATAGAGACATACCTGAAGTGGTGAAAAGATGAGGATAACGGTTGCGCATATCATGCTCGGTCTCCCAAGTTGCCTCCTCGACTGGCTGACCCCTCCACTGAACCTTCACAGAATCAATATTCTTTGACCTCAGCTTTCGAACTTGCCTATCCAAGATCGCCACCGGCTCCTCAACATAAGATAAATCCTTATCCAACTAGACTGAGCTTAAATCCAATACGTGAGACGGATCGTCGTGATACTTACGGAGCATAGAAACATGGAATACTGGATGAACTCCTGCTAGACTGGGAGTCAAGGCAAGCTCATAAGCAACCTCCCCAACATATCACAATACCTCAAATGGACCGATAAACCTCGGGCTCAGCTTGCCCTTCTTTTCGAACCTCATAACACCCTTCATGGGTGACACCCGGAGCAAGACCTGCTCTCCAACCATAAATGCAACATCATGAACCTTCCGATCCGCATAACTCTTCTATCTGGACTGGGCTATGCGTAGTCTATCCTGAATCACCTTAACCTTCTCCAGAGCATCCCGAACCAAGTCTGTACCCAATAATCTAGCCTCACCAGGCTCGAACCAACCCACTGTAGACCTACACCGCCTACCATACAGATCCTCATACGGTGCCATCTGGATGCTTGACTGATAACTGTTGTTATATGCAAACTCCTCTAGTGGCAAGAACTCCCACGAACCCCAAAACTCCATCACACACGCACAAAGCATATCCTCTAATATCCGAATAGTGCGCTCGGACTGTCCGTCCGTCTGAGGGTGAAATGCTGTGCTCAACTCCACTCGAGTACCCAACTCATGCTGCACGGCCCTCCAGAACCGTGATGTAAACTGCGTACCCTGGTCAGAGATGATAGATACCGATACGCCATGAAGCCTGACGATCTCGCGGATATACACTCGAGCCAGTTGCTCGGAAGAATAGGTATTTATCATATGAATGAAATGAGCTGACTTGGTCAGCCGGTCCACAATCACCCAAACTGCATCCAACTTCCGCTGAGTCCGTGGAAGCCCAACAACGAAATCCATAGTGATCCGCTCCCATTTTCACTCCGGAATCTCTAATTTCTGAAGTAGCCCACCTGGTCGTTGATGCTCATACTTCACCTCCTGGAAATTTAGGCACCGAGCTACGTACTCCACTATGTCCTTCTTCATTCTCCTCCACCAGTAATGTTGTCTCAAGTCCTGATATATCTTCGCGGCACCCGGATGTATAGAATACCGCGAACTGTGAGCCTCCTGGAGAATCAACTCACGCAAACCATCTACATTGGGCACACATAGCCTGCCCTGCATCTCCAATGCACTATCATCCCCAATAGTGACTTCCTTAGCATCACCGTGCTGGACCGTGCCCTTAAGGACTAGCAGATGGGGGTTCTCATACTGACGATCCCTGATACGATCATAAAGAGAAGACCGGGAGACCACACAAGCCAATACTCGACTCGGCTCAGAAATATCCAATCTAGCAATCTGGCTAGCTAAGGCCTGAATATCCAATGCCAATGGCCTCTCTGCTGCTGGAAGATATGCTAAGCTCCCTAAACTCTCCGCCCGGCGACTCAAGGCATCGGCTACCACATTGGCCTTCCTGGGATGGTATAAAATGGTGATATCATAGTCCTTAAGAAGCTCCAACCATCTCCGCTGACGCAAGTTAAGATCCTTCTATTTGAACAGATGCTGTAAACTCCGATGATCAGTGTAAATCTCACAATGGACCCTGTACAAATAGTGCCGCCAAATCTTCAAGGCGTGAACAATAGTTATTAACTCAAGGTCGTGGACAAGATAGTTCTTCTCATGAGGCTTCAACTGGCGAAGCATAAGCAATCACTCTACCCTTCTGCATCAGAACACACCCAATACCGATCTGCGAGACATCACAATACACTGTGTAAGAACCAAAAACTGATGGTAGAACTAGAACTGGAGCCGTGATCAAAGCAGTCTTGAGTTTGTGAAAGCTCTCCTCGCACTCCCCCGACCACCTGAAAGGAGCATCCTTTTGGGTCAATTTAGTTAAGGGAGATGTAATAGATGAGAAGCCCTCCACGAAACGACGGTAATAACCAGCCAAACTGAGAAAACTCTGAATCTCCGTGGCTGATGATGGCGTGGGTCAACTCTGAACCGCCTCTATCGTCTTTGGGTCTACCTAAATACCCTCACTGGATACCACGTGTCCCAAGAATGCCACTGAACTGAGCCAAAACTCACACTTGGAGAACTTTGCATAAAGCTTCTCCTCCCTCAATCACTGTAACACAATCCTCAGATGTTGAGCATGCTCCTCCTGGCTACGAGAGTACACCAGGATATTATCAATGGATACAATAACGAACGAGTCAAGATAAGGCTGAAACACACTGTTCATCAAATGCATGAACGCTGTTGGGGCGTTGGTCAGCCCAAAAGACATCACAAGGAACTCATAATAGCCATATCGGATCCTGAAAGCTGTCTTAAGAATATCTGAGTCCCGAATCTTCAGCTGGTGATACCCTGACCTCAAATCAATCTTGGAGAACACCCTCGCTCCCTGAAGCTGGTCAAACAGATCATCAATACGCGATAATGTATACTTATTCTTGATTGTGACCTTGTTCAACTGTCTGTAATCAATGCACATTCTCATAGTACCATCCTTTTTCTTCACAAATAGAACTGGTTCACCCCAAGGTCACACGCTAGGCCGAATAAACCCCTTATAAAGGAGTTCCTGAAGCTGCTCCTTCAATTCCTTCATTTCTGTCGGTGCCATACGATATGGAGGAATAGAAATGGGCTGAGTTCCCGGCACCAAATCAATACCGAAATCAATATCCCTGTCAGGCAGCATGCCCTGCAGGAAACACATTCGGGAAATCTCGCACCACCGGAACAGAATCAATAGCAGGGGCCTCTGCACTAACATCCCTCACAAAGGCCAGATAAGATAGACAACCTTTCTCAACTATCCGCTGAGCTTTCAAGTATGAAATCACTCTACTGGAAACATAGTCTATAGAGCTGTTCCACTCAACCCTCGGCTACCCCGGCATTACTAACGTCACGATCTTAGCGTGAAAATCTAGAATAACATGACAGGCAAACAACCAATCTATACCCAAAATCATGTCAAAATCGACCATACTAAGCAACAAGAGGTCCACTCTAGTCTCCAGACTCCTAATAGTCACCACACATGACCGATATACACGGTCCACAATGATAGTATCGCCTACTAGAGTGGATACATGAATAGATGAAACTAGGGACTCATGGGGCATATCCATAAAACGAGCGAAATACGAAGACACATATGAATAAGTGGAACCAGGGTCAAATAATACAGAGGCATCTCTATGGCAGACTGAGATAATACCTGTAATCATAGCATCTGAAGTAATGGCATCTGGTCTGGCAGGAATAGCATAGAAATGGGCCTGGCCACCCCCTGATCGACCTCCCCCCTAGGGCGACCTCTAGCTGACTGAACCCCACCCCTAGCTGGCTGGGCGGGTGGTGGAGCTACTGGTGCTGGTGCCATCGACCGAGTACTCTACTGTGGAGCCCCACTCAACAACCTAGGGAAATCTCTCTTAATGTGATCAAAATCTCCGCACTCGAAACAACCCCTCCTCTGACGGAACTGCTGCTCCTGATGCCCTGAAGAACTACTCGTAGACACCTGAGCTGATGAAGCAGGGTGAGAACTATGCGCTGGTAGTGCACTGAATGAAGACTGACCCTGCTGATAGCTGTGTGAACCATGGCCACATGATGCACCATGGTGAACTTGGCGAGCCGTTTGAGTATGTTTGAAAGGACGACCCCTACCCTGGTGGAACTACCCCCAGAAGGAACACCGCTGAAGACACCCTGACCACGAGTCCTCTTGGCCTCCCTCTCGACCCGCTCCTATCTGTGAACCATTTCAATCTGACGGGCAATATCGACAACCTCATCAAAAGTAGCACCGACACTCTCTCTCTAGTCATAAGCAATCGCAGCTGAAAAGTGAGGCCATCTATGAACATCCTAGATCCTCTCCCTGTCTGTGGGAACCAACCAGATAGCATGACGGGCCAACTCTGAAAATCTCATCATATACCGCGTCACAGACATATCACTCTGACGAAGCTGCTCAAACTGTCTGCGCAACTCCTCTCTGCGGGACTGAGGCACGAACTTCTCCAAAAGGGGTATTGCGCCGACCTACATACACCTCTCGTAAGCCTCCCACCAACTGAATGTAGCTCCAGAGAACTAAAAGGTAGTGAACGAGACCCCACTGGTTTCCAGAATATCTGCCGTATAGAGTATCCTCTGACACCTGTTCAAGAAACCCTGTGCATCCTCTCCCTCTGCACCACTGAAAAATGAAGGCTGGAGCCTCCCAAACCTCTCCAATCTACGTTGCTCATCCTCTAGCATAGCAGGAACAACAAAATACTGAGCAACGCCAATCGGTTGGGCTGGTGGTGCCCCCGATGTCCGGAACCCCTATACCATCTGCTCTGGTGTGCGGGCGGCGGGAGTCTGAGTGCCTCCCCCGGCCTGAGAAGTGGCTGTTGCGGCAAAAACAAAGACCGCATGAACAAGACTGGTACACGCGGTCAGAATCTGAGCTAAGGCCTCATGAAGGCCTGTAATCATAATGGGCACGGGTGGTGCCTGAGCTAGTCCAACAGGCTCGTACACAACTGGAGCCTTCTCCTGAACTGGGGCAACTGTTGGGTCTGCACGTACTGCCCCAGCTGCTGTGCGGGCTACACCTCTGCCCCTACCGCGGCATCTACTGCGACCTCGGCCTCTCGCGGCCCTGGCTGGTGGTACTGGTGGCTGTCCCTCCTGCCTCATAGTACGTATCCTCACCATCTGTGAGAGAATTAGAACAATAGAAATTAGTCACCAGAATCAACAGATTCGCACGACAAGAATTCAAGAATGTGATGTTTTTCCTAAGGGTTCTGCAGCCTCTCTAAGATAAGTACAGACGTCTCCGTACCGATTCGCAAGACTCTACTAACCCTGCTCATGACTCGTGAGACCTATGTAACATAGGCTCTAATACCAACTTGTCACTACCCAACACTCTAACCTGTCGTGATGACGCCTATCGATGGTACTAGGCAAGCCGACCTTTCAAAATACTTCAATATTTCATAAAAAAGGATAATTCAAAGCTTTTTCATACTAGAAATATTTACAAAAACCGGAGTTGAATTCAAAATAAAATTCGAAAAGATAGCCCCAAACATCGGGGTGTCACCAAGTCACGAGCATCTAGATATCCAGTCTAATAAAAATAGTGTCTAAGTATCAATACAGGAAAGAAAGAAAACATAGAAGGAGAGACAAGGTCTGCGGACGCCGGCAGCTACCTCGTAGTCTCCGGTACTTGATCGCGCACGAACTCAAGGACCTCCATGATCAAACACACCTGAATCTGCACTTAAAGTACAGGGTGTAGCATGAGTACAACAAACTCAGCAAGTAACAGAAATAAATAAGGAACTGAGAAGGTAGTGACGAGCTATACAAATACAATTCATTTTCAATAATTCCAGCAAAGAATAGACATGCTTTCAAATCCGGCAGTTCAAATCAAATCAGTTTTATACAGTTACAGTGTAAATCCGGATATAGAATCTTTTAGAAATTTTACAACAATGACAGATAGCAACTAAGTGCATCAACAAATAAAAAAGAAAGTACAGCCTCTCAGGGCAATAGTCACTAAACTCGTCACAGCAGCTCAATCACTCAGCTCTCATCCCTCAGTACTTACACTCAATAGGTACATGCGCTCACTGTGGGTGTGCAGACTCCGGAGGGGCTCCTTTCAGCCCAAGCGCTATATCCGCACGGACAACTCACATGCTGCACAGACAACTCACGTGCCATAGTATCAATATGTGAATCCGCACAGACAACTCACGTGCTGCACGGACAACTCACATGCTATAGTATCAATACTTCATAGACAGGCCCTCAGCCTCACTCAGTCATCAACCTCTCTAATCTCTCGGGCTCTCGAAAATCACAAAGATCGGCCCAAACAAAGATAACATAGTGTATCTACAAGAATCAAGAAGAGGCTAAGATATGATACGCAAGTAAAACCATGAATAAGTACAAGACAACAATCAACAAGTAATTCAACAAGTACGCGACCTCTGCGGGTCCCAACAATACCATCACATAGCCCTAAGCCTCATTTCTAACATGATTTGTAGCCAAATTTCTATAACAACAAGTTATTCAACTTTACAGTTTTACGGAATGGACCAAGTCCCAATTCCTACAGTGCACGCCCACATGCCCGTCACCTCCAAAATACTCACATAATCCAATAATCCAGGGTTTCATACCCTCGGGACCAGATATAAAACTTGTACTTACCTCAAACCGTGCAAAATCCTACTTCGTAATGACTTTGCCCCTTGAATCAATCTCCAAACGCTCCGAATCTAGCCACAGGCAGTACGATATAATTAATATAGGCTAAAAGAATCAATTCCAAAGAAAAACAAGAAATTATAAGCCAAAATCCGAAATCGGCTCAAACCCGGCCCCCGGGACCACATCTCAAAATCCAATAAAAGTCACAAAACCCGAAAGCCCATTCACTCACAAGTCTAACCATACTAAATTCATTAAAATCCGACATCATTTGGTCCTCCAAATCCCCAAAATCCACTCTTCAATTCTCAAGCCCTAAACCCCCAAATTTCACTTCAAAATCTCGCTAATTAGGTGGAGAAATCAGTGGGGAATCAAGATTTATGATAAAAAAAATGAGTACAAGAAGCTTAATTCAATAATCCCCTCGAAAATCTTCTCCAAAATCGCCTAAGTCCAAGTCTCAAATGGTAAAATAAGACTAAAATCGCGAACACTTGCTTTTTTAAACCTTCTGCCCAGACTTTTCGCACCTGCAGCCCTATTTCCGAACCTGCGGATTCGCTCCTGCACAAAAATATCTGCACCTGCGGAACCCACTAAAAACACTGGGCTCGCACCTGCGCTACAGGTCTCGCACCTGCGGCCCTTCATCCGCTTCTACGAAAATGCCAAACTTTTCCTTTTTCATATATGCGGGCTCGTTCGTAGATGCGCATCCTTTCTCGCACCTGCGGTTCCTGCCCTTCCCGGCCTTGCCCACATCTGCGGCCTCCTCTTCGCTTCTGCGTGTCCGCATCTGCGGTTCCCCACTCGCACGTACGATTACACCAGCAGGAACAACACTTCAACTATCTTTCAACATCAAACTTTGATCCGTTAACCACCCGAAATCGACCTGAGGTCCCCGGGACCTCAATCAAATATACCAACACGTCTTATAACCCACTACGAACTTAGTCAAATCCTCTAATCACTTCAGACAACACCAAAAACATGAATTACATACAGATTCAAGCCTAATGAACATTGAAATTTCCAAATTCTACAAACAACGCCAAAACCTATCAAATCACGTCCGATTGACCCCAAATTTTGTACACAAGTCATAAATGACACCACGAACCTACTCCAACTTCCGGAATTCCAATCCGATCCCGATATCAAAAAGTCAACCCCCCGGTCAAACTTCCCAAAAATTCGACTTTCGCCATTTCAAGCCTAAATTAGCTACAGGCCTCAAATTCACAATTCGGATACGCTCCTAAGTCCAAAATCACCCAACGGAGCTAACGGAACCGACGAAACTCCATTCCGAAGTCGTCTTCACCCACTTCCGACTACTGTCAAAATCTTGAGACTTAGCTTCTATTTTAGGGACTAAGTGTCCCAAAGCACTCCGAAACCAAAAACAAGACCTCCCGTCAAGTCACATAAGCACAAACAGATACGGAGAAAACAGTAAATATTGGATCGGGGATAATATACTCAAAACGACCGGACGGGTCGTTACATATGCATAGACATTCTAGACTCATGTAGAGGCATGATACACATGCATTTACCACTCTTATATGCAGATTTGGTGCCTTATTTATGCTCTTGATCATTTTATATGAAAAGCATATTTAGTATTTGATTATTGACTGGGTACATATTTGTGGTTCATTGGTTGTCTCTCCATTCTTTGTGTTTGTATGAATTAAACAGGTTATGAAAAGTGAATATCTTTTGTCCGTCAAAACCTAGCTATCACTTCATCGGAGTTAGACTTGATACTTACTAAGTACGCGTTAATTTTGTACTCATATTATACTTTTGCAGATTTTTGTGTAGATTCTGGTGTTGGTCCCAGAAGCGTCTAGGAGGGTTCTTAGTAGCTTGGCTTTGGAGACTTCTTGGTGAACTTCCATGTTGGATCCGCAACTTATGGAGTTCTCGTCATATCTATCCTACTATTTTCTTATTTCATACAGTATTTCTACATTTGAGATGCAATTGTACTCTATTTAGTATACTATTACTTCGTACTATTGAATATTGGGAGATTGATGTAGTATTTTTTACATTTAGTTGATGATGATAGACTTATTTATATTATGACACCTGATTATCCCTTATTTTGTCTTACTTTGGTTGTACAAATATGTTCGCTTACCTAGTATATTAGATTAAATGTCATGGCTAAATTTTTGATCGTGACATCCAATTTTAATATAAAAGTTTTCTCCTTTTTATGGACCGACTTCAGCTGATCTTCATTAGCTAGAGAAGGCACCACAGTTCAGCCCACTGACCAAATCAATCTCCCTAAGCCCACATTAACATGGCATATTATCAATCAATAACTACATCGCCTCTTTTTTTCTTCTTATACTTAGATTGACACACAATAATTGAATGAGCTAGTTGCCTAAAGCAAAATTTGGAGGAGATGCCTTAATGTTTTTAAAATCTTTTTTATATATTATTTTAAGTTTATTTTCTCAACCCATTTAGATACAAAATTATTAATAATTTTCTTATAATCGAGTTATTCTAATAATTCTTTCTCGACAGATAATATTACTAATCCGATCCATTTAGTTTCTCGTGAGACATTGTTGATACCTGATCCTATACAAGATTTTATCAATTTTAATTTGAAAAAACTTTTCTAATTGTTATAGTAATATTATACTATAAGAAATATAAGCTTTTGGTAGAAAATCAAGTCTTGTTATCTTATTAAGTATATCAATTAGAATTTTATCTTATACTTGTAATATTTTCTTTAATGCTATATAATTTAAAAAATAAGTCTAAACTATCATATCAGAATGGCTATTATGTTTAAATCAAGGCTAAGTTAATATTTTTTTTAAAATTTTTATCATCTCGTGACCTCAATTTTTACCTACTAAATAAAAAATTTAAAATATTTTTATACGGTTCGGATTATTCGAATCTAAACTGTTAACATCAGTAACAAATTAAATTTTCTTTTTCTTTTCTATATTAAAAAATGTATTTTATAACCATAAGATAATCAATTTTTTATATAAAAAATTAATTTTAAAATTACTACAATAAAAATTTGGGGGCCTAAAGCGACTGCTTGGACTGCCTTATTCTTCGGCCGGCGTTGCACCACCACCATTGCCTACTTCTTCTAATTGCCTACTCCTCCTTCTTCTTCTTCTTTATTGATCAAATCGTCTGGTTGATTTCTTGGAGCTTTAATATTTTGTGGCTCCTCAACTACTGTTAACCTTTTTCCGGTTGCCTAGAGGAAGGCGCCTTGGGTAGTATTTAACTGGCCAAAGTGATGATCTCGCTTTCTTGTCATCACCATGACTGCATACTCACAATACATCTTCAAACTCAAAAGAAACAAAACAAAAAATACAGGCAAAATAACACATTGACTTCGAATAAATTAGAATAACAATAAATAAGGGTTTCAAACCTGTAGTAGTTCTTCAACTATAAATGTTTAAATCATTGCTCTTGAACTGTAGAAATTTAAGAATTTAAAAAATCATGGAAATAACGAAAACAAATCGTTAGCTTGGATTTTGAAGACGAAGAAGAGGAGCGGAGAAGTGGAGTTAATGCTCTCATTTGGGGGAAGTGAAGAAGCATGAGAACTTTGATCAATTGACAACCGGAAAATATTTTTTGTGTTATAAAATAAAGACCGTAAAGTAAAGACAAGTATATAGAGAAATTGATATATTATTCAAACTTCAAACTTCTGTACATAATGAACTGAATTCTCCTCTATTTATAGAAGAAAGGAAGCTGCTGTGTAAGCTGCTACTGCAAGCTGCTTGTAAGCTGCTGTGTAAGCTGCTGCTGCAAGTTGTTTGTAAGCTGCTGATCTAAACTGTTGTGCCAGATATAGATAATCTTCTATCATGGGTAATATTTATCCATAACGGAGTACCGAAAGGATAAGCTTTTTCAGGAGGCTTATTTCCAATAGAGTACTAAATAGATAAATGTATTTATGGCGGAGTCTCATATGGATAAACTTCTTCACGAAGCTTATTTACAACGGAGTACTAAATGAATATCCATAATATAATATATTCATAACACTCCCCCTTGGATGTTTATTAAAAGATAATGTGCCTCGTTAAAACCTTACTAGGAAAAATTTCGTGGGAAAAAAATCCTAGTGAAGGAAAAAGAGTACACATATTTAGTAATACGCATTGCTAGCTGCCTCATTAAAAACCTTATAAGGAAAACCCTGTGGGAAAAAACCTTAATAAGGAAAAAAAGAGTACATCGCGTATTTTACTCCCCCTCATGAAAACTTTGTTTCAAATATTTAAGTCTCCGCATTCCAATCATGTATACCATCTTCTCAAAAGTTGAAGTTGGTAAAGATTTGGTGAATAAATCTGCCAGATTGTCACTTGAACGGATTTGTTGCACATCAATGTCACTATTTTTCTGAAGATCGTGTGTGTAGAATAATTTTGGTAATGTGCTTCGTTCTATCTCCTTTTATAAATCCTCCCTTCAATTGGGCTATGCATGCAGCATTGTCTTCGTATAAAATTGTGGGTCTTTTCTCTCATTCCAAATCACATTTTTCTCGAATAAAATGAATTATTGATCTCAACCATACGCATTCCCTACTTGCTTCATGAATGGCTATTATTTCAGCATGATTTGAAGAAGTAGCAACAATAGATTGTTTTGTGGAGCGCCATGATATGATAGTACCTCCACATGTAAACACGTACCCGGTCTGAGATCTAGCTTTATGGGGATCAGATAAATAACCTGCATCTGCATAACCAACAAGATCTGCACTATCTTTGTTAGCATAAAACAAACCCATATCAAGAGTTCCCTTTAAATATCGCAATATATGCTTAATCCCGTTCCAATATCTCCGTGTAGGAGAAGAGCTATATCTTGCTAGTAAATTAACAGAAAATGCTATGTCAGGCCTTGTAGCATTAGCAAGATACATAAGTGCACCAATTGCACTGAGATAGGGTGTTTCAGGACCCAGGAGTTCCTCATCCTCTTCTAGAGGTCGGAACGGGTCCTTATTGACTTCAAGTGATCGAATAACCATTGGTGTACTCAATATGTGCACTTTGTCTATGTAAAAGCGTTTTAAGACCCTTTCTGTATAGGCAGATTGATGCATAAAGATCCCATTTGCTAAATATTCAATTTGTAGTCCAAGACAAAGTTTTGTATTTCCAAGATCTTTCATCTTAAATTCTTTCTTAAGATATTCAATTGCCTTTTGGAGCTCTTCTGGAGTTCCAACAAGATTTATGTCATCAACATAAACAGCAAGTATAACAAATTCTAATGCTATTTTCTTTATAAAAATACATGGACAAATAACATCATTTATGTAACCCTCTTTCAACAAATATTCACTGAGGCGATTATACCACATGCGCCCAGATTGTTTTAAACCGTACAAAGATCTTTGTAATCTGATTGAGTACATTTTCCGAGATTTTGAATATGCTTCAGGCATTTTAAATCCTTCAGGGATTTTTATGTAAATCTCATTATCAAGTGACCCGTATAGATAAGCTGTAACCACATCCATCATATGTATTTCAAGCCTTTCACGTAAGGCTAAACTGATGAGATATCGAAATGTTATGCCATCCATAACGGGTGAATATGTTTCTTCATAATCGACTCCAGGTCGTTGTAAAAATCCTTGTGCAACAAGGCGAGCCTTGTATCTTTCAACTTCATTTTGTTCATTCCTTTTTCGCACAAAAACCCATTTATGACCAACTGATTTTATACCAGCAGGTGTTTGGACTACTAGTCCAAAGACCTCTCTTTTAGCAAGTGCGTTCAATTCTGATTGAATTGCCCCTTGCCATTTTGGCCAATCAGATCTTTGTTGACATTCTTCGACAGATCGGGGTTCAAAATCCTCACTATCTTGCATAATGTTAAGTGCAACATTATATGCAAAAATATTATCCACCACTATTTCAGATCGATTTAAATTAATCCCATCACCAGTAGAACTTATTAAAAGTTCTTCGCTCACTTGAGTTTCGGGTTTATTGATTTCTTCAGGAATCTCATAACTAATCAGATCTTGGGTCTCTTCAGGAGATCCCTTCATAATATCATTTTGATCATTTGTCGATTTTCGTTTTCTAGGATTTCGATCCTTAGAACCCATCGGCCTACCACGCTTCAGGCGTGCTTTAGGTTCACTAGCTCTCATGCTAATAGATGTCCTGCTGGGACATCAATTCGGATAGGCACATTCTCTGCAGGGATATGTGACTTAGTTATCCTTTTTAAATCAGTAAATGCGTCTGGCATTTGATTTGCTATATTCTGTAAATGGATGATCTTCTGGACCTCCTGATTACATATAGCGGTACGTGGATCAAAGTGAGATAATGATGAAACTTTCCACACAATTTCTCTTTTGATTTCCTTTTTCTCTCCCCCTAATTGTGGGAAATTTGTTTCATCAAATCGACAATCTGCAAATCGAGCAGTAAATAAATCTCCCGTCAATGGTTCAAGATAGCGAATAATAGAGGATGATTCAAACCCAATATATATTCCTAACCTTCTTTGGGGAACCATCTTACTGTTGTGGTGGTGCTACTGGCACATATACAGCACATCCAAAAATTCATAGATGGGCAATATTTGGTTCATGACCAAAAACTAATTGTGACGGAGAATATTTATTATAATGTATTGGTCTGAGACGGATAAGTGATGCTGCGTGCAAGATAGCATGGCCCCAAACAGTAGTGGGCAATTTTGTTTTCATAAGTAGTGGTCTTGCTATCAATTGCAGTCGTTTAATAAATGACTCTGCAAGGCCATTTTGAGTATGAACATAAGCTACCGGATGTTCAACTTTTATCCCAACTGATAGACAGTAATCATCAAAAGCTTGAGATGAGAATTCTCCAGCATTATCAAGGCGAATAGCCTTTATAGGATAATCTGGGAATTGTGCCTTTAATCGAATTATTTGGACTAATAACTTTGCAAACGCCAGGTTGCGAGATGATAGTAGGCAAACATGAGACCATCTTGAAGATGCATCTATTAGGACCATAAAATATCTAAACAATCCATTTGGTGGGTGAATAGGTCTACATATATCCCCATGTATACGTTCTAAGAAGGTAAGGGACTCAATGCCAACCTTCATTGGTGATGGTCTAGTGATCATTTTGCCTTGATAACAAGCATCACAAGAAAATTCATCATTTGTAAGAATCTTCAGGTTCTTTAATGGATGCCCACTCGAATTTTCAGTAATTTGTCTCATCATTATTGATCCAGGATGACCCAAACGGCCATGCCAAAGCACAAAAGTATTTGAATCAGTAAACTTCTGGTTTACGATAGAGTGTGCTTCAACTGTACTAATCTTTGAATAATATAAGCCAGAAGATAAAGTTGGTAACTTTTCTACAATGCATTTCTGGCCAGAAATATTCTTTGTAATACAAAGATATTCCACATTCATTTCATCTATTGTCTCAACATGATACCCATTTCGGCGGATATCTATAAAACTCAACAAGTTTCTTCGGGACTTGGAGGAGTACAATGCATTGTCGATAATAAGTTTTGTTCCCTTAGACAGAAATACAATAGCTCTTCCGGAGCCTTCAATCAAACTTATATTACCAGAAATTGTAGAAACATTTACTTTTTCCTTATGCAAATAAGAAAAATATTTCTGATCTTTGAATATGGCATGAGTTGTTCCACTATCAACTACACAAATATCTTCATAATTGGTCTTTGATCCAAATATAATTTGAGGATTATCCATATTCTTCAAAATGACATAAACAAAATAAATATGATAGTAAACATTATAACTTTTATTTATGTACAACAATTATATAACTATACTATCTACTACAAATAACAAAAATTAAAATATTTACATCTCTACAGATTCACTACCGATCACATGACTTGTTTCTCCTTCTGGGAGTGCAAAGTAATCAGCTACATCCTATTGCATGAAGTCTAAATTATCTTCAGAAATAAAATTTGCTTCAGCATTTTTCTTTGTCTTCTTCAGGGAAGCTTGATATAGCTCAACCAGGTGCTTTGGCGTACGGCATGTACGTGACCAGTGCCCTTTTCCTCCACATCTATAGTATGCATTTTTTGGCTTTGCTGCTTGCATCGCTTCATGCTTTTGTTCCTTCCTTTTCCACTGCTGGTGGTGAGGAGGGTTCTTTGGTGCATTATTATTACTACGATTAGAGTTTCCTCCCCGACCACGGCCATGACCACGACTGGGGCCACGTCCTCTTCCACATTTAGCTTGGTGGAAGTTCGTCTCATTCACTTCAGGGAATGGACAAGAACCAGTAGGTCGGCTTTCATGGTTTTTTATTAATAGCCCATTATGTTGCTCGGCTACAAGAAGATGTGAGATAAGTTCAGAATACTTTTTGAATCCCATCTCTCGATATTGCTGCTGCAAGAGCATATTCGAGGCATGAAAAGTGGTGAAAGTTTTCTCCAACATATCATGATCAGTAATATTATCACCACATAGTTTCAATTGAGAAATAATTCTGAACATAGCAGAATTATACTCACTGATAGATTTAAAATCTTGTAGCCTTAGATGAGTCCAATCATAACGTGCCTGTGGAAGAACGACCATCTTCAGGTGGTCATATCTATCTTTCAAATTACTCCATAATATGACTGGATCTTTAACAGTAAGATATTCCATTTTCAGGCCCTCATCAAGGTGATGGCGTAGGAATATCATTGCTTTGGCATGGTCTTGGTTTGATGCCTGATTTTTATCTTTGATGGTGTCTGCCAGACCCATCGCATCAAGATGAATTTCGGCATCAAGCACCCAAGACATGTAGCTTTTGCCCGATATATCCAGGGCTACAAACTCAAGTTTAGAAAGATTTGACATTATTTAGAAAAAGAAAGTTCGTACCTCTGATACTTTCAAAGTATTTTCTCGAGATGGCAGAGTCTCGTGCTGATAACGTGTTATAAAATAAAGACTGTAAAGTAAAGACAAGTATAGAGAGAAACTGATATATTATTCAAACTTCAAACTTCTGTACATAATGAACTGAATTCTCTTCTATTTATAAAAGAAAGGAAGCTGCTGCTGCAAGCTGCTGTGTAAGCTGTTTGCAAGCTGCTGTGTAAGCTGCTTGTAAGCTGCTACTCTAAGCTGTTGTGCCAGATATAGATAATCTTCTACCATGGACAATATTTATCCATAACGGAGTACCGAAAGGATAAGCTTCTTCAGGAGGCTTATCTCCAATAGAGTACTAAATAGATAAACATATTTACGGCGGAGTCTCATATATATTATGGATGTTCATTTAGTACTCCGTTGTAAATAAGCTTCCTGAAGAAGCTTATCCATATGAGACTCCGCCGTAAATATGTTTATCTATTTAGTACTCTATTGGAAATAAGCCTCCTGAAGAAGCTTATCCTTTCGGTACTCTGTTATGGATAAATATTGTCCATGGTAGAAGATTATCTATATCTGGCACAACAGCTTAGAGTAGCAGCTTACAAGCAGCTTACACAGCAGCTTGCAAACAGCTTACACAGCAGCTTGCAGTAGCAGCTTCCTTTCTTCTATAAATAGAGAAGAATTCAGTTCATTATGTACATAAGTTTGAAGTTTGAATAATATATCAGTTTCTCTCTATACTTGTCTTTACTTTACTATCTTTATTTTATAATATTTTTATTATATTTGCTGAGTTTTAAGTGAGCCCCTAAATTTTTAAATATACAAAAAGGTCTCCGACAACACTTATAGCATATTTGGCCAAGCTTCTAAAATCAACTTATTTTGAGAAGTGTTTTTCTCAAAAGTATTTTTTAAAAAAGTGCTTTTGATGAGAAACAATTTGTGTTTGACTAATTAATTTGAAAAAAACTTTTGAGCAGTAATTAGTGTTTGGCCAAACTTTTGAAAACTGCTTTTAAGTGTATTTTTCTCAAAAATGCTTCTTAGAAAAGTGGTTTTGGAGAGAAGTTAATTTTTTCTGCTTCTCAAAAACTGCTTCTGGTAGCTTCTTCTCAAAAGCACCTTTTTTCCTTCCAAAAGCTTGGCCAAACACCTCAATTTTTGGCCAAAAATGCTTTTGACCAAAAAAGCATTTTTGGCCCAAAAATAAGCTTGGCCAAACAGGCTATTAAACTCCTTTAATCATTTTTCATAGGCGGAAATAAATGAAAAAGAAAATAGGGTTTATTTTGTCAATTAAGACTCATAGGGTCAACCCAACAAATTCTTCCAGGTATCTTTTGAGAGTCAAATTAAATATGTGGCAGCAAGAGAACAGAGGTAACTAACGTGACCTAGCCAGCAGAGCATACTTACCAAACGATGTATCAAACCCGAACGTGTTACGCCCCTCAACAATTACAATATACTCCCTATTTCCGTCCTACTCATGTGCATTACCATCACACCTACACCTTATCTTGCTTATCCTTTTATCACTTGTAAAATATTAAGTAAGAGCTTATCTAACTATATTACACTAATAAATTATTATTAACATTACTTTTGTATGGGTCAGAAAACAAGCACAAAAATTTCTTTTTCATGATATGTCAAATTGACATGTTGATCCGATGTCGATCAAATGTAACTGAATATATGGAGAAATTACTATTGAGTAGATACGCTCCAGATGAATTGCCCACCCGAGGATAGTTGTTTACAAATCGGACATGATTTTAGTTTTCAAATGTGGTCTCAGTTGCCTACTTAATTATATATGCTCGCGGCTTTTTCAGTCGACATTAACTATGATTCCTCGTTTCCTTTGTTCCTTTTTCAGATCCTCTCCAGCACCAAGCTTCTGAATAGATAAACTAGTAATGTACCAAAAAATAGAAACTTCTGAGATAAACACCTTCGTGTTTTTGCATTTCATTCAACAAATATACCATTGGTACGTTTATAATACAAATGTATATGTACAGAAACTACTACCTTGTAAAATTGAAGCATTTCCCCGTTACAAGGCCCATATTTGACTAAAAGAAATGGGCATAGGAGCTTACTAATACTATTTTTCCCTATCTTTTGCATAACTAATGAAAATCTAATCTTGCGCCTATTGCATAATTACACTCAATTGATAGAGGCCTTGGTACTAACCATCATAATATATCTTCTTTTCAAATATCCTAGAGAGAAATTGAAACTTATAAGCTCAGAACATTCGCTGCAGCAAAATCAGAAGAGCCGCCACTGAAATTCATAATTGTCAACCAACGCTGAGTCTCGTTATCACCCATTAACTGATCCCAGAAATCATTGTCTAATTTGCTGATTCCCATTTCCACATCAGCATTTCCTTGCTCAAACTGTAAAGAAGATGGAGTAGTCTGTTCTTGAATTAATGTGTAATCAGAAAATGAGAAATTAAGCTTAGCTCTTGGACCCCTAAACTCAATGGCTGCTCTATCATAAGCTCTAGCAGCCTCTTCTGCGGTAAGGAAAGTTCCAAGCCATACTCTAGCAGCTTTCCTCGGATCTCTAATCTCAGCAGCCCATTTTCCCCATGGCCTCTGTCTCACTCCTCTGTAATTATTTTTCTTCTTCTTCTTGACAACACTAATCTTCTTCGTCTTCATGTTGTTGTTGTTTTTATTATCAATAGTAGTTGTGGCTGCGAAGTAGTCACAGCCCAAACATCCTTTGATCCTGCAGAACTTGCAAGGCTCTGGTTCATCAATAACGCGTAGGAGAGGAGGTTCAAAACTAGATGAAAACGAGGGCGTGGAGATAACATTTTGAAAACATCCAAAGGAATTGAGCTCTGAATTTGCATGAATTGGGGTGGTGTTTCCTATTATGACATTCTTTAAGGCTGCAACCATGACGGAAAACTCTTGCTCGGCGGTGAGGCGAAGGTGGTTGTCGTAAGTTGCTTCTTCTTTAACTCTAATATTAGTTGACCACTGCATCACTAAAAATCGACTTTGATCTTCAGGTGGTTTTTGGAGATTTGAATTACTAGGAGAGTCAAAGGTACACAGTTATTTATATGAGGGGGGAACTTGAAAGGCGAAGGTCTACGTGAAAAGCCAGCTCATATATATATAACACATTTTGTACACGGGATTGAACTGGTTTTGTCACGTGGGAAATTTTGGTGATGTGGCAACGGTAAGCGGTCAAGTCCCAGGTGATCAATGCTGATGACGTGGATGTTCACACGGTGCTTTCAGTTTCGTGGATGGTGACCTGACCGCCAACAAGCTAAAGGACCAAAGGTGAGATAAAAGGAATGACGTCATGCCTTACAATTACAAAAAGAGATGCTTTGAAAAGTCCAAACATAACTTACTCCCTGACAGTTACTTCTCTTGGTTCTCGCAACCAAGATAACAAACCGTAACTATATTTGACTGCTTCTTTCTTTCCTTTCTTTTTTCCATATCTTTTTTTCGATAGAGTTAAACTTCTATTAGCTTATTTACACATTAATTTTTTTAGTTTGTTTAAAAAATAATTTCGTTTAACATTTGAAAAAATATATATCTATACTTTTAATTTTTTTCCTTAATAACATTTTTTAGGCATATTTAAGATTATATATGCGTGTTAATTTTTTTTCCTTATGCCAAGTGAATTACTTTCACATATTAAGTTCACATAAAATGTACGTGGAAAATAATAAATGTTACAGATAATCGGTTAACTAATTCTAAAAAAATAAATAAATTATTATAAAATATTAAATTGCTGATGAAATAAAAGTAATTTACACAATTATACCTAATTAAGTTAACCTCTTTTGGAATAGTTCAAAACTGAATAGTTGGAAGAGCAAATTAGTAAAAGGACGTTATGTATGCAATTGAACTTAAGTGATATAGACTTTAGAGTAGAATTATAACCATTGAACTGCTATTGCAAATTTATATCCTAATTAATTATTTGATTGGTTATTCCTCTTTGTTTCAACTTCTTCTTTTTTTTCAGTTTTCTTTCTCTTTATAACATTTCTTAGGCATAAGAATAAACGTTTTAGTCTTTTCATCTTGAATTTCTATTTCTACTTTTATTTTGATAAATTTTTCAATGTTTTCAATGTTTAAATTGTTTACAAGGTATTGTTTGATATCTTAAAGTAAGTTCAATTGTGGTCAACTTGAAATGTACTAATTGCAAGAGGACATTCAGTATACATGTTAATAAAATTATAAAAAGTCTCCTCATAATAATTAATTCGAAAGTAATACTTGAAGAATCCAAAATACTATAGAATATGTTTTAGGTTACGTTACATAATATTCGGCATCTAAAATCAATTTGTCGGAAGGAGATCCGATAGCTTGGCTAAGTCGAGAGGGACTCCCGGGTCGAGAGGATTTGAGAGTAGCACTACAGGTTTACCATGAGGTACTACCACACTACCTTGTCACCCCTCCTATGTACCATCAGGCCATTCCAGAATCAGCGGGTTACTTGTTGCCACCATCTGACGACAAAGATATGGTAGAATATTTGGAAGAAGAACCCGAGGAAGAACCAGAAGAGGATCCAGAGAAGGAATTCGTGCACCAAGAGGAAGAACCGAAGGAGGAATTTGAGGAGGACCTAGAAGAAAATCCACAGGAGGAGGGCCATGTAGAGAGTTCAGAAGGAGGCGATTGAGGCATCAATATTAGATTTCCTTTCTTGTATTTGTAAAGTTCACTAATAGTGATTTCACACCCCATTCATCGCATTATTGTAGTGACCAGTTTTTAGATTATCTTTGTAAGCCCTTGTGTTGTACTTTTATAGGTAAGTAGTTTCTCTTCTGTTTGGGAATCATTGTACCTTTGTTAGAGGCTTTTATAGCCACATTTCACAACACTTTTTGTATTATCAGGGTTCGTCCAATTTATCAATAAACTGCTTAAGTTTGTTCCGAATCCGAAATATTTCAAATAACTTAAATTATTCTATTATTATACTTAGTACATAAGCCTACCTCTGGCAAAAAGATACCTCATTTACATAATTAGGATGTGTTTTGTTTGTTATCTTATATGCCCAATATGATGCTTTATTTATACTAAGCGACTCTATGCAATAACATATGTTCATTCTATCTCAAAACTAACTTCTATCTTTTATTTTTTTGCTCATTTTTTCTTTATTTTTATCCCCCAAGTAAAGATTAATTTGTGTTGATTACCAAACTGGATGAATCACATTACAATCTCAGATCCAAAGGGAAGATGGTTAACACAAAAGACACGATAGAAAATGCTTTGGCAGTGAAAGACATTCCCGGAGTTTCAAGTGGGGGAAATCATACTCTAAATGCTGAATATATTACTCGTCTGGAGCACAAGAATGAAGTGCCAAGGGGAGAATTGCAACAAGTTCAAGACTTGGCAAATCTGGTTGTAACAACCCTTCCGAACCCACCCCGCTTTCCATCATTAGACACACCAATCCCTAAATAATTTTCCCATCTAAACAACAATTTGCAAATACTCTTGTTACCATAACTATCATAACACCTCCTACTTCTTCTCATGTTATACCTCCGGTCACTCCTGCCAACCCACCAAATCCCCCTCATACATATACCGTTTGTTCTAAATTATGTTCACACCTCACAAGTTCCTCCAGTTAACTAACCCTGTCCATACCCTTCCTCAGAATACCACTACCCTCACCCATCTAAATGTGCATCATATACCAGTGACTGATGGTAAGTTATAATCTCATATTTTAGTCTCTTATTGCACTCTAGTTCACTGTACTTTATTCATATTTTAGCTTTAATTGGTAGTATTTTGCACTTATTGTGTGTTTTATGCCTTGTAGGAGTGATTTCGAGCTTTGTTGATGTTATGGAATGAATTCGAGCTATTTGAAGTTTTGAAGTCTGAGTAAAAGCCCAAAGGATTAAGCCGGGATCATGTTCGGGGGTCGAGGACCAAGTCTGGATATCAAAAATCGAAGTTTGAGTCGTACTCTGAGAAAACTCCACTGCCGCAGCGCGTGGGGCGCTGCAGTTGTACAAAAGTTGCTGCCTGATAGATGTTGAGCTCTCTGGATTTTTCCACTAATGCCCCGTATGGCACGTCTCTCCATGCAATGCGCCTGTGCAATTTTTACAGAGTGAAAATTCTATTTCGGCTAGGAGAAGGTGGTTTTGTCTGGGCCCGACTCTATTTGGTATAAATACATGAAAAAATGTTATTTTCTGGACTTTTGACATACTTTAGACCTAAGGAAGCTAAGGAGGATTTGGAGGAGCAAAATCACAAGGATTTCATCATTCCTTCCTCACTCAAGACCCGAGTTTGGATTGAATTTATGTTTTCCTATACTTTAATTATATTTGTGATGAATTGCTCCATGTCTATGAAGTAGTTCTCTTTAGGGTTGGATGAATTTGGTGTATTGATAATTGTTTGTGGATTATAACTCTAGTTTTATATATTAAAGCATTTTTGAATGATTTAATTGTTGCATCTATATTCACTAGTTCATGTAATCGAGAGAGACATAACTTGTGATATCTTTGCATTATATTATTGGTTGAGTTTATTAATTCTTCTTAGTAATCGAAAGAGGCTAGTTCAATCACTGATTAAACCTAGTTAGGAGGATAATCGTAAAGACCAATCCACTACGCATTCTTGCATATCTTCACGTGCTTAAATTGGTTCATCTCGCGAGGTTGAGACTTAATCGAGAGAAGAGTTTTTGCTGAATGTGTGAACTAATAATTGAGTGAATTCGAGAGACTCACTTAAACATTAGAAGTGAATTATCTAGAGTTAGATCCCAAACAATTATCTTGCACATATCCTATCAAAAACCTATCTTCTCCCATTGATAACCTTCTTTGCGTATTTCTTGTTTCGATTGTCACAAGTCAATAGCTTTAGACTCTTAGTTAATTTTAGTTAGAAATCATATAAATCTCAATTGTTGATCTTCTTGGATAGCAACCAAGCTAGAAACTACGAGAACACTATTTAAATCCAATCCATGTGGATACGATATTATACTATACTATATTTGATTAGCGAGCATAATTTAAGTGTGTGTTTTGAGCTCGTCAAATTTTGGCCTCGTTGTCGGGGATTGGCAATCAATAGTGTTTGAAATAGTTTGTAGTGCTAATTCAGGAATTTTTCTTTTTATTTATTTTTACGTTTGGTGTTCGTTGACTGTGCGCATGTTACAGGTTAAGATTGGTGCATGACTCAAGCTTTGCGAAAGAAGTGCTACCATACGAGTCAGAGATAGAAAAACAACTGCGACAACTAAGGAAAGAAAGAGATCTCACAGAGACTTCAGAAAAGGTTGGGCAATCCTCAACCAAAGAAATTATGGCTGGAAACGGTGATGATAATGTATATTTGGCTGCAAGAGAAGCAGCCCAACCACGAGAAAAAGCTGCACGAGATGCTGAGGAAGAAGCTATTAGAGATGCACAGATTATCTATGAAGAAGAGAGGGGTCGGAGAATTGCTCAAAATCAACCCGTGGCTGTAGACCAGTTCGAAAATATAGCTCCCATGCCTGGGAGACCTATGGGCGATTATGCTAGACCGGTCTACAATCAAGGATTATCAAGTATTAGACCACCTCCAATTGTAGCTAATAATTTCGAATTGAAGCAAGGGTTGTTTCAAACCCTTCAGAATTGATGTGTCTTCAGAGGGAAGATGAATGAAGATCCAAACACACATCTAATGGACTTCGAGGAGATTATGAACACCTTTCAATACAATGGTGTGTCACGAGATGCAGTGTACTTAAGGGCATTCCCCCCCTCAAAGATGATGCAAAACAGTGATTTCAAAGCTTACCCACTGGATCGATTAGAACATGGGAGGAGATGACCAGAAAATTCCTTGTTAAATATTTCTCCTCAGCTAAAACGGGCAAGTTTAGAAGAGAAATCCATAACTTCTGTCAGAAAGAGATTGAAAATGTTTTTGAAGCATGAGAGAGGTTTAAGGAGATTGTTAGAAAGTGTCAACATAGCGAAATTGAACTCTGAATGCAACTCCAGGACTTTTGGGATGGATTGACATTGGCCTCACGTAAAACATTGAGCAATGCAGTTGGAGGCCCTTTGATGAAGAAGACTCCAGAAGAGATAGTCACAATTCTTGATGAGTTGTCTGAAGATGCAAATCAGTGGCCCTCTAAGAGTGCTGAAAGAAGAAGATCAACTAGTGTTCACCAAGTTGATGCTACTACATCTATGCAGGTACAACTTGATGATATGGTGAAAGAAATACGAAAGATGACCTTAGCCTTGATACAAAATGAGCCCCATGCAGTTTGTGATATATGTGGAAGATGACACCCTACTCATGAGTATCCAGCCTCAACTGAGGAAGTGAATGTTGTGGGAAACTACAATTTTAATGCAATGGGTCAGAGGAACCCCGGTTTTTCATGGAGTTCACCTGGGGGGTACTGCGAACGCTTGGAAAAAAATAACTCTAGACCCCAGGGACAAGGAGCTCCGGCATACCAAAATCAGCAGAGGCAGCAATTTCAGCCTCAACAGCCCATTCATCCTGGTCTAGAGGATCTAATGAAGGCCTTCATTATCAATACAGATGAGAGGCTGGACACCCATGGAGCAGCTATCAAGGAGTTGGGCACATCTTTTCAAAACCTGGAGAGACACGTGGGACAGATTGCAATAATATTATCTGAGAGGGCTCTAGGAACTCTCCCCACTGATATTGAGAGAAATTTCAAAGAAACAGTGAATGTTGTGACTCTGAGAAGTGGACAAGTGTTGAAAGATCCCACCCCGATCCAAAACGATGTGAACTTGAAAAAGAAAGTGGGGATCAGCTAAAGAATGATGTTGATAAAAATAAGAAGGGCCAGATAAAAGCTGAGAAAAAGAAGAAGGGAGAAACTTCGAGAAGGGAGGAACATGATGAGAGCGAGCATATGCCTGCTTTACCTCCCCCCTAAAAGCTATCTAGAGAAAAGCTGGACAAGCAGTTTGGGAGATTTCTGGATGTGCTGAAATAGGTTGATGTAAACTTACCATTCACATAAGTGCTCTGACAAATGCATGCTTATGCCAAATTCTTGAAGGAGATCCTTACAAAGAAGAAGAAGATAGAAGATACCTCAGTGGTCAAGCTTACAGAGCATTACAGTATTTTATTGCAAAAACAAACTCTCATAAAAGTGTGGATATCCGGGGAGTTTTACTATACCTTGCTCATTGGGAACTATCAATTTTGATAAATCTTTGTGTGATTCTGGTGCCTCAATTAATCTAATGCCTCTATCTATTTACAGGAAATTGGAGAAGGAGATTGGAGAGATATGGTATGCACCAATATCGTTGCAGCTGGCAGACCAAATGACTTTAATACCCGAGGGGATAGTGGAAGATGTGTTAGTTCGATTGGATAAGTTCATATTTTCTGTGAATTTTATAGTGGTGAAAATGGAGGAAAACAAGAAGGTCCCCCTAATCCTAGGAAGATCATTCTTAGCGACGGGAAGAGTTATATTAGATATACACGAGAGAAAACTCATGGTTAGAGTGGGTGAGGAAACTGTGACTTTCGAGATGGATGGAGACAAGAGGGTACAACAAGACAAACCAGCTGCGAGTGTTGAGTGGAAAGTGAAGGGCTCAAAAGAGAAGGAAGCGGCGAGCAAGAAAGATAAGTATGGGGTGTACCCCAAAAAGGCTGAGAAGAAGCTGTCTGCATGGATGTGCGCATTAGTTCGGGCACGAGGAATGGAGCCGGACTTAGACTCAGACCCCGACTAGATATTCAGGAAAGTTTTCTCTACCTTATGCTTTTTAATTGTGTGTTATGGGGATATGCCACAACTTAAAGTGTGGGGTGGGGGATATTTGTATATATGTATGTATGTATATTAGTTTTCTGTTTGTTAGTTGTAGTAGTTAGAGAAAAAAAATTGAAAAACAAAACATAAAAATTTTAAAATTTTTGATTTTTCCCGACAATGGATATCTTCGACATGCTTCTTGAGGGATTAAAGTCGAAAGAAAAAAGACAAAAAGATTTTATTCTGTTAGGTAGTGTAATAATTTCCCCTTGGTTTTTGTTTGTGTCGTGGTTCTTTTTCAAGGGTTTTGTTTCAACCAGGTGTAGTTAGTTTTGTTTTGTAGAGTAGTAGGAAAACTTGTGCTATGATTTGAATTGAAAGAAATACCTCTTGACTTTATTATACCTTGAGAATAGTAAGTGCTTTAGTTGTGATGCTTAGGCTCAGTTTTTGACTCTTGTATAAGTATCTTAAATTATATGATCTTAACTTTGCTTAACTGCTTTGACTAGAGTGTCTTGATTGTCTAATCCTGAGTGAGTTATGTGCCATGTGTGTGGGAGGTTTTGTGTATTCTTTGCATTGCATTTGATGTTTATAACTTGCCCCGTGTGTTTGCAAAGCGAAATAGTCATTTTATTCAGTCTTGGAAGTGATATAGGCATTTCTTTGTTGAGCCAGTTATATGCTTTTACCCACCTAATTGTTATGTATCTTAGTTAACCCCATTGAGCATGTAATCCTGTTTCTTTGGCAACCACATTTCAAGCCCTACCCATTTGTTTAAATTGATCATCTATTTGAACCTTATACCTCTCATGAGCACTTGAATTTGTTATGAACTTTGTAAACGTTGAAGTGTGGGGTGGTTGGTTTGGATTTTGAGTGGAACTATTGAAATAAGAAGAAAAATGCAATGTTTTGAAAAAGAAAGAGCCACTTGAATTGAAAAAGACAAAAAAAAGGGTATGATTGTGAAAAAAAATATTCCTTGATAGTGGTAACTTGATGTAATTGTACTTAAAGAAGTAGGGAGTTAATGTATATTGATGTGAAGGTAGGGTTATGGCTTGACAAAAGTGTGAGGTTTTGAATGGTTAATTGTATGTATTAAAGTGATTAAGGAGGTGTAGTCACTCTTATATCCAAAAGTATCCTACCCATCCTAGAGCCTACATTACAAACGATTAAAGTCCTACTTGATCCTTGACTGAATGAGCTCAATTAGTAGAGTAGTACACTATGGGCAAGCCTATGGTACATATTTTGTGGCATATGAATGTTATTTCTGAGAGTGAGTGAATTCTTTCTATCTTGAGTTCCTGATTGTTTTTAAATTTTATTGTGTGTTGAACTACTCTCTATTGTTGTGTGAGAGCACTTGATTCATGAAGGAAAGGTAATGTCGTTGACCTCTGTGTTAGAGTAAATGAGCGGGTTGTGAAAAATGCGTGGTGTTTTTGAGTCAAATCTTGAGGCGATGATGTTACAGTATTGTGCTTAATCTGTTTTAAATATTCTTGGTGTGATGAGTTATTAGAGTTGTTGAAATAGGTCGTGTCTATATGAAGTGTAGTTTGATTGTTCAAGGACGAGCAATGGTTTAAGTGTGGGGTGTTGATGGTAGGCTATATTCTCGTATTTTAGTCGCTTATTGCACTCTAATTCACTGCACTTTATTCGTGTTTGAGCTTTAATTGGTAGTGTTTTGCACTTATTGTGTGTTTTATGCCTTGTATGAGTGATTTTGAACTATATAGATGTTATGGAATGAATTAGAGCTATTTGAAGCTTTGAAGTCTGAGTAAAAGTCTAAAATATTAAGCCAGGATTGTGTTCGGGGGTCGAGAACCAAGTCCGGACGTCAAAAATCGAAGTTTGAGTCGTACTCTGAGAAAACCCCACTGCCACGACGCGTGGGGAGCCGCGGTTGTACAAAACTTGCTGCTTGACAGATTTTGAGCTCTCTGGATTTCCCCATTAATGCCCCGCATGGCGTGTCGCCCCATGCGGCGCGCCTGTGCAATTTTTACAAAGTGAAAATCCTATTTCAGCTAGGAGAAGGTGGTTTCCTCTGGGCCCGACCCTACTTGGTATAAATACATGGAAAACGTTATTTTCTGGAATTTTGACATACTTTAGACCTAAGGAAGCTAAGGAGGAGTTGGAGGAGCAAAAGCACAAGGATTTCATCATTCCTTCCTCACTCAAGACCCGAGTTTGGATTGAATTTATGTTTTCCTATACTTTAATTATATTTGTGATGAATTGCTCCATGTCTATGGAGTAGTTCTCTTTAGGGTTGGATGGATTTGGTGTATTGATGATTATTTGTGAATTATAACTCTAGTTTTATGTATTGAAGCATTTTTGGATGATTTAATTGTTGCATCTCTATTCACTAGTTCATGTAATCGAGAGAGTCATAACTTGTGATATCTTTGCATTATATTGTTGGTTGAGTTCATTAATTCTTCTTAATAATTGAAAGAGGCTAGTTGAATCATTGATTAAACCTAGTTAGGAGGATAATCGAGAGAGGTTCTCCTAAAGACGAATCCACTATGCATTCTTGCATATCTTCACGTGCTTAAATTGGTTCATCTCGCGAGGTTGAGACTTAATCGAGAGAGGAGTTTTTACTGAATGTGTGAACTAATAATTGAGTGAATTCGAGAGTCTCACTTAAACATTAGAAGTGAATTATCTAGAGTTAGATCCCAAACAATTATCTTGCACCTATCCTATCAAAACCCTATCTTCTCCCATTGATAACCTTCTTTGCTATTCCTTGTTTCGATCGTCACTAGTCAATAGCTTTAGACTCTTAGTTAATTTTAGTTAGAAATCATATAAATCTCAATTTTTGATCATCTTGGATAGCAACCAAGCTAGAAACTACGAGAACACTATTTAAATTCAATCCTTGTGGATACGATATTATACTATACTATATTTGATTAGCGAGCATAATTAAAGTGTGTGTTTCTAACTTGTCAAATTTTGACACACATTGATGTTTCTCACAAGCTATGTGTTCCACGAGTATGTGCGATAGAAGAAATAACCTGCACAACAACCGTTATGATCATATGTACCTTCAAATAGATTAGTATGCTGAGATGGAGAATAATGCAAAGGTGTCATGACCCAAATCCTACCATAGGGGTTGTTATGGCATCTAGTTCCTAAGACTAGGTAATCCTGTCACATAACGATACTATCAAAATATAACAACACTAAACTTTGCACACAAGTTTCAAATGATAAAACGAACATATTCCAAGACCCGAAACTAAAATCCGAACCTAATAGTCACAATGTCAACCCATGGTCAAACTTAAAAAATTTTAAAACCTTTAAATTGCCAACTTTCGGCAAAAAGAGCCAATTCATCATAGGAACCTCCAAATTCAATTTCGGGCATACGCCTAAGTCCAAAATCACCATACGGACCTACTGGTATAATCAAAACACCATTTTGGGGTGTTTTTTGATGTTTGGATGTAAATGTATATTTGTAGTGCATTGCTTACCTTATATTTTAGTGTTTTAATGATTAATTGTGCGATGTTTGAGCTTAATTGTGTCATTTTTATCTGTAACTTCATTGGAGGATGAAAACGCGTGAAGGTTGCACACAATGATGTCAAAGATACAGAAAAAGAGCACAAAAAGGCAAAATAATTACGTGAGGCCCAGAACCAGGCGCCAAACCAGGAGACTCCTGGTCCCAAGCGATATGCACCGCGCGACACAACAGGCTTAGCGAGCTCCAGGGTGCGCTCTACACGAGGCCTCGCGAGCTCTGAGGCCTGGCCCTTTCCCAGTCCGTGCATTAAACATTTTCCACTTGGATTTGGGCTTGGGGACTCCGACCCTAACCTATAAATACCCCCTAAACATGATATTTTGGGGGTTGATTAATTTTGGAGCCGACAAAAGGAATAGAAATAGAAACGGAGCACAAAATTCATCAATTATTCCATCTTTCATCTAGTATTCATAGTTTTTATGTTTAAAAATAATATTTTAATTATTGTCATGAACATGAGTGACTAAGAACCTTATTATTCTGGGGTTATGGGTCGTTATTGACTATTGTAGTTTGACAGTTGATATTATTGCTTGATTTTATCATATTAATTTATTTATTCAATCTTGTACTTAATTATTCTATTGCATAGCTAACAATGGAATACTATGTACGAATTTATAGTTGAACTCGAAAGTGGGAACCATAGATTGCATATAAGATTAAATAGAGTAAGTTCTGGAATCCTGTCATCGGAGAATAGATTCGCGATTATGATAGACATATTTTAGCTGCCTTACTCGATTATTTTCGTAGGAAATATACATGCATTCTTGTTAATTCTAATTCTATAGACATATAGGATTAGGTCGGCTTGAATAGGCGAGCGAAGCATCAAAAGAACTTCGCAAGCATAATAAACCATGTTAACCAACAAATTAGATAAATCAAGTAATTAAATCAATCGGAAGAACGCAGTATGAGAGACATTAATCCCATAACCCCGGAATATTAACATCTAGCTTTTTTTAGCAAATGTACCACTAGGCAGGTTTCCTAGTGGTTACTATATATAAATCAATCCAAAATCAGTTCCAATGTTTACAACTTGTCCAAAACCAAAACTAAAAGGAGTAGCACTACAACTAACTACAATGAGTATGCTAACTATTACATGAAGTAATGAACAAGCTTTCAAAGCATTGTGTTGTGCGTATCCAGAAGCCAAGGGCAAAACCTTATAGTAGCATCTCTAAATATCTCACAAGGTGCCAAGTTTTGCATTCCATAGGACATGGAAAATGTGAACCTCCAACCTCCAACACAACATGCAGTACCTCTCCAGGAATCCAAACTACATGTATATGACTAAATGTTGAACATGAAACTAGAAATGAAAGACCTGAGATAGCAGAATGAGCACCTCATCATAGCATATGAGCACTTAGACCTAAATGTAAGGCTAAATACACAAATATGGACTTGTTCGTGCACTTCCAAAGGCTGCCTGTGATAGCTTTGAATGAACTGAATTGTCTTCTTTGTACACCATATGTGTACACTACCAGGACTTCTCTAGGATGAGACTATGATCATGCTAACCCCACTAGACAGTAATGTGTAAGCAAGAAGTACTAAGATATCAACTATAGTATACATTGTGACAAACTTATACATTGGATCCCATATGAAAGCTGCTAGAAGACCCTTCAATTGCCTGATTTTCATATACATTCCATACAGTGTCATGTCATCTCCAGATTGAGCATGAAACCATGCTAATACACTAGATAACAACATGACAACATACAGTCAAAGACGAGAAAAAATAGGTAGAAACATCTAGAACTGCTTCATCAATCAGGTGTCCTTCTCTTGGCAATCCTAACCCTAAGGCTGGGCACTTGAGCTTTGTCAAAATTTAATAGTCTTCTTCCTACAGTAGGTAATTCATAGAATGTGTTAAATGTGGTTGTAACTGCAAAAGAAAACATAAAGTTAGCTAAAATATCTGCCAATGCATTACCGTCCATTAGCACATGCTAGAAGATCATATTAAAGTGGTCCTTCACCTCCTTAATCCTCTTCACTTCTGCCACAATGCACCAAGGAGGATCACATTCTCCTTATATGATCTTTTTCATCACCAAGGAGTCAGTTTCAATTATAAGAGGGTGCAGCTCTTGTTCCACACATTATGCCAATCCTCCAACTATGGCCCTTGCCTCTGCTACAATGGTGGGTGTCTCCTCTATAATCTGTGCCCTAGCATACACCAAATCTCCAACACTGTCCCTTACACAAAAACCAAATGAGCTTGGCCTTAGATTGCCCCTTGAAACTCCATCAGTGTTACACTTGTACCATCCCACATGTGGCACTTTCCATGTTACTCTTCTAGTCACAAGAACGTGCTTATATCCTTCAAAGAACTTGATCATGTCCGGCCACAAGAAAGGGATAAGAGAAAGCCAAGGATACCTCGCCTTTTCTAAGTAGCGAAGTGTATTATTGAATTCATGAATCACTATATTATATGACACTGCTCCACCATTTCTAAATGCATTCCTCCTCTTCCACAACTCCCAAGTAACAACGGCTGAAACTGCCTGATATAAGGGCTTCAATTTTTGACAACATTGAGTATTCCACCAAGCTCTAATGACTTGATGAACCTGTACCAGTTGTATATAAATCCATGTTGCACCAAAGAACACCTTCCAAACCCTAGAGGCAGTGGAACTAGTCAAAAACAAATGATCAAAAGACTCTTCTTGTGGTTGTTGACAATACCAACACCTTGATACATGCAAATAGCCATTCATTATCCACAAATAATCAGTAGGAAATTTAAATCTCCATAGAAAGAAGGATATCTTAAATGGCAAACCTCTAATCCATATGTTTTTGAATTCTGGATAGGGTTTGCCAAGCACTACTCATAGAAAACTTACCTGAAGCAGCCCAGTAATCATCACTACCATCAAAGTGTATATTGTGCCTAATATGATCAGCTATCTCCTCAGAAAATGTTTGCTCTAACAGCTGCTCATTCCATCCTTCACCTTATCTCAAATCTGCCACCTCTTGGATGCCTTCATTAGTAGGAAATTCTGGAGGTACTACATGATACAAGGACCCAATTTTGATCCAATTTTCATGCCACACATTGGTAAAACCCCTTTGCATCTACCACCATATTTCATGCTCCACATCCTGCCTTGCATTCAACATTTGCCTCCAAACATGTGACCCTCCTCTAAACTGCACCACTGTTGGTATCTCTGTCTTGCAGTACTTATTCCATATAAAATTTGACCACAATTATTTTGTGGTCCTAAATATCCATCATTGCTTAGCAAATAGTGCCTTCGATACATCCACCAAAGACCTGAACCCTAATCCACGTTCTTCTTTGGGAAGACACAAGTTGTGCCATAAAGACCAATGCCTACTCCTGCCTTCTTTCTTTGTGCTCCATAAGAACCTTGCAAAGAGCTTATGTAGATGTTCTAGTACATTGTTAGGTGGATCAAGAACTGACAACAAGTGCTTGGTAAGCTTTGCAACACACTAGTAATGAGTGTAACCTTGCCTCCATATGATAATAATTTGCCTTTCCATGAATGCAGTTTTGCCTTTACCTTCTTGATAAGATCTTCATAATAATCCTTCCTTCTTCTAGTGTAGAAGATAGGACATCCCAAGTAAGTAAATGGGAATTCACCTTTATAAAATCATGTGGAATCACCTACTTCTTGAAACAAAGCATTAGCTACATTAGCATGCATATTGTAGGAACTCTTGGACTTATTGATAAGCTGGCCTGAAATCTTCTCATAACTGCCCAAGACTGCCATCACCTTCTTCAAAGAATCCAGATGAGCTGAGGCAAAGATGATGGTATCATCAACATATGCTATATGATTCAAAGGATTAGTCCACTTAGGCATCCCAAATCCAACAAAAGACTTATCCTCAAACAATTTATTCAAGGACCTTGATAACACCTCTGCAGATAGTATGATCAAGGCAGAAGAAAGTGGATCTCCTTGCTTAACACCCCTTGTGGATTGGAAAAAACTTGAAAATTGCCCATTCACCAAGACTAAGTATCAATTATTTGACAGCAGGTTCTAGACCATGTTAATAAAATGCTCAACAAATCACATCTTCCTTAGCACATGCAACAAATATTTCCATGAAACCCTATCATATGCCTTGGTCATGTCTAACTAAATCACCACATTAGCACGCTTAACCCTTAGCCTTATGTTAGTGACAATCTCTTGTGTGAGAAGTATGTTCTACAAAAGGCTCATTTCTTTCACAAATCCAAATTGATTAGGTAAAATCAGTAAAGGCAAAAACTTTTCAAGTCTATCATGAAAAATCACCTTGTTGATGAAGTTACTCAAGCTTATAGGTCTCAAGTCTGAAAATGTTTGCACCCTTGGCTTCTTTGGCAGTAAACCAAGTTTGTATGTGCGATGGACTTAGGCAAAGATGCACCACCATAAGAATGTAGTACCATACTGTGTATGTCATAGAGAATGATCTCCCTACACTCTTGATAGAATGTCCTAGTGAATCCATCAGGACCACTAGCACTATCACCGCTAAGTTCAAAAATAACTCCCCTGACCTCCTCAAGTGTAGGATACCTACAAAGCTCCAGGTTCTGCTCCATAGTGACCATAGAAGGTACATTATTTAGTAAAGAGAAATAGGTAGGATCAGCCTCTTTAGAGAACTATCTCTAATTGAAATCCACTGCAGCATTAGCGATTTGATCATGATCTTCCACCCAATCCCCATCTTCATTCTGGATCCTATTCAATTGAAGATTCTTCCTCTTGCCATTGACATGGTTGTGAAAGAAACTAGTGTTTCTATCACCCTCAGCAAACCATGTCATTCCTGCCTTTTGCTTTCAATTGTTCCTCAATACTCAAATACTTTTTCAATTCTACTTGAGCCTTTTGAAGAACAATCCTATTGTCAATGGTTGGTTCCTCCTCAAACAACATCTCCTTCACCTTTACAATATCCTCCAGTATTGCTAATTACTTGAAGATGTTTCCATATGTGCACTCTTCACCTTTTTCAACTTGTGTTTGAACATGAGAAAATGATCACCTATAAAGTCAACATGCCAATTCTGCCTCACCATCTCTTTGAATGATTCATGCTTGGTCTAGAAGTTCAAAAACCTGAATGGTTTGACATAATTTGTGGCATGTTGTCTACAAATTAAGAATAAATGTGCATGATCAGAGCCTGTTCATATCGAGTGTTCCACTTCAATTGTAGGAAAAAGATTTTGAAATGGCAAGTTCACAAATATCCTGTACAATCTTTTAAAAATGCACTCAACATTAGTTCTACCGTTCCACCAAGTGACAGGACTCCCCTTGAACCCTAGATCAAGGTCCTCATAAAAAAGCAAAGTCCTCATACTCTGGAGGATGTACTGGCAAGCCACCAATCTTCTCATCCTCATGAAGTACCACATTAAAGTCTCCACCTACCACCCAATGCAACTCCATATTACTTGCAAGGTAATACAAATTATCCCACAACTCCAATCTCTCAAGTGCAGAACACTTTGCATACACAATAGTCATCATAACATGGTGTCCAATGTCTTGATGAAATATTTAAATTGTTACCTGCTGCTCAGTCTCCATCACAAGTTCCCATTCCTTACAACATCAATAAACAGCCAAATCTTACCATTAATATTTGACACAACTTCCATGTTTAGTCTTCTCCTATACCCCTCAATATGTCTCAAATTTTGAAATGGTTCCATCAAAGCAATCACAAAGAATCCTTGTTCCCTTTGCATGTTGATCACCCTCTAAAAGGATTGTTGAGTGTTCACAGACCTTATGTTCCAAATCAAAGCTTTGATCATCATTTAGTTTGTGAAACTACCCCTTTGGACAATGATGTTTGGCGATAAATACATATTTTTAGTGCATTGCTTACCTTATATTTTTTCAATGATTAAATGTGCGACGTTTGGGCTTAATTGTGTCGTTTTTATGTGTAGGAGCATTGGAGGATGAAAATCCTTAAAGGTTGCACACAAGGATGTCAAAGATACACAAAAAGAGCACGAAAAGACAAAAATCGGACAAACTCCAGAACCAAGCATCAGGCCAGGCGATGCCTGGTCTTGGGCGCGGTATACCAGGTGCAGGAGTGGGCTAAGCTTGCTCTGAGGCGCTGTACACCAGGCCTCGCGATCTTTGAGGCCTGGTCCTTTCCTAATCCGTGCATTAGACGTGTTCTACTTGGATTTTGGCTTGGGGACTCCGAACCTCACTATTAATACCCCCTAAATGTGATTAGTGAGGGGTTGGTCAATTTTTGATGCAAGCAAAGGCAAAGAAACACAAACGGAGCACGAAATTCATCATTCTTCCATCTTCCATCAAGTATTCATAGGTTTTATATTTAAACACAATATTTTGAGTATTGTCATGAATATGAGTGGCTAAGAACATCATTATTCTGGGTTTATGGGTTATTATTGACTATTGTAGTTTGACGGTTGATAATATTGTTTGATTTTATCACATTAATTTTTTTATTCAATCTAGCACTTAATTATTTTATTGCATAGCTAACAATAGAGTGCTATCTATGAATCTATTGTTGAACTCGAAAGTGAGAACTATAAATTGCATATAAGATTGAATAGAGTAAGTTCTTGAATTCGGGCATCGGAGAATAGATTCGTGATTAGGATAGACATATTCTAGTTGCCTTACTTGGTTATATTTACAGTAAATACACATGCATTCTTGTTAATTCTGATTCTGTAGACACATAGTGTTAGGGTTGGCTTGAATAGGTGAGTGGAGCGTTGAAAGAACTTCGTGAGCAAAATAAACCTTGTTAATCAACAATTTAGATAAATCAAGTGATTAAATCAATCGAAAAAATGCAATAGGAGAGACATTAATCCAATAAACCCAGAATATTCCCATCTCATTGAATTCTTCTAAGTGTTTATTTTTTCTACTTGCGATTCTCTTATTTGCTTATTAGTTCATAGTACTTTAGTTAGTAAAAACCACAATCATCTTCTTCAAAATATCTTGAACAAATAACTCGTAACTAGTTTAGTTTAGGAAGTAGTTGATCATAAATCCTCGTGGTAACGATACTCTCTCATCACTTTATTACTTGTCGATCACGTATATGTAGGTGTGCGTTTGGACCCAACAAGTTTTTGGCCCGTTGCCGGGATTTAGAAATTATCCATTTGTCTAAAATAAGCTTTTATATTTTTGTTTCTTCGAGTTTTATTTTGTTTTAGTGTTTCTGACACTATAGGTGTTCACCTTGAATGCTAAGAAGAAGTAACAATATGAACAATCTTCCTCTTCCTGTTCCTGAACCCGAAAGACTCCTCCATATGTTAAGGAGGGAGGTGGAAGAAAGAGCAAGAATTGCAAAGATGGGCATTGTAATCCAACCATAACCAATAAAGATGGCAGAAAACGAAGAGAGACCGATGATTGAAGCCGCAAGGCCTAGTCTCGCGAACATGAATTAGGCTATCATGAAGCCTGATATAACTAGGCACTTTGAGCTGAAACATTACATGGTACAACTGATTCAATCCACAAGGCTATTTGTGGGGTTGTCAAGTGAAGATACCCAAAGGCATATACAAAATTTTTTGGAGATTACGGATACATATAACTATCCGAACGTTTCCAAGGACTATGTCACACTAACTTTGTTTCCCTTTTATCTAATGGGGGAAGCAAAGGAATGGTTAAACAAAGAGCCCGCATACTTGATCCACACTTGGGATGATCTAGCACAAAAATTCTTAATCAAACTTTTTACCACGAAGAAGACAAAGGCACTGAGGAGCCAAATTCTTGGGTTTCAACAACGAGATGGTAAGGCTCTTCGTCAAGCTTGGGAAAGATACAAGAAACTACTCAGAGATTACCCACATCACTGTCAGACTGATGAAGTCCTGGATCATACTTTGTTGATGGGTTAGACGAAGCATCCAAGATGAATCTTGATTCAGCCTGTGGCGGTAGTTGCATGGCTAAGCTGTATACTGAAATCCAGATGCTGCTGAATAAATTTATGGCTAATGATAACAATTGGCAATGAGACGGGGAACCACAGAGAGAACTTTAACAAAAGGTTATAGGTGTTACTAGGCTTGATGATTTCTTAGCCATGAGAACTGATATAGCAAAGTTAGCCAATCAGGTAAATAAAATGACGATGCAACAAGCGCAGCCGATGCAGTAGGTGCAACAAATTTTTACATGTTGTGAAATTTGTGGAGAAGGTCACATGAGTGACCAATGTCCGGTGAATCCCGAATCTATTTATTAAATGGGCCAGCAAGGTAAAGGTCCAATGAAATAGAACACACAATATAGGAACACCTATAATCCTAACTAGAGGAATCACCCGAATTTCTCATGGGGTGGAAAGCAGGCCACTCAAAATCAATACAGGCTTTAGGGGAACTATAATCAGCCTCAAAAGCCACCTCAACAAGAAGATGAAAGGACTAATTATATGTTGAAAAAGCTGTTAATTGACAACCAGCAATTGAGGACAGATTTTCAAAATTTAGAAAGGTAGATTGGGCAGTTAGTTGCACAACAAAATACCCGACGTACTGGAGCACTCCAAGTGATACTGAGAAAAATCCCATCGAATAGGTACAAGCAATTAAACTAAGAAGTGGGAAAGCATTGGAGGAGCTGCCACCTAAAAAGTATGTGCCTAAAGAAGTTTTTGAAAGATTGGTACCACAACCAGAGGTAGAAGCTGAAAAGAAAGATGATGAACACATGCAAGAGATTGAGGCAAGGCCACCACCGCCTTTTCCTCAAAGGTTGCAAAAGTCGAAAGATGAGTCCAAGTGCAAAAGTTCTTAGATATCTTGAGCTAGGTGCGGGTGAATCTACCTTTGATTGAAGTTCTGCAAGAAGTTCCTAAATATGCCAAGTACTTGAGAGACATTGTGGCCAATAAAAGAAGGTTGACAGTGTTTAAAACGGTTGCACTTACTGAAGAGTTTAGTGCTAGAGTACCGAGTAAGATCCCGCCTAAGTTGAAGGATCCAGGTTATTTCACAATTGCCTTGGCGATCAGAAAACATAAGGTTAGTAGAGCCTTGTGTAATCTGGGAGAGAGCATAAATTTGATGCCTTTATCTATTTTCAAGAAGCTCAAATTGGGAGCACCTAGGCCTACTACTATGACTCTACAACTAGTGGATCAGTCATTAGCAGTGCTTGAAGGAATAATTGAAGATGTGCTGGTGCGAGTGGGGAAGTTTATCTTTCCCGTTGAGTTTATTATTCTTGACTACATGGCCGATGAGGAAGTTCCAATTATTTTGGGGAGACCATTATTGGCCACTGGAGGAGCACTTATTGATGTGAGGGAACACAAGCTAAAGATGAGAGTGCATGATAAAGAAGTTGCATTTAATGTGTACAAGGCACTCAACCTGCCCAAGCATTATGAGGACTTGTGCATGATTTTGGTGATTGAACCAAAGGTAATAGAGCCCGGGATTGATGTGAGTGTTGATGATATCACAAAGAGAAGTGAGCCTGAAAAACTTCAGTTGGTTAAAAATGTAAAATTGTGTAAGAGAAAGATAAAGAAGTTGCGTGACAAGAACCTTGCGCATTGTGAGTTTGAGCCAGGTCAATCCGTGCTTGTGCTTAAGTCAAGATTGAAGCTCTTCCCTCAAAAGCTCCAGACTTGATGGTGTAGTCCATTTGAGGTAGGTTGTGCTACAAGGCATGGCGATGTGGAACTTAGGGATCACATACATGGTGACACATTTTTCGTCAAAGAGCAAAGAGTCAAACACTATTGGAGTGGTGGTGTTTGTTGTCACCAAACTTTGATAAACTTGGTGGATGATTGATGGAACATTTTGCGTTGCAAGGTGAAGTCTGAGTAATATTGATTTAGTTGAAGGACCGTGTGTTGTGATCGTAAGTGTGGGGTCGTTATGACCATATGTTGAGCTGATGAGGAGGATCACAGAGGATGACCAGGAAGTTTTATTACCATCCTTATGGATTTTAATTGCTTTTATATGCACTAAGGACATTGCATACTTTAAGTGTGGGGTGAAAAATTCTCTGCGGATTGTACATTAGTATATTAGTATCTTCTAGCTTCTTATTTTGTTTTTGTAGTAGAGTAGTATCTTAGTAGTAGTTTTAATAGCTTAATTATAAGGAATTTTATTTTTTTGAAAAACTTCGGACTTTTCCCGACGATGGATCTCTTAGGCGGTTTTCTTGAGGGATTAAATTCTACAAAAAAAAATTTAAAAAACAAAAAAAATCCCAAAATATGTCTTTTATTTTCCTTTAGGTAGTAATAATCCCCCGTGTTTTTTCTTTGTGCCTCAGTTCTTTTTCATGGGATGTAGTTTGAACCGGATAGTTTTTTTTTTGAGTAGATTAGAATTTAGGAAATAAATGGAGGAAGAATGATGAACCTAGGCGCCTTTGTCTTGTTTGATAGTAGCATATTTAGGCTTTGACATGTATAATATCTTCCCTATGTTTTGAAATTGAGCATGATGCCTTTATATATTGGATAGCATGTCTTGTGACGCCTATGTCTCTTTTACTTGACTATTGTTCACTTTGTGCTTAATGCTTAATATATTGTGGCTCTATGAATACTTGCATTGTTTGAGAGTCGGAATGAGACCGTCCTTGGTGAGTCATATGCCATGTGTGGTAAGGTTTTTATGTATTCCATGTTATTGTGCTTGAGTCTAGAACTTACCCGGTATGTGAGTTGAAGCAAAATTTTAGGTGATGCTCGATTTGAAAAATGATTTTAGGCCTTCTTTGATCTTTTCGAGCTTAATTGCTTATCACAAATAAAATCTATCCCTAGTAAATCCTTTTGAGCATATAGAATTTTATTCGGCATCCACATTACAAGTCCGTATCCCTTTTGTTTCTTAATTGACATTATTTTGATCCTTTTACCTCTTAAAGTACTTTAATTGTGAAATAAGCGCTAGAAGAAGTAAGGAGGGAATTTGGGTGGCTTTCGAGTGGAACCAATGAAAGGAATAAAGGTGCACTTATTTTGTAAAATAATACACCGCTAGCGAAAATTGAAAAGGAAAAATAATAGAAAGAAAGAAAAAAAAGAAGAAAGAAAAATCTGAAAAAGAGAGAAGGAAAACTATAGGTGAATAAATTGTAGTCTTGTTCTTGCTAGTGGTGTATAAAGTAATGTAGTGCTTAAAGAAAGAGGGAATAATTTTGGGGAGTGATCTTGTTTGTAAAATTAAAGTGGATTGAAGAATTTGCGCTTAAAGTTATTATGTGATGTGTAAAGTGCTTAGGAGGGTGAACCACTAATCCTAAATATATCCTACCCGTCCCGTTGCCCATATTACAACCATATAAAGTCCTAATTGATTTTAGATTGTGTGATCCTACATTAGGAAGTAGGAACCATATAAAGCACTTATTTATGGGCAAGCCTATGGTACAAATTGCATGCATGTGACTTCTTTGTGAGAGTGAGAGACTTCTTTGATATATGTGAGTCCTTAAAATATATTTGATCATGAGATTCGAATGTGTGGATTCAACTTACTCTCTTGTTCTTGTTATGATGGCACATGGTTTCGCAAGGGATAAGTAATGTTATTAGACTTCTCTGTGATGTTGGGTGTTCAAGTCGTGAGCGCATTGTGATATTAAGTCGGTTTTTGAGACGAGGATTGTTATAAGAATGTTGTCTTTGTTGTGAATATTTCTTTTGAAAAATGGCATAAGAAAAGGGAGTGTTTGTAAGTGCATATGCTCAAGCTTAATTGTTGCTATCAACCGTAGTCATTGGTGTAGTGTGCTTCGATTGTGTAAATATAAAGTGCTCAAGAATAGTGTAATCTGTTGGTTGACTTGAGGACAAGAAATATTTAAGTGTGGGGTAGTGATGTTTGGAGATAAATGTATATTTTTAGTGCATTGCTTACCTTACATTTTAATGTTTTAATGATTAAATGTGCGACGTTTGAGCTTAATTGTGTCGTTTTTATGTGTAGGAGCGTTGGAGGATGGAAATCCGTAAAGGTTACACACAAGGATGTCAAAGATACACAAAAAGAGCACGAAAAAGCCAAAATTGAAAGAACTCCAGAACCAAGCACCAGGTCAGGCGATGCCTGGTCCTGGGCGCGGTATACCAGGCGCTCGAGTGGACTAAGCTTGCTCTGAGGCGCGTTGCACACCAGGCCTCGCGAGCTCTGAGGCCTGGTCCTTTCTTAGTCCGTACAGACATTTTCTACTTGGATTTGGGTTTGGGGATTTCATCCCTAACTTATAAATACCTCCTAAACGTGATTAGTGAGGGGTTGGTCAATTTTAGAGGCAAGCAAAGGCAAATAAATACAAACAGGGCACATAATTCATCATTCTTCCATCTTCCATCTAGTATTTATAGCTTTTATGTTTAAAAATAATACTTTGAGTATTGTCATGAACATGAGTGGTTAAGAACCTCATTATTCTAGGATTATGGGTTGTTATTGACTATTGTAGTTTGACGGTTGATAATATTGCTTGATTTTATCATATTAATTTGTCTATTTAATCTTGCACTTAATTATTCTATTGCGTAGCTAACAATAGCGTACTATCTACAAATTTATAGTTGAACTCAAAAGTGGGAACTATAGATTGCATATAAGATTGAATAGAGTACGTTCTTTAATTCGGGCATCGGAGAATAGATTCGTGATTAGGATAGACATATTCTAGTTGCCTTACTTGGTTATTTTTGCAGTAAATACACATGCATTCTTGTTAGTTCTGATTCTATAGACATATAGTCTTAGGTTGGCTTGAATAGGCGAGCGAAGCATCGAATGTACTTCGTGAGCAAAATAAACCCTACTAATCAACAAATTAGATAAACTAAGTGATTAAATCAATCGGAAAAATACAATTGGAGAGACATTAATCCCATAACCCCAGACTATTTCCCATCTCATTGAATTCTTCTAAGTGTTTGTTTGCTCTACTTGCTATCTTATTCTCGTATTTGCTTATTAGTTCGTAGTAATTTAGTTAGTAAAAACTACAATCATCTTCTTCAAAATCTCTCGAATAAATAACTCGTAACTAGTTTAGTTTAGGAAGTAGTTGATCATAAATCCTTGTGGAAATGGTATTCTCTCATCACTTTATTAATTGTCGATCACGTATACTTGCGTGTGTGTTTGGACCCAATAGACAAGATTCTTGTAGGTTGATGTACTTCTTTAGTCTGACCTTGATTCTTTCATTTTTAGCACTTCTACCAGTAGCTCTAGGTGATAGGTCTGCCTCTCTTGCCACTGCCTTGAAGTTCCCTGCAGTTGATTCATCCTATCCTTCCTCCTCAAGTTGACTTTGTTCTATTACTGCATTCTAAATTTCCACAGGAGTAACATTTTGTGTGATAATGTCATGCATGATTTGGTCAGGTGATTTCAATGGCACATTAACTTGAATTTGCACAGCCTTCCATTGGATCATATGACAACATGTTCACCTCGTTAAACACCATTGCATTCTGTTCCTTACCACTCAGTGCCTCCTGTACCACCTTAAACTGTAAATCATACAATGTCCCTAAGCTAGGGTTCGCTGTAGCATTAGATGCAGGAATTACAGTTTCATTAGTTTCATGAGCCTTGCCATCAACTGTTTGGTTCTGGGACCTCACTGTATAATGTAAGATTATTATTGGAGCATTATTAGTGGTCTAACACCTTCACCCTCCATAACTTGAGCTGCAATTGAAGCAAAATTCTAGACAGTGTTCCTAGGGTTCACTGTAGCAACACTTGCAGGAATTACTGTTTCATTGAGATCAAGGGTCTTGCCATAAGTTGTTTGTTGGTCAGACCTCACTATATCCTCTAAGACCTTAACATTACCATTAACAATCTGATCACCACTCTACCGGATCACCTCCAAAAGTAGCAAAAACTTGAACAATTCCACTAGGGTTTACTGTTCCATTGGTGTTCTTCTTCCCAGATGCATAAACAACTGATCCACCTGTGATTATATCATCCCTTAGTGCTCCTTTCTGAAATCCACTTGGTTGGATTGCTTGTTGTTTCCCTGTTCCTTGAATAAAATAAACCCTAGTTTTCTTCCCAGATGCATCAACAACTGATCCACCCGTGATTAGATCATCTCCTAGTACTCCTTTCTCAAATCCACCTGGTTGCATTGCATTTTGTTTCCCTGTTCCTTGAATAACATAAACCCTAGTTTTTTTTTGAAAACTAAGGTTTACTATAGCATTGTCCTCAATAGTGTTAGTTTGTTTTTCCTGTGTGTTGCTGAATTGATCTTTGGTCCTAGCACTTGAATTAGCATCAGAAATATCCTCCATAAGCTCCACTTCATCACTCCACAAAGCATTGCCATTGTTTGTTGCTCCAGTGTGCTCTAATGCCTTTGATGATTCTTCCATCGTTTGTGAGGGTACATCATGATGCGAATGGTTCATGGTGACATTCAATATCTCTTTAGGATCCCCAAACCTTCTTTGTACCCAATCAATTGTCCTTTTCTTAGTAGCCTCCACCCCAATCCCTATAGAAATAAGATTAGGGTGACAATTCTTTGCCGCTACAATAATCCCAGTGGTCTTAGGAGTGGAGGTGGAATTTTGAATATTCTCTAGTTGCTTCTTCTCCCGGTCCTCCTTGGATGCATTCTCCATTTGTTTCTTCTCCTTATCTTTAACATTCACATCTCCATTACCATCAGTGAGCATCAAAGTTGATTGTTCAATTTCTTCAACTTCTAATGCATCAAATTATTTCTTGTAGCCACTGTCTCTTCATTGATCTTTCCCTTCAATTTGTCAGCCTTTTGTTCCTTTGCATTGTCGATTATATAGCCCCTCTTATCTCTTTGGTACTTATTTTGTATTCTTTGCATCCACTCTTGCTTTGCAGGTTTAGGAATAGGTTTCCCAACTACCTTACCACTTGTGAGAACCTTAGTAGTGTTAGCTGCAGTTCTAAAAACTTCCTTTCCTTTACTTGATCTTCAATAGCTTCATCAAATTTTTGTGCAACTCAGGATTAATCACCCAACAATCTAGTTCATTTTTCCCTTGCTTCTTGAAAGTCTTACAATACTTTGGCATGTAGTCATACTTGATTTTGATCCACTTAGATTCCTCAGGCCCAGACTCATCTTCTTCCTCTACAATTTTAATTCTCTGAGGGAATTTAGATAACAAATTCACCTCCACCTTAACCTTTGCACAACTAGGTCTAGTAATATTTTGAGTTTCTAAATCAACATGTAATGTATTACCTACTGCACTTGCCAATGAAAAAAATGAATTCCTTACCAAAAATTTTAGGTGGCAATTTAGGAAAGCTAATCTAAGAATTGCAATAGGTATTTCTTCCTCAGGCTTCCCTCATGGATTCCACTTCGTGCATCTCATCTGCCACATCTCACGTTGAGCTTTTAAGTAGAATGCAGGCTTGGATAAAAGATGAACATAATCCTCCATTAATGACATCCATATCAATACATAATCATCCTTAATTAAACCAATTGAACTAGCACCTTTAAGTTCACATTGAATGGAAATAACTTTATGAAGTTCATTGATCACAAGCTTCCCATAAGAGAATTTGCCAAGAACTGCCAGTTGTAGACCTTGTTGAACCATTGATTGCTTAACTTCTTACTTCTTCCACCTGATGATAGGCTCACCATATAGATGCTCGACTGTTTTAATAGGAATTTTGGCTAGTGTTTGCATGGGCGCATTTAATGCTTTAGGTTATAATAATTGTGTGTAGTTTTGGAGTGGACTAGGGTTTATTGATGTTGTTTGAGGCTGTGGAGATGGTAGGGATGACTGACCAGCCTCACTAGGAGGCTGGCCAGTGGCCGGAGAAGCCATGAATAGCCTGCTCGATCTTCGGCTGCTTTTCTTTGCAAATCGCCAGTCGCCAGAGTATTAGGTTTACTATTTGTTACATATTTTGAATATTCTCTTGAATTGTTCACTTGTTTAGTAATTTCATAGTCATTTTTAATCATACAAATCACAATCATCTTCTTCACATCCACTTCAGCAATAAATTTGTAATTAGTTTAGATTAGACGATAGTTGATCATAAATCATCGTGGGAACGATACCTTTTTATCACTTTATTACTTGTCAACCGTGTATACTTGCGTGTGTGTTTGGACCCGATAAGTTTTTGGCGCCATTGCCGGAGATTTAGAAATTAGCTACTTGTCTGAAATAAGCTTTTATTTGAGATTTAATTTGTTTTACTGTTTCTGACTCTACAGGTGTTCACATTGAATGCTAAGAAGAAGTAATAGTTTGAACAATCTTCCTCCTTTTGATCCTAAACCCAAAAGACTCATCCACAGGTTAAGGAGGGAGGTAGAAGCAAGAGCAGGAATTGCAGAGTCGGGCATTGTAGTCCAACCATAGCCAATCGACATGGAAGAAAATGATTAGAGACCGGTGATTGAGGCTGCAAGGCCTAGTCTCGTGAACATGATTCGGGCTATTGTGAAGCCTAATATAATTGGGCACTTTGAGCTGAAACAGTACATGGTGCAATTGATTCAATCTGCAGGGCCATTTGTGGGTTTGTCGAGTGAAGATCCTTAAAGGCTTATACAATTTTTTTTTGGAGATTACGGATACATATAACTATTCGAGCATCTCCAAGGACTATGTCAGACTGACTTTATATCCCTTTTTTCTGATGGGGGAAGCAAAGGAATGGCTAAACAAAGATCCAGCAAACTCAATTCGCACATGGGACGACCTAGCACGGAAATTCCTCATTAAATTCTTTCCCACAAAGAAATCAAAGCCACTGAGAAGCCAAATTCTGGAATTTTAGCAAAAAGATGGAGAGACTCTGCGTTAGGCCTGGGAGAAATATAAAAAGCTACTATGAGATTGTCGTCACCACTATCAAACTGATGAAGCATTGGGACATACTTTTGAGGCTGGGTTGGACGAGACCTCCAAATTGAATCTAGACTCAGCTTGTGGAGGAAGTTGCACGCAAAAGCCATACAGTGAGATTTAGACTCTGTTGAACAATTTCGCTGCAAACGATCTTAACTGGCAAGGTGAGGGTGAACTAAGAAGAACGATTATACAAAAAACAATAGATACACTCGAGCTGGATGAGATGTCAGCCATGCAGGCAGAAATTTCCAAACTAACCACCAAGTCGCTAAGATGGCAATGGGTCAAGAGCATCAGATGCAATGGGTGGCCATATGTTGTGAAATTTGTGGAGATGGTCACATGAGTGCCCAATGTCTAGTTAATCCAGAATCTATTTATTATGTGGGTCGGCGGGGTAGAGGTCCAATGAACCAAAATGCACAATATGGGAACACTCATAATCCCAACTAGAGGAACCACCCAAATTTCTCATGGGGTGGAAATCAGGCTAGTTAAAATTAATATAGACCCCAAGGAAACTATAATCATCCCTAATAGCCACCCCAATAGAGAGAAGAAAGAACCAATGATATGTTGAAAAAGCTTCTAATTGACAACCATCAGCTAAGGACTGATTTTGGAAATTTAGAGAGGCAGATTGGCAGTTGGCTGCTCATCAAAATTCTCTATTGTGTAGAGGCCCTTCTAAGTGATATAGAGATGGATCCTCAAGTAAATTATGTAACTTTGAGGAATAGTAGAGAATTGGAAGAGGTGCCAAAAAGAAAGAAAGAGAAAGTCATTCCTGAAGGTGAATTGGTCCCTAAAGTTGTGGGTGAAGCTGAGAAACAAATTGAGGAAAGTGAAAAGACTCCAGTTGCAAGGCTACCACCTCCCTTCCCACAAATATTGAAGAAGAAAAGTTATGACAGAATGTTCAACGAATTTCTTGATATGCTGAGCCAAATCCAATTGAATCTCCTATTGGTTGATGTGTTGCATGAAATTTCAAAATATGCCAAGTACATCAAAGATATTGTGGCTAATAAAATACTAAGGTGTATAGATGCTAAACAAGCCTCGACTATCATGGCCGAAGTGCATTCCGGGGTTTGCGGGCCACATATGAGTGGGTACATCTTGGCGAAGAAGATTCTTCGAGCAGGTTATTATTGGCTCACCAGATGGTGTCGATCTCTGGTTGGTTGGTTTGAGCCGGGTGAGGCTAGGCTATTGGGTACTGACTTGGTTCAGGATGCTTTGGAGAAGGTTAAAGTGATTCAGGAGCGGCTTCGCACGGCGCAGTCTAGACAGAAGAGTTATGCCGACAGGAAGGTCCGTGATGTTGCTTACATGGTTGGGGAGAGGGTTCTGCTCAAAATTTCACCAATGAAGGGTGTGTTGAGGTTTGGGAAGAAGGGAAAATTGAGCCCTCGGTATATTAGGCCTTTTAACATACTTAAGAAAATTGGAGATGTGGCTTATGAACTTGCTTTGCCACCTAGTATATCAGGTGTTCATCCAGTGTTCCATGTATCCATGCTCCGAAAGTATGTCGGGGATCCGTCTCATATTCTAGATTTCAGTACAGTGCAGTTGGACGGTAATTTGACTTATGATGTGGAGCCGATAACTATTTTAGACCGGCGGGATTGAAAACTGAGGTCCAAGAACATAACATCAGTGAAGGTACAGTGGAGAGGCCAGCCAGTCGGAGAAGCTACTTGGGAGATTGAACAGGAGATGCGGAGTAATTACCCACACTTATTTGAGACTCCATGTATTATTCTAAACCCGTTCAAGGACGAACGTTTGTTTAAGAGGGGGAGAATGTAACGAACCGGCCGGTTGTTTTGAGTATTATAACCCCGTTTCCCTATTTACTGCTCAATTTATGCTCTACATTTGTTATGTGACTTGCCGGGGGTAATTGGTTCGGGTTCGGTGAGGTTTTTGAATGATTTGGAACACCTAGTTCCAAGGTTTCGAAATTTAGTTGAAAAGGTTGACCAGATATTGACGTATGTGTAGTGACCCAGAGAATGTTTCTAAGGAAATTAAGGTTTTGTGGTGTCGAGGTAGATCAATTAGTACAAATGGGTAAGGTAGATCAAGCTCGCCGCAACTTGGATTTTTTGGGTTGAACAATACACCGGGAAGTAAAGGAAATTGTTTGGCGGAAAAACACATTTCTGTGGTCCATTATGCGACCGCCTAATCACTCTGCGGGCCGCATACTGGCCGCAGAAGTGAGGCAGAAGAGGGCCAGTTTGGATAAAATCTGCGGTCGACTATGCGACCACATAACTGTTCTGCGGTCACATATACAGAACAGGTATGCGGGCCGCATAGTGACCCAAACAGATGTTTGCCAGTATTGGACACCGATTATGCGACTGATAGGCGGTCCGCATAACCATTATACAGTCGCATATTCGACCGCAGAACCTGTTCCGGAGCTTCATTTTTCTGATTTTATAAACCCGACCCCATTCTTATAAAACACTATTGGGGGTCATTTTGAAGGGTTTCATCTGGTATTTTAGAGAGAGGTGAGAGCATTTTAGAGAGAGAAAGTGAAGACTTAGTCATTTATCCATCAATTCTTGTTCAAGGTTTGAAGATTTCACAAGGATCTTGTTAGGGCTTCAAAGAGGTAAGAATTTCTTTCCTCAATTCTTCAATTTCGGGTTTGGAGTAAAAATGGGTAATCAATAGTATGATTCTTGGGTGTAAGTGTATTATGTATACATACCAATAAGGTTGTGAAAAGATTGTTAAGTTCAAATGGGTAAGGATTGGGTTGAAAATGGTAGAAATCTTCATAGACTTTAATTAAAGATTTGAGGGTCGAGTTGGTGTTGGATTTTGGTGAAATTTGTATGGTTGGACTCGTGGTTGGATGGGCGTTCATATTCTGTAACTTTTGCCGGGTTCCGATACGTGGGCCCCACGGGCGATTTATGAGTTAATTTCGGATTTTATTGGAAATTAGTATTTCCTTATGGAATTAATTTGCAATAATTTGTATTGACTGAATCGAATTAATTGTGGCTAGATACGAGGCTTTCAGAGACCAATTCTCGTGGCAAGGGCATAGCAGAGTAAATTATTTCACGGGTTGAGGTAACTAACAGTTTAAATCTGGTCCTGAGGGTATGAAACCCCGGATTTTTGTATCATGTTATTACTTTGGAGGTGACGCACATGCTAGGTGACGGGCGTGTGGGCATGCATCGAGGGGATTGTGATTTGGTCCGTCCTGTGAGACTGTAAAGTTGAATAACTTATTGTTAGCTATATGCTCTCTATGTGTTGTGAAAATTTGGCTGTAAGGCATGTTAGAAATCATGTTTAGGCTATATGTTGGTACAACTGGGACCCACAAAGGTCGTTTACATTATTGATGCATCACATCATTATTGTTTGGGCTGATTTCATGATTATTGAGAGCCCGAGAGACTGGAGAGATTTATGACTGAGTGAGGCCGAGGGCCTGATTGTGAGATATTACACTTGAGTTGGCCGTGCGGATCCAGATATTGTTACTATAGCATGTGAGTTATCCGTGCAGCACGTGAGTTGGTCGTGCGGATTCAGATATTGATACTATGGCACGTGAGTTGTCCGTGCAGCACGTGAGTTGGCCGTGCAGATTATAACGCTTGGGCTGTAGGAGCCCCTCCGGAGTCTGTACACCCCCAGTGAGCGCGGGTACCCATTGAGTATGAGTGCTAAGGGCTGGGAGCCCAGTGAGTGATTGTTGTCCTGAGAGGCTGTACTTGCTTTTCATTTATTGTTGCACTTAGTTGCTATCTGTCATTGTTGTTAAATTTTCTGAAGGATTTTATATCCGGATTACCTGAACTTGAACTGTATAAAACTGATTTGGCTTAAACTTTTGGAATTGAAAGCATGCCTACTCTCTGTTGGGATTACTGAAAATGAACTATAACAGTGTAGCTCGTCATTATCTTCAGTTCCTTATTTATTATCGTTACTTGCTGAGTTGGTTGTACTCATACTACACCCTGCACTTCGTGTGCAGATCCAGGTGTTTCCGGGCATAGCGAGTGTTGATTCTCTCGCACGGTTGATTTTTCAGAGATTCAGAGGTAGATGTCGTGTTTCGTAGACCTTGTCTCTCTTTCCCTATCTCTTTGTTTACTGTATTTGGTCTTAGACTATTATAGACCATATTTTCATACTTGTATTCATATTAGATGCTCATGTACTCAGTGACATCAGGTTTTGGGAGTGTTTTTATCGGAAATTGTGAGGCCTTTTATTAAACTCAAACTATTATATTTTTCAAACTTTAAGAAATTGTAGTTTATTGAGATTGTCGGCTTGCCTCGTATCGAGATAGGCGCTATCACGACATGTTAGGATTTTGGGTCGTGACAACATGTAGGCATACAGATGCATTTTTTCTCATGCTACACAATATTGTGAAATTCATGATTTGACATGTAGGCATTGAGATATATATATTCCTCATGCTAGACGGTATGTGATAAGTGATGACTTGACATGCATATTGATATGTAGGCCTAGAGATGTACTTTTCTCATGCTATATGATAATAAAATATATTATATGTTGTTGAAAGTTTGGGAAAAACCATAGTTTTCTGATATACTCATATTTTGGTAATTCCGGTGAAAGATTTGATTTTTTCTGTTATACTTGAAAAACATGTCTATTGTTTTATAACTGTGAACGAGCTGAGCGTGAGATCTTTTGAGTTATTACTTGTACTTCTTTCATTATATTATTACGAGTTATTTTCGGCTATTGGTGTTGGACTCGGATCATTTTTTCTGAGCTCGTCACTACTTTTCACCTAAGGTTAGATTCATTACTTATTGAGTATATGGGGTCGGTTATATCCATACTACACTTCTGCACCTTGCATGTAATTTTTGGAGCTAATGTTGTTGCGTATGGTGGGAGTTGGCATTGAAGATGTACCTGTGTTCTGGTTATAGCTGCCTCTTATTTTTGGTAGCTTTAGATTTATAAATCTGTTTATGTATATTTCGAACATATGATGTATTTATTTCGTACCAGGTTTGTAAATTCTAAGTCTTAGAAGCTCATGACTTGTACTACCAGTCCTTGGGATATTGTATAGAAATTCAGTTATTTCATCATTTACTTTCTCAGTAAATCTCATTTGAATTGCATTATTGTTAATTGGCTTACCTAGCGGGTTGGGTTAGGTACCATCACGACTAGTTGGATTTTAGGTCGTGACATTGAGAAATAGAAGGTCGTCATAAGAACCTATTACTCGCATCAAGTGTCTATACCTAAGTTGTGCGGACACTTTATTTTTTATGTCGACCCATCTCGACACGACACTAAGACGGGTGCGGGTGTGGGATACATTTCAGATTTGGTCAACTAACTTCGAATACTTTGACCGGAGTTCCTGGACAGATTTGGAGAAAAAATTAAGATTTTGATTTCTCAAAATAAAAGATAAAACAGATTTAAGACATGAAAAATGGCATAGCTTCAATATTATAGTCCTTTTGTCTCATATTCGCTGATACAATATACATGTAAGTTTTTCACAGAATATCTCGCAAATTTTAGAATATTTTTGTCGCTCTTTTTTTATAATTTTGAATTTTTTTAGAAGTCACATAATTTTATGCCCAAAAACAAGGTAAGAAAGGTGAGGAACAACGGCCTCACACAAAAAGATTTGTCTAAGCAATCTCAAAGAGATTTGCAATAAGTCAATACCAAGATTTGCTTTATGCGCCTACTGATGTGATGATAATTCAGAAGATTTTTTGCAAAGAAGAAGGGCCTTGTTCCTATGGGTTCATGTGCTAAGGCTCCACTAAAAAATACTCTTTTTCAAGAGAGAGGTTTTAGGTGCATTAATCACGCCTTGAAGGATGGAAGTAGTAGAGTAAGAGAGGTAAAGATGGATGGGAATAGATAAGTAAGAGAGAAGGCGACACCATCTAGCAGAACAGACGGAATGAGAAAAAATCCCCAGGATGGAAAGAAGCTTGAAAGAGAGAACCAGGAATGAAATAGCGAGACCAAGCCAGCAAAAGGCCACGAAGGTTGACAATAAGAGCGTAAGACTTTATGCGAGAGGGTAGAGCCCTTGATCCTTTCAAGAATGTAACTATCCTTAATATTCAGGAGCAAATTTAGAACCTTTATAGTGGATTAAAAGAAAGAACAGACTCATATGAAAGTTCCCCAGAAAAAATGGTTGTTGCTGAATAAGATGTGAAATACGCTCTTGCTCACGAATCTACTATTCTAGCTCAGACCAGGCTATCTCCGAGAAAATAGGGGTCCCGAACGGGAGAAGAATAAGGCACGCTGTCTTTTGACTAGTTTGTAGTTTTTTCTCGGGCTATTTATTATAAATTTTCCTCCTCGCCTAGAATAGAAGGATAAGATAAAAGGTAGGCTAAGCCCGTATTAGCTCTTTTCAGGTTGATAAGGTGGAATTGAAAACTTTGGAGCACATCCTTACCTACATCGAATTCTATGTGTTAAGCATATAGCTTTTCCTTCTGAGTCAGGATCTGTCACGACCCAATTTCTCCCTCCGTGAACCGTCGTGACGGCACCTAGTCTCTACGACTAGGTAAGCCTAACATCTTTTGTTTGCGGAAGTGAAACTAAAGCATGAACATTAACTACTAACAGTAACAAAATATCTAATAAGCAACTGAATGCCACTCGGCATATACAATTAACACCTCTGAAAATGTACAAAACAATTTTCCAAAACCCGGAATGTCGTAAGTCACAAGCTACTAAGAAGTCTTAACCGTTCTATACATCATTTCTACAAAAAGAAGGAAAAATGAATATAGGAGGATAGAGGGGGACTCCGAGGATCTGCGGGCGCGAGCAGATGTACCATGAAGCCTCCAATAAGCAGCAACAACTACAACTAGTGATGAGGCTGGTAAGATGAACTTGGATCTGCACACGAAATATATGTGCAAGAAAGGGCGTGAGTATACCACAACGGAACCCAGTAAGTGCCAAGCCTAACCTCGATCGAGTAGTGACGAGATCATATCAAGGCTCAACTGGTATAAATATAATGAAATAAGACAGAATGAAATATCACAGTAGTATAAATATGGAAATCTAACAGGAATAGAATCAAGGAAAGACAACAACTCAGAACACGGTGATAACAACATTGGATCTCCCGAGATACCATCTCGTAGTCCCAAAAGTAAATATGCAGGGGGATCTCCCGGAATACCGTTCCTTAGTCCCAAAATACATATGCAAGACAAGGGGATCTCCCGAAATACCGTTCTGTAGTCCCAAAGTAAATATGCAGTACAGAGGGATCTCTCAGAATACCATTCCGTAGTCCCAAAGTAAATATGCAGCGCAACCAATCGAAATAACAATTACAGCAAGAAATCCTACAGTTTAGACTAAGTTCAAGTCAAGGAAAGTAGGTAACTTTACTAAACATGCTCCATAGAGTTCAAATAGGCAGTTAAAACACGTAGACATGCTTTTCTAATCTAAACAAGGTAGTTACAAATGCTAGTGTAGTTCAAACAAGGAGAAAACAGGTTATGATTTGGTGAAAAATGGAGTTTTACAACAAATAGCCCGTGTACGTACTCGTCACCTCATGTACACGGCGCACACATATCAAACAATATCAAATCCTAAGGGGAGTTCCCCCACACAAGGTTAGGCAAGCCACCTACCTCGAACCAAGCTCAAATCAATCCGTCACAATGCTCTTTCCATGAATATCCAGCTCCGAGTGGCCCAAATCTAGCTAAAATCAATTACATAGAATAAATATAGCTACAAGAAACTAATCTAGCTAACGAAATCAAAGTTAAGGCAAGAAATTGAAAAGTCGCTCAAAATGCCTCCCCGGGCCCACATCTCGGAATCGGGTAAAAGTTACCAATTAAGAACACCCATTCGCTCACGAGATCACTCGTACCAAAATTATCCAAATCCGATGTCTAAATCCCACTCAAAACTCAGAAATTCGGTCGGGGAATTTTTCCCCTATTCTCCCAACTTTCTCACTCAAATTCCTTAATTATATGGAGAAAACAACCATAGATTAATGAAACACAACCAAAAACAAGTTAGGAATTGTTACCCAAAAGCTTTCTATGAAAATCCCTCATGAAATCGCCTTCTCCCGAGCTCAAAAATCAAATTTATGAATATGAACCTCAACCCTCGATTCTGCCCATTTCTGCACAGTGATCTTCGCACTTGCGGGCCATGGGTCGCACCTGCGACGCCGCATCTGTGGAAAATCCCTCGCATTTGCGGAAATCACTTAAGAGGGCTGGGTCTGCATCTGCGATAGTGGGGGCCGCACCTGCGTTCCTGCGAAACACTATCCGCTTTTGCGATCTTCCTCCGCGCTTGGGAATCCTTGGGCGCATCTGCGGGTATCGCATATGGGGAAATTCTTCGCACCTACGACCCCTGGTCAAGCCTCCAAAATCCGCATCTGCGCCTATTCCTCTGCACGTGCGAGCTCGCACCTGCGGTCTCCCCTCCGCAGGTGCGAAACACTAGAACCAGCAAAAACACAGCAACTGCCCTAAGTCTAAAACTCATCTGTTATGCATCCGAAACACACCTGAGGCCCGCAGGACCTCAACCAAACATACTACCCAATCCTAAAACACCATACGAACTTAGGTGAGCCCTCAAACCACATCAAACAATGCAAAAATCACGAATCACCCTCCAATTTAAACTTAATGAACTTGAAACTTTCAAATTCGACAACCGATGCCGAAACCAACCAAACTACGTCCGATTGACCTCACATTTTGCACACAAGTCATATTCAACACTACGGACCTACTCCAACTTCCGGAATTAGATTCCGATCTCGATATAAAAAATTCCACTACCGGTCCAAAACTTCTAAAATTCGACTTTCGCCAATTCCAGCCTAAATGAGCTACAGACTTCCAAAACACAATCCGGACACGCTCCTAAGCCCAAAATCACCCAACAGAGCTAACAGAATTGATAGAACTCCCTTTCGGAGTCGTCTTCACATATTTCTGACTATGGTGCCAATTCTAAGGCTTAAACCTCAATTTAGGGACTAAGTGTCCCAAACACTTCCAAAAACCAAAATGAAACCTCCCGGCAAGTCACAATAGCAGAAATAGATATGGGAGAAGCAGTTAATTGGGGATCGGGGCTATAACTATCAAGATGACCGGCCGGGTCGTCACTTCCTCCCCCTCTTAAAATAATCGTTCGTCCTCAAACGAGTATAGAGACATACCTAAAGTGGTGAAAAGATGAGGATAACGACTGCGCATATCCTGCTCGGTCTCCCAAGTCGCCTCCTCGACTGGCTGGCCCCGCCACTGAACCTTTATTGATGAAATGTTCTTTTACCTCAGCTTCCGAACCTTCCTGTCCAAAATAGCCACTGGCTCCTCAACGTAGGATAGATCCTTGTCCAATTGGACTGAGATGAAATCCAACACATGAAATGGATCGCCGTGATACCTCCGGAGCATCGAAACATGAAATACCGAATGAACTCCTACTAGGCTGGGAGGTAAGGCAAGCTCATAAGCAACCTCTCCAACTCGCCGCAACACCTCAAGGGGCCAATAAACCTTAGGCCCAGCTTGCCCCTCTTTCCGAACCTCATAACGCCCTTCATAGGCAAAACCCGAAGTAGAACCCACTCTCCAACCATGAATGAAACATCACGAACCTTCCGGTATGCATAGTAAATATGCAGTACATAGGGATCTTCCGGAATACCGTTCTGTAGTCCCAAAGTAAATATGCAGTGCAAGCAATCGAAATAACAATTACAGCAAGAAATCCTACAGTTTAGACTAAGTTCAAGTCAAGGAAAGTAGGTAATTTCACTAAATGTGCTGCACAGAGTTCAAATAGGTAGTTAAACAAGTAGGCATGCTATTCTAGTCTAACAGGATAGTTACATATGCTAGTGTGTTTCAAATAAGGAGGAAACAAGCTATGACTTAGTGAAAATGGAGTTTACAACAAATAGCCTGTGTACGTACTCGTCACCTCACGTACACGGCGCTCATATATGAAACAGTATCAAATCCTAAGGGGAGTTCCTCCACACAAGGTTAGGCAAGCCACTTACCTCGAACCAAGCTCAAATCAATCCGTCACAATGCTCTTTCCACGAATATCCGGCTCCGAGTGGCTCAAATCTAGCCAAAATCAATTACATAGCACAAATATAGCTAACAAAATATAGCACAAATATAGCTAACAAGAAACTAATCTAGCTAACAAAATCAAAGCTAAGGCAAGAAATTGAAAAATTGCTCAAAAGCCTCCCTAGGCCCACGTCTCGGAATCGGGTAAAAGTTGCCAATTAAGAACATCCATTCGCTCACGAGATCACTCATACCAAAATTATCCAAATCCGATATCTAAATCCCACTCAAAACTCAGAAATTCGGTTGGGGAATTTTTTCCCCATTCTCCCAACTTTCTCACTCAAATTCCTTAATTAAACGGAGGAAACGACCATAGATTAATTAAATGCAACCAAAAACAAGTTAGGAATCGTTACCCCAAAGCTTTCTCTGAAAATCCCTCAAGAAATCGCCTTCTCCCGAGCTCAAAAATCAAATTTGTGAATATGAACCTCAACCCTCGATTTTGCCCCTTTTTGCCCAGCGATCTTCGCACTTGCGGTCCATGGGTAGCACCTGCGATGCCGCATCTGCGGAAAATCCCTCGCAGGTGCAAAAATAACTTAAGAGGGCTGGGTCCGCATCTGTGGCAGTGGGGGCTACTCCTGCGCGTGCGCGCCTGCGGAACACTGTCCGCTTCTGTGGTCTTCCTCCGTGCCTGCGAATCCTTGGGCGCATCTGCGGGCATCGCAGATGCGGAAATTCCTCGCACCTGCGACCCCTGGTCAAGCCTCTGAAATCTGCATCTGCGCTTGTTCCTCCGCACGTGCGAGCCCACACCTGCGATCTCCCCTCCGCAGGTGCGAAACACCAGAACCAGCAAAAACTCAGTAACTTCTCTAAGTCCAAAATTCATGCTTTAAGCATCTGAAACACATCCGAGGCTCCAGGGACCTTAACCAAACATACTACCCGATCCTAAAATACCATACGAACTTAGTCGAGCCCTTAAACCACATCAAACAATGCTAAAATCATGAATCACCCTCCAATTCAAACTTATGAACTTGAAACTTCCAAATTCGACAACCGATGCCAAAACCAACCAAACCACGTCCGATTGACCTCAAATTTTGTACACAAGTCATATTCAACAATACGGACATACTCCAACTTCCGGAATCGGATTCCGATCCCGATATCAAAAATTCCACTACCAGATCAAAACTTCAAAAATTCGGCTTTCGCCATTTCTAGCCTAAATGAGTTACAGACTTCCAAAACATAATCCGGACATGATCCTAAGCCAAACATCACCCAACGGAGCTAACAGAATCGACGAAACAATATTCCGGAGTCGTCTTCACAAAGTTCCAACTACGGTGCCAATCCTAAGGTGTAAACCTCTATTTAGGGACTAAGTGTCCCAAACACTTCCAAAAACTGAAATGAAACCTCACGGCAAGTCACAATAGCATAAATAGATATGGGAGAAGCAGTTAATAGGGAATCAGGGCTAGAACTCTCAAGACGACCGGCCGGGTCGTCACAGGATCACTCTTCACACTAACTGAATCTCGCATAGAATCCATAAATGAAGAAAGCATCTCAATTGGAGAAAAGTTCGTTTTTCTGGGTAATTTGCTTGTCAACAAAATTCCACTCAAAAGTAGGTTCACGTAGTGATCTAAGTTCCATTTCCCATCGAGAGGTTATGATACTGGTAAAGAGTCCTATTCTTCTCCTTGAGTTATGAAATAATTCAATAGTTCCGGGCTCCCTCACTACATTCCAAGGCAAGCTCCTACTAGATCCTACTATTCCTGATATTCCTACTGGATTTGAGCAACTCAAGTATGAACACTGTATCGCTATCCCCCTCGCTTTGCCCCGCTATTTGGTTTAGGATGGATCTGGACTAGAAGCAAAAATACTGTAAATATGGCTTCTTTCTTTGTCTCCGCTGGACTCTTTTGTAATAGCTTGATGAGCTGAACCAACAAGAGATATTATGTTCTACCTTCTGCTTCGAGCCCGGCCGAGAGTGAGCTTCCCGATAGTCTCTTCCTTCCTAGAAATAGAACTCTAACTATCCCGTCCCGTCTCCTTACTCGAGATATCTGAGATAGCTCCGTAAACTAATAACTTATAATAGACGAGCCCATTATCCTTATGTTCTGAACTTGCTTCTTGGTACAAGGGGAGGGGTGAAGAATTCTAGTTCTAGTTCTTATTCTATCTAATCTTTAGTACCGCTTTGAGATTAAATCTTTAGAACCATGTGCCTAAGAGGGCGATGACCTTTATAGCCATAATTCTTCCTCCGGTTCTACCTCCTTCTGCAATAGTGATCTATCACGTCAATCCCACCTGCGAGCTATCCATTCTAACCTGTCTTTGCCTAGAAAGATACGTCTAGTTCTCCCTCCGCTTGCCTATCTCATTAGGAAATTAGAATAGTCTCTGATTTCAAAGAAAACGCTGAGGCGAGAGCTACACCTTCTGGATTCGGAGCAATAATTTCTATAAAGTAAGGAGATGCGCAGGAACGATCCCTAAAGCAAATACTCGGAATGCTCCACGACTAAGTATACCCATTTAAACTCGCTTTTGTTCAATTATAAAAAAATAAGCACTTTGATGAATATTTATAGCACCATTCAAGTAAATATAGATTAAGATCGTAGAAACATGAGCTTGTAATATAGCTATACCTAATTCCAGACCGGTTAATGCAAGAACTATAAATAAAGGACCAAGATCCCCTATGAAATATAAACGTTCATTCATACATAGCATAGTCCAAGAGAACCCACTTAGAATCTTTACTGAACTATGATCGGCTATTATATTAGCAAATAAACATATTCCTGAGGTTAATGCTCGAAAACAATAAGGGATTAGCTCAAGGAGTACTAAAAAAGGTGCTAATGGCAGTGGGATTCCTGTAGGTAATAAGAAGCTTAAAAAATGAAGCTCATTTTTTTGAAATTCCACTATAGTAATGCTAATAAAAATAGAAAATGAGAGACCCAAAGTAATGAGAAAATGACTTGTAACTGTGAAGCTATAAGGTATCATACACTGGGGATTACAAAATAATGAAAAATTAAAAGTGACCGAGATGCGAGGGAAAAATTTTTCTTTAACATTTTCTGAAAGACCACCTATTTGTTCGTTTACCGGGTTCAGCACGAAATCATAAATAAGCTCTACCAAGAATTGTCAAGCATTTGGTACTGAGTTTCCTCCCTTTTTAGTAACAAAATAAATCAATAGTAGGATCAAACGGAGAGTTAGTAGCATAAACAAAGATGGGTTTGTGAATGAGAAATATAAGTTTCCTATTTTCATAGGGAATCAATGGGATTATTTCAAATTGTTTAAGTGGGCTGGAGACGATCTGCGCTAGATCCAGTGTGAAATAAGTGAATTTATCCAGTTGAGGCATTCTTGATTGATTGAGACAAAACGATTCCCTCAATACAGCTTAAATCCGTCAAGTCTGTACGAGTAGTGAAGAAGTATAGAGCACTTTGGTTGGTTGTTGACCAACGGAAAGCATGGGACAAAGATGCACAAACGAAAAAGGGCTAAAAAAAGGACGAAGTAATTTCGTATATAAAGATATGTGTTTCCGGGTTTAGATCGAAATTATATCCCCCAAAACCTATACTCATTCGCGTTTCACTTATGCGTTTACAACATCCATTGCTTCTGACTATGTCGATGAAATAGGACCGCGAAAATAACCCACCACTAGAGCTTGATTTGCTCTCGCTCCGCTCGCTCCCACCTGTCTTCTTCCCACTATAGTGAAAGATCTTTCACTTCACCATAGCAAGAACTTCGCTAACCTTCTCGGCCAGTTAGTCTAACCGCAGGGATCCCCTCCTGCTTACCCACCCATCGTAAACGATTACTAACGGACTTGGAATATTTCAGTACTCGTATCTGTACGGCCCAAAAAATAGATTTTGATTTTATACCATTAAATTAATTAAAAAATAAGATTAAACACAGTCCATATCAATATTCAAGGACAGATCTAACATTTTATGAGAAGTATGTTAAAGTACAGCACTAAAAAAATAACTTTAGATAATAGTTAAGTAATAAAGACCTAGAAGAATAAAGAATATCTAATAAATATTGATAAATGACTTCTAAATAGTAAATAAGACAAAGATCACCCGACAAGGATGAGATTATCAGAAGTGTTTTCTGATAATGATGGGTGATGATAAACAATCGTGTATTCCAATCATTCTTGGATCGGGAGAGAGGTATAACAGGAGGAAAGTATAAAGTCAAGCTTTATTTCTATTCAATAAAGTAAGAATCTTGTACAGAGAATGTTGATGAATTTCTTTACAAAAGGTCCAATCCCCTTTTCTGATCTACATCTCTTTCTATTTATAAGGGCACCTGGGTCACGAAACCTTAGATAGTAACACAGAAGAATATTCTTTAGGGAATCTAAATCCTAAGACTGGTTATCACTTCGTGCTGAGAATTAACGCTTTTCCTCGTCTCCGTCTTCTGTCGATTCGGTTCGACCTCGACTTCGCTTTATCTTTCACCTTTGACTTGGACCTTTTGGAATCATATCGACACGTCACAACCTTCAATAACTTTTATTACTATTGACCGGGTCAAACATATAAAATAATTTTTTTGCTCATACAGTATCCATACCTGGATTCGTATCCCTGAATCTTAAAATTTAGATTTTGTCGAATCCGACTCTCGAATTCATACCCGTATCGGGTACCCGGATCCGAGTATGAACAACTTAGATTTATACCACACCAATAATAACATAATATTCATCTTCTGCATGCTTGTATTATCACCTAACTAGTTAATTAATGTAAAGGTTTACCTTATTTATTACTCGCTTTTGTCTCAAATTATCTGTCGTGTTTCTTTTTTATACGTCCCTTAAGAAAATATTAAATAGGATAGGTTTTGACTGTTTTACTCTTATTTATATTTTAAGATATAATTTCTCTTCATTTAATATTTAGTCATAATTGAGGTGTTTATAGTCTTCATGAATAATTATTACTAAGGGTAAAAAAGAAAAAAAAAATTAATTTTGTCTTGAACTTCTAAAATAACAAAATATTTTTAAACTACGACTGATAATATGAAACAGATGGAGTATTATTTATAGATCTATGTTACAATATCAGTCACTTTTAGTAGCCTATTTCTAGCCTTTTAAAAAAAAGTTGTAAATACAGATATTGACCAGCTTTTAAGTTTCCAATTTTTGCGTAAAGCTATGAAATATCTTTGGGGCAAATTTATGTTTTAATTTGAAAAAGCAATATGAAAGAAATTTCTTTAATGTGGTTACTAAAAATAGGTATGTCTATGTGACCCTTGACTTTCTAATTTGGTGTTTCGTAGGACAAAGAAATATGGATATATCGTGTCTAACAAGGTGACTAAGAATCCGAGGGCAACAATAGAGACATTACCCCGTCTTCTATTATTACTTAATTTCATAACTTTTTGCTATTCACGCTATATTAATTGGAATGGATGGGTATACGTACTAGTATTCCCAATTGTGGTACCATTTAATATTGTTGACTAAAATGGGGTCTTGAAAGAAGACGGGCTGATATGGTTATACTTTCAAGGATTCATTAATTTATTCTCTGAGAATATTATCTGCTAGTAAAAGCAGAACAAAAATCATCTGTAAAATTGATTGATCTTAATCCAAACCAAGTTGCCTATATAAAAATGTTATCTTTTTACATTTCAAAGGCATCTTCAGTTTAGTTCTTTTTTTTATCATATTTAGAACTTAACTGAAACGAACACCACCTTTTTTGAGAGTGCAGTCGAAAAGGAAGACGTGACAACTTAATTCACGTGCTCCCTTTTCTATTGCACTCTCTAGAATGGTGGTATTAACAATTATATATGTACAAACAATGTCATAGGTTATAGTTTCTAGGTAACGTTGTTTAAATATCTATTATTCTTAGGTTTGGTTTTGTCATTTTCTCCTCCATCATTTGTTCTTAAAGTTGTGGTCATGAATATGGAAGGAGGGAAATGTCAATTTGTTGCTCCGCCTCAATTTTGATCGTGTCCAATTTTACAAAGTTTAAGTATCTTTTACAACCCACTAAATAGCTAGCTAAACAAAATTTAAAAAGAGAGTAAATATATCTCCGGGCAGGGGCGGATTTATAGTTCAAATCATGGGAATGTGAACCGATAATCTCTCCGTCAAATTAGATATTTTACGTACGTATTTTCTATAATTAGTTTAAAATTATCTGTTGGCATCCATTGTAATATTTCACAATTTAAGTGAGGACATAATGGTCAATAGCAAAAAAAAAAAAAGAACAAAATGGGTCGTAGCCTTAAAAGAAGAAAGGAGCATCAAACTAAAGCAAATCAAATGGGCCTTGGAAAGAAAAAATGCAGCATAGGAGCTTCTGCCAAAACAGAAGCTATAGCAAAATTTTGGAGCAAACAAGAAGATAAAGAGAGGGGAAAAAAATCCTTTGCCTGCAGCAACGTTGAGCAGCAATAAAAGAAATTTGAATCAAGGTGAAATCTTCAGCAATTAGATTCTTTTAAAAGGAGAAATACAAAAGACATAGTCACTTGAATCAACAAAGAACAGAGCCAACGTAGAGAAGAAAATATAGGAAAAGAACAAGAATGGGAAGAAGAGAATGAAGAACTCAAGGTAATCCTTTTAGACTCCAGACTTACTGGTTTTTGTATGTCATGGGAAAATTAGGTATTGAATTTTTGATGGATTGAGATGAGATTACTAATTAAAAAAACTAGAAAAAAATGATAAGAGAACTCATGGAGCTTTTCATGAACCGAATGAATGAATAATGTGAATGTTCTTTAATTAGAAGATTATGGATTTGTTCGAGTTACCCATAGCATGGGTAAATATAATTTGATGAACTGAGAGTAAAACATGAAATTTCGAGGGTTGGGTATTTTAAATTAGTTATGAATTAGTCTAAGCAGGGAAATTAACACGACATCGATATAATGTGATTATAGATTGATTGAAGGAAGCCATACAGATTGCTCGAGTTACTAGTTTGATATTTTGACACGAGTATTGTGAGTAGTAATCTTACCGCAATTTCTATTTTCATAACATGCATGGTTTATACATTATTTTGAAATTAAAATGTGTTATTAAATATTTGAAATTGCATGTGGGACAAGTCCTTTACTTGATATGGTATTGAATAGTTTACTTGAGATGTTTACAGTTATTTAAAATGTTCTCACTGTTACTAGACATATTTTACTGTTACTTGAGATATGATTACCGTTACTGAAGCTGGATTACATGATTTGATAAGAATTGAAATGCCCTGTACTACTTTGAAAATACTTTCATGTGAATATTTACTGTTTACAAAGAAAAGTATAAATGGAAGGAGACTTTGAAGTATCTCGTAGCTAACGGCGGGTTCGTTAGACCTGGTGCACCTTGCATTTACAGATTACCGATTACAGTTATAGCCCTCGCTAGTGGGAAGGTAGAACTAGCATACAGTTATAGTTTTCCCTCGAGTAAGGACCTACAGTTATATTTGACTCCTTTTATGAAGGGGTCCACATAGTGATACATATTACATGATCCTTTCTTGGAAACCTCTCAAACATAAGGAATTGATATGACACAATGCTTACCGAGTTTATTACCGAATTGTTAAATTGATTTCTATTACAGGAAACACATGATGAGACTGATTATTCTTACCGTTTTGAAAGGACATTTTATTTTTATGATAATTTTTGAATTTTATTATACAAGCATGTATTTCTGACTTGTCCCCAATCAAAAACGGTTGTAGTTAAGTGTTATTACTCACTGAGCTAGCGACTCACTCCCCGCTATTTTTTTATACAGAGACAACAGTTAACGCGAGCGAGGATTTCGTTAATTAGAGTACACGAGTTGATAGTTCCTGGTGAGCCTCGCACTTGTTCGCGTGGGCAAAAAGTTTATTTATTGTTACTGTCTTTTTTTTTGAACTCTTAGAGTCGCTCCATAGTCATTTTTATTAGTATCATGAGTATTCATTTGTTATGTTGGACTAGTTACTAGTATTGCTCTTTCTTTCCGTATTTTTGAGATGGGCTTATTATTATTTTATTGATAAAGTTGGTAGTGTTGGTGAAAAGTCATTTTCGGTTAGTTCATGAAGATTGTGGTTGATTTAAGTGAATATTGGTTGGTTGTTAATTGTTTATGAGACAAGAAAACTTTTGGATAGTCCTAAAAGAGGGAAAACTCTATCCGATTTTCTGTAAAATATCGATGAGGCTTACTTGGGAGCACTTGCTCGTAAGCGCCGGTCATGATCCGAAATTGGGTCGTGACAAAGTTGGTATCAGAGATTTAGGTTATTAGTATGACTAATGGAGCACACGTCGGTAGTAGAATATCAATTATGGTTATGTAGCCGGCCATTCCCATAATCGTGATTCTGCGAGGATGTGATAGGCTACACTTGTCTTTTTCTTATTCTTTCGTACGTATGTGGTGATTAGGGTCAAATAAGTGAGTCTGTCACCGTTTATCTTATTCTAGTGTGACTCGGACCAATCACTTGATTTAAAAAAAACTTAGCTAGAGGTTCAAGGACATCAAATGCTGCCACTAGACAAGCAACTATGTCCTAGCAGAGGGAAGCGAGTGAAGTAGAAGATAAGTCCAATGAAAGGGTCGTTTTGCCACAATGAGGGCTTTCATATAGCTAAAATGTGTAATATAGTCTATTCATGAAATTAATACTAGTCCACCACTATAGCAATAAGGGATTGTTATCACAAAACTACTTACATACAAGCAAAATGAAATTGAGATAATGATATAATGGATATACAAGAGAAGATTGGGCATGAAAATATCTCTCTAGACAAGCACCTAGATTGACTAAGATTGTCGGGAACATAAATGCATCCTTAATAGAGTTCCTAAAATTGAGACTACTAATTTTATTTATGATAGTTTGGAGGATCCTCAGAGGTTTTTCATGGAATACTTAAGGCATTATGAACTCTAGGTATTCCAGTGGGAGGTCCGTGAAGCTAGAACCTTTCAAACTGGAGAACATGTCTAGTAAATACATGGCATGATATCATACTATTAAGAATACGGATAGGTGAAGATAACTGACTTGGGAACGAGTTCACTAAACTAATTTTGAATCACTTCATTCTTGGGACCGCAAATCGCTCGCATAATCGGTGACCAAAACAGCCAAAAATCTGTCCGAGTCTGCAGTCACTATGCGGCTCGCAGACCTGTTCTGCGGTCGTATAATGAACCGCAGAACAGTTATGCGGTCGCATAGTCGACCCCAAAATTTTATCCAAACTGGCCCAATTAACTGCCCTACTCTGCGGCCATTATGCGGTCCGCAGAGTGATTCTGCGGTCGCATAATGGACCGCAGAAACGCATAACATTGCCAAATATTTTTCCTTACTTTTCGATGCATTGTTCAACCCAAAAAGTCCGAACCCTCTATTATTAACCTCTACGCGTACCTTGGCATCACAGAACCAAGTTTTTAGGAAAAATGTTTATGGGGCCTTACAATTGGATAATCCGAGCGTACCATATAGATCTTGGAGAATACATTGAGATCTTGATTTCTTTTTTTTGAGATAGTTGAGATGCTTATCTACATTGTTCTAACTGAGTTTGTTTATAATAATATCTCTTAATTAAGCATCCATATGGATCTATATAAAGCCTTGTATGTTGGGCGGTGTCATTATCTTATCGGTGGATTTTTAACTCGATGACACTAAGTTATTAGGACAATCCTTAGAAAAAAAAATGTTAGGACTAGACTTGGTGTAAGAAGTGGTTGATAAGTCCATTTGATTTAGACAAAGATAGATCACATCACAAAGCAGATGAAAGTCTTGTGTAGATAAGAGAAAAAAATAGACTTAGAATTTTACAATTGGAAATCGAGCTTTTCTACGAGTCTCTCCCGTGAAAGACGGGATGCGATTTGGAAAAGAACTAAGTTAAGCCTAAGATCTATAGGGGTGTCTAAGATACTTGACCGAGTAAAAGTTGTGGCATACCATTTGGCGCTTCCTCATGAGTTATCTTTTATTCATCCAGTGTCTCCTGTCTCTATACTAAGAAAGTGTATATTAAACTCCTCTCATGTACTTGAAGAACTGAACTAAACTGCTTGATGAGAAGTTATCTTACAAGAAGGAGCCAACGGCTATTGCCGATAGGCAAGTAAGAAAGTTACGATCAAAAGAAATTTTATTCGTGAAGGTCATATGGAGAAATCATATTGTTGAAGAAGTTATTTGGGAAGTAAAAGATGGTATACAAGTAAAGTATCCCCACTTATTTCATATTATAGGTATGCACTTGATTTAAATTTGGGGACCAAATTTTATAAGGTGGGGAGAATATAATATCTCACAATTTAAGTGAGAACATAATGGTCAATAGCCAAAAAAAAAGAGCGAAATGGGTCGTAGCCCTAAAAGAAGAAAGGAAAAACGCAACATTGGAGCTTCTGCCAAAATAGAAGCTATAGCAAAATTTTGGAGCAAACAAAAAAATAAAGAGAGGGGAAAAAAAATACTTTGCCTACAGCAACGTTGAGCAGCAATAAAAGAAATTTGAATCAAGATGAAATCTTCAGCAATTAGATTCTTTTAAAAGGAGAAATACAAAAGAAATGGTCACTTGAATCAACAAAGAACAGAGCCAACGCAGAGAAGAAAATATAGGAAAAGAAAAAGAATGGGAAGAAGAGAATGAAGAACTCAAGGTAATCCTTTTAGACTCCAGACTTACTGATTTTTGTATGTCATAGGAAAATTAGGTATTGAATTTTTGATGGATTGAGATGAGATTACTAATAAAAAAAATAGAAAAAAATAATAAGAGAACTCATGGAACTTTTCATGAACCGAATGAATGAATAATGTGAATGTTCTTTAATTAGAAGATTATGGATTTGTTCGAGTTACCCATATCATGGGTAAATATAATTTGATGAACTAAGAGTAAAATATGAAATTTCGAGGGTTGGGTATTTTAAATTAGTTATGATTTCGCCTAAGCAGAGAAATTAACACGAGATCGATATAATGTGATTACAGATTGATTGAAGGAAGCCATACAGATTGCTCGAGTGACGAGTTTGATGTTTCGACACGAGTACTGTGAGTAGTAATTTTACCGTAATTTATATTTTCATAACCTGCATGGTTTATACATTATTTTAAAATTAAAATGTGTTACTAAATGTTTGAAATTGCATGTGGGGCAAGTCCTTTACTTGATATGGTACTGAATAGTTTACTCGAGATGTTTACAGTTATTTAAAATGTTCTCACTATTACTAGACATATTTTACTGTTACTTGAGATATGATTACCATTACTGAAGCTGGATTACATGATTTGATAAGAATTTAAATGCCCTGTACTATTTTGAAAATGCTTTCATGTGAATATTTACTGTTTACAAAGAAAAGTATAAATGAGAGGAGACTTTGAAGGATCTCGTAGCTAACGGCGGATTCGTTAGACCTGGTGCACCTTGTATTTACAGATTATCGATTACAGTTATAGCCCTCGCTAGTAGGAAGGTAGAACTAGCATACAGTTACAGTTTTTCCTCGAGTAGGGACCTATAGTTATATTTGATTTCTTTTACGAAGGGGTCCACGCAGTGATACAAATTACATGATCCTTTCTTGGAAACCTCCCAAACATAAGGAATTGATATGACACAATGCTTACCGAGTTTTTTTACCGAATTGTTCAATTGATTTCTGTTACAGGAAACACATGATGAAACTGATTATTCTTACCGTTTTGAAACTGCATTTTATTTTTATGATAATTTCTGAATTTTATTATACAAGCATGTATTTCTGACTTGTCCCCAATCAAAAACGGTTATCGTTAAGTGTTATTACTCACTGAGCCAGCGACTCACTCCCCGCTATTTTTTTATACAGAGACAACAGTTGACGCGAGTGAGGATTTCGTTAATTAGAGTACACGAGTTAATAGTTCCTGGTGAGCCTCGCACTTGTTCGCGTGGGCGAGGAGTGTTTCTACTTTTACTGTCTTTTCTTTTGAACTCTTAGAGTCGCTCCATAGTCATTTTTATTAGTGTCATGATGTCACGACCCAATTTCACCTATAGGTCGTGATGACGCCCAACACTACAGCTAGGCAAGCCAACAAATAAATTAAACCCATATTCAATTCTTTTAAAATTAATCGAGTAATTAAACTCTTCTTACTAGTAGGAAATTAGTAAATTAAAACAACCAAGAAGCAAACTTAAATCTGAACATTTAACTAGTGTGTGTGCCAAGACCTGGTGTCACAAGTGTATGAGCGTCTATTAGATTATACAAAACTCCAAATATTTGTCTGAAATAAAATAGACAGAATGTAAATATAAGAAGAGACACTGGTAGCTGCAGAACGGCTCAGAAAGGCAGCTCACCACTACGCCTCTGGATAACGTGGGTGTAAGACGATAGGTCCCCCACTAGTACTTGCCTTAGGTCCTGCACAAAAAGTGCAGCAAGTGTAGTATGAGTACGTAAACAACGTGTACCCAGTAAGTATCAAGCTTAATCTTGAAGTGGTAGAGACGAGATGGCCGACTTTGACACTCACTATGGGTCAGTAATAATAATTGAACTAGAACTAGAATATCTAAATCAACATGTTTCACAGAATATAACAATAATTTATTTAACCAGCAGAAATAATTAAATTCCTTCAATTTGCAACAATTCTCAATATATATTAAATTCCTTCAATTTCAATAAATATCTAATTTATCAATTAGCCTCATTTACAGAAATAACAATAATTCCTTAACAAGCAGGGATAATAATTCTTTAAATTCCAAAGATTTTCAATTTATCAATTAGCTTCACAAGCTGCAATAAACTATCAAAGTATTGTGTAATTATTATTATTAAGCACAATTTCTGCCGAGGTCGTACGACCCGATCCAGAGTACCGTGTACACTGTCGAGGTATGTGCGGCACGATCCATAGATGCCTCTATCCTGCCGAGGCATTTGGCCCGCTCCACAAGAAAGGGGGACATTTTCTTATGTACCTCCGGAAGGAGCGTATATTTATTATAAGATAAATTCGGGAGAATGAACAATTTCTTTTAACAATTAATTAATTTAAACAGAAAATCAAGCATATGAGATTTTCATCCTTTAATATTTTTATCTAACAATTCACAATATATATATATATATATATATATATATATATATATATATATATCAAATTATATTAATTAAACAAAGAATACAATTTACACAAGTAATTCATGCTTTGAGTCCTAAACTACCCGAACTTTAGCATTTATAGTAGCTACGCACGGACTCTCATCACCTCGTGCGTACGTAGCCCCCACAATTAGCAACAATTATTACTTTAATTACCTATGGGGTAATTTTTCCCTCACAAAATTAGACAAGAGACTTACCTCGTTTTGCTCCAATTTAATCCACTAGAAGGCCTTTTCCACGATTATCCAACTCTGCCTGGCTCGAATATAGCGAAAATAATTTGATACAATCACTAAAAATTATAGGAATCAATTCAATAAGAAAATACTACATTTTCAATAAAAGTCCGAAATTAATTTAAAAATCGTCTGTGGGGCCCACGACTCGGAATCCGGCGAAAGTTACGAAATATGAATGCCCACTCAACCACGCGTCTACCCATACCAAAATCACTAAATTCCGTTAACAATTCGGCCCTCAAATCGTCAAATCTATTCAAGAGGGTTTTCAAACTGTTTCCAACTTAATTCACCAATTAAATGATAAAAACAGTGATGGATTCGAGTAATTTAACCCATATTGAGTTAAGAACACTTACCCCATTGTTTTCTCTGAAAATCTCTCAAAAATCGTCCAAATCCGAGCTCCAAATCATTAAAAATGAAGTCCCATTTTCAGAACTTAAACTCTCTGCTCAGTGATTTCTTCTACGCGATCGCGAACTTCCTCACGCGATCGCGTAGCACAAAATTTTACTGCCCAGAAGATAACCCTACGTGATCGTAAAAAATCCCACGCGATCGCGAAGCACAGTCTCTACAAGCCTACGCGATTGTGAGCCTCCTCACGCGATCGTGAAGCATTAAGCACGTGGCCCAGCTCCTCCCCGATTTCCCCTATGCGATCGCAAATAACGACATGCGATCGCGATGCACAAGCTGGCCTAACCTACGCGATCGCGGACGTGCCCACGCGATCGCATAGAACAAATTTCCAACTGCTCAAATTAAGCCTACACGATCGCAACCTCATTCACGCGATCGCGTAGAACAAATCCACGTTTGCCCAAATTACTCTACGCGATCGCAGACCAACTTACGCGATCACGTATAAGGAAATCAGAAGAAACTTTCCAGCAGCTATCAGCAGTCTTCCAAAGGCCAAAGGTGATCCGTTAGTCGTTCGAAACTCACCCGAGCCCTTTGGGACCTCAACCAAATATACCAACAAGTCCCAATACATCATACGAACTTAGTCGAACCTTCAAATTACACCAAACAACGCTAAAACTATGAATCATCCTCCAATTTAAGCTTAATGAAACTTATGATTTCCAACTTCTACATTAGGTACCGAAACCTATCAAATCAAGTCCGATTGACCTCAAATTTTGCACACAAGCCATAAATGACATAGTAGAGCTATGAAAATTTTCGAAACTGGATTTCGACCCCGATCTCAAAAAGTCAACTCCCCGGTCAAACATCCAAACTTAAATTCCTATTTTAGCCATTTCAAGCCTAATTTAACTACGGATTTCCAAAAAAACTTTCGAACACGCTCCTAAGTCCAAAATCACCATACGGAGCTGTTGGAATTGTCAATATTCTATTCTGGGGTCGTTTTCTCAAAATGCTGACCAAAGTCAAACTTGGCCTTTTAAAGCCAACTTAAGGAACCAAGTGTTCTGATTTCAACCCAAATACTCCCAAATCCCAAACCAACCATCCCCGCAAGTCATAAATCATTAAAAGCACATACGAGAAGTTTTATTTTAGGGAACGAGATTGTAAAAGTTAAAATGATCGGTTGGGTCATTACATTCTCCACCTCTTAAACAAACGTTCGTCCTCGAACGGGTTTAGAATTGTACCTGGAGTGCTGCATAAGTGTGGATATCTTCTCCGCATATTTTCCTCGGCCTCCCAAGTCGCTTTCTCGACTGGTTGGCCCCTCCACTGGACTTTCACTGTAGTAATCTTTTTGGACCTCAACTGGCGAACCTGTTTATCAACAATGGAAACTGGTTCTTCTTCGTTGCCCAAACTATTATCCAGTTGAACTGTGCTGAAGTCTAGCACATGTGATAGGTCGGTATGATACTTTCGGAGCATAGATATATGGAAAACCGGATGAACTCCCGATAGACTGGGAGGCAATGCAAGCTCATAAGCAACCTCCCCAACTCGTCTCAACACCTCAAATGGGCCTATAAACCTTGGGCTCAACTTGCCATTCTTCCAAAATCTCATGATTCCCTTCATCGGAGAAACCTTTAAGAGAACTTTTTCACCCATCATAAAGGATAAATCACGCGCTTTCTGATCTGCGTAACTCTTCTGTCTGGACTGCACTGTATGAAGTCGCTCCTGAATCAACTTTACCTTTTCGAAGGCATCCTTCACCAAATCAGTACCATATAACTTAGCCTCACCGGGCTCAAACCACCCGATGGGCGAACGACATCGCCGACCATATAAAGCCTCAAATGGAGCCATCTCGATACTGGATTGGTAACTGTTATTATAAGCAAATTCGGCCAAAGGCAAGAAACGATCTCACTGACCTCCAAAGTCAATCACACATGCCCTGAGCATATCCTCCAAAATATAAATTGTCCGCTCTAACTGCCCGTCAGTCTGCGGATGAAAGGCGGTGCTGAGCTCTACACGGGTCCCCAATTCACTCTGTACTGCTCTCCAGAAATGTGAAGTAAACTGAGGGCCTCTATCTGATATGATAGAAATTGGCACACCATGCAACCGAACTATCTCTTGAATATATATCTGGGCCAACCTATCTGAAGTTTACGTAGTCACAACAGTAATAAAGTGTGCCGACTTGGTCAACCTGTCAACAATGACCCAAACTGCATCAAAGGCAACCCAACTACAAAGTCCATAGTGATACGTTCCCATTTCCACTCTGGTATAGTCATCTGCTGAAGTAGGCCACCTTGCCTCTGGTGCTCATATTTAACTTGCTGGCAATTTAGACACCTAGTTACATACTCAAGTATGTCCTTTTTCATTCGCCTCCACCAATAATACTGCCTCAAATCACGATACATCTTCGTAGCACCTGGATGAATAGAATACTAAGAACTGTGTGCTTCCTCTTGGATCTTCTTCCTCAGTCCATCCATATTAGGAACACATAGACGATCCTGGAGTCGCAGAACACCATCCGTTCCAATAGTTACTTCCTTGGCACCACCCCGTAGTACCGTTTCTCGAAGAACCATTAAGTGTGGATCATCATACTGGCGAGCGTTGATCTGTTCAAATAGTGAAGACTGAGCTACAACACATACAAGAACTCGGATGGGCTCTGAAATATCCAACCTCACAAGTCTGTTAGCCAAGGAATGAATATCCAAAGCTAATGGCCTCTCCTCTGCTAAAATGAAAGCCAAATTATCCATACTCTCCGCCTTTCTACTCAAGGCATCTGCAACCATATTTGCTTTGCCCGGATGATACAGGATAGTAATATCTTAATCTTTCAGTAATTCCAGCCATCTGCACTGCCTCAAATTTAGGTCCCTCTGCTTGAACAAATGCTGCAAACTGCGATGATCAGTGTAAATTTCACAAGAGACCCCATAAAGATAATGCCTCCAAATCTTTAGAGCGTGACCAATTGCAGCTAACTCCAAATCATGTACGGGATAATTCTCCTCATGGGGCTTCAGCTGACATGAAGCATATGCAATAACTCGCCCTTCCTGCATCAATACACAACCTAAGCCAACGCGTGAAGCATCGCAATACACTGTATACATCCCCGAACCGAAAGGCAACACTAACACTGGTGTTGTAGTCAATGAGCTTCTGAAAGCTCACCTCACAATCATCGAACCATCGGAATGGAGCACCCTTCTGGGTTAATTTGGTCACAGGTGCTGCAATAGATGAAAAACCTTCCACGAACCTACGATAATAATCTGCTAAACCCAAAAAACTCCTGATCTCGGTCGCCGAAGTGGGACGATGCTAGTTCTGAACTGCCTCAATCATTTTGGGATCAACCTTAATGCCCTCGCCCGATACAATATGCCCCAAAAATGCTACAAACTCTAGCCAAAACTCACATTTAGAGAACTTAGCATATAGCATTTGTTCTTGCAGCTTCTAAAGCACTACTCTCATATGCTGCTCGTGCTCCTCTTTACTGCGCGAGTAGATCAAAATGTCATCAATGAAGACAATGACAAACAAATCAATATATGGCCTGAATACCCCATTCATCAGATACATAAACGCTGCCGGGGCATTAGTCAAACCGAAAGACATCACCAGAAACTCATAATGACCATATCTAGTCCGAAAAGCAGTCTTCGAAACATCTGAATCCCGAATCTTCAACTGATGGTACCCCGACATCAAGTCGATCTTAGAGAATACCCTAGCACCGTGCAATTGGTCAAATAGATCATCAATACGCAGCAACGGGTACTTGTTCTTAATAGTGACTTTGTTCAATTGGCGATAATCAAAATATATTCGCATTGTTCCATCCTTCTTCTTCACAAATAATATCGGCGCACCCCAAGGCGATACACTCGGTCTGACGAACCCTTTGGCTAGTAACTCATCAAGTTGTTCTTTCAATTCTTTCGGATCCATGTGATACGGTGGGATATATATAGGCTGGGTATCTGGAGCCAAGTCAATACAGAAATCAATATCACGATCAGGTGGCATACCTGGAAGATCTGAAGGAAATACATCGGAGAACTCCCGAACTACAGGCACTAAATCAAAAGCAAGAGTCTCTGCAGTAGTATCCCGAACATAAGCTAGATAAGCTAAACAACCCTTCTCAACCATGTGTTGAGCCTTTATAAAAGAAATAACTCGATTAAATGAACTAACAGACGAACCCTTCCACTCCAACTTAGGCAATGCTGGAATAGCCAAGGTAACAGTCTTGGCATAATAATCTAGAATTGCATGATATGGAGATAACCAGTCCATGCCTAGAATAATTTCAAAATCGATCATCTCAAGCAATAGGAGATATGCTCTAGTTTCATAACCACATAATGTAATTGTACAGGACCGGTAGATCTGGTTCACAATAACAGAATCGCCCACAGGAGTGGACACATAAACAGGAGTACTCAAGGACTCACGAGAAACACCCAGGAATGGAGCAAATAGAGATGACACATATGAATATGTAGATCCTGGGTCAAATAATACTGAGGCATCTTTGCCGCAAACAGAAATAATACCTGTAATCACGGCATCTGAGGCCGCTGCATCTGGTCAAGCCGGAAAAGCATAGAACCGAGCTGGAGCGCCAACTGGTTGGCCTCCACCTCTAGGAAGGCCCCTACCCACATGTCCTCCACCTCTTGGTGGTCGGACGATTGGTGGAGTAACTGGTCCGGTAATCATAGGCTGCTGACCCTGTTGCACTAGTTTACCCCGAAGCCTGGGGCAAAATCTCTGTATGTGACTGGGATCCCCGCACTCGTAACAACTTTTTGGTGCGATGGCCTGCTGGCTAAGTGTCTTGCCTTGGGAACCTGAATACCCACTGGGAGGACGCTGAATAGCTGGTGGGCGATAAGAACTCTCTGGTATAGCACTGAGATAGGGTCACACTGGAGCACCTCGAGGAGGCGGTGGTGCTGGATATAGGGACCTGTTGGGCTGCCCTCTCACGAACTGACCTCTGCCCCCAGACAGAGCACCTCTGAACTCTCCAAAATACCTAAACCGCTTATCTCTCGTAACCTGCTCTCGGCTCCGCTGACGCACACCCTCAATCCTCCGGGCTATCTCCACGACTAGCTCATAAAAAGTACCCATCTTAACCTCTCGAGCCATAGTGGCCTGAATGACAGTATGTAAACCCGCAACAAACCTCCGCACTTTTTCTGCCTCAGTAGGGAGTATCATATGTGCATGGCGAAATAACTCAGAGAACCTCGCCTCAGAATCGGTCACTGACATCTGACCCTGCTGGAGCTGCTCAAACTGAAACCGCAACTCTTCCCTCGGAGAGGGCGGAATATACCTGTCAACGAAAATACAGGCGAATCTGTCCCAAGTCATGGGAAGAGAATCTGCTGGTCTGCCAAAAATATAAGACTGCCACCATCTATGGGCTCTGCCCTCTAGCTGAAAAGTAGCAAAGTCTACCCCATAAGACTTCAATATCCTCATGTTGTACAGTCCATCCTTGCACCGATCAATGAAATCCTGGGTATCCTCATGTCGCTCACCCCCAAAGACAGGAGGATGTAGTCTAGTCCATCTGTCCAATAGTTTATGCGGATCAGCGGCTGCAGCTGGCTTGGGCTCAGGTGTAGCTGTTGCCACTGGCTGGGCTCCACCCATGGGTAGTGCACCTTGGGTTTGATATACAGCAACTGCTATTCCATGAGCCTGCGCGTTAGGGGTCTTTGCTCCGATGTGGCTGGGTTTGCCGGAAATAAACCGGCCTGAGTCATATTGTCCATGAACCGCAGCATACGACCCATAACATCCTGGAATCCCGGTGCAGATGTGAAATCCACCATGTTCCTCAACAATGGGATTCTTTGCTGGACCCACTGGTGGCATAACTGGAACAGTCCTGGGTCGTCCTCGCCCTCTACCACGGGCTGGATCCCTCCCTCGGCCTCTGCCTCAGCCTCTAGTAACTGGGGGAGTAGCTCTTCCCTGGTCTGGAACCTCATTAGAGCGCGTTCTCACCATCTGTGAGAGAATAAGAGAAGGATATTTAGAACTACATCAATTGCATGATGGAATATGAAGAAAGGTAGTTTCCTAACATTCTATAGCCTCTCGAAGATAAGTACAGACGTTTTCGTACCGATCCGCAAGACTCTACTAGGCCTGCTCATAACTTGTGAGGCCTACGTGAACCTAGTGCTCTTATACCATATTGTCATGACCCAATTTTATCTATAGGTCGTGATGGCGCCCAACACTACAGTTAGGCAAGCCAACAAATAAAATAAACCCATATTCAATTCTTTTAAAATTAACCGAGTAATTAAACTCTTTTTACTAGCAGGAAATTAGTAAATTAAAACAACCAAGAAGCAAATTTAAATCCAAACATTTAACTAGTGTGTGTGCCAAGACCTGGTGTCATAAGTGTATGAGCATCTATTAGATTATACAAAACTCCAAATATTGTCTGAAATAAAATAGATAGAATGTAAATATAAGAAGGGACACTGGCAGCTGCAGAACGGCTCAGAAAGGCAGCTCACCAGTACGCTTCTGGATAACGTGGGTGTAAGACGATAGATCCCCCACTAGTACTTGCCTTAGGTCCTGCACAAAAAGTGCAGCAAGTGAGTATGAGTACGTAAACAACGTGTACCCAGTAAGTATCAAGCCTAATCTCGAAGTGGTAGAGACGAGATGGCCGACTTTGACACTCACTATGGGTCAATAATAATAATTGAAATAGAACTAGAATATCTAAATCAGCATGATTCACAGAATATAACAATAATTTATTTAACCAGCAGAAATAATTAAATTCCTTCAATTTGCAACAATTCTCAATATATATTAAATTCCTTCAATTCCAATAAATTTTCAATTTATCAATTAGCCTCATTTATAGAAATAACAATAACTCCTTAACAAGCAGGGATAATAATTCTTTAAATTCCAAAGATTTTCAATTTATTAATTAGCTTCACAAGCTGCAATAAACTATCAAAGTATCGTGTTATTATTATTATTAAGCACGATTTCTGCCGAAGTCGTATGGCCCGATCCAAAGTGTCGTGTACATTGCCGAGGGATGTGCGACACGATCCATAGATGCATCTATCCTGCTGAGGTGCTCGGCCCGCTCCACAAGAAAGGAGGACATTTTCTTAGGTACCTCCAGAAGGAGAGTATATTTATTATAAGATAAATTCGGGAGAATGAACAATTATTTTTTAATAATTAATTAATTTAAACAGAAAATCAAGCAAATGAGATTTTCATCCTATAGATTTTCATCCTTTAATATTTTTATCTAACAATTCACAATATATATATATATATATATATATATATATATATATCAAATAATATTAATTAAACAAAGAATACAATTTACACAAGTAATTCATGCTTTGAGTCCTAAACTACCCGGACTTTAGCATTAATAGTAGCTACGCACGGACTCTCGTCACCTCATGCGTACGTAGCCCCCACAATTAGCAATAATTATTACTTTAATTACCTATGGGGTAATTTCCCCCTCACAAGATTAGACAAGAGACTTACCTCGTCTTGCTCCAATTTAATCCACTAGAAGGCCTTTTTCATGATTATCCAACTCTGTCTCGCTTGAATCTAGCCAAAATAATTCGATAAAATCATTAAAAATTATAGGAATCAATTCTATAAGAAAATACTATATTTTTCAATAAAAGTCCGAAATCAATTTAAAAATCGTCTGTGGGGCTCACGTCTCGGAATCCGGCGAAAGTTACGAAATATGAACGCCCACTCAACCACGAGTCTACCCATACCAAAATCACTAAATTCCGATAATAATTCGGCCCTCAAATCCTAAAATCTATCCAAGAGGGTTTTCAAACTTTTTCCAACTTAATTCACCAATTAAATGATAAAAACAGTGATGGATTCGGGTAATTTAACCAATATTGAGTTAAAAATACTTACCCCGTTGTTTTCTCTGAATATCTCCCAAAATTCGTCCAAATCCGAGCTCCAAATCGTTAAAAATGAAGTCCCATTTTCAGAACTTAAACTCTCTGCTCAGTGATTTCTTCTACGCGATCGCGAACTTCCTCACGCGATCGCGTAGCACAAAATTTTACTGCCCAGAAGATAACCTTACGTGATCGAGGAAAATCCCATGCGATTGCGAAGCACAGTCTCCGCAAGCCTACGTGATCGCGAGTCTCCTCACGCGAACGCGAAGCATTAAGCACATGGCCCAGCTCCTCCCCAGTTTCCCCTACGCGATCGCAAACAACTACACGCGATCGCGATGCATAAGCTGGCCTAACCTACGCGATCGCAGACGTGCCCACGCGATCGCATAGAACAAATTTTCAACTGCTCAAATTAAGCCTACGCGATCGCAACCTCACTCACGTGATCGCGTAGAACAAATCCACCTCTGCCCAAATTGCTCTACGCGATTTTAGACCAACTTACGCGATCGCGTATAAGGAAATCAGAAGAAAGTTTTCAGCAGCTATCAGCAGTCTTCCAAAAGCCAAAGGTGATCCGTTAGTCGTCCGAAACTCAACCGAGCCCCTCGGGACCCCAACCAAATATACCAACAAGTCCCAATACAGCATACGAACTTAGTCGAACCTTCAAATCACACCAAACAACGCTAAAACTACGAATCATCCTCAAATTCAAGCTTAATGAAACTTAAGATTTCCAACTTCTACATTAGGTACCGAAACCTATCAAATCAAGTCCGATTGACCAAAAATTTTGTACACAAGTCATAAATGACATAACAGAGCTATAAAAATTTTTGGAATTGGATTCCGACCTCGATATCAAAAAGTCAACTCCTTGGTCAAACTTCCAAACTTAAATTCCTATTTTAGCCATTTAAAGCCAAATTTAACTACGGACTTCCAAAAAAAAAATTCAAATACGCTCCTAAGTCCAAAATTACCATACAGAGCTGTTGGAATCGTCAATATTCTATTCCGGGGTCGTTTTCTCAAAATGTTGACCGAAGTCAAACTTGGCCTTTTAAAACCAACTTAAGGAACCAAGTGTTTTGATTTCAACCCAAACACTCCCGAATCCCGAACCAACTATCGCAAGTTATAGATCATTAAAAGCACATACGAGAAGTTTTATTTTAGGAAACGGGGTTCTCAAAGTTAAAATGACCGATTGGATCATTACACATGAGTATTCATTTGTTATATTGGACTAGTTACTAGTATTGCACTTTCTTTCCGTACTTTTGAGATGGGCTTAGTATTATTTTTTTGATAAGGTTGGTAGTGTTGGTGAAAAGCCATTTTCGGTTTGTTCATGAAGATTGTGGTTGATTTAGGTGAATATTGGTTGGTTGTTAATTGTTTATGAGACAAAAAATTTTTTGGATAGTCCTAAAAGAGGGGAAACTCTGTCCGATTTTCTGTAAAATATCGATGAGGCTTACTTGGGAGCACTTGCTCCTAAGCGCCGGTCATGATCCTAAATTGGGTCGTGACAAAGTTTGTATCAGAGCTTTAGGTTATTCCTATGACTAATAGAGCACACGTCGATAGTAGAATCTCAATTATGGTTATGTAGCCGGCCATTCCCATAATCATGATTCTGCGAGGATGTGATAGGATGTATCTTGTCTTTTTCTTATTCTTTCGTATGTATGTGGCGATTAGGGTCAAATAAATGAGTCTGTCACCCTTTATCTTATTCTAGTATGACTCGGACCAATCGCGCGATAAAAAGTAAAAAATAAAAAACTTAGCTAGAGGTTCAAGGAGATCAAATGCTGCCACTAAACAAGCAACTATGTCCTAGCAGAGGGAAGCGAGTGAAGTAGAAGATAAGTCCAATGAAAGGGTCGTTTTTCCGCAATGAGGGCTTGCATATTGCTAAAATGTGTAATATAGTCTATTCATGAAATTAATATTAGTCCACCACTATAGCAATAAGGGATTGTTATCACAAAGCTACTTACATACAAACAAAGTGAAATTGAGATCTTGATATAATGGATATACAAGAGAAGATGTTTCTATGTAAAAATGTTTAAATGTCTATTATTCTTAGGTTTGGTTTTTGTCATTTTTTCCTTCATCATTTGTTCGTAAAGTTGTGGTCATGAATTTGGAAGGAGGGAAATGTCAATTTGTTGCTCCGCCTCAATTTTGATAATGTCCAATTTTACAAAGTTTAAGTATCTTTTATACCCCACTAAATAGCTAGCTCAACAAAATTTAAAAAGAGTGAGAGAATATATCTCCGGGCAGGGGCAGATTTATAGTTTAAATCATGGGACACGTGAACCGATAGTCTCTCCGTCAAATTAGATATTTTACGTACGTATTTTCTATAATTAGTCTAAAATTATCTGTTGGCATCCATGCTCCAAAAAAACTGAATCGTGCACTTGGTTAAAATATTAGGTTATTCACCCAGAAGGAACCAATCTCCAACTGCTTGAGTAATTTTCTTTATAATATAATGAGAAGTAAGTCTCAAACGTCAAAATAAAACACTGAGAAAATTTTGGAAAAGAAAAAGAGAAATGATTAATGCTAAAAAGCAAACAGAATATTGCAGTGAAGTTGTTTTAATTCCATTTATAAGTGCTCTTAAAAATTTCAGGAGGAAACCAAAGAGGAAGCACTCACAAATGGGGTGTCCCGATGCATGTGAATTGTGATGATACGTTTTTACATAATGGTTCATGTCCAGTTTAGTACAATCATACACAGGTTGTATCTTGAGTTCAATAATCTTGTTTTTGTAGAAGCTTTGTTCAAGTCACTAACTTGAAGCGAGGAAGAGGGATTTTTGTTCCTCAAGACTATTCAGATAATATAGTCAATAAGTTAATTATATCACACTTTCCATCTTTATGTTCGTACATCTCATATTTATATATGTCCGTAAAATTTATCAAATTAGAGCGACCTTAAGATAATTAAATGAGCCCACTCAAATATTAAGTTGCATAAAAGTTAATGAAATTTTCCGGGATGTAACTGCTCCTCCGACCGCTTCCAAATCGGGGTAAGGCGCCTTCTACCTCTTGCTCACACGGCGACACTCTTTCGCCCCTTTTGCATGCTTGTTTGTATTCTTTTATCTTTGTACCGTAAGACCCTCCGCCCAATAGAGTTGAAGATATTCCTCTACACATTCTTGCTGACAAACATCTTCTTCTTTAGGTGTTAATGTACAATTTACCAATGCTTTAGGAAATACTAATATTAAGAGAAATGTGCAAAGGTGCAACAACACCATGTTTTGTTTGCCTGACATTTTCGGTTTTCAATTGATTTCAAGAATACTTTCAAGAAGATGATCAAGTAAAGATATCTTACAGTTTCGGAAGTCAAATTATGTGTTCATTGACAAATGCAGCAGGTTGGTTTGGTCGAATTCAATTGAGACCAATGGGAAGTTCGATAAATAGTTGTTTGGTATTGTAACGTACAAGTGTATTTACTCTTTAGGGGGTTATAGAAAAGTTTAGTTTTTCACCATAATAATGATTAATAATTTGGAAAAGGGAATGAACATGCACCCCACTTACATTGAAACTTGACTAGTTTTCTTTATTGCTAAGGTGAAAGAACTGTCCGAAGGTTTCAAGATCACAAACAAAAATATAATGTAGTCCATAGATTGTAATCTAATTGCATATTCGAGGACAAAAAGGATGCAATTAGAGAAAGCTAATAGATAGATTAAATACTTTCACTTTTTTATGTTATGGCAATTAGATAGGTAATATTTGTTAGGATCGAAATAACATAGTGCATGCGCAAGCTAACAATGCAAAGCTGGTGGACGATAAATTAAACGAGAAAGAAAATATACTAAAGAATGGGATATTATAATCGGGTTTGGTCAATTAACCTACATATAAAAACTAGTATAAAAATTAAAAAACTATTGAGAGAAACATCTCTCCCTAAAGAAGAATCTTTATTGACTACATTGTGAATGATATTGTTGTTGTTCTTGTTGAGAAGAAAATGTCAATTTATAAAAGTACAAAACTTCTCCTCCAAAAAAAAGGATAAGGCATATGAAAGAAATTTATTTCTTTTAGGAGTCTTTTTCCCTTCATTCAAGAAAGAGAGTCCTAATAGATTAAAAAATTCAAGGCAAAATCCTAACAATTCTCCCCTTGGTCTGAATTTTTTTGACAAAATTTGATTCACCCTTTTCACATAATCATCATCACTACTGCTTGTCATGATTAAAAATGGGTATGAATTAAAATTGGAGTCATGTGCATTAAAAGTCAGCACAGGTTAAAAGTGACTTTTGGTTTTAAAATTGCAGCAGCAGAAATGTTGAAAATATATGGTTGAAAGTCTCCATATGTAATATTTTAGACTGATTTTTTCTTCTTTTTTTTTTGTTGACAAGAGTGGGTTGCTCTAGTGGTGAGCACCCTCCACTTCCAACCAAGAGGTTGTGAGTTCGAGTCACCCCAAGAGCAAGGTGGGGAGTTCTTGGAGGGAGGGAGCCGATGATCTATCGGAAACAGCCTCTCTACCCCTGGGTAGGGGTAAGGTCTCCGTACAAACTACCCTCCCTAGACCCCACTAGTGGGATTATATTGGGTTGTTGTTGTTGTTATTTTTTTTTGTTGACAAAAGCTTCATTATCATCAAATTGGCCGTTGCTTGATCTGAACCCGCTTTGAACTTGTTTTCAACCTCGATTTAATCATTGGCTCTAAACCATTGGCTCTGGTACTACTTGTTGGGATTGAAATAATATGGTGCATGCGAGAGCTAACAATGCAAAGCTGATGGATGATAAATCAAACAAGAAAGAAAATATACTAAAGAATAGGACATTATAATCAGGTTTGATCAACGTTTGGTCAATTGACCTACATATAAAATTTAGTATAAAAATAAAAACCTATTGAGAGAAAAATCTAAAACAAGAATCTTTATTGACTGCATTGTGAATGCTAATGTTGTTGTTCTTGTTGTGAAGAAAATGTCAAATTATAGAAGTAGAAAACTTCTCCTCTAAGAAAAAGATAAGGCATATGAAATAGATTTATTCCTTTTAGGAGTCTTTTTTCCTTACTTCAAGAAAGAGAGTCATAATAGATTAAAATATTCAGGGCAAAATTCTAACAATATTTTGTAGGAAGGTCTAACTCAGAGCCGGATTCAAGATTTTTTAAGTCGTGGGTGCTTAATAGTTTTTAACTGAACTGTCGATGATGAATGATGAAAAGTGCTTGTTTTTTAGTATGTTTGCATATCATTTTGTATGTGAGTGGCGGGAGATTACATGCTTATAAATATAAAATATGCTCATTACATGTTTATTGTGTGTATGAATGAGTTTGGATAGAAGTTGGCGAAAATCAGATGATTTAATGCAAAAAAAAGTTAAGAGGCCAAAATTGGGAGCGTGTCACAATTGGTGCATTACATGAAAGGTAGGCGTGAAATGGCCTAGGAAGTGAACCAAAATCAGTGAAGTATGGCACTTTGGCACCAACCCCCAACATGTGAAAGAAACAAAGAAGAAAAAAGCTGGGAGCGTGCCTAGGGGTCGCGCGTTGCACCAATCCCCAACACACGACTCAACTTCTCCTTTTAGAGATAGGAGTGCTCAAGGCCTATCCATACAAACCCTAATTGATATAAATACATCATAAAACGCCCTTTCGAAGGGGGAGACACTACTTTAAGGTTAGATATGAAACCACAACATGTGCATTTGAATGCCAAGCCTTCCCTTAACACCACAAGGGACACTGTTGTTAGGCAGAAGCATCAATAGGCACATATAGATGCTAATAATGGTGCTAACAATGCTAAGGAACCTAAAAGGACTCTACAGCCAGATAATAAAAAGCCAATTAACAGGAAGGCTATTTCTAAGAGACATAGAATACAAATTAGGCTTAGAACAAAAAAAATAAAATGGGTGGTCAGACAAAAAGGGCCTAATGTGGATCAACAGAAACAAGCTAATGCAAATGAGGAGATACACAGTTTGTTACAAGACAATTTTGTGGTGGTTGTGACTTCACAGAAGAACCACTCTGCATTGAAGTTGCCCAAAGTCATTAGATCCCCTATCCCTGTATCCAATTCTTTCCAACACCTTGCTCTACTAAAGGATGCTGGAACATCTAATGAGGTTATTAACACAGACTGTGGGATAGCTACTGACGCTACACCTTTTGTTAATAATGATATAGACAATTCGCTTAGGGCGGGTGACAAAATGATTGTATGTACCAATGCTGATTCTGTTGGGTCCAAGAAGGGGTGTTCTATTATTGCTAACGCTTCCAATAATATTACTAGTAAGGCAACGATGGATACTTAGGAACATTTGCAGGCTAGAGACTCTTCTCATACTCTTATTTTTATATCCAATCCAGATGTTAATAAAGTCAGTAAGGATGGTCCCAATATAACAACCAAAGATTTAAACTTTTATAATATAGACAGTCAGTCCTAAGATCGTTGATAGTGGAAGGCATCACTTTAAGGGTCCATCTTTGGAGTCTCCAACCAACTTTAGAGAACATGCATAGCTCACATGAACAAACGAAGGTTAACAGTGGTATTCAAAAAGGATACAATGAATGCATTACCAACCAACTACTGGTACAGTCTGAAGTAAATAACTTGGAGCCAATAGATCATAGGGAACAATATGAAATGTACAAATTTTGTGAGAGCTCCAGTGAGTATGAAACTGAAGGAAATCAAGAAGAGAGCTCAGAAAAAATGAGGATGAAGATAGGTATGAAGAGTGTAACTCTACAGATGAGGAAGAGTTATTAAGTGCAATTTCTCCTAAAACCTCATGGGTAGATCAAACAACTGAAAATGTAGTCATTCAGCAAACTAATGATCTCATTATGGCAGGAAATGTATCCCCTAGACAGAGGAATAAAAATAGGATAAAAGAAACCAAAAGCACTAGAATTCTAGGCCCCTTAACCAAGGCTAAAATTAAAACCAAAAATTTGTCCCTCACCCCCATACTATATTAAATGCTTAGTTCCATTATCTGGACTATTACGGGCATAAAGTCTAGAGGGGTTTTTGAAATACTGAAGTTTTTACCCAACTTGTATAAATTACTATTTATTTCTATACAAGAACCTTTTGTAGCCAATCACATTGATTTTTACAAAAAGGCTCTCGGTTTTGACAGTTGTCATACTAGTAGAAATGAGAAGATTTGGATCTTTTGGAACTCTCAACTCAATGCTACTATATTCTGTGAAGATGATCAACAGGTCATGCCAAAAATGAATCAGAGGGGTGAAAATACTACTTTCTGGATGACTGTTATCTATGCTAAAACAAAGAGAGCTTTGGGGTTACCTCTATGGGAAAGTCTCAAACAGTGTAATCAGAATATTAATGGGCCTTGGTGTATTTCTGGTGACTTCAATATTATAACAGAAGCTGGTGAGAAGAAAGGAGGAGTTCCACATAGAATGGAGAAGAGTTGGGATTTCATCTCTTGCATCGGAGAATATGGTATGGTTGATGCGAGTTTCAATGGGCCGAGATTTACTTGGTGAAATGAAAGGGGTAATGGATAGAGAATCTGGAAAAGATTAGATAGAGTGCTTCTTAATAATGAATGGACTAGCTCTTTTCCCAGAAATAAGATCGAGCATCTGGCTAGAACGAGATCATATCACACACCTATGGTGATTAAATGCACTCTCTCAGAGCAGAGCTTCATCAGATATTTTCACTTCTTAAACTTCTGGATAGATCAACCTAATTTTGCTTCTATGGTTGAATAAACTTGGGTTACTAAAGTAGAAGGAAACATAATGTGGAAGTTTCAACAAAAGATGAAGCAGGTTACTAGAAGACTAATGACTTGGTCCAAAGAACAAATTGGAGATGTTTTCTTAAATTTGAAAGAATAGGAACACAAGCTGCTTCACCTTGAATTGCAGTATATTGATAGTAATAAGGAGATGCACAGAGCTGAACTACACATGGCTCAAGCTCAATACACCATGTGGCTTAAGGTTGAGAAAACACTCCTCAAACAAAAAGCCAATATCAAGTGGCTGGAGGAAGGGGATTCCAACAGCAAATACTTTCATACCATTATTAATGAGAGAAGCAGAAAACTTACTCTTCACAAAATCAAGAATCAAGATGGGCAATATCTTCAGGGTGATCAGGAAATTGGTTAAGGTGCTATCGAATTTTTCGAAAATTTGTTCACAAAATATAGCCAATCTCCTCAATTACAATATCTGGATTGTATTGAACCCATCATCACTCTGGATGAGAATGAGAAATTATGCTCTATTCTAGGGGAAGAAGAAATCAAGGAGGTACTGTTCAACATGGACAACAACAGTGCCCCAGGTCCGGATGAATTTGGTGGAGCTTTTTACCAAGGATGCTGGGCTATCGTTAAATATGATCTTGTAGAACTGATACATACTTTCTTTAATGGTAACAGGCTAACCAGGTATTATACAAGTTCATGCTTGGTTCTTTCACCTTAAATTGATCATCCAGAGACATTCTCTGATTTCAGACCCATTAGTCTTAGTAATTTTTATACTAAGATAATCTCTAAGAAATGGAAAATAGATTGAACACCATTCTCCCAAAACTTATTGCAGAGAACCAGAGTGGCTTTGTCTCTGGTAGACTAATTACTGAAAGTATTTTACTTGCTCAAGAAATAGTTCATGACATTAACAAGGATAATGAGGGGTAATGTTATTATCAAGCTAGACATGGCAAAGGCATATGATAGGGTGAACTGGGAGTTTATATTAGAAGTGTTGAGAAAATTTAGCTTTTCTGAAGTTTGGATTGACATTATTTGGAGATCTATTTCTAACAATTGATATTCAATTCTAATTAATGGCAACAGAAAAAGTTTCTTTCATTCTACCAGAGGGCTTAAACATGGATATCCTCTGTAACCATCTTTATTTATTATTGGAGCTGAAGTACTTTTCAAGTTCCTCAATCGTTTGATTTCCAATGAGCTATTCAAGGGTTACTCAATGCAGAGGGCAGGACCTCAAATTATTCATCTAGCATATGCTGATGATGTAATGATTTTTACATCTGGATCCAAGATCTCTCCTGAACTTGTCATGCAACAACTCAGTAAATATGAGAGATGCTCAAGACAGTCTATCAACAGCGCCAAAAGTTGTTTTCTTGTTAACCCCAAAGCTGAACTAGAACATATCTCAGAGATCAAAATTATTACTGGTTTTAGGCACATTGAATTTTCTACTTCTTAATTGGGATGTCCACTTTATGTCGGTCATACAAGGATATCTCACTTTAGTGATTCAGTGGAGAGGATTGTAAGGAAGACCAATGGGTGTCAAGGCAAGCTTCTATCTATCGGAGGGAGATAAATCCTAATTAAACATGTACTTCAATCTCAACCTTTGCATCCTTTAGCTGCTATGGTACCACCGAAAACCATCTTCAAACAAATTGAAAAATATCTGGGCAAGTTTTACTGGGGTACCTCTGATGAGAAACAAAATTACCATTGGAGTTCATGGGCTAATATGTGTTTTCCTAAAGAAGAATGAGGCATCAAATTGAGATGATTGATGTATGTTGGCCTATCTTTCTCTATGAAGAGATAGTGGAGATTCAAAACCACTAACTCTCTATGGGCAAAATTCTTGAGATCTAAATATTGTAGTAGAATACATCCGGTCATGAAGAAAAAGAATCAGAAGGACTCACATAGTTGGAAGAATCTGTTAGATATCAGAAAACAAACAGAGAAACATATTCTCTAGAAATGCAATGGAGGTAATATTAGCCTTTGGTGAGATAATTGGCTAGACATAGATGCTTTAGCTAATATTGTCCAATTAGATGAGTCACATAACAAGAGAATGATCAAGCAGGTTAGAATAGGCTCATCTTTACATTTTGAGGAATTTCAGCAGCTCCTGAAATACATTACGGAGCTCATCAATTCAACCAATTTGGGAGATCCTATTCTCGCTGATATAGTTGTGTAGACTCCTTCAACCACCGGATCCTTTACCACTTCTTCAGCTTAATTGGAAGATTGTTAGAAAATCACGAGAAACAACTCCAGAATTTCAAGGACTTTGGCACAAATACCTCCCTTCAAGATGTCCTTTTTGGTATGCAGATTGATTAAGAGGAAATTGCCAATTGATGACATAATTATCAGATTTGGACAACATATAGTTTCCAGATACAATTGTTGAAAGACACCACAACTTGAGACTATACACCATATTTTTGTTACCGGAGAGCTAGCTAAGAACACTTGGAGGCAATTTGAGGCTCCTCTAGGGATCATTTGGGATGATAAGCCTATTTTAACTATACTCAGCAACTGGTGGCGCCTCAAAGCTAAGAACAAGGTACTTCAGGTCATTAACAATATTACCCATATTATTATTTGTTGGGAATTATGGAAGGCTAGATATGATTATAGATATGGGGATATTAAAATATCCTCTGCAAAAATATATTTTCAAATTATCTCACTTGAGATGGGTGATTTCTAAGCACAATGTTTAGATAGAAGGGGTTGTTCCTTGGTGCGGGATTTATGATAGGCTTCTATCCTTAACTGCTAAGATTGTATGTTTTTTGGTGAAATAGACAAACCAACCTTTGGAGGGGCCAAACGCAATACAAATGGAAGCAAACAAGGAAATAACTCTATAGGGGCTAGAGGAATCCTAAGGAACCATAGAGGTGATTTGATCATGGAATTATCATAGAGTTTAGGCACTGGTACTCAGGGGCAGAGCCAGTGTTCTAGCTACGGGTTCGGCGGACCCAGTAGCTTTGGTTCAAACCTTGTATTTGCCTTGAATAATTTAGTGATTATTTATAATTTAATAATTTAGAACTCAGTAACTTAAAATGCTTAGAATTACAAACGGATAAACTTGAAATCCTAACTCTGCCTCTGCTGGTACTAGTAACTTGGCAGAAGCTAAGGTAGATCTACTTAGATTAAAATGGCATCATTCTAATTGCTATGATAGGGTTATTTTGGAGTGTGATTCTAAATTGGTAGTTGATATGTTGAACAATATTTATTCTCCTCCATGGAACATTGAGGATATCATTAGGGAGGCTCAACAATACATTCATTGTTATAGGGAAGCGAATAATGGGGCAGATATTTTAGCTAAATAAAGCCATGATATTCAGAAGTTGTAATCTACAATCAAATGAATCTTCCGAAGCAAGGTATAGGCCACTACAGACTCGACAGGATGCAGGTTCCTAATTTAAGGTACAAAATTGTTAAAAATCTTTTTGTACAGGATTCTTAGTACCTTGTACCCTTGTTTTGTAATTTCCTATATGTTTAGTCTTTTTGCATTTTAAAAACTTAGTCTTGGGGCACTAGATGCTTTTGATAGTCAGCACATACTACTGTTCTATAATTCTCCATTGGTTCTATTTTATGTACCGGTAAGGTCGAATTTCTAGGTGGTACTTATTAATGGGAGGTTTGGTTTTATGTCCCCCTCCTTTTGTACTTTTTTCTTATATTATAAATAAGGCAGGGGTCAATGCCAAACTCCCCCATCACCACAGGAGGTGAAAGCCTGGGTCGATGGATTCATTTTTAAAAAATGAGGCGAGAACACGCTAGGAGCAAGGAGGAAGATTCAACCACGAGTTTTTTCCTTCTTCTTCCTATTTTTGATTGTTGGTTATGACTTTTAGTATTGTAGTATTACATACTATTATGAGTATCTAATTTATTATCTAGAGTTTTGATGGAACCTTTTGGAGGATGAATTCTTGCTACGTTTTAATTAAATTTAGCCTTTGGAGTTTTTCACTTGTTTAACTACGTGCTTATTTCAGTTAATTGAATGGTCATCCATTGATTGTGCCTATTTATTATGTATTACTTGAGAAAGAGTATATATTTAGGTAGTATTTGAATAACATCACTCATAACGTATGTGAGAAATTAATACAACGGATTTAAAGGTGGGTTTAGGAATAACAAAGCCTTGACGTGGTCATACTGAGCGGTAAGATAAAGGCAGCTAGCATAGTTCGAGAGAATATGTCTAGCAAATTGTTATAGTTGCTCGAAAGAGAATTATGATACATGAAGTGCTTACAATCAATAGAGAATACTCAGGAGAAATTATAGGAGATGTAGGGATGGATTCCGAAAATTGGAAAAATTATAACTCTAGGCCTCCTTAATTTTATCTCCAACTCTAAGTCTCCTTAGTTGTTAATTTACTACTTTGATTTGTTAGTTAATTAGTTAGACATAAGAATCTTAATATTTATAACTTAGGAATTGTTCGAGCTTGTCTTCTTAGTGATAGTGAACAGTTGTAGCTAGACCTTAGTTCTCTGTGGGATTCAACTCCGGACTTTTAGACCGAATTATATTTGCAGAGATCGCTTATCTTTTTTAGGACTAGAGTTGGGCGTGCTCAGTATACTTTTAAAATTGGGTGCTCAATCAATATTTTTGTATATAATTACGAGTTCCCAACATAGAAATATAATGTTTGGCTAAAAAACAATCGGTGCGTAATCACCCATAAGGTTCAATGTAGATCTACCATTAGTCTAATTCTAGAGTCCATATGAACTAACAGTTGTAAAAAGGCATAATTGGTTGAATAAATTTTATTCTCGACCCCTAACCCACCCCCACCTCCCACCCTCCCCAAAAAAAACTTTAATTACTAGTTTACCATTATATGAACTTTGCTATAGTTTCACAAATAGTACTATTTATCCTTGAAACAGATAAGAATTAAATTTATACACGGTTTTAAGGATATGTGGATTGATTCAATACAAGTAATTAAGGATGTTAAATATACGAATTAAGGATAAAACTAAATAACCAAACTAATTGTGACGTTGAGCCGGGTCTCGGATTTAAGCTTAGCGATAGTTCTGCCCTCGGTCGGATTCTCGGTTCGAAACCAGATATATAAGAAGAGTTATGATTAATAAACACTTTTCAATAGCTAAAAAGAATAGAAATGAGTTTGTATTGCCTTGATATGCGTGTTACAATGTATGTATTGAATCAGAAACTTTTCCTTTATATAGTAGGGGAGTTTTACCCTTACTGCCATTCTAAAAAAGGTAAAAATCCTCCTTGTACATCAATTACAGATATGCTACTGACATCGGGCGAGATCCGCACCGTGATATTCAGTTGGGTGTGAATATCACGACCCTCTGTTAGGCGTGTGCAACCGTTTGTATTGCTTTCCGAGGTCATGGGGCTCGAACCGAGTTCGAGAGGTGTTGTCTTGTCGAGCCCGGTGACGAGCACTCTGTTCGGGCCTTAGTACGAGAAGTTCCCTTCTTCGACTCCGACCCCACGTAGTCATGTCTTTGCTTCATTTTCCCCACCGAGAAATTGGGGTGCTCATTAGCCTCGGTTTTACCCGTATACAAGCACCAAGAGTCCGTTTAATTTGAGTTTATATGTATAATATTTTTAGTAAGTATGTATGTGCGCGCACGCATGGCAATTTATATTGGATAAAATTGTTTTGCAAGGAGTTCCAACCGGATTCTTGGCTTTGGTTTTTGTCCTTTTTTCCCTCATCTGTTCCTAAAGTTGTGGTCATGAATATGAAAGGAGGGAACGGTTCACACGACCGTTTTTCCCTTACAATGAATCCTAACCACCGAGCCTTAGATTCTAACATACAAGGTTTTTTTTCCCTTGCTAAAAACCTTAGCGTGAGGGCGATGGCCCCAATATTCGAGGTCGAGCTTGAGAGGGCTCGGATATTGTTGATGCGAAATGAATGCCCATTGACTCCAGTTTGAGACCGGCCTTCGAATCTATGTTAGCACGTTTTACTGTTGCCTCGTTAAGAACCTTGTCGAAAAACCCATTTTGAGACACAACGTGTCTAAGGAAAAAAAAAAGTGTAACGCGTTCTTTCGGACCTAATAGTCACATTCACCCTTGGTTATTGCTTGCAAGTGTTAGTACAGTTCATAATATTATTAAAGAGTAGTTGAGAACGTACCTTAGCAGTAGTATCGAGTTTGTATGAACCTTTGCCGGTAATTCCGACGACTTGATATGGTCCCTCCCAATTCTGTCCCAGCTTTCCCTCATTCGGGTTCCGGGTGTGTAATGTTACTTTCCTCAACACCAAGTCCCCGATCTTGAAGTGTCGGAGGTTGGCTATTCGGTTGTAGTATCTTTCGATCCGCTATTGTTTGGCGGCCAAACGGACTAGGGCGGCCTCACGCCTTTCATCTAATATTTCCAGACTCGTGATCATGGCCTCGCCATTCGACTCTTCGGTCGCATATTGGAACCTGAGGCTCGATTCTCCTACTTCAGCTGGTATTCAGGCTTCGGCACCATAGACCAATGAAAATAGAGTGGCTCCGGTACTAGACCTCGAGGTTGTACGATATGTCCATAGGACTTTGGGCAAGATTTTTTTCCATTTCCCTTTGGCATCGGTCAACCTATTTTTTAGGTTTTGAAGTATGGTCTTGTTTGTTGATTCCGCCTGTCCATTCCCACTAGGGTGATAGGGTGTTGATAGTATTTTTTTAATCTTGTGATCTTCAAAAAAATTGTTTACCTTGCTGCCGATGAATTGCTTCCCATTATCACACACGACTTCGGCCGGTATCCCAAATCGACATATTATGTGGTCCCAGATGAAGTCAATGACTTCTTTCTCCCGGACCTTTTCAAATGCTTGGGCCTCGACCCATTTGGAAACATATTCAGTCATGAATAGTATAAATTGAGCTTTACCGGGTGCCCATTCCAGGGGACCGACGATGTCCATCCCCCATTTCATAAACGGCCATGGGGATAGGACCGAGTGCAGTAGCTCCCCCGGTTGATGGATCATCGGTGCGTGTCTCTAGCAGTCGTCGCATTTTTGTATGAAGTCTTTTGCATCCTTTTCCATTTCGGTCCAATAATAGCTGGCCCTGATTAATTTTTGAACCAAAGACTCCGACCCCGAATAGTTTTCGCAAGTGCCTTCGTGAACTTCTCTCAAGGTGTACTCAGTATCTTTCGGCCCCAAGCATCTGGCTAATGGGCCGTCAAATATTCTTCTGAATAATTCCCCTTCTACCAGGCTAAACCTGGCAGCCTTGGTACGCAGGGCTCTCGATTCTTTGGGGTCCGAGGGCAATTTCCAAGTTTTAAAGTAGTCTATGTACTTATTTCTCCAATCCCAGGCTAAACTTGTTGAGTTTACTTCGGCATGGCCTTCTTCTACCACCGACTTGATGAGCTGTACGATTGTTCCCGAACTGAATTCATCATTATCAATCGATGACCCCAAGTTGGGCAGAGCATCGGCCTCGCTATTTTGATCTCGGGGCACGTGCTACAAGGTCTACTCGTTGAATTGATGCAGCGTTACCTGTAAGTTGTCTAAATACCTTCACATTCGTTCCTCCTTTACTTCGAATGTCCCATTGACTTGATTTACCATAACGAGGGAATCACACTTAGCTTCGACCACCTCGGCCCCAAGGTTTTAGCCAATTCGAGACCTGCAGTCATGGCCTCATACTCGGCCTCATTGTTAGTCAATTTCACATTTCTAATAGACTGCCTAACTACATATCCCGTAGGAGGCTTCAGCACGATGCCGAGCCTGGAACCCTTTACGATTGAGGTGCCATCCGTGAAAGGGGTCCAAATTCCCGAGGCTAACAAAAATTCTCTTTCAACTTCGGGCACTAAGGCCGGCGTAAAGTCGGCCACGAAGTCGGCTAAAAATTGAGATTTTATGGTAGTTCGGGGTCGATACTCGATATCGTACTCGCTGATTTTGATGGCCTATTTGGCCAATCGACCCGAGAGCTCGGGCTTGTTCATGATGTTCCTTAGTGGGTAAGAGGTTACGAGGTGACATTGAAAGTACGGTTTTAGCTTCCTGGAGGCACTTAGCAAAGCGAGCGCCAATGTTTCAAGATGAGGATACCTTATTTCGGCCTCGCCTAGAGTTCTACTGACATAGTAAATAGGAAATTGCGTACCTTCCTCTTCACGGACTAAAACTCCACTTACCGCCACCTCAGACACTGCCAAGTAAAGGTACAATTGCACATCTGCCTTCGAAGTGTGGAGCAGGGGCGGACTCGAAAGGTATCGTCTGAGTTCTTTCAAAGCTTGTTGGCATTCTGGGGTCCAGGAAAAGTTATTCTTCTTTTTCAACAGTGGGAAAAACTGATGGCTTTTATCCAAGGACCTCGATATGAATCGGTCCAGGGCGGCTATACGCCTGGTCAGCTTCTAAATGGCCTTGACATTGTCCACCACGATGATGTATTCTATGGCCTTGATCTTGTCAAGATTAATCTCGATCCCTCGATTGAATACCATGAATCTGAGGAACTTTCCCGATCCGACCCCGAATGCGCACTTATCCGGGTTCAACTTCATATTGTATTTTTCAATAGTCAAAGGTTCCCTTCAAAAGTTTCAAACGTTCCTCTGCTCGCAAGGACTTAACTAACATGTCATCAATATAAACTTCCATTGAATTTCCTATCCGTTCTTCGAACATCCGATTTACTAGGCGTTGATAGGTGGCACCGGCATTCTTTAATCCGAATGGCATTACATTATAACAGTAGCTACCGAATTTAGTGATAAAGGAAGTCTTTTCGTGATCAATGTTAGGCAAAGGAAAAGAATCCCTAGGGCATACCTTGTTCAAGTCTTTGTAATCTACGCACATTCGTAGCTTATTTCCTTTTTTAGGTACTACCACTACGTTAGCTAGCCAGTCCGGTTACTTAACTTCCCAAATGGACCGTATTTTAAGGAGTTTAGATACCTCATCCTTGATGAATGCATGCTTGACCTTGGACTGAGGCCTCCTCTTTTGCTTAACCGAATGGAACTTTGGGTCCAAACTCAACTTATGAGTGGTTATCTCCGGTGGGATCCCGTCATATCAAGATGGGACCAGACGAAACAAGATAAGTTAGTTTTAAGAAAATTAATGAGTTCTTTCCTGAGCTCGGGGGTTAACCCTGTGCCCAGGTATACTTTTTGATCCGGTAGGTGTTCGGTCAATATGACTTGCTCAAGCTCTTCGACCGTTGATTTGGTGGCGTCGGTATCATCAGGAGCTATGAAGGATCTCAGAATTTCGTAATCATCATCCTCGTTATCTCCTCGATCCTCTGGTCCGTCCGGGACCGGCATCGGTGGTTGCTATTTGACTTCAGCCTTTCTGGTCAGCTTTGTGTTCCTTAATGTCGGGACGGCGGGCATCAGGAGTACTTCATCGACTGCAAATATCTCCTTTGCAGCTGGCTGTGCTCCGTATACCGTCTTGATTCCCCCCCAGAGTAGGGAATTTTAACGCTTGGTGTAAGGTCGAAGGTACTTCCCTCATATTGTGAATCCATGGTCTTCCGAATATAGCGTTATATCTCATGTTCCCTTTGATCACATAGAACTTTGTTTTCTGGATGTTCCCAGCGGTGTTCACGGGTAGGGTTATCTCCCCTTTAGTGGTTTCATATGCCATGTCAAACTCGTTCAACACCCGGACTGCTGGCACTATTTGATCTTGTAACCCTAACTGCTATACGATCCTCGATCTGATGATGTTGTCCAAGCTACGTGGATCAATCAACACACATTTAACTCGAGATTTATTGATAAGTACGGAAATTACCAGTGCATGATTATGAGGTTGAACGATGCCCTCTACATCTTTATCACCAAACGAAATGGTTCCTTCCGGGATATAATCTCGGGTGCGTTTCTCCCTTGTGATCGACACTTTGGTGCATTTTATCATCGGCCCTTGAGGGACATCGACCCCTCCAATGATCATGTTTATGACGTGTTGGGGTTCTTTTGTTCAGACTGCTTGTTGGCGTCCCTGTTTCTGAAGTGGTTTTTGGCTCGATCACTCACAAATTCTCACAGGTGTCCGTTATTAAATAACCGGGCAACTTTTTCTCTCAATTGTCGCCAGTCCTCGGTCCTGTGGCCATGATTGCCATGATACTTACACATCAGGTTAGGATCTCTCTGGGTAGGATCAGACTGCAATGGTCGAGGCCACTTGGCCTCCTTGATGCACCCAATAGCTGATGCGATGTAGGCTTCATCAACGTTGAAGTTATACTCTAACAATCTCGGAGCTTCCCTTCCCCCGAGTGGCCTGTTGAAACCATTTTTGCTCATCAGGCCTCGCCTATTGGGACCTCAATCGCTTCTCCTTTCATTCCTTGTAGAGTTGAACTCGGGACCGTTTCCCCTTCGATCTGCACCGTATGGTTGGTATCGATCTCGAACCAACCTTAATTCATGATCGATGACTCTCTTAGGCTTGTCATCGGTTCTGATGGGATAAACGGACCCAGAAGGGGCTCCGAGTTGGTCGTCCTTGTCTCTGATTTTTGACTGATACCTATTGTGGAGTCGGCCCAAGTTACCATCGGGTACTGTACCAAGTTTTGTTTCAGCTTCTGCGAGGCCAAAAAGCTTCGAGGGTTAAGTCCTTGAGTGAATGCTTGAACGGCCATCGTCCGCAACCGGAGGTAAGTCCATCCGTTCCATTTGAAATCTTGATACAAACTCCCTGAGCATCTCGTTGTCCCTTTGCTTAACATTGAAAAGATCCAATTTTCTGGTCTCGACCTTAATGGCCCCAGCATGAGCCTTTACAAAAGCATCCGCGAGCATAGCGAACGAGTTAATGGAATTCGGGGACAAGTTGTGGTACCATATCATTGCTCCTTTTGACAAATTTTCCCCGAACTTCTTTAATAACACATACTTGATTTCGTCGTCTTCTAAGTCGTTACTTTTGATGGTACATGTGTAGGAGGTCACATACTCATTTGGATCCGTGGTTCTGTTATATTTTGGAATATCGGGCATACGAAGCCTCTTCAAAATTGGCTTTGGCGCCGCGCTCGGAGGAAAAGGCTTTTGGACAAATTTCTTGGAGTTCAGGCCTTTCAGCATTGGAGGCGCTCCTCGGATTTGATCGTCCCGGGAATTATATGTCTCTACCTTCTCTTTGTTATCCTCAATTTTCTTTTCACTTGATTCCACCTGTTTTGTTAATGCTTCAAGCATCTTCATTATTTCGGGACTGACACCGGTCTCCGTTCCAGCCGGCCTTTCGGTGATCTTCTCATTTCTCCGGGTGTTTTCCCAGGGTGGTTCAGGCTCAACTCTACTGGGGGCGCATCTTTGATTTTGTAATTGTGCTATCGCCGCCTGTTGGGCATGTAACATTTCGAAGATCGCTCATAGACTGACCCTGTCACCTTCGCCTTCGGGCGCTCCTTGAGCAGTGGTCTGGCTCCTCTGCGAATGCTGTTCTCGGGGTCAGTAGGCAAGTTGACGTTGATGGACACATGCGAGTTAGCATCGACTGGGTCTGCAACTGGGACTCCATTGGGATCAGCAGGGGGTACCTCAATGCTAGGCACCATATTGATGTTTTCGCCATGATGGCCAGACTCAGCATCAACGTTCAAGTGAACAGACTGAGAGTTTGATATTTTTAAGCCGTCCTGAAATAAAAAACTTAAAGAACAAGCGTAAAATAGAGTATGTTATGGAAATTTGTGTCAAACCATCACTATTATTCTTAGCCCCATGGTGGGCGCCAAACTGTGTACCCTTAAAACGGATAACAATTAAATTTATACGCGATTTTAAGGATATTTGGATCGATTCAATACAAGTAATTAAGGATGTTAAATACACGAATTAATGATAAAAAATAAATAACCAAATCAATTGTGACGTTGAGCCGGGGCTCGGATTTAAGCTTAGCGATAGTTCTTCCCTTGATCGGATTCGTGGTTCGAAGCCAGATATATAAGAAGAGCTATGATTAAAATATGGAATATTCAATAGCTAGAAAGCAGAGAAATGAGTTTGTATTGCCTTGATATGTGTGTTACAATGTGTATATTGAATCAGAAACTTTTCCTTTATATAGTAAGGGAGTTTTACCCTTAGTACCATTATAAAAAACAAAGGTAAAAATCCTCTTTGTACATCAATTACTTATACGCTACCGACATCGGACGAGATCCACGCCGTGATATCCGGTTGGGTGCGAATATCACGACCCTCTATTAGGCGTGTGCAAACGTTTGTAGTGCTTTCCGGGGTCATGGGGCTCGTACTGGGTTCGGGGGGTGTTGTCTTGTCGGGCCGGTGACGAGCACTCCGTTCGGGCCTTAGTACGAGAAGTTTCACGCTTCGACTCCAACCCCACGTAGTCATGTCTTTGCTGCGTTTGCCCAACCGGAAAATCAGGGTGCTCATTAGCCCTGTTTTACCCGTATACAAGCACCAAGAGTCCGTTTAATTTGAGTTTATACGTATAATATTTGTAGTATGTATGTATGTGCGCGCACGCATGGCGATTTATATTGGATAAAATGGTTTTGCAAGGAGTTCCGACCGGATTCTTGGCTTTGGTTTTTGTCCTTTTTTCCCCTCTTCTGTTCCTAAAGTTGTGGTCATGAATATGGAAGGAGGGAATGTCAATTTGTGCCAGCTTTGTTTTTCTTGCTCTGCCTCAATTTGTTCATGTCAATTTTGCAAAGTTTAGAAATCTTTTACTCCCCACTAATAGCTAGCTCGACCACTGAAATTTAAAGAGAAAGACCAAGTGTTCAAGAAATTAAAATATAAAACAAATATATATACCAACTTACGATAACATGATAAAGTTTGAATAACAATTTTAAGCGACCTCAAGTGACTTGATACTTTCCATAAATACATGAGTGGATTAATCATTAAGAAAATATCAGAAATACTCGTAGTATATCAACATCCTCTCCCAGTTCCTAGCTTTGGCAAAATTTTCCATAAGGATAAGGGCAAGATATCTCTTGGAATTTACTACTCTCAACAAAGAACCACTTGGCAACTGCTTGAGCAATTTTCTGAACATTATAAATTGTAATAAGTAGTTAGTCTCACTAATCGTCAAAAGAATATATTGGGAAAATTTTAGAAAAACAAAAAGGGAAATGGACCTTATCAAACAATATTGGAGAGTTGGGGTTGAACCAATAGCTCGGTGTTTCAATGCCTTAGTGGGAATGGCAGCAGGTTATGAAATATCCACTTGGTGAAGTTGGTCTTCTTCTATTTATAACTGCCCTAATAAATATTACCCTGAAATCTGAAAATAGTAACTCAAGATCAACATCAAGAGAGAGAGAAGGAGGGGGGGGGGGGGGGTTTAGAGTTATAATTAAATTAAGAGAGGATTAATTCTCACCCTCTTATTATTTTATCACATGAATAAGGTTAAAAGAGAAATATATCAATTTGGTATATACATTGGAGAGTTTGCATTTGACTTGGTGAGCATACACTTATGTCTTTCTTGCAATATGTCTGGAACCAAACTGTTGTTTATCTATATATTTAAAGATCAATCAAAAGGCAAATCCATTTATAATTAATCCTAAGGGAAATAAAAGAAATAAAAACAATTTGGTTATAACAAATAAATACTAATAACACGAATATATATTTCTAACCTGCCAAGAGTCATAGGCCGAATTAATAACGAAAAGTGGTGTCCAAATATGTTGTATTACATATTCAGGGAAGAAGAACTGCCAAAATCATCATTTTGTGTATTAGTAAGAAACATCATGCATTTACGATAAATAAATTAAAAAACAATAAGCATCATTTAGTGACGTTGGTTTCTTCCAATGTATCATTTCAGAATTTAGATTGTTAATACATTATATTTGTCTTTCTGCTGAATTGAACAGGCCAATTTTATTCCACAAACAAATTGCTCCATCTTACCAAACTTGGGTCTAAGTAGGAACTGGTGCAAGATCGTGGAAGGTTCTTTGTTGATCCCTAATTAAACCCCAAAAGAGAGACGAGAAATATACTTCTCCGTTCACTTTTACTTGTCCACTATGGATTTTACACATCCCTTAAGAAATAATAAATGAAATGCATAATTTACCTTGATACCCGTATTAATTGATTCATATTTTTAATGAATTTGAGAAAATGATTTGAAATGAGTAATTAATACTGTGGGTATAACATGAAAAAAAATTATTTTCTCTTAATATGCTAAACGTGACAAGTAAATGTGAAAATTTATTTTTACAATACTGGACAAGTAAACCTCCTCCCCCGGAGTACATATATATATATATATATATATATATATATATATATATATATATGTTATGTTTAGGAATTACAAAAAACAATGCAATACAGAAAGTAAATAAATTAGATATAAATGGAATAAGAGAAATTAGAAATCAAACGATGCATCTTACGTGCAATGCAACAACTTTTTTATATAACTCTTCAATATGTGGTTCACCCAAAATAGTTTTTCTGCATAAAATCACAATGTTAAGAATCAGTAATAAGAATATTATACATAACAAAAGACGAAGTTCATTTGTTTCATGAATAAAACTAACATATTTAAAAAGAAACCATCATTGGAAATGCATTTTAGTCTAGCACCAGCGGAGAAAAAGCTTCTAAACTTGTCGCAATGTAATATTGAAGCTAATCCTCCTGCTAAAGTTCCACTCATTTGCGCTAAAAGAGCTCTATTTCCAAACAAATCTATTTCACCCACTAAGCTAGAGACAAGTAAGATTATTGAACAAAGAGGAAATACGTACATTTTCAGCTTTCCACATTCCTTTGTATAATAAATCCTCCATGATGGCAAGGAAAACTCTTGCCCCTCTGAAGTGGAGTCCTATAGGCTGTAACCTACTTAGTTAATAAAAAAAATTGTCATTTTCAACAAAGAAAATTTAGTAAAATACATATTTTCTAGCTCTAATATGAAAAAATATTCTCTCTTACTGGGTCAACTTCTTCAATATTACCGGTAAAAGATGACTCATCCCAATAGTTAAACTTTACTCTATTCCATTTTAAAAAGTCTGAAAATTTTGGCAATTGCATTTTTATTAGTTAGGAGTTCAACAAAATATATATTTCAACTTTAAAAAAAATAAAAGAAAAAAAATGCATGTAACCTAATAACTACCTGGATTTTCGTTAGGCTTGTTGCTTTATATTCCCTTAAAAGAATATTGATCATCCATGGGTATTGATGATCCCAACACGGAAGCAGCATGTGAGATGCACTCTGAGGTCGTAGGACACCATCCCCGCCCAAATATTGATAACCTGATAGAAATGATAGTTGACCGACTATATCAGGTAAAAATACAAGAATAGCGTGCAAGCTTTACACGATATGCATGGGCGGATCTGCATATTAAATTTGGGTGCTTCAGCACCCATTAATCTTATCACATAACCTGTATTAGTTTTATAAAAAATTTGAGACGTTTGATATATTAAGCCAGGAAGCACCCAAATAACAAAAAGGCTGACGGGGGCTTTGGTCAAGCAAGGATAGTGATTGCTTTAGTAGTGTGAGGGGTTGGGAGTTTAAACCCACTCATAACAGGTTTAATTTTACTTTCTTCCTTTATCCCATTTAGGTTTCTTTTTTAAATTTTTATCAAGTAGCTACATTTTTTTATTCAATACTATTACTTTATTTATTTCCATCCCAGACTATTTTTTCCCTAAATTTTATTTTACCTTCCCCTTTTTTAATAAAGTTTTTTCTTTTGTATTTTATTTAGTAATTCTCTATAACAAAGAAAGAAAGAAACTCCAAAGTTCGACCCTTCTAAAAACAAATAGTTCCTCTAGAGTGGCAAAATTCATTAAAAATATTCCCGCAAGTTGCATTTTTTGTTGCACGCGTTTATAATATTAATACGAGTCTTTTTATTAACTTTTTTTTACCGTCATGTTCAAATAGTTATGCACTTATACTATGTGATTGATAGTAACTGTACGTTAAGAAAAGTTAAGCATCCACGAACCTAAAATCTTGGATCCGCTACTGACGATATGTATATATAATTTAAATCTCCCCCCCCAAAAAAAAAATAACTCCAACCTCAATGCGAACAAGTTAATTGTTAACTCCATAGCCAGTTCCCCTATCAAGCAGGTATGCAGGAGCACTTCCATACAGACTGACATTGTTACAGTACAAAAGAGTAAAATAATATTAGTATTAGTTTTATTTTTCTTTACAAAAATCAAATTTGATTACTGAATTGAATTCTTACCGGCTCCCTTTTCAACAGCATTGTGAAGTATAGTCGTGTTGACTAATAAAAATTTTGCACTGATCACTTGAGAAAGAGTCAAAAGAAGTACTACCAAAAGCAACATCTTTCTGTGATGTGATTTCTTTTCAGCTCGTTTAATTAATAAGCTATATATGTAATGGGGGTTTCTGAAATCTTCTCAATTTATTAAAGAAGTTTCAACACCTTTGGCTATATATAAAGATATTTCAGAATGAGTTCGGTAAATGTTACAAGCCACGTGGGTTTCTAGAAAAATAATACAGTGGTATATTAACAACGAATAGATATAGTAAAAGTTAATTTATTGAAGACAGGATGTTGCGAGTACTAACTAGTCAACTCTTTTTTTTCGAAAACCTTATTAACCATTATTTTCAGAGTTTACCTTGTACACACGTTCACTGTAAAAGAATTTTTTGGTATAACCTTATGGTATTCGGATCTCACTTCTGACTAATTCAAATTCATACGGAAAGTGCAAGAGAGTGGATGAATTGTAATTTTTCTTTTCTTTTATGAGGTAGTCGACTAATTTGCGTTCTAGTCAACTGGACTTTTTGATATGAGATGTAAACTAAATACAGGAAAATAAATTATAGAAAGTAAATGACGCAGGATGTTTTATACTGATTCAGATTCAGAAACCCTTGAGTTGCAAGGGTGTTCTCTTTCAAGTAGAAAGTTACTTAGTACAGATGGGTTGGTATTGTTATACACCAACAACTTCGTCACTTTGTTCTTTCCTCTCTTCTTGATACAATGCTTCACCAGTGATTTTTCTCTCTTTCTTCTCTCCCTAGTTACACAGTAAATCTATAGCAGACTACAATGTTTGTTTGAATTAGAACAAAGAGATTGATACTGGTTCGATCAAAGTATATCCTTCATTTGCGTCTTCTGTAGTGTATATATATATGAGAGTTGGTCTCCATTCTTCACAGCGTGATAGTTCCATGGCTGAAAGGCAACCCAAGCGAGTTGATTCTCAGAATCAATCAAGATGATTTTCTTCCAAGAATAGAACGGAACTTCTTTTCGTTGCTTCCTTGATTTCCTTTTCTATGCAAGCCGTTGAGATTGAATATTCTTTATGATGCGTGATTGAATATTCTCTATAGATCTTCTATACTGATTGATTGTTCTTCTATACCGATTGATTGATGCCTTCCGTAAATAGCTGAATCGAATATCTGTTTTTCATGAAACTCGCAATCACAACATATTTACTCCTTGATTCTTGCTTCTGGATCTTGACTCGCACGTTTGACTCCTTGAATCGTGCTTTCAGATTTTCTGTTAGAATTTTTCCAATTCTTGTGACTTCCTTCTTTGGGATTGACTTCCAGCAATTAGAATTAAGTTATTGTCTATCATTAAAATATATATCTAATAATCTCCCCCTTTTTGATGATGACTGTAACACTCCGTAAATTCGGACTAGGTATGGACGTGCTAAATGAGTATTAATGTGACATCTTAGACATATAAAGTCCTATCGGGATGAGTATGGGTAAAAATAGCTGTTTTGGAATCAAGACGGAAAGTGAGGTGCATAAGATTCGATAAAATCGATGAAGTTTATGGAAGGTCTGTCTTCTAGAAGGATTTCGTGGAATTACGTTGGGAATTTGGGAAAACGTAAAATAGGAAAGTTGTAGCCCTTTGAAATAGATTTTCAACAATATTTTGTGGATCGCGAACGGATTTTTGATCAAAATGTTATGCGCGTTTTACTAGATAATGCGCAGTATGTGCGCCTAGATGGTCCCGTGCGCGGCCGCGTACTTGTGGCAGTGCTGCTGCCCTACTGCACATTCAGGTGCGCGGTTGGGCGTTCAGCTGCATGGGGGCACACCCGGGAAGCCGTTTTAAAAGCCCTACTTCGTCCCCCACACCCCAAAACACAAAAACTTGCTCTAAAAAGGGAAGCTCTCAAGAACCAACTTCCTCCATGGTCTCTTTATCATCCAAGGTAAGTTTTAATAATGATTCTAAGTTAATTTTAATTACCCAATACCTTATTAACATGGATAACCCTTCAAATCATTAGATATTTGATCGGGACATCATTGTTGAGAGAAGAAACCTTATAACTCGGATTCAAGAGGATTGAACGTTAAGAAGGTAATATCTTCACCCTCTAATTGATTATAGCATTAGATTAATGATTATAGACTACAAGTTCATGAGATATGGGTTGATGATTTTGATAGAAAAGCATGGACGATTATAGGTTTGGATTGTTGATGTTGATTATTGATTAAGGGTGTTATTTATCTTATAGGTGATGAAGAATGGTATTGATTATAGCAATTGAAGATTTTAGAATTTTCTAGGAGCAAGAGAATAGGTTGTTGGGTGTAGAAACACCATTAATAAGGACTATGAAGCTTTATATCCATCAAGTGTTTGATAAAATATCTAAGTGACCAAAACATGAGTATTATTGCTAATATGGAATCCCTTTGACTTGTATTGATATAGATTAAAGTTGAAAAGGTTAGCGAATATTGTATTAAGCTCAAGAGCAGGAAGTTAAGGTATGTGAGGCTAACTCTCTATGTTTGGGAATGTTAATGATTCTCCCTACACTACGTTTATTTTACAACGTTACTAATTGCCTCTGAAATATAGCTAAGCTTAGTGCCTTGAATAGTTATAGAACTTCTATTCTCTAGCTTCGTAATTCATTCATGACTTTCATTATGAATGTTGTGAGCTCAGTGCGTAATCAATATAGACTTGTGTTTGATGCACATGAGTCTCAGTCTAGATTACTCAGCATGTCATACACAGTTGAAGTTTCAGTTTTCATAACCAGTTCATGAATACATGTCTCGGTCCAGTTCTATTTAGCATTCAAGTATCATGTAACTTAGTATGGTTCAATATTTCAGTATCATGTATTACAGTACGATTCTCAGTTCCTATTTTTAAATCCCTGAATGTTGAATATCTGGTTTTGGGCCCGAGGCTGCAGTTTATGCTTTATGCATGTTTGGGCCTGAGGCTGCAGTTTATGCTTTATGCATGTTTGGGCCTGAGGCCACAGTTTATGCTTTATGCATCTTTGGGCCTGAGGCCGCAATTATGTATATGTATATTTGGACCCGAGGCTGCAGTTTGTGTACATATATATTGGTCCTGAGGCCGCAGTTTATTTATTCAGATAAACAGGTTGTTTTTCATTCAGAAGTGGGATTATTCTTATCCTTACTTTCTTTGTTCAGTTCAGTTATCAGTAATCATTTCAGTTATCAGTTATCAGTTATCATTTCAGTTATCAGTTATCAGTTATCAATTATCAATTATCATTTCAGTTTAAGTTTCAACAGTTATCATTTCAGTTATCAATTATCAATTCTCAGTTATCAGCTTAGTATCAGTTTTGACATTTTTATTTCTTTCTTTCAATTGCTTTACATACTAGTGCAATTCAAATGTACTAACGTTCCTTTTTGCCCGGGGACTGCATCTCACGATGTATGTAATGATTTATAGGTTGACGATTAAGAGTACTAGGATTCTCGTACCAGCTATTTGGTAAGCCCCAGTTCTTTTAGGGCATTATCATTACCTTACAGTCTTCAGTATTTTTAGACAGTCAGTGTTTTCAATACTTCATTAGAGGCTTCATAGACTAGAGTAACAATTAGACAAAGTAGCATGCTTTTCATGTTAAGCTATGTTGGCTACAAATATGTTTCATAATTGTATTAGTATTTTCGCACTTTGATTTATATCATTTAAACTTTCAGTATATCAAAATGTGTAAGTTTATCTTTCGCATTCAGTATGTTATGATATCACATGTTGATTCAGCCAGCCAGTTGGTTCGCTCGGTCACATGTAGTCAGGCACCGGGTGTCGTGTTACGTCCAGGCCCAGGTTCGGGATGTGACAATGACAAAAAACTTAATTCATTTTACTTTCCTGTTTATAGACTCCTTTTCCGTGGCTTTAGTAGGCTCCCCCTAAGCTTGTTGTCGGGTACTTTGAGTCGAATCCCCCTTATTCAGATGCCCAATAGTTGAACAATAGTTGACTTTTGTTCAGTTAGTCGACTGAACCACGCCCTGCAAGTTAGTGATACTCTATTCTCCACCTTTGGCATCAATCAAAAAGAGGGTTAAGCAAGTATAACTACTAGTAGATAAAACATGCAAGCAAAAAAAATTATCCAGAGAGACCTAAAGAAATTATCTAAACAACCAACACAGATCATCAACAGAGGAAATAGGTAAGGGTGTTGCAGATAGCTTATTTGAGGTGATCAAAGCTTGCGTTCATTGTGACTGAGATTCCATCAACACGATCATGAACTTCTTTGAAAGCTTTCACTGCATTTTCTGTGATTTTCAGCACCATGACTCTTAGCTTGGACACGTCAGATCTTGTTTCCTTTGCAACTACATAGATGTCTCCAACTGAGGTCTGGGTGGCCAGGAATTACTCTTTAACGGTAGTCAGCTTGTCATCAAGTGCATCTATCTTTTCAAGTAACTCCGGATTGTTGACAGCAGTCTGAGAAGTATCAACCTTTACCTTGGAACTGGAGGGAATCACTTTGGCTTCAATTTCCTGCTTCTTTATCCAAGTATCATCCACAACAACATATCGCATGCTAATAAACGCCCTATTGTTATAACACTTAGAAACAAATATATAGGGATAGTTTGAGAGGGGTATATTAAAGACCTCGAGGAGGTGAGTGATGACCATCATGTAGGGTAGACTCGAAGGATCTTCAGCACATTCAATCATAAAATTTATTACCCAGGAGGAGTGTTTCACTTTGTGCTTGGTGAGAAGATAGTAGACCAAAAAGGTGTCCCTTTGAGATAGTGTGGTGTAGAAACCTGTTCTGGGAAAAATTGTGGTGGCAACAATATGGGCAAGAATACGGGGTTCAAAATTAATGTCACCAGGTCCTAATTGATCTGGCAGAGGATCAGACAGGGAATCAACAAGACATTATTTGGCTTGTTCAAAAGACACTTCAAAATCATCAGGCCACGAGTTTTTAAATAGAGCAGAGTAGCCAGAACAGATATTTGCGTAGAACATACAAACCAGATCTTCATAGATTTTTGGAGGGGTTAGGGCAAAGAAATTTTCCCATGAAAAGTGAAGAAATCTTTTACCTTGCATTTTAAGGCTTCCATCTCTTCTAGGTTGATGATTCTTCCATGAGCAATTGAGTTTCCTTTGAAGGAGACAAATTTATCTTTGTTGGGAGAATCCCAATAGTTTAATTCTAACTCTAGCGCACTGTCCAGGTCTATCTTCACCTTCTTTAGAGTGAACGCTTCTACTTCTTCTTCCATGGGTCGCTTTCCTAGTGCCTTTTCCGATCGAGCATCATCAAAAAGGTTTTCTTGAGAATAAGAGAAACCCTCAGAGTGGTTAGAGCCTATAGTGACTGGTTCTGATGATTGAGAATGGGGTTTCCCTTTGGACCAGGTGCTTTTGCGAGTGGAGGCAAAGGGATTTTTCGAAGCTTTAGCATTAGAGAGTTTGAGTGAAGGTTGTACAGAGAAGACTCAAAGAAGAGGCAGACTTATAGAGATGGAGGGAGGAGTTAAGAGACAAGAATAAATCGACGTGACTGATGGGGCAGAGAGAGCCAATAGACACCACTGATTGATTCAGTTTCCATCTCAGTAAACCAAAAAAGGCAGAAAAAGTGCTAAAAACGGAGGCGCTTAATTAATGTTACATGCGGTAATAATGAAGTACACGACTCAAAAGATTTTTTACCAAAATTATTAAAACATGTTATCTTTGAAAGGTACCAAAATTTCAATGCCTTATTTTGAAAAAGTAATAATGCCAAGTAAATCCCTAAGGAATTGAAACCTGTCTTCTAGAAGAGACTTAGTAAAAATATCCGCTAATTGATTTTCAGTGCTAACAAACGATAATTCAATGTCACCTTTAAAAACATGGTCTCTAATGAAATGATGCTTGATATCTATATGCTTTGTTCTAGAATAATGTACATGATTTTTTGAAAGACAGATGGCACTAGAACTATCGCAGAAAATTTTAACAGGCTTAAACGAAAGATCATAGTTACTTAGTTGATGATTCATCTAAAGTAGTTGAGCACAACATTGTCCAACGACAATGTATTCATCTTCAGTTGTAGATAATACAACTGGTCCTTGTTTCTTATTGTTCTAGGAAATAAGCGATTTTCCAAGTAGTTGACAAGTTCCACTTGTGCTTTTTCTGTCATCTTTATCTCATGCAAGGTCTAAGTCCGAAAAACCTTCAAGCTTAAAATTATTAAGATGTGGATACCATAATCCGTATGATGTAGTTACAATAAGATATCTAATAATTCATTTCACATCTGTTAAATGTGACTCCTTGGGAGCTGCTTGGAACCTGGCACATCTGTACACACTAAACATTATGTCAGGACGACTAGTAGTTAAATAAAGTAGAGATCCAATCATTACACGATAATTTGATTCATCCATTCATTTTCCTTCCTCATCTTTGTCAATAGATGTAGCTCGACACATGGGAGTCCCAAGTGCCTTGGCATTGCTCATTCCGAATTTTTGTATCAGTTCCTTCGTGTACTTTGTCTGACATATAAAGATTCCTTCATCTGATTGATGAATTTGAAGTCCAAGGAAGAAAGTCAATTCTCCCATCATGCTCATTTAAAACTCACTTTGCATGGAATATGAGAATTCCTTTCATAGAATAGGGTTAGCATTTTCAAATATAATATCATCAGCATAGATTTGAAAAATGAGTTTTCCTGAAGATGACCTTTTGATGAAGAGGGTAGTATCAATCTTACCTCTCGAAAATCCAGGACTAACCAAAAATGAGCTTAGTCTTTCATACCAAGCTCTAGATGCTTGTTTTAGCCCATAGAGAGCCTTAGTCAACTTAAACACATGATAAGGAAACTGTGAGTTTTCAAAATTAGGAGGTTGTTAACATAAACCTCCTCATCAATGAAGCAATTTAAAAACGTACTTTTAACATCGATTTGAAATAATTTAAAACCTTTAAAAGAAGCATATGCTAGAAAAATACGAATTGATTCTAACACTTCTACCGGAGCAAAGGTTTTATTATAGTTGACTCCTTCCTGTTGAGAGTAGCGCTGGGTGACTAGCCTTGCTTTGTTCCGAATAACTTTACCTTCTTCATTTAATTTGTTTTTGAATACCCACTTGGTTCCTATGATTGCTGCATTTGCTGGTTTGGGCACCAATGTCCAAACTTAATTTTTGTCAAACTAATCAAGTTTGCATAGCATGTATCCAACTTGAGTCTTTCAGAGCTTCATCAACTTTATTTGACTCTATTTGGGATATGAGTGCAATGTTAGCGTTTTTCTTTAGAGCTCCTCTTATTTTCATTCCATTAGTTGGATTTCTAATGATAAACTTCTGAGGATATTCTAGTTCGCTTCTCCTTTCGTTTGGTACTACTTCAGTACGTTGAGCAGTCGACTCATTCTAAGGTTGATCATGCTCACTGATGTCTTCATTAGTCGACTGCGGAATTTCAGTTGTACTGTCAGCAGATTCTTTTAAAATCATTTGTTCACTTATCTTTGGCTGATTTTGACTGATCTATTCATCACTTGCAAAATCTCCTTTTTTGGCCACAGAGTTATTATCATCAAAAATAATATGAACTGATTCTTCTATGCATAAAGTACGCTTATTATAGATTCTAAAAGATCTACTATTATTCGAGTGACCGAAAAATATACCTTCATCACTTCTTGGGTCATACATACTAAGATTATCCTTACCTAATTGTGGACAAAATATTTGCTTCCAAAGGGATGAAAGTATCCAATACTAGATTTCTTATCTTTTCATAGTTCATATGGAGTCTTCTTTAAAATTGGTCAGATTAAGCACCTATTGAGAATGTCACATGTTGTAATAACTGCTTCTTCCCAGAAGTGATCTGGTAGGAATTGTTCTAGTATCATGATTCTTTCCATATCCTACAGAGTTCTATTTTTATGTTCAATCAATCCATTTTGCTGTGGTGACCTTAGTGCTGAGAAATTATGAGTGTATCCTCGATCATTTCAGAATTCCTCAAATGCTCTGCTTTCAAATTCTCCTCCACGATCACTCTGAATAGTTGAAATAAGGTACCCCTTTTCTCTTTCTATCTTTTTGCAGAAAATCTCAAAGTTCTTTAGAATTTCATCTTTGTGAACCAGCAATATTACCCATGTAAAACGTGAGTAGTCGTCCACAATAACAAAAGGCATACATTTTTCCTCCTATACTAGCTGTTCTAGTTGGTTCAAAGAAGTCCATATGCAGTAGTTGAAGTGGCTTGTTAGTGAAACAATATCCTTGGGTTTGAAAGAATTTCTAGTTTGCTTACCAAGCTGACATGCAACACATACATGATTTCTAGAGTAGTTTAGCTTTGGAAGACCAATGGCCAAATCATATTTGGAGAGTTTTTCAATTAAATGTATGCTGGCATGACCAAGATTTTTGTGACAAAGCCAGGGATCGTCAGTAATGGATGCAAGACAGATATGACTTTCCAAATTATCAATGCAATCTAAAATGAAGACATTTCCATACCTCTTTCCTGGAAGAATGATTTTACCTGATTCATCTTCAATAGCACAACCAGCTTTCTTCAATTTCACGTCATATCCAGAATCACATAGTTGGCTTATGCTTAGCAGATTCTAATTTAGTCAGTCAACAAGATAAACTTTAGTGATTTCACAGTTGTTATTAAACAGAACAGTTCCGATACCGATAATTTTTCCTTTTGAATCATCACCAAACTTAACGTTTCCTCCATTAATTTTGGTAACTTCCTTGAAGAGATTTTTGTCGCCCGTCATGTGACTGGAACACGCACTATCGAGATATCATTTTCCTTTTTAACTTTTCCTATGGTGTTCGTGCAAAGAAAGATTATTACCTTCTTTTAGGTACCCAAATTTGCTTGGGTATTTATTGGTTAGTTCTACCAGGATCGGTGCTATTTTTTGATTTCCAAATCCATCCCGAGACATTTGATTTACGAAATCTAAAAAAGGAATATTTGTGTCCAGCCTATTATAGTAATGACACACAGGGGTTGATCCAGTTTTTGACCTTCCACTTATGTTAGTACTTGTGGACTCTGTTCTGGCATGTCTTTTTCCAGTTGACTTGTAAGTCACTTGGTTGGACTTGACAGAACTGTAACTGATAGACTTGCGCATGCCATTAAGTTTTATTTGGAATTCTTGAACCTCATCTTGAAGTACATGTCTTTCGATCTCACATACTTCAAGTTTAAGTTCCCAGTCCTTCTTTTCCCTATTGAATCTCTTTAATTTATTTAGTAATTTTTGAGACTCTTTTAGGGTAAGATCAAGAATATCATGCAATTTGTTACATATATCACACTTATAAGGTTTTACCTCACTTGTTTCACCTCGTGCCGTGAAGCAATTTTCAGTGTCTTCTTTACGGTCGTCGTCTGGTGTATCTTCATCAGTCCAGCATCTAGAGTATTTGTTCATATCATTTTTCAAAACTGTCATGAAACATAGATTTGTTATTTCTTCATGTTCTGAACTATCTTCATCGCTCCAGCTTCCGAAACCTTTGTTTTTGTTGAACCCTCTGGAGACTCTCCTCTTAAGATCTGGGCATTCAGCTTGAACATGTCCATACCTTCCACATTTAAAGCATTTTTCGTCATTTTTGTCTTTTTCATTGTATTGCCTGGTTCGTTTAGATGACATCCTTCTCTTCTTTGTGTTTATGTGTCTTCTCATCAATCCATTCATGTTTCTTGACACCATGGCAATTTCTTCTTCAAGAGCTTCTGGATCATTATCACCATCATTTTCAGGATCTTCAGTTGTAGTTTTGAAAGCAACTTTTGCTTCTTTTCTTCTTGACGAGTTTTCTTGAGATGAGTTTTCTCAAATGGTACAAGATCTCCTCGTAGTTCATCATATGAAACCTTGTCTAGGTCTTGAGATTAGAGTGCAACTACCTTTGTCTGCCATGTAGTAGGCAAACTTCTCGGGATTTTTCGAACTTGATCACCACTTGAGTAGGGTTTACCAAAGGCTTTCAGATCGCTAATGATTTTGCTGAATCTTGCAAACATCTCATCAATGGATTCTCCTTCTTTCATTTGGAAGAGTTCATAATCGTGAACCAATAGATTTATCCGAGTTTCTTTCACTTTGCTGGTTCCTTTATAGGTAACTTTAAGTTTGTCCCACATTTCCTTGGCGGTATCACAACTTGAAATTTTCTCGTACTCTTCTCCACTAATGGCATTATAAAGCAAGTTTCGTGTCTTAGCATTAACTTGAACAACAACCATTAGTTCGTCTGTGTATTCATCTATATCTTTAGGGTCAGCGGGTGGTTGAGCTGCTGCTGGTAGTGGATAATTTCCTTTTTTGATAACACGCCACACTTTGACATCATAGAACTTTGCATAAATTTCCATGCACACTTTCCAGTGAGAAAAATATTGTCCATTGAAATATGATGGCCTGACTTGCGAGGTTCCCTCTTGAAAGAGTGCTCTAATAGTTACTTGATTTGCCATGGTCTTTTCTCACAAGATGTTAAGCAAAAATATGAGACCTGCTCTGATACCAATTGAAAGTGCAGGGGGAGGGGGTGAATTATAATCTTTTCTTTTATGAGGTAGTCGACTAACTTGTGTTCTAGTCGACTGTACTTTTTGATATGAGATGTAAACTAAATACAGGAAAATCAACTGCAGGATGTTTTATACTGGTTCGAATTCAGAATGAATTCTACATCCAGTCCCCTTAGGTTACAATGGTGTTCTTTTACAAGTATGAAGTTGCTTAGTACATATGGGTTGGTGTTGTTATACACCAACAACTTCGTCACTTTGTTCTTTCCTCTCTTCTTGATACAATGTCTCACCAGTAATTTTTCTCTCTTTCTTCTCTCCCTAGTTACACAGTGAATCTATAGCAAACTACAATGCTTGTTTGAAGTAGAACAAAGAGATTGATATTGGTTCGATCTGTGTGTGTGTGTGTGTGTGTGTGTGTGTGTGTGTGTGTGTGTGTGTGTGTATATATATATATATATATATATATATATATATATATATATATATATATATATATATATATATATATACTCCAAGAATAGAACATAACTTCTTTTCTTTGCTTCCTTGATTTCCTTTTTTTTGCAAGCCGTTGAGATTGAATATTCTCTGTGATGCGTGATTGAATATTCTCTGTATATCTTCCATACTGATTGATTGATCTTCTACACTGATTGATTGATGTCTTCTGTATATAGCTGAATCGAATATCCGTTTTCCATGAAACTCGCAATCACAACATATTTACTCCTTGACTCTTGCTTCTGGATCTTGACTCGCACGTTTGACTCCTTTGATTCTTGCTTTCAGATCTTCTGCTAGAATCTTTCCAATTCTTGTGACTTCCTTCTTTGGGATTGATTTCCTGCAATTAGAATTAAATTATTGTCTATCATTAAAATATATATCTAGCACATATCGTATAAGATTTATTAAAGGGAAAAACGCTTATCAGGTATTTCTTCATTCTCAAGACTCGAAGACCCGAGATTTATGTTGGCTAAAATATCTCAAAGCTACTCTTAACATAGTGTGATATTGTCCACTTTGGACCAAGGCCGCACGATTTTTCAAAAGCCCTCACACCATTAAGAGTTTCCAACTCCTTATAAGTAGATCATGTGAGACTTTTTCACACACCCAACAACCTATAGTTAAAGTGGAGGATCCATCAGTCCCGCCACATCTTATTGTGGTACAGTGTAAAACAAATAATACACTATCAGATCATCTAAGTATAACTACAAAATAATAAATGGGATTAGTAAACTAGAAGATAAAGCAAGTTGCTTACTAAAACAGGTTAAAAATCTATACTGAGAGTATAAAGTTTTTATGCTATCAACTGATTTAAGTTAAAATCCTTATTTCTAAACCTCAATGGGCTCCCGAAAGGGAGACTTATTTCAATAATGTATTGGATAACCAATGCAATAACTTCTCCTGTTCCTTTTGAAACATGACAAATGGGGTTGAAATCACTACATTCATTTTTCCCTTTTCTTTCTAAACATGTCAAATGTGTTTCAAATCAATAATTACAATCAATTTTCCCAGTTCTTTTGAAACATATCAGATGTGGTTGACGTGAATACATCCCTAGCATGAAAGGATAAAGGAAGTACATGCTTTAAATTAAAGATTGTGGTCAATCAGGCCAAGAGTGGAAGTTGTTGCTTTTCATTTATCTAAATTTAGCGGGTAGAATTATTCAATACTTGTGCTTGTAAGAAATAATAAATACTCAATAAAATAATCGATCGATATTTGTACAAGATGACCTGAACATCACCATTATAAATAGATCGTGTTAAGGTTGGAATTATTTTTTTTCCCTTTCAAAAGCCCCTACCAATAGATTATTAACCCAAAAAGTATATAATTAAGAGGTGGACATTTTGCCCAACCTCTCCATCCTAATTAAGGAATGGACAACGTCAATCCTATACAACTGGATATCCCAAATTATAAAGTCTATAGAGAAAACTAAAGTCTAGCGCAAAAGTTAAATGAGAACTCCTCCTTTACCACGATTACAAGAGTGGAATTTAGAATTTAGAATTGAAATAAATCAATAGGTCTGAAAACTAATTAATTTTGATGAAATTGCTTACGATGAATTCTTAAAAGAAATTAGGTTCTTTTTGGATAACTTTAAAGGAATTATATTAATTCTGAAATATACTTGTTTACTCTCAAAATCGAATAACAATTAAATTTATAAGTGATTTTAAAGATACACGGATTAATTCGATACAAAGTGATAAATTAAGTTACTATTGAACAAACAAAGATAGAATAAATTCAAACCGCACGAGGAGGATAGTTCCAGCCTTATTGAAATATTTTTTCCCGAGCCGGGATCGCCACGACCGACACCAATGGAAAAGAGAAAAGAACTAGTGATAGAGAAAATAACGATATATTACTTTGATATACGTGTTACAATGACTTTAATGAATTATTAGATCCCCTTTATATAGTAGGGGAATTCTATTCTAGGTACAACTCTATAAAAGGTAAAACATCCTCCGATTAACTGATTGCCGGTTCTTCATCGATACGTGCCGAGATCCCCGTCGTGATATTTGGCTGGTCACGGATATTACGACCTTCCGTTGGTCATGCCTGATTGTCTGACAATGTTCTTCAAAGTCGTTCAAGGCTAAGACTGAATCCGAACCGTGACCCCAATATTCTCGAGGGTGGGCATCGTCCCCCCGGATTCTGACTTAATGAGACCTTTGCCTCGATCTCGTTCCCCTGTCATCATGTCTCGTGCTTGGCTTATTTTATCGGAGACCGGGGTGTATCATGAGCCCGGTTTTGACCGTATACAGATAGTCTCCTCGTTTCTCAGAGAGTAAACGACGAGAAACGACATGAGCTCCCGACTCTTACTTCGACCCATCGCGGCAGAAACGACAAAACATCTGAAACATCTCGTTAGTCATGTCATAATGGCATTAAATGCATGTCAGCTGCTGGTCGGCCGTCCCTGGACGTGAAACGTCGCTGAACTCCTATAAATACCCCCTCTTCTCTCCATTCTTCACTTTACATCAAACCTTCTACCCTCGTACCCTAAAGATTTCAACACTCTTTAGCACTTTTACCCTCGTTACTCAAGGTCCTTTGCAAAATGTTTTACCCATCTTCTTCTCAAGCCAACAAGCATAATCCTTCAACTTCCTTTCTTTCTTCATATTTTCCAGATTTTACTCCATTTTTACTTTCTAAAAGAATGGCAAAGACTTCCAAAACCGTTCCCCAAAAAGAATCTCCTTCTACTTCGAGGCTGGTCACTGAGGCCGAGGAGACCGTTCCAGGTGTGGCCGTTGATGAACCAGTACCCGAACCCCGCTTGAAAATGTTCGTCCTCGGGGGATGCTCGGTCAATGACGATTTCAAGGTTGAAAAGCCTTCTTCCGTACAGAGTCGGTGTGAGGAGGCCTCGAGATACATCTGCTCAATTATCGAAGAGGTCGTCCCCACGGTCCGGAAAGACTGCAACTGGGCTGACAAAGATATCGTGGTCCCCAACCCTAAAGAGGCCATTACCACCCATGTCTAGGGATATCTAAGTGTTTACACTTATGCCTTTACATTGGGCCCGGTAGATTCGGTCATTTTAGACTTCTGCAAGAGGTACAACGTGTGCCTAGGCGAGATCCATCCATCATTGTGGAGGATCGTGATCCTCCTCCGATTTTTTGTGAACAAAATCGATGGGTGCTCGTTCATCGTCGATCATCTACTCTACTTATACAGTCCCCGAATCTTCCGGGGAGACTGATAAAGCTAGTACGTTGGGCCAGCAAAACTCCATTCTCGAGCATTGATGAGGACAGGGATCGGGGTTGGCAAGGGAGTTTTGTTTGAGTGAGGACCGCCAACCTGGTACCTGCCGAGTGGAAGTCGTTCCCCGAAAGGTGGAATGCAACACGTAACTATTCCCTTTAAGCATTGATTTTATGACGTATTTTCCCTTTTCTCATCGATGCTTGTTATGTTGTAGCCCTTTCTCAGGTTCCGGATGCTATCCCTCGACTCAAGGAGTGGGTCGAGGGAATCGTATCACAGATGCCCTATTCCGAGCGCTCATGGCGCAAAATTTCAAAAGGACATTGGGAGGCCCGTTCCCATGGTAAGGTCTTCTTCCCAAACAAGTCGTAGTGAATCTTTTTATTCTAACATCATGTTCTTATCTCTTGTACTTTCCTTTGCAGGTTTGCCTAAAAACGTCAAGCTTAGGACCTCGGTTGGGGATGAGGATTTGCCCGTTGAGTCTCTTGATTCGGGGCAAGTCGGAGAGAAGAAGAGGAAGAGGGCTCCGAGTTCCCTTAGCTCGGAGAAAAAGAAAACAAGAAGAAGGCTAGTGCGCAAGTCAAAGGAAAACACCAGCTCCCGAGCACCAGCTTCGGACTTGCTTTATCGGCTGAGGGACGAGTTCGAGGGGTAAGAGCCTTTTGTTTTTGTGGCCCATGAGCTGTTGCCCCCCCAAGAGTAGGGGGCTGTGAACCAGAGACCCGTTTGAGGCCGATCTGCCTCAAACCAAGGAGGTCGATGAGGAGATTGGGGTTGAGGCTTCCCAGGATGCGGCTAGTGCCCCGAAGGAGGCACTTGGTGTGATAGACACCACCGATTCACCCTCATTACCGAGTCTATATACAACGAGGCCCAAACTATGAAGGAATGACCGAACTAGAGGGCCCATGGAGCGGACGATCCCCTCCACTGCATTTTTGATGGCGTGGATTTCACCACCACGGAGGACGTCACCGGATTAGGTAACCTAGAGGTACCGAGGAAAAATCCGTCCTCAGGGGCAGGTGGGCTTAATCTAGCCCGAGACTGGTCAACCGGTTCCCTGCACCGAGTGCGGATCCTGATTGGAAGCGGTCTATTATCATCCCCACTCCGGAGGATGCCCGGGTTCTTTCCACCCCCGTAGGGATAGCTAGTTACTGCCAGTGCCTAGTTACGGAGGAAGACCAGGCCAAAATTAATGAGGTAGACTCGCCATGCCTGTTCAACGAAGCACAATAGGCGCTGAACCGGGTAACTCTCGATAATCCCTGATGATTCCAATTTTTCTTCTGATATTTGAACTAATTTTTTGATAACTCTAATATCTTTCCTCGTGTTTGCAGGCCTCAGTGCTCTACCATGAGACCTTCCTTCGGTATCGAGACAAGTTGATCTAGCTAGAGGCAGAAGCCAAAGAGCTTGCTGAGAAGAGAGACACGTACAAACTTCTCAGTGAGCAACGTGAAGGAGAGGCAAAGAGCCTTCGAGCTGAATTGGACGTAGTTGGGAAAGAACACGCCGACCTAGTTGAACAAGTAAAAATCATTGAACTTAGTGACGGCGAGCTAGACACGGTGACTAATGGTCAAAACCCGCAGGTCCAACAGAAGATTTATCGGATCGACCAACTTCGGGCCGAGATGGATATAATCAAGGTCTAGGCCGAAGAGTGGAAAGCAAGATGGACCGCTTTGCCTCAAAAAAGGAGACTTCCCATGCGCAATTGGTCTCGTCGGAGGCCCAACTTTGAGCGACGAGGGAGAAGGTTGAGGCACGTTCCCAGAAAGTTGAGGAGCTTCAGCTTCTGTTGCCGATCGAGAGACCCTCGTCAAGGAGCTTAAAGCGGCCAAGTCGTTGGCTGAAATAATCAATGCCAATGGCGATGAGATGGTGGCCCAGTACAAAGCCGATGCCGAGGCAGCCTAGGACCGCCTGAAAAATGTTGTCAAATATGTAAAGTGGCAGTCCGGAAGGGAGGCCCTCGAGGAGGTTCATGCTCGGGGTTTTGATTTATCGGCCGAGATCGAAAGTTCTAAGGGGCTCGAGGCCGAGGCCAAGAAGTTGGCGTATCCTGAGGACGAAGAAGACTCCAAGTGTTCGGGCGGATACAGGGGCGAAGAAGACCCTGATGGTCCCGGTGATGAGGCGGGCTCCGGTGAAGACCAGGCTGTTTAGGTGCCTTGTAGATTTTTCTTTGTTTTTGCACCTTTGTACTCTTTGTTGAGGCCGTTTGGCCTTTGTAAATATCTTATATATATATATATATATATATATACAAGGCTCCCTTTTCCCTTCGACAGTTTTTAAGCTTGTTTCCTTTCGCTCTTTTCTTTATGATCGTAAAGATATCGAATGCCTTAGAAAGTAATAATTAGGTCTTGTTCGGAGGTTCGAACATGCCTTGTTCTCGATATTAGTTTGCTTAAGACTTGTGGGGGGCTTGGTGTAACCATTAGCTTTTCCCAAAGTACTTAGAATATTTTAGGTTACAATTTGCCGAGGGTAGCCTTTTGAACCTATTTAGAAATTTTGAAGGCCTTATGTTTTGCTTACTAGTCTCATATGTCTCCAAGCTATTCTATGACGGCCGTAGCCTTTCTAGTTCGGGTGTTGCCCAGTGGGCTTGTTACCCCGAGTCATCCGGGTTTACCCAAGACAACTCTCCCCGAATGGGGATGGTCGTAGCCTTTAATGTTCGGGCACTGCCTAATATGGTTTGTGCCTCCAGGCTTCGTTATCCCGGGCGGCAGTCCCCTAGTGAGGCGGCCCTTGGGCTCGACATCTTTAGGGGACCAAATGTAGGAAAGAAGAAATTTTTAAGGGACCAAATATTTATCCGCAAGGTAGAAACTTCCTTTCATTTTTGTGCGTAATATACAAGGTTACATATGTGTACAAGCTTTGTGTCAAGGATCAAGCGGTCTATGTTGGGCAGGGTTTATTTGATTGTTTGGCCCTTATAGTAAGTCCTATCAATCGATCCTAGATTATTCGAGCACAAAGTTTCTTTCCTTGCTAAAATCATTATCCGAGGCTGATGCCCCTCAGTGTTAGAGGTCGATCATAGAGAAACCTCAGATACTGTTGATGTTATACTTAACACCAGTTCATAACCGGTCTTCGATTCTAAGTTAGCACGATCTACTGTTGCCTCATTAAAACCCTTGCCAGAAAACCCATTTGGGACAAAACCTGTTCAAGGGAAAAAGAGTGCAACACGTGCTTTCAGGCCTAAAAATTGTATCATTCTTTGACGGTTACCTGTAAGTGTTAGTCCAAAATGTAAATGAATAAAATAAATGAATAGAGTCGTACCTTAGCAGTAGTATCGTTTCAAGTGAGTTATGTTCCACTTGTTCAGTAGTCGCTCACCGTTCATTGCTCCGCGTTTGTACGATCCTTTTCCAGTGATCTCGATGATTTGATACGGACCTTCCCAGTTCGGCCAGGCTCGTATTCATGGCCTCATTGTTTGACTCTTCAGTCGTATATCGGAATCTGAGACTTGGTTCTCCCTCTTCGATCGGTATTAGAGATTCGACACCGTAAACCAACGAGAATGGGGTGGCCCCTGTACTGGACTTCGAGGTCGTACGGTTTTGCCCATATGACTTTGGACAAGATTTCTTTCCATTTCCCTTTGGCGTCAGTCAATCTCTTTCTGAGGTTTTGGAGTATGGTTTTGTTTGTGGACTCTGCTTGCCCGTTCCCACTAGGGTGATAGGGTGTTAATAGAATCCTTTTGATCCTATTGTCTTCGAAAAACTTTCTTACTTTGCTACCGAAGAATTGCTTCCCATTGTCGCATACGATCTCAGCCGGAATTCCGAACTGGCATATTATGTGGTCCCAGATGAAATCAATGACTTCCTTCTCCCTGATTTTCTCAAATGCCTGGGCTTCCATCCATTTATAAAAATAGTCAATCATAAACAATATAAATTGAGCTTACTGGGTGCCCATGGAAGGGGGCCGATGATGTCCATCCCCCATTTCATGAACGGCTAGGGTGATAGGACAGAATGTAGCAGCTCCCTGGGCTGATGAATCATCGGAGCATGCCTTTGACACCCGTCGCATTTTCGTATGAACTCCTTAGCGTCCTTTTCCATGTTGATCCAGTAGTAGTCGGCTCTGATTATTTTTCGAACTAATGATTCGGTGCTCGAATGATTTTCGTAGGTGCCTTCGTGGAATTCCCTCAGAACATATTCGGTGTCTTCTGGTCCTAGACATATTGCGAGTGGGCCATCGAATGTTCTCTGGAACAGGGTACCGTCTTTTGACAAGTTGAATCGGGTCGCCTTCGTACGCAGAGTCCTCAATTCCTTAGGGTCTGAGGGCAGCTTTCCGGTCTTCAGATACTCTATATATTTGTTTCTCCAGTCCCAAGTTAGGCTTGTTGAGTTTATCTTGGCGTGATCTTCTTCCACTACCGATCTCATGAGTTGTATGACCGCCCCCGAGGTACATGTTGTAGAGTCCACTCCTTGAACCGATATAACGTTACCTGCAGTTTATCCATGTATCTTTGCATTCGCTCATCTCTAACTTCGAATGTCCTATTAACTTGGTTCACCACAAGGAGGGAGTCACACTTAGCTTCGATCACCTCTGCCCCTATGCTTTTGGCCAGTTCGAGACCTACAATCATGGCCTCATACTCGGCCTCGTTGTTAGTCAATTTTATAGTCCTAATAGATTGTCTAACTATATTACCTATTGGTGGCTTCAATACAATGCCAAGTCCAGACCCCTTTACGTTTGAGGCGCCGTCCGTAAAGAGGGTCCATATTTCCAAAGAAGTCCCCGAGTTTAACAACTCTCTCTCGACCTCGGGTATTAGGGCCGGTGTAAAGTCGGCCATGAAGTCTGCCAAAATTTGAGACTTGATGGCGGTTTGGGGCCGATATTCGATATCGTACCCGCTGATCTTAACGACCCATTTGGCTAATCATCCAGAGAGCTCGGGTTTATGCATTATATTTCTCAATGGGTAATTAGTCACAACATATATGGGGTGACATTGAAAGTACGGTTTCAACTTCCTAGAGGCGCTTAACAAAGCGAGCGCCAATTTTTCTAGGTGAGGGTATCTAGTTTCGGCCTCGCCTAGAGTCCTGCTAATATAATGGATCGGAAATTGCGTACCTTCCTCTTCCCGGACCAGGACTCCACTTACCGCTATCTCGGATACTGCTAAGTACAGGTATAGTTGTTCGTCTGTCTTCAGGGTATGAAGCAGAGGTGGGCTCGAGAGATACCGCTTGAGTTCCTCCAAGGCTCGTTCGCACTCCGGGTTCCATAAGAATTTATTCTTTTTCTTCAATAGTGAAAAGAACATGTGACTCTTGTCGGAGGACCTCGAGATGAATCACCCCAAGGCGGCTAGGCGTTCGGTTAACATTTGAACGGCCTTGACGTTGTCAAAAACACTGATATCTTCGATGGCCTTGATCTTATCGGGATTAATCTCGATTTCCCGGTTAGATACCATGAACCCGAGGAATTTCACGGACCCGACCCCGAATGCACATTTCTCTGGGTTTAGCTTCATATTGTATTTCTTCAATATGCTGAAGGTTTCCTGAAAATGTTTCAAATGGTCCTCTGCTTATAGGGACTTGACCAACATATCGTTAATGTAAACCTCCATTGATTTTCCTATTTGTTCTTCGAACATCCGATTTACTAGGCGTTGGTAGGTGGCACCAACATTTTTTAGTTCGAATGGCATCACGTTATAATAGTAGGTGCCGTACTTAGTGATGAAGGAAGTATTTTCCTGATCGCCCGGGTCCATCCGAATTTTGTTGTACCCGGAATAAGCGTCGAGAAAACTAAGGGTCTCGTGGCCGGTCATTACATCGATCATGCGATCGATGTTAGGCAAAGGGAAATAGTCCCTGGGACACACCTTATTCAAGTCTTTATAGTCTACACACAATCTTAATTTGTTTCCCTTTTAGGGACTACTACTACGTTTGCTAACCAGTCCGGGTACTTAACCTCCCAGATGGACCCTATTTTAAGGAGTTTAGATACCTCGTCCTTGATGAACGCATGCTTGACCTCGAACTGGGGTCTCGTCTTCTGCTTGACCGAGTGGATCTTTGGGTCCAAGCTTAGCCTGTGAGTGGTTATTTTCGGCGGGATCCCTGTCATTTCAAGGTGGGACCAAGCGAAAAATTCTATGTTAGCTATAAGGAATTGAATGAGTTTTCTCCTTAGCTCGGGACTCAACCCCGTGCCCAGGTATACCTTTTGATCGGGCAAGTACTCGATCAGTACGACTTGCTTCAGTTCCTCGACTGTCGATTTGGTAGCATCGGAATTGTCGGGGGATATAAAAGACCTGGGAACCCCGTAATCGTCGTCTTCATCATTCCTCTGCTTCTCCTGTTGGGTCGGGGCCAGTGTAGGTAATTGCTATTTGGATTCTTACTTGGCAGCTGAACCTAGACCTTTTGTCTTGGCTCACGATCAATGTCTCTTTTGGGTCTGTCACTGGCTCAGATAAGATAAACAGACCTGGAAGGGGCTCCGAGCTGATCATCTTCAACTCTAATTTTTGACTGATATCGGTTATGCACATCGGCCCAAGTTACAGATAGATATTCTACCAGATTTTGCTTCAACTATTGTGAAGCCAACGGGCTTCGAGTATTGAGTCCTTGGGTAAATGCCTGAACGGTCCAATCATCTGCAGGTCGATCCGTTCCATCAAAAACGGGACACGAATTCTTTGAGCATCTCATTATCCATCCGTTTCACTTTGGAAAGGTCCGACTTCCTGGTCTCGACCTTGATAGCCCCGGCGTGTGCTTTTATGAAGGAATCCGCAGGCATACCAAATGAGTCAATAGAGATAGGAGGTAGGTTGTGATACCATATCATAGCTCCTTTTGACAAAGTCTCTCCGAATTCTTTCAGCAAGACATATTCGATCTCATCATCTTCTAAGTCATTCCCCTTGATGGCACACATGTATGAGGTCACATGTTCATTTGGGTCAGTTGTCCCATTGTACTTAGGAATTTCAGGCATGCAGAACTTGTTAGGGATCGGCTTCGGGGATACGCTCGAAGGGAAGGGTTTCTGAACAAATATCTTGGAAACTAGGCCTTTCAATATCGGTGGCGCTCCGGGGATTTGGTCGACCTTGGAGTTGTAAGTCTCCATCTTCTTGTCGTTAGCTTCAATTTTCTTTTCTCCCGTTTCCACCTGCTTTTTCAATTCCTCGATAATCTTTATTATTTCGGGGTTGGTTCCGGGTTCAACTTCATTTGGCCTATCTGCGGCTGGTTCATTTCTCCGAGTGTTTCCCCGGGATGATTCGGGCTCAACTCTACTAGGAGCGCGGCTTCGGTTCTACAGTTGGACTATCGCTGCCTACTGAGCCTGCAATATTTCGAAGATCACCCGCAAGCTGATCCCATCTCCCTCACCGTCACGAGCATTTTGAGCTACTAACCGGACTCCCCCACGGATGTTGTTCTCAGGATCGGTGGGCAAATTTGTATTGATGGCCACATGTGAGCTAGCACTGATCGGGTCCGCGACCAGAATTCTATTGGGATTGGCGGGGGGCACCTCGTTACCGGGTGCTATATTATTGTTCTTGCCATGGTAGCTAGACTCAACATCCGTGTTTAGAGGGGCAGATTGGGAGTTCGACATTTTAGCGCTGACCTGAAATCAAAGGCACTTCAAAGAGCAAGTGTAAAGTGACTTGAAATTCATATCAAATCGCCACTATTATCCTTAGCCCCACGGTGGGCGCCAAACTGTTTACCCTCAAAATCGAATAACAATTAAATTTATAAGTGGTTTTAAAGATATGCGGATTAATTCGATACAAAGTGATAAATGAAGTTACTATAGAACAAACAAAGATAGAATAAATTCAAACGGCACGAGGAGGATTGTTCTAGCCTTATTGAAATATTTGCCCCCGAGCCGGGCTTGCCTCGGCCAGCACCAATGAAAAAGAGAAAAGAGCTAGTGATAGAGAAAATAATGATATATTGCTTTGGTATGCGTGTTACAATGCCTTTAATGAATTATCAGACCCCCTTTATATAGTAGGGGAATCCTATTCTAGGTACAACTCTATAAAAGGTAAAAATCCTCCGATTAACTGATTGTCGGTTCTTCATTGATATGTGCAGAGATCCCCGTCGTGATATTCGGCTGGTCATGGATATTACGGACTTCCGTTGGCTGTGCCCGATTGTCTGACAATGTTCTTCGAAGTCGTTCAAGGCTAAGACCAAATACGAACCGTGACTCCAATATTCTCGAGGGTGGGCGTCTCCCCCCCTCCCGGATTCTTACTTGATAAGACCCTTGCCTCAATCTCGTTCCCCTGTCATCATGTCTCGAGCTTGGCTTATTTTATCGAAGACTGGGATGTACCATGAGCCCGGTTTTGCCCGTATTCAATACTCTCTTTCTCTTTCAATTCGGTGAAATTTAATATCTAATTTGGAAATACATATGCAGTCCCTTAAACTTATCTATTTTTTTTTCATATATAAGTATGAACTAAGAGTTGTTTCTATTGAACACTTGAACTCAAGTAAATCTGCGTCTGACACAAAATTCCTTGGAGGCTACAGGAAGAGATTTCACAAATACAAGCCAAAGTCCAATGACAATCCGTCAAAGTCAAGCACTATTTTAGGGAAGGCAATGGGGTCGCAGACCTACTGTTGAAACATGCCACTACTATCACTGTAAAACAAAATTACTTGAATGAAGATAACCTTCCTAATGATGTGAGAGGAATCCACTCAAAATATATATCTAATTCTCCTAAACACAAAGGAAAAGAAAAAGAAAAAGAAAAAGAATGAACTTCAGAGTGTTTCATATCGTCACATGGTAACAATGAGTTTCTGGAAACATGAGAAACAATAATTCTATGGTGGAATTCTCAATCAAGTACATATCTAACTCTCGCAAGTAGTTGTCCCATGAATTCTAATAACTAAAACCCACCCAATCATATTGTATACGGTTAAAACCGAGTTTGCCCGATTTTACTGTTTGACCGAGACCGGGAGTTTGCATCAAAGGACGACTCCGAAGTAGATCGGATCGAGGCACGAAGATAAGGTACCGAGATCGGGATTCGAGGCACCTTCCAAGATCGAGGCCGACAGCAATCGAGACAGAACGAGACAGGTATTGAGTAATACCGAAGATTGCGTAATATTGGAAAAGCAAGATATCCGCGACCGATCGAAGATCATGGCGGAAATCTCGGAACGGAACGAATCAAGAACGGTTGTTTAGTTAATCATGGGATTTTCCTTCTGTAATTAGAATTGTACCATATATAAAATTTCTCTACTATATAAAGGGGAGTTCTAACCATTTGTAGCTACGACTGATAACAAAGCAATATAATTTTCTTCCTCGCTCACACTCTTGTTCTTCAGCTTATTGTGTTCTTATTGTCCTTGCATCAATCAATTCGAGGATACTTTAACTCAAGTGTTGAGGGCTACTCAAATACTGGTTTGATTTACTTTATTGTATAATTCTATCTTTAAACTTCACATTTATCAATTAGTATTAAGTGAAATCACGTGTCCTTAAATCCACTTTAGTAGTTTAATTGTTATCCAATTTTGAGGGTAAACAGTTTGGCGCCCACCGTGGGGCTAAGTATAATAGTGATTGCTTAACACTGATTCCGATAAGACACACTACTTTACGCTTGTTCTTGTAAGTGTTTTTGTTTTCAGGAAAAAGCATGTCAAACTCACAAACAACACCCACACACGGTAACAACAGTTTTGGATTTCATAGGGAAAACGACAATATAGTTGTCCTAGAAATCGAGGTGCCTCGGGCTGATCTCGAGGGAGTACCAATTGCAAACCCCATCGACATCAGTTCACATATCGCGCTAAATACAAATTTGGGCGCTGATCCCGAATGTAGCATATGCAGGGAAGGTCGATCTGGTGGTCGAAGTACGCATGGCGGAGGAGATTGTGGAGTTAGCCTCCAATTGATATTTTAGATGTTACAGGCTCAACAAGCCGTTATAGCATAATTACAAAATCAAAATCGAGCGCCGAGTGGGGTAGAACCTGAAGTCGTTCACAGGACCGAGCCAGTGTCGGAAATGTCAAATGCCAATGAATCGGGGACTGACCCCGTCATTATGAAAATGTTCGAGGAGCTCACTAAACGAATTGAAACGGGAGAAAAGAAAATTGAGGCAAATAACAAGAAAGTTGAAATATATAACTCCCCGGTTGATCTAATACCGGGGGCACCGCCAATTTTGAAAGGTATGGACTCGAAGAAGTTCGTGTAGAAGCCGTTCCCCCCGTGTGCGGCTCTGAAACCCATTCAGAAGAAATTCCACATGCCGAAAATCCCCAAGTACAATGGGACCACCGATCCAAATGAGCATGTCACCTCCTATACATGTGCGATAAAAGGAAATGATTTAGAAGATGATGAGATCGAATCGGTTCTACTAAAGAAGTTTGGAGAAACTCTATCGAAGGGGGCAATGATATGGTATCACAATCTGCCACCTAATTCTATCGATTCCTTCGCCATGCTTGGAGACTTTTTTGTAAAGGCACACGCCGGAGCAATAAAGGTTGCGACTAGGAAGTCGGACCTCTTCAAGGTAAAATAGAAAGATAACGAAATGTTAAGGAAGTTCGTATCTCGGTTTCAGATTCGAACTCTCGAACAAATCCTTTATTTTTTGTTAAGGCACAACATCAAGGTTGGAACGATCGAAGTTCGGTGGCCTCACGACAGCTAAAGCAGAATTTAATTGAATACCCGGCGGTAACCTGGGCCAATGTACATAATCGATACAAGTCAAAGATCAGGGTCGAGGATGATCAATTAGGGACTCCTTCCGGTTCCGCTTATCCGATCAGGCCCATTGGAAGAACTCAGAGAGATATCGACAGAGAACCTCGGTCGAACAGAGACCGATATCAGCCATACAATACAAATCGTAGAAACAGCAGTTTGGGATGCAATCCCATCTGAAATGATCGAAGGAACGATTGAGGACAGAGCTCTCGAGGGCTCATGAGAAAAAACAATTTTGATAAACGTGTCGATCCCACAGAGGCACCAAGATTATCAGAATACAACTTCAGCATCGACGCGTCAGCTATTGGGAGAATCAACGATACTAGATGGCCCATGCCCCTAAAGACCGATCCATCCCAAAGGAACCCTTATCAAATATGTAAATACCATGGTACGCATGGTCACAGAACCGAAGACTGTAGACAACTAAGGGAGGAGGTAGCCCGTCTATTCAACGAGGGTCATCTTCGAGAGTTCTTGAGCGACCGAGCTAAAAATCATTTTAGAGACAAGGATGCAGACAGAAAAAATGAGCAGGAAGAACCACAGCACGTGATTCACATGATCGTTGGTGGGATCGATATTCCACAAGAGCATGTTTTCAAACGCACTAAAGTATTGATCACCAGGGAAAAACGAACTCGAGACTATACACCAGAAGTCACTTTATCATTCAACGATGAGGAAGCAGAAGGAATCTCACAACCCCACAATGATGCATTGGTAATCTCTATCATTGTGAATAAAATTCAGGTTAAACGTGTTTTAATTGTTCCAGGAAGCTCGACCAATATTATTCGATCGAGGGTTGTGGAGCAGCTCGGCTTGCAAGACTAGATTGTGCCCGCAGCTCGAGTTCTCAATGGTTTCAACATGGAAAGCGAAACAACTAAAGGAGAAATCATTTTACCAGTAAATATAGCTGGGACTATTCAAGAGACCAAGTTCCACGTGATCGAAGATGACATGAGATACAACGCCCTGTTCGAAAGACCCTGGATTCACAATATGAGGGTAGTTCCTCCCAACACCGGATGGAGTAAAAAAGGTATATGGGGAACAACACGCTGCCAAAGATATTTTTGCGGTCGACGAAGTGATACCGGTATCTGCACTTTCGTCAACAAAAAGATCGAAATCCAAAGGAAAACAGGAAGCTAAATAGCAACCACAACTACCAGCCTTGACTCAATCGGAGGAGTAGGGAACGGACGAGGACAATGACTATTGGATCTCTCGATCCTTCATAATCCCCGAGGATTCCGATGCCACCAAATCAACGGTCGAGGAGCTGGAGCAGGTCATACTGATCGGGCATCTACGCGATCGAAAGGTATACCTAGGAACGGGGTTAACCCCCGAGCTCAGGGATAAAATCGTTAAATTTCTTTTCAATAATATGGATTGTTTTGCTTGGTCCTACTTAGATATGATAGGGATCCCCCCGAAAATCGCTACACATCGACTGAGCTTATACCCGAGGTTACGCCCAGTAAAACAAAAGAGAAGACCTCAGTCCGAGGTAAAACACGCATTCATCAAGGACGAGGTAACCAAACTTCTCAAGATAGGATCCATTAGGGAGGTAAAATATCCCGAATGGTTAGCAAACATAGTCGTAGTCCCTAAAAAGTCAAATAAACTTAGGATGTGCATAGATTATAAAGATTTGAACAAAGCATGTCCTAAAGACTCTTTTCCTCTGCCGAATATCGATCACATGATCGATGCCACGGCCTGCCACGAGATCCTTAGTTTTCTCGATGCCTACTCTGAGTACAATCAAATACAAATGAACCCGGAGGATCGGGAAAAGACTTCGTTCATCACTAAGTATGGTACCTTTTGTTATAATGTAATGCCGTTTGGACTAAAAAATGCTGGTGCCACTTATCAACGCCTAGTAAATCGAATATTCGAAGAATAAATAGGTAAGTTAATGGAAGTTTATATTTACGATATGCTAGTTAAGTCCCTGCGAGCAGAGGACCATTTGACACATTTGCAGGAGACTTTCGATATACTAAAGAAAATACAACATGAAACTCAACCCGGAGAAGTGTGCATTCGGGGTCGGCTCAGGCAAGTTCCTCGGCTTTATAGTATCAAATCGGGGTATCGAAATCAACCCCGATAAGATCAAGGTGATCGAAGACATCACAGACGTGGATAATGTTAAAGCTGTACAAAGATTAACAGGGTGCATAGCCGCCCTAGGCTGATTCATCTCAAAGTCTTCAGATAGAAGTCACAAGTTCTTCTCGCTGCTCAAAAAGAAGAACAATTTTGAATGGACCCCGGAATGCCAACAAGCGTTGGAAGTATTAAAGCGGTACCTCTCGAGCCCGCCGCTGCTTCATACTCCAAAAGCAGATGAGCAACTCTACTTGTACTTAGCAGTCTCGGAAATCGCGGTATATGGAGTCCTAGTTCGAGAAGAGCAAGGTATGCAATTTCCTGTTTACTATGTTAGTCGAACTCTAGGCGAGGCCGAGACTCGGTACCCACACTTAGAAAAGTTGGCGCTTGCCTTATTAAGCGCCTCTAGGAAATTAATACCATATTTTCAATGTCACCCAATTTGTGTAGTGACCACTTATCCTCTTCGCAATATTTTGCATAAGCCTGAACTCTCGGGCCGATTCGCCAAATGGGCCGTCAAAATAAGCGGGTACGATATCGAGTATCAACCCCAAACGACCATCAAGTCTCAAATCATAGCAGATTTCATGGCCGATTTTACGCCAGCCCTCGTACCTGAGGTCGAAAAAGAACTATTATTAAAATCAGGTACATCATTAGGGGTGTGGACCCTATTCACAGACGACGCTTTGAATGTGAAGGGTTCCGGGCTAGGCATCGTTTTGAAGCCGCCCACCAGCAATACAATTAGACAGTCTATCAAAACTTCCAAGTTAACTAACAATGAGGCCGAGTATGAGGCCATGATTACAGGTCTCGTGCTAGCTAAGAGTTTGGGAGCAGAGGTCATCGAAGCCAAATGTGACTCCTTACTTGTGGTAAACCAAGTCAACGGAACCTTCGAGGTTCGGGATGATCGAATGCACAGATACCTGGGTAAATTACAAGTGACATTACATCTGTTTCAAGAATGGAACCTACGGCATATACCTCGAGAGCAAAACAGCGAAGCCGATGCCCTCACAAATTTGGGCTCATCAGTTGAAGATGACGAAATTAGCGCGGGGACTATCGTGCAACTTTCGAGGTCAGTTATCAAAGAAGGCCACACCGAAATAAACTCCACAAGTCTGACCTGGGATTGGAGGAATAAATATATCGAGTACCTAAAGAACGGAAAGCTTTCCGTCGGATCCTAGGGAATCAAGGACTCTACGTACGAAATTCGCACGATTCACATTGACCGAAGATGGAACACTATATAGAAGGATGGTCGATGGACCATTGGCGATATGTTTGGGTCCTGGAGACACCGACTACGCCTTACGGGAAATTCATGAGGGAACTTGCGGAAATCATTCTAGTGCCGAATCATTGGTTCACAAAGTCATCAGAGCAGGATACTATTGGGGCTATATGGAAAAAAGATACAAAGGAATTCGTTCGAAAGTGCGACAAGTATCAAAGATATGCGCCGATGATCCACCAACCCGGGGAGCAACTCCATTCGGTCCTATCCCCATGGCCGTTCATGAAATAGGGAATGGATATCGTCGGTCCTCTACCATCGGCCCCACGTAAAGCTAAATTCATTTTATTTATGACTAACTATTTCTCTAAATGGGTTGAAGCACAGGCCTTCGAAAAATTCAGGGAAAAAGAAGTTATCGACTTCATCTGGGACCACATTATATATCGATTCGGAATGACTGCCAAGATCGTATGCGATAATGGAAAGCAATTCATCAGCAGCAAAGTAACAAAGTTTCTTGAAGATCATAAAATCTAAAGGATCTTGTCAACGCCATATCACCCCAGCGGGAACGGACAGGCAGAATCAACGAACAAAACCATCATTCAAAATCTAAAGAAAAGGTTGAACGATGCAAAGGGAAAATGGAGAGAAATGTTGCCCGAGGTCCTATGAGCGTATCGAACAATGTCAAAATCCAGTACGGGGTCAACACCGTTCTCTTTAATATATGGTGCCGAAGCTCTAATCCCGGTCGAAGTCGGGGAACCTAGCGTCAAGTTTTGATATGCAACAGAAGAGTCGAATAATGAGGCTATGAATACAAGTCTTGATTTTCTAGATGAAAAAAGTGAAAGTGCCCTCGTTCGAATGGCCGCACAGAAGCAACGGATCGAAAGGTACTACAACCGAAGAGCCAATTTTTGACATTTTAGAACAGGGGACTTAGTATTGAGAAAAGTCACCCTCAATACTCGAGACGCAAATAAAGGAAAACTCGGCCAAAATTGGGAGGGACCGTATCAGATCCTCGATATCGTCGAAAAAGGATCTTACTAACTCGGCACGATGAACGACGAACAATTGTCAAATAATTGGAACGTGTCACTCCTCAAACGATATTACTGCTAAGGTACAACCTTCTCCATTTTCATTTATATTTTATACTAACCATTTGCAAGTGTTTAATCGAAGACATCAAAGGATCCTTCAAACTCAGTCCCTAGGTCTGAAAGCACGTGTTGCACTCTTTTTCCCTTAGACCGGTTTTTATCCCAAATGGGTTTTTCTGGCGAGGTTTTCAAAGAGGGAACCATGGTTCGTGCTAACTTAGAGCAATTCAATAGTATCCGAGGCTCCTTTACAATCAACCTCGAATACTGGGGGGCATCACCCTCAGATAGTTACAAGGAAAATACTTCGTGTCGACAGGGTCTCGATAGGTAAATTTTATAGAGGACCAAACAGTCAAATGAACCGTGTCCGTGTAGATTACTCGAGCCTTAATGGCAAAACATGTACGCATGTATAATTTATTAGAAGAAGTATTTTTCCTTACCAGATACCCCATGTTTTAAAATTTATACTTTGCAATCTCATACTTATGATCTATGGTGGGAACTGGCTTAAGGGCCGATCACAATTGAAGTTCAAACAATTTATCTGATACTCGGGAACTACCGTCCAAAAAATCGACATGATCGAATTACTAAACCTCGAGATCGTAATACCTTAAAAAGGCAATCCTCGATTTTATAGGCCACGGCCACCCTACTCGGGGACTGATACTTCGAACAAGTTCGAAGTATAACAGGGGAACAAGCCCAAAAGGTGAATCCCAAGTTAAATTACGGCCAAATCAACACAGTTCAGAGACATCTCATTTATGGAGGTTTGACGGCGACAGAAATGACATAAAGAAAAAAGAACCTAGATGACAAAATGGCATAAAAAATAGAGAATAATCCCGTCATTTAGAAAAATTCACAAAATGTAACAAAGATCAGAAAATATGGGGAAGAAGAAGACCAGTGGCCGGCAACAGGGGAGGTAGTCTACGACCAAGAATATAAAAAGGGGGAGATTCTTTTAAAAAATTATAAAGAGAGATTATTTTTTTAATTTCTAGGTGGCACATATTGATTCACCCTATTGCCATGTCATAGCGTGTGAGAATCACGCATTTTGTTTTGCTAGAGATTTTCAGTTAGGTGTCTAATAGGCATCCATCGAATTGGGTTTAGGTATTCAATTGGAATAACCCTTAATTTAGGTTTGTAAATGAAAAAAATGGGCTAGTTTAAGGGGTCGCGGATGTATTCAGCAAATTTATATAAGATGTAACGCTAAAAAATTTGAAAGAAAGAATGATATATATATATATATTTTTCCGTAAAATGGTACAGTTGAATTTATACGTAGTTTCTAGGCAAGTGAACTAATTTGATCTTGAAATAATGCAATAATTGAAGAATGTACAATACTTAGCCTTAAAATGTAGATGAAACAGCAGAGATGACAGTTCCGGAAATAAGGTTTCCGGGCACAACTATGATGAGATCAAAAAGTGGGAAAGTAAGATTGTATTAAGCTTTGTGTAAAATGTATTGTAAGTTTAGCCAGAAAATTCGTGTCCTTTACAATGATAACTGGGGCTCACTATTTATAGTTGTGTCTAGGGAAGGAGGTCCTAGGATCGTTTCCTTCTTTAATGTCAATTATGAGGGTCATTGATGAAGATATAACGGTGAACATAAATGCCAAATTCTCTGTAACGGGTCGTCGCTCTTAATACTGCAGAATATTCCTTATTAAATGCTACCGGGGGGAGAGCATACACCTTTATGAACATTATCCCTTCCGGTGACAAGCGCAATGGCTGCGTTCGGTCTTCAGCCATCCCCGTTTTGGGTTCCACGTGTCTTTCCTTTAGATGACCACGTGTCATATCATATTTCACCCTATATAGATAGTCCCCCTGCTTTCCGATGACATAACTTTGTGTTACCGGAAAGTTGGTAGAAACACTCTTTTGGCGGGAATTACTATAAGTCCCTCTGAAGGCTTCTGGAGGTTGATTAGACGCACGTCTCTCCACATTTAATCCCCCGAACACGCGTCATCCCACGATTCAGCACAGCTTTTGTCGATTGTTGAGGTAATCATGGCCATGAATTTAGCCGCCAAAATATTACTTATACGCATCATTCTTTTCCTTTGCACTTCATAATTTCTCGAGCTTTTGATTTGTATCTTTGCTTTCCATCCTTTCTCTAATTCTCTTCAAACAAAATCCTTTTCCTTCTTCTTATTCAACGGCTAATTCCTCCAAGCATGCCGGTTCTTCAAAGAATAAGAACAAAGCTGAGGACTCTGCTCCTCCAACCATGAGTTCCATCATCCCAAGAAGACTTAGTACCACAAAGGACTTTGAAGAGAAATTCCCTACTGCTAACCCTTGTACATGGGCTGTTAGTAGGTACCCTTCTTCCATTCGTCCTTCCAGTATTCCTGCTGTGAAGGAAGACTGCCACTGCCATGAGTTGGATATCATTGCTCCTGATCTATCAGAGCGAGTGACCCTTCCCAAGGAAGGTTTTACATACTTTTACACGTATCCCTTTACTTTGGGTGCGTTTTCTTTGAGTGGAGAGCTTGATTCTGTGATTGTGGAGTTTTGCCTTTGCTACCAGGTGTGTTTGGCATAGGAAAGTCCTTCAGTGTGGAGGACGGTCGCTTGCCTTCGACGCTTGTGCTAGGAGACTGGAGAAGAGCTAACATTAACTCGTATGATGAATCTCTACTACCCAAATTTTTTTTGTGATGGTATGATAAACCTCTGTAAACGTGGTCACCATGATCTGTTGACTAGCATGGATGATGATAACGACCGTGGGTCGACGGAATGGTTTATTGCAGTTGCCACCAATAATATCATTACGATAATGGCTTCATCCTATCCGGCCGCTTGGAACCGCACTCGTAAGATCTTTATTTAATATATTTTATTTCAATCTATATTCTTATATGGCCATATCGACTCTTCACCCTTCGCATGTTTCAGCAACTCGATGGATCCCACCGGTGATGGAAGGCTTGCACCGGTGGATTCAGAAGATCTTGGACGTCACGATGCCCGAAACTCGTTTGTGGAAAGAACTGGCCCTTCAATACGGGTGGAAGGCCAAAAATCATGGTAATTTTAACTTACCTTGCTTCCATTTCTTTTTTATATATGGAGAACCTGATCGAACCCTTCTGACTTGTTCCCAAAATTAGGTCTACATGCGGGCTCTGTTGATGTCCCTGAGGATGACGTCTTGGTTGATCCCGCTGATGCAGCGAGGCTGCTTCAGGAGGCACTTACTCGAACAATTATCTTCAGGCATGTTTCGGGCGCAAACACTTCTTCACTGAGTCCCCGGCAGGAGGATAAACAACTGAAGAGAAGACGTTCTTCCATGGACGGGTAAAAGAATAAAAGGGCAAAGATTGATACCCCCGAGTCATCTCTGATGGAGATGGTGACTGGTCCTCCTTCTGTACCGGTCATAGACACTGTGATGGTTGATGATGATAAAGAATCTAGTGATGAGGGAGCTTCTCTACATAGAAGGCAACGATACTCATCATCTCAAAATGATGCTCGACCTGTTGAGACAGTTACACCAACCGAGGACGATGTCTCGACACTTTGGGGAGAATTCTATTTGGTAGAAAATACCAACTCCCATTTTTGGGCACCAAGTGTTGTGTCCGGTACTGCGGGGCTGAGTACCGGATCCCTGCCGTCTTTGGTTGGCGAGCATCCATCCACCAGCACTGCATTTGATGCAACTGCTTCTCACCCTTCAACTCTATCAGCTTCATCTCCACCTTCACCAATACCAGCAACTGCTACATCATTTCCACCTTCATCCACTCTTCCACCAGTAACTGCTACATCATCTCCGCCGGTCGCACCTGACAATGGAGAGGGTGTTCCTCTTCCCCAGTCCCCAGTTCATGGGAAGTTGGGGAAAAATTATGCTGCCCCTTACGAAGATCCACAAAAGAGGAGGAATGTTATCCTTTCGGTCTCTACCTGGTGCAACCTGCTCTCCCGGCCGGTGGAGCTTGCTAACTATCTCAAGCCTTTGGCTTCAGAGAAAGACTGGGAAAAGATTCAAGAACTCTCAGGGGAGTGTTTGTTGAACAATGCCATACACAATGCCGCAGCGGTGCGTTCCTTTCTTCCTTTGTTATTTCTTCTACTTTTGTATGAATGTATTCTAAGTTTTACTTCTTCTTTTTTTGTAGGCCAACTTTCTTGCTTCTTAGGGCCTTCAGAGGTTGATTCGCGAGAAGGAGGAACTTACTTCTGAAGGGAATCTGATTTTGGTGGAACGGGACCAAACTGTTCTTCGCCTCTCGGAACTGAAAACCAAAGCTACTGAGGCCGTTATTTTACAGGCTCGTTTGCAGCAAAGCGAGCTAGAAGTGGTAACCCTTAGCCAAGAAATTGGCCCGCTCAGGGTTAGATTTGATGAAGCCAAGGCCAAATGGGATGAAGTCCAGGACGTCATTCTTGCTGCAACCGAGCGCGAGGCTGCTACTGCCGAAAAAGTGACTGACTTAGAAGCGACCTTGAACTCCAAAATTGAAGAGCTTGCTGTTGTGAGTGCGAAACATGCCCAGTTAGAAGAGAATACAAGAAAACTATCGAGCACAGGCTCTTTAGTTCTACCGTTCGTGACCTTGATATTAGCCTTAGATCTGTTACGCCCGCTCGGGAAATCCTTTATGCCAAGGTTACCCAACTCAAAGAAGAACTTAAGAGCCGAGCGGCTTCCCTCATTGTTGAAAAAACTTATGCCATGTACAACATAAGATGAAAAACCTTGGAAAAAGCCAAAGCAGGTATCATTGACTATGATTTTGAAATTGCTAAGGTCCGAGAGCTTGAGTTGGCTACTAAAAATGGACTCCCGACGCAGTCTGATGCTCCTGGATCTTATGGATTCAGTTTTGAGTTTTTCGAGAACTGAAGATTAATCAGAGAGAGATGATGCTGAAAACTAGACTGGGAAAAATGTTGAGCCATCGGTTGACCCACCTACCTCTCCCGGGGATGCGTACACTTCTGTTCCTCCTGGTTCCGGAGACACTGCAGTTTAGCTTTTCTTTTCTTTTTCCCATTTTGTACTTTTACCGTTTTGGCATGTTCTTGTAAATAAAGACATATTTTTGCCTAAGGATTGTTTGAGTCTTACTTTCGTTTGAATATACATGCATGTCTTTAACCTTTGCGTTTGCTTAAGAATTTTGCGCACTTGTTTTTGTTCGTGCTTTACTATGTGTAGTCTCGGATGCATTTTCCTCGAAGCACATTGGTTCCGAGTATTATCCCTTTTACGTGAGGGTTTCTATAAGTATTTGCACAGGTTTAGTTTTTGTGTCCTTTCGTGTACGTCTTCGGGTGCATTTTTCCTCGAAGGCATTTTGATTCCGATCATATATTCTTCTGAAGCCAACCCTTTAATGTGAGGGTTTTCATAAGAGAGGGCCCTCTTATGTTTACGGTGCTCTTGAAGAGGACGTCTCCTGTTTATTACGGTACTAACATTTGAAGTACTTGTTTAACTTTCAAATTACAAAGTTAGTTCATCGTTCAAACAAGAAACAAGATAAAAACAAAAGGATTTCATTTCATATAATTCCTTCTATTTTCAAAAGTACACAAGCATTTATTAGGCTAAAAAGCAATTGCCATTACTTGTGACTATCTTGTACAACTTGTTTATACGGGGCTGGCTGCGCAGTCCCCGGTCCCGATGATGTATTTTGTTTTTGGATTTTCGTTTCCCGATTGATGTGGCAGTCAATGTTGCCGTATCCTCATATCATTTCCCCCAGTGTTCGAATGCGAAGAATGCAAATTGAAACACTGGAAGTCTTGTGCCTTCAAAGATTTCACCAATGAATTGCTAGATAATCCTTAACTCGGCAACATACCTTACTTCCCTTTAGGAATCCATGCTATCAAGCAAAAGACTATCTAACAATCTTCTAGTGGTTTGTGCTCGTGAACGGTCAGGTACCCTTTGTTCTGTAGAAAACTTATATTCCCAGTGGAAATTTTCTATCGAGCCGAAGATTATCTAACCGTCCCCGAGTGGAAACTTGTTTGTTTGCGTTGCTATCAAATGTCTTATTACTGCTATCTTCGTAGTATGATTTTTATCGCTGCCTCATTAAAAACCTTTCCATAAAAACCCAATTGGGACAAAATCTGAACGAAGGGAAAAAGAGTGCAATACATACTTCCCGCTTGAATAATGTTCATCAGCAATAATATCTTTTGAGGTGTGCCATGTTCCAGTTTCTAGGAAACTTGTCTCCATTCTGGTTCTCCAACTCGTACGAACCTTTCCTAGTGATAGCTGAAATCCGGTAGGGACCTACCCACGTTGGACCTAGCTTCCCCACGTTGAGCTCCTGCGTATTTTGGGTTACTTTCCTCAGAACCAAGTCTAATACTTTGAAATAATGGAGGCTGGTTCTTCGATTATAATGTCGCTCCATTCTCTGCTTTTGAGCTGCCATTATTACACGCGCCAAGACCCTGCGTTCCTCGAGCAGTTCCAAGTTGATTAACATTGCTTCGTTGTTCGATTCTTCATCCGCCCAAAATATCTCAAAGTGGGTTCACCCACTTCCTCCGGGATTAGGGCTTCAGCACCGTACACAAGGAAAAAGGAGTTTCTCCTGTGCTCGATTTGGCCGTTGTTCGGTAAGCCCATAGAACTCCAGCTAATTCTTCGGGCCATTTGCATTTTGCTACTTCCAGCCTTTTCTTGAGGTTTTGAATAATCACTTTGTTCGTTGACTCTGCTTGACCGTTTACACTCGGATGATAAGGAGAAGATGTGATCCTCTTTATCTTCAAATCTTCAAGGAACTTTGTAACTTTGCACCGATAAACTATGGCCCATTGTCGCATGCTATCTCTTTTGGTATTCCGAACCTGCAAATTATATTTTCTCACAGGAAATCGACCACTTTACGTTCTCCGATCTTCTGATAAGGACCTGCTTCCACCCATTTAGAAAAATAGTCAATCAGAATTAAAATAAACCTTACCTTTTCGGGAGCCAGTGGCAGCGGTACGATGATATCCATCCACCATTTCATGAACGGCCATGGGGAAAGAACCGAATGTAAGGGTTTTGCCGGTTGGTGTACTAGTGGTGCATTGCGTTGGCACTTATCACATTTTTTTACGAAGTCTTTGGCATCTTGTTCCATGCGAGGCCAGTAATACCCTACCCGTACCAACTTCAGCACCAAAGAATCTGCGCCCGAGTGATTACCGCATATCACTTCGTTGTCTTTTGTCATGACATAATTAGCTTCTGACGCTCCTACACATCGGGCAGCGGGCCTTGGAAGGATTTTCTATATAATTGGCCTCTCTTGAAGCTATAATGTGCAGCTTTGGTACGTAATGCCCGTGATGCTTTGGGATCTTTCGGCTACTTCCCGTGCTCGAGATAGGTTATTATTTCATTTCTCCAGTCCCAGACCAGACTAGTCGAATTTACCTCATAGTAATCATCCGTATCCAGGACTGAGTTCAACAGATGTACTACCATCCCGGACTCCGATCCCTTTATTTTTGTCGATGATCCTAAGTTTGCTAATGCATCTCCCGGAATCATGCCAAAAGAGCCTGGACCTTTACCACGTATTGTTGCATACGTTCTTCTTTGGTATCAAAGATCCAGTAGTCCTGATTTACCACCAGCTGTGAGTCACATTTGATTTTGATAACCTCGGAATCAAGTCCCTGGTCCAATTCGAGCCCTACAATCAAAGCTTCATACTCTGCTTCATTGTTAGTTAAAGGGATCGTTCTTATGTCTTGCCTTAAGGTTTCCCCTGAAGGCGTGATTAAGACTATTCCGAGTCCGGATCCATTTACATTGGAAGCTTTGTCCGTCAATAAGGTCCAAACCTCCGATGTCGATCCCGACACCATTACTGCCTGCTTGGTTGCCAGAGGCAGTAGTCCCGGACTGAAATCGGCCATGAAGTCAGCCAAAACTTGTGACTTAATTGCAGTCCTTGGTTTATATTCTATGTCGAACACACTTATTTCGATGACCCATTTGGCTAGTCTGCCTGAGAGCTCGGGTTTATGGAGGATGTTCTGCAAAGGTAAAGTGGTCACCACAGCTATCGGGTGGCATTGAAAGTAGGGCCTTAGCTTCCGAGCAGCGACTACGAGATCTAAGGCCAATTTTTCCAAATGTGAGTAGCGAGTTTCTGCTCCCGTTAAAATTTTGCTAACGTAATAAATGGGAAATTGCATACCTTCATCCTCCCGGACTAAAATCGCACTTACCGTAACTTCTGAAATCGCGAGGTAGACTAACAATGTTTCACCTTCCTTTGGTTTTGAGAGCAATGGAGGGATTGATAAGTACTTCTTTAGGTCCCTCAGAGCATGCTAGCACTCCGATGTCCATTCGAAATTATCTTTCTTTTTGAGCAGTGTGAAGAAGCGATGACATTTTTCCGATGACTAGGAAGTGAACCTGCGCAAAGCTACTAATCTTCATGTGAGCCTTTGGACTTCCTTTACGTTCGACAATTGATCCTGGATATCCTCTATGACCTTGATTTTGTCGGGGTTTACCTCAATTCCCCTTTGTGAGACCAGAAATCCCAGAAACTTACCAGAACTGACCCCAAACGTGTACTTCTCGGGATTAAGTTTCATGTTAGGCTTTCTCACGATGTCGAATGTTTCTTGCAAATGCTTAAGGTGGTCACCTGCATTCAAAGACTTAACGAGCATATTGTCTATATAATCTTCCATAGTCTTTCCTATTTCTTTTCAAATATCTTATTTACGAGCTGTTAATAAGTGGCTACGGCATTTTGCAACCCGAAGGGCATCACATTGTAACAATATGTACCGAAATTCGTTATAAATGAAGTCTTTTCCTGATATTCCGGGTTCATCTTGATATGGTTGTACCCGGAATAAGCATCGATAAAACTCCTTAACTCGTGCCCGGTCGTGGCATCAATCATTTGATCGATATTTGGTAGTGGGAACGAATCTTTCGGGCACGCCTTATTAAGGTCTTTATAATCTACACACATGCAAAATTTATTGTTCTTCTTATGAACTACTACTACATTGGCTAGACAGTCTAGATATCTTACCTCTCGGACCAAACAGATATTAAGCAAGCGGGTTACCTCTTCTTTGACGAATTTATTCTTGGCCTTGGCAATAGGGCATTTCTTTTGTCTTATCGGAGGTACGTTGGGAACCAAACTGAGCTTGTGCACGGCTACTTCCGTCGGGATACCTGCCATATCCTCGTGCGATCATGCAAAACAATCAGTATTAAATTTAAGGAATTCAATAAAACCAGACCTGAGCTCTAGGTGCAGTCCTGTCCCCAAATGGAATTTTCTTTCTAGGAATTCTTTGAACAATGCAACTTGCTCCAGTTCCTCCACCGTGGACTTCGTTGCGTCCGTTTCTTCTGGAACTTGGAAATATCTCTGCACCTGATAATGTTCTGACGACTGTCGCGCCCGTAAACTTTCACCTAAAACCCAAGGTTTTGTGGTGCCGAGGTAGGCTAATGTATTTGAGGGCGGTACAAACTTTTTGGGTTGAACAGTGCGTTGGGGAGTTAAAGAAAAATTGTTGTAGAACATGGCATTTCTACCGTCCATTATGTGACCGCAGAACTACTTCGCGGATCGCAGATCTACTGCGGAGTGAAGTAGAAAAATGGGCCAATTTTGGAGGTCGTTCTGCGGTCAGATATGTGATCGCATAATCGTTTCACGGGCCGCACATCCGTCGCAAAACCAGCATTAGACAACTTCGGAAGGAGGTTCTGCGGTCCATTATGTGACCGCAGAACTGATTTGCGAACCACAGATCTACTGCAGACATGACCCGAGTAGCCCAGTTTTGGAAGGTGATTCCGCAGTCCATTATGCGGACCGCATAACTATTATGCGGTCCACTCTACGACCGCAGAGTTGAGTTCGGAGGGTCCATTTTTCTATTTTTATAACCCAACCTTGTTTGAATAAATAGGCTTAGGGACCATTTATGAAGAGAAGTTCTGCCATTTTAGAGAGAGGGGAGTGTTTTATAGAAAGAGGGGGGGAAGCCCTAAGTGCTTGGTTCACCAATCTTTGCTCAAGTCTTGATGAATTCACAATGATAACTCACAAGGTCTTCATCCAAGAGGTAAGGTTCTAGCCCTAGCCTTCAATTTTGAAATTTGGATTGGGAATAGGTAATGGGGAAGAAGGTTTTGAGAATAAGGGTTGTTATTTATGCATGCATGTACTAATAAAGGTGGTAGAGAGGTTGTGGAGTATTTGTGGGTGGCCTATTAAAGTGGGGATTGATTGTGGGGTAAAGGAATACACCATAGAAGAACCTTAAAATCATAATGCCTACCTAGTATTTGATAAAATGCTCAAATGAGCTGGACCCCCGAGTAACTTCCTAATTATAGTTCAATTTTGTCATGTATTTAATTAGATTGAAGTCTCTAGGAGTTTCGGAACATCGCGGTAAATTAAAAAAAACTCAAGCGATATATGTTAGTTAAACTCCTCTTGTAGAATCGAATTCCATGATGTCCTCATAAGTTGTGATTATGATTGGCTAAATTTCGTATTTCCCGTGTTCTGAGTCCTTCCTACTAAATTTGATTGTTCTAGTATAAGTGTTGTGTTAAAATACATAAGTACTCAATATATGTTTCAAATGTTCCCATAATGTCATGATTCCCTCCGAGAATGTGATCTAGTATGACCAATGTATTAAAAGTATTGTGATTTAAAAATCATGTTTCAATTGCGAGTTAATATGCTTGATTGTAGAAGAGGAACGCAATGTGATAAAGACTCTTGTTGTTCATATATTTACCATTAAAGTATTGATTTTAAATTCCCTTATTGTTGATGAACCATGAAGATGCTTGGAAGTTATAGGGGTGAGTATGAAATATGAAATACGGTCGATGGGCCGAGAATGATATTACAATTGTGGCCACTAGTGCCAATGAAATGAAAAGATGTGTGAAAGATTATGTAATGAGTTGTAAGTAATTTAAATAATAAATGTTTTGGTAGTATAGTTTAGTCACCAAGGAAGGGTAGGTTGAAATAACCTAACCCCGAAACTACACATGCCGGTGTAGGATTGAGTGAGGGGTAAATTCCTCGTGTGAGGTGATCAGATACTTCCCCGAATATGGGATGAGATTGATGTGTTAAGATAATTCCCCTTAAATGGGATGAGATAATTGCTAGCGGGAGGTGATGTGACGTCGACCCACGCGGCATTGTGGTGAGACGGCTTAGCCGATCGAGCTGAGATTGGACGCCATGCCGCGCACATGGTGGTGTTGTGAGTGGATGTCTCGGAGTGAGATGACTTAGCTGATCGGCTGAGATCGGACTCCGTGCTAAAGGCACGGTGGTATATCGGTACTAAAGATCTCCCAACTTAAAAACATTGAAATTTACTTGAAATCTATCTTTCTCCTAACTTAGTAGTTTAATATTATTTGAGGTTCTCATTTATTCCATGTTTCCTTCTCATCTTACTGTTGCTCGTTCTATTGAGAGGGTGTTTAGTTTTATATACTAGTACTATTTAATATGTACTAATGTCCCCTTTGCCGGGAGCGCTGCATCTTTAATGGATGCAAGTGGTTCTACAGCAGGCGACATTGGTCAGTGATAGCAGTACACCCTCTGCTCCGCTTACTTGGTGAGCCCCACTTCATTTCGGGGTCTTGTATCTCTTATCTCCTATGTATAGTGTTTTGAGGTATAGTCGGAGCGTTGTTGCCGGCACCATCATACTACTCTTTTGTATCTACTAGAGGCTCTGTCGACATAGCGTGGATTGTATCTTGTTTTGGGAAAGACATACTAAAGATGTTGTTATTTGTATATCATGTTCCACTTCAAACTATAAAAGTGCATGCATTTTGAAACATGATAATGACGTAACTAATGGTAATGATCTGGTGTTGTTCACATGGCCCCTCTTTGTCTAATTAATGAAATATATCTTCTCTTTATTCATGGGTGAGTTTGGGTAGAAGGCATTGTACAGGCTTGCTTGACTGGGATATCTCGGTTGAGCGTCGGTCGCGCTCCTCGAGGTCGGGGTGAGACACAATTCAACCTACGAACCATCGAATCTAAATCCGGACAAATGCCTAAGTCTAAAATCACCATATGAAGCTAGTGGAATCATCAAAACACCGTTCCTGAGTCGTCTATACAACTTCGGTCAACTCTTACTACTTAAGCTTCTAAAACATGAATTGTTCTTCCAAATAAATTCTGAATCATCCGAAAAAACCGAACTCGATCACACACGCAAGTCATAATACACAATACGGAGATACTCGAGACCTTAAGAAACTGAATGGGAGGCTAATTCTCAAAACGACGGGCCGGGTCATTACAGATATAGTGAAATAATGAAGGATTGTATGTGTACGGTGGGATTGGGTTGCGCGCCGCAACGGATTGTGTGTGTTGTACTTATTGTTGTATTGTGTTAGCTTTCAGTATTTTCATAAGATATTCTGAGGACTGATATTACTGGACTCCCTGATTCGAGGATTGAGTTTGTTTTCATTAATTAATTGCTTTGCCATTATTATTATTATTATTTGGTGTGGGATCATTAAGTATCATTATTATTATTATTATTATTATTATTATTATTATTATTATTATTATTATTATTATTATTATTATTATTATTATTATTATTATTACTATTATTATTATTATTATTATTATTATTATTATTATTATTATTATTATTATTATTATTATTATTATTATTATTATTATTATTATTATTATTATTATTATTATTATTATTATTATTATTATTACTACACCAAATAGATTTTAGTCCAGGGTCACAAGCTAGAAAATATATTCAAAAAGAATTTTTTTGTAATAAATGAAAACGGTTTAAAACTTGGTTTTTTGATACTTATAGTAAAGAGGATTTAAATAATATTTCTCAAGAGTTTTATGAAACTTGTTCTCTACATAATCAAATTATGTATTTTGTTCCTTGGTTTATAACCACTTATTTACCGCTTTATATAAAGATTTTAAAAAGATCTTATAAAGATGGGAAGGGCAATGTTACTAAAGCAATATACCCTCCTCAAGCACCTATTATTTTACAAATAATACAGGTATTACATTTACTGCATTTCAAAAATTTATTGATGAAGATGTTGCTGCAGTCAGCATCGCAGAAATTAATAATTTAATTTCTCAAAATAATTATTTGAGTTTATATGTTAAAGTTTTGGGTGAACAAATCAGTTTTCTTGATAAAAAACTTGATGAATTAACTGTTTTGATAAAAGATATGAGTACTAGCAAGAAGACAATTGATATTGCCTCTATGTCTGGAAGCAAATCAGAACCTCAAATTGTTCTTACTCATGTTCAAAGACCCCTTGAGATTTAGGATTTTAAATTTAAATCTTTAAATGATTTAGAAGAACTTCTTGATAGAAGGGTTATCTGGTTTGAATATCAAACCTATTGATTTATCAAAAGATTTTGCTGATAAATTAGATACTACTTTTGATTATAAAAATGAAGTTTGGTCAGAGTTTCATAAACTCAGAGGTTATCCCAAAAAGAATAGTAAGTATGCTGATAAACCCAGAATGCAAATTTATTATTATAATCGTCCTACTCCTCAAGATGTTTTAATAGAGGAACATGATTGGAATCAGACTAATACGTCTTATAGTGGTTTCGAAATTTATGAATGGAATCTTGATGGTTTGATTGATAGACAATTAACTATTCTTGTGCATAAAATGCTTATGTATGCAACTATCTGTAAAAGTGTGAAAATACGGATAGAACTATTTGCAAAATGATTGTTGCACGTTTTACTGGCCAGCTTCGTGGCTGGTGGGATAATTATTTAATTGTTGATGTTAATATACTTGATGCCTTGACATTAAATGTGAAAACGCATGGTTATAATTATGCGCCTGGATCTGAACTTATATGTTTATCATGTAGAATTTATTTTAAATTACTATCTACGTTAAACCCTAGATGTAAACTGTATGATACATCCGATCAGACTATATTAGTAGAATACAATTTTGCAAAGTCTAAGGTCACCACGAGGAGACCTATTAAGTGGAAAAAAATTAATTTTCCGACTACTTGGACTTTGGATTCGGTTATATCCCCTAGTCAGATTACTAATGCTGTCAGTAATACGAAACATTCTCATATTACTCAAAATCCGGATGGTAGGATTTGCATTCAATTTGATGAAAATAGTTCCACTTATAATAGGCAGTCATGTTCTAATAATAGACTTTTGCCTGCTATTAGTCCTACTTATAATAGGCATTTATTTACTAATCGTAGACTATAACTCTCGAAACGACCGGCCAGGTCGTTACAATGGACCAGCTAAAAATCGTGCTGCATCTTTGCATACAATTTCTACCAAAATGGGTGATAAGTCAGTTGAAAGGGTTAAGATTAACCCTCAAACAAATATTGTTCAGGATAGTAATAATTGAAGATTGGGTTGAGTATTAAAATATACTGGACCGTAGGCCACAGTAGATTCAATAGAACCCATCAGAGACTCTCTAAAATTCAGATTTCTAGCATCTCTGAGAGCAGCTAAAAATGTTTAATGGATTAAAAGCAATTTGAACCATACCAACATGCAGATAATTATACTGTTTTTTTTTATATAAATCTACATCTTGTTTGTTTAAGAAACGAATAGTCTGTTCAGACGAGTTTTGTCACGACCCCAAATTATCCCTCTGTAAGGTGTCGTTATGGCACCTAGTCTTTACGACTAGGTAAGCCTAATATTTCAAAAAATATAAAGAAACACAACATTTTAAAGATAAACAACATATTATAAATAGCCAAGAGTAGTACCACTCGGCATATACACAATAATTTTCCAAGACCCGGAATATCGCTAAATCACAAGCTGCTATAATCTATGTATCTCTATACAAAAGTTTGAAGATAATAAAGAAAATCTCTAGACGAGGGAGTAGAAGGGGACTCCTAAGATCTGCGGACGCAAGCAGAAATACCTTGAAGTCTCCTAGAATCAGCAGCACGCGCTAATCCCAAGGCTGATAGCTCATACCTGGATCTGCACATGAAAAACATGCGCAGGAAAGGGCATGACTACACCACAATGGTACCCAGTAAGTGCCAAGCCTAACCTCGGTCAAGTAGTGACGAGTTCAGGTTAAGGCCCTACCGGAGTAAATATAGTAATTTAAACAGTAAAAGATATAAGTAAAATTTATGATAACACAGTTAAAAAGGGAGCCCTCGGCTCAAAACAAGGTAAACATAGTGGGATATCGTCCCGTAGTATCAAATGAATATGCTGTACATGGGGGATCTCCCGGAATACGTCCGTAGTCCCAAAGTAAATATGCAGTGCTGGGGGATCTCCCGGAATACGTCCGTAGTCCCAATTTAAATATGCAGTACAGGGGGATCTCCCGGAATACGTCCGTAGTCCCAATTTAAATATGCAGTACAAGGGGATCTCCCGGAATACGTCCGTAGTCCCAATTTAAATATGCAGTACAGGGGGATCTCCCGGAATACGTCCGTAGTCCAAATTTAAATATGCAGTACAGGGGGATCTCCCGGAATACGTCCGTAGTCCCAATTTAAATATGCAATGCAAGATGAAATGGCAGGTATGGCATCGAGTTATACAGTTTATACTGGACACAGATAAGGCAAATAAGGACTTAACTAAACATGACGCACAGAATGTCAATTAGGCAGTTAAAACACGTAAGCATGCTTCTCTAGTCTAAGTTTCACAATTAAACGTATTAGTGCAATTTAATAAGGAAAAAAACAATTTATGATTTAGAAAGGAAAAACGGCATTTTTGCAATAATAGCTCGTGTACATACTCGTCACCTCACGTACACGGCGCCCACACACCAAATAATATCAAGATATCCTAAGGGGGAAGTCCCTAACACAGGGTTAGGCAAGCCACTTACCTCGACCCGCTCAAATCAACTTGATATCAGGTTCTTGCCACGAGTATCTGACTCCAAATGGCCCGAATCTATTCAAAATAGTACAATAACATCAATACGCGCTAATGGAATGTATCCCACAAGAAAACTACAAATATTAGTCCAAAAACCCGAAATTGGCTCAAACCTGGCCCCCGGGGCCCACGTCTCAAAACCCGACAAAATTCACGAAACTAGAAAGCTCATTCACTCACGAGTCTAACCATATCAAATTTACTAAAATCCGACACCAAATGGTCCTCCAACCCCACAATTCAAACACCCAAATCCCTAGTCTCCAACTTCAAATTTCCACCTTAAATACACATTAACTAGGTGGGAAAAATACATGGCAAGGCAAGATTATTGACCAAAAATAAGCACAAGGAACTTACCTCAAGAAATGCCTCAAAAATGCTCTCAAAAATCGCCCTAACCCGAATTTACAAAGCCAAAAATGATAAAAATCGCGAAGCTCTTCGGTTTTAATCACTGCCCCGGTATTTCCGCACCTGCGGAACCTGGGCTCGCATCTACGGGTGCGCTTATGCATAAAAACGTGCGTATCTGCGCAACTCACTTACCCCCTCTGCCTTCGCATCTGCAATGAAAGGGCCGCATCTGCGTACTCGCGCCTGCAGAGTCCCTTCCGCTTCTGCGTATCTTGCGCATTTGCGAACGTCCTTGCGCAAATGCGGGCATCGCAGATACGGAAACTTCCTCGCACCTGCGACCCCAGGCCAACTCTCGATTTCTCGCATCTACGCCTCCATCTCCGCATGTGCGACTCGCGCACCTGCGGTCTCTTTTACGCAGGTGCGAAAACACCAGAACTAGCAAAGTTCAGAAATTCCTTTAAGTCCAAGTTTTCACCCGTTAAGCATCTGAAACACACCCGAGGACCCCGGGACCTCAACCAAACATACAACCAATCCTAAAACAACTTACGAACTTAGTCGAGCTCTCAAATCTCTTCAAACAACGCAAAAATCATGAATCACCCTCCAATTCAATTTTAAAGAACTTGAAACTTCAAAATTCTACAACCGATGTCGAAACCTATCAAATCACGTCCGATTGACCTCGAATTTTGCGCATAAGGCATAATCAACATTACGAACCTACAGCCACTTTCAGAATTCCATTCCGAGCTCGATATCAAAATTTCCACTATCGGCCAAAATCGCCGAAAAACTAGCTTCCGCCAATTCAAGCCTAAATCTGTTACAGACCCACAAAACACATTCTGGACGTGCTCCTAATCCCAAAATCACTCAATGGAGCTAACGGAGTTGACGGAATTTCATTCTGGATCTGTCTTCACACAGTTCCGACTACGGTCTAAATCCTAAGGCTTAAGCTCTCATTTTGGGACTAAGTGTCCCAAAACACTCTGAAACTCAAAACCAATCATCCCGGCAAGTCACAATAGCAGAAAAACATTTGGGTAAAGCAGTTAATAGGGGATCAGGGCTATTACTCTCAAAACGACCGGCCGGGTCATTACATCCTTCCCCTCTTAAAACAACCGTTCGTCCTCAAACGAGTATAAAGACATACCTGAAACTGTGAAAAGATGAGGGTACTGGCTGCACATATCCTGCTCAGTCTTCCAAGTTGCCTCCTCGACCGACTGACCCCTCCACTGGACCTTTACTGAAGCAATATTCTTTGACCTGAGCTTTCTGACCTGCCTGTCCAAAATGGCTACTGGCTCCTCAACATAAGATAGATCTCTGTCCAACTGGACAGAGCTGAAATCCAATACATGAGTCGGGTCACCATGATACTTCCGGAGCATAGACACGTGGAATACCGGGTGAACTCCTGCTAGGCTGGGAGGCAAGGCAAGCTCATAAGCAACCTCCCCAACACACCGCAATATATCAAAAGGACCAATGAACCTCGGGCTCAACTTGCCCTTCTTCCCGAACCTCATGACACCCTTCATAGGCGATACCCGAAGCAAGACCCGCTCACCAACCATAAATGCTAAATCACGAACCTTACGGTCTACATAACTCTTCTGCCTGGACTGGGCAGTGCGAAGTCTCTCCTGAATCACCTTCACCTTAACCAGGGCATCCTGGACCAAATCTGTACCCAACAATCGGGCCTCGCCCGGCTCAAACCATCCCACTGGGGACCGGCACCGCCTACCATAGAAAGCCTCATACGGTGCCATCTGAATGCTGGACTGGTAACTGTTGTTGTAAGCAAACTCTGCAAGTGGTAAGTCTTGGTCCCATGACCCTCCAAACTCCATCACACATGCACGGAGCATATCCTCAAGAATATGAATTGTGCGCTCGGACTGCCCATCCGTATGAGGGTGAAAGGCTGTGCTCAACTCCACCCTAGTACCCAACTCCTGCTGTACGGCTCTCCAAAACCGTGATGTGAACTGAAATGATGGATACTGGAATACCATGAAGACGGACAATCTCTCTGATATAAATCTTAGCCAACCTCTTTGAAGAGTATGTAGTCAACACTGGAATGAAATGGGCTGACTTGGTCAGCCGGTCCATGATCACCCAAATAGCATTGAACTTTCTAAAAGTCTATGGAAGTCCAACTACAAAGTCCATGGTGATCCGCTCCCACTTCCACTCTGGGATCTCTAACCTCTGAAGTAATCCACCCGGCCTCTGGTGCTCATATTTGACTTGCTGACAGTTGAGACACTTGGCCATAAACCCAACTATATCCTTTTTCATTCTTCTCCACCAATAGTTCTACCTCAAGTCCTGGTACATCTTTGCGGCACCCGGATGAATGGAGTACCGCGAGCTATGGGCCTCCTCAAGAATCAACTCCCGAAGCCCATCTACATTGGGTACACAGATCCGGCCCTACATCCTCATCACACCGTCATCACCAATAGTCACATCTCTGGCATCACCTCGCCGAACCCTGTCCTGAAGAACTAGAAGATGAGGATCATCATACTGGCGTTCCCTGATATGGTCATAAAGAGAAGACCGAGCAACCACACAAGCTAATACCCGGCTAGGCTCTAAAATATCCAATCTCATGAACTGGTTAGCTAAGGCCTGAACATCCAAGGCTAAGGGCCTCTCAACTGCCGGAAGATATGCCAAACTCCCCAAACTCTCTGCCCGGCGACTCAGGGCGTCGGCCACTACATTGGCCTTCCCCCGGTGGTATAATATAGTGATGTCATAGTCTTTAAGTAGCTCCAACCACCTCCGCTGACGCAAATTAAGATCCTTCTGTCTGGAAATGTACTGCAAACTCCGGTGATCAGTGTAAATCTCACAGGGAACACCGTACAAATAATGACACCAGATCTTCAGGGCGTGAACAATAGCCGCTAACTCGAGATCATGAACTGGATAGTTCTTCTCATGCACCTTCAACTGTCTAGACGCGTAGGCAATCACCCTACCATCCTGTATCAATACCGCTCCAAGGTCAATCCTTGAGGCATCACAATAGATAGTGTATGACCCTGAACTTGTAGGCAATACTAATACTGGGGCTGTAGTCAAAGTTGTCTTGACCTTCTGAAAGCTCTGCTCATACTCCTCGGTCCACCAGAACGGAGCACCCTTCTGGGTCAGCCGGGTCATAGGTGCTGCAATGGATGAAAATCCCTCCACAAAGCGATGGTAATACCCTACCAAACCAAGGAAACTGTGGATCTCCGTAGCTGATGACGGTCTAGGCCAACTCTGCACTCCCTCCACCTTCTTCGGATCTACCTTGATCCCATCACAAGACACTATGTGGCCCAAGAATGCCACTGAATCAAGCCAGAATTCACACTTAGGGAATTTTGCATATAACCTCTTCTCCATCAAAGTCTGAAGCACGGTCCTCAGGTGCTGCTCATGATCTTCCCGCGACCTGGAATATACCTGGATGTCGTCAATAAACACAATGACGAAGGAATCAAGATAAGGCTGGAATACACTGTGCGTCAAATGCATAAAGGCTGCTGGGGCATTGGTCAGCCCAAATCACATGACAAGAAACTCATAGTGACCATATCTAGTCCTGAAAGCAGTCATCGGGATATCCGGCTCCCGAATCATCAACTGATGATAGCCAATACGTAAGTCAATCTTGGAAAACACCTGGCACCCTGTAACTGATCAAATAAGTCATTATTGCGAGGCAAAGGATACCTGTTCTTCACTGTAACCTTGTTCAACTGCCGATAATCAATACATATACGCATAGAACCATCCTTCTTCTTCACAAATAAGACCGAAGCACCCCAAGGTCATACACTGGGACTGATGATGCCCTTATCAAGCAACTCCTGCAACTACTCCTTCAACTCCTTTAATTCATGAAGATCCATACGATATGGAGGAATAGAGATGGGCTGAGTGCCCGACAACAAATCAATGCCAAAATCAATATCTCTATCGGGCGGCATACCCGGAAGATCAGCTGGAAACACATCTGGAAAGTCCCTCACTACTGGAACTGACTCGACTGTAGGGGTATCAATACTGACATCTCTCATATAGGCCAAATACGTATTACACCCCTTCTCAACCATTCGCTGAGCCTTAAGAAATAAAATGACCCTGCGGGGAGTATACTTTACGGTACCTCTCCACTTTAATGTCGGTAAACTTGGCATAGCTAGCGTCACAGTCTTAGCGTGACAATCAAGAATAGCATAATGGGGCGACAACCAGTCCATGCCTAAGATAACATCAAAATCTACCATACTGAGAAATAACAAATCAGCTCTGGTCTCAAAACCACTAAGAGCAATCAAACATGACCGATATACGCGGTCCACAATGAGAGAATCTCACACAGGAGTAGATACATAAACAGGGGAACTCAAAGAATCTCGAGATATCCCCAAATGTGGAGCAAAATAAGAAGACACATATGAATATGTAGAGCCTGGGTCAAATAATACTGATGCATCCCTATGACAGACGGGCACGATACTTGTGATAACTGAATCTGAAGCAACGACCTCTGATCGGGCTGGAAGGGCATAGTACCTGGCCTGGCCTCCCTCTCTAGGGTGACCTCGACCTCCCCGACCTCCACCTCGAGCTGGCTGAGAAGGTGGGGTAGTAGGTGGTGCTGGAAGAATGGCCGGAGGACTCGGTGGAGCACGTGGAGGCTGATAAGTCTGTGGAGGTATACCCCTCCTAGCTCTGGGGCAATCTCTAACCAGGTGACGAGTGTCACCATACTCAAAACAACCTCTCGGAGGACGCGGTGGCTGAGACTGACTCGGACCTGGCCTGCTGAACTAGCCGGTAATAGCACCTCGAGTAGGAGGCATACTGGATACTGGCAGTGCATAATAGGGCTCCTGAGGTCTAGGAGGAGCTGGGACACCGCTGGCTGCTGGAAGAGCTGAATGAACAGGGCGACTCACAAAACCTCTACCATAGCATGATGCTGGTGCACGAGCTCCTGAATAATGACCAATCTCTCGAGACCTCTTGGCCTCTCTCTCCTCTCGGTCACGGGAAAACATGCCCTCCACTCTCCTGGCAATGCTCACTGCCTGCTGATAAGTGATGTCCATCTCCAACTCCCTGGCCATACTGGTCCGAATACTGGGGTGGAGTCCCTCAATGAAGCGACGAACCCTCTCTCTGACTGTAGCAACCAGAGCCGGTGCATGGTGAGCTAACCCACTAAAACGGACTACATACTCTGACACAGTCATAGAACCCTGACACAACTGCTCAAACTCTGCGCGCCAAGCATCCCTGAGGCTCTGAGGAACATACTCACGCAAGAATATCTCTGAAAATTGAGTCCAAGTGAGTGAGGCTGCCTCGTCCGGACTACTCAGCTCATAGGCACGCCACCACTAATATGCTGCTCCCCTCAGCTGGAAAACGGTGAAAGAAACCCCACTCGTCTCCACAATGCCCATAGTGCGGAGAATACGATGACACTCCTCAAGAAAACCCAGAGCATCATCTGAAGCTAGTCCGCTGAAAGTAGGTGGGTGGTACTTCTTGTACCTCTCAAGTCTGAGTTGCTCTGCCTCAGAAGTAGCTACCCTGATCTCATGCTGAACCGGAGCCACTAGGGGCATAGGAATATACTCTGGGGCTTGATCAACCTGGACCATCTACTCAGGGGTGTGGGCTGCAGGAGTCTGTGCCCCTCCCCCGGCCTGAGATGTAGCGGGAGCTATCGGAAATAGTCCAGCCTGATCCAGAGTGCTGAACATGCTCAAGAACTGAGCTAAAGTCTCCTGGAGGGCTGGAGTAGCAATAGGGATCTCCGGCGCTGGCCCTCCTGCTGGAGCTGCTGGGGGCTCCTCTGACGCAGCTCTCGCAGGTGCTCGGGCTGCACCGCGTGGTCTTCCTCTACCCCGACCCCGGCCTCTGGTGGCTCTAGCAGGGGGCTCGGGTGCCTGATCGTCGGTCCTCCAATTGCGGGTCCTCACCATCTGTGAGAAAGAATAGGATAGAATCTTAGAATATTTGGTGTCAATAACTCGCACGACAAGGAAATCAAAGAAATATGATTGTTCCTAACAGTTACATAGCCTCCCGAAGATAAGTATGGACGTCTCCGCACCGATCCGCGAGACTCTAATAAACCGGCTTGTGACTCGCGACTCCTATGAACCTAGTGCTTTGATACCAACTTGTCCCTCCGTAAGGTGTCGTGATGGCACCTAGTCTTTGCGACTAGGTATGCCTAATATTGCGAAAAATATAAAGAAACACAACATTTTAAAGATAAACAACATATTATAAATAGCCAAGAGTAGTACCACTCGGCATATACAAAATAATTTTCCAAGACCCGGAATATCGCTAAGTCACAAGCTGCTATAATTTATGTAGCTCTATACAAAAGTCTGAAGATAATAAAGAAAATCTCTAGACGAGGTAGTAGAAAGGAACTCCGAAGATCTGCGGACGAAAGCAGAAATACCTTGAAGTCTCCTAGAATCAGCAGCACGCGCTAATCCCAAGGCTGATAGCTCGTACCTGGATCTGCACATGAAAAACATGTGCAGGAAAGGGCATGAGTACACCACAATGGTACCCAGTAAGTGCCAAGCCTAACCTCGGTCAAGTAGTGACGAGGTCAGGTTAAGGCCCTACCGGAGTAAATATAGTAATTTAAACAGTAAAAGATATAAGTAAAATTTACGATAACACTGTTAAAAAGGGAGCCCTCGGCTCAGAACAAGGTAAACACAGTGGGAAATCTCTCGGGATATCGTCTCATAGTATCAAATGAATATGCAGTACATGGGGGATCTCCTGGAATACGTCCGTAGTCCCAAAGTAAATATGCAATGCAAGATGAAATGGTAGGTATGGCATCGAGTTATATAGTTTATACTGGACACAGATAAGGCAAATAAGGACTTAACTAAACATGACACACAGAATGTCAATTAGGCAGTTAAAACACGTAAGCATGCTTCTCTAGTCTAAGTTTCACAATTAAACTTATTAGTGCAATTTAATAAGGAAAAAAATAATTTATGATTTAGAAAGAAAAAATGGGATTTTTTCAATAATAGCCCGTGTACGTACTCGTCACCTCACGTACATGGCGCCCACACACCAAATAATATCAAGATATCCTGAGGGGGAAGTCCCCAACACAGGGTTAGGCTAGCTACTTACCTCCAACCGCTCAAATCAACTTGATATCACATTCTTGCCTCGAGTATCCGACTCCAAATGGCCCGAATCTATTCAAAACAGTACAATAACATCAATACACGCTAATGGAATGTATCCCACAAGGAAACTACAAATATTAGGCCAAAAACCCGAAATTGGCTCAAACCTGGCCCCCGGGGCCCACGTCTCGAAACCCGACAAAACTTACAAAACTAGAAAGCTCATTCACTCACGAGTCTAACCATATCAAATTTACTAAAATCCGACACCAAATGGTCCTCCAATCCACAATTCAAACTCCCAAATCCCTAGTCTCCAACTTCAAATTTCCACCTTAAATACACATTAACTAGGTGGGAAAAATACATGGCAAGGCAATATTATTGACCAAAAATAAGCACAAGGAACTTACCTCAAGAAATGCCTCGAAAATGCTCTCAAAAATCGCCCTAATCCGAGTTTGCAAAGCCAAAAATGATAAAAATCGCGAAGCCCTTCGGTTTTAATCATTGCCCGGGTATTTCCGCACCTGCGGAACCTGGGCTCGCACCTGCGGGTGCGCTTATGCGTAAAAATGTGCGCATCTGCGCCACTCACTTACCCCCTCTGCCTTCGCATCTGCGACGAAAGGGCCGCATCTGCGCACTCGCGCTTGCGGAGTCCCTTCAGCTTCTGCGCTTCTTGCGCATTTGCGAACGTCCTTGCGCAATTGCGGGCATCGCAGATGCGGAAAATTCCTCGCACCTGTGACCCTAGGCCAACTCTCGATTTCTCGCATCTTTGCTTCCATCTCCTCATGTGCGGCTCGCGCACCTGCGGTCTCTTTTACGCAGGTGCGAAAATACCAGAACCAGCAAAGTTTAGAAATTCCTCTAAGTCCAAGTTTTCACCCGTTAAGCATCCGAAACACACCCGAGGCCACCGGGACCTCAACCAAACATACCAACCAATCCTAAAACACTTTACGAACTTAGTCAAGCTCTCAAATCCCATCAAACAACGCAAAAATCACGAATCACCCTCCAATTCAATTTTAAAGAACTTGAAACTTTAAAATTCTACAACCGATGTCGAAACCTATCAAATCACGTCTGATTGACCTCGAATTTTGTACACAAGTCATAATCAACATTACGAACCTACAGCCACTTTCGGAATTCCATTCCGAGCTCGATATCAAAATTTTCACTATCGGCCGAAATCTCAGAAAAACTAGCTTCCGCCAATTCAAGCCTAAATCTGCTATAGACCCCCAAAACACATTCCGGATGCGCTCCTAACCCCAAAATCACTCAACGGAGCTAACGGAGTTAACGGAATTCCATTCCAGATCCGTCTTTACACAGTTCTGACTACCATCCAAATCCTAAGGCTTAAGCTCTTATTTGGGGACTAAGTGTCCCAAAACACTCCGAAACTCAAAACCAATCATCCCGGCAAGTCACAATAGCAGAAAAATATTTGGGGAAAACAGTTAATAGGGGATCGGGGCTATTATTCTCAAAACGACCGGCCGGGTCGTTACAAGTTTAAAGCTAAAGATTGCTCAGTAGTTTTAACTAGTTGTTTTGAAGAAAGTTTATCAAACACTCCATAATCATAAATTGTTCTAATAGGAACTTTAGGAATTGTCCATTTGTTTAACAAATCAAGGTTTTGAGATATATCTACCTCTTCAAGTCTAGTATTTTTCATACTAGTTTCTCCTAAATTCATAATGAGAATAACATATCTATGTCGAATACTTCAGATCTATCTCATATATACCATGAAAGTTCCTAGGCTCTGATACCATTTAACAGGATCGAGTGTAGGCGGGCGGTAGTCCGCACGGCCATCCCAATCTAGCTATTTGGAATTAACTAATTTAGTCAGTCCGAGAGATCACCGAATTAACAGGAACTGGAATTGTTTCGCACCTCAGCTGACCTTTATATGTCCACTAAAGTTTTCACCAGTTAAAGATCTCTTATAGACTTTCTAAGTAGCTAATTCAGTATCCTTACGTTTAAAGACTGGCGGTAATTCGCTCGGTCAGTAAAGATAAGAGTCGAAATATATAAGAATTTTTTATATATTTTGATGACTGTATGGAAGGTTCAACCAGTCTATGGACCAGCTAGAAATCGTGCTGCATCGTTGCATTCAATTTCTACCAAAATGGGTGATAAGTCAGTTGAAAGGGTTAAGATTAACCCCCAAACAAATATTGTTCAGGATAGTAAAAATATTTCTGATAAGGATATTCCTTCTGCATCCGAAATGGATTTCAACCCCAATAATACTTAATGATCCCACACTAAAAAGATTTTAGTCCATGGTCACAAGCTAGAAAATATATTAAAAAAGAATTTTTTTGTAATAAATAGAACCGGTTTAAAACTTGGTTTTTGATACTTATAGTAAAGAGGATTTAAATAATATTTCTCAAGAGTTTTATGAAACTTGTGCTCTACATAATCTAATTATGTATTTTGTTCCTTGGTTTATAACCACTTATTTACCGCTTTATATAAAGGTTTTAGAAAGATCTTATAAAGATGGGAAGGGCAATATTACTAAAGCAATATACCCTTCTCAAGCACCTTTTGTTTTACCAAATAATACAGGTATTACATTTACTGCATTTCAAAAATTTATTAATGAAGATGTTGCTGCAGTCAGCATCGTAGAAATTAATAATTTGATTTCTCAAAATAATTATTTGAGTTTATATGTTAAGGTTTTGGTGAACAAATCATTTTTCTTGATAAACAACTTGATGAATTAACTGTTTTGATAAATGATATGAGTACTAGCAAGAAGACAACTGATATTGCCTCTACGTATGGAAGCAAATCAGAACCTCAAATTGTTCTTACTCATGTTCAAAGACCCCCTGAGATTCAGGATTTTAAATTTAAATCTTTAAATGATTTAGAAGAACTTCTTGATAGAAAGTTATCTGGTTTAAATATCAAACCTATTGATTTATCAAAAGATTTTGCTGATAAATTAGATACCACTTTTGATTATAAAAATGAAGTTTGGTCAGAGTTTAATAAACTCAGAGGTTATCCCAAAAAGAATAGTAAGTATGCTGATAAACCCAGAATGCAAACTTATTATTATAATCGTCCTACTCCTCAAGATGTTTTAATAGAGGAACGTGATTGGAATCAGACTAATACGTCTTATAGTGGTTCCAAAATTTATGAATGGAATCTTGATGGTTTGACTGATAAACAATTAACTACTCTTGTCTATAGAATGCTTATGTATGCAACTATCTGTAAAAGTATAAAAAATACAGATAGAACTATTTGCAAAATAATTGTTGCAGGTTTTACTGGCCAGCTTCGTGGCTGGTGGGATAATTATTTAACTGCTGATGAAAGGGCAATGGTTATTAATGCAATAGCCACTGACGAAGGAGTTGATAACTTAGGCATGGCTCTAGTAAAAAATAGAGAAGATGCTGGTTTTATCAAACCCTTTTGTAATAAGTTATCAATCTCTTTTTTGCAGACTTCTACTAATTCAGCGTTCATCTGACAAGGTCGAGATTTTGTAGGAATATCATCTTCAGAGAAATTATCTTCATATGGAAGAGAGACAATATGCTTTTTTCTATTCCAAAAAGCACTGGGATGCTCAGCACAAATATCAATAGCAATATTTTCGGAAATCAATTTAATCTTTTCCTGCACTTTTGTAGAATTCAAAGTATCAAATATATTCATACTGAATAATTCTAATTGTAATGAATCAATATGTCTTTGCTTCATATCAATTAAAATATTTATATCTCTAGTTACTGGATCTGTAACAAAAGTGTAACTAATCTTTTTATCCTTATAAGTAGCTGTAAAACCTTTTGAGTTTATGCTAGTAAAAGGATAAATAGCATTAATAAAAGGTGTTTCAAGTATAATTGGAGGGTATAACTGATTTTTAACCAAGAAAAAAGAAGTGAGGAATGCAGATTTTATTCTGACAAATACCAGTATTAGGTAATTTATACTCTATGTCTAAAGTATGTCCTGAAGCAGACTTTACCATATGAGTAGTTTTTTGAAAATATTTAGTAGGTACTAAACCTTCTTGAATGCAGCTAACATCAGCTCTACTATCAATCATAGCAATATTTGTGATAGAAAAACTATTATCAATTAGAATAGTACATTTAATATACCATCTATGAGCAGTAACAATTTGCATCATTCCCAAAAATATATCAAGTTGAGAATCAATTTTAATAGGTTTTTCTTCAATATCATTTTTAGAAATACCTTTGTTTTTATCATCAGATTTCTCAGCATGAGAATTGATTTTCTCAATCTGAGTAATCCTATGATCACAAATCATTTGATTTTATTTAAGAGATTTGATCTCTCTTTTCAAGTGTTCAACTTCAACCTTTAAATCATCGAAAGAAGAATTTCTTGCTGGAGTTGTACTTTTATTTAAAAGACGGTTATTAACCTCTAATAAAGAATAAGGAGCAGAATATTCAAATTCCTTTGTTTTGAAATAACCAAACCATTTTGTATAACAATTCTTTTAAAAATATCTAAATGCTTAATATGCATTTCAAATGTTTTGGAGAATATCAAAATGTCATCAATATAAACAATGATAAAATCCAGATATGGATTAAATATATCATTCATGATTTTTTGAAATTCTCGTTCTTATTATGAAACTATTCTCACAAGTACAGGCAGTGCAGAATTTCTACACTTTTCTGGTTATAGCACAGACGAGAATGTTTATAACTTCTCGAAAAAGATAGATCTGAAGTATTCGACATAGATATGTTATTCTCATTATGAATTTAGGAGAAACTAGTATGAAAAATATTAGACTTGAAGTGGTAGATATACCTTAAAACCTTGATTTGTTAAACAAATGGACAATTCCTAAAGTCCCTATTAGAACAATTTATGATTATGGATGGTTTGATAAACTTTCTTCAAAACAACTAGTTAAAACTACTGAGCAATCTTTAGCTTTAAACTCGTCTGAACAGACTATTCGTCTGTTAAAGAAACAAGATGTAAATTTATATAAAAATTAGTATAATTATCTACATGTTGGTATGGTTCAAATTGCTTTTAAGCCATTAACCCTTAAAGGGTTACCAGAGACGTTTTTAGCTGCTCTCAGAGATGCTAGAAATCTGAATTTTAGACAGTCTCTGATGGGTTCTATTGAATCTACTGTGGCCTACATGCCTTGATATTAAATGTGAAAACGCATGGTTATACTTATGCGCCTGGATCTGAACTTATATGTTTATCATATAGAATTTATTTTAAATTACTATCTACGTTAAACCCTAGATGTAAACTGTATGATACATCCGATCAGACTATATTAGTGGAAACCAATTTTGCAAAGTCTAAGGTCAACATAGATATGAAGTCTCTAAGTACTACTTTGTAATCGAAGATCAAGTAAATAAAATCTCAAGTTCTTCGTATTCAGGCCTTGCATCCCGGCCTCATAAGGTATTTATTCTTACTTATAGTATTTCTTCTAGTCTCTCCTCTCTGGCCGTGACTATGTCCGGCTAAGAGACTTCATATCTATGTTAAATATCTAACTTCTCTCCTATATAAACCATGAAAGATCTGGCCTCTATCAAAATATAAATAAATTTTATATATAGTTTCTTGACTTAGTTTCGAGATGGTGGTACAGTCTAATATAGCACTACTCTTATTGGCTTTGCCTTAGTGGCTCCGTCTAGCCAGCCGTGAACCTCAGCCCGTTAAATGAAGTTGAAAAGGGCATCTTCTTTCACGGTTATATCGGCTTAATTGGTTCGGGTCTGGAAGGAACTCGGAGTGAATTGAGACACTTAGTCTCTTAAGTAGAAACTTAAGTTGAAAAGGTCAACCAGATGTTGACCTATGTGTAAACGATATCAGATTTGGACTTAGGAGTGCGTCCGGAATGTGATTTGGAGGTCCGTGAAAGAATTAGGCTTGAATTGACGAAATTGGAAATTTGACGATTTCAGTCGGCAGTGGAAAATTTAATATCGGGGCCGGAATGGAATTCCGGAAGTTGGAGTAGGTTCATAGTGTCATTTGTGACGTGTGTGCAAAATTTGAGGTTTTTCGAACATGGTTGGGTTGGTTTCGGCATCGGTTGCCGAATTTGGAAATTTAGAAGTTCTTAGGCTTAGTTTTGAGGGTAATTTGGTATTTGGATGTTGTTTTGAGTGATTCGAAGGTTCGACTAAGTTGGTATGTTAATATATGACTTGTTGGCATTTTTGGTTGAGGTCCCGAGGGCCTCGGGGTAATTTCGGGTGGTTAACGGATTTGTTAAAGTTGGAAATTTCAGCGGGAGCTGCTGCTTCTGCTATTTGCGCACCTGCGGATGAAAGGGTCGCAGGTGCGAGGCCGCTGGTACGCGTGGGGAGTGCGCATGTGCATGAGACACTGGGCCAAGGCTGGGAATGCAGGTGCGAAGAATTGTCCGCATCTGCGAGCCCGCAGGTGCAAAACCTTGAGCGCAGATGCGGAGAGGATGAGTTTGAACTGGTTTCGCAGATACGCACCTAGGACCGCAGATGCGAGTCCGCAGGTGCGAGGAAGGTGTCCGCAGATGCGAAATCTATGGGATTAAGTGAGTTGCGCAGGTGCACACCATTGTCCGCAGGTGCGAGAAAATGGCCGCAGGTGCGAAAAACCTGGGCAGAATCCTTAAATAGAACCCTTCACGAATTTTGGTCATTCTTCACAATTTCAATTCGGTTTTTGGAGCTTTTGGAGGGGTTTGAAGAGGGAATCAAGGGGATTTCGTTGAGGTAAGTTACTTGAGCCCTAATACTTGTTAATATGGTGATTTTCTGTTGTTTAATCATGGTAATTAGTGAAAATAAGGGGTTAGGGCTTGGAAATTTTGAAAAAGTAATTTAAGGATTTGAAGGACCAAACGATGTCGGATTTTGATGACTTTGGTATGGTTAGATTCGTGTATGAATGATCTTTCTAGTTTTGCGAATTTTGTCGGATTTCGAGATGTGGGCCCGGGGGCCGGGTTTGAGCCAATTTCGGGTTTTGGTCTAATTTTGGAGTTTTTCTTGTGGAATTCATTCCATTAGCATGTATTGATGGTATTGTACTGACTGTGAATATATTCGGAGCATTTGGAGGCCGAGTCCAGAGGCAAGAACATTGCGGGTTAGAGATTTGACCGGTTTGAGGGAAGTAACGATTGTAAATCTAGTCCTGAGGGTATGAAACCCCGGATTTCGTATCATTCTATTATTTTGAAGTGACGCACATGCTAGGTGACGGGCGTGTGGGCGTGCACTGTTGGGGATTTGTGACTTGGTCCATCCCGTAGCAATTGTAAAGTTGCATACTTTGTTGAATCCATTGATACTTATATGATTTAGAAAGTTTTTTTTCTGTAAATTGGGCTGAATGCCATGTTTGGGCCTTGCGACAATGTTGTTTGGACCCTTAGGGGCTGTTTCTTATCATCCTCTCACTGTTTTCGATTGAATATCTATACTCAGTCATGTTTATACTTGTTTACCGCATAACTCAGTTTTATGACTCTATTTTGATACATATAAATGTTTTGGGCCGAATGCCCAGTTTTACTAAAATGCCTGAGTGGCTTGATTTGTGAGGATGAGTGTGGATCGGGGCTGCCCACCTACAGCATACCTTATGACTGAGTGAGGCCGAGGGCTTGACTGGTGAGGATGAGTGTGGATCGGGGCTGCCCGCCTGCAGCATACTTTATTATTATCGCACGTGAGTTGTCCGTGCAGATTATAGCACTTGGGCTGAAGGAGCCCCTCCGGAGTCTGTACACACCCCCAGTGAGCGCAGGTACCTACTGACTATGAGTGCCGAGTGCTGAGTGACTGGGAGGCAAGAGTGATTGTGAGGTACGCCCGAGTGGCAAGAGTGATTGTGAGGTATGCCCTAGTGGCACGAGTGACTGTGAGGTTTGCCCGAGGGGATGTATATGAGTGATTTTTTGCCCGAGGGGCTGTTTATGATTTCATCATTTTTGCTCACTTTTGCATTGAGCCTTCGTTTGAAAAACTGTTGGAAAAATATCTTTAAATGATTTTTACTGCAACTGGGTTTAAACAAGATGTTTGATTCAAAACCTGATTTTAAAAGCATGTGGTATTTCATTGAGATTTTCTGATATGAATGTTTTATGCTTTATTGCTCGTCACTACTGCTCAGTTCGCGAATTTTGGTCATTCTTCACAATTTCAACACGGTGTTTGGAGCTTTTGGAGGGGTTTGAAGTTGGGAATCAAAGGGATTTCGTTGAGGTAAGTTACTTGAGCCCTAATACTTGTATATATGGTGATTTTCCGTTGTTTAATCATGGTAATTAGTGAAAATGAGGGGTTAGGGCTTGGAAATTTTGGAAAAATAATTTAAGGATTTGAAGGACCAAACGATGTCGGATTTTGATGAATTTGGTATGGTTAGACTCGTGAGTGAATGAGCTTTCTAGTTTTGTGAATTTTGTCGGATTTCAATACGTGGGCCCAGGGGCCGGGTTTGAGCCAATTTCGGGTTTTGGTCTCATTTTGTAGTTTTTCTTGTGGAATTCATTCCATTAGCGCGTATTGATGGTATTGTACTGATTGTGAATAGATTCGGAGCATTTGGAGGCCGAGTCTAGAGGCAAGAGCATTGCGGGTTAGAGATTTGACCGGTTTGAGGTAAGTAACGATTGTAAATCTAGTCCTGAGGGTATGAAACCCCGGATTTCGTATCATTCTATTATTTTGAAGTGACGCACATGCTAGGTGACGGGCGTGTGGGCGTGCACTGTTGGGGATTTGTGACTTGGTCCGTCCCGTAGCAACTGTAAAGTTGTATACTTTGTTGAAACCATTGTTACTTATATGATTTAGAAAGTTTTTTTCTGTAAATTGGGCTGAATGCCATGTTTGGGCCTTGCGACAATGTTGTTTGGACCCTTAGGGGCTGTTTCTTATCATCCTCTCACTGTTTTCGATTGAAAATCTATACTCAGTCATGTTTATACTTGTTTACCGCATAACTCAATTTTATGACTCTATTTTGATGCATATAAATATTTTGGGCCGAATGCCTTGTTTTACTAAAATGCCCGAGTGGCTTGATTTGTGAGGATTTGTGTGGATTGGGGCTGCCCGCCTGCAGCATACCTTATGACTGAGTGAGGCTGAGGGCCTGATTGGTGAGGATGAGTGTGGATCGGGGCTGCCCGCCTGAAGCATACTTTATTATTATCGCACGTGAGTTGTCCGTGCAGATTATAGCGCTTGGGCTGAAGGAGTCCCTCCGGAGTCTGTACACACCCCCAGTGAGCGCAGGTACCTACTGAGTGCGAGTGCCGAGTGCTGAGTGACTGGGAGGCAAGAGTAATTGTGAGGTATGCCCGAGTGGCAAGAGTGATTGCGAGGTATGCCCGAGTGGCACGAGTGATTGTGAGGTTTTGCCCGAGGGGCTGTATATGAGTGATGTTTTGCCCGGGGGCTGTTTATGATTTCATCATTTTTGCTAACTTTTGCATTGAGCCTTTGTTTGAAAAACTGTTGGAAAAATATCTTTAAATGATTTTTACTGCAACTGGGTTTAAACAAGATGTTTGATTCAAAACCTGATTTTAAAAGCATGTGGTATTTCATTGAGATTTTCTGATATGAATGTTTTATGCTTTATTGCTCGTCACTACTGCTCAGTTCGCGAATTTTGGTCATTCTTCATTTGATGTACTCACGTTGCTCCATGCACCTTGTGTGCAGATCCAGGTGTAGCTGGACACGGTAGTGGTTATTGAGTGTTCTGGTTGCAGATTTTCTTGGAGATAGCAAGGTAGCTGTTTGGCGATCGCAGCCCTTGCTCTTCTCCCTCTTATCTTCCTCTAGTTGTATTTAGCTATTTTTCGGGCTGAGTTAGCCTTGATATTGTTAGACAGATTGTAGTATATGCTCATGACTAGTGACACCCCGATGCCGGGCTTTTCTTTTCGCACTTTTGTTTTTCTTTGATTTGAACTCTTTAAATGGAGGTTTTATGTTAAATAACCTTAAAATTATCTTTAAAATGAAATATCGGTTGTTTTGGAAATGAGTCATCCTGCCTAGTTCCACGATAGGCGCCATCACGACAGGGGTTAGTTTTGGGTCGTGACACATACAGTCATCAAAATATATAAAACATTCTTATATATTTTGACTCTTATCTTTACTGACCATGCGGATTACCGCCAGTCTTTAAATGTAAGGATACTGAATTAGCTACTTAGAAAGTCTATAAGAGATCTTTAACTGGTGGAAACCTCAGTGGACATATAAAGGTCAGCTGAGGTGCGAAACAATTCCAGTTCCCGTTAATCCGGTGATCTCTCGGACTGACTAAATTAGTTAATTCCAAATAGCTAGATTGGGATGGCCGTGCGGACTACCGCCCGCCTACACTCTAGCGGTAGTCCGTAGTCCGCTAGACATCCATCGCAGATGCGGCCTTCGCAGGTGCGGCCCTTTTGTGCAGAAGAGGGCGTCGCAGGTGCAACATTTTGTTCACAGATGCGGAACCTCGCTTGGCAGCCCTTTTTTGTAGATACGAGCTCGCATGTGTGAGCCTAGGCACCGCAGATGCGAAAATGCTGGGCAGAATACATAAAATCGGGTCTTAGCCATTTTTACTCATTTTTGAGTTTTAAGTCTCGGATTTGGGCGATTTCAAGGGGGATTTTCACGACTTTGGATTGGGTAAGTGTTCTTTATCATAAAGTGATTATATTTCACAAATCCATGTCTATATTCATCATTTATTTAGGATTTAGATGGAAGAAATTGGAATTTTTGTAAAACTTTCCAAAAACGAAAAATTAAGATTTGAAGGTCCATTTGGTATCGGAATTGGACAAATTTGGTATGGTTGAACTCGTATCGGAATGGGTGTTCGGATTTTGCGAGTTTTTCTAGAATTTGAGACGTGGGTCCCACTATTGAATATCTTAATGAATTTCGGATTTTTATCCGAAAAATTTGTAAATTCATATGAAATTAATTCCTATGATTCGTATTGAATATATCGAATTGTTTGTGAATAGATTTGAAGCTTTCAGAGGCAAATTTAAAAGGAAAAGCCATGGTTGAATAATTGATTGGAATTTGCAAAACGAGGTAAGTGTCGTGGTTAACCTTGACTTGAGGGAATAGAACCTTTAAATTATTTGTTATGTGAATTGCATGTGAACGACGTATAGGCGAGGTGACGAGTGTCTATACGTCGTCAAATTAATTGTTTGCCTGCTTACTTGAAAAATCATAAACTATTTTTTTTATCATAAATTAATTACTATAATAATTGTTTCTCTCTTATTCCTTATCAAAATATTAATTCTTGAATTTCTGCATTAATTGTTACATGTTATTTGAATTATGTGCCTTAATTGTTATTTGACATTTAGCATATTAAATATTAAACTGCCTATCTGCTCCCTGATTTCCATAATAATTTGCTATTTGTCATTGTTTGCTTCATAATTAAATCATAATTATTGTATGCTTGTTGTCTTATGATTTTATATTAATTGTTGCGTTTATTACGGAATTTCTTCTATAAGAATTGATTGGTAAATGAATATGTTGGAGGAGCGGGTTGCAGCCGCAACAGGATTGATTATAATGAATATATTGGAGGATCGGGTTGCACGTCGCAACAGACTTATTAAAAGTCAATATTGGAGGATCGGGTTGCACGCCGCAACAGACTTATTAAAAGTCAATATTGGAGGATCGGGTTGCAAGCCGCAACAGACTTATTAAAAAGTCCTATATTAGAGGATCGAGTTGCACGCCGCAACAGACTTATTAAAAGTCAATATTGGAGGATCGGGTTGTACGCCGCAACAGACTTATTAAAAGTCAATATTGGAGGATCGGGTTGCACGCCGCAAAAGACTTATTAAAAAGTCCATATTGGAGGATCGGGTTGCACGCCGCAATAGACTTATTAAAAGTCAATATTGGTGGATTGGATTGCACGCCGTAACAGACTTATTAAAAAGTCCATATTGGAGGATCGGGTTGCACGCCGCAACAAACTTATTAAAAGTCAATATTGGAGCATCGGGTTGCACGCCGCAACAGACTTATTAAAAGTCAATATTGGAGGATCGGTTTGCACGCCGCAATAGACTTGATTAAAATGAATATATTGTGAGAGCGGGTTGCACGGTGCAACAGAATTGAATGTGAATATATTATGAGAGCGGGTTGCACGCTGCAACTGAATTGATGGAAACGATAATTGGTTATAACTGCTGAGTTGGCTTCGATTATTATAAATGAGTTACTTGATTTATTTCTATTATTGTTGTTGTTTCTAATATTGCATACAAGTAATGTAAGTGACCCGCCTTAGCCTCGTCACTACTTCGTCGAGGTTAGGCTCAGCACTTAGCAGTACATGGGGTCAGTTGTACTGATACTACACTTTGCACTTCTTGTGCAGATTTTAGAGTTAGTCCCAATGGCGTACCATAATTTTGCTCGGATTTCAGTTATTCAGAGGAGACTTGAGGTATAACTGCATGGCGTCTGCAGTTCTGAAGTCCCCGTCTATTTTACTTTGGCTGTGTGTTTATTTCCAGACAGTTTTTTTTATTCAGACCTTTATTTGTATTTATTCTAGAAGCTCGTGCACTTGTGACACCAATTCTGGGATGGTATTTAGACACCGTTGGTTGATGGATTATTTCACTATATTTCAAACTTTGCTTCCGCATTTGTTTCCTTGTTATTAATAAATTTAATTTTTTTAAAAAAATGGATAATATTATTCTAACGTCGGCTTGCCTAGCAAGTGAAATATTAGGCGCCATCACGGTCCGAAGGTGGGAATTTTGGGTCGTGACAGTTGGTATCAGAGCACTAGGTTACATAGGTCTCACGAGTCATGAGCAAGCTTAGTAGAGTCTAAAGGATCGGTACGGAGACGTCTGTACTTATCTCTCAGAGGCTATGAAGTTTAGGAACAATATCACTTCTTTCTTATTTTGTCGTGCGATTTTATTCTATCATCGATGATTGAACATTTCTACTCTTATTCTCTCGTAGATGGTGAGAACACATAATACTTCTACTGATGGACAAGGACCAGAACCCTCGGTGGCAACTATGGCCAGGGGTAGAGGTCGAGGCCGAGGTCATGCTAGAGGCCGAGGTAGAGGTCCCAGTTCAGAATGTACCAGTTGGACCAGTTCAGGTCCCGGAAGGATTCATAGCCACTCCAGTGCTTCGGGACGCTCTAGTCCGATTGGTGAGTCTTATGGAGGGTGTGGCCCAGAATGGTACATTTCCAGTGGCACCAGCCGTCTCACAGGCTGGGGGAAGAGCACAAACTCCCACTACTCCTACTCCGGAGCAGATGGCTCCCTAGAATCAAGCTCCAGCAGCCCCGCCAGTTAGGGTAGTTCAGCCAGTTGTTGCGGCACAGACTGGTGATAGGCCCGCCATGTCTTTTGAGGCCTTATTGAGACTGGATAAGTTCACTAAGCTCTTTCCAGTTCACTTCAGTGGTACACCTTCTGAAGACCCACATGATTTATCTTGAACGCTGCCATGAGGTGTTGCGGAACATGGGTATAGTTGAGACCAATGATTGATTTTGCTGTATTTCAGATGATGGGTTCCGCCAAGAGGTGGTGGAGATATTATACATTGACCCGACCAGTCGGATCACCTACACTTACCTGGGAGCAGTTCTCTCAGCTATTTCTGGAAAAGTATCTCCCTATCACACTGAGAGAGGAATTCCGCAAGCAATTTGAGCGTCTACAGCAGGGCAGAATGACTGTTACTCAGTATGAGTCCCATTTTGTGGATTTGGCCCGTCATGCTCTCCTTTTACTACCTACGGAGGGAAAAAGAGTGAGGAGGTTTATTGAGGGACTCACTCACCCTATCAGACTTCAGATAGCCAAGGAGACCGGAAGTGAGATTTCCTTTCAGGCGGTTGCTAATGTCGCAAGGAGGATTGAGATAGTTCTTGCACAGGAAAGAGGGCAGAGGTCTGATAAGAGGCCTCGTCAGTTCGGTGATTACAGTTGTGCCTCGTATAGAGGCAGGGGTAATTTTGGTAGGGGTCATCCTCCCAGACCGTTTCATTCAGCACTTCATATATCTCCCGGTGCTTCAGGGAGTCACGGTCCTATTATGCCTTACTCTGGGCAGCCAGTATTCAGTGCACATTCAGCTCTTATCAGTGCACCACCACTCCAGAGTTACTACAGTGGTTATCCGGCCCATCTGGGTCAGCTTTAGCTTCAACAGCCACGACATCAGGATGGGTGTTATGAGTGTGGGAACATTGGTCACATTAGGAGGTATTGCCCTAGATTGGAGAGTAACAGATTTCGGTAGGATTCTCGTGCCATCATACCGGCACCGGTTGCTTCACCGCCTGCTCAACCAGCTAGAGGCAGGGGTCAAGCAGCTAGAGGTGGAGGTCAGGCTGTTAGAGGTGGAGGCCAGCCAGTCAGAGGCCGTCCCAGGGACGCAGTTCAGAGTGGTGGGGCCCAACCCCAATTTTATGCTTTTCCAGCTAGGCCTGAGGCCGAGTCATCTGATCCTGTGATCACAGGTATTATTCCAGTTTGCCATATAGATGCTTCAGTTCTATTTGATCCATGATCTACTTATTCCTATGTGTCCTCCTATTTTGCTTTATATTTGGTTGTGCCTTGTGATTCTATAAGTGCTTTTGTGTGTGTATCTACATCGGTGGGAGACTCTGTTGTAGTAGATCATGTCTATCGTTCGTGTGTGGTTACTATTGGTAATCTTGAGACTAGTGTGGATCTTCTACTTCTTGATATGGTAGATTTTGATGTCATCTTGGGTATGGATTGGTTGTCTCCTTACCATGCTATATTGGACTATCATGCCAAGACAGTGACCCTAGCTATGCCGGGGTTACCTCGGTTAGAGTGGAAAGGAACTTCTGGCCATTCTGCCAGCGGGGTTATTTCTTACATGAAAACTCGGCGTATGGTAGAGAAAGGGTGTCTAGCCTATTTGGCTTATATTCGCGATCCCAGTGCGGATGTCCCTTCTATGGACTTAGTACCAGTTGTTCGTGAATTTCCAGAAGTATTTCCTGCAGATTTGCCGGGGATGCCACCCGACAGAGATATTGACTTCTGTATTGATTTGGCTCTGGGCACTCAGCCCATTTCTATTCCACCATACCGTATGGCCCCGCCGGAGTTGAAAGAATTGAAAGAGCAGTTACAAGACTTGCTTGATCAGGGATTCATTAGATCCAGTGTCTCGCCCTGGGGTGCACCAGTATTATTTGTAAAGAAGAAAGATGGCTCTATGCGGATGTGTATAGATTATCGGCAGTTGAACAAGGCCACTATCAAAAACAAATACCCGTTGCCAGGAATTGATGACTTATTTGATCAGCTTCAGGGTGCCAAGGTATTTTTGAAGATTGATTTGAGATCTGGTTACCATCAGTTGAAGATTAGGGCATCTGATGTCCCTAAGATAGCTTTTCGGACTCGGTATGGGCATTACGAGTTCCTAGTGATGTCGTTTGGGTTGACAAATGCTCCAGTAGCATTTATGGATATGATGAATCGGGTGTTCAAGCCTTATTTGGATTCTTTTGTGGTTGTATTCATTGATGATATCTTGATTTACTCCAGCAGTCGAGAGGAACATGAGCAGCATCTTCGAAGTGTGCTTCACACCTTGAAGAACAATCAGTTATATGCCAAATTTTCAAAATGCGAGTTTTGGTTAGACTCAGTTGCCTTTTTGGGACATGTTGTATCGGCAAAAGGCATAAAGGTGGATCCTACGAAGATTAAGGCTATTCAGAATTGGCGTAGACCTATTTCAGTTATAGAGATCCGGAGTTTCCTAGGTTTGGCAGGTTATTATCGTCAGTTCGTGGAAGGGTTTTCATCTATAGCAAGCACCTTGACCAGACTAACCCAGAAGGGTGTTCCATTCAAATGGTCAGATGAGTGTGAGTTGAGCTTTCAGAAGCTCAAGACCGCTTTGACTACGGCGCCAATATTGGTATTACCCACAGGTTCAGGATCGTATACGGTATATCGTGACGCATCTCACATTGGGCTTGGTGCAGTATTAATGCAAGATGGTAAGGTAATTGCATATACGTCGTAGTAGTTGAAAATTCATGAAAAGAATTATCCTGTTCATGACTTAGAATTGGCAGCCATTGTTCATGAGCTAAAGATTTGGAGGCATTACCTCTACGGTGTCTCGTGTGAGGTATTTACTGATCAACGTAGCCTCCAGTATCTGTTCAAACAAAAAGATCTTAATTTGAGGCAGAGAAGATGGATGGAGTTGTTGAAAGACTATGATATCACCATTTTGTATCACCCCGGAAAGGCCAATGTGGTGGCCGATGCCTTGAGTAGAAAGGCTGTGAGTATGGGTAGTCTTGCGTATATTCCGATTGGTGAGAGGCCATTAGCTGCAGATGTTCAGACTTTGGCTAACCAGTTCGTGAGGTTAGATGTTTCAGAACCCAGTCGGGTTCTAGCTTGCACAGTCGCTCGGTCTTCTTTATATGAGCGCATCAGAGAGAGGCAGTATGATGATCCTCATTTACTTATCCTTAAGGACACGGTGTGGCACGGTGATGCCAAATAGGTTGTTGTAGGGGAAGATGGTGTTCTGCGAATGCAGGGCCGTATTTTTATGCCTAATGTGGATGGGATTAGTGAATTAATTCTTGAAGAAGCACACAGCTCCAGGTATTCTATTCATCCAGGTACCGCCAAAAATGTATCAAGATTTGCGGCAACATTATTGGTGGAGGAGAATGAAAAAGGATATAGTTGCACATGTAGCTCGGTGTCTGAATTGTCAGCAAGTGAAGTACGAGCATCAGAGACCTGGTGGTTTGTTTCAGAAGTTAGAAATTCTTGAGTGAAAGTGGGAGCGTATCACAATGGATTTTGTTGTTGGGCTCCCACGGACTCAGAGAAACTTTGACTCAGATTGGGTCATTGTGGACAGGTTGACCAAGTCAACCCATTTCATTCCAGTGGTAGTTACCTATTCTTCAGAGAGGTTAGCTGAAATTTACATTCGTGAGATTGTCCGCCTTCACGGTGTGCCCGTGTCTATTATTTCAGATCGAGGTACGCAGTTTACCTCACATTTCTGGAGGGCTGTACAGCGTGAGTTAGGCACGCGGGTGGAGTTGAGTACAATATTTCATCCACAGACAGACGGACAGTCAGAGCGCACTATTCAGATATTGGAATATATGCTTCGTGCTTGTGTTATAGACTTTGGAGGTTCTTGGGATCATTTCTTACCACTTGTGGAGTTTGCTTATAATAATAGCTACCAGTCGAGCATTCAAATGGCTCCATATGAGGCATTATACGGAAGGCGATGCCGATCGCCAGTTGGTTGGTTTGAACCGGGAGGGGCTCGGTTGTTGGGTACCGATTTGGTACAAGATGCCTTGGATGAGGTCAAGACTATTCAGGATTGACTTCGCACAGCTCAGTCTAGGCAAAAGAGTTATGCCGACCGAAAAGTTTGTGATATTGCATTCATGGTTGGAGAAAGAATATTGCTCCGGGTTTCACCTATGAAAGGTGTAATGAGGTTCGGGAAGAAGGGTAAGTTGAGCCCTAGGTATATCAGACCATTTGGAATTCTTGAAAGGGTGGGCGAAGTAGCCTACAGGCTTGCATTACCACCTAGTTATCAGCGGTTCATCTGGTGTTCCATGTGTCTATGCTCTGGAAATATCATGGTGATCCGTCCCATGTGTTAGATTTCAGCTCACTCCAATTGGACAAAGATTTGACTTACGAGGAGGAGCCGGTGGCTATTCTAGCCCGGCAGGTTCGACAGTTGAGGTCAAAGAGTTATCCTTCAGTTCGGGTGTAAAGGAGATGTCAGCCGGTAGAGGCATTTACCTGGGAGTCTGAGTCAGACATGCGGAGTAAATATCCACACCTTTTCTCCAGCTCAGGTACTTTTTCTAACTCCGTTCAAGGACGAACGTTTGTTTTAGAGGTGGAGAATGTGATGACCCAAAATGTCATCTTTAAATTTAATAAGTAATTCTGTGTTCTAAGACCTCAAAAAACACCATTTATCCTTCCTCGACTTGCATGCGCAGTCTGTAAAATTTTCTGGAAAGTTTTCATGTGAAAAATGAATTAAAATGTGAAATAGAGGTTTAAAATTCAAGTGAATTGACTTTGGTCAACGTTTTTAGCAAACAGACCCGGATCAGTGTTTTGAGAGTTCCGGTAGCTCCGTATCATGATTTGGGACTTGGGCGTATGCCCGAAATTTAATTTGGAGGTCCCTAGCTCAAGTTATGACCATTTAACGGAATTAGCAATTTAAAGGCTAAATATTCCAAGTTTGATCACGGGGTTGACTTTTTGATATCGGAGCCGGAATCCGATTCTGAAAATTGGAACAGCTCCGTTATGTCATTTATGACTTGTGTGTCAAATTTGAAGTCATTCCAGATTCATTTAATATGTTTTGGCGCGAGATTTTTGTTGCGACCAAACACACTCACGCAAGTATACGCGGTCGTCAAGTAATAAAGTGACTAAAAGTCGGATGTCGAACCCACGAGGACTTATGCTTAACTATTAACTAAATTAGACTATCCCAATTATCTAAACAAGAATTAAATCCAAAAATATTTTATTCTAAACTAATTAAATAAGAAAAATATAAATAATAAACTTTGAACAGAGAAAGAGCAGATTTTAATGATATCAATGTAATGAAAACGATCTAGGGTTATGGGCTATCTAACAATCCTATTGTATTCTTCAATTGAATTGACCGACTAATTTATCTAGCTTATTGCTTGACAGGGTTAATGCTCATAAGAATCTGTCGAGTTCTTACTCGCCTATTCAAGCTAACCTAACGCCTATATGTCTATGGAGTTAGAATCAACAAGAACGCATTTATAATTCCTGTAAATCAACCAAGCAAGGCAATTAGGTATATGTCTATCCTAACTACGAATTCGTTCCCCGATGCCCGAGTTCAAGAACTTGCCCTACTCAATCCTGTATGCAATATAGGATTCCCACTTTCGCGTTCAATTCTAGATTCGTAGATAATATTCAATTGGTGATCAAGCAATTAAATAATTAAGTGCAAGATTGAATAAATAAACTAATATGATAAATCAAGAAGTCAAAATCAATATCCGAATAACAATAGTTATGAAAGAACCACAACCCTAGAACGTGAAGTTTAGCTCCATATAGACATGGTAGCCAAACAACAAATCATATAAAGAAACATAAAAATTACTAAGTTTGGTGGGAGAAAGAAGAAACTTGATGAATTCCGGCCTCCACAGCTTTTTCGTGGCTTTTTTCCTCTTCCCAATATGTTAGATAACCTAAAGGAGGCGTTTTTGGCTTATATATTGCGTACCAAAGTCGTGGGCCAAAGTTCTCCTATTTCTAATCCAAATCAGCTTCAGGGATTGATGCTAAGGTGGATGCGACGCATCCACCTCGTCCTCCATTTCAATTTTGCCTGCGAAGGTGGATGCGACGCATCCACCTTGTCCTCTATTTCTCAGCTTTGCATGCGAGGGTGGATGCGACGCGTCCACCCCTAGTTCCTCCATCTCAGCTTTGCCCAGGTGCGGATGCTATGGCGGATGCTATGGGCTGACTTCACTGCTAAGGGTGCGCGAACTGATCTTTTTCTAGATTGGATGCGACGCATCCAATCTCTCTTCCTCTACCTAGAGCACATTTTCTTCATATTTTTGCACTCCACACACCCTAATTCACCACACACAACTCAATTAGTTATAAAACCAATAATTAAACCATGTTGGGCATTTTAAAGATCAAATAGCATCAAAAAGCGGTTAAAACATGGGTAAAGTAACATCAACACATATCGAAATATGCCAAACATCACTACCCCACACTTAAACCTTTGTTCGTCCTCGAACAAACCATCCTATAGTGTTGTTTGACGTGATTTTAGACCCTGAGTCAGTCCGTATTATATTACGGGACTTGTTGGTATATTCAAACGGGGTCCCGAATACCCCGAAAGTGAAATGGATCGAAATCGGAACAAGAATTAGACTTAAGCAAAAATCTGAAATTTGGGTTCTGGTATAATCGCACCTGCGGAATTTTGACCGCATGTGCGAGTTTGCAGAAGCGAGACATCCATCGCAGATACGGCCTTCACATGTGCGGCCCTTTTGCGCAGAAGTGGACGTCACAGGTGCGACATTTTGTCTGCAGATGCGGAACCTCGCCTGGCAACCCCTTTTCGCAGATGCGAGATTTTTCTCGCATGTGCGAGCCCAGGCACCGCAGATGCGAAAATGCTGGGCAGAATACTTAAAATCGGGTCTTAGCCATTTTTACTCATTTTTGAGTTTTAAGTCTCGAATTTGGGTGATTTCAAGGGGGATTTTCACGACTTTGAAATGGGTAAGTGTTCTTTATCATAAAGTGATTATATTTCACAAATCCATGTCTATATTCATCATTTATTTCGGATTTAGATGGAAGAAATTGGAATTTTTGTAAAACTTTCAAAAAACGAAAAATTAAGATTTGAAGGTCCATTTGATATCAGAATTAGACAAATTTAGTATGGTTGAACTCGTATCGGAACGAGTGTTCGGATTTCGCGAGTTTTTCCGGGATTTGAGATGTGGGTCCCACTGCTGAATATCTTAATGAATTTCGGATTTTTATCCGGAAAATTTGTAAATTCATATGGAATTAATTCCTATAATTCGTATTGAATATATCAAATTGTTTGTGAATAGATTTGACGCTTTCAGAGGCAAATTTAAAAGGAAAAGCTGTGGTTGAATAATTGAATGGAATTTACAAAGCGAGGTAAGTGTCGTGGTTAACCTTGACTTGAGGGAATAGAACCCTTAAATGTCACGACCCAAAATCCCACCATAGGAGTCGTGATGGCACCTAGTCTCTAAGACTAGGTAAGCCGATTTCCATTGCATTTTTTTTTGAATTAAATAAATAATCAAAACTAACAGCAGAAATAATTACAATATACAACCTCCCAAGACTGGTAGTACCGAGTCACGAACTCTAATTAAAGACATAGAATGATCACGAGGACCGAATATACAATACTGTTTGATTACAAATTAACAGTACAATGAAATAAAAAGACTCCAAGGGACTGCGACAACCAAGCAGCTCTACCTTGAATCCTTACGATCCCGCTTTAACTCTACTCAAGTCCGTTATCTTCAATACCTGGCTCTGCACAAAAATGTGCAGAAGTGTAGAGTGAGCACACCACAGCGGTGCCCAGTAAGTATCAAGACTAACCTCAATGGAGTAGAGACGAGGTACAGTCAAGACACTCACTAGTCTAATAACCTGTGCAATATAATATACAAAATACTAGGAAACAAATAATCATAAAGGCAGGATAAAACAACCGGTGATATGCACAACAGATAACAAGAATACCATTAATATCACTCAACAATTAATAAACACAATTACACCCAATTAAATCAAGCCATTCAAATAAATGTCTTTCACATAGTTCTTACAAATAACTCTATTTCATATATAATTTTCTCAAATAATTATTTTTCAAATATAATTCTTTCAATAAATCTTTTCAAATACAATTTCCTCAAATGAATATCTTTCAAAATACAATTCTTTTATACAATACTTTCTAAGTAAAAAATCCTTCTAAATAAATATTTTGAATATAATTCACTAAATTAAAAAGTCACCATGTGACATCTCGTTTCAAAATCATCAAAATACGGGTCTCAGCCCATTTTCATATTTCAACGGCACCTCATGCCCATAATTAAATCATCATATCTGTCCGGCACCTCATGTCCTCATTTCATATCACAACTGTACGGACAATTCTTGGGCCAAATATCATTATCATTTCATCACAGCACCTCGTGCTGACATTTTATATCACAACTGCACGGACAATTCACGTGCCAATATCCCCATTTCATATCACAATTCACGGCGCCTCGTGCCCACATTTCATTTTATAAACCGCCTGACAATAGCCACAAGTTCCCAATTTCAACATAAATCAGATTATTATCAATTTACTAACAACAAGACAAGTTGCACAAGGTATAAAAATAAACACAAGAAAATCACAACATCATATGAAAATTGTCAACACCACAACCCCACATCATCACATATCGTCCCTGACAATAGCCACCCTTATTGCTCCTATTGCCACCCTTATCGCTCCTATAGCCACCATTATCGCTCCGCCCAGACAATATCAATAGCCACCCTTATCGCTCCTATTGCCACCCTTATCGCTCCTATAGCCACCCTTATCGCTCCGCCCAGACAATATTCCAACAAACACAACAACAGTGAAATGACACCCTTATAACCACATAATATCAACGGTGAAATGCCACCCTTATCTTCCCAAAATAATAACTCACACAACACAACAATTTACACGGGAAATTATCACAGCAGCATAATAAAATCAATTCATATCATAATTTGCCCAATGGCCACAACCAAATTCCAAAGATATGACAAAATCAATTAATTTCACAACAAATAGCCCAAGGCTCCACACAATGTATATAACACCCAAAAACAATCAATGGAGATAGAAATTACTCAACATAAAGCAAAGTCTTCATTAAATTCAAATTTTCAAAAATTATATAAACACCTCTTCTTAAGCTCATTTAATTAATTATTTGCAGAGAAAAATTCATATTGGAATTAATTTCCAAGAAATATTAGACCAACAATACTCACGAAATTTTATAAATATTTTAAGTTACAATCACATCAAATTATCATATAAAAACAAATTCAACAATAAGGATTTAGGCATGGCAAACAGATGATTTAATAATTTTCCATAATTTTCCAATTTACTACACAAAAATACCTAAGACTTTAATTCAATGAATTTTTTTGCACGTATAATCCCAAGTACGTACTCGTCACCTCGCGTACACGGATTTTCACAGTTCACAAATGGCACATAAGACGCAATGCCTAAGGGGTAATTCCCCCACTCGAGGTTGAGCAAGACACTTACCTTTTTTAAGTTAGGCCGATATTCCAAAATAGCCTTCTTGCTTGAATTGACCTCTGGACAGCTCAAATCTATCCAAATTAATTGTATAACTTTATTTAAATTCATCGGAAATAATTCCGGATAATAATACGTCGACTTAAAAATTTTATTCCAAAAAGTCAACAAAATTCAATGCGGGGCTTGCCTTTCGGAACCCGACAAAATTTTTATGAAATCCGAACACCCATTCTGATACGAGTTCAATCATACCAATTTTATCGAATTCCAATAACAACTCGACCTCCAAATCTTAATTTTTCGTTTTCAAATCCCTAAGTTCAAACCCCCGATCTATACCTCAAAAACATGTAATCTAATCGGATTATTCGATGATAATTCAATATTATGGAGTAGAAATGATCACAAGGGATTTACCTCAAGTTTTCCCATGAAAACCTTGCTCAAACATCACCGTTTTTGTATTGCCCAGGGGTTTTCGCATCGGCGGTGATTTCTTCGCACCTACGGTAAATATTTTGCACCCGCGGCCTTCGCATCCGCGGCATATTTTTCGCACCCGCGGTGCCTGGCCAGCCCATGAATTTTCCGCTTCCGCGACTCATTTCTCGCATCCGCGAGCTCGCACCTGCGGCCCTTTTTCGCGCAGGTGCGATCACACCAGCAGCCCAACTGCTTCAGCTCCTACTCCAAATCCAAATTTGATCCATTAAGCATCCGAAACTTACCCGAGGCCCTCGGGACCCCATCCGAATATACCAACAAATTCCATAACATAACACGGACCTACTCGAGGCCTCAAATCATATCAAACAACATCGAAATTGCATCTCAAATCAAAATCTATGAACTTTGAACTTTCAAATTCTATATCTTGTACTGAAACATATCAAATCAATCCGGAATGACTTCAAATTTTGTACACAAGTCATAAATGACATAACGGACCTATTCAAATTTCCAGAATGGGATTCCTACCTTGATATCAAAAAGTCAACCCCCTGGTCAAACTTCCCAAAAATTCAACTTTCGGCATTTCAAGCTTAATTCCACTACAGACCTCAAAATAATTTTTCCGACACGCTCCTAAGTCCAAAATCACCATACGGAGCTATTGACATCATCAAAATTTCATTCCGGAGTCATTTTCTCAAAAGTCAATTCTGGTCAACTCTTTCCATTTAAGCTTCAAATTAAGAATTGTTCGTTTAATTAAATTCCAAATCGTTAGTAAATCAAACTCGACCACACCCGCAGGTCATAATACATATTGTGAAGCTGCCCGAGATCTTATGTGATTGAACGAGGCATAAATTCTTAAAACGACAAGTCGGGTCGTTACATTCTCCACCTCTTAAACAAACGTTCGTCCTCGAACGTGCTAAGAATCTTTCTGAGGACTTTAAATTACTGAGTATATTCTTGCACACATACTTGTGGGTGATTCTACATTTCCGCAATTAAACACGAGTCCGACAACACCATCTCAATTGAGATTATTTCTTTTCTCCATTCTTATAAGCTTTAGAGCAAAAATCCCTAACTCTCCATTCATTTCCAAAATACCTGATTTTCACTTCGACGCACGGTATTAGTCTCAACTGGCTATAGCAACTCATGCCTATGCATACATCAATATTTTTGGGGTATTTCATTCTTCCCCGCTTAGGATCATTCGCCCTCAAATACACAACATAACTTATCTCTTCTTTCGCACATCTCAATCCCCCAAATTTTTTCTAACTCCGAAATTTTTTCAGAAAATTTCAGCAGAGTCTCCCCTGTAATTGGGCCTATCCACCTGCCAGAGTAACACTCAAACAACTCCTAACAACATATCCACAATCCAACAAAATACCACAGGGTATATATCAATAATATTAATCTCGGGATCACAAGCACTGCATTACCATAATGATATCAGGACATGAAGCACATCATATGTATGCTCATCACCACATCTCTGGTCTTAAAAGCTGTTCATAATTAATTCCAGCATTATCAATTAATCTCATATTAACCACCACCTCATTTTGAATTTTCACAACACTGACAACGGAATATGAGGCATGAAGACTCATGATTACTTACTCGGATTAATGAGTCACATTTAACGCCACCTGGGCACTCACCTCATAGGCTAAAACTCAATATTTACAGCACGAAAATGGCTGAATATGAACAGAAAATATACAAGCATTATCAAATAAGCCTAACCGGTATGACTCCCTATTAATATTATTGCACAAATTAAATTTCACAAGGGAGAATTTTAAACTCATAAACATTTCACCACAAGGACCTCGTCCTTATATAACTTCCATCGCGGCTTGCAACCCGATTTAAATATTTCACATCATGTAAAAATGCGAGGATCTCGTCCTCAAATCCGAATCACAATTATGTCGCACATTGTGCCAACTGAAATTTTTAATTTCCTTTATTTCTTCCTTTCAATACATTTCATAAACAATTTTCACAACATATAATGAACCCTCATACCAGTAGGGCGTATAATTCATAAAAATTGGAATCAATTATTCTGAAACACATTAAACCCACTATAATGAATAATAAAAATTATTTTTGGACTTATAGCCCTCAATGGTGTACAGAAATAAAATAACAGACACGGACTCACATCTTTAAATCTCCCAATAGGGATAAACATATAAGTGGGTCACAAATTTACGAAGCTCACCATAAGTGGAGCATAATAGGAGGACACGCCTCATTATTCAGAACCAAATCAAATTAAGGAAAATATCCTTTTATAATAAAAATCAGGATCGTAACTGCAACGATACCATCTGGTGTATTGGCCCCAGCCAAATCATAGTGATTATATCATTGGGTAGGGTCTCCACCTCTTAGGCGCCCACTACCCGCCTGTCCTCCACCTCTAGCTGACTGGGCACGTGGAGTATCAACTGGAATAAAGCTTGTAGCTGGAGTGTTCTGATGAAATCCACCCCTCCCAAGTCTAGGACCATCTCTCATGATATGCCTAGTATCACCACACTCATAACAACCCCTATGAGGTCGCGGCTGCTCGTACTGAGTCTGTGCTGGATAACTGGAATAACCACTGTAAGAATCTTGTATCGGTGGTGCACTATAAATTAGAGCACCCCGAGTAATCTGATGTGCGGACTGAGCTGGCCGACTGCTAGAGCCTCCGCTATAATGGGTTCTAGCTGAAGAGTAAAACCCACTGAACCCTCCAGATCTTCGAGACCTTTTGGCCTCCTTAGACTCCCTTCCCTCGCCTAAAACACCCTCAATCTTCCTAGCAATCTCCACTACTAGTTGAAATGGAGTATCAGTTTGCAATTCTCGAGCCATGCATATTTTAATATCATAATCGAGCCCCTCAATGAATCTGCGAACCCGCTCTCTGATTGTAGAAACCAAGATCGGTGCATAACGGGCTAACTCACTGAACCTGATAGCATATTCCGACACTGTCATAGTGCCCTGACACAACCGTTCAAACTCTGTGCGCCACGCATCTCTGAGAGTCTGGGGAACAAACTCTTCAAGAACATTTCCGAAAATTGAGCCCAAGTTGGTGGTGTTGCATCAGATGGTCTACCTACTTCATAGATTTGCCACCACCGATACGCTGCGCCTGACAGTTTAAATGTAGTAAAGGCAACTCCACTTACCTCCACAATACCCATGGTGCGGAGAATATGGTGACAATTTTCTAGAAATTCTTGGGCATCCTCTGTTGCTGTGCCACTGAAAGTAGGTGGACTATACCTCTTAAACCTTTCAAGTCTCTTTTGTTCTTCTTCTGATGGCTCGGGCCTGACCTCAGGCCGAACCGGAATAACAGGTTGTACCGGTATTGCACCCGGAACCTGACCAACGTGAACCTGCTGCTCTGGAATTATGGCAGAAGTCTGATCTACTCCCCCAATCTGCGAAATATTTGTTGCAACAGAGATCAATCCCGCCTGAGTTAATGTACCAAACATACTCAGGAACTGTGCTAAGGTCTCCTGAAGTCCGGGGGTAACAATAGGTGCTTCTGGTACCTGTCCCCCAACTGGAGCTACTAGTGGCTCCTCAACTGTTGTTCTGACAGGTGCTCTAGTCGCAGCACGTACCCTTCCTCGACCTCTACCTCGGCCCCGGCCTCTTGCAGCCCTAACAGTATGTGTGGATGCCTGTTCAGCTTACCCGGTAGTACGTGTCCTTACCATCTATGAGAGAATAGAGATACAAAGGCTCAAATTTCAAATTCACCAAATTCCGCACGACAGGAATGAAAGAAATGGAAATTTCCTAACATTTCTGTTGCCTCTCAAAGATAAGTACAGACGTCTCCGTACCGATCCGCAAGACTCCACTAGAATCGTTCGTGACTCGTAGAACCTATGAACCTAGAGCTCTGATACCAACTTGTCACGACCCAAAATCCCACCACAGGAGTCATGATGGCACCTAGTCTCTAAGACTAGGTAAGCCGATTTCCATTGCAGTTTTTTTAATTAAATAAATAATCAAAACTAACAGCGGAAATAATTACAATATACAACCTCCCAAGACTGGTAGTACCGAGTCACGAACTCTAATTAAAGACATAGAATGATCACGAGGACCGAATATACAATACTGTTTGATTACAAATTAACAGTACAATGAAATAAAAAGACTCCAAGGGACTGCGACAACCAAGCAGCTCTACCTTGAATCCTTACGATCCCGCTTTAACTCTACTCAAGTCCGTTATCTTCAATACCTGGCTCAACACAAAAATGTGCAGAAGTGTAGAGTGAGCACACCACAGCGGTGCCTAGTAAGTATCAAGACTAACCTCAATGGAGTAGAGACGAGGTACAGTCAAGACACTCACTAGTCTAATAACCTGTGCAATATAATATACAAAATACTAGGAAACAAATAATCATAAAGGCAGGATAAAACAACCAGTGATATGCACAACAGACAATAAGAATACCATTAATATCACTCAACAATTAATAAACACAATTACACCCAACTAAATCAAGCCCTTCAAATAAATGTCTTTCACATAGTTCTTCCAGATAACTCTCTTTCAAATATAATTTTCTCAAATAATTATTTTTTAAATATAATTCTTTCAATAAATCTTTTCAAATACAATTTTCTCCAATAAATATCTTTCAAAACACAATTCTTTTATATAATACTTTCTAAGTAAAAAATCCTTCCAAATAAATATTTTGAATAAAATTCTTTCAATTAAAAAGTCACCATGTGACACCTCGTTTCAAAATCATCAAAATACGGGTCTCAGCCCATTTTCATATTTTTCGTAAATACGGGTCTCAGCCCGTTTTCATATTTCAACGGCACCTCGTGCCCATAATTAAATCATCATATCTGTACGGCATCTCATGTCCCCATTTCATATCACAACTGCACGGACAATTCACATGCCAAATATCATTATCATTTCATCACAGCACCTCGTGCCAACATTTTATATCACAACTGCACGGACACTTCACGTGCCAATATCCCCATTTCATATCAAAATTCACGGCACCTCATGCCCACATTTTATTTTATAAACCGCCTGGCAATAGCCACAGGCTCCCAATTTCAACATAAATCAGATTATTATCAATTAACTAACAACAAGACAAGTTTCACAAGGTATAAAAATAAACACAAGAAAATCACAACATCACATGAAAATTGTCAACCCCACAACCCCACATCATCACATATCGTCCCTGACAATAGCCACCCTTATCGCTCCTATTGCCACCCTTATCGCTCCTATAGCTACCCTTATCGCTCTGCCCAGACAATATTCCAACAAACACAACAGTGAAATGCCACCCTTATAACCACATAATATCAACGGTGAAATGCCACCCTTATCTTCCCAAAATAACAACTCACACGACACAACAATTTACACGGGAAATTATCACAACAACATAATAAAATCAATTCATATCACAATTTGCCCAATGACTACAACCAAATTCCAAAGATATGACAAAATCAATTAATTTCACAACAAATAGCCCAAAGCTCCACACAATGTATATAACACCCAAAAACAATCAATGGAGATAGAAATTACTCAACATAAAGCAAAGTCTTCATTAAATTTATATTTTCAATAATTATATAAACACCTCTTCTTAAGCTCATTTAATTAATTATTTGCAGAGGAAAATTCATATTGGAATTAATTTCCAAGAAATATTAAACCAACAACACTGACGAAATTTCATAAATATTTCAAGTAACAATCACATCAAATTATCATATAAAAACAAATTCAACAATAAGAATTTAGGCATGGCAAACAGATGATTTAATAATTTTTCACAATTTTCCAATTTACTACAAAAAAATGCCTAAGACTTTCATTCAATGAATTTTTTTCAACGTATAATCCCGAGTACGTACTCGTCACCTCGCATACACGGCTTTTCACATTTCACAAATGGCACATAAGACTCAATGCCTAAGGGGTAATTCCCCCACTCGAGGTTAAGCAAGACACTTACCTTTTTGAAGTTAGGCCGATATTCCAAAATAGCCTTCTTGCTTGAATTGACCTCCATACAATTCAAATCTATCCAAATTAATTGTATAACTTCATTAAAATTCATCGGAAACAATTCCAGATAATAATGCGTCGACATAAAATTTTATACCAAAAAATCCACAAAAGTCAACGCGGGGCCCTCACCTCGGAACCTGACAAAATTTTCATGAAATCCGAACACCCATTCCGATATGAGTTCAACCATACCAATTTTATCGAATTCCAATAACAACTCGACCTCCAAATCTTAATTTTTCGTTTTTAAATCCCTAAGTTCAAACCCCCGATCTATGCCTCAAAGACATGTAATCTAATCGTATTATTCGATGATAATTCAATATTATGGATTAGAAATGATCACAAGGGACTTACCTCAAGTTTTCCCGTGAAAACCTTGCTCAAAAATCGCCCAACCCGAGCTTGAAATGCCCAAAAATGGCAAAAGCTCGGAACCCCTCTGTTTTTGTATTGCCCAGGGATTTTTGCATCCGCGGTGATTTCTTCGCACTTGCTGTAAACCTTTCGTACCCGCGGCCTTCGCATCCGCGGCATATTTTTCTCACCCGCGGCCTTCGCATTCGCGGCCAATTTTTTGCACCTGCGGCCTTCGCATCCGCGGCATATTTTTCGCACCCGCGGTGCTTGGCCAGCCCTTGAATTTTACGCTTCCGCGACTCATTTCTTGCATCCGCAAGCTCGCACCTGCGGCTCTTTTTCGCGTAGGTGCGATGACACCAGCAGCCCAGCTGCTTCAGCTCCTCCTCCAAATCCAAATTCGATCCGTTAAGCATCCGAAACTCACCCGAGGCCCTCGGGACCCTGTATGAACATACCAACAAATTCCATAACATAACACGGACCTACTCGAGGCCTCAAATCATATCAAATAACATCGAAATTGCACCTCAAATCAAAATCTATGAACTTTGAACTTTCAAATTCTATATCTTGTGCCGAAACATATCAAATCAATCCGGAATGATTTAAAATTTTGCACACAAGTCATAAATGACATAATGGACCTATTCAAATTTCCAGAATCGGATTCTGACCTCGATATCAAAAAGTCAACCCCGGTCAAACTTTCCAAAAATTTAACTTTCGGCATTTCAAGCTTAATTCCACTACAGACCTCCAAATAATTTTCTCGACACGCTCCTAAGTCCAAAATCACCATACAGAGCTATTGACATCATCAAAATTTCATTCTGGAGTCGTTTTCTCAAATGTCAACTCTCCGGTCAACTTTTTCCATTTAAGCTTCAAATTAAGGATTGTTTGTTTAATTAAATTCCAAATCTTTAGTAAATCAAACTCGACCACACCCACAGGTCATAATACATATTGCGAAGCTTCCCGAGACCTTAAGTCATTGAACGGGGCGTAAATTCTGAAAATGACAAGTCGGGTCGGTATATTAAATTATTTGTTATGTGAATTTCATGTGAACGACGTATAGGCGAGGTGACGAGTGTCTATACGTCGTCAAATTAATTATTTGCCTGCTTACTTGAAAAATCATAAACTGTTTTTTTTATCATAAATTAATTACTATAATAATTGTTTCTCTTTTATTCCTTGTCAAAATATTAATTCTTGAATTCCTGCATTAATTGTTACATGTTATTTGAATTATGTGCCTTAATTGTTATTTGACATTTAGCATATTAAATATTAAACTGCCTATTTGCTCCCTGATTTCCATAATAATTTGCTATTTGTCATTGTTTGCTTCATAATTAAATCATAATTATTGTATGCTTGTTGTCTTATGATTTTATATTAATTGTTGCGTTTATTGGGGAATTTCTACTATAAGAATTGATTGGTAAATGAATATGTTGGAGGAGCGGGTTGCACGCCGCAACAGGATTGATTATAATGAATATATTGGAGGATCGGGTTGCACGCCGCAACAGACTTATTAAAAGTCAATATTGGAGGATCGGGTTGCACGCCGCAACAGACTTATTAAAAGTCAATATTGGAGGATCGGGTTGCACGCCGCAACAGACTTATTAAAAGTCAATATTGGAGGATCGGGTTGCACGCCGCAACAGACTTATTAAAAGTCAATATTGGAGGATCGGGTTGCACGCCGCAACAGACTTGTTAAAAGTCAATATTGGAGGATCGGGTTGCACGCCGCAACAGACTTATTAAAAGTCAATATTGGAGGATCGGGTTGCACGCCGCAACAGACTTATTAAAAAGTCCATATTGGAGGATCGGGTTGCACGCCGCAACAGACTTATTAAAAGTCAATATTGGAGGATCGGGTTGCACGCCGCAACAAACTTGATTAAAATGAATATATTGTAAGAGCGGGTTGCACGCTGCAACAGAATTGAATGTGAATATATTGTGAGAGCGGGTTGCACGCTTCAACTGAATTGATAGAAATGATAATTGGTTACGACTGCTGAGTTGGCTTCGATTAATATAAATGAGTTACTTGATTTATTTCTATTATTGTTGTTGTTTCTAATATTGCGTGCAGGTAATGTAAGTGACCCTCCTTAGCCTCGTCACTACTTCGTCGAGGTTAGGCTCAGCACTTACCAGTACATGGGGTCGGTTGTACTGATACTACACTCTGCACTTCTTTTGCAGATTTTGGAGTTGGTCCCAGCGGCGTACCATAGTTTTACTCGGATTTCAATTATTCAGAGGAGACTTGATGTATAACTGCATGGCGTCCGCAGTTCTGAAGTCCCCGTCTATTTTACTTTGGCTGTGTGTTTATTTCCAGACAGCTTTATTTTATTCAGACCTTTATTTGTATTTATTCTAGAAGCTCGTGCACTTGTGACACCAATTCTGAGATGGTATTTAGACACCATTGTTTGATGGATTATTTCACTATATTTCAAACTTTGCTTCCGCATTGGTTTCCTTGTTATTAATAAATTTAAAATTGTTTTAAAAATTGATAATATTATTCTAACATTGGCTTGCCTAGCAAGTGAAATGTTAGGCGCCATCACGGTCCGAAGGTGGGAATTACGGGTCGTGACACCCTTCCTCTACCTCTACCTCTGCCCCATGGGGGTTCCATCCTACAAATATTCACGAGATAAGAAATCTGGCAAAGAATTATCAATTCCCTTTTTATATTGTATCTCAAAATCAAAAGGGGCTAATTGAGCCTGCCATCTTGCAAATATCATTTTTGAGGCATCATGTTTAAAATCTTTGTTAAACATATATTTAACAGATTGTGCGTCAGTTTTTATCAAAAACTTTTGATTGTATAAGTCATCTTGGAATATTAAAATATATTTAACTATGGTTAATATTTCATGAGCAACAGTAGCGTATTTTTTCTGGGCTTCAGACCATTTTTCGGAGTAAAATCTAATCAAGTATTCATGATTATTATTTGGATTTATCTGTTTCAAAATCCCTCTGTAACCAATAATAGACGCATCTGTCTCGACAATCTTTTGCCATGTAGAATTAGTAAGTGTTAAACAAGGTAAAGATTTTACACATTGCTTAATATTTTTAACTAAAATAGTATGACTATCAGTCCAAGGATTTTTATAATCCTTTTTTAGCCTATCATATAAGGGGGCTAAATCACGAGATAAATCTTTATAAAAATGTGATATATAATTTAAACTTCCCAAAAATCTTTATAACTGAGTTCTATCAGTAATAATATCGGGAAACTTTGAAGCAAAATCAATAGATCTTTGAATCGGAGTTATTTTTCCTTGACAGATATAATGCCCTAAAAATCGAATATTAGTTTGGAATAAACTCATTTTTTTTTTAAATAACCAAACCATTTTGTATAACAATTCTTTTAAAAATATCTAAATGCTTAATATGCATTTCAAATATTTTGGAGAATATCAAAATGTCATCAATATAAACAATGATAAAATCCAGATATGGATTAAATATATCATTCATGATTTTTTGAAATTCAAAAGGGGCATTCTTTAAACCAAAAGGCATAACATTCCATTCATATTGCCCAAATGGAACATTAAAAGCAGTTCTATAAGTATGCTCTTTAAATATTTTAATTTTTCAATAACCAGATTTTAAATCAAACTTAGAAAATATATTGGCATCATATAATCTTGACAATAAATCTTTTTTATTGGGAATTGGATATCTTATCCATTTTAAAAATGTATTTAACTGTTTATAATTAATAACCAATCTAGGAATACCACGTTCTTTTTCAGCAGCATTATTAACATAAAAAGCTGTGCAAGACCAAGGGAATTTTGAGGGTTTTATCAAACCCTTTTGTAATAAGTTATCAATCTCTTTTTTGTACAATTCTACTAATTCAGCGTTCATCTGGCAAGGTCGAGATTTTGTAGGAATATCATCTTCAGAGAAATTATCTTCATATGGAAGAGAGACAATATGCTTTTTTCTATTCCAAAAAGCACTGGGATGCTCAGCATAAATATCAATAGCAATATTTTCGAAAATCAATTTAATCTTTTCCTGCACTTTTGTAGAATTCAAAGTATCAAATATATTCATACTGAATAATTCTAATTGCAATGAATCAATATGTCTTTGCTTTATATCAATTAAAGTATTTATATCTCTAGTTACTGGATCTGTAACAAAAGTGTAACTAATCTTTTTATCCTTATAAGTAGTTGTAAAACCTTTTGAGTTTATGCTAGTAAAAGGATAAATAGCATTAATAAAAGGTGTTCCAAGTATAATTGGAGGGTATAACTGATTTTTAACCAAGAAAAAGAAGTGAGGAATGCAGACTTTATTCTGACAAATACCAGTATTAGGTAATTTATACTCTATGTCTAAAGCATGTCCTGAAGCAGACTTTACCATATGAGTAGTTTTTTGAAAATATTTAGTAGGTACTAAACCTTCTTAAATGGAGCTAACATCAGCTCCACTATCAATCATAGCAATATTTGTGATAGAAAAACTATTATCAATTAGAATAGTAAATTTAATATACCATCTATGAGCAGTAACAATTTGCATCATTCCCAAAAACATATCATGTTGAGAATCAATTTTAATAGGTTTTTCTTCAATATCATTTTCAGAAATACCTTTATTTTTATCATCAGATTTCTCAGCTGGAGAAATGATTTTCTCAATCTGAGTAATCCTATGATCACAAATCATTTGATTTTGTTTAAGAGATTTGATCTCTCTTTTCAAGTTTTGAACTTCAACCTTTAAATCATCGAAAGAAGAATTTCTTGCTGGAGTTGTACTTTTATTTAAAAGACGGTTATTAATCTCTAATAAAGAATAAGGAGCAGAATATTCAAATTCCTTTTTTGAGTTTTCAAAAGGTTTTGAAGAAATTGAACTAGTACCTGTAGCCAAATTTATAATTTTTTCACGAAGTTTATCATCAGTAACTTCTTTTAAAATTTCTATTACATTATCAGATGTAATAGTTTTCATGTTCAAATCTTGGAACTGAGATTGCAATTTATAAAATTCATCATCATCACAGGTACATGTATTACCTTTGCAAGTTGTACAAGTATTATCAATATTTTTATCACTATCAGATAAATTAAATAAATCTACTTCAATTTCAGATTCTGACTCAGAATAATAATAATCAGATTCTGATCCAGAGGTGTATAACAAACCATAAACCTTGACACGTAACTCTTCATCTAGTTCTAAGGTTTTCAGCTTTTGAAGCTTACAATTTGGAGCTATATGGCCAAATTTATAATACTTAATATCAGCAAGATCTCGCTTGGACCTATTTTTCATAAAACTAGTAGACTTGCGATGGGGTTTCTTAGAATCACGCTCTTCTTTGGACCTATATCTTGATCTCTTTTTCTTATAAGGACTGTCTGAGTTAGGGTATCTATGATACTTGTGTTTCTTCTTCTTATGAATAGAAGTCTCGGGTAAACTGAATTGGGTGCAAAAGTCTCCTAACTGGTTTTTCTCCTTAAGCTTATCCATGTTAAGCTGTCTGGACAATTTTAGCTCATTGCACAAATTTAATCCTTCTTGTGTGCATATTCCTATCAATTTTCCATAGGTATAATCTTTGTACGGAATTTCACCATAACTACCCATTAGAGTTTTTCTAACTCTTTCAGCAAATAAGGAGGAAAGGCCATCTATAAACTTAGCTTTCCAATGTTCATACTTATTTTTGAGTAATTCCATTACTCTACTCATAAAAGTATCTTTATACCATCTAAACTCGCTTAAGGTCCTACATCTAAGGCCATTTAGCAGAGTACGGACAATCTCGTTCTGATTGGTAAATCTACCATTGAAATGTTCTAATATGGTAAGAACAAGGGTGTAAACAGCATCTTCTCTATTTTTTACTAGAGCCATGCCTCAGTTATCAGCTCCTTCGTCAGTGGCTATTGCATTAATAACCATTGCCCTTTCATCAGCAGTTAAATAATTATCCCACCAGCTACGAAGCTGGCCAGTAAAACCTGCAACAATCATTTTGCAAATAGTTCTATCTGTATTTTTCACACTTTTACAGATAGTTGCATACATAAGCATTCTATGCACAAGAATAGTTAATTGTCTATCAGTCAAACCATCAAGATTCCATTCATAAATTTTGGAACCACTATAAGACGTATTAGTCTGATTCCAATCGCGTTCCTCTATTAAAACATCTTGAGGAGTAGGACGATTATAATAATAAGTTTGCATTCTGGGTTTATCAGCATACTTACTATTCTTTTTGGGATAACCTCTGAGTTTATTAAACTCTGACCAAACTTCATTTTTATAATCAAAAGTGGTATCTAATTTATCAGCAAAATCTTTTGATAAATCAATAGGTTTGATATTTAAACCAGATAACTTTCTATCAAGAAGTTCTTCTAAATCATTTAAAGATTTAAATTTAAAATCCTGAATCTCAGGGGGTCTTTGAACATGAGTAAGAACAATTTGAGGTTCTGATTTGCTTCCAGACGTAGAGGCAATATCAGTTGTCTTCTTGCTAGTACTCATATCTTTTATCAAAACAGTTAATTCATCAAGTTTTTTATCAAGAAAACTGATTTGTTCACCCAAAACTTTAACATATAAATTCAAATAATTATTTTGAGAAATCAAATTATTAATTTCTGCGATGCTGACTGCAGCAACATCTTCATCAATAAATTTTTAAAATGCACTAAATGTAATACATGTATTATTTGGTAAAACAAAAGGTGCTTGAGGAGGGTATATTGCTTTAGTAATATTGCCCTTCCCATCTTTATAAGATCTTTCTAAAACCTTTATATAAAGCGGTAAATAAGTGGTTATAAACCAAGGAACAAAATACATAATTTGATTATGTAGAGCACGAGTTTCATAAAACTCTTGAGAAATATTATTTAAATCATCTTTACTATAAGTATCAAAAAACCAAGTTTTAAACCGGTTCCATTTATTACAAAAAAATTCTTTTTGAATATATTTTCTAGCTTGTGACCCTGGACTAAAATCTTTTTGGTATGGGATCATTAAGTATCATTGGGGTTGAAATCCATTTCGGATGCAGAAGGAATATCTTTATCAGAAATATTATCACTATCCTGAACAATATTTGTTTGGGGGTTAATCTTAACCCTTTCAACTGACTTATCACCCATTTTGGTAGAAATTGTATGCAAAGATGCTGCACGATTTCTAGCTGGTCCATAGACTGGTTCAACAGGTGAAATAGGTTGAATATCAGGTAGCAGTCTACGATTAGTAAATGAATGCCTATTATAACTAGGACTAATAGCAGGCAAAAGTCTATTATTAGAAAATGACTGCCTATTATAAGTGGAACTTTTTTCATCAAATTGAATGCAAATCCTACCATCCGAATTTTGAGTAATATGAGAATATTCCGTATTACTGACAACATTAGTAATCTGACTAGGGGATATAACCAAATTCAAAGTCCAAGTAGTCGGAAAATTAATTTCTTCCCACTTAATAGGTCTCCTCGTGGTGACCTTAGACTTTGCAAAATTGGTTTCCACTAATATAGTCTGATCGGATGTATCATACAGTTTACATCTAGGGTTTAATGTAGATAGTAATTTAAAATAAATTCTATATGATAAACATATAAGTTCAGATCCAGGCGCATAATTATAACCATGTGTTTTCACATTTAATGTCAAGTCATCAAGTATATTAACATCAGATAGAGATAATTGAAGATTGGGTTGAGTTTTAAAATATACTTGACCGTAGGCCACAATAGATTCAATATAACCCATCAGAGCCTGTCTAAAATTCAGATTTCTAGCTTCTCTGAGAGCAGCTAAAAACGTCTCTGGTAACCCTTTAAGGGTTAATGGTTTAAAAGCAATTTGAACCATACCAACATGCAGATAATTATACTGATTTTTTATATAAATCTACATGTTGTTTGTTTAACAAACGAATAGTCTGTTCAGACGAGTTTAAAGCTAAAGATTGCTCAGTAGTTTTAACTAGTTGTTTTGAAGAAAGTTTATCAAACTATATAGGGACTTTAGAAATTGTCCATTTGTTTAACAAATTAAGGTTTTGAGGTATATCTACCTCTTCAAGTCTAGTATTTTTCATACTAGTTTCTCCTAAATTCATAATGAGAATAACATATCTATGTCGAATACTTCAGATCTATCTCATATATACCATGAAAGTTCCTAGGATGTGATACCATTTAACATGATCGAGTGTAGGCGGGCGGTAGTCCGCACGGCTATCCCAATCTAGCTATTTGGAATTAACTAATTTAGTCAGTCTGAGAGATCATCGGATTTACGGGAATTGGAATTGTTTCGCACCTCAACTGACCTTTATATGTCCACTGAGGTTTCCACCAGTTAACGATCTCTTATAGACTTTCTAAGTAGCTAATTCAGTATCCTTACGTTTAAAGACTGGGAGTAATCCGCATGGTCAGTAAAGATAAGAGTCGAAATATATAAGAATTTTTTATATATTTTGATGACTTGGTTTCGAGATGGTGGTACAGTCTAATAAAGCACTACTCTTATTGTCTTTGCCTTAGTGGCTCCGTCTAGCCAGCCGTAAACCTCAGCCCATTAAATGAAGTTGAAAAGGGCATCTTTTTTCACGGTTAGAACTGCTAGATACACGGGCTTAATGAGAGTATGTATTATATTAAGACAGACCCCTTGCTTGAGTAAAAGGGGTCTGTCGCAAAATGAAAGAATTAGAAAAACGACTAGCACAGTGAAGCCGCCAGACCCAGTCGCTGGACCCCACTCAACAATATATAGACCGTTTCAAAGGTAGAAGCACTGTTTATCAACATTAGAAACACTGTACAAGGGACCCAGTGGGACCCTTTTTACTGTTTAAAGATTCTTTTTCTTTTCTATTAAATGGCTCTGATACCATTTAACAGGATCGAGTGTAGGCGGGCGGTAGTCCGCTCGGCCATCCCAATCTAGCTATTTGGAATTAATTAATTTAGTCAGTCCGTGAGATCAACGGATTAACGGGAACTGGAATTATTTCGCACCTCAGCTGACCTTTATATGTCCACTGAGGTTTCCACCAGTTAAAGATCTCTTATAGACTTTCTAAGTAACTAATTCAGTATCCTTACGTTTAAAGATTGGCGGTAATCTGCACGGTCAGTAAAGATAAGAGTCGAAATATATAAGAATGTTTTATATATTTTGATGACTGTATGGAAGGTTCAACCTTTTACTCAAGCAAGGGGTCTGTCTTAATATAATACATACTCTTATTGAGTCCATGTATCTAGCAGTTCTAACCGTGAAAGAAGATGCCCTTTTCAACTTCATTTAACGGGCTGAGGTTCACGGCTGGCTAGACGGAGCCACTAAGGCAAAGCCAATAATAGTAGTGTTATATTAGACTGTACTACCATCTCGAAACCAAGTCAAGAAACTATATATAAAATTCATTTATATTTTGATAGAGGCGAGATCTTTCATGGTTTATATAGGAGAGAAGTTAGATATTCAACATAGATATGAAGGCTCTTAGCCGGACACAGTCACGGCCAGAGAGGAGAGACTAGAAGAAATACTATAAGTAAGAATAAATACCTTATGAGGCCGGGATGCAAGGTCTGAATATGAAGAACATGAGATTTTATTTACTTGATCTTCGATTACAAAGTAGTACTTACAAACTTACAATAGAGAGAGAGAGAGATTTAAGAGAGAGAGAGAGATTTGTTTTGCTCCTCCTTCTCTCTGAACGAATGAACCTATAAATAGAAAAAGAAAAAGAATCTTTAAACAGTAAAAAGGGTCCCACTGGGTCCCTTGTACAGTGTTTCTACTGTATAAAACAGTGTTTCTACTATTGATGAATAGTGTTTCTACTGTTGAAACAGTCTATCTACTGTTAAGTGGGGTCTAGCGACTGGGTCCGGCGGCTTCACTGTGTTGTGGGGTCCGGCGGCTTCACTGTGCTGGTCGTTTTTCTAATTCTTTCATTTTACGGAGGAATTCTTCCGCATCTTGTAAGGCTTCATTAGATAATATCTTCTTTGATTCAATAGGTTGAGAGTCATCTGTGATATCATCGTTGCTGGTCTCACTTTGCATTGAAGTGTTTGATTTCTCATATTGATTGATAGAACGAAGCAAATTTCTTTTTACTTCTTCCAAATAGTCATTAATCATTTCTTCTTTATCCCCTTCTTGAAAGGAGATCTTTCTGACAATGTGCCGCACTGAGCTATCGTCAATTTTCTCTTTCTGAGGGTTGCTGGAATATTCTTGGATTTTTATTTTAATGGAATCCAAGAGTTCTTGACTGTATAAAGTCTTTGTTTTGGGATCCTTTTTCATCAGTTTATCCTAGAAATTATTATAAAAGGTTCTGTATAAACAAGGAATTTGTTCCTCAGTGAATCCTACTTCCGGAGTCCATTTATGAATCCGAGGAATAGAGAATTCTAGGAAGAAATATATCTGATCAATCTTTTCTAAGTAACAGATATGATCTATGTGGTATAACTCATTTAGAACTGGTGAAACTTTTGTCCATTCTTTGTATAACATAAGAAATGGCTCGCGTAATAACTTTACTGTCGGACCGTGGTATGACCACCAGTTTAAAAACCAATTAGGAATAGATTCTGCAAATATCTTTGTACGCACTTTTACGAACCAAGTGTGCTTATGTTTATCATTATTGTAATAGAGCACTTTATCAAAGGCCTGGATATAATCCCAATAGGTAAAATTCATACGGGACTTGTTAAAGCTTATCTGCCTTTCTTTCATTGTGGATATTCCCCAGTCTTCAACGGATATAATCTATTTGATAATGATTTTCGAGAAGTTATAAACATTCTCGTTTGTGCTATAACCAGAAAAGTGTTAAAATTCTGCACTGCCTGTACTTGTGAGAATAGTTTCATAATAAGAACGGGTTTTGTATGACTCACCCGGATAATATAAACTATTTATCAAGTATCTCTGAAATATCTTCCAGGGTTCATCTTTTCTTTGTATCTCAGAATTCTCCAAAAGAAATATCATTTCTTTTTTAGGCAATTTTTCATAGGACTTGATATCATCATTGTCCTCTTTTGTAATTGAAGCAAAAGTATCACTTTGTTTTGAGCACTCAAATATGCCTGTAAATGTGCGTATAACAGACTGTCTTTTGGAATATCTTCCAGGTGAATGGATGGTCCTATCATTGAGGATTCGCCTCTGTGAGATATCTTCTCATTAGTCAAGCTTCTTCTTCCCATTTGTATAACTGGGGAGTTTGATGTGGATCCATATGACGATCCTGAAGGCGATGTCCTTCCTTGGGAATGTGGGGATGATCTTCCCCTTCCTCTACCTCTACCTCTGCCCCATGGGGGTTCCATCCTACAAATATTCACGAGATAAGAAATCTGGCAGAGAGTTATCAATTCCCTTTTTGTATTGAATTTCGAAATCAAAGGGGGCTAATTGAGCCTGCCATCTTGCAAATATCATTTTCGAGGCATCATGTTTAAAATCTTTGTTAAACATATATTTAACCGATTGTGCGTCAGTTTTTATCAAAAATATTTGATTGTATAAATCATCTTGGAATTTTAAAACAGATTTAACTATGGTTAATATTTCATGAGCCACAGTAGCGTATTTTTTCTGGGCTTCAGACCATTTTCCGGAGTAAAATCTAATCAAGTATTCATGATTATTATTTGGATTTATCTGTTTCAAAATCCCTCCGTAACCAATGTTAGACGCATCTGTCTCGACAATCTTTTGCCATGTAGGATTAGCAATGGTTAAACAATGTAAATATTTAACACGTTGCTTAATATTTTTAACTAAAATAGTATGACTATCAGTCCAAGAGTTTTTATAGTCCTTTTTTAGCCTATCATATAAGGGAGCTAAATCACGAGACAAATCTTTATAAAAAGGTGATATATAATTTAAACTTCCCAAAAATCTTTGTAACTGAGTTCTATCAGTAATAATATCGGGAAATTTTGAAGCAAAATCAATAGATCTTTGAATCAGAGTTATTTTTCCTTGACAGATATAATGTCCTAAAAATCGAATATTAGTTTGGAATAAACTCATTTTTTGTTTTGAAATAACCAAACCATTTTGTATAACAATTCTTTTAAAAACATCTAAATGCTTAATATGCATTTCAAATGTTTTGGAGAATATCAAAATGTCATCAATATAAACAATGATAAAATCCATATATGGATTAAATATATCATTCATGATTTTTTAAAATTCAAAAGGGGCATTCTTTAAACCAAAAGGCATAACATTCCATTCATTTTGCCCAAATGGAACATTGAAAACAGTTTTATAAGTATGCTCTTTAAATATTTGAATTTGCCAATAACCAGATTTTAAATCAAACTTAGAAAATATATTGGCATCATATAATCTTGACAATAAATTCTTTTTATTGGGAATTGGATATCTTATCCATTTTAAAAACTTATTTAACGGTTTATAATTAATAACCAATCTAAGAATACCACGTTCTTTATAACGACCTGACTTGTCGTTTTAAGAATTTACGCCCCGTTCAATGACTTAAGGTCTCGAGAAGCTTCACAATATGTATTATGACCTGTGGGTGTGGTTGAGTTTGATTTACTAAAGATTCGGAATTAAATTAAACGAACAATCCTTAATTTGAAGCTTAAATGGAAAGAGTTGACCGGAGAGTTGACTTTTGAGAAAATGACTCTAAATGGAATTTTAATGATATCAATAGCTCCGTGTGGTGATTTTGGACTTAGCAGCGTGTCAAAAAAATTATTTGGAGGTCTGTAGTGGAATTAAGCTTGAAATGCCGAAAGTTACATTTTTGGGAAGTTTGATCGGGGGTTGACTTTTTGATATCGAGGTCGGAATCCAATTTTGGAAATTTGAATAGGTCCGTTATGTCATTTATGACTTGTGTGCAAAATTTAAAGTCATTCCGGATTGATTTGATATGTTTTGGCACAATATATAAAATTTGAAAGTTCAAAGTTCATAGATTTTGATTTGAGGTGCGATTCGTTGTTTTGATGTTGTTTGATATGATTTGAGGCCTCGATTAGGTCTGTGTTATGTTATGAAACTTGTTGGTATGTTCGGACGGGGTCCCGAGGGCCTCGGGTGAGTTTCGAATGCTTAACGGATCAAATTTGGATTTGGAGGAGGAGCTGAAGCAGCTGGGCTGCTGGTGTGATCGCACCTGCGCGAAAAAGGGCCGCAGGTGCGAGCTCGCGGATGCGAAAAATATGCCGCGGTTGCGAAGGCCGCGGGTGTAAAAAATTGGCCGCGGATGCGAAGGCCGCGGGTGCGAAAAATTCGCCGCGGATGCAAAAAATTTACCACAGGTGCGAAGCCGCAGGTGCGAAGAAATCACCGCGGATGCGAAAACCCCTGGGCAATACAAAAACAGAGGGGGTCCGAGCTTTTGCCATTTTTGGGCATTTCAAGCTCGGGTTTGGCGATTTTTGAGCAAGGTTTTCACGGGAAAACTTGAGGTAAGTCTCTTGTGATCATTTCTACTCCATAATATTCAATTATCATCGAATAATCCGATTAGATTACATGTTTCTGAGGTGTAAATCGGGGGTTTGAACTTAGGGATTTGAAAAAGAAAAAATTAGATTTGGAGGTTGAGTTGTTATTGGAATTCGATAAAATTGGTATGGTTAAACTCGTATCGGAATGAGTGTTCGGGTTTCATGAAGATTTTGTCGGGTTCCGAGGGGCGGCCCCCGTGTTGACTTTTGTTGACGTTTTCGAATAAAATTTTATGTCGACGCATTATTATCCGGAATTGTTTTCGATGAATTTTAATGAAGTTATACAATTAATTTGGATAGATTTGAGCTGTCCGGAGGTCAATTCAAGCAAGAGGGCTATTTTGGAATATCAGTCTAACTTCAAAAAGGGTAAGTGTGTTGCTTAAACTCGAGTGGGGGACTTACCCCTTAGGCATTGAGTCTTATGTGCAATTTGTGTAATTGAAAACCATTTACGCGAGGTGACGAGTACGTACTTGGCTTATTTGTGTAAAGTTTATTGAGTTAAAGTCCTGAGCATATTGTGTGGTAAATTGGGCAATTGTTGGTATATATTTAATCATCTAATTGTCGTGCCTAAATACTTACTTGAATTGTTGAATATTCCTCGTAATTGCTCAACCTCAAAAGGAGCTTAGATAACCTATATCCTAGTTGACTTGCCCTTATTTGATATTATTTGACTCGTGTTGGCTTCTTATTGTTGACTTGAATATTGTGGAATGGTTGCTACATTTTGTTTTGTTTTCCCTTGTTAAGCTGTTCTCCTTGTGCCTAGCATTCTTTACTGTGGTTATTCCTTATGAATGAGTTCCACCGTTATTGTGATTTAAGTTCTTGAGTTGATTTGTTCGCCGTACTTTGCATCTCTGTCATTGTTGCTTTTGTACTTGTTGTGGTGATGTACGAGGATTCTATTGTGTTATAGTTGTTATCTCTATTGTTTGCGTTGCATATTTAAATTGGGACTACGGACGTATTCCGGGAGATCTCCCAGCACTGCATATTTAAATTGGGACTACGGACGTATTCCGGGAGATCTCCCAGCACTGCATATTTAAATTGGGACTACGGACGTATTCCGGGAGATCCCCTTGTCTTGCATATTTATTTTGGGACTACGGATTTATTCCGGGAGATCCCCCAGCACTGCATATTTAAATTGGGACTATGGACATATTTCGGGAGATCCCACTATCTTGCATATTTATTTTGGGACTACGGACGTATTCCGGGAGATCCCCCAGCATATTTAAATTGGGACTATGGACGTATTCCGGGAGATCCTCCTGTCTTGTATATTTATTTTGGGACTACGGACGTATTCCGGGAGGTCCCCCAGCACTGCATATTTATTTTGGGACTATGGACGTATTTTGGGAGATCCCCCTCGTACTGCATAATTAATTCGGGACTACAGGACGGTATCCCGATAGATTCCCCTGTGGTTATATCTGTGTTCGGAGCTGCTAATCTTCCATGCTTAGGTGTCACAGGTGACTTATACTCGAAGGATATTATTTGAAAATTTTATATTTGAAAAGTATTTATCTTGAAGGAACTATGTTTGAAGGATATTTAATTGAAAAGGGTTATACTTGAAAAGTATTTATCTTGAAAGAACTATGTTTGAAGGCTAATTATTTGAAAAGTTTATATTTGAAAGGTTGTTATCATGAAAGAATTGTATTTGAAAGATATTTATTTGAGGAAATTATATTTGAAAAGATTTATTAAAAGAATTATATTTGAAAAAAATAAAGAATTGTATTTGAAAGATATTTATTTGAGGAAATTATATTTGAAAAGATTTATTGAAAGAATTATATTTGAAAATAATAATAATAATTATTTGAGAAAATTATATTTGAAAGAGAGTTATCTGAAAGAATTATACGTGAAAGACATTTATTTGAAGGACTTGATTTAATTGGGTGTAATTGTGTATTGTTGAGTGATATTAAAGGTATTCTTATTGTCTGTTGTACATATCACTGATTGTTTTATCCTGCCCTTATTATTATTTGTTTCCTATTATTTTGTATATTATATTGCACAGGTTATTAGACTAGTGAGTGTCTCGACTGTACCTTGTCTCTACTCTATTGAGGTTAATCTTGATACTTACTGGGCACCGCTGTGGTGTGCTCACTCTACACTTCTGCCCATTTTTGTGCAGAGCCAGGTATTGAAGATAACGGACTTGAGCAGAGTTAAAGCGGGGTCGTAAGGATTCAAGGTAGAGCTGCTTGGTTGTCGCAGTCACTTGGAGTCGTTTTATTTCATTGTACTGTTAATTTGTAATCAAACAGTATTGTATATTCAGTCCTCGTGATCATTGTATGTATTCAGTTAGAGTTCGTGACTCAGTACTACCAGTCTTGGGAGGTTCTATATTGTAATTATTTCTGCTATTAATTTTGATTATTTATTTAATTCAAAAAAAATGGCTTCAAAAATGCAATGGAAATCGGCTTACCTAGTCTTAGAGACTAGGTGCCATCACGACTCATGTGGTGGGATTTTAGGTCGTGACAAGTTGGTATCAGAGCTCTAGGTTCATAGGTTCTACGAGTCACGAACGAGTCTAGTAGAGTCTTGCGGATCGGTACGGAGACGTATGATACCAACTTGTGACGACCCAAAATCCCACCACAGGCGTTGTGATGGCACCTAGTCTCTAAGACTAGGTAAGCCGATTTCAATTACCTTTTGAAGCCGAATTTTTTATTTTTATTTTTTTTTAATAAATAATCAAAACTGACAACGGAACAAATATGAATATACAACCTCCCAAGACTGGTAGTACTGAGTTACAAACTCTAACTGAATATATGGAATAATCACGAGGACCGAATATACAATACTGTTTGATTACAAGTTAACAGTACAATGAAATGAAAAGACTCCAAGGGACTGCGACGACCCAGCAGCTCTACCTTGAATCCTTACGATCCCGCTTTAACTCCGCTCAAGTCCGTTATCTTCAATACCTGGCTCTGCACAAAAATGTGCAGAAGTGTAGTATGAGTACGCCACGGTCGGTACCCAGTAAGTATCAAGACTAACCTCAATGGAGTAGAGACGAGGTACAGTCAAGACACTCACTAGTCTAATAACCTGTGCAATATAATATACAAAATAATAGGAAACAAATAATAATAAGGGCAGGATAAAGCAACCAGTTATTTGCACAACAGACAACAAGAATACAATTAATATCACTCAACAATTAATAAATACAATTACACCCAATTAAATGAAGTCTTTCAAATAAATGTCTTTCACATATAATTATTCCAGATAACTCTCTTTTAAATATAATTTTCTGAAATAATTATTTTTCAAATATAACTCTTTCAATAAAAATTTTCAAATATAATCTCCTCGAATAAATATCCTTCAAATACAATTCTTTCATATAATACTTTCTAAGTAAAAATCCTTCCAAATAAGTATTTTGAATATAATTCTTTCAATTAAAAAGTCACCATAATCATAAAAATACGGGTCTCAGCCTATTTTTATATTTTTCGTAAACATGGGTCTCGGCCCATTTTCATATTTCCACGGCACCTCGTGCATATAATTAAATCATCATATTTTCCCGGCACCTTGTGCCCTCATTTCATCTCATAACTGCACGGACAATTCGCGTGCCAAATATCATTACCACTTCATCACAGCACCTCGTGCCCACATTTCATATCACAACTGCACGGACAATTCACGTGCCAAATATCATTACCACTTCATCACAGCACCTCGTGCCCACATTTCATATCACAACTGCACGGACAATTCACGTGCCAAATATCATCATTATTTACTCACGGCAACTCGTGCCCACATTTCACTTTATAATCCACCTGGCAATAGCCATAGGTTCTCAATTTCAACATAACACAGATTGTTATCAATTTACTATCAACAAGACCAATTGCACAAGGCATAAAAATAAACACAATTAAAATCACAACATTACATAAAAATCATCAACACCACAACCCCACATCATCACATATCGTCCCTGACAATAGCCACCCTTATCGCTCCTATTGCCACCCTTATCACTCCCATAGCCACCATTATCGCTCCGCCCAGACAATATCAATAGCCACCCTTATCGCTCCTATTGCCACCCTTATCGCTCTTATAGCCACCCTTATCGCTCCGCCGAGACAATATTCCAACAAAATACAACAACAGTGAAATGCCACCCTTATAACCACATAATATTAACGGTGAAATGCCACACTTATCTCCCTAAAATAACAACTCACACAACACAACAATTTACACGAGAAATTATCACAACAACATAACAAAATCAGTTCATATCACAATTTGCCCAATGGCCCCAACCAAATTCCAATGCTACAACCAAGTCAATTAATTTCACAATCAATAGAGATAGAAAGCACTCAACATAAAGCGAAGTCTTCATTAAATTCAAATTTTCAATAATTATATAAACACCTCTTCTTAAGCTCATTTAATTAATTATTAGAAGAGGGAAAATCAATAATGAAATTAAATTCCAATAATTATCAAACCAACAAATTCAGGAATTACATAAATAATCAAGTAACAATTACATCAAATTGTCATATAACAACAAATTCAACAATAACAAGGATTTAGGCACGACAAATAGATGATTAAATATATACCAATAATTACCCAATTTACCACACGATATGTTCTAAACTTTAACTCAATAAAATTTACACATATAAGCCGAGTACGTACTCGTCACCTCGCATACACGGCTTTTTCACATTTTACAAATGGCACATAAGACTCGATGCCTAAGGGGTAATTCCCCCACTCGAGGTTAAGCAAGACACTTACCTCGTTTTGCAACCAATTTTAAGATTCCAATAAACCTTTTGCTCGTGAGTTCGTGTTCGAAAGCTCTAAATCTAGTCACAAACAATTCAATATACTCAACACGAATCGTAGGAATTAATTCCATATGAGAATACAAATTTTCCAACAAAATTCGAAATTTAACTCAAAAATTGACCGTGGGACCCATATCTCGGAATCCGACGAAACTTATAAAATTTGACAACTCATTCAATTACGAGTTCACCCATACCAATTTTATCAAATTCCGATATCGGATTGATCTTCAAATCTTCATTTTACATTTTGGAAGATTTTACAAAAATCTGATTTTGCTTCCTTAAATTCATGGATTCATGATGTAAATGAGTATGGAATCATGAAATATAATTAATATAGGATAAGGAATACTTACCCCAATGTTTACCCGTAAAATCGCCCAAAACTCGCCCAAACCGACCTCCCCAACTATTTTTATGTCAAAAATGGCCAAAGAACCCGTTTATAGAGCCTCTGGTATTTTCGAGCGTCACAGGTAGCGTGGGGCGCTGCCTGTGGCACTATTTCCAGTACCCTTAAATATCCCAGCGCCAGGGCTAGCGCCCCACGCTACCCTGGGCGCTCACGGCGACGGGAAATCTCTTCTGATACGGAAATGGGCATAACTCTCTCATACGATGTCCGAATTTGACGATTCCTTTTGCTATGGCTCCAAAATTTCAATACAGATCTAATGCTTCAATCAAAACTGAATTTGGAACTCATTTTCCTAATGGTATACCACGTATTCTTGAATAATCGATGTCGAAATATAACAAATCCAGTCCGATTAACCTCAAATTTCGCATACAAGTCATAATACATCATATGAAGCTATTTGAGACTTCAAATAGTAGAGAGGAGAGTAATTACTCAAAACGACAAGACGGGTCGTTACATTCTCCCCCAATGCCGCACGATAAGGAGTCAAAGAAGTGAATATAAGATATATGTTTCAAGCTAAATCAATGCCTCACGATAAGGAGTCAAAGAAGTGAATATAAGATATATGTTTCAAGCTAAATCAATGCCGCACGATAAGGAGTCAAAGAAGTGAATATTTCCTAACAGTTCCATAGCCTCTCGAAGATAAGTACAGACATCTCCGTACCGATCCACAAGACTCTACTAAACCTGCTTGTGACTCATAACACCTATGAACCTAGTGCTCTGATACCAACTTGTCACGACCCCAAATTCCCTCCGTAGGATGTCGTGATGGCACCTAGTCTCTAAGACTAGGTAAGCCTATCAATACGGAATAATAATAAATATCTTAAATAAATAAACTATAATTCAAACAATTTTAACTCCCAAAACCCAGTAGAAATAAGTCACAAGCTTCTAAGAATTTATTCTTTATGTGTCTATACATTAGAGTCTAAAGCAAATAAGGAAGACAACATAGTAAGATAGAAGGGGACTCCGTAGTCTGCGGATGCTGGCAGATATACCTCGAAGTCTCCATGCGCAGGTAACTCACTGACGTCTAGGCTGGTAAAATATACCTGGATCTGCACAAAAAGATGTGCAGAAGCGTAGTATGAGTACACCACAGCGGTACCCAGTAAGTGCCAAGCCTAACCTCGGTAGAGTAGTGACGAGGTCAGGTCAGGCCCAGCTGGAAAATAAATAATGGCATGGTAAAATGTTTATCAATGTAGTAAAATAAAATGACTTTGGAAATGAATCAAGTAGTATGTCATATTTAATTACATCAAATAATGGCAAATAAATACCTCGTTGAAACAAAATAGAATTCATTTCAACTTTAAGAAAATCACAACAATAATCAAAGGCAACTACGACCATAAATCAATATCAACAAGGGCACTCCTGAGGTACCGCCTCGTAGTCCCAAATCATAAATAAATTCACAATATCCCATTTTCTTATATCACCGCGGGAGCCTTCACAATTTATTTAAAGAAAAATATTTTTCCCGAAATAGCATCCCGCGTTTTAGCCACCCTTATCACACCGCATGACTTCTAGTAGTTCCCATACTAGCCACGCGTATCAAGCCACCCTTATCTCACTGCATGCGTTTCAACACCCAGACCTTATACCACCGCATGCGTATCAATATCACAATATATCACAATTTGCACCTCAAGTGCTCAAATAATTTAACTTGCCAAAATAATTCAACAACAATATTTTTCCACAATAAAGAGCTCACGGCTCATGCCAAAATAAATCATCAATAATAGTTTGCCACAATAAAGAGTTCACGGCTCATGCCAAAATAAATCATCAATAATAGTTTTCCACAATAGAGAGCTCACAGCTCATGTCAAAATAATTCATCAATAATATTCTTCCACAATAAAGAGCTCACGGCTCCCTCACAATGAGTATAAAAATATTCGAGAGTAAATAATTTAGGAAAATAATATTTTAAAATCTTTACTACGTTGCTTCAATATCAAGTTTAAAAATGTCAAATACTTCATATTAATAATATTTAATTTAAAGAAAATCAACCTTCAAATAATGCACAGAATAAAAGAAACCAAGTTTCAACTAAACAGGTAAAACAATTAGTAAGAAAAGATCAAACAAATTTGAAGTATATATCTCACATCAATGATGAAGAATATAACAAGATAAAATAATTTAATAAATGCGCAACAGTGATCTACACAATTTAAAAATATAATCTTTCGCAATTTAACCCGTGTACACACTCGTCACCTCGTGCACACGACTTTCAACACATTTCAATAATCACATCAATACCAATCCTAGGGGAAATTTCCCCCACACAAGGTTAGACAAGTCACTTACCTCGACTTGCTCCAATTTAACCAAGTATTATGCTTTTTCCTTGATATTTCGACTCCGATCGACTCGTATCTAGTCATAATTAATTCGATACAGTCAACAAAAATTATAGTAATCACTTTCATAAGAAAATATTACATTTTCATTAAAATCCGAAATTAGCTCAAACTTTGCCCGTGGGACCCACATCTCGGAATCCGGCGAAACTTACAAAATCCGATAACCCATTCAATTACGAGTCCACCCATACCAATTTTACCAAAATCCGATAACAACTCGACCTCCAAATCTTAAATTTTCGTTTTTGGAAGATAATGCAAAAATCTTGATTTCTTCCTTTAAAATCCGAAATAAATGATGAATATGACCATGGATTTATGAAATATAATCACATTTGGATATAGGACACTTACCCAAGTTGAAATCTTGAAGAAATCCTCAAAATCGCCCAAGAACCGTGCTCCAAAACTCCAAAACGAAATGAAGGAAATGACCATTTTTGGTCCTTAAGTTTCTTCCCCAAAAACACTATTCCGGTCCCTAAAAGTCCAATCCCATCGCTAAAAGTGTCACATCTGGTCGCTAAAGGTGCACACCAGGACTATTTACACCAACAGTTTTATTTCACTAAAAAGGCTTTAACTCCATCATACGAACTCGGAATTCGACGATTCTTATTCCTATGAGTCACAAATAAAACTACGAACCCATTCGTTCAATCGAAACTCAATTCGGAGCTCATTCAATGTGATACCAATTTCGCTCGTTAAACAATTAACTCATATTTCGCACTTAAAACTCAATCGCGACTTGATGAAATTAGACCAAACTTTTTAGATCACTCATATAATTCATTATCAAAATGTCGAAAGTCTCGAAATCGAATTTTGATCTCTAGAACTAAAAATGGTCTTTTGGATCATTACATGCTTATGTTGAAAACATCAAACTCTTCCTCGACAGCCTGTAGTGTATCAATCATAACTTCTTGTACTCAAATCCAACTAGCAAATAGTTTATCATTCTGAAAACTAGATACAAAGGGCTACAACTTTCATGTTTTGCTCATTGCCCAACACCTTATAGATTGTGAGATATAAGCTCCCAAAGTCAGCCATGTGCAGCAGAAATTTCTGGCGATGTACACTGCTGTAGCAAAAATCTGCAGTACCAGCTTCAGTCAATTGATCATAACATTTTGTATAAATGTCTGAATGATAAATGGTTTATCATTCTGGAAACTAGAATCAAAGGGCTACAACTTTCATGTTTTGAAAATTTACAGATTCCTTATAGATTTCGAGATATAAGCTTCCAAAATCAGCTCTGTGATTGCACCGGTTGCTGTCCAAAAACAGCTTCTGCAGCAGAAAAAATCCAGCAGCTCCTTTTTGTCCGAAATTCATTCCGTTAACCTTTCGAAATCCACCCGAGGCCCTCGGTACCTTAACCAAATATACCAACATGTCCCAAAATACAATATGAACTTAGTTGAGGCTTCAAACCATGCCAAACAACGCCGAAATTACGAATCGCGCATCGAATCGAATTATGAGTTTTCAAATCTTCCAACTTCTATATTTTACGCCGAAACATATCAAATCAATTCCGATTGACCTCAAATTTTGCACACAAGTCATAAATGACATAATGGATTTATAAAAGATTTCAGAATCGAATTTTGACCCCGATATCAAAAAGTCAACCCCTCGGTCAAACTTCCCAAAAATTCAACTTTCGGCATTTCAAGCCTAATTTCACTACGGACTTCCAAATAAAATTTCGATCACACTCCTAAGTCCAAAATCACCATACGGAGCTGTTGGAATCATCAAAATTCTATTCCGGGGCCGTTTGCACATAATTTGACATCCGGTCACTATTTGAACTTAAACTTTTAATTTTTCATCAAAATTCCATATCTCGGGCTAGGGACCTCAGAATTTGATTCCGGGCATACGCCTAAGTCCCAAATCATGATACAGACCTACCAAAATTATCAAAACACTGATCCGAGTCCGTTTGCTTAAAAATGTTGACCAAAGCCAACTCAGTTGAGTTTTAAAGCTCTAATTCACATTTTAATTCATTTTTCACCTAAAAACTTTCCGGAAAATTTTTACGGACTGCACACGCAAGTCGAGTAATGATAAATAGTTCTTTTCGAGGTCTTAGAACACAGAATTAATTATTAAATTTAAAGATGACATTTTGGGTCATCACATTCTCAACTTCTAAAACAAACGTTCGTCCTCGAACGGAGTTAGAAAAAGTACCTGAGCTTGTGAATAAGTGTGGATAACGGCTACGTATATCATGCTCGGTCTCCCAAGTCGCCTCCTCGACCGGATGACCCCTCCGCTGAACCTTCACGGAAGCGATGTTCTTTGACCTCAGCTTTCGAACCTGCCTATCTAAAATAGCCACTGGTTCCTCAATATAAGATAGATCCTTGTCCAACTGAACCGAACTGAAGTCTAACACATGAGACGGATCCCCGTGATATTTTTGAAGCATAGAAACATGGAATACCGGATGAACTGCAGAGAGACTAGGTGGTAGCGCAAGTCTGTAAGCCACCTCTCCAACTCTTTCAAGAATCTCTAAAGGCCCAATATACCTAGGGCTCAACTTGCCCTTCTTCCCGAACCTCATCACACCCTTCATAGGCAAAACCCAGAGCAATACCCGCTCACCAACCATGAATGCAACATCACGAACTTTCCGATCCGCATTACTCTTCTGTCTAGATTGGGCTGTACGAAGTCGATCCTGAATCAACTTAACCTTTTCCAAGGCATCCTGAACCAAGTTTGTACCCAAAAGTCTAGCCTCGCCTGGTTCGAACCAACCCACTGGAGACCGGCACCGCCTACCATACAAGGCCTCATACGGAGCCATCTGAATGCTTGACTGGCAACTGTTGTTGTAAGTAAACTATGCAAGTGGTATGAACAGATCCCAAGCACCCCAAAAATCTATCAAACACGCAAGAAGAATATCCTCCAGTATCTGAATAGTACGTTCGGACTGCCCGTCCGTCTGAGGGTGAAATGCTGTACTCAACTCTACCCGAGTACCCAACTCACGTTGAACTGCCCTCCAAAACCGTGAGGTAAACTGTGTACCCCAGTCAGAGATGATAGATACTGGTACACCATGAAGTCTGACAATCTCGCGAATATATACCTGAGCCAGCTGCTCTGAAGAGTAAGTAGTCATCATAGGATTGCAATGAGCTGACTTGGTCAATCTATCCACAATCACCCAAGCTGCATTGAACTTCCTCTGAGTCCGTGGGAGCCCAACAACGAAATCCATAGTGATCCTCTCCCATTTCCATTCTGGAATCACTAACTTCTGAAGCAATCCACTAGGTCGTTGATGCTCATATTTAACTTGTTGACAATTTAGACACCGAGCTACATACTTCATTATGTCTTTCTTCATCCGCCTCCACCAATAGTGTTGCCTCAATTCCTGTTACATCTTCGCAGCACCCGAATGTATGGAGTACCGCAAACTGTGAGCCTCCTGGAAAATCAATTCACGAAAACAATCTACATTAGGCACACATAGCCTGCCCTGCATCTGTAATACATCGTCATCTCCAATTGCGACTTCTTTGGCATCACCGTGCTGAACTGTATCCTTAAGGACAAGCAAATAGGGGTCATCATACTGACGCTCCCTGATACGATCATAAAGAGAAGACTGAGAAACCACACATGCCAAAACTCGACTCGGCTCAGAAACATCCAATCTGACAAACTGGTTGGCCAAGGCCTGAATATCCAAGTCCAAAGGCCTGAATATCCAAGTCCAAACTCTCAGCCTTACGACTCAAGGTATCGGCCACTACATTGGCCTTCCCAGGATGATAGGGAATAGTGATATCATAATCCTTAAGCAACTCCAACCACCTCTGCTGCCGCAAATTTAGATCATTCTGTTTAAATAGATGTAATAGACTTCTTTGATCGGTGTAGACCTCACAATGGACACCATACTAATAATGCTGCCAAATCTTCAAGGCATGAACAATAGCTGCTAAATCAAGGTCGTGGACCGATTTTTTTTTTTCATGTACCTTTAACTGTCTGGACGCGTAGGCAATCACCCTACTGTCTTGTATCAACATAGCGCCGAGACCAATACGCGATGCGTCACAATACACAGTATAAGACCTTGAACATGTAAGTAATACCAACATCGGGGCTATAGTCAAAGCTGTCTTGAGTTTTTGGAAGCTCTCCTCACATTCCTCGGTCCATCTGAATGGAGCACCCTTCTGGGTCAATCTGGTCTTAATAGTTGTTCATAATCAATTACAGAATCATCAATTAACTTCATGTTAATGAAAATCTCATTTCAAACTTTCACAATACTAATAACGAGACACGAGGCATGAAGACCTCAAAATTATTTACCCGAATTAACGAGTCACATTTAACGCCACCTAGGCGGGCACCTACCTCGTAGGTTAAAAATTAATAATTACAACACGAATTTGACAACTATGCACAGAGAATTTCATATAAGCATTTTTAAATAAGCCTAACAGGCATGACTCCCTATTAGTACTATAGTACAAATTTAAATTTCACAAGGGAGAACTTAAACACAAGAATTTTCCTCACAAGGATCTCGTCCTTATATAACTTCCACCGTAGCTCGTAGCCCAGTTTAAATATATCAATTTATATAAAAATATGAGGATCTCGTCCTCAGTTCTGAATCACAAGTAATATGCACATCGTGCCAATTGAAAATTTCCATTTTCTACTTTTAAATAATTTCGGTTACACCAAATCACAACACATAATGAACCCCACGCTGCTAGGACATGTAATTCACAATTTGTAATTAATTATTCGGAATTTACATCAAAATTTACCGAAATGAGTAACAGAAAGCCACATTTAGACTCGCAACTCTTATTATGACCAACACGAATTGATAGGCGTAGTTATCTCCATAAAATCTCCCAACAAGGGTAAACACATAAGTAGATTATAGAATTATGAAGCTCACTCATAAGTGGAGCACCATAGAAGGACTCGTTTCGATACTGAGAACTGAATCAAGTTAAGGAAATTATTCCTTTATATTAAATCGAGGTCGTATCTGTAACGACACCATCTGATGTAGCGACCTCCGCCATACCGTAAAACAAATATATCAACGGCTGGGTCTCCACCTCTAGGACACCTTTTACTCATATGTCCTTCACCCCTAACTGGTCGTGTGGGTGGTGTAGTAACTGCAATGGGAGAAGTAGCCTGAGTGCTTTGATGAAAGAAGTCTCTCCCAAGTTTTTGACAATTTTTCTCATGATGTGCCTAGTATCACCGTATTCATAACAACTCATTTGCGGGTTAGGCTGCTCATATTGAGTCTGTGCCAGATAACTGGAATAACCATTGTAGGAACTCATGTCGGTGGTGCATTAAAAGAACTTACTGGAGCACCCCGAGTAATCCGATGTGCATACTGGGCTGGACGACTGCCTGAGCCAAGTGGGCGGTGTTGCATTGGCTGGTCTGCCCTCTTCATAGGCTTACCACGAACACTGGTGGAGAATTATCTCTCCCAAGGAAAATTTCTTCTTTTGTTATGCTGACTCAACACTGTTGAGCTGACCTATTTCTTAACATACTCTTTGATTCTTCTTTGGGGTAACCCTTACCCCTATTTATACACAACGATCACGAAAGTAGAGCTCCATACAGACAAATCTTGGCACGAACCACATAGTCCAGAATCTCGTCAACAACTATACTTACTCCGAAGCACTCCAAAATCCGCAACAGTGATGTCCTACGCTGAGTAGACCTTCTTCAAATTTAGAGTTGTTTCCATAACTCCTTTGCTATTGAAGTATAGGATTATTAAGGAGGCGGACATACCACAAGTCCCAGCCTTATCCTCTACAAAATCTCAGGTCTTAAACATGTGTAAATTTTAGGGAACCTTTCAGTACCACATATATACATTTCAGGCCAAAATTGATATAATACATGACCCAGCAATCCACCCATTGGTAGTGGACTCCCCCTACTCAGCGCGAATTCATAGGTCACAACGTCCGATAATCCATAATAATAATCTTCACAGCTTGTATAAATCAACCAGACGCCAACGTCCGTTGCACCCCCACATGATTCACTAGGTGATCTCTCAATACGCCCATATCTTCAGTCGGAACCACACATTGAGGCAATGTTTGAGCATCTATGGCTACCTCATAGTCCATATACGGCATTACAACCGTCGACGCACAACTGATACCGAGTGCGCAATGTCATATACGAGTGGATACAAAGGAATATAAGATATATGTTTCTAGCTAAATCAATGCCGCACGATAAGGAGTCAAAGAAGTGAATATTTCCTAACAGTTCCATAGCCTCTCGAAGATAAGTACAGACGTCTCCGTACCGATCCATAAGACTCTACTAAACCTGCTTGTGACTCATAACACCTATGAACCTAGTGCTCTGATACCAACTTGTCACGACCCCAAATTCCCTCCGTAGGATGTCGTGATGGCACCTAGTCTCTAAGACTAGGTAAGCCTATCAATACGGAATAATAATAAATATCTTAAATAAATAAACTATAATTCAAACAATTTTAACTCCCAAAACCGGTAGAAATAAATCACAAGCTTCTAAGAATTTATTCTTTATGTGTCTATACATCAGAGTCTAAAGCAAATAAGGAAGACAACATAGTAAGATAGAAGGGGACTCCGGAGTCTGCGGACGCTGGCAGATATACCTCGAAGTCTCCATGCGCAGGTAACTCACTGACGTCTAGGCTGGTAAAATATACCTGGATCTGCACAAAAAGATGTGCAGAAGCGTAGTATGAGTACACCACAGCGGTACCCAGTAAGTGCCAAGCCTAACCTCGGTAGAGTAGTGACGAGGTCAGGTCAGGCCCAGCTGGAAAATAAATAATGGCATGGTAAAATGTTTATCAATGTAGTAAAATAAAATGACTTTGGAAATGAATCAAGTAGTATGTCATATTTAATTACATCAAATAATGGCAAATAAATACCTCGTTGAAACAAAATAGAATTCATTTCAACTTTAAGAAAATCACAACAATAATCAAAGGCAACTACGACCATAAATCAATATCAACAAGGGCACTCCTGAGGTACCGCCTCGTAGTCCCAAATCATAAATAAATTCACAATATCCCATTTTCTTATATCACCGCGGGAGCCTTCACAATTTATTTAAAGAAAAATATTTTTCCCGAAATAGCATCCCGCGTTTTAGCCACCCTTATCACACCGCATGACTTCTAGTAGTTCCCATACTAGCCACGCGTATCAAGCCACCCTTATCTCACTGCATGCGTTTCAACACCCAGACCTTATACCACCGCATGCGTATCAATATCACAATATATCACAATTTGCACCTCAAGTGCTCAAATAATTTAACTTGCCAAAATAATTCAACAACAATATTTTTCCACAATAAAGAGCTCACGGCTCATGCCAAAATAAATCATCAATAATAGTTTGCCACAATAAAGAGTTCACGGCTCATGCCAAAATAAATCATCAATAATAGTTTTCCACAATAGAGAGCTCACAGCTCATGTCAAAATAATTCATCAATAATATTCTTCCACAATAAAGAGCTCACGGCTCCCTCACAATGAGTATAAAAATATTCGAGAGTAAATAATTTAGGAAAATAATATTTTAAAATCTTTACTACGTTGCTTCAATATCAAGTTTAAAAATGTCAAATACTTCATATTAATAATATTTAATTTAAAGAAAATCAACCTTCAAATAATGCACAGAATAAAAGAAACCAAGTTTCAACTAAACAGGTAAAACAATTAGTAAGAAAAGATCAAACAAATTTGAAGTATATATCTCACATCAATGATGAAGAATATAACAAGATAAAATAATTTAATAAATGCGCAACAGTGATCTACACAATTTAAAAATATAATCTTTCGCAATTTAACCCGTGTACACACTCGTCACCTCGTGCACACGACTTTCAACACATTTCAATAATCACATCAATACCAATCCTAGGGGAAATTTCCCCCACACAAGGTTAGACAAGTCACTTACCTCGACTTGCTCCAATTTAACCAAGTATTATGCTTTTTCCTTGATATTTCGACTCCGATCGACTCGTATCTAGTCATAATTAATTCGATACAGTCAACAAAAATTATAGTAATCACTTTCATAAGAAAATATTACATTTTCATTAAAATCCGAAATTAGCTCAAACTTTGCCCGTGGGACCCACATCTCGGAATCCGGCGAAACTTACAAAATCCGATAACCCATTCAATTACGAGTCCACCCATACCAATTTTACCAAAATCCGATAACAACTCGACCTCCAAATCTTAAATTTTCGTTTTTGGAAGATAATGCAAAAATCTTGATTTCTTCCTTTAAAATCCGAAATAAATGATGAATATGACCATGGATTTATGAAATATAATCACATTTGGATATAGGACACTTACCCAAGTTGAAATCTTGAAGAAATCCTCAAAATCGCCCAAGAACCGTGCTCCAAAACTCCAAAACGAAATGAAGGAAATGACCATTTTTGGTCCTTAAGTTTCTTCCCCAAAAACACTATTCCGGTCCCTAAAAGTCCAATCCCATCGCTAAAAGTGTCACATCTGGTCGCTAAAGGTGCACACCAGGACTATTTACACCAACAGTTTTATTTCACTAAAAAGGCTTTAACTCCATCATACGAACTCGGAATTCGACGATTCTTATTCCTATGAGTCACAAATAAAACTACGAACCCATTCGTTCAATCGAAACTCAATTCGGAGCTCATTCAATGTGATACCAATTTCGCTCGTTAAACAATTAACTCATATTTCGCACTTAAAACTCAATCGCGACTTGATGAAATTAGACCAAACTTTTTAGATCACTCATATAATTCATTATCAAAATGTCGAAAGTCTCGAAATCGAATTTTGATCTCTAGAACTAAAAATGGTCTTTTGGATCATTACATGCTTATGTTGAAAACATCAAACTCTTCCTCGACAGCCTGTAGTGTATCAATCATAACTTCTTGTACTCAAATCCAACTAGCAAATAGTTTATCATTCTGAAAACTAGATACAAAGGGCTACAACTTTCATGTTTTGCTCATTGCCCAACACCTTATAGATTGTGAGATATAAGCTCCCAAAGTCAGCCATGTGCAGCAGAAATTTCTGGCGATGTACACTGCTGTAGCAAAAATCTGCAGTACCAACTTCAGTCAATCGATCATAACATTTTGTATATATGTCTGAATGATAAATAGTTTATCATTCTGGAAACTAGAATCAAAGGGCTACAACTTTCATGTTTTGAAAATTTTCAGATTCCTTATAGATTTCGAGATATAAGCTTCCAAAGTCAGCTCTGCGATTGCACCGGTTGCTGTCCAAAAACAGCTTCTGCAGCAGAAAAATTCCAGCAGCTCCTTTTTGTCCGAAATTCATTCCGTTAACCTTCCGAAATCCACCCAAGGCCCTCGGTACCTTAACCAAATATACCAACATATCCCAAAATACAATATGAACTTAGTTGAGGCTTCAAACCATGCCAAACAACGCCGAAATTACGAATCGCGCATCGAATCGAATTATGAGTTTTCAAATCTTCCATCTTCTATATTTTACGCCGAAACATATCAAATCAATTCCGATTGACGTCAAATTTTGCACACAAGTCATAAATGACATAATGGATTTATAAAAGATTTCAGAATCGGATTTCGACCCCGATATCAAAAAGTCAACCCCTCGGTCAAACTTTCCAAAAATTCAACTTTCGGCATTTCAAGTCTAATTCCACTACGGACTTCCAAATAAAATTCCGATCACGCTCCTAAGTCCAAAATTACCATACGGAGCTGTTGGAATCATCAAAATTCTATTCCGGGACCGTTTGCACATAATTTGACATCCGGTCACTATTTGAACTTAAACTTTTAATTTTTCATCAAAATTCCATATCTCAGGCTAGAGACCTCAGAATTTGATTCCGGGCATACGCCTAAGTCCCAAATCATGATACGGACCTACCAAAATTATCAAAACACTGATCCAAGTCCGTTTGCTTAAAAATGTTGACCAAAGCCAACTCAGTTGAGTTTTAAAGCTCTAATTCACATTTTAATTCATTTTTCACCTAAAAACTTTTCGGAAAATTTTTACGGACTGCACACGCAAGTCGAGTAATGATAAATAGTTCTTTTCGAGGTCTTAGAACACAAAATTAATTATTAAATTTAAAGATGACATTTTAGGTCATCACATTCTCTACCTCTAAAACAAACGTTCGTCCTCGAACGGAGTTAGAAAAAGTACCTGAGCTTGTGAATAAGTGTGGATAACGGCTACGTATATCATGCTCGGTCTCCCAAGTCGCCTCCTCGACCGGATGACCCCTCCACTGAACCTTCACGGAAGCGATGTTCTTTGACCTCAGCTTTCGAACCTGCCTATCTAAAACAGCCACTGGTTCCTCAATATAAGATAGATCCTTGTCCAACTGAACCGAACTGAAGTCTAACACATGAGACGGATCCCCGTGATATTTTCGAAGCATAGAAACATGGAATACCGGATGAACTGCAGAGAGACTAGGTGGTAGCGCAAGTCTGTAAGCCACCTCTCCAACTCTTTCAAGAATCTCTAAAGGCCCAATATACCTAGGGCTCAACTTGCCCTTCTTTCCGAACCTCATCACACCCTTTATAGGCAAAACCCGGAGCAATACCCGCTCACCAACCATGAATGCAACATCACAAACCTTCCGATCTGCATAACTCTTCTGTCTAGATTGGGCTGTACGAAGTCGATCCTGAATCAACTTAACCTTTTCCAAGGCATCCTGAACCAAGTTTGTACCCAAAAGTCTAGCCTCGCCTGGTTCGAACCAACCCACTGGAGACCGGCACCACCTACCATACAAGGCCTCATACGGAGCCATCTGAATGCTTGACTGGCAACTGTTGTTGTAAGCAAACTACGCAAGTGGTAAGAACTAATCCCAAGCACCCCAAAAATCTATCACACACGCACGAAGAATATCTTCCAGTATCTGAATAGTACGTTCGGACTGCCCATCCGTCTGAGGGTGAAATGCTGTACTCAACTCTACCCCAGTACCCAACTCACGTTGAACTGCCCTCCAAAACCGTGAGGTAAACTGTGTACCCCGGTCAGAGATGATAGATACTGGTACACCATGAAGTCTGACAATCTCGCGAATATATACCTGAGCCAGCTGCTCTGAAGAGTAAGTAGTCATCATAGGATTGCAATGAGCTGACTTGGTCAATCTATCCACAATCACCCAAGCTGCATTGAACTTCCTCTGAGTCTGTGGGAGCCCAACAACGAAATCCATAGTGATCCTCTCCCATTTCCATTCTGGAATCACTAACTTCTGAAGCAATCCACTAGGTCGTTGATGCTCATATTTAACTTGTTGACAATTTAGACACCGAGCTACATACTTCATTATGTCTTTCTTCATCCGCCTCCACCAATAGTGTTGCCTCAATTCCTGTTACATCTTCACAGCACCCGAATGTATGGAGTACCGCAAACTGTGAGCCTCCTGGAAAATCAATTCACGAGAAAAACAATCTACATTAGGCACACATAGCCTGCCCTGCATCTGTAATACATCGTCATCTCCAATTGCGACTTCTTTGGCATCACCGTGTTGAACTGTATCCTTAAGGACAAGCAAATAGGGGTCATCATACTGACGCTCCCTGATACGATCATAAAGAGAAGACTGAGAAACCACACATGCCAAAACTCGACTCGGCTCAGAAACATCCAATCTGACAAACTGGTTGGCCAAAGCCTGAATATCCAAGGCCAAAGGCCTTTCTGCTACCGGTAAATATGCTAATCTGCCCAAACTTTTTCGAGGTGTTACATTCTCCCCCACTTAAGATTCTTCACCCTTGAATGAGAAGTAGAGTCCGCCCTCAAACATATAACATAACTTATCTCTTCTTTCGCACGTCTCAATCCCCCAAATTTTACTATCTCCCAAATTTTTCAGAAATTTCAGCAGAGTCTCCCCTGTAATTGAGCCTATCCACCTGCCAGAGTAACACCAAAACAACTCCTAAAAACACCTCCACAACCTAACAAAACACCACAAGGTATATATCCATAACACTAATCTCAGCATTACAAACATTGCATTAACATAATGATATCAGGACATGAAGCACATCATATGTATGCTCCTCACCACATCTCTGGTCTTAAAAGTTGTTCATAATTAATTCCAGCAGCATCAATTAATCTCATATTAACCAACACCTAGTTTCAAATTTTTACAATACTGACAACAGAATGTGAGGCATGAAGACCTCAAAACTATTTACCCGACTTAACGAGTCACATTTAATGCCACCTGGGCACTCACCTCGTAGGCTAAAGCTCAATTATTATAGCACAATTATGGCACAGAAACACATAAAAGAATTATCACATAAGCCTATCAGGCATAACTCCCTATTAGTACCATAGTACAAATTTAACTTCACAATGGGAGAATTTAAACTCATAAAATTTCACCACATGGACCTCGTCCTTATATAACTTCCATCACGGCTCGTAGCCCAGTTTAAATATTTCATATCATAAAAAGAAATGCGAGGATCTCGTCCTCTACTCCGAATCACAAGTACTATGCACATTGTGCCAACTGAATTTTTCAATTTCCGTTCTTTCTTCTTTTCAATATATTTTGTAAACAGTTTTCACAACACATAATGAACCCCTCATTCCAATAGGGCATAAAATTCATAAAATTGAAATCAATTATTCTGAATCACATCAAAACCCACTGTGGTGAGTAATAAAAAGTCATGTTTGGACTCATATCCCACAATAATGTGCAAAACAAAATTGATACACGTGGGCTAACACCATAAAATCTCCCAACAGGGATAAACACATAAGTGGTTCACAAAATTACGATGGTCGCCCATAAGTGGAGCATAATAGGAGGACTCGTCTCGATATTTAGAACCGAATCGAATTAAGGAGAATTATCCTTTTATGACAAATAGGGATCGTACCTGTAACAACACTATCTGGTGTATCGACCTCAGCCAAATTATTGCAATTATATCAACAGGTCGGGCCTTCACCTCTTAGGCGCCCTCAACCCGCCTATCCTCCACCTCTAACTGGCTGTGTACGTGGGGTAGTAACTGCATTGGGGCCCATAGCCTGAGTGTTCTGATGAAATCCACCCCTCCTAAGTCTGGGACAAACTCTAATAATGTGCCTAGTATCACCACACTCATAACAACCCCTCTGAGGTCGTGGCTGCTCGTACTGAATCTGTGCCGGATAACTGGAATAACCACTGTAAGAATCTCGTGTCGGTGGTGCACTGTAAACTGGAGCACCCCGAGTAATCTGATGTGCGGACTGAGCTGACCGGCTGCTCGAGCCTCCAATATAATGGGTTCTAGCTGAAGAGTAAAATCCACTTAACCCTCCAGATCTTCGAGACCTTTTGGCCTCCTTAGATTGCCTTTCCTCGCCTAAAACACCCTCAATCTTCCTTGCAATCTCCACTACTTGTTGAAATGGAGGATCAGTTTGCAACTCTCGAGCCATACATATTTTAATATCATATTCGAGCCCCTCAATGAATCTACGGGCCCGCTCTCTGATTGTAGGAAACAAGATAGGTGCATGACGGGCTAACTCACTGAACCTGATAGCATATTCTGACACTGTCATAGTGCCCTGGCGGAACCGTTCAAACTCTGCGTGCCACGCATCTATGAGAGTCTGGGGAACAAACTCTTTCAAGAACATTTCTGAAAATTGAGCCCAAGTTGGTGGTGTGGCATCAGCTGGTCTACCTTCTTCATATATTTGCCACCACCGATACGCTGCGCCTGACAGTTGAAATGTAGTAAAGGCAACTCCGCTCACCTCCACAATACCCATGGTGCGGAGAATACGGTGACAATTTTCTAGAAATTCTTGGGCATCCTCTGTAGTTGTGCCACTGAAAGTTGGTGGATCGTATTTATTAAACCTTTCAAGTCTCCTTTGTTCTTCTTCTGATGCCTCGGGCATGACCTCACGCCGAATCGGAATAACAGGTTGTACCGGTACTACACCCGGAATCTGACCAACGTGAACCTGCTGCTCTGGAGTTGTGATAGGAGTCTGAGCTACTCCCCCAATATGCGGAATGTTTGGTGCAGCAGAGGTAAATCCCGCCTGAGTTAATGTACCAAACATACTCAGAAACTGTGCCAAAGTCTCCTGATGTCCGGGGGTAATAACAGTTGTTTCTGGTACCTGCCCCCCAACCGGAGCTACTGGTGGCTCCCCAACTGTTGTTTTGATAGGTGCTCTAGTCGTAGCACGTGCCCTTCCCCGGCCTCTACCTCGGCCTCTACCTCGGCTTTTGCCTCTTGCAGCCCTAGCAGTATGTGCGGATGCCTGCTCAGCTAACCCAGCAGTACGTGTCCTCACCATCTGTGAGAGAATGGAGATACAAAGGTTCAAATTCCAAATTCAACAAATTCCGCATGACAGGAATGAAAGAAATGGAAATTTCCTAACAGTTCTGTAGCCTCTGGAAGATAAGTACAGACGTCTCCATACCGATCCGCAAGACTCTACTAGACTCGTTCGTGACTCGTAAAACCTATGAACCTAGAGCTCTGATACCAACTTGTGACGACCCAAAATCCCACCACAGGCGTTGTGATGGCACCTAGTCTCTAAGACTAGGTAAGCCGATTTCAATTACCTTTTGAAGCCGAATTTTTTATTTTTATTTTTTTTTAATAAATAATCAAAACTGACAACGGAACAAATATGAATATACAACCTCCCAAGACTGGTAGTACTGAGTTACAAACTCTAACTGAATATATGGAATAATCACGAGGACCGAATATACAATACTGTTTGATTACAAGTTAACAGCACAATGAAATGAAAAGACTCCAAGGGACTGCGACGACCCAGCAGCTCTACCTTGAATCCTTACGATCCCGCTTTAACTCCGCTCAAGTCCGTTATCTTCAATACCTGGCTCTGCACAAAATGTGCAGAAGTATAGTATGAGTACGCCACGGTCGGTACCCAGTAAGTATCAAGACTAACCTCAATGGAGTAGAGACGAGGTACAGTCAAGACACTCACTAGCCTAATAATCTATGCAATATAATAAAAAAAAAAATAGGAAATAAATAATAATAAGGGCAGGATAAAGCAACCAGTTATTTGCACAACAGACAACAAGAATACAATTAATATCACTCAACAATTAATAAACACAATTACACCCAATTAAGTGAAGTCTTTCAAATAAATTTCTTTCACATATAATTCTTCCAGATAACTCTCTTTTAAATATAATTTTCTGAAATAATTATTTTTCAAATATAACTCTTTCAATAAATCTTTTTAAATATAATTTTCTCGAATAAATATCCTTCAAATATAATTCTTTCATATATTACTTTCTAAGTAAAAATCCTTCCAAATAAGTATTTTGAATATAATTCTTTCAATTAAAAAGTCACCATAATCATAAAAATACGGGTCTCAGCCCATTTTTATATTTTCCGTAAACACGGGTCTCGACCCATTTTCATATTTCCACGGCACCTCGTGCCCATAATTAAATCATCATATTTCCCCGGCACCTCGTGCCCTCATTTCATCTCACAACTGCACGGACAATTCGCGTGCCAAATATCATTTCCACTTCATCACAGCACCTCGTGCCCACATTTTATATCACAACTGTACGGACAATTCACGTGCCGAATATCATTACCACTTCATCACAGCACCTCGTGCCCATATTTCATATCATAACTGCACGGACAATTCACGTGCCAAATATCATCATTATTTACTCACAGCAACTCGTGCCCACATTTCACTTTATAATCCGTCTGGCAATATCCATAGGTTCTCAATATTAACATAACACAGATTGTTATCAATTTACTATCAACAAGACCAATTGCACAAGGCATAAAAATAAACACAAGAAAAATCACAACATTACATAAAAATCATCAACACCACAACCCCATATCATCACATATCGTCCCTGACAATAGCCACCCTTATCGCTCTTATTGCCACCCTTATCACTCCTATAGCCACCCTTATCGCTCCGCCCAGATAATATCAATAGCCACCCTTATCGCTCCTATAGCCACCCTTATCGCTCCGCCCAGACAATATTCCAACAAAATACAACAACAGTGAAATGCCACCCTTATAACCATATAATATCAACGGTGAAATGCCACCCTTATCTCCCCAAAATAACAGCTCACACAACACAACAATTTACACCGGAAATTATCACAACAACATTACAAAATTAGTTCATATCACAATTTGCCCAATGGCCACAACCAAATTCCAAAGCTACAACCAAGTCAATTAATTTCACAACAAATAGCCAAAAGCTCCACACAATGTGTACAACACCCAAAAACAATCAATAGATATAGAAAGTACTCAACATAAAGCGAAGACTTCATTAAATTTAAATTTTCAATAATTATATAAACACCTCTTCTTAAGCTCATTTAATTAATTATTTGCAAAGGGAAAATCCATAATGAAATTAAATTCCAATAATTATCAAACCAACAAATTCAGGAATTACATAAATAATCAAGTAACAATCATATCAAATTGTCATATAACAACAAATTCGACAACAACAAGGATTTAGGCACGACAAATATATGATTAAATATATACCAATAATTACCCAATTTACCACACAATATGCTCTAAACTTTAACTCAATAAAATTTACACATATAAGCCGAGTACGTACTCATCACCCCGCATACACGGCTTTTTCACATTTTACAAATGGCACATAAGACTCGATGCCTAAGGGTAATTCCCCCACTCGAGGTTAAGCAAGACACTTACCTCGTTTTGTAACCAATTTCAAGATTCCAATAAACCTTTTCCTCGTGAATTCATGTCCGAAAGCTCCAAATCTAGTCACAAACAATTCAATATACTCAACATGAATCGTAGGAATTAATTCCATATGAGAATACAAATTTTCCAACAAAATCCGAAATTTAACTCAAAAATTGACCGTGGGACCCATGTCTAGGAATCCGACGAAACTCACAAAATTCGACAACCCATTCAATTACGAGTTCACCCATACCAATTTTATCAAATTCTGATATCGGATTGACCTTCAAATCTTCATTTTACACTTTTGGAAGATTTTACAAAAATTTGATTTTGCTTCCATAAATTCACGGATTCATGATGTAAATGAGTATGGAATCATAAAATATAATCAATATAGGATAAGGAATACTTACCCCAATGTTTATCCGTGAAAATCGCCCAAAACTCGCCCAAACCAAGCTCCCCAACTATTTTTATGTCAAAAATGGCCAAAAAACACGTTTATAGAGCCTCTGGTATTTTCGAGCATCACAGGTAGCGTGGGGCGCTGCCTGTGGTGCTATTTCCAGTACCCTTATATATCCCAGCGCCAGAGCTAGCGCCCCACGCTACCCTGGGCGCTCGCGGCGACGGGAAATCTCTTCCGAAACGGAAATGGGCATAACTCTCTCATACGATGTCCGCATTCGATGATTCTTTTTGCTATGGCTCTAAAATTTCAATACGGATCTAATGCTTCAATCAAAACTGAGTTTGGAGCTCATTTACCTAATGTGATACCACATATTCTTGAAAAATCGATGTCGAAATATAACAAATCTAGTCCGATTGACCTCAAATTTCACATACAAGTCATAATACATCATATGAAGCTATTCGAGACTTCAAATAGTACAAAGGAGAGTAATTACTCAAAATGACAAGACGGGTCATTACACTACAGAACTGTTAGGAAATTTCCATTTCTTTCATTCTTGTCGTGCGGAATTTGTTGAATTTGGAATTTGAGCCTTTTTATCTCCATTCTCTCACAGATAGTGAGGACATGTGCTACTGGGTTAGCTGAGCAGGTATTCGTACATGCTGTTAGGGCTGTACGAGGCCAAGGCCGAGGTAGAGGTCGAGGAAGGGCACGTGCTGCGACTAGAGCACCTGTCAGAACAACAGTTGAGGAGCCACTAGTAGCTCCAGTTGGGGGACAGGTACCAGAAGCACCTGTTGTTACCCCCGGACTTTAGGAGACCTTAGCACAGTTCCTGAGTATGTTTGGTACATTAACTCAGGCGGGATTGATCTCTGTTGCACCAAATATTTTGCAGATTGGGGGAGTAGATCAGACACCTACCATAATTCTAGAGCAGCAGGTTCACGTTGGTCAGGTTCCGGGTGCAATACCGGTACAACCTGTTATTTCGGTTCGGCCTGAGGTCAGGCCCGAGCCATCAGAAGAAGAATAAAAGAGACTTGAAAGGTTTAAGAGGTATAGTCCACCTACTTTCAGTGGCACAGCTACAGAGGATGCCCAAGAATTTCTAGAAAATTGTCAACGTATTCTCCACATCATGGGTATTGTGGAGGTGAGTGGAGTTACCTTTACTACATTTCAACTGTCAGGAGCAGCATATCGGTGGTGGCAAATCTATGAAGAAGGTATACCATCTGATGCAACACCACCAACTTTGGCTCAATTTTAGGAAATGTTCTTGAAAGAGTTTGTTCCCCAGCCTCTCAGAGATGCGTTGTAACGACCCAGCCGGTCGTTTCGGGAGTTATAGCCCCGTTTTCCACATTTCTACTTCTTTTTGTGTTATTCAGCTATATTATGTTATATAGGGTTAGTTGGTTCAGGTCCGGAAGGAATTCGGAGTGAATTGAGACACTTAGTCTCTTAAGTAGAAACTTAAGTTGGAAAAGTCAATCGGATGTTGATCTATATGTAAACGATCTCGGATTTGAATTTGGATTGTTCCGTTAGCTCCGTTAGGTGATTTTGGACTTAGGAGTGCGTCCAGAATGTGATTTGGAGGGCCGTGGTAGAATTAGGCTTGAATTGAAAAAATTGGAAATTTGACGATTTTAGTCGGCAATGGAAAATTTGATATCGGGGCCGGAATGGAATTCCGGAAGTTGGAGTAGGTTCGTAGTGTAATTTGTGACGTGTGTACAAAATATGAGGTCATTCGGACGTGGTTGGTTAGTTTTGTCATCGGTTGCCGAATTTGGGAATTTAGAAGTTCTTAGGCTTGAATTCGACGGTAATTTGATGATTTGATGTTGTTTTGAGTGATTCGAAGGTTCGACTAAGTTGGTATGTTGATATATGACTTATTGGTATTTTTGGTTGAGGTCCCGAGGGCCTCGGGGTGATTCCGGGTGGTTAACGGATTTGTTGAAGTTGGAAAATTGCAGCTGGAGCTGCTGCTTCTGCTATTTCCGCACCTGCGGAAGAAAGGGTCACAGGTCCGAGGCCGCTGGTGCACGTGGGGAGTGCGCAGGTGCGGGAGATGCTGGACCAAGGCTGGGAACGCAGGTGCGAAGAATTGGCCGCATCTGCGAGCCCGCAGGTGCGAGGCTTTGAGCGCAGATGCGGAGATGAGGAGTTTGGGTTGGTTTCTCAAATGCGCACCTGGGAGCGCAAATGCGAGTCCGCAGGTGCGAGGAAGGGGTCTGCAGGTGCGGAATCTGGGTGATTAAGTGAGTTGCGTGGGTGCGGCTTCTTGAACCGCAGGTGCGGTCGCGCGGGTGAGAGAAAATAGTTGCAGGTGCGAAAAAACTGGGCAGAAACCATAAATAGAACCCTTCGCGAATTTTGGTCATTCTTCATAATTTCAACTCGGTTTTTGGAGCTTTTGGGAGAGGTTTGAAGAGGGAATCAAGGGGATTTCATTGAGGTAAGTTACTTGAGCCCTAATACTTGTATATATGGTGATTTCCCATTGTTTTAATCATGGTAATTTGTGAAAATGAGGGGTTAGGGCTTGGAATATTTTGAGGGTAATTTAAGGATTTGAAGGACCAAACGATGTCGGATTTTGATGAATTTGGTATGGTTAGACTCGTGAGTTAATGAAATTTCTAGTTTTGTAAATTTTGTCGGATTTTGAGACGTGGGCCCGAGGGCCGGGTTTGTGCCAATTTCGGGGTTTGGTCTAATTTTTGTAGTTTTTCTTGTGGAATTTATTCCATTAGCGCGTATTGATGGTATTGTACTGATTGTGAATAGATTCAGAGCATTTGGAGGCCGAGTCCAGAGGCAAGATCATTGCGGGTTAGAGATTTGACCGGTTTGAGGTAAGTAGCGATTGTAAATCTAGTCCTGAGGGTATGAAACCCCAAATTTCATATCATTCTACTATTTTGAAGTGACGCACATGCTAGGTGATGGGCGTGTGAGCGTGCACTGTTGGGGCTTTGTGACTTGGTCTATCCCGTAGCAACTGTAAAGTTTCATACTTTGTTGAAACCATTTGATACTTATATGTTTTAGAAAGAATTTATGTAAATTGGGCTGAATGCCATGTTTGGGCCTTGCGCCAATGCTGTTTGGACCCTTAGGGGATGTTTCTTACCATCCTCTCACTGTTTTCAATTGAAAATCTATACTCAGTCATGTTTATACTTGTTTACCGCATAACTCAGTTTTATGACTCTATTTTAATGCATATAAATGTTTTGGGCCGAATGCCCTATTTTACTGAAATGCCCGAGAGGCTTGATTTATGAGGATGAGTGTGGATCGGGGCTGCCCGCCTGCAGCATAATTTATGACTGAGTGAGGCCGAGGGCCTGATTTGTGAGGATGAGTGTGGATCGGGGCTGCCCGCCTGCAGCATACTTTATGACTGAGTGAGGCCAAGGGCCTGATTTGTGAGGATGAGTGTGGATCGGGGCTGCCCGCCTGCAGCATACTTTATTATTAACGCACGTGAGTTGTCCGTGCAGATTATAGCGCTTGGGCTGAAGGAGCCCTCCGGAGTCTGTACACACCCCAAGTGAGCGCAGGTACCTACTGAGTGCGAGTGTTGAGTGACTGGGAGGCATGAGTGATTGTGAGGTATGCCCGAGTGGCAAGAGTGATTGTGAGGTTTGCCTGAGGGGCTGTATATGAGTGATGTTTTGCCCGAGGGGCTGTTTATGATTTCATCATTTTTGCTCACTTTTGCATTGAGCCTTCGTTTGAAAAACTGTTGGAAAAATATCTTTAAATGATTTTTACTGGAACTGGGTTTAAACGAGATGTTTGATTCAAATCCTGATTTTAAAAGCATGTGGTATTTTACTGAGATTTCCTGATATGAACATTATAAGCTTTATTGCTCGTCACTACTGCTCATACTTTATTTATTGTTGTTACTTACTGAGTTGGCGTACTCATGTTACTCCCTGCACCTTGTGTGCAGATTCAGGTATAGCTGGACATGGTAGCGGTTATTGAGTGTTCTGGTTGCAGATTCTCTTGGAGATAGCAAGGTAGTTGTTTGGCGATCGCTGCCCCTGCTCTTCTCCCTCTTATCTTCCTCTAGTTGTATTTAGCTATTTTCCAGGCTGAGTTAGCCTTGATATTGTTAGACAAATTGTAGCTGATGCTCATGACTAGTGACGCCCCGATGTCGGGCTTTTCTTTTCCGCACTTCTGTTTTTCTTTGATTTGAACTCTTTAAATGGAGGTTTTATGTTAAATAACCTTGAAATTATCTTTGAAATGAAAATATCGTTTTGTTTTGGAAATGAGTCGGGTTGCCTAGTTCCACGATAGGCGCCATCACGACAGGGGTTAGTTTTGGGTCGTGACAGATTGGTATCAGTGCCTAGGTTATATAGGTCTCACGAGTCATGAGAGGGTTTAGTAGAGTCTTGCGGATTGGTACGGAGACGTCTGTACTTGTCTTCAGGAGGCTGCAGAACCTTTAGGAAACTCCACATTCTTGAATTCTTGTCGTCTGAATCTGTTGATTCTAGTAACTAAACATATGTTGTTTCATTCTCTCACAGATGGTGAGGACTCGTACTACCGGTCATGAGGGCCAGCCTCCAGTACCACCAGCCAGGGCCGCGAGAGGCCGAGGCCGCGGTAGAGGTCGTGGTAGGGGCAGAGGTGCAGCCCGTACAACAGTTGGGGCAGTACCTACAGATCCACCAGTTGTCCCAGATTAGGACCAAGTTCTAGTTGTTCATGCACCAGCTCAGGCACCACATGTGCTATTGTGATTCCAGGCCTTCAGGAGGCCCTAGCTCAGATTCTGACAGCATGTACTGGCCTTGCTCAGGCGATCTCTATTTCGACGGCTGCAACCACTTCTCAGGCCAGGGGAGGCACTCAAACTCCTGTCGCTCGCACACCCGAGCAGGTTATTCAGGGACTTCAGACACCAGAGGCACCACCAGCCCAGCCGGTTGCTGTTGCTCAGGATTATGTGGTTCCTGCTATGCCTGAGGATGATCAACGTAGGTTGGAGAGGTTTGGGAGACTTCAGCCACCACCTTTCAATGGCACAGAGAAAGAGGATGCTCAGGACCTTTTGGATAGGTGTCAGAGGATACTCCGTACTGCTGGTATTTTGGAGACTTGTGGGGTCTCATTCACTACATTTTAGTTTTCTGGGGCAGCACTCAGATGGTGGGAGACTTATAAGAAGCGTAGGCCTATTGGCACAGCACCCCTTACTTGGCAGTAGTTCTTCGTGGTCTTTTTGAAGAAGTTCGTGCTTCGATCCCGCAGGGAGGAGCTGCGTAGACAGTTTGAGCAGCTCCGCCAGGGTGATATGTCTGTGACGCAGTATGAGATGCGGTTCTTTGAGTTGGCCCGTCACGCTATCTGGTTGGTTCCCATGGACAGAGAGAGGATCATGAGGTTTATTGATGGCCTCACTTATCAGCTACAGTTGCTCAAGTCCAGGGAGCGGGTTTTGGGTGCTACCTTTGATGAGGTTGTTGACATTGCTTGGCAGATTGAGATGGTTCGTGGTCAGGAGAAGGTTGAGCGGGAGGCCAAGAGGCCTCGTGGTCAGGGTGGATTTAGCGGTGCTCCTTTTGGGGGTCAGTTCCAGCACGGTAGAGGTCGTCATTTCAGACAGGCTCAGTCAGCTCAGCCATTTCATCGGGGTGCATCATCTGGCCATGGTTCTCACAGTTCTCATCAGGGCCACTTGTCACTTAGTGCTCTTCCACTTCAGAGTTCGTCCAATGCTCCACCTATTCAGGGCTCTTCCATATCAGGTTCTTCTACCAGTCATCCCGGTGCTAGGGGTTCCCTTCAGTTTGTGCCGTCAGCACCAGGGAGTTGTTTTGAGTGTGGGGAGCTTGGGCATATGTGGAGGCAGTGTCCTCACCGTCATGGAGGTCTATCTCAGCAGAGGAGTCAGCCTCTGACTACAGCCCCAACTACCTCACCATCCGCCCAGTCAGCTCGGGGTAGAGGTCAGTCAGCTAGGGGTCGCCCTAGAGGGGAGGCAGATCAGGGGGTGGTCAGGCCCGTTTCTATGCTCTCCCTGCCAGACCAGATGCTATTGCTTCAGATGCTGTGATTACAGGTATTGTCTCAGTTTGCCACAGAGATGCCTCAGTATTATTTGACCCTGGTTCCACGTATTCATATGTTTCCTCATATTTTGCCCATTTTCTGGATATGCCCCGTGAGTCCTAAGTTTCATCTGTACATGTATCTACTCATGTGGGCGATACTATTATTGTGGACCGCGTATATCGGTCATGTGTGGTGACAATTGGGGGTCTGGAGACCCGAGTAGATCTATTATTGCTCAGTATGGTTGACTTTGATGTTATATTGGGTATGGATTGGTTATATCCATGTCATGCTATTCTAGATTGTCACGCTAAGATGGTGATGTTGGCTATGCCGAGAATTCTGAGGGTTGAGTGGAGCGGTTTTGTAGATTATGTACCAAGTAGGGTGATTTCATATTTGAAGGCTCAGCGCATGGTTGAGAAGGGTTGCCTATCTTATTTGGCTTTTGTGAGGGATGTTAGTACAGGGACTCCTGTCATTTATTCTGTTCCGGTGGTACGTGATTTTCCGGATGTGTTTCCTGCAGACCTACCGGGCATGCCGCTTGACAGGGATATTGACTTTGGTATTGATTTGGTGCCGGGCACTCAGCCTATTTCTATTCCACCGTATCGTATGGCGCCGGCGGAGTTGAAGGAATTGAAAGAACAACTTCAAGAACTCCTTGATAAGGGGTTTATTAGGCCTAGTGTGACACCTTGGGGTGCACCGGTTCTATTTGTGAAAAAGAAGTATGGTTCCATGAGAATGTGTATTGATTACAGGCAGTTGAACAAGGTCACAGTCAATAACAAGTATCCTTTGCCTCGTATTGATGATTTATTCGACCAGCTTCAGGGGGCGAGGGTGTTCTCCAAGATTGATTTGAGGTCCGGTTATCACCAGTTGAAGATTCGGGATTCAGATATTCTCAAGACAGCTTTCAGAACCCGATATGGCCATTATGAGTTCTTGGTGATGTCTTTTGGGCTGACCAATGCCCCAGCAGCATTCATGCATCTGATGAACAGTGTATTCCAGCCCTATTTGGACTCATTCGTCATTGTATTCATTGATGACATCCTGGTGTACTCTCTTAGCCAGGAAGAGCACGCTCAGCATTTGAGGGTTGTATTGCACAGATTGAGGGAGGAGAAGTTTTATGCAAAGTTCTCTAAATGTGAGTTTTGGCTCAGTTCAGTAGCATTCTTGGGACATGTGGTGTCCAGTGAGGGTATTCAGGTGGATTCGAAGAAGATAGAGGCGGTGCAGAGTTGGCCCAGACCGTCCTCAGCCACGGAGATTAGGAGCTTTCTTGGTTTGGCGGGTTACTACCATCGCTTTGTGGAGGGATTTTCATTTATTGCATTGCCCTTGACCAAATTGACAGAAAAAGGTGCTCCATTCAAGTGGTCGGATGAATGTGAGGAGAGCTTTTAGAAGCTCAAGACTGCTTTGACCACAACTCCAGTGTTAGTTTTGCCATCAGCTTCAGGTTCTTACACTGTGTATTATGATGCCTCGAGGATAGGCATTGGTTGTGTTTTGATGCAGGAGGGTAGGGTGATTGCCTATGCCTCGCGCCAGTGGAAGACCCATGAAGAACTATCCTATCCATGATCTTGAGTTAGCAGCCATTGTTCACGCCTTGAAGATTTGGCGTCATTATTTGTATGGGGTTCATTGTGAGATCTATACTGATTACCGGAGTCTACAGTATCTGTAAAAGCAGAAGGATCTTAATTTGCGTCAGCGAAGATGGTTGGAGCTTCTTAAGAACTATGATATCACTATTTTGTACCATCCAGGGAAGGCCAATGTGGTGGCCGATACTTTGAGTCGCCGGGCAGAGAGTTTGGGGAATTTAGCATATCTTCTAGCAACAGAGAGACCTTTGGCATTGGATGTTCAGACCTTAGCGGGCTAGCTCGTCAGATTAGATATTTCGGAGCCTAGCCGGGTATTGGCTTGTGTGGTCTCCAAGTCTTCTCTTTATGACCGTATCGGGGAGCGTCAGTATGATGACCCCTACTTGCTCGTTCTTCAGGACAGGGTTCGGAGAGGTGATGCTAGGGATGTGACTATTGGTGATGACGGCGTGCTGAGAATGCAGGGCCAGATATGTGTGCCTAATGTAGATGGGCTTCGAGAGATGATTCTTGAGGAGGCCCACAACTCGCGGTATTCCATCCAACTGGGTGCCGCGAAGATGTACCAGGATTTGAGGTAGCACTATTGGTGGAGGCAGATGAAGAAGGATATAGTTGGGTTTGTGGCTCGGTGTCTAAACTGTCAGCAGGTTAAGCATGAGCATCAGAGACCGGGTGGCTTGCTTTAGAGGTTAGAGATCCCAGAGTGGAAGTGGGAGCGGATCACTATGGACTTTGTAGTTGGGCTCCCACGGACTTCGAGGAAGTTCAACGCTATTTGGGTTATTGTAGATCGGCTGACCAAGTCCGCGCACTTCATTCCAGTTGGTACTACTTACTCTTCAAAGCGGTTGGCTGAGATTTACATCCGAGAGGTCGTTCGCCTGCATGGTGTCCCAGTTTCCATCATTTCAGATAGGGGTACTCAGTTCACCTCGCAGTTTTAGAGGGCCGTGCAGCGAGAGTTGGGTACTCAGGTTGAGTTAAGCACATCTTTTCACCCTCAGACGGACGGGCAGTCCGAGCGCACTATTCAGATATTGGAGGACATGTTGCGTGCTTGTGTCATTGACTTTGGGGGTTCATGGGACCAGTTTCTGCCACTCGCAGAGTTTGCATATAACAACAGTTATCAGTCGAGTATTCAGATGGCTCCGTATGAGGCTTTGTATGGGAGGAGGTGTAGATCTCCGGTTGGATGGTTTGAGCCGTGTGAGGCTAGGATCTTAGGTATAGTGTCACGCCCCGAACCTAGGAGCGAGACAAGCACCCGGTGCCTCACCTAACCTGGCATACCAAATTGCGACTAAGGGACTCTGAACATATAATGTCATACTTTGGCCATGGGGCCACCTTGCAAGACAATTTGCGAAGCAAAATATAAAACTGAATGGAAACTAGCGCTAACTAAACATCAATATAAAGCTAGGCCGACAAGGCCGTCATAGCTACTACAGCTGACAAACCATCAAATATACATACCAGGCCTACAAACCCAACATACTGCACTAACCAACAGGATATGTCTACAAGCCTCTACTGATAGATGTATTGTGATCGGAACAGGGCCCCGACCTACCCATATTATATATATAAATACATACATAAGATGCACACAAAAACCTAGACCCGATAACTCCGAAGGATGTGGAGCTTATCGATCAGGCTAAACTCTGGAAACACCTACTGAGGAGGTCTACTCGTCTGTCTATCTGAACCTGCATGCATGAAATGCAGCGTCCCCGGAAAAGGGACGTCAGTACGAAATAATGTACCGAGTATATAAGGCGATAACATAACTGAAAGTTGAAACTGAACTGATAATATAATAACTGAAAATAATTGGGAGTCAAAGATGATCTGGAGATATACTTACCTGTTGATACTGACTCAACTCCTTTAATATAGTAAGTAAAATAATTGTACGGCCTTATAAGGCTCGGTATATATAACTGCTTTGCCATAGTAGGCTCGCTCATAGGCGCTCGGCCATACTAGGCTATGTATCTCGACCATGCTGGGCTCGCTCATAGGCGCTCGGCCACAGTAGGCTCGGTATATAACTTTCCATCTGATCAGAGGTTGCCCAATAGGGGCCTGCCCATCGATTATAGCTCGATGGTAATAAAAATACTGTAATACTGTATATATAGGCTTGCTGCTCTCTTGACTGGAAGAAGACAATACTAAAATTGAATATAGAGTCTCGATAAGGAATAATATTGTAACTTATGAGACTAGAATAGTGTGAATAAATTCATGAATATGAACTTCTCTTTTTGTCTCATTACTAACACATGTAGCTACGAGATCATGCCAAAATGAAGGAAGGCTTAGCCTTAACATACCTTATCACAATCTTTCCAATCACCAAGTTGAACTCACCTCTTCGCACCTTAATCTACAAGAATGATAATAATACTATCGTTAAGTTACGAAAGTTACAACTATCGCACAACGAACGACAAACTTATTTTGTATTAAAACGGGCAGCATCTCCCCTATAATCCTTACTTCCTCCAAATTCAAGATAACACCAACAATACAAGAACAGAACAATGACAACATATATACATCATTTTCCAGCCCTATATACACCATCAAATACTACAAAACAGCCCAACACACCCCAATCTCTTCATACACAAAACGACCACCGTAGTAGTGTCAAACGACCCGAAAATGTTATGACGAACGACCAGCCAACCACCCTACATTTATATGGTGTTTCTACACCCCCTTCCTCCTCCAAAACTCCACAAAACAGTAGTAAAACACGCAGCCCAACAGCAACACAAAATAGTCCACAAAACAGTCCGCTACAAGTGAATAACTCAAACTCACGGCTTCCGATCACCGTCCCGTGAGTTCTCACAAGTATAGAACGACTTACCATGAATTTATAGAAGAAAAACTGGATGAAAGGGAGCATTAAACTCACCTTATTTGTTGGATAACTCAGCTCCTATCTTGGTTCTTCAAACTCTAGGTTTTACCTCCAATTAGAACTTGAAAGGGAGAGAAAATCAATTAGGGTTTGTGGGAAATTTTTGGGAGGATTCTTTGCAGAGCTTACGTCTGGTTATTATGCTCTATTTTAAGTCTAATATATGAAGAAAATAGGCCTTTAAAAGGCCTCCTTGGATGACCCGAAATGGCCCATTTTTGGGCTCTCATTTAAGCAAGTAGGTGACACACCTACTTGTCACCTAGCAGCTTGCGCAGTATCGCAACAATGACCATATCTCTCTACTCCGATGTCGTATTAACAAACGGTTTAATGTGTTGGAAAATAGACTCATAGATCCCCATAACTCTAAGTATATTGGGAGAAAATTGCAGTTACATTGGACCCAAAGTTTCAGTAAAACTTATGAATGTAACTTGTGATGACTTTCATCGACTTTTGTTCCACAACTCGCTTGACTTCAAAACATAACACACGGATGTCATACGACTAATATAAATCATAACATAATCTCCTTATCATGTTAAGAACCCTAGTCTGACCCCAAAGGTACATGTTATAACATTCCCAACTTGTCGACTTTCGACGAAACATTGTTTTCTTCAATTGCTTTAACTTCTGAACCGTCCAACCCTCTTTGTACTTGTTGTTCATGATCTTAAATATTTGTAACCTCAGAGGTAACATGATTATCTTACTTTGTAAACTTTTCAAATATGATTTCATTTCTGAGCTTACATCAATTGACTTACGACGTACTCGTACATACGAAAACATGGGTTGTAACATCATTCCCCCCTTTGGAACATTCGTCCTCGAATGTTGACTGGTGTACTTATCAGTCTCATAACTTATAGCTCTCATAAATACTTTATTGCTGGCCTTTCCATGTAGGCAACTATTCTATGAATAAATCCATAGGCCAGGGCATTCCCCACTTTAGGCCTATTTCTGACACCACGACTTTTGGTCTGAATCCTTCCAACCTCGTAATTATTGCGACATTCTGTCATGCAGCCTGTACGACTTTGTCCTTGTATGTGCGCCTATGCGACTCTTCTGTTCCTTTTCCTCCAGCTTTTAGCCAATCTCTAGGCCTCACTTTCGGAACATATATAGAACTATGACAAGTTGTTCCTCCTGGTATATATAGGTGTAGTTAAGTTCTTTGCTCGGTACTTTGTCAAACTTACGACTGTTGCGATATCTTGATACCAAGTTTGTCACGTCCTGAACCTAGGAGCGAGACAAGAACCCGGTGCCTCACCTAACCTGGCGTACCAAATTGCGACTAAGGGACTCTGAACATATAATGTCATACTTTGGCCATGGGGCCACCTTGCAAGACAATTTGCGAAGCAAAATATAAAACTGAATGGAAACTAGCACTAACTAAACATCAATATAAAGCTAGGCCGACAAGGCCGTCATAGCTACTACAGCTGACAAACCATCAAATATACATACCAGGCCTACAAACCCAACATACTGCACTAACCAACAGGATATGTCTACAAGCCTCTACTGATAGATGTATTGTGATCGGAACAGGGCCCCGACCTACCCATATTATATATATAAATACATACATAAGATGCACACAAAAACCTAGACCCGATAACTCCGAAGGATGTGGAGCTTACTGATCAGGCTAAACTCTGGAAACACCTACTGAGGAGGTCTACTTGTCTGTCTATCTGAACCTGCATGCATGAAATGCAGCGTCCCCGGAAAAGGGACGTCAGTACGAAATAATGTACCGAGTATATAAGGCGATAACATAACTGAAAGTTGAAACTGAACTGATAATATAATAACTAAAAATAATTGGGAGTCAAAGATGATCTGGAGATATACTTACATGTTGATACTGACTCAACTCCTTTAATATAGTAAGTAAAATAATTGTACGGCCTTATAAGGCTCGGTATATATAACTGCTTTGCCATAGTAGGCTCGCTCATAGGCGCTCGGCCATACTAGGCTATGTATCTCGACCATGCTGGGCTCGCTCATAGGCGCTCGGCCACAGTAGGCTCGGTATATAACTTTTCATCTGATCAGAGGTTGCCCAATAGGGGCCTGCCCATCGATTATAGCTCGATGGTAATGAAAATACTGTAATACTGTATATATAGGCTTGCTGCTCTCTTGACTGGAAGAAGACAATACTAAAATTGAATATAGAGTCTCGATAAGGAATAATATTGTAACTTATGAGACTAGAATAGTGTGAATAAATTCATGAATATGAACTTCTCTTTTTTGTCTCATTACTAACACATGTAGCTACGAGATCATGCCAAAATGAAGGAAGGCTTAGCCTTAACATACCTTATCACAATCTTTCCAATCACCAAGTTGAACTCACCTCTTCGCACCTTAATCTACAAGAATGATAATAATACTATCGTTACGTTATGAAAGTTACAACTATCGCACAACGAACGACAAACTTATTTTGTATTAAAACGGGCAGCATCTCCCCTATAATCCTTACTTCCTCCAAATTCAAGATAACACCAACAATACAAGAACAGAACAATGACAACATATATACATCATTTTCCAGCCCTATATACACCATCAAATACTACAAAACAGCCCAACACACCCCAATCTCTTCATACACAAAACGACCACCATAGTAGTGTCAAACGACCCGAAAATGTTATGATGAACGACCAGCCAACCACTCTACATTTATATGGTGTTTCTACACCCCCTTCCTCCTCCAAAACTCCACAAAACAGTAGTAAAACACGCAGCCCAACAGCAACACAAAATAGTCCACAAAACAGTCCGCTACAAGTGAATAACTCAAACTCACGGCTTCCGATCACCGTCCCGTGAGTTCTCACAAGTATAGAACGACTTACCATGAATTTATAGAAGAAAAACTGGATGAAAGGGAGCATTAAACTCACCTTATTTGTTGGATAACTCAGCTCCTATCTTGGTTCTTCAAACTCTAGGTTTTACCTCCAATTAGAACTTGAAAGGGAGAGAAAATCAATTAGGGTTTGTGGGAAATTTTTGGGAGGATTCTTTGTAGAGATTATGTTTGGTTATTATGCTCTATTTTAAGTCTAATATATGAAGAAAATAGGCCTTTAAAAGTCCTCCTTGGACGACCTGAAATGGCCCATTTTTGGGCTCTCATTTAAGCAAGTAGGTGACACACCTACTTGTCACCTAGCAGCTTGCGCAGTATCGCAACAATGACCATATCTCTCTACTCCGATGTAGACTCATATATCTTTAATTTGATGGGTAGAAAACCCCATAACTCTAAGTATATTGGGAGAAAATCGCAGTTACATTGGACCCAAAGTTTCAGTAAAACTTATGAATGTAACTTGTGATGACTTTCATCGACTTTTGTTCCACAACTCGCTTGACTTCAAAACATAACACACAGATGTCATACGACTAATATAAATCATAACATAATCTCCTTATCATGTTAAGCACCCTAGTCTCACCCCAAAGGTACATGTTATAACATTCTCAACTTGTCGACTTTCGACGAAACATTGTTTTCTTCAATTGCTTTAACTTCTGAACCGTCCAACCCTCTTTGTACTTGTTGTTCATGATCTTAAATTTTTGTAACCTCAGAGGTAACATGATTATCTTACTTTGTAAACTTTTCAAATATGATTTCTTTTTTAAGCTTACATCAATTGACTTACGACGTACTCGTACATACGAAAACATGGGTTGTAACATATAGACTTGGTTCAGGACGCATTAGATAAGGTGAAATTGATTCAGGAGCAGCTTCGCACGGCGCAGTCTAGGCAGAAAAGCTACACGGATAGGAAGGTCCGTGATGTGTCTTTTATGGTTGGGGAGAAGGTCTTGCTGAAGGTATCACCCATGAAGGGTGTTATGAGGTTTGGGAAGAGGGGCAAGTTGAGCCCCCGTTTCATTGGGCCTTTTGAGGTGCTTCAGAGAATAGGGGATGTGGCTTATAAACTTGCCTTGCCATCCAGCTTGTCGAGTGTGCATCTAGTGTTTCATGTTTCCATGCTCTGGAAGTATATTGGAGCTCCATCACATGTTTTGGATTTCAGCACGGTTCAGTTGGAGGGTGATATGACTTATGATGTGGAGCCGGTGGCTATTTTGGATCGGTAGGTTCGAAGGTTGAGGTCAAAGGATATAGCTTCAGTGAAGGTGCAATGGAGAGGTCAGCCTATGGAGGAGGCCACCTGGGAGATTGAACGAGAGATGCGGAGCAGATATCCACGCCTATTCGAGACTCCAGGTATGTTTCTAGACCCGTTCGAGGATGAATGAATGTTTAAGAGGGGGAGGATGTAACGACCCGACCGGTCGTTTCGAGAGTTATAGCCTCGTTTTCCCATTTCTACTTATTTTTGTGTTATTCAGCTATATTATGTTATATCGGGTTAGTTGGTTCGGGTCCGGAAGGAACTCAGAGTGAATTGAGAAGGTCTTTTAAGGAGAAACTTAAGTTGGAAAAGTCAACCGGATGTTGACCTATGTGTAAACAATCTCGGATTTGAATTCTGATGGTTCTATTAGCTCCGTTAGGTGATTTTGGACTTAGGAGTGCGTCCGGAATGTGATTTGGAGGTCCGTGGTAGAATTAGGCTTGAATTGGCAAAATTGGAAATTTGACGATTTCAGTCGGCAGTGGAAAATTGATAACAGGGTCGGAATAAAATTCCGGAAGTTGGAGTAGGTTCGTAGTGTCATTTGTGACGTGTGTGCAAAATTTGAGGTCATTCGGACGTGATTTGGTTGGTTTTGGCATCGGTTGCCGAATTTGGAAATTTAGAAGTTCTTAGGCTTGAATCCGATGGTAATTTGATGATTTGATGTTGTTTTGAGTGATTCGAAGGTTCGACTAAATTGGTATGTTGATATATGACTTGTTGGTATTTTTGGTTGAGGTCCCGAGGGCCTCGGGGTGATTCCGGGTGGTTAACGGGTTTGTTGAAGTTGGAAAATTGCAGCTGGAGCTGCTGCTTCTGCTATTTCCGTACCCGCGGAAAAATGGGTCGCAGGTGCGAGGCTGCTGGTATGCGTGGGGAGTGCGCAGGTGCGGGAGATGCTGGGCCAAGGCTGGGAATGTAGGTGCGAAGAATTGGCCGCATCTGCGAGCCCGCAGATACGAGGCTTTGAGCGTAGATGTGGAGATGAGGAGTTTGGGTTGGTTTCGTGGATGCACACCTAGGACCGCAGATGCGAGTCCGCAGGTGCGAGGAAGGGGTCCGTAGGTGCGAAATCTGGGTGATTAAGTGAGTTGCGCGGCTGCGGCTTCTTGGACCGCTGGTGCGGTCGCGCGGGTGCGAGAAAATGGCCGCAGGTGCGAAAAACCTGGGCAGAAATCTTAAATAGAACCCTTCGCGAATTTTGGTAATTCTTCACAATTTCAACTCGGTTTTTGGAGATTTTGGGAGAGGTTTAAAGAGGGAATCAAGGGTATTTGGTTGAGGTAAGTTACTTGAGCCCTAATACTTGTATATATGGTGATTTCCCGTTGTTTTAATCATGGTAATTTGTGAAAATGAGGGGTTAGGGCTTGGAATATTTTGAGGGTAATTTAAGGATTTGAAGGACCAAACGATGTCGGATTTTGATGAATTTGGTATGATTAGACTCGTGAGTGAATGAGCTTTCCAGTTTTGTGAATTTTGTCGGATTTCGAGACATGGTCCCGGGGGCCAGGTTTGAGCTAATTTCGGATTTTGGTCTAATTTTTGTAGTTTTTCATGTGGAATTCATTCCATTAGCGCGTATTGATGGCATTGTACTGATTGTGAATAGATTCGGAGCATTTGGAGGCCGAGTCCAGAGGCAAGATCATTGCGGGTTATAAATTTGACCAGTTTGAGGTAAGTAACGATTGTAAATCTAGTCCTGAGGGTATGAAACCCCGGATTTCGTATCATTCTACTATTTTGAAGTGACGCACATGCTAGGTGACGGGCGTGTGAGCGTGCACTGTTGGGGATTTGTGACTTGGTCCGTCCTGTAGCAACTGTAAAGTTGTATACTTTGTTGAAACCATTTGATACTTATATGTTTTAGAAAGAATTTCTGTAAATTGGGCTGAATGCCATGTTTGGGCCTTGCGCCAATGCTGTTTGAACCCTTAGGGGCTGTTTCTTACCATCCTCTCACTGTTTTCGATTGAAAATATATACTCAGTAATGTTTATACTTATTTACCGCATAACTCAGTTTTATGACTCTATTTTAATATATATAAATATTTTGGGCCTAATGCCCTGTTTTTTTGAAATGCCCGAGCGGCTTGATTTGTGAGGATGAGTGTGGTTGGGGCTGCCCGCCTGCAGCATACTTTATGACTGAGTGAGGCCGAGGGTCTGATTTGTGAGGATGAGTGTGGATCGGGGCTGCCCGCCTACAACATACCTTATGACTGAGTGAGGCTGAGGGCCTGATTGGTGAGGATGAGTGTGGATCGGGGCTACCCGCCTGCAGCATACTTTATTATTATCGCACGTGAGTTGTCCGTGCAGATTATAGCGCATGGGCTGAAGGAGCCCCTCCGAAGTCTGTACACAACCCCAGTGAGCGCAGGTACCTACTGAGTGCCAGTGCCGAGTGCCGAGTGCCGAGTGCTGAGTGACTGGGAGGCATGAGTGATTTTGAGGTAAGCCCGAGTGGCAAGAGTGATTGTGAGGTTTGCCCGAGGGGCTGTATATGAGTGATGTTTTTCCCGAGGGGCTGTTTATGATTTCATAATTTTTGCTCACTTTTGCATTGAGCCTCCATTTAAAAAACTGTTGGAAAAATATCTTTAAATGATTTTTACTGGAACTGGGTTTAAACGAGATTTCCTGATATGAACATTTATGCTTTATTGCTCGTCACTACTGCTCTGTCTTTATTTATTGTTGTTACTTTCTGAGTTGGCGTACTCACGTTACTCCCTGCACCTTGTGTGCAGATTCAGGTATAGCTGGACACGGTAGCGATTATTGAGTATTCTGGTTGCAGATTCTCTTGGAGATAGCAAGGTAGCTGTTTGGCGATCGCAGCCCCTGCTCTTCTCCCTCTTATCTTCCTCTTGTTGTATTTAGCTATTTTGCAGGCTGAGTTAGCCTTGATATTGTTAGACAGATTGTAGTAGATGCTCATGATTAGTGACACCCCGATGTCGGGCTTTTCTTTTCCGCACTTCTATTTTTCTTTGATTTGAACTCTTTAAATGGAGGTTTTATGTTAAATAACCTTGAAATTATCTTTGAAATGAAAATATCATTTTGTTTTGGAAAAGAGTCGGCTTGCCTAGTTCCACGATAGGCACCATCACGACAGGGGTTAGTTTTGGGTCGTGACATGCGTGGCGCACAGAGTTTGAACGGTTGCGTCAGGGCACTATGACAGTGTCAGAATATGCTATCAGGTTCAGTGAGTTAGCCCGTTATGCACCGATCTTGGTTCCTACAATCAGAGAGCGGGTCTGCAGATTCATTAAGCGGCTCGATTATGATATTAAAATATGCATGGCTCGAGAATTAAAAACTAATACTCCATTTCAACTAGTAGTGGAGATTGCAAGGAAGATTGAGGGTGTTTTAGGCGAGGAAAGGGAGTCTAAGGAGGCCAAAAGGTCTGGAAGATCTAGAGGGTTCAATGGATTTTACTCTTAAGCTATAACCCATTATAGCGGAGGCTCGAGCAGTCGGTCAGCTCAGTCCCCACATCAGATTACTCGGGGTGCTCCAATTTATAGTGCACCACCGACACGAGATTCTTACAGTGGTTATTCCAGTTATCCGGCACAGACTCAGTACGAGCAGCCGAACCTCAGAGGGGTTGTTATGAGTGTGGTGATACTAGGCATATCAGGAGAGATTGTCCCAGACTTGGGAGGGGTGGATTTCATCAGAACACTCCAGCTACAAGCTTTGTTCCAGTTGATACTCCACGTGCACAGTCAGCTAGAGGTGGAGGACAGGCGGGTAGTGGGCGCCTAAGAGGTGGAGACCCGACCCACTGATATAATCACTATGATTTGGCTGGGGCCAATACACCAGATGGTGTCGTTGCAAATACGATCCTGATTTTTATTATAAAAGGATATTTTCCTTCATTTGATTTGGTTCTGAATAATGAGGCGAGTCCTCCTATTATGCTCCACTTATGGTGAGCTTCGTAAATTTGTGACCCACTTATATGTTTATCCTTGTTGGGAGATTTAAAGATGTGAGTCCGTGTCTGTTATTTTATTTCTGTACACCATTGAGGGCTATAAGTCCAAAAATAATCTTTATTATTCATTACAGTGGGTTTAATGTGTTTCGGAATAATCGATTCCAATTTTTATGAATTATACATCCTACCAGTATGGGGGTTCATTATATGTTTTGAAAAATGTTTATGAAATGTATTGAAAGGAAGAAATAAAGGAAATTGAAAATTTCAGTTGGCACAATGTGCAACATAATTGTGATTCGGATTTGAGGACGAGATCCTCGCATTTTTACATGATGTAAAATATTTAAACTAGGCTGCAAGCCGCGATGGAAGTTATATAAGGACGAGGTCCTTGTGGTAAAATGTTTATGAGTTTAAAATTCTCCCTTGTGAAATTTAATTTTTGCAATAATATTAATAGGGAGTCATACCGGTTAGGCTTATTTGATAATGCTTGTATATTTTCTGTTCATATTTAGCCATTTTTGTGCTGTAAATATTGAATTTTAGCCTATGAGGTGAGTGCCCAGGTGGTGTTAAATGTGACACTCATTAATCCGAGTAAGTAACCATGAGGTCTTCATGCCTCACATTCCGTTGTCAGCGTTGTGAAAATTCAAAACGAGGTGATGGTTAATATCAGATTAATTGATGATGCTGGAATTAATTATGAACAACTTTTAAGACCATAGATGTGGTGATGAGCATAAATATGATGTGCTTTATGTCCTGATATCATTATGATAAGGCAATGCTAAGATTAATGTTATTGATATATACCCTGTGGTATTTTGTTGGGTTGTGGATATGTTGTTAGGAGTTGTTTGGGTGTTACTCTGGCAGATGGATAGGCCCAATTACAGGGGAGACTGTGCCGAAATTTTCTGGAAAAAAAAAAAATGGAAGTTAAAAAAAAAGAATTTGGGGGATTGAGATGTGCATAGGCATGAGTTGCTATAGCCAGTTGAGACTAATACCGTGCGTCGAAGTGAAAATCAGGTATTTTGGAAATGAATGGAGAGTTAGGGATTTTTGCTCTAAAGCTTATAAGAATGGAGAAAAGAAATAATCTCAATTGAGATGGCGTTGTCGAACCCGTGTTAAATTGCGGGAATGTAAAATCACTCACTAGTATGTGTGCAAGAATATACTCAGTAATTTAAAGTCCTTAGAAAGATTCTTAGCACGTTCGAGGACGAACGTTTGTTTAAGAGGTGGAGAATGTAACGACCCGGCTTGTTATTTGAAGAATTTACGCCCCGTTCAATGACTTAAGGTCTCGAGCAGCTTCGCAATATATATTATGACCCGTGGGTGTGGTCGAGTTTGATTTACTAAAGATTCGGAATTAAATAAAACAAACAATCCTTAATTTGAAGCTTAAATGGAAAGAGTTGACCGGAGAGTTGACTTTTGAGAAAACGACTCCGGAATAGAATTTTAATGATGTCAAATGCTCCGTGTGGTGATTTTGGACTTAGCAGCGTGTCGGGAAAATTATTTGGAGGTATGTAATGGAATTAAGCTTGAAATGCCAAAAGTTAAATTTTTGAAAAGTTTGACCGGGGGGTTGACTTTTTGATATCGAGGTCAGAATCCGATTCTGGAAATTTGAATAGGTCCGTTATGTCATTTATGACTTGTGTTCAAAATTTAAAGTCATTCCGGATTGATTTGATATTTTTCGGCACAAGATATAGAATTTGAAAGTTCAAAGTTCATAGATTTTGATTTGAGGTGCGATTCATTTTTTTGATGTTGTTTGATATGATTTGAGGCCTCGAGTAGGTCCGTGTTATGTTATGGAACTTGTTGGTATATTCGGACGGGGTCCCGAGGGCCTCGGGTGAGTTTCGGATGCTTAACGGATCGAATTTAGATTTAGAGGAGGAGCTGGTGTGATCGCACCTGCGCGAAAAAAGGCCGCAGGTGCGAGCTCGCGGATGCGAAAAATTGGCCGCGGGTGCAAAAACTTTGTCGCGGATTTTAAAGCCGCGGGTGCGAAAAATTTACTGTAGGTGCGAAGAAATCACCGCGGATGCGAAAACCCCTGGGCAATACAAAAAAAGAGGGGTTCCGAGCTTTTGCCCTTTTTGGGCATTTCAAGCTCGGGTTGGCGATTTTTGAGCAAGGTTTTCACGGGAAAACTTGCAGGTAAGTCCCTTGTAATCATTTCTACTCCATAATATTGAATTATCATAGAATAATCCGATTAGATTACATATTTTTGAGGTGTTAATCGGTGGTTTGAACTTAGGGATTTGAAAGCAAAATATTTAGATTTGGAGGTCGAGTTGTTATTGGAATTCGATAAAATTGGTATGGTTGAACTCGTATCGGAATGGGTGTTCGGATTTCATGAAAATTTTGTCGGGTTCTGAGGGGCGGGCCCCACATTGACTTTTGTTGACTTTTTGGAATAAACTTTTATGTCGACGCATTATTATTCGAAATTGTTTCCGATGAATTTTAATGAAGTTATACAATTAATTTGGATAGATTTGAGCTGTCCGGAGGTCAGTTCAGGCAAGAAGGCTATTTTGGAATATCGGTCTAACTTCAAAAAGGTAAGTGTCTTGCTTAACCTCGAGTGGGGAAATTACCCCTTAAGCATTAAGTCTTATGTACAATTTGTGTAATTGAAAACCATTTACGCGAGGTGACGAGTACATACTTGGCTTATATGTGTAAAGTTTATTGAGTTAAAGTCCTGAGCATATTGTGTGGTAAATTGGGTAATTGTTGGTATATATTTAATCATCTAATTGTCGTGCCTAAATACTTACTTGAATTGTTGAATATTCCTCATAATTCCTCAACCTCAAAAGGAGTTTAGATAACCTATATCCTAGTTGGCTTGCCATTATTTGATATTATTTGACTCGTGTTGGCTTCTTATTGTTGACTTGAATATTGTGGAATCGTTGCTACATTTCGTTTTGTTTTCCCTTGTTAAGCTGTTCTCCTTGTGCCTAGCATTCTTTACTGTGGTTATTCCTTGTGAATGAGTTCCACCGTTATTGTGATTTAAGTTCTTGAGTTGATTTGTTCGCCGTACTTTGCATCTCTGTCATTGTTGCTTTTGTACTTGCTGTGGTGATGTATGAGGTTTTTGTCGTGTTATAGTTGTTATCTCTGTTGTTTGCGTTGCATATTTAAATTGGGACTACGGACGTATTCCGGGAGATCCCCCAGCATTGCATATTTAAATTGGGACTATGGACGTATTCCGGGAGTTCCCCCTGTCTTGCATATTTATTTTTGGACTACGGACGTATTCTGGGAGATCCCCCAGCACTGCATATTTAAATTGGGACTACGGACGTATTCCGGGAGATCCCCCAGCACTGCATATTTATTTTGGGACTATGGACATATTTCGGGAGATCCCCCTCGTACTGCATAATTAATTCGGGACTACGGGACGGTATCCCGGTAGATTCCCCTATGGTTATAACTGTGTTCGGAGCTGCTAATCTTCCATGCTTAGGTGTCACAGGGTGACTTATACTCGAAGGATATTATTTGAAAAGTTTATATTTGAAAAGTATTTATCTTGAAGGAACTATGTTTGAAGGATATTTAATTGAAAAGGGTTATACTTGAAAAGTATTTATCTTGAAAGAACTATGTTTGAAGGCTAATTATTTGAAAAGTTTATATTTGAAAGGTTTTTATCATGAAAGAATTGTATTTGAAAGATATTTATTTGAGGAAATTATATTTGAAAAGATTTATTAAAAGACTTATATTTGAAAAAAATAAAGAATTATATTTGAAAGATATTTATTTGAGGAAATTATATTTGAAAAGATTTATTGAAAGAATTATATTTGAAAATAATAATAATTATTATTTGAGAAAATTATATTTGAAAGAGAGTTATCTAGAAGATTTATACGTGAAAGACATTTATTTGAAGGACTTCATTTAATTGGGTGTAATTGTGTATTGTTGAGTGATATTAATGGTATTCTTGTTGTCTGTTGTACATATCACTTGTTGTATTATCCTGCCCTTATTGTTATTTGTTTCCTATTATTTTTGCATATTATATTGCACATGTTATTAGACTAGTGAGTATCTTGACTGTACCTCGTCTCTACTCCATAGAGGTTAGTCTTGATACTTACTAGGCACCGCTGTGGTGTGCTCACTCTACACTTCTGCACATTTTTTTGCAGAGCCAAGTATTGAAGATAACGGACTTCAGCATAGTTAAAGCGGGGTCGTAATGATTCAAGGTAGAGCTGCTTGGTTGTCGCAGTCCCTTGGAGTCGTTTCATTTCATTGTACTGTTAATTTGTAATCAAACAGTATTGTATATTTGGTCCTCGTGATCATTCCATGTATTCAGTTAGAGTTCGTGACTCAGTACTACCAGTCTTGGGAGGTTCTATATTGTAATTATTTCCGCTGTTAGTTTTGATTATTTATTTAATTCAAAACAAAAAAAAATGACTTCAAAAATGCAATGGAAATCGGCTTACCTAGTCTTAGAGACTAGGTGCCATCACGACTCATGTGGTGGGATTTTGGGTCGTGATATTCTTTTTACGCAGCATTATTAACATAAAAAGTTGTGCAAGACCAAGGGGATTTTGAGGGTTTTATCAAACCCTTTTGTAATAAGTTATCAATCTCTTTTTTGCAGAATTTTACTAATTCGGCGTTCATCTGACAAGGTCGAGATTTTGTAGGAATATCATCTTAAGAGAAATTATCTTCATATGGAAGAGAGATAATATGCTATTCCAAAAAGCACTGGGATACTCAGCACAAATATCAATAGCAATATTTTCGGAAATCAATTTAATCTTTTCCTGCACTTTTGTAGAATTCAAAGTATCAAATATATTCATACTGAATAATTCTAATTGTAATGAATCAATATATCTTTGCTTCATAGCAATTAAAGCATTTATATCTCTAGTTACTGGATCTGTAACAAAAGTGTAACTAATCTTTTTATCCTTATAAGTAGTTGTATAACCTTTTGAGTTTATGCTAGTAAAAGGATAAATAGCATTAATAAAAGGTGTTCCAAGTATAATTGGAGGGTATAACTGATTTTTAACCAAGAAAAAGAAGTGAGGACTGCAGACTTTATTCTGACAAATACCAGTATTAGGTAATTTAAACTCTATGTCTAAAGCATGTCCTGAAGCAGACTTTACCATATGAGTAGTTTTTTGAAAATATTTAGTAGGTACTAAACCTTCTTGAATGCAGCTAACATCAGCTCCACTATCAATTATAGCAATATTTGTGATAGAAAAACTATTATCAATTAGAATAGTATATTTAATATACCATCTATGAGCAGTAGCAATTTGCATCATTCCCAAAACCATATCACGTTGAGAATCAATTTTAATAGGTTTTTCTCAATATCATTTTCAGAAATACCTTTGTTTTTATCATCAGATTTCTCAGGTGGAGAATTGATTTTCTCAATCTGAGTAATCCTATGATCACAAATCATTTGATTTTGTTTAAGAGATTTGATCTCTCTTTTCAAGTTTTTAATTTTCAACCTTTAAATCATCGAAAGAAGAATTTCTTGCTGGAGTTGTACTTTTATTTAAAAGACGGTTATTAACCTCTAATAAAGAATAAGGAGCAGAATATTCAAATTCCTTTTTTGAGTTTTCAAAAGGTTTTGAAGAACTTCAACTAGTACTTGCAGCCAAATTTATAATTTTTTCACTAAGTTTATCATCAGTAACTTCTTTTAAAAGTTCTATTACATTATCAGATGTAATAGTTTTCATGTTCAAATCTTGGAACTGAGATTGCAATTTATAAAATTCATCATCATCACAGGTACATGTATTACCTCTACAAGCTGTACAAGTATTATCAATATTTTTATCACTATCAGATAAATCAAGTAAATATACTTCAATTTCAGATTCTGACTCAGAATAATAATAATCAGATTCTGATCCAGAGATGTATAACAAACCATAAACCTTATCACGTAACTCTTCGTCTAGTTCTAAGATTTTCAGCTTTTGAAGCTACAATTTGGAGCTATATGGCCAAATTTTCCACATTTATAACACTTAATATTAGCAAGATCTCGCTTGGACCTATTTTTCGTAAATCTAGTAGACTTGCGATGGACTTTCTTAGCATCACGCTCTTCTTTGGACTTATATATTGATCTCTTTTTCTTATAAGGACTGTCTGAGTTAGGGTATTTATGATACTTGCGTTTCTTCTTCTTATGAATAGAAGTCTCGGGTAAACCGAACTAGGTGCAAAAGTCTCCTAACTGGTTTTTCCCCTTAAGCTTATCCATCTTAAGTTGTCTGGACAATTTTAACTCATTGCACAAGTTTAATCCTTCTTGTGTGCATACTCCTATCAATTTTCCATAGGTATAATCTTTGTACGGAATTTCACCATAGCTACCCCTTAGAGTTTTTCTAACTCTTTCAGCAAATAAGGAGGGAAGGCCATCTATAAACTTAGCTTTCCAATGTTCATACTTATTTTCGGGTAATTCCATTACTCTACTCATAAAAGTATCTTTATACCATCTAAACTCGCTTAAGGTCCTACATCTAAGGCCATTTAGCTGAGTACGGATACTCTCATTCTGATTGGTAAATCTACCATTGAAATGTTCTAATATGGTAAGAACAAGGGTGTAAACAACATCTTCTCTATTTTTTACTAGAGCCATGCCTAAGTTATTAACTCCTTCGTCAGTGGCTATTGCATTAATAACCATTGCCCTTTCATCAACAGTTAAATAATTATCCCATCAGCCACGAAGCTGGCCAGTAAAACCTGCAACAATCATTTTGCAAATAGCTCTATCTGTATTTTTTACACTTTTACAGATAGTTGCATATATAAGCATTCTATGCACAAGAATAATTAATTGTCTATCAGTCAAACCATCAAGATTCCATTCATAAATTTCGGAACCACTATAAAACGAATTAATCTGATTCCAATCGCGTTCCTCTATTAAAACATCTTGAGGAGTAGGACGATTATAATAATAAGTTTGCATTCTGGTTTTATCAGCATACTTATTATTCTTTTTGGGATAACCTCTGAGTTTATTAAACTCTGACCAAACTTCATTTTTATAATCAAAAGTGGTATCTAATTTAACAGCAAAATCTTTTGATAAATCAATAGGTTTGATATTTAAACCAGATAGCTTTCTATCAAGAAGTTCTTCTAAATTATTTAAAGATTTAAATTTAAAATCCTGAATCTCAGGGGTCTTTGAACACGAGTAAGAACAATTTGAGGTTCTGATTTGCTTCCAGACGTAGAGGCAATATCAGTTGTCTTCTTGCTAGTACTCATATATTTTATCAAAACAGTTAATTCATCAAGTTTTTATCAAGAAAACTTATTTGTTCACCCAAAACTTTAACATATAAACTCAAATAATTATTTTGAGAAATAAAATTATTAATTTCTGCGATGCTGACTGCAGCAACATCTTCATCAATAAATTTTTGAAACGCAGTAAATGTAATACCTGTATTATTTGGTAAAACAAAAGGTGCTTAAGGAGGGTATATTGCTTTAGTGATATTGCCCTTCCCATCTTTATAAGATCTTTCTAAAACCTTTATATAAAGCGGTAAATAAGTGGTTATAAACCAAGGAACAAAATACATAATTTAATTATGTAGAGCACAAGTTTCATAAAACTCTTGAGAAATATTATTTAAATCCTCTTTACTATAAGTATCAAAAAACCAAGTTTTAAACCGGTTCCATTTATTACAAAAAAATTCTTTTTGAATATATTTTCTAACTTGTGACCCTGGACTAAATTCTATTTGGTGTGGGATCATTAAGTATCATTGGGGTTGAAATCCATTCCGGATGCAAAAGGAATATCCTTATTAGAAATATTATCACTATCCTGAACCATTTAACACTAGCTTTGATACCATTTAACAGGATCGAGTGTAGGCGGGCGGTAGTCCGCACGGCCATCCCAATCTAGCTATTTGGAATTAACTAATTTAGTCAGTCCGAGAGATCACCGGATTAACGGGAACTGGAATTGTTTCGCACCTCAGCTGACCTTTATATGTCAACTGTGGTTTCCACCAGTTAAAGATGTCTTATAGACTTTCTAAGTAGCTAATTCAGTATCCTTACGTTTAAAGACTGGCGGTAATCCGCATGGTCAGTAAAGATAAGAGTCGAAATATATAAGAATTTTTTATACATTTTGATGACTGTATGGAAGGTTCAACCTTTTACTCAAGCAAGGGGTCTGTCTTAATATAATACATACTCTCATTGAGCCCATGTATCTAGCAGTTCTAACTGTGAAAGAAGATGCCCTTTTCAACTACATTTAACGGGCTGAGGTTCACGGCTGGCTAGACGGAGCCACTAAGGCAAAGCCAATAAGAGTAGTGCTATATTAGACTGTACCACCATCTCGAAACCAAATCAAGAAACTATATATAAAATTCATTTATATTTTGATAGAGGCCAGATCTTTCATGGTTTATATAGGAGAGAAGTTAGATATTCAACATAGATATGAAGTCTCTTAGCCGGACATAGTCACGGCCAGAGAGGAGAGACTAGAAGAAATACTATAAGTAAGAATAAATACCTTATGAGGCCGGGATGCAAGGCCTGAATACGAAGAACTTGAGATTTTATTTACTTGATCTTCTATTACAAAGTAGTACTTACAAACTTACAATAGAGAGAGAGAGAGAGAGATTTAAGAGAGAGAGAGAGAGAGTTTTTTTTGCTCCTCCTTCTCTCTGAACGAATGAACCTATAAATAGAAAAAGAAAAAGAATCTTTAAACAGTAAAAAGGGTCCCATTGGGTCCCTTGTACATTGTTTCTACTGTATAAAATAGTGTTTCTACTGTTGATGAACAGTGTTTCTACTGTTAAAATAGTCTATCTACTGTTAAGTGGGGTCCAGCGACTGGGTTCGGCGGCTTCACTGTGCTGTGGGGTCCGGCGGCTTCACTGTGCTGGTCGTTTTTCTAATTCTTTCATTTTACGGAAGAATTCTTCCGCATCTTGTAAGGCTTCATCAGATAATATCTTCTCTGATTCAATAGGTTAAGAGTCATATGCGATATCATCGTTGCTGGTCTCACTTTGCATTGAAGTGTCTGATTTCTCATATTGATTGATAGAACGAAGCAAATTTCTTTTTACTTCTTCCAAATAGTCATTAATCATTTCTTCTTTATCCCCTTCTTGAAAGGAGATCTTTCTAGCAATGTGCCGTACTGAGTTATCGTCAATTTTCTCTTTCTGAGGGTTGCTGGAATATTCTTGGATTTTTATTTTAATGGAATCCAAGAGTTCTTGACCGTATAACGTCTTTGTTTTGGGATCCTTTTTCATCAGTTTATCCCAGAAATTATTATAAAAGGTTCTGTATAAACAAGGAATTTGTTCCTCGGTGAATCCTACTTCCGGAGTCCATTTATGAATCCAAGGAATAGAGAATTCTAGGAAGAAATATATCTGATCAATCTTTTCTAAGTAACAGATATGATCTGTGTGGTATAACTCATTTAGAACTGGTGAAACTTTCGTCCATTCTTTGTATAACATAAGAAATGGCTCGGGTAATATCTTTACTATCGGACCGTGGTATGACCACCAGTTTAAAAACCAATTAGGAATAGATTCTGCAAATATCTTTGTACACACTTTTACGAACCAAGTGTGCTTATGTTTATCATTATTGTAATAGAGCACTTTATCAAAGGCCTGGTTATAATCCCAATAGGTAAAATTCATACGGGACTTGTTAAGGCTTATCTGCCTTTCTTTCATTGTGGATATTCCCCAGTCTTCAACAGATATAATCTGTTTGATGATGATTTTCGAGAAGTTATAAATATTCTCATCTGTGCTATAACCAGAATAGTGCTGAAATTCTGCACTGCCTGTACTTGTGAGAATAATTTCATAATAAGAACGGATTTTGTATGACTCACCCGGATAATATAATCCATTTATCAAGTATCTCTGGAATATCTTCCAGGGTTCATCTTTTCTTTGTATCTCAGAATTCTCCAAAAGAAATATCATTTTTTTAGGCAATTTTTCATAGGACTTGATATCATCATTGTCCTCTTTTGTAATTGAAGCAAAAGTATCACTTTGCTTTTGAGCAGTCAAATATGCCTGTAAATATGCGTATAACGGACTGTCTTCTGGAATATCTTCTAGGTGAATGGATGGTCCTATCATTGAAGATTCGCCTCTGAGAGATATCTTCTCATTAGTCAAGCTTCTTCTTCCCATTTGTATAATTGGGGAGTTTGATGTGGATCAGTATGACGATCCTAAAGGTGATGTCCTTCCTTGGGAATGTGGGGATGATCTTCCCTTTCTTCTACCTCTACCTCTGCCCCATGGGGGTTCCATCCTGCGAATATTCACGAGATAAAAAATCTGGCAGAGAGTTATCAATTCTCTTTTTGTATTGAATTTCGAAATCAAAGGGGGCTAATTGAGCCTGCCATCTTGCAAATATCATTTTTGAGGCATCATGTTTAAATATTTGTTAAACATATATTTAACAGATTGTGCGTCAGTTTTTATCAAAAACTTTTGATTGTATAAAATCATCTTGGAATTTTAAAACACATTTAACTATGGTTAACATTTCATGAGCCCCAGTAGCATATTTTTTCTGGGCTTCAGACCATTTTCCGGAGTAAAATCTAATCAAGTATTCATGATTATTACTTGGATTTATCTGTTTCAAAATCCCTCTGTAACCAATGTTAGACGCATCTGTCTCGACAATCTTTTGCCATGTAGGATTAGCAAGGGTTAAACAAGGTAAAGATTTAACACGTTGTTTAATATTTTTAACTAAAATAGTATGACTATCAGTCCAATGATTTTTATAATCCTTTTTTAGCCTATCATAAAGGGAGCTAAATCACGAGACAAATTTTTATAAAAAGGTGATATATAATTTAAACTTCTCAAAAATCTTTGCAACTGAGTTCTATCAGTAATAATATCGGGAAATTTTGAAGCAAAATCAATAGATCTTTGAATCAGAGTTATTTTTTCTTGACAGATATAATGTCCTAAAAATCGAATATTAGTTTGGAATAAACTCATTTTTTGTTTTAAAATAACCAAACCATTTTGTATAACAATTCTTTTAAAAATATCTAAATGTTTAATATGCATTTCAAATGTTTTGGAGAATATCAAAATGTCATCAATATAAACAATGATAAAATCCAGATATGGATTAAATATATCATTCATGATTTTTTGAAATTCAGAAGGGGCATTCTTTAAACAAAAAGGTACAACATTTCATTCATATTGCCTAAATGGAACATTAAAAGCAGTTCTATAAGTGTGCTCTTTAAATATTTGAATTTGCCAATAACCAGATTTTAAATCAAACTTAGAAAATATATTGGCATCATATAATCTTGACAATAAATCCTTTTTATTGGAAATTGGGTATCTTATCCATTTTAAAAACGTATTTAACGGTTTATAATTAATAATCAATCTAGGAATACCACGTTCTTTTTCAGCAGCATAATTAACATAAAAAGTTGTGCAAGACCAAAGGAATTTTGAGGGTTTTATCAAACCCTTTTGTAATAAGTTATCAATCTCTATTTTGCAGAATTCTACTAATTCGGCGTTTATCTGACAAGGTCGAAATTTTGTAGGAATATCATCTTCAGAGAAATTATCATCATATGGAAGAGAGACAATATTCTTTTTTCTATTCCAAAAAGCACTGGGATGCTCAGCACAAATGTCAATAGCAATATTTTCGGAAATTAATTTAATCTTTTCCTGCAATTTTGTAGAATTCAAAGTATCAAATATATTCATACTGAATAATTCTAATTGTAATGAATCAATATGTCTTTGCTTCATATCAATTAAAGCATTTATATCTCAAATTACTTGATCTGTAACAAAAGTGTAACTAATCTTTTTATCTTTTAAGTAGCTGTAAAACCTTTTAAGTTTATGCTAGTAAAAGGATAAATAGCATTAATAAAATGTGTTCCAAGTATAATTGGAGGGTATAACTGATTTTTAACCAAGAAAAAGAAGTGAGGAATGCAGACTTTATTCTGACAAATACCAGTATTAGCTAATTTATACTCTATGTCTAAAGCATGTCCTAAAGCAGACTTTACCATATGAGAAGTTTATTGCAAATATTTAGTAGGTATTAAACCTTCTTGAATGCAGCTAAAATCAGCTCCACTATCAATCATAGCAATATTTGTGATAGAAAAACTATTATGTAATGTTGAGAATCAATTTTAATAAGTTTTTCTTCAATATCATTTTCAGAAACACCTTTGTTTTTATCATCAGATTTCTCAGGTGGAGAATTGATTTTCTCAATCTGAGTAATCCTATGATCACAAATCATTTGATTTTGTTTAAGAGATTTGATCACTCTTTTCAAATTTTCAACTTCAACCTTTAAATCATCCAAAGAAGAATTTCTTGCTAGAGTTGTACTTTTATTTAAAAGATGGTTATTAACCTCTAATAAAGAATAAGGAGCAGAATATTCAAATTCCTTTTTTGAGTTTTACAAAGGTTTTGAAGAACTTCAGCTAGTACTTGCAGCCAAATTTATAATTTTTTCATGAAGTTTATCATCAGTAACTTCTTTTAAAAGTTCTATTACATTATCAGATGTAATAGTTTTCATGTTCAAATCTTGGAACTGAGATTGCAATTTATAAAATTCATCATCATCACATGTACATGTATTACCTCTGCAAGCTGTACAAGTATTATCAATATTTTTATCACTATCAGATAAATCAAGTAAATCTACTTCAATTTCAGATTCTGACTCAGAATAATAATAATCAGATTCTGATCCAGAGGTGTATAACAAACCATAAACCTTATCACGTAACTCTTCGTCTAGTTCTAAGGTTTTCAATTTTTGAAGCTTACAATTTGGAGCTATATGGCCAAATTTATAACACTTAATATCAGCAAGATCTCGCTTGGACCTATTTTTCGTAAATCTAGTAGATTTGCGATGGGGTTTCTTAGCATCACGCTCTTCTTTGGACCTATATCTTAATCTCTTTTTCTTATAAGGACTGTCTGAGTTAGGGTATCTATGATACTTGTGTTTCTTCTTCTTATGAATAGAAGTCTCGGGTAAACCGAATTAGGTGCAAAAGTCTCCTAACTGGTTTTTCTCCTTAAGCTTATCCATCTTAAGCTGTCTCGACAATTTTAACTCATTGCACAAGTTTAATCCTTCTTGTGTGCATATTCCTATCAATTTTCCATAGGTATAATCTTTGTACGGAATTTCACCATAGCTACCCCTTAGAGTTTTTCTAACTCTTTCAGCAAATAAGGAGGGAAGACCATCAATAAACTTAGCTTTCCAATGTTCATACTTATTTTCGGGTAATTCCATTACTCTACTCATAAAAGTATCTTTATACCATCTAAACTCGCTTAAGGTCCTACATCTAAGGCCATTTAGCAGAGTACGGACACTCTCGTTCTGATTGATAAATCTACCATTGAAATGTTCTACTATGGTAAGAACAAGGGTGTAAACAGCATCTTCTCTATTTTTTACTAGAGCCATGCCTAAGTTATAAACTCCTTCGTCAATGGCTATTGCATTAATAGCCATCGCCCTTTCATCAGCAGTTAAATAATTATCCCACCAGTCGCGAAGCTGTCCAGTAAAACCTGCAACAATTATTTTGCAAATAGTTCTATCTGTATTTTTTACACTTTTACAGATATTTGCATACATAAGCATTCTATGCACAAGAATAGTTAATTGTCTATCAGTCAAACAATCAAGATTCCATTCATAAATTTCAGAACCACTATAAGACGTATTAGTCTGATTCCAATCACGTTCCTCTATTAAAATATCTTGAGGAGTAGGACGATTATAATAATAAGTTTGCATTCTGGGTTTATCAGTATACTTACTATTCTTTTTGGGATAACCTCTGAGTTTATTAAACTCTCACCAAACTTCATTTTTATAATCAAAAGTGGTATCTAATTTATCAGCAAAATCTTTTGATAAATCAATAGGTTTGATATTTAAACCAGATAACTTTCTATCAAGAAGTTCTTCTAAATCATTTAAAGATTTAAATTTAAAATCCTGAATCTCAGGGGGTCTTTGAATATGAGTAAGAACAATTTGAGGTTCTGATTTGCTTCCAGACGTAGAGGCAATATCAGTTGTCTTCTTGTTAGTACTCATATCGTTTATCAAAACAGTTAATTCATAAAGTTTTTTATCAAGAAAACTGATTTGTTCACCCGAAACTGTAACATATAAACTCAAATAATTATTTTGAGAAATCAAATTATTAATTTTTGCGATGCTGACTGCAGCAACATCTTCATCAATAAATTTTTGAAATGCAGTAAGTGTAATAATTGTATTATTTGGTAAAACAAAAGGTGCATGAGGTGGGTATATTGCTTTAGTAATATTTCCCTTCCCATCTCTATAAGATCTTTCTAAAACCTTTATATAAAGCGATAAATAAGTGATTATAAACCAAGGAACAAAATACATAATTTGATTGTGTAGAGCACAAGTTTCATAAAACTCTTGAGAAATATTATTTAAATGCTCTTTACTATAAGTATCAAAAAACCAAGTTTTAAACCGGTTCCATTTATTACAAAAAAATTCCTTTTGAATATATTTTCTAGCTTGTGACCCTGGATTAAAATCTATTTGGTGTGGGATCATTAAGTATCATTGGGGTTGAAATCCATTACGGATGCAGAAGGAATATCCTTATCAGAAATATTATCACTATCCTGAACAATATTTGTTTGGGGGTTAATCTTAACCCTTTCAACTGACTTATCACCCATTTTGGTAAAAATTGTATGCAAAGATGCAACACGATTTCTAGCTGGTCCATAGACTGGTTTAACAAGTAAAATATGTTGAATATCAGGCAGCAGTCTACGATTAGTAAATGAATGCCTATTATAACTAGGACTAATAGCATGCAAAAGTCTATTATTAGAAAATGACTGCCTATTATAAGTGGAACTATTTTCATCAAATTGAATGCAAATCCTACCATCCGGATTTTGAGTAATATGAGAATATTCTGTTTTACTGACAGCATTAGTAATCTGACTAGGGGATATAACCGAATCCAAAGTCCAAGTAATAAGAAAATTAATTTCTTCCCACTTAATAGGTCTCCTCGTGGTGACCTTAGACTTTGCAAAATTGGTTTCCACTACTATAGTCTGATCGGATGTATCATACAGTTTACATATGGGGTTTAATATAGATAGCAATTTAAAATAAATTCTATATGATAAACCTATAAGCTCAGATCCGGGCGCATAATTATAACCATGTGTTTTCACATTTAATGTCAAGGCATCAAGTATATTAATATCAGATAGAGATAATTGAAGATCGGGTTGAGTATTAAAATATACTGGACCGTAGACCACAGTAGATTCAATAGAACCCATCAGAGACTGTCTAAAATTCAGAATTCTAGCATCTTTGAGAGCAGTTAAAAACGTCTCTGGTAACCCTTTAAGGGTTAATGGCTTAAAAGCAATTTGAACCATACCAACATGCAGATAATTATACTGATTTTTATATAAATCTACATCTTGTTTGTTTAACAAATGAATAGTATGTTCAGACGAGTTTAAAGCTAAAGATTGCTCAGTAGTTTTAACTAGTTGTTTTGAAGAAAGTTTATCAAACCATCCATAATCATAAATTGTTCTAATAGGGACTTTAGGAATTGTCCATTTGTTTAACAAATCAAGGTTTTGAGGTATATCTACCTCTTCAAGTCTAGTATTTTTCATACTAGTTTATCCTAAATTCCAAATAACTTATATGTTTATCATATAGAATTTATTTTAAATTACTATCTACGTTAAACCCTAGATGTAAACTTTATGATACATCCAATCAGACTATATTAGTGGAAACCAATTTTGCAAAGTCTAAGGTCACCACAAGGAGACCTATTAAGTGGGAAGAAATTAATTTTCCGACTACTTGGACTTTGGATTCGGTTATATCCCCTAGTCAGATTACTAATGCTGTCAGTAATACGGAATATTCTCATATTACTCAAAATCCGGATGGTAGGATTTGCATTCAATTTGTTGAAAATAGTTTCACTTATAATAGGTAGTCATTTTCTAATAATAGACTTTTGCCTTCTATTAGTCCTAGTTATAATTGGCATTCATTTACTAATCGTAGACTGCTGCTTGATATTCAACATATTTCACCTGTTGAACCAGTCTATGGACCAGCTAGAAATCGTAATGCATCTTTACATACAATTTTTACCAAAATGGGTGATAAGTCAGTTGAAAGGGTTAAGATTAACCCCCAAACAAATATTGTTCAGGATAGTGATAATATTTCTGATAAAGATATTCCTTCTGCATCCGTAATGGATTTCAACCCCAATGATACTTAATGATCCCACACCAAATAGATTTTAGTCCAGGGTCACAAGCTAGAAAATATATTCAAAAGGAATTTTTTTGTAATAAATGGAACCGGTTTAAAACTTGGTTTTTTGATACTTATAGTAAAGAGGATTTAAATAATATTTCTCAAGAGTTTTATGAAACTTGTGCTCTACATAATCAAATTATGTATTTTGTTTCTTTGTTTATAACCACTTATTTACCGCTTTATATAAAGGTTTTAGAAAGATCTTATAATGATGGGAAGGGCAATATTACTAAAGCAATATACCCTCCTCAAGCACCTTTTGTTTTACCAAATAATACAGGTATTATATTTACTGCATTTCAAAAATTTATTGATGAAGATGTTGCAGCAGTCAGCATCGCAATTTGATTTCTCAAAATAATTATTTGAGTTTATATGTTAAAGTTTTGGGTGAACAAATCAGTTTTCTTAATAAAAAACTTGATGAATTAACTGTTTTGATAAAAGATATGAGTACTAGCAAGAAGACAACTGATATTGCCTCTACGTCTGGAAGCAAATCAGAACCTCAAATTGTTCTTACTCATGTTCAAAGACCCCCTGAGATTCAGGATTTTAAATTTAAATCTTTAAATGATTTAGAAGAACTTCTTGATAGAAAGTTATCTGGTTTAAATATCAAACCTATTGATTTATCAAAAGATTTTGCTGATAAATTAGATACCACTTTTGATTATAAAAATGAAGTTTGGTCAGAGTTTAATAAACTCAGAGGTTATCCCAAAAAGAATAGTAAGTATGCTGATAAACCCAGAATGCAAACTTATTATTATAATCGTCCTACTCCTTAAGATGTTTTAATAGAGGAACGTGATTGGAATCAGATTAATACGTCTTATAGTGGTTCCGAAATTTATGAATGGAATCTTGATGGTTTGACTGATAGACAATTAACTATTCTTGTGAATAGAATGCTTATGTATGTAACTATCTGTAAAAGTGTGAAAAATACAAATAGAACTATTTGCAAAATATTTGTTGCAGGTTTTACTGGCCAGCTTCGTGGCTGGTGGGATAATTATTTAACTGCTGATGAATGGGCAATGGTTATTAATGCAATGGCCACTGACAAAGGAGATGATAACTTAGGCATGGCTCTAGTAAAAAAAATAGAGAAGATGCTGTTTACACCCTTGTTCTTACCATATTAGAACATTTCAATGGTAGATTTATGTCACGACCCAATTTTTCCTCCGTTGGGTATCGTGATGGCACCTTGTCTTAGGGACTAGGTAAGCCTAACAATAATTAACAACAACAACTTTATTTAAATAGAATATCTTAAAATTCCCAAAACCAGTAGTACAAGTCATAAGCTCTACAGAGTGTTTGCTAGAAAACTTCTAAATACAACTGTCCAGAAATAAGAATAAACAGTGCAAAACAAAAACTGGAAGGCGACTCCGAAGCCTGCGAACACAGCAACAGGTTTACCTTGAGTCTCCACAGCAACAGTCCACACAGCTAGCTAACGAACAAGTACCTGGATCTGCACAAAAATGTGCAGAAGAGTAGCATGAGCATACCACAGCAGTGCCCGGTAAGTATCAAGACTAACCTCGGAGGAGTAGTGATGAGGAACAGTCAAGACACCCACTCGTCTAATTAACTGAACAGATATAAGTACATGAATTACAGAAGTATGATGTCTACATAAAGACTATGCAATATGGCTCACAATATAGTAATGCCATCAAAGCAAGAAACAACAAGTATCAGTGGAATATCATGAAAATGACGCAGACAAAGTGAATGGAACACAACCTAAATCTGGAATCACGAATACAGCAAGAACAAGTAATAACTCAGTAATTACAACCGCTTTTACATCAGGTTTTAGTCAACAACTCCACGAGGTACCGAACCTCGGACAATTTACAACTCACGGGTCTCAATACCTGAACCCTAACACTTGGCATCATGTGCCCTCATAACACCTCATAACCATACTGACGACTCACGTGTCAATAGAGTCATTCTCACATAGAAGGAAAGTAAACAAGGGTGAGCATCTATGCTCAACAATATCAAGAACACCTCTTATCCGATAAGAGTGCTTAACTACGTGTATGCTTGTGCAAGTGTCCTAACATAGTCCATACCAGCAAATAAGCATAAGGAAGAAGAAGAAAGGACAAATATCAACAACAAGAATGCCCCCAGGCCATAAATCATCACAAATCAATCCCTGACACAGCCCACCTTGTCTCACCACGTGTGCAATATTAACATAAATGCCCGCCTTGTCTTGCCACACGTGCATAATAATGTTCCCACCTTGTCTCGCCACATGCGCAACCCATACATATATATATCCCACCTTGTCACACCACATGTGCAAATATCAATAGCAACAATAGCACGGCAGAAACCTCATGCAACCCCATAAAAACAGCCGCACAGCAGAAACCTCGTGCATCACAATAACTACAACCGCACGGTAGAAACCTCGTGCATCACCAAAACAAATACAACAACAACAATGGCAATAATACAAATTACGACAAGTAAATCAACTCAAGAACTTTTAAATCACATGAAAATGTGGGACCAAATCACAAGGAATAACCACAGTCTAAAATGCTAGGCGTAAAGCGAACAACTCAACAAAGGAAAAACTAAGGTGTAGCAACGAATCTCACAATATACACTTCAACAACAGGGAAGCTAACACGAATCCAGTAATGCCAAATAAAACAAGTCGACTAAGATATAAGATATCTACTTCTTTTAAGGTTGAGGAAATTGCGAAAGATATTCAACAATTCAATTAAGGATGACAGTGGAAAAATAATCATAACCTCAATTAAGACTGAATAATTATAGGATGAAATAATATAAATTCCAAATAAAAATAAGGAGTTATGAAAAGATAGCATGGCTATAAAAGAGATAACAGTTTCAGTTAAGGCACATATGAATCAAGTAACGATAATAGTAGATTATGAAGTAATTTATTCTAATTAAGTAGGTAGATGTGAATCTAGTAATTAAGATATATAATCATAACAAGAACAACTGCATATTCAATGAATACAAGGACCTAAGAACCCTAAAAGGCCAACTTTCCACAAATAAGTCCGTGCACACACTCGTCACCTCGTGCACACGGGCTACAATCAACATAGAAGACTCAAATCCTAAGGGGGAAATCCCCCACACAAGGTTAGGCTAGATACTTACCTTGAACCAAGCTCAAACAGTCCGTAAGAATGTCCTTTCCTCAATTATCCGACTCCGAATGGCCCAAATCTAACAAAACATAATTGCACAACATGATTACAACAATAATAAACTTATCTAATCAATGAAATCAATATTTAATAAAAATTCCAAAATTCGCCCTAAAAGTCGACCCGGGCCCACGTCTCGGAATCGGGTAAAAATTACAAAATATGAACACCCATTCACTCACGAGTCCAACCATATAAGAATTACTCAAATCTGACCAAAAATTGCCTTTCAAAACTCGAAATCTTTATTGAAGAAGTTCTTCCAATTTTTCCCAATTTCACCCCCAAAAATCCGAAACTAAATGGCGAAAACAACTATGGATTAATGGAAAACACCCAAAAATGAGTTAGGAATCATTACCCCAAAGTTCCCTCTGAAAAACCCTCGAGAAATCGCCAAATTCCGAGCTCTCAAGTCCAAAAATGAAAAATGAAACCAAACCCTTGGATTCTCTACGCGACCGCATAATTAGCCGCATCTGTGCGACCGCAGGTGCGCATGTCCAACCACACTTGCGCTTCCTCTCGCTTCTGCGCACCAAAAATCCGCTTCTGTGGAGCCGCTGATGCGCACAATTTCTCCGCACCTGCGGAGTTGTCGAGTCCAGCATTTCTCGCACATGCGCCTCAATCTTCGCATCTGCGGGCATCGCAGATGCGGAATTTTTCCCCGCACCTGCGACCCCTGGCACTCCTCCATTTTTCCACTTCTGCACTTGCCTCTCTGCACGTGCGCTCTCGCACCTGCGGTCTCTTCTTCGCAGGTGCGAAAATTCCTGAAGCCTGAAGACTTAGCAGTAACACAAATCAAACTTTTAATCCGTTAAGCACATGAAACTCACCCGAGGCCCCCGGGACCTCAACCAAACATACCAACCAATCCTAATACACCATATGAACTTAGTCGAGCCTTAAAGTCATATCAAACAACGTCGAAACCACGAATCGCACCATGAATCGAACTTATAAATTTCAAATCTTTCAACTTCTAAAACTCGTGCCGAAACCTATCAAATCAACCCGGAATGACGTCAAATTTTGCAGGCAAGTCCCAAATAATATAACGGAGCTGTTCCAACTCTCGGAATCATATTCCGACCCCGATATCAAAATGTCCACTTCCTATCCAAATCTCAAAAATTTTGACTTTCGCCATTTCAAGCCTAAATCAGCTACAGACCTCAGATTTACAGTCTGGATATGTTCCTAAGTCCAAAATCACCCAACGGAGCTAATAGAATTGACGGAACTCCATTCCGGAGTCGTCTTCACATGGTTTCGACTACGGTCAAAATCCTAAGACTTAAGCTTTCGCTTTAGGGACTAAGTGTCCCAAATCACTCTGAATCATCCGGTAACTAAATTCAACCATGCACGCAAGTCAATACACATAATATGAAGCTGCTCAGGGCCTTATGCCGCCGGACGGGATTTAAATTCTCGAAACGACCGGCCGGGTCGTTACATCCTTCCCCTCTTAAACAAACGTTCGTCCTCGAAAGTGCTAAGAATCGCCTCGAAGTCTTCAAATCACTGAAGGTACATATCTAACACATACCCGCGGGCGACTCCACGTCACCCCAAATCCTCATAAGCCTGACGACACCATCTCAACTGTAATTTATCCTTTCTGCCAACACTGATAAGCTTTAGAGTCAAAAATTCTCGCCTTCCATTTATCTTCAAAAGATCCAATTCTAAATCCATAACCGATATCAGTCTCAACCAGTGGTAACAACTCATGCCTACACCCACAAGGTACGACCACACAACAAGACACACCACATATAGGCCCATAATAACATTTCTGACCACAATAGCTACCGAAATCAAAACCAATACCAGCAATTAGACCCATATCCGTTAGCCACCCGTTTCAAACCTCCACAACGCTGATAATGATGCAAGAAACACGAAGACCTCATAACTATACACCCAATTCAAAAAGTCACAACTAACACCATCGGGCACACACCCCGCAAGCCAAAACTCAAGAAGCACATAACGAAATTGACTAAGTATGTAAAGGGAAACACATAAGATAAATATCAAACAAGCCAGACAGGCACAACTTTCTAACAATACCCTACTACGAATCAATTAAAAAGGAAAAATCAAAGTACATGAACAAATCATAAGGATCTCATTCTGGTATCACCCTCCACCGCGGCACGCAGCCCGGCTCAAACATATCAAATTACATGGAGTCGCGAGGGTCTCGCCCTCCACTCAAAATCACAAATCGAATACACATCATACCAATGGAAATACTCGACTAACTCAATTCTGCCAATAAAATCTCAACACTTGTTAAATTCTCACCCCGGTGAAGTATCAAATCACAAATTATAACCAATTTACTTAGGAATCACATCAAACCTGCCATAATGGACAACATGAATTCACTTATAGTCTCGTAACTTTCAATAATGGATAGAAACAAACAATAGACACGGCTATCACTCATAGAATCTCCCAACGGGGTAAACATCTAAACATAATACTAAGTCATAAACTCACCCAAAGGTGGGACCACAAGTAGGGGAACTCGCCCCGATAAGCAGGACCGAATCAAAACACGAATGGTGCCCCTCTGTAACAAATCAAAAGCATACCTGTATGACATCATCTGGTGCAGTGGCCTCAAGTCTACTATATGAAACACATCAACGGGTCGGGCCTTCCCCTCTTAGGCACCCTCTACTCGCCTGAATACTCTGCTATGACACACCTATCCGGAGTCTAGGACAATCTCTCACCCTGTGGCTGGTATCCCCTCACTCGAAGCAACCTCTCTGTTGATGTGGTTGTGGGAACTGTGCGATACGGATACTCTGAGACCCATGAGCACCTGAAACACTGTGTGAAGATTGAAGTGCAAACTGAACTGGCTGACCCACAAAACCTTTACCATGTCGTACCTTGCCTCCAAAATAAGGACCAGTAGATCTCTCCGGTCTACGAGGCCTCCTCACCTCCCTGTCCTCTCTCTCCTGATCTCGACTGTACTCTCTCTCACGGCCCTGCCTGTCCTCATCCTCCTGATCCCACATGCCCTCTACACGGCGAGCGATCCCTACCACCTGCTGAAACGAAACATCTGACTTTAACTCCCGAGCCATGCTGAACCAAATATCATGCCTCAGTCCCTCAATGAATCTACGGACATGCTCTCTAACTGTGGCGACCAAAGCAGGTGCATGCCTGGCCAAATCACTGAATCTCACGGCATACTATGACACTGACATAGTGCCCTGGCGCAGTTGCTCAAACTCCGCGCGCCATGCATCTCGAAGGAACTGAGGTACAAACTCTCTCAGGAACATCTCTGAAAACTGAACCCATGTAAGTGAAGCTAACTCGGCTCGGCTACCCAACTCATATGCCCGCCACCACTGGTAAGTCGCTCCCCTGAGCTGGAACGTAGTAAAAGTGACCCCGCTCGTCTCCACAAAACCTATAGTACGGAGAACGTGGTGACACTCCTCTAGAAAACCCTATGCACTCTCTAAAGCCAAACCACTAAATGTAGGAGCGTCATATTTCTTGAACCTTGCAAGTCTAAGCTGCTCTTCCTCAGATGCTGCTGCCCTGACCACGGGCTGAACTGGGACCACAGGCTGTGTTGCCATGACCAACATGAACTCACTGCTCTGGGGTATGGGCGGCGGGAGTTTGGGCTCTTCCCCAGGTTTGTGAAATAGCTGGTGCAACCGGAATCAACCCCGCCTGAGCCAATGTACCAATCATGCTCGGGAACTGTGCTAAGGTCTCCTGAAGTCTGGGGGTAACAGCAGGCGCCTCCGGTACCTGCTCCTTAACTGGAACTAGTGGCGGCTCCTCAACTGCTGCCCTGGTAGGTGCTCTGGTTGTGGCACTTACTCCTCGTTGGCCTCTACCTCTGCCTCTGCCTCTAGCGATACCTGCTCCGGGAGCAGCGTCGTCGATAATTGCAGCTCGTCTCCTCACCATCGGTGAGAGAATGGAATGATAAAAGTTCAAACTCCGAGATCAATAAGCTGGCACGATAGGAATGAAAGAAGTGAAATTGTCCTAATAGTTCTATAGCCCCTCGAAGATAAGTACAGATGTCTCCATACCAATCCGCAAGACTCTACTGAACTCGCTTATGACTTGTAGCACCTATGAACCTAGAGCTCTGATACCAACTTGTCACGACCCAATTTTCTCTCTGTTGGGTATCGTGATGGCACCTAGTCTTAGGGACTAGGTAAGCCTAACAATAATTAAAAACAACAACGTTTTTTAAATAGAATCTCTTAAAATTCCAAAAATCGGTAGTACAAGTCATAAGCTCTACAGAGTATTTGCTAGAAAACTTCTAAATACAACTGTCCAGAAATAAGAATAAACAGTGCAAAACAAAAATTGGAAGGTGACTCCGAAGCCTGCGAACGTAGCAACAGGTTTAACTTGAGTCTCCACAGCAATAGTCCACACAGCTAGCTAACGAACAAGTACCTGGATCTGCACAAAAATGTGCAGAAGAGTAGCATGAGCACACCACAGCGGTGCCCAGTAAGTATCAAGACTAACCTCGATGGAGTAGTGACGAGGAACAGTCAAGACACCCACTGGTCTAATAAACTGAACCGATATAAGTACATGAATAACAGAAGTATGATGTCTACATAAAGACTATGCAATATAGCTCACAATATAGTAATGACATCAAAGCAAAAAACAACAAGTATCAACGGAATATCATGAAAATGGCGCAGACAAAGTGAATGGAACACAATCTAAATCCGGAATCACGAATACAGCAAGGACATGTAATAACTCAGTAATTACAACCGCTTTTACATCAGGTTTTAGTCAACAACTCCACGAGGTACCGAACCTCGGACAATTTACAACTCACGGGTCTCAATAACTGAACCCTAACACTTGGCATCCTGTGCCCTCATAACACCTCGTAAAATACTGACGACTCACGTGTCAATAGAGTCATTCTCACATAGAAGGCAAGTAAACAAGGGTGAGCATCTATGCTCAACAATATCAAGAACACCTCTTATCCGATAAGAGTGCTTAACTACGTGTATGCTTGTGCAAGTGTCCTAACATAGTCCATACCAGCAAATAAGCATAAGGAAGAAGAAGAACGAACAATACGTAGAATATTTTCTCACAGCTTTCACAAGATCAAGCTCACACAGATACGTATACCACTACACAAATATCAACAACAAAAATGCCCCCAGGCCATAAATCATCATAAATCAATCCCTGACACAACCCACCTTGTCTCGCCACGTGTGCAATAGTAACATAAATGCCCGCCTTGTCTCACCACATGTGCATAATAATGTTCCCACCTTGTCTCACCACATGCGCAACCCACACATATATATATCCCACCTTGTCACGCCGCATGTGCAAATATCAATAGTAATAATAGCACGGCAGAAACCTCGTGCAACCCCATAACAAATAGCCGCACGGCAAAAACCTCGTGCATTACAATAATAACAACCGCATGGCAGAAACCTCGTGCATCACCACAACAAATACAACAACAATAATGGCAATAATACAAAGTACGACAAGTAAATCAACTCAAGAACATTTAAATCATAGGAAAATATGGGACCAAATCACAAGAAATAACCACAGTCTGAAATGCTAGGCGTAAAGAGAACATCTCAACAAAGGGAAAACTAAGGTGTAGCAACGAATCTCACAATATACACTTCAACAATAGGGAAGCTAACACGAATCCAGTAATGCCAAATAAAACAAGTCGACTAAGATATAAAATATCTACTTCTTTTAAAGTTAAGGAAATTATGAAGTATATTCAACAATTCAATTAAGGATGACAGCGGAAAAATAATCATAACCTCAATTAAGACTTAATAATTATAGGATGAAATAATATAAATTCCAAATAAAGATAAGCAGTTATGAAAAGATAGCATGTCTATAAAAGAGATAACAGTTTCAATTAAGGCACATATGAATCAAGTAACGATAATAGTAGATCATGAAGCAATTTATTCTAATTAAGCAGGTAGATGTGAATCTAGTAATTAAGATATATAATCATAACAAGAACAACTGTATATTTAATGAATACAAGGACCTAAGAACCCTAAAAGGCTAACTTTTCACAAATAAGTCCGGGCACACACTCGTCACCTCGTGCACACGGGCTACAATCAACATAGAAGACTCAAATCCTAAGGGGGAAATCCCCCACACAAGGTTAGGCCAGATACTTACCTCGAACCAAGCTCAAACAGTCCGTAAGAATGTCCTTTCCTCAATTATCCGACTCCAAATGGCCCAAATCTGACCAAACATAATTGCATAACATGATTACAATAATAATAAACTTATCAAATCAATGAAATCAGTATTTAATAAAAATTCCGAAATTCGCCCTAAAAGTCGACCCGGGCCCACGTCTGGGAAATGGGTAAAAATTGTAAAATATGAACACCCATTCACTCACGAGTCCAACCATATAAGAATTACTCAAATCCGAACACAAATTTCATTTCAAAACTCGAAATCTTTATTGAAGATGTTCTTCCAATTTTTCCCAATTTCAACCCCAAAAATCCGAAACTAAATGGAGAAAACAACTATGGATTAATGGAAAATAACCAAAAATGAGTTAGGAATCATTACCCCAAATTTCCCTTCAGAAACACCCTCGAGAAATCGCCAAATTCCGAGCTCTCAAGTCCAAAAATGAAAAATTAAACCAAACCCTCGGATTTCTCTTTTCTGCCCAGGCGTGACCGCACCTGCGCATAATTAGCCACATCTGCGCGACCGTAGGTGCGCATGTCCAACCACACCTACGCTTCCTCTCGCTTCTGCGCGCCAAAAATCCGCTTTTGTGGAGCTGCTGATGCGCACAATTTCTCCGCACCTGCGGAGTTGTTGAGTCCAGCATTTCTCGCACATGCGCCTCAATCTTCGCATCTGCGGGCATCGCAGATGCGGAATTGTTCCTCGCACTTGTGACCCCTGGCACTCCTCTATTTTTTCGCTTCTGCGCTTGCCTCTCCGCATGTGCGCTCTCACACCTGCGGTCTCTTCTTCGCAGGTGCGAAAATATCAGAAGCCTGAAGACTAAGCAGTAACACAAATCAAACTTTTAATCCGTTAAGCACCCGAAACTCACCCGAGGCCTCCGGGACCTTAACCAAACATACCAACCAATCCTAATACACCATACGAACTTAGTCGAGCCTTAAAGTCACATCAAACAATATCGAAACCATGAATCGCACCATGAATCGAACTTATAAATTTCAAAACTTTCAACTTCTAAAACTCGTGCCAAAACTTATCAAATCAACCCGGAATGACGTCAAATTTTGCAGGCAAGTCCCAAATAACATAACGGAGTTGTTCCAACTCTCGGAATCGCATTCCGACCCCGATATCAAAAAGTCCACTTCCTATCCAAATCTCCAAAAATTTGACTTTCGCCATTTAAAGCCTAAATCAACTATAGACCTCAGATTTACAGTCCGGACACGCTCCTAAGTCAAAAATCACCCAACGGAGCTAATGGAACTGACGGAACTCCATTCCGGAGTCGTCTTCACATGGTTCCGACTACGGTCAAAATCCTAAGACTTAAGCTTTTGTTTTAGGGACTAAGTATCCCAAATCACTCTGAATCATCTGGTAACTGAATTCAACCAGGCACGCAAGTCAATACACATAATATGAAGCTGCTCAGGGCCTTATGCCGCCGGACAGGACTTAAATTCTAGAAATGACCGGCCGGATCGTTACAATTTACCAATCAGAACGAGACTATCCGTACTCTGCTAAATGGCCGTAGATGTAGGACCTTAAGCGAGTTTAGATGGTATAAAGATACGTTTATGAGTAGAGTAATGGAATTACCCCAAAATAAGTATGAACATTGGAAAGCTAAGTTTATAGATGGCCTTCCCTCCTTATTTGCTGAAAGAGTTAGAAAAACTCTAAGGGGTAGCTATGGTGAAATTCCGTACAAAGATTATACCTATGAAAAATTGATAGGAATATGCACACAAGAAGGATTAAACTTGTGCAATGAGTTAAAATTGTTCAGACAGCTTAAGATGGATAAGGTTAAGGAGAAAAACCAGTTAGGAGACTTTTGCACCCAGTTCGGTTTACCCGAGACTTCTATTCATAAGAAGAAGAAACACAAGTATCATAGATACCCTAACTCAGACAGTCCTTATAAGAAAAAGAGATCAAGATATAGGTCCAAAGAAGAGCGTGATGCTAAGAAAGCCCATCGCAAGTCTACTAGATTTACGAAAAATAGGTCCAAGCGTGATCTTGCTGATATTAGGTGTTATAAATGTGGAAAATTTGGCCATATAGCTCCAAATTGTAAGCTTCAAAAGCTGAAAACCTTAGAACTAGACGAAGAGTTACGTGATAAGGTTTATGGTTTGTTATACACCTCTGGATCAGAATCTGATTATTATTATTCTGAGTCAGAATCTGAAATTGAAGTAGATTTACTTGATTTATCTAATAGTGATAAAAATATTGATAATACTTGTACAGCTTGCAGAGGTAATACATGTACATGTGATGATGATGAATTTTATAAATTGCAATCTCAGTTCCATGATTTGAACATGAAAACTATTACATCTGATAATGTAATAGAACTTTTAAAAGAAGTTACTGATGATAAACTTCGTGAAAAAATTATAAATTTGGTTGCAAGTACTAGTTCAAGTTCTTCAAAACCTCTTGAAAACTCAAAAAAAGAATTTGAATATTCTGCTCCTTATTCTTTATTAGAGGTTAATAACCGTCTTTTAAATAAAAGTACAACTCCAGCAAGAAATTCTTCTTTCAATGATTTAAAGGTTGAAATTGAAAACTTGAAAAGAGAGATCAAATCTCTTAAACAAAATCAAATGATTTGTGATCATAGGATTAATTAGATTGAGAAAATCATTTCTCCAGCTGAGAAATCTGATGATAAAAACAAAGGTATTTCTGAAAATGATATTGAAGAAAAACCTATTAAAATTGATTCTCAACATGATATGTTTTTGGGAATGATGCAAATTGTTACTTCTCATAGATGGTATATTAAATGTACTATTCTAATTGATAATACTTTTTCTATCACAAATATTGCTATGATTAATAGTGGAGCTGATGTTAGCTGTATTCAAGAAGGTTTAGTACGTACTAAATATTTTCAAAAAACTACTCATATGGTAAAGTCTGCTTCAGGACATGCTTTAGACATAGAGTATAAATTACCTAATACTGGTATTTGTCAGAATAGAGTCTGCATTCCTCACTTCTTTTTCTTGATTAAAATCAGTTATACCCTCCAATTATACTTGAAACACCTTTTATTAATGCTATTTATCCTTTTAATAGCATAAACTCAAAAGGTTTTACAGCTACTTATAAGAATAAAAAGATTAGTTACACTTTTGTTACAGATCTAGTAACTAGAGATATAAATGTTTTAATTGATATGAAGCAAAGACATATTGATTCATTACAATTAGAATTATTCAGTATGAATATATTTGATACTTTGAATTCTACAAAAGTGCAGGAAAAGATTAAATTGATTTCCGAAAATATTGCTATTGATATTTGTGTTGAGCATCCCAGTGCTTTTTGGAATAGAAAAAAGCATATTGTCTCTCTTCCATATGAAGATAATTTCTCTGAAGATGATATTCCTACAAAATCTCGACCTTGTCAGATGAACGCCGAATTAGTAGAATTCTGCAAAAAAGAGATTGATAACTTATTACAAAAGGGTTTGATCAAACCCTCAAAATCCCCTTGGTCTTGCACAACTTTTTATGTTAATAATGCTGCTAAAAAAGAACGTGGTATTCCTAGATTGGTTATTAATTATAAACCGTTAAATAAGTTTTTAAAATGGATAATATATCCAATTCCCAATAAAAAGAATTTATTGTCAAGATTATATGATGCCAATATATTTTCTAAGTTTGATTTAAAATCTGGTTATTGGAAAATTCAAATATTTAAAGAGCATACTTATAGAACTGCTTTTAATGTTCCATTTGGGCAATATGAATGGAATGTTATGCCTTTTGGTTTAAAGAATGCCCCTTCTGAATTTCAAAAAATCATGAATGATATATTTAATCCAGATCTGGATTTTATCATTGTTTATATTGATGGCATTTTGATATTCTCCAAAACATTTGAAATGCATATTAAGCATTTAGATATTTTTAAAAGAATTGTTATACAAAATGGTTTGGTTATTTCAAAACAAAAAATGAGTTTATTCCAAACTAATATTCGATTTTTAGGACATTATATCTGTCAAGGAAAAATAACTCCGATTCAAAGATCTATTGATTTTGCTTCAAAATTTCCCGATATTATTACTGATAGAACTCAGTTACAAAGATTTTTGGGAAGTTTAAATTATATATCACCTTTTTATAAAGATTTGACTCGTGATTTAGCTCCCTTATATGATAGGCTAAAAAAGGATTATAAAAACCCTTGGACTGATAGTCATACTATTTTAGTTAAAAAATATTAAGCAACGTGTTAAATCTTTACCTTGTTTAACCCTTGCTAATCCTACATGGCAAAAGATTGTCGAGACAAATGCGTCTAACATTGGTTACGGAGGGATTTTGAAACAGATAAATCCAAATAATAATCATGAATACTTGATTAGATTTTACTCCGGAAAATGGTCTGTAGCCTAGAAAAAATACGCTACAGCGGCTTATGAAATGTTAACCATAGTTAAATCTGTTTTAAAATTCCAAGATGATTTATACAATCAAAATTTTTTGATAAAAACTGATGCACAATCTGTTAAATATATGTTTAACAAAGATTTTAAATATGATGCCTCAAAAATGATATTTGCAAGATGGCAGGCTCAATTAGCCCCCTTTGATTTCGAAATTCAATACAAAAAGGGAATTGATAATTCTCTGCCAGATTTCTTATATCGTGAATATTTGCAAGATGGAACCCCGATGGGGCAGAGGTAGAGGTAGAGGAAGGGGAAGATCATCCCCACATTCCCAAGGAAGGACATCGCCTTCAGGATCGTCATACGGATCCACATCAAACTCCCTAGTTATACAAATTGGAAGAAGAAATAGAGAATTCTAGGAAGAAATATATCTGATCAATCTTTTCTAAGTAACAGATATGATCTGTGTGGTATAACTCATTTAGAACTGGTGAAACTTTCATCCATTCTTTGTATAACATAAGAAATGGCTCGGGTAATATCTTTACTGTCGGACCGTGGTATGACCACCAGTTTAAAAACCAATTAGGAATAGGTTTTGCAAATATCTTTGCACACACTTTTATGAACCAAGTGTGCTTATGTTTATCATTATTGTAATAGAGCACTTTATCAAAGGCCTGGATATAATCCCAATAGGTAAAATTCATACGGGACTTGTTAAGGCTTATCTGCCTTTCTTTCATTGTGGATATTCCCTAGTCTTCAACGGATATAATCTGTTTGATGATGATTTTCGAGAAGTTATAAACATTCTCGTATGTGCTATAACCAGAAAAGTGCTGAAATTCTGCACTGCCTGTACTTGTGAGAATAGTTTCATAATAAGAACGGGTTTTGTATGACTCACCCGGATAATATAATCTATTTATCAAGTATCTCTGGAATATCTTCCAGGGTTCATCTTTTCTTTGTATCTCAGAATTCTCCAAAAGAAATATCATTTCTTTTTTAGGCAATTTTTCATAGGACTTGATAAGATCATTATCCCCTTTTGTAATTGAAGTAAAAGTATCACTTTGCTTTTGAGCAGTCAAATATGCCTGTAAATGTGCGTATAACGAACAAATGGACTCCGGAAGTAGGATTCACCGAGGAACAAATTCCTTATTTATACAGAACGTTTTATAATAATTTCTAGGATAAACTGATGAAAAGGGATCCCAAAACAAAGATGTTATACGGTCAAGAACTCTTGGATTCCATTAAAATAAAAATCCAAGAATATTCCAGCAACCCTCAGAAAGAGAAAATTGACGATAGCTCAGTGCGGCACATTGCCAGAAAGATCTCCTTTCAAGAAGGAGATAAAGAAGAAATGATTAATGACTATTTGGAAGAAGTAAAAAGAAATTTGCTTCGTTCTATCAATCAATATGAGAAATCAGACACTTCAATGCAAAGTGAGACCAGCAACGATGATATCGCAGATGACTCTCAACCTATTGAATCAGAGAAGATATTATCTGATGAAGCCTTACAAGATGCGGAAGAATTCCTCCGCAAAATGAAAGAATTAGAAAAACGACCAGCACAGTGAAGCCGTCGGACCCCACAGCACAGTGAAACCGCCGGACCCAGTCGCTGGACCCCATTCAATAGTAGATAGACTGTTTCAACGGTAGAAACGTTGTTCATCAACAGTAGAAACACTGTTTTATACAGTATAAACACTGTACAAGGGACCCAGTGGGACCCTTTTTACTGTTTAAATATTCTTTTTCTTTTTCTATTTATAGGTTCATTCATTCAGAGAGAAGGAGGAGCAAAACAAACTCTCTCTCTCTTATATCTCTCTCTCTCTCTATTGTAAGTTTTTAAGTACTACTTTGTAATCGAAGAGCAAGTAAATAAAATCTCAAGTTCTTCGTATTCAGGCCTTGCATCCCGGCCTCATAAGGTATTTATTCTTACTTAAAGTATTTCTTCTAGTCTCTCCTCTCTGGCCGTGACTATGTCCGGCTAAGAGACTTCATATCTATGTTGAATATCTAACTTCTCTTCTATATAAATAATGAAAGACCTGGCCTCTATCAAAATATAAATGAATTTTATATATAGTTTCTTGACTTGGTTTCGAGATGGTGGTACAGTCTAATATAGCACTACTCTTATTAGCTTTGCCTTAGTGGCTCTGTCTAGCCAGCCGTGAACCTTAGCCCGTTAAATGAATTTGAAAAGGACATCTTCTTTCACAGTTAGAACTGCTAGATACATGGGCTCAATGAGAATATGTATTATATTAAGACAGGCCTTGCTTGAGTAAAAGGTTGAACCTTCCATACAGTCATCAAAATATATAAAAAAATTCTTATATATTTTGACTCTTATCTTTATTTTGGAAGATAAATTTAACAAAGATAAGAGTCGAAATGTAACGACCCGGCCGGTCGTTTCGAGAGTTATAACCCTGTTTTCCCCATTCCTACTTATTTTTGTGTTATTCAGCTATATTATGTTATATCGGGTTAGTTGGTTCGAGTCCGGAAGGAACTCGGGGTGAAATGAGACACTTAGTCTCATAATTGAAAATTTTAAGTTAGAAAAGTGGATCGGATATGGACCTATATGTAAACGACCTCGGATTTGAATTTTGATGATTCCAATATCTCTGTATGGTGATTTTGGGCTTAGGAGCGTGACCAGAATATTATTCGGAAGTCCGTAGAGGAATTAGGCTTGAAATGTCGAAAGTTTTTTTTTTGAAAAGTTTGACCGGGGTTGACTTTTTGATATCAGGGTTGGAATCTGATTCTAAAAATTGGAATACCTCTGTTATGTCATTTCGGACTTGTGTGCAAAATTTGAGGTCAATCGGACGTGATTTGATAGGTTCCGGAGTTGTTTGTAGAAATTAGAAATTTCAAAGTTCATTAGGCTTGAATTGGGGTGTAATTCATGGTTTTAGCATTCTTTGAGGTGATTTGAGGATTCGACTAAGTTTGAATGATGTTTTAGGACTTGTTGGTATATTTGGTTGAGGTCCCGAGGGCCTCGGGTGAGTTTCGGATGGTTAACAGATCAAAAATTAAACTAGAACAGCTGCTGCAATTTCCTTCTGTTGGAAATTGCTTCTGCCCAGAAATCGAGCTCAGGGTCGAGGGCCACGATCGAAGCCCAGATCGAGCTCAAGGTCGAGGGCCACGATCGAACCCATGATCGAGCACAGAGTCGAGGGCCACGATCGAAGGCACGATCGAGCTCAGGGTCGAGGGCCACGATCGAAGCCCAGATCGAGCACAGAGTCGAGGGCCACGATTGAAGGCACGATCGAGCTCCGGATCGAGAACTAGGATCGAGGGGCAGGAAAGAGGACCAGGATCGAGGACCTCGATTGAATGCCAAGATCGAGGCAGAACCGAGGATGTCTGGGCAGAATTATAAAAACAGGGACTTCGTCCCATTTGCCATTTTTGACAAATTGGAGCTTGGGGAGAGGCGATTTTTGATATATTTTCAAGGAAAACTTGAGGTAAGTCCCTTGTGATCATTTCTACTCCATAATATTGAATTATCATCGAGTAATCCGACTAGATTACATGATTTTTAGGCGTAAATCAGAGATTGAAACTTAGAAATTTGGAAATTAGATTTGTAGATTTGAGGGTCGAGTTGAGGTCGGATTTTGGTAAAATTGGTATGGGTAGACTCGTGGTTGAATGGGCTTCCGGATTTTGTAACTTTTGTCGGGTTCCGAGATGTAGGCCCCACAGGCAAATTTTGAGCCAATTTCGGGTTTTGGTCTAATTTTGAAGCTTTTCTTGTGGAATTCATTCCATTAGCGTATATTGATGGTATTATACTGATTGTGAATAGATTTGGAGCATTTGGAGGCCGAGTCCAGAGGCAAGAGCATTGCGGGGTAGAGATTTGACCGGTTTGAGGTAAGTAACGATTGTAAATCTAGTCCTGAGGGTATGAAACCCCGGATTTTGTATCATTCTACAATTTTTAGTGACGCACATGCTAGGTGACGGGCGTGTGGGCGTGCACTATTGGGGATTTGTGACTTGGTCCGCTCCGTAGCAACTGTAAAGTTGCATACTTTGTTGAAACCATTGATTCTTATATGATTTAGAAAGATTTTATGTAAATTGGGCTGAATGCCATGTTTGGGCCTTCCGCCAATGCTGTTTGGACCCTTAGGGGCTGTTTCGTATCATCCTCTCACTGTTTTCGATTGAAAAATCTATACTCAGTCATGTTTATACTTGTTTACTGCATAACTCAGTTTCATGACTCTATTTGATGCATATAAATGTTTTGGGCTGAATGCCCTGTTTTACTGAAATGCCCGAGTGGCTTGATTTGTGAGGACGAGTGTGGATCGGGGCTGCCCGCCTGTAGCATACTTGTGACTGAGTGAGGCCGAGGGCTTGATTGGAGAGGATGAGTGTGGATCGGGGCTGCCCGCCTGCAGCATACTTTATTATTATCGCACGTGAGTTGTCCGTGCAGATTATAGCGCTTGGGCTGAAGGAGCCCCTCCGGAGTCTGTACACACCCCCAGTGAGCGCAGGTACCTACTGAGTGCGAGTGCCGAGTGACTAGTGCTGAGTGACTGGGAGGCAAGAGTGATTGTGAGGTATGCCCGAGTGGCAAGAGTGATTGTGAGGTATTCCCGAGTGGCAAGAGTGATTGTGAGGTATGCCCGAGTGGCACGCGTGACTGTGAGGTCTGCCTGAGTGGCTGTTTATGATTTCATCATTTTTGCTCACCTTTTCATTGATCCTTTATTTGAAAAACTATTGGAAAATAAAAATGATTTTTATTGGAACTGGGTTTAAACGAGATGTTTGATTCAAATCTTGATTTTTAAGAGCATGTGGTATTTTACTGAGATTTCCTGATATGAACGTTATATGCTTCATTGCTCGTCACTACTGCTCAGTCTTTATTTATTGTTGTTACTTACTGAGTTGGCAGATCCAAATGTGGCTGGACACGGTAGCGGTTATTGAGTGTTCTGGTTGCAGATTTTCTTGGAGATAGCAAGGTAGCTGTTTGGCGATCGCAGCCCCTGCTCTTCTCCCTCTTATCTTCCTCTAGTAGTATTTAGCTATTCTTCCAGGCTGAGTTAGCCTTGATATTGTTAGACAGATTATAGTAGATGCTCATGACTAGTGACACCCCGATGTCGGGCTTTTCTTTTCCGCACTTCTGTTTTTCTTTGATTTGAACTCTTTAAATGGAGGTTTTTATGTTAAATAACCTTGAAATTATCTTTGAAATGAAAATATCGTTTTGTTTTGGAAATGAGTCGGCTTGCCTAGTTCCACGATAGGCGCCATCACGACAGGGGGTTAGTTTTGGGTCGTGACACTGGGCCCATAGCCTAGGTTACATAGGTCTCACAAGTCATGAGCGGGTTTAGTAGAGCCTTGCGGATCGGTACGGAGACGTCTGTACTTATCTTCAGGAGGCTGCAGAACCTTTAGGAAACTCCATATTCTTGAATTCTTGTCATGCGAATCTATTGATTCTAGTAACTAAACATCTGTTGTTTCATTCTCTCACAGATGGTGAGGACTCGTGCTACCGGTCAGGAGGGCCAGCTACCAGTACCACCAGCCAAGGCCGCGAGAGGCCGAGGCCGTGAAAGAGGCCGTGGTAGGGGCAGAGGTGCAGCCCGTACAGCAGTTGGGGCAGTACCTATAGATCCACCGGTTGTCCCAGATCAGGACCAAGTTCCAGTTGTTGATGCACCAGCTCAGGCACCACATGTGCCTATTGTGATTCCAGGCCTTCAGGAGGCCTTAGCTCAGATTCTGACAGCGTGTACTGGCCTTGCTCAGGCGGTCTCTATTTGGATGGCCACAACCACTTCTCAGGCCAGGAGAGGCACTCAGACTCCCATCGTTCGTACACCCGAGCAGGTTATTCAGGGACTTCAGACACCTGAGGCACCACCAGCCCATCCAGTTGCTGTTGCTCAGGATTATGTGTTTCCTGCTATGCCTGAGGATAATCAGCGTAGGTTAGAGAGGTTTGGGAAACTTCAGCCACCACCTTTCAGTGGCACAGAGAGAGAGGACGCTCAGGACTTTTTGGACAGGTGTCAGAGGATACTCCGTACTGCTGGGGATGCACTCAGATGGTGGGAGATTTATGAGAGGCGTAGGCCTGTTGGCGCAACACCCCTTACTTGGCAGCAGTTCTCCGTGGTCTTTTTGGAGAAGTTCGTGCCTCGATCCCGCAAAGAGGAGCTGCGTAGACAGTTTGAGCGGCTACCAGGGTGATATGTCTGTGACACAGTATGAGATGTGGTTCTCTGAGTTGGCCCGTCATGCTATCTGGTTGGTTCCCACGGACACGGAGAGGATCATGAGATTTATTAATGGTCTCACTTATCAGCTAGAGTTGCTCATGACCAGAGAGAGGGTTTCGGATGCTACCTTTGATGAGGTTGTCGACATTGCTCGGCAGATTGAGATGGTTCACGGTCAAGAGAGGGTTGAGCGGGAGGCCAAGAGGCCTCGTGGTCAGGGTGGATTCAGCGGTGCTCCTTTTGGGGCTCAATTCCAGCACGGTTGAGGTCGTCATTTCAGACAGGCTCAGTCAGCTCGGCCATTTCATCGGGGTGCATCATCTGGCCATGGTTATCACAGTTCTCATCAGGGCTCCTCATCACTTAGTGCCCTTCCAGTTCAGAGTTCGTCCCGTGCTCCACCTGTTCAGGGCTCTTCCATGCCAGGTTCTTCTACCAGTCATCCCGGTGCTAGGGGTTCCCTTCAGTTTCCGCCGCCAGCACCAGGGAGTTGTTTTGAGTGTGGGGAGCTTGGGCATATGTGGAGGAAGTGTCCTCGTCGTCATGGAGGTCTATCTCAGCAGAGGAGTCAGCCTCCGACTACAGCCCCAGCTACCTCACCATCCGCCCAGTCAGCTCGGGGTAGAGGTCAGTCAGCTAGGGGTCGTCCTAGAGGGGGAGGCAGATCAGGGGGTGGTCAGGCCCGTTTCTAGGCTCTCCCTGCCAGTCCAGATGCTTTTGCTTCAGATGCTATGATTACAGGTATTGTCTCAGTATGCCACAGAGATACCTCAGTTTTATTTGACCCTGGTTCCACGTATTCATATGTTTTCTCGTATTTTGCCCATTTTCTAGATATGCCCCGTGAGTCCTTAGTTTCATCTGCACATGTATCTACTCCTATGGACGATACTATTATTGTGGACCGCATATATCAGTCATGTGTGGTGATTATTGGGGGTCTGGAGACCCGAGTAGATCTATTGTTGCTCAGTATGGCTGACTTTGATGTGATATTGGGCATGGATTGGTTATCTCCATGTCATGCTGTTCTAGATTATCACGCTAAGACGGTGACGTTGGCTATGCCGGGAATTCTGAGGGTTGAGTGGAGCGGTTCTATAGATTATGTACCAAGTAGGGTGATTTTATATTTGAAGGCTCATCGCATGGTTGAGAAGGGTTGCCTATCTTATTTGGCTTTTGTGAGGGATGTTAGTGCACAGACTCTTGTCATTTATTCTGTTCCGGTGGTATGTGATTTTCCGGATGTGTTTCCTACAGACCTACCGGGCATGCCGCCTGACAAGGATATTGACTTTGGTATTGGTTTGGTGCCGGGCACTCAGCCCATTTTTATTCTACCGTATCGTATGGCACCGGTAGAGTTGAAGGAATTAAAAGAAAAGCTTCAGGAACTCCTTGATAAGGGGTTTATTCGGCCTAGTGTGTCACCTTGGGGTGCACCGATTCTATTTGTGAAAAAGAAGGATGGTTCCATGAGAATGTGTATTGATTACAAGCAGTTGAACAAGGTCACAGTGAAGAACAAGTATCCTTTGCCTCGTATTGATGATTTATTCGACCAGCTTCAGGGAGCGAGGGTGTTCTCCAAGATTGATTTGAGGTCCGATTATCACCAGCTGAAGATTCGGGATTCAGATATTCTCATGACAGCTTTCAGAACCCGATATGGCCATTATGAGTTTATGGTGATGTCTTTTGGGCTAACCAATGCCCCAGCAGCATTCATGCATCTGATAAACAGTGTATTCCAGCCCTATTTGGACTCATTCATCTTTGTATTCATTGACGACATCCTGGTGTACTCTCGTAGCCAGGAAGTGCACTCTCAGCATTTAAGGGTTGTATTGCAGAGATTGAAGGAGGAGAAGCTTTATGCAAAGTTCTCTAAATGTGAGTTTTGGCTCAGTTCAGTAGCATTCTTGGGGCACGTGGTGTCCAGTGAGGGTATTCAGGTGGATCCAAAGAAGATAGAGGCGGTGAAGAGTTGGCCCATACCGTCCTCAGCCACGGAGATTAGGAGCTTTCTTGGTTTGGTGGGTTACTACCGTCGCTTTGTGGAAGGATTTTCATCTATTGCATTGCCCTTCACCAAATTGACCCAAAAGGGTGCTCCATTCAGGTGGTCGGATGAATGTGAGGAGAGCTTTCAGAAGCTCAAGATTGCTTTGACCACAGCTCCAGTGTTAGTTTTGCCATCAGCTTCAGATTCTTACACCGTGTATTGTGATGCCTTGAGGATAGGCATTGGTTGTGTTTTGATGCAGGAGGGTAGGGTGATTGCCTATGCCTCGCGCCAGTTGAAGACCCATGAGAAGAACTATCCTATCCATGATCTTGAGTTAGCAGCCATTGTTCACCCCTTGAAGATTTGGCGTTATTATTTGTATGGGGTTCATTGTGAGATCTATACTGATCACCGGAGTCTGCAGTATCTGTTAAAGTAGAAGGATCTTAATTTGTGTCAGCGGAGATGGTTGGATCTTCTTAAGGACTATGATATCACTATCTTGTACCATCCGAGGAAGGCCAATGTGGTGGCCGATGCTTTGAGTCGATGGGGCAGAGAGTTTGGGGAGTTTAGCATATCTTCCAGCAGCAGAGAGACCTTTGGCATTGGATGTTCAAGCCTTAGTAGGCCAACTTGTCAGATTGGATATTTTGGAGCCTAGTCGGGTATTGGCTTGTGTGGTCTCCAGGTCTTCTCTTTATGACCGTATCAGGGAGCGTCAGTATGATGACCCTCACTTGCTCGTTCTTCAAGACAGGGTTCAGAGAGGTGATGCTAGGGATGTGACTATTGGTGATGACGGGGTGCTGAGAATGCAGGGCCGGATATGTGTGCCTAATGTAGATGGGCTTCGAGATCTGATTCTTAAAGAGGCCCACAGCTCGCGGTATTCCATCCATTCGGGTGCCGCGAAGATGTACCAGGATTTGAGGCAGCACTATTGGTCGAGGTGGATGAAGAAGGATATAGTTGGGTTTGTGGCTCGGTGTCTAAACTGTTAGCAGGTTAAGTATGAGGATCAGAGACCAGGTGGCTTGCTTCAGAGGTTAGAGATCCCAGAGTGGAAGTGGGAGCGGATCACTATAGACTTTGTAGTTGGGCTCCCACGGACTTCGAGGAAGTTTGACGCTATTTGGGTTATTGTGGATCGGCTGACCAAGTCCGCACACTTCATTCCAATTGGTACTACTTACTCTTCAGAGCGGTTGGCTGAAATTTACATCCGAGAGATCGTTCGCCTGTATGGTGTCCCAGTTTCCATCATTTCAGATAGGGGTACTCAGTTCACATCGCAATTTTGGAGGGCCGTGCAGTGAGAGTTGGGTACTCAGGTTGAGTTAAGCACATCTTTTCACCCTCAGACGGACGGGCAGTCCGAGCGCACTATTCAGATATTGGAGGACATGTTGCGTGCTTGTGTCATTGACTTTGGGGGTTCATGGGACCAGTTTCTACCACTCGCGGAGTTTGCATATAACAACAGTTATCAGTCGAGTATTCAGATGGCTCCGTACGAGGCTTTGTATGGGAGGAGGTGTAGATCTTCGGTTGGATGGTTTGAGCCGGGTGAGGCTAGGCTCTTAGGTACAGACTTGGCGCAGAAGCGAAAGGAAATGCACAGGTGCGCTACCACAGGCGCGAGAATGTGAAGCGCAGATGCGGAAAATGGGAGGCCAGGGCTGGAGCGCAGGCGCGGAGGATTTGGACGCACCTGCGAGCCCGCAGGTGCGGGACCTAGGCATAGATGCAGAGGCTGAGAGTTTAAGTGATTCTAGTAGGTGCGAGGATTTTTGACCGCAGGTGCGGTCCCGCAGGCGCGTGGAATAGGCCGCAGGTGCGAAAGTCTGGGCAGAATGTATAGATAGCACTTCGCGAATTTTAGTTCATTTCCACCATTTTCAAGTCGGTTTTTGGAACCTTTGGAGTGATTTTCGAAAGGTGATTCAAGGGATATCAGTGAGGTAAGTTGCTTGAACCCTAATACTTGTATACATGGTGATTTTCCGTTGTTTAATCATTGTAATTAGCGAAAATGAAGGGTTAGGACTTGGAATGTTTAAGAGTTTAATTTAAGGATTTGAAGGACCAAACAATGTCGGATTTTGATGAATTTGGTATGGTTAGACTCGTGAGTGAATGAGCTTTCTAGTTTTGTAAATTTTGTCAGATTTCGAGATGTGGGCTTGGGGGGCGGGTTTGAGCCAATTTCGGGTATTGTCTAATTTGATAGTTTTTCTTATGGAATTCATTCCACGCATTAGATAAGGTGAAATTGATTCAGGAGTGGCTTCGCACGGTGCAGTCTAGGCAGAAGAGCTACGCGGATAGGAAGGTCCGTGATGTGTCGTTTATGGTTGGGGAGAAGGTTTTGCTGAAGGTATCACCCATGAAGGGTGTTATGAGGTTTGGGAAGAGGGGCAAGTTGAGCCCCCGGTTCATTGGGCCTTTTGAGGTGCTTCAGAGGATAGGAGAGGTGGCTTATAAGCTTGCCTTGCCACCCAGCTTGCCGAGTGTGCATCCAGTGTTTCATGTTTCCATGCTCCGAAAGTATATTGGAGATCCGTCCCATGTTTTGGATTTCAGCACGGTTCAGTTAGAATGTGATATGACTTATGATGTGGAGCCGGTGGCTATTTTGGATCGGCAGGTTCGAAGGTTAAGGTCAAAGGATATAGCTTTAGTGAAGGTGCGATAGAGAGGTCAGCCTGTGGAGGAGGCCACTTGGGAGACCGAGCGGGAGATGCGGAGCAGATATCCACGCCTATTCGAGACTCCAGGTATGTTTCTAGACCCGTTCGAGGACGAAGGATGTTTAAGAGGGGGAGGAAGTAACGACCCGGCCGGTCATTTCGAGAGTTATAACCCTGTTTTCCCCCATTCCTACTTCTTTTTGTGTTATTCAGCTATATTATGTTATATCGGATTAGTTGGTTTGAGTCCGAAAGGAACTCGGGGTGAAATGAGACACTTAGTCTCATAATTGAAAATTTTAAGTTAGAAAAGTGGACCGGATATGGACCTATATGTAAACGACCTCGGATTTGAATTTTGATGATTCCAATAGCTCTGTATGGTGATTTATGGCTTAGGAGTGTGTCCGGAATATTATTTGGAAGTCCGTAGAGGAATTAGGCTTGAAATGCCGAAAGTTTTATTTTTGAAAAGTTTGACCGGGGTTGACTTTTTGATATCAGGGTCGGAATCTGATTCTAAAAATTAGAATACCTCTATTATGTCATTTAGGACTTGTGTGCAAAATTTGAGGTCAATCGGACGTGATTTGATAGGTTCCGGAGTTGTTTGTATAAATTAGAAATTTCAAAGTTCATTAGGCTTGAATTGGGGTGTAATTCATGGTTTTAGCATTGTTTGAGGTGATTTGAGGATTCGACTAAGTTCGTATGATGTTTTAGGACTTGTTGGTATATTTGGTTGAGGTCCCGAGGGCCTCGGGTGAGTTTCGGATGGTTAACAGATCAAAAATTGAACTAGAACAGCTGCTGCAATTTCCTTCTGTTGGAAATTGCTTCTGCGCAGAAATCGAGCCCAGATCGAGCTCAGGGTCGAGGGCCACGATCGAAGCCCAGATCGAGCTCAAGGTCGAGGGCCACGATCGAAGCCATGATCGAGCACAGAGTCGAGGGCCACGATCGAAGGCACGATCGAGCTCAGGGTCGAGGGCCACGATCGAAGCCCAGATCGAGCATAGAGTCGAGGGCCACGATCGAAGGCACGATCGTGCTCCGGATCGAGAACCAGGATCGAGGGGCAGGACCGAGGACCAGGATCGAGGACCTCGATTAAATGCCAAGATCGAGGCAGAACCGAGGATGTCTGAGCAGAATTATAAAAACAGGGACTTCGTCCCATTTGCCATTTTTGACAAATTGGAGCTTGGGGAGAGGCGATTTTTGATATATTTTCAAGGAAAACTTGAGTTAAGTCCCTTGTGATCATTTCTACTCCATAATATTGAATTATCATCGAGTAATCCGACTAGATTACATGATTTTGAGGCGTAAATCAGAGATTGAAACTTAGAAATTTGGAAATTAGATTTGTAGATTTGAGGGTTGAGTTGAGGTCGGATTTTGGTAAAATTGGTATGGGTAGACTCGTGGTTGAATGGGCTTCCGGATTTTGTAACTTTTGTCAGGTTCCGAGACATGGGCTCCACAGATGAATTTTAAGCCAATTTCGGGTTTTGGTCTAATTTTGAAGCTTTTCTTGTGGAATTCATTCCATTAGCGTATATTGATGGTATTACACTGATTGTGAATAGATTTGGAGCATTTGGAGGCCGAGTCCAGAGGCAAGAGCATTGCAGGGTAGAGATTTGACCGGTTTTAGGTAAGTAACGATTGTAAATCTAGTCCTCAGGGTATGAAACCCCGGATTTTGTATCATTCTACTATTTTTAGTGACGCACATGCTAGGTGACGGGCGTGTGGGCGTGCACTGTTGGGGATTTGTGACTTGGTCCGCCCCGTAGCAACTGTAAAGTTGCATACTTTGTTGAAACCATTGATACTTATATGATTTAGAAAGATTTTATGTAAATTAGGCTGAATGCCATGTTTGGGCCTTGCGCCAATGCTGTTTGGACCCTTAAGGGCTATTTCGTATCATCCTCTCACTGTTTTTGATTAAAAAATCTATACTCAGTCATGTTTATACTTGTTTACTGCATAACTCAGTTTCATGACTCTATTTGATGCATATAAATGTTTTGGGCCGAATTTCCTGTTTTACTAAAATGCCCGAGTGGCTTGATTTGTGAGGAAGAGTGTGGATCGGGGCTACCCGCCTGCAGCATACTTGTGACTGAGTGAGGCCGAGGGTCTGATTGGCGAGGATGAGTGTGGATCGGGGCTGCCCGCCTGCAGCATACTTTATTATTATCGTACGTGAGTTGTCCGTGCAGATTATAGTGCTTGAGCTGAAGGAGCCCCTCCGGAGTCTGTACACACCCCCAGTAAGCGCAGGTACCTACTAAGTGCGAGTGCCGAGTGCCGAGTGCTGAGTGACTGGGAGGCAAGAGTGATTGTGAGGTATGCTCGAGTGGCAAGAGTGATTGTGAGGTATTGCCGAGTGGCAAGAGTGATTGTGAGGTATGCCCGAGTGGCACGAGTGACTGTGAGGTCTGCCCGAGTGACTGTTTATGATTTCATCATTTTTGCTCACCTTTGCATTGAGCCTTTGTTTGAAAAACTATTGGAAAATAAAAATGTTTTTTATTGGAACTGGGTTTAAACGAGATGTTTGATTCAAATCCTGATTTTTAAGAGCATGTGGTATTTTACTGAGATTTCCTGATATGAACGTTATATGCTTCATTGCTCGTCACTACTGCTCAGTCTTTATTTACTGTTGTTACTTACTGAGTTGGCATACTCACGTTACTCCCTGCACCTTGTGTGCAGATCCTGGTGTGGCTGGACACGGTAGTGGTTATTGAGTGTTTTGGTTGCAGATTTTCTTGGAGATAGCAAGGTAGCTGTTTGGCGATCGCAGCCCCTGCTCTTTTCCCTCTTATCTTCCTCTAGTAGTATTTAGCTATTTTTCCAGGCTGAGTTAGCCTTGATATTGTTAGACAGATTATAGTAGATGCTCATGGCTAGTGACACCCCGATGTCGGGCTTTTCTTTTCCGCACTTCTGTTTTTCTTTGATTTGAACTCTTTAAATGGAGGTTTTTATGTTAAATAACCTTGAAATTATCTTTGAAATGAAAATATCGTTTGTTTTTGGAAATGAGTCGGCTTGCCTAGTTCCATGATAGGCACCATCATGACAGGGGGTTAGTTTTGGGTCGTGACAAGAAATATATAAGAATTTTTTATATATTTTGATGACTGTATGGAAGGTTCAACCTTTTACTCAAGCAAGGGATCTGTCTTAATATAATACATACTCTCATTGAGCCCATGTATCTAGCAGTTCTAACCGTGAAAGAAGATGCCCTTTTCAACTTCATTTAACGGGCTGAGGTTCACGGCTGGCTAGACGGAGCCACTAAGGCAAAGCCAATAAGAGTAGTGTTATATTAGACTATACCACCATCTCGAAACCAAGTCAAGAAACTATATATAAAATTCATTTATATTTTGATAGAGGCCACATCTTTCATGGTTTATGTAGGAGAGAAGTTAGATATTCAACATAGATATGAAGTCTCTTAGCCGGACATAGTCACGACCAGAGAGGAGAGACTAGAAGAAATACTATAAGTAAGAATAAATACCTTATGAGGCTGGGATGCAAGGCCTGAATACGAAGAACTTGAGATTTTATTTACTTGATCTTTGAATACAAAGTAGTACTTACAAACTTACAATAGAGAGAGAGAGAGAGAGATTTAAGAGAGAGAATTTTTTTGCTCCTCCTTCTCTCTGAATGAATGAACCTATAAATAGAAAATTGTAACGACCCGACCGGTCGTTTTAAGTATTTACGCTCCTTTCAACTATTTGAAGTATTGAATAGCTTCCTACGAGGTATTATGACTTGTGTAAATTATCGGTTTGGTTTTAAGGTGCTTCGGAGTTAGCTTGGAAGAATGAATTTCATGTTGGAAGCTTAAGTTGAAATAGTTGACCGGATGTCGACTTATATGTACACTACATTGGAATAGAGTTTTGATAATTCCAACAGCTCCGTATGGTGACTTTGGACTTAGGAGCGTGTCCGGAAAAGTTTTTGGAGGTACTTAGTGGAATTTGGCTTGAAATGCCGAAAGTTGAATTTTTGGAAAGTTTGACCGGGGAGTTGACTTTTTGATATCGGGGTCCGAATTCAATTCTTTAAATTGGAATAGGTTTGTTATGTCATTTATGACTTGTGTGAAAAATTTGAGGTCAATCGGACTTGATTCGATAGGTTTCGGCATCAAATGTAGAAGTTGGAAATTTCATAAGACTAAAGTTTCAAGTGAGTTCGCACAAGACCCAACTTTGAACAAGAATATCTACATATATATATGGATTTATGTGATGATCTACCTATCAAATGAAATATCTTCGTATCCAGTTTCTAACGCTTCAAACCGTTTAACATTTGGACATTCCTACAAGACGTTATATATTCGAGTCTAGTTTCTAACGCTTCAAACCGTTCGTCATTCGGACATTCCTATAAGAAGTTATGATAATATAGCCAAAGGCTATCCTGTAGCTCGCTACAGAGCTCGCAAGGCCAGGTGTAAGACCAGGCTTTAGCCTGGCGTGGCCAGGTGTAATACCAGGCTTTAGCCTGGCGTGGCCAGGTGTAATACCAGGCTTTAGCCTGGCGAGGCCAGCCGAAAGCCAGGCTTAACCAGGCTTTAGCCTGGCGAGGCCAGGCCTATCGCGTGCTAAGGCCAGGCTTTAGCTTGGCGAGGCCAGGTCTGTAGCCTGGTCCGGAATGTTTGGAGTATCCATTCTTCTATTGTTATAACCCAACCCAACTTCGATAAATAAGCCTTGAAGCTCATTTTTGAGCAAAAATCTGATATTTTTAGAGAGAAGGGAGAGTGTTCTAGAGAGAGGAAGAAGCTCAACAACTTTGTTCATCAAGATCTTGTTCAAGCTTTGAAATCCAACAAGGAAATATCACAAGATCTTCACCCAAGAGGAAAGGTTCTAACCCCTAGTCTTCAATTTCGAGTTTGGGTAAAGATGGGTGATTAAGAGTATGATTCTTGGATGTAATAGTATAATTTATACATATCAATAAGGATTATGGAAAGATTGTTGAGTTCAAATGGGTATAGATTGGGTTGAAAATGGTAGAAATCTTCAAAGACTTTAATTGAAGGTTTGAGGGTCGAGTTGATGTCGGAATTTGGTAAAATTTGTATGGTTGGACTCGTGGTTGAATGGGCGTTCATATTTTGTAACTTTTGTCGGGTTTCGAGATGTGGGACCCACAAGCGATGTTTGAGTTAATTTTGGATTTTATTGGAAAAAATTAGTATTTCCTTATGGAATTAATTACAATAATTGGTATTGATTGAATTGAATTATTTATGACCATATTCGAGGCGTTGGAGACCAATTCACGATGAAAGGAAATTTCGGAATAAGAATTTTACGGGTTGAGGTGAGTAACAGTTTTAAATCTGGTCCTGAGGGTATGAAACCCCGGATTTTGGTATCATGTGATTATTTTTGGAGGTGACGCACATGCTAGGTGATGGGCGTGTGGGTGTGGACCGAGGGGATTGTGACTTGGTTCATCCCGTAGCAACTATAAAGTTGAATATTTTATGGAAATTATATGATACTTATATGTTTTAGAAAGAATTTCTGTAAATTGGGCTGAATGCCATGTTTGGGCCTTGCACCAGTGTTGTTTGGACCCTTAGGGGATTTTTTCTTACTATCCTCTCATTGTTTTCGATTGAAAATCTATACTCAGTCATGTTTATACTTGTTTACCGCATAACTCAGTTTTTGTGACTCTAATTTTGATGCATATAAATGTTTTGGGCCGAATGCCCTGTTTTACTGAAATGCCCAAGTGGCTTGAGAGGTTTATGACTGAGTGAAGCCGAGGGCCTGATTGTGAGGATATTTTTGGGATTGGGCTGCACGCCGTAGCAGGCCATGTTGGCTTTATATATATTATATTATTGCACATGATTTGGCCGTGCAGATCTATATATTATACTATTGCACGTGAGTTGGCCGTGCGGATCCAGATATTATTATAGCAAGTGAGTTGGTCGTGTGGATCACGATATTATTATTGCACGTGAGTTGGCCGTGCAGCACGTGAGTTGGCCGTGCGGATCCTTATATTATTATTGCACGTGAGTTGGCCGTGCGGATCCAGATATTATTATTGCACGTGAGTTGGCCGTGCAGATCCTTATATTATTATTGCATGTGAGTTGGCCATGCAGCACGTGAGTTGGCCGTGCGGATCCTGATATTTATATTATGGCACGTGAGTTGTCCGTGCAGCACGTGAGTTGTCCATGCTTATAGCGTTTGGGCTATAGGAGCCCCTCATGAGTCTGTACACCCCCAGTGAGCGCGGGTACCCATTGAGTGAGGGCTGGGAGCCCAGTGAGAGATTGTTGTTCTGAGAGGTTGTACTTAAATTCCATTTGTTGTTGCATTTAGTTGCTATCTGTCATTGTTGTGAAATCTCTGAAAGATTGTTGATATACGGATTACATGAACAGGAACTGTATAAAAATTGATTTGACATTAAACTGCCAGATTTGATAGCATATCTGTTCTTTGCTGGGGTTACTGGAAATGAACCATAACTGTGTAGCTCGTTACTATCCTCAGTTCCTTATTTATTATTGTTACTTGCTGAGTTGGTTGCACTCATACTATACCCTACACTTCGTGTGCAGATCCAGGTGTTCCCAGACATAGCGGGTGTTGATTCTTCCGTACAGCTGATTTTTTGGAGATTTAGAGGTAGCTGCCATGTTTCGCAAACCTTGTCTCTCCTTCCCTATCTCTGTATTACTATAATTTTTGGTCTTAGACTATTGTAGACCGTACTTTCCTAGATTTGTATTCATATTAGATTCTCATGTACTCAGTGACACCAGGTTTTGGGGAGTGTTCGTATTTGTATTTGGGAGATTTTGTATTGTATTTAAATATTATATTCTGAAACTTAAAAGAAATTGTGGTTTAGTGACATTAACGGCTTGCCTAGTATCGAGATAGGCGCCATCACGACGGGTGAGATTTTGGGTCGTGACAAGTTGGTATCATAGCTCTAGGTAACATAGGTCTCACGAGTCATGAGCAGGTTTAGTAGAGTCTTGTGGATCGGTACGGAGACGTCTGTACTTATCTTCGAGAGGCTGTCGAACCCGTAGGAAAATTTCACTTTCTTGTATTCTATCATGCGGAATTGATTTATCTTGAAACATAACTCTTTGAATTCCTTCCACGCATTTGTATGCGCACATGAGCGCTCGATATCAGCTGTGGATCACGGCTTGTTATTTCATGAACGAGGTTCGAAATGTGTATTCTGTGTTTTGTTGATGGGCCAGTCTGGAGGACTTGAGGCCAGGATTAGACCGCAGCTTAGGCTCGGTAGTTTTAGTTGTATGAACTTGTACAACTTGACTCATATGTCCGGTGGTAGTGTCCCTATGAGTGGAATTTGTAGCTCGATGAATGGCTGGATGACCAGATGATGATTTTTTTTGTGACCGCGGGATGTATTCAGATGGTTAAGGGATTTAAAAAGAGACTATTGGGTATTTGATTTCTGTCTCGATTTGACATAGAGTCTCGAGTTATGAATGTGTTGAAGAATATTTTATGTGGTGTAATTGTGGAACAAATTGAATTTTCATGTCTTGTTGATGAGTTCAAACTCATGAAGGTTAAGTGATTACGTAGGAGTTGTGGGAGTAAAAAGGGTATAGAAAGATGCCAGTTTGAGGCTAAACATGCGGGGTATCACCTGCAGAATAAACTACAGAGGTGTGATCTTTATAATGTTGTGTGGAGAATCTTCTTTTCTACCAGTAGGGTAGATGTATTGGGATTTGAATTTGAATCTGGTTGAGAAAGTTGACTTGACTGTCACGAGAATAAATGCGAACATAGCGGATACTTGAGGTAATTATGGTTGGTGTGTCTTGATCTTGAGAAGAATTTTCATTGAACTGATTGTAGTATTATGGCAGTAATAAAGTATGGGTATTGTGAGTTATGAAGTGTTTTAATCTATAGCTTTGAGCCAAGTGGGGGAGCCTTCTATTGACAATTCAATTCATGGTTATGTGTCAAATATTTTTTGTTTTGGTCTGAAGTATACTTGGGAATCGGTGATGACTTGCAGAGGTGGAGTTCGAGGATGAGTTGAGTAAGGAAATTTCTAGATACGGGTTATATTGCGCTTTATAAGTATATAAAAAATCGTGGGATGATTGAGTTGTTATTTGTGAATGATGTAGTGCGCACGGAGTATGAATCTGATAGGTGGTATTAAAGTAGAGTTACTCCTTTGAGTGTTGTTGTGCTAATGGGGAACGTGTCTTTTGGCCCATTTGGGCGGTGTAATGTGGATTTGAACAAAGGGGGTGACTCTCGAGAAAGTTTCAATGGATTCAAGATTAATATGTAACAATTGAGAATTTTTGGCGGATTTGTTTATGGCTAAAATATGAGATTTAAGTTGGATGGTGTAGAGACTTGTGCCATTTTTGTATATCATTAGGGATTTTATATTTCGGTATCAGGAAGGTGAACGAAATGGCCTTAGACTCAAATAAGGTATTTTCAGAGTGGGTGTTTCGATTTTGGTATTTATAAGGGTAATTATGATGTGGAGAGACTCTACAGATGTTTTGGTGGCAATATTCTTGGGTTTTGGTGATCTACGTGGTTTGGTCGAGTTAGAGGAATTTAGTTCTAATAGCTTACTTATGTGCAGATGGATTTCAAAGTGTTTTTGACGGTTTGAACCAGATATTCTCTACCGGTGTGGGAAACATATTGTATATTATGATTTCCTCCTGGAAGGAAGCGAGAGAAGGGTTTCTAACTAACTGGGTATGTAATTTGCCGGTGACTCAGAGTTGATAATGAGATTCTTATGCCTTTCACATGGTAGATGTGGTGTGTTGTTCGGGATTTAGATTCACACGCATAAGGTGGCAGTTCATTCTTGAAAGAAAGATCACGAATTTTTGACAGAATGGTCAGTTTCAAATATTTACAGGAATGTTATAATTGCCCGAGGATCCCTGAGAAGGGTGTGCATTTCAGAAGGCGCGTTATGTTTTGACTTACGGATGTTCATCGATATTGCAGTACCCACCTGGGTTATAGACTGCTAATATTCAAATTATTTCTATGTGGCACGAAAGTATTCGTCATGGGAAGATCGTAAAAAGAAGATGTGTTAGTCATTCTAGTGCTGGAGTTGGGATCAGTTACGGTGATTCATGTGTTTGATGAATTTGGGGACTGGCAGTTCTCAGAAGTATATTATTTCAGGTTGCGGCCTGTTTGAGGTGAGTATTTTAATTTTTACACAGTGGAGGCACTAGTTGCGTTAATTAATTGCGATAGCTACACGCTATAAGTGTGCATATATGCGGGGTTTGAGCCAATGTGCGGGCATCAGGGCAAGTACTCATACTCGAAAGAATGCTTAGGCTATGATATGCCTAGAGTTGACTGTTGACCGTAAAGTTATAACCTTTCTCGTGTTCGTACGTTTGTTGAGAACTATCTGGGTTACATTTGAGGTTTAAAAGAGGTTAATTCCCCTGAATAAATGGGTAGTTACTATTTTTGCGTTAACATGCCAATTTGAAGTGTAACACCAGACTTTGCACATGCTTACGCTATGGTGCGTTATTTATACCAGTCCAGGAGCATGTGAATCTTATTTCATGTATCGCATACATGTGTCCTTATTTGATTGCTCCTCTATGATATGCTTGGACTGAAGGCATGTGACCATGCCTGGCGGATTACATTATTGATACGATAGCACGTGAGTTTTCTGTGCGAGTGATATTAATATGAGCTCTAAAAGAGCTGGTTACTGTTATTAAACTTGTGTGTATCGGTTGTACAATATATAATGAGATTATAGCATTACATTGGTGGTGGTTCTTGTTGAACTTACAATACGGTTCTCTACTTTGAGACATTTTCCATTTTTGGGTACAAAGTTGTGCAGTTGTGGATTGAGTTGTATTGGTGTGGCATGTCAATCGGATAGTTGTGTTTAATAATATAATGTCATTGGACCAAGAATGGATACTATCAGGTTGGATTCCGATACATTGGGAGGAACATATTGAAGGTTGGCATAGAAAGTGATTTTATCTGGGACTATGGTTATGGCTGGATACAGTTTGTTCATACTTATACAGTGTGTAGATGTGAGATTTGGGTAATGAAAAGAATTCTGGATGTTAGAAATTTGGCTCCATGGTTTTTGGGGTAAGGGTAAATTAATGATTTTCAGTTATGTTGTGTGGTCAGGCCTATAGAATAGGGTGACGTGAGATTACCCGCGGGTACGTGCGTGGTAAGATGGAATAGTGATGTGGTGGCTTGGAAACAACTCTTAGCACGTTCGAGGACCAACGTATGTTTAAGTGGGGGAGATTTTAACGACCCGACCGATCGTTTTAGGCATTTACGCTCCTTTCAACTATTTGAAGTATTGAATAGCTTCCTACGAGGTATTATGACTTGTGTAAATTATCGGTTTGGTTTTAAGGAACTTCAGAGTTAGCTTGGAAGAATGAATTTCATGTTGGAAGCTTAAGTTGAAATAGCTGACTGGATGTCGACTTATGTGTAAACTACATTGGAATGGAGTTTTGATAACTCCAATAGCTCCGTATGGTGACATTGGACTTAGGAGCATGTCCGGATAAGTTTTTGGAGGTACTTAGTGGAATTTGGCTTGAAATGCCGAAAGTTAAATTTTTGGAAAGTTTGACCGGGGGGTTGACTTTTTGATATCGGGGTCGGAATTCAATTTTGTAAATTGGAATAGGTCTGTTATGTCATTTATGACTTGTGTGCAAAATTTGAGGTCAATCGGACTTGATTCGATAGGTTTCGACATCAAATGTAGAAGTTGGAAATTTCATAAGACTAAAGTTTCAAGTGAGTTCGCATAAGACCTAACTTTGAACGAGAATATCTATATATATATATATATATATATATATATATATATATATATATATATATATATATATATATGGATTTATGTGATGATCTACATATCAAATGAAAGATCTTTGAATCTAGTTTCTAACGCTTCAAAGCATTCATCATTCGGACATTCCACAAGAAGTTATGATCAAATATCCAAAGGCTGTCCTGTAGCTCGCTACAGAGCTCGCAAGGCCAGGTGTAAGACCAGGCTTTAGCCTGGTGAGGCCAAGTGTAATACCGGTCTTTAGCTTGGCGAGGCCAGGTGTAATACCAGGCTTTAGCCTGGCGAGGCCATCCAAAAGCCAGGCTTAACCAGGCTTTAGCCTGGCGAGGCCAGGCCTATCGCGCGCTAAGGCCAGGCTTTAGCCTGGCGAGGCCAGGTCTGTAGCCTGGTCCGAAATGTTTGAAGTATCCATTTTTCTATTGTTATAACCCGACCCAACTTCGATAAATAAGCCTTGAAGCTCATTTTGGAGCAAAAATCTGATATTTTTATAGAGAAGGGAGAGTGTTCTAGAGAGAGGAAGAAGCTCAAGAACTTTGTTCATCAAGATCTTGTTCAAGCTTTGAAGTCCAACAAGGAAATATCACAAGATCTTCACCCAAGAGGTAAGGTTCTAACCCCTAGTCTTCAATTTCGAGTTTGGAAAAAAGATGGGTGATTAAGAGTATGATTCTTGGGTGTAATAGTATCATTTATACATATCAATAAGGATTATGGAAAGATTGTTGAGTTCAAATGGGTATAGATTGGGTTGAAAATGGTAGAAATCTTTAAAGACTTTAATTGAAGGTTTGAGGGTCGAGTTGATGTCGGAATTTAGTAAAATTTTTATGGTTGGACTCGTGGTTGGATGGGCGTTCATATTTTGTAACTTTTGTCGGGTTCCGAGATGTGGGACACACGGACGATTTTTGAGTTAATTTCGGATTTTATTGGAAAAAATTAGTATTTCCTTATGGAATTAATTACAATAATTGGTATTGATTTAATTGAATTATTTATGACTAGATTCGAGGCGTTGGAGACCAATTCACGAGGAAAGGAAATTTCGGAATAAGAATTTTATGGGTTGAGGTAAGTAACAGTTTTAAATCTGGTCCTGAGGGTATGAAACCCCGAATTTTGGTATCATGTGATTATTTTTGGAGGTGACGCACATGCTAAGTGACGGGCGCGTGGGCGTGCACCGAGGGGATTGTTACTTGGTCCGTCCCGTAGCAACTATAAAGTTGAATATTTTATGGAAATTATATGATACTTATATATTTTAGAAAGAATTTCTGTAAATTGGGTTGAATGCCACGTTTGGGCCTTGCGCTAGTGTTGTTTGGACCCTTAGGGGATTTTTTCTTACTATCCTCTCATTGTTTTCGATTGAAAATCTATACTCGGTCATGTTTATACTTGTTTACCGCATAACTCAGTTTTTGTGACTCTAATTTTGATGCATATAAATGTTTTGGGCCGAATGCCCTGTTTTACTGAAATGCCCGAGTGGCTTGAGAGGTTTATGACTGAGTGAGGCCGAGGGCCTGATTGTGAGGATATTTTTGGGATCGAGCTGCACGCCGAAGCCGGCCATGTTGGCTTTATATATATATTATATTATTACACGTGAGTTTGCCATGCAGATCTATATATTATACTATTGCACGTGAGTTGGTCGTGCGGATCTAGATATTATTATAGCACGTTAGTTGGACGTGCGGATCTAGATATTATTATTGCACGTGAGTTGGCCGTGCGGCATGTGAGTTGGCCGTCTGAATCCTTATATTATTATTGCACGTGAGTTGGTCATGCCACACGTGAGTTGGCCGTGCGGATCCAGATATTATTATTGCACGTGAGTTGGCCGCGCGGATCCTTATATTATTATTACACGTGAGTTGGCCGTGCAACACGTGAGTTGGCCGTGCGGATCCAGATATTTATATTATGGCATGTGAGTTATCCGTGCAGCACGTGAGTTGTCCGTGCTTATAGCGCTTGGGCTGTAGGAGCCCCTCATGAGTCTGTACAACCCCAGTGAGCGCGAGTACCCATTGAGTGAGGGCTGGGAGCCCAGGGAGTGATGAGGACTGGGAGCCCAGTGAGTGATTGTTGTTCTGAGAGGTTGTACTTAAATTCCATTTTTTGTTGCATTTAGTTGCTATCTGTCATTGTTGTGAAATCTCTGAAAGATTGTTGATATACAGATTACATGAACAAGAACTGTATAAAAATTGATTTGACATTAAACTGCCAGATTTGATAGCATGTCTATTCTTTGCTGGGATTACTGGAAATGAACCATAACTGTGTAGCTCGTTACTATCCTCAGTTCCTTATTTATTATTGTTACTTGCTAAGTTGGTTGTACTCATACTACGCCCTGCACTTCGTGTGCAGATCCAGGTGTCCCCGGATATAGCAGGTGTTGATTCTTCCGTACAGCTGATTTTTCGGAGATTCAGAGGTAGCTGTCGTGTTTTGCAGACCTTGTCTCTCCTTCCCTATCTCTGTATTACTGTAATTTTTGGTCTTAGACTATTGTAGACCGTACTTTCCCAGATTTGTATTCATATTAGATGCTCATGTACTCAGTGACACCAGGTTTTGGGGAGTGTTCGTATTTGTATTTGGGAGATTTTGTATTGTATTTAAATATTATATTCTTAAACTTAAAAGAAATTATGGTTTAGTGACATTAACGGCTTGCCTACTATCGAGATAGGCGCCATCACGAAGGGTGATATTTTGGGTCGTGACAAAAAAAGAAAAAGAATCTTTAAATAGTAAAAAAGGGTCCCCACTGGGTCCCTTGTACAATGTTTCTACTGTATAAAACAGTGTTTCTACTGTTGATGAATAGTGTTTCTACTGTTGATGAACAGTGCTTCTACTGTTGAAACAGTCTATCTACTGTTGAGTGGGGTTCGGCGGCTTCACTGTGCTGTGGGGTCCGGCGGCTTCACTGTGCTGGTCGTTTTTCTAATTCTTTCATTTTGCGGAGGAATTCTTCCGCATCTTGTAAGGCTTCATCAGATAATATCTTCTCTGATTCAATAGGTTAAGAGTCATCTGCGATATCATCATTGCTGGTCTCACTTTGCATTGAAGTGTCTGATTTCTCATATTGATTAATAGACCGAAGCAAATTTCTTTTTACTTCTTCCAAATAGTCAGTAATCATTTCTTCTTTATCCCCTTCTTGAAAGGAGATCTTTCTGGAAATGTGCCGCACTGAGCTATCGTCAATTTTCTCTTTCTGAGGATTGCTGGAATATTCTCGGATTTTTATTTTATTGGAATCCAAGAGTTCTTATCCGTATAACGTCTTTGTTTTGGGATCCTTTTTCATCAGTTTATCCCAGAAATTATTATAAAAGGTTCTGTATAAATAAGGAATTTGTTCGTCAGTGAATCCTACTTCCGGAGTCCATTTATGAATCCAAGGAATAGAGAATTCTAGGAAGAAATATATCTGATCAATCTTTTCTAAGTAACAGATATGATATGTGTGGTATAACTCATTTAGAACTGGTGAAACTTTCGTCCATTCTTTGTTTAACATAAGAAATGGCTCGGGTACTATCTTTACTGTCGGACTGTGGTATGACCACCAGTTTAAAAACTAATTAGGAATAGATTCTGTAAATATCTTTGCACACACTTTTACGAACCAAGTGTGCTTATGTTTATCATTATTGTAATATAGCACTTTATCAAAGGCTTGGATATAATCCTAATAGGTAAAATTCATACGTAACTTGTTAAGGCTTATCTGCCTTTTTTTCATTGTGGATATTCCCCAGTCTTCAACGGATATAATCTGTTTGATGATAATTTTCGAGAAGTTATAAACATTCTCGTCTGTGCTATAACCAGAAAAGTGCTGAAATTCTGCACTGCCTGTGTCACGACCCAACTGGAGGGTCATGACTAGCACCCGGGCCATACTTGCCGAGCACCAACGTACATTTTCTAACCTTCCTTATTATCTTTAAGGGCCGACAAGACCAATATAAATGAAAGACATGGATCATGAACATCCAACAATGAAAGATAATGTCATGAACATACGTAACATGGGACGATAAGACTGTCAAGAAACTATATATAAGGTACGAGCTACCATGGTGCCATGAAAGACTATACAACAAAAATTAGCCGACAAGGCATTCCAAACCATACATGAGTCGACACCTGTCTATGAGCCTCTAAAAGAACATAAGTGCTACAACATTGCCGGAACAGGGCCCCGACATACCCATAATGTCGATAACAAAAATGCATACCAAGACCACGGCAAGTCCGGAGAAAGGATCTTGCCAATAACGCTGAACCGGATAGCCTACTGTGATGGGGGAGCTGCGTCTACCCGTCTATCAGGACCTGCAGCACGACATGCAGCGTCCACAAATAAATAGGACGTCAGTACGAATAAAGTACTGAGTATGTAAGGCAGAATAGCATAAGTAAGAACAATAATGTAAACAGTGATAGGGAATATACAACCTGTGACATCTGGGTACCTTTGAGGGCTACTGACATGAAATACATGATACATACATATATATATATGCGTAAACGTTTAAAACATATGCCTTTGTGGGCATCATCATCATCATATCGTACCCGGCCATAATAGGCTCGGTAAAACGTACCCGGCCATCATAGGGCTCGGTAGAATCGTACCCGGCCACGTGGAGCTCGGTAAAACCCAACTGATCAGTGGTTGCACAATAGGTGCCATACCCGGCCGACTATAGCGCGGCTCGGTAGAGTAAAATAGATACATATATATGATGCATGCTGGACTCGTTGGAATCATAATTTGAACCTTTCGGAGTGACGTAAGGTCGGTATCCTTCGTACACGTTATTAGGATTAACTCTTCATCAAGAATCTTATAAGAATCAGGAACTACCAACAACATTGATAATATAAGAATAAGAGAAGTAACATCAATATCAATCGTAAAATAAGAAGGGCAGCAATGTAAGTACTGCTAGCTTCTAAGAGTAGAGTATCTTTGGGAGCTCGTTCATTACATTATGTACAATCGGAGTCGTGCAAAAGAATGAAGGGGATAGCCTCACATACCTTGTATATACTGCCCAACCTCAAGCTATGCAAATATCACGACTCCTTAGTCTACAATAAGACAAATGACACTATCATTATCGTTTAAGCGTCGTAACTATTATGTATCGACCACAACCTATTTTACGATAAAACGGACAGCACCTCCCCTATTTCTATGACTTCCCACAAGTCAATACAATCACCAAACAGTCCAAACATCATCATTAATAATCATATTGAGCCTCCAAAACAGTCCACCAACCAACAACATTACTACCAAGCTTTTCGATATATATTTCACAAGTTCTAGCTTCAACGACTTAGCTGCAACTTGGATAATCTTAAATATATATAGAGTAAGAGGTTCATTACCTTTAAACAGAAAGAACAACTCCAATTTGACCTTAATTTTCCTCGAAATATCCCTTCAATTCTGCCACAAGAACAAGGAAGCGAAACTAGCAATTAATTCGGGTTTTTCGGCACTAGAATTACTTTAGAAGACTTGAAATCACCTAGGGTTGATATTAAAAACTTGAAGGTGTATTTACAGAACATAAAGCACTTAAAACAACCTCCCACACGAGCTGGAACAACACAAAAATCAGCAACAACAAGAAAAACAAGAAACTTACTAGCACCACGGGATTCCCAACATTTAATTTGTGTTGTTTGCCCTTTGTTTGGGTCTTGGATCATGAGAGAACCTTGAGAGAATGTTTTTAGGGTTATAAGGTCTGAATATACTGAAAAATAATGACTTAAAACGGGGTTGAGTTATCTTATATATGTCCAAATGTCTTAAACCGCCTTTGTGGGCCCCATAGAGAGCAGCTTGGCGCACTCTCGCGAAAACGCGAATATCTCTCTATTCCGAGATCGTATCGACGAACGGTTTAATGCGTTGGAAACTAGACTCATAGATCTTCAATTTGATAGGTAGATCACCCCATAATTCCAAGTATATTGGGAGTAAAATGCAGTAACATTTGACCTAAAGTTTAAGTAAAATTATAAACCTAAGTTGCGACAACTTTTATCAACTTTTGTTTCATAACTCGCTTGACTTCAAGACTTATGATGCGGATATTATATGATTCAAATATATTAAAACAAGACCTCTTGGGACAGTTAATCACCTCTAGTGTTATCCGAAAATACGGGTTACAACATCCTTGGTTCGTTTAACTTCTAATATTTGTTAACCACTCTTATACACCCTTGTATCGTTTAAGACCAATAGGATTAACTTCTTATCATCTCAAAGATAATCTCTTCTTGGATTTATGTCGACTACCTTACGGCGTGATCTATGATATGCGAATTTGGGTTGTAACAGCCTGTACTTGTGAGAATAGTTTCATAATAAGAACGGGTTTTATATGACTCACCCGGATAATATAATCCATTTATCAAGTATCTCTGGAATATCTTCCAGGGTTCATCTTTTCTTTGTATCTCAGAATTCTCCAAAAGAAATATCATTTCTTTTTTAGGCAATTTTTCATAGGACTTGATATCATCATTGTCCTCTTTTGTAATTGAAGCAAAAGTATCACTTTGCTTTTGAGCAGTCAAATATGCCTGTAAATGTGCGTATAACAGACTGTCTTCTGGAATATTTTCCAGGTGAATGGATGGTCCTATCATTGAGGATTCGCCTCTGAGAGATATCTTCTCATTAGTCAAGTTTCTTCTTCCAATTTGTATAACTGGGGAGTTTGATGTAGATCCGTATGACGATCCTGAAGGCGATGTCCTTCCTTGGGAATGTGGGGATGATCTTCCCCTTCCTCTACCTCTACCTCTGCCCCATAGGGGTTCCATCCTGCAAATATTCACGAGATAAGAAATCTGGCAAAGAATTATCAATTCCCTTTTTGTATTGAATTTCGAAATCAAATGGGGCTAATTGAGTCTGCCATCTTGCAAATATCATTTTTGAGGCATCATGTTTAAAATCTTTGTTAAACATATATTTAACAGATTGTGCGTCAGATTTTATCAAAAACTTTTGATTGTATAAATCATCTTGGGATTTTAAAACACATTTAACTATGATTAACATTTCATGAGCCACAGTAGCGTATTTTTTCTAGGCTTCAGACCATTTTCCGTAGTAACATCTAATCAAGTATTCATGATTATTATTTGGATTTATCTGTTTCAAAATCTCTCCATAACCAATGTTAGACGCATATGTCTCGACAATCTTTTGCCATGTAGGATTAGCAAGGGTTAAACAAGGTAAAGATTTAACACGTTGCTTAATATTTTTAACTAAAATAGTATGACTATCAGTCCAAGAGTTTTTATAATCCTTTTTTAGCCTATCATATAAGGGAGCTAAATCACGAGACAAATCTTTATAAAAAGGTGATATATAATTTAAACTTCCCAAAAATCTTTGTAACTGAGTTCTATCAGTAATAATATCGGAAACTTTTGAAGCAAAATCAATAGATCTTTGAATCGGAGTTATTTTTCCTTGACAGATATAATGTCCTAAAAATTGAATATTAGTTTGGAATAAACTCATTTTTTGTTTTGAAATAACCAAACCATTTTGTATAACAATTCTTTTAAAAATATTTAAATGCTTAATATGCATTTCAAATATTTTGGAGAATATCAAAATGTCATCAATATAAACAATGATAAAATCCAGATCTGGATTAAATATATCATTCATGATTTTTTGAAATTCAGAAGGGGCATTCTTTAAACCAAAAGGCATAACATTCCATTGATATTGCCCAAATGGAACATTAAAAGCAGTTCTATAAGTATGCTCTTTAAATATTTGAATTTGCCAATAACCAAATTTTAAATCAAACTTAGAAAATATATTGGCATCATATAATCTTGACAATAAATCCTTTTTATTGGGAATTGGATATCTTATCCATTTTAAAAACTTATTTAACGGTTTATAATTAATAACCAATCTAGGAATACCATGTTCTTTTTCAGCAGCATTATTAACATAAAACGTTGTGCAAGACCAAGGGAATTTTGAGGGTTTTATCAAACCCTTTTGTAATAAGTTATCAATCTCTTTTTTGCAGAATTCTACTAATTCGACGTTCATCTGACAAGGTCGAGATTTGGTAGGAATATCATCTTCAGAGAAATTATCTTCATTTGGAAGAGAGACAATATGCTTTTTTCTATTCCAAAAAGCACTTTGATGCTCAGCACAAATATCATTAGCAATATTTTCGGAAATCAATTTAATCTTTTCCTGCACTTTTGTAGAATTCAAAGTATCAAATATATTCATACTGAATAATTATAATTGTAATGAATCAATGTCTTTGCTTCATAGCAATTAAAGCATTTATATCTCTAGTTACTGGATCTGTAACAAAAGTGTAACTAATCTTTTTATCCTTATAAGTAGTTGTAAAACCTTTTGAGTTTATGCTAGTAAAAGGATAAATAGCATTAATAAAAGGTGTTCCAAGTATAATTGGAGGGTATAACTGATTTTTAACCAAGAAAAAGAAGTGAGGAATGCAGATTTTATTCTGACAAATACCAGTATTAGGTAATTTATACTCTATGTCTAAAGCATGTCCTGAAGCAGACTTTACCATATGAGTAATTTTTTGAAAATATTTAGTAGGTACTAAACCTTCTTGAATGCAGCTAACATCAGCTCCACTATCAATCATATCAATATTTGTGATAGAAAAACTATTATCAATTAGAATAGTACATTTAATATACCATCTATGAGCAATAACAATTTGCATCATTCCCAAAAATATATCATGTTGAGAATCAATTTTAATAGGTTTTTCTTCAATATCATTTTCAGAAATACCTTTGTTTTTATCTTCAGATTTCTCAGCTGGAGAATTAATTTTCTCAATCTGAGTAATCCTATGATCACAAATTATTTGATTTTGTTTAAGAGATTTGATCTCTCTTTTCAGGTTTTCAACTTCAACCCTTAAATCATCGAAAGAAGAATTTCTTGCTGGAATTGTACTTTTATTTAAAAGACGGTTATTAACCTCTAACAAAGAATAGGGAGAAGAATATTCAAATTCCTTTTTTGAGTTTTCAAAAGATTTTGAAGAACTTGAACTAGTACTTGCAGCCAAATTTATAATTTTTTCACGAAGTTTATCATCAGTAACTTCCTTTAAAAGTTCTATTACATTATCACATGTAATAGTTTTCATGTTCAAATCTTGGAACTGAGATTGTAATTTATAAAATTTATCATCATCACAGGTACATGTATTACCTCTGCAAGCTGTACAAGTATTATCAGTATTTTTATCACTATCATATAAATCAAGTAAATCTACTTCAATTTCAGATTCTGACTCAGAATAATAATAATCAGATTCTGATCCAGAGGTGTATAACAAACCATAAACCTTATCACGTAACTCTTCGTCTAGTTCTAAGGTTTTCAGCTTTTGAAGCTTACAATTTGGAGCTATATGGCCAAATTTTCCACATTTATAACACCTAATATCAGCAAGATCACGCTTGGACCTATTTTTCGTAAATCTAGTAGACTTGCGATGGGCTTTCTTAGCATCACGCTCTTCTTTGGACCTATATCTTGATCTCTTTTTCTTATAAGGACTGTCTGAGTTAGTGTATCTATGATACTTGTGTTTTTTCTTCTTATGAATAGAAGTCTCGGGTAAACCGAACTAGGTGCAAAAGTCTCCTAACTGGTTTTTCTCCTTAAGCTTATCCATCTTAAGCTGTCTGGACAATTTTAACTCATTGCACAAGATTAATCCTTCTTGTGTGCATATTCCTATCAATTTTTCGTAGGTATAATCTTTGTACGGAATTTCACCATAGCTACCCCTTAGAGTTTTTCTAACTCTTTTAGCAAATAAGGAGGGAAGACCATCTATAAACTTAGATTTCCAATGTTCATACTTATTTTCGGGTAATTCCATTACTCTACTCATAAAAGTATCTTTATACCATCTAAACTCGTTTAAGGTCCTACATCTAAGGCCATTTAGCAGAGTACGGACAGTCTCGTTTTGATTGATAAATCTACCATTGAAATGTTCTAATATGGTAAGAACAAGGGTGTAAACAGCATCTTCTCTAGTTTTTACTAGAGCCATGCCTAAGTTATCAACTCCTTCGTCAGTGGCTATTGCATTAATAACCATTGCCCTTTCATCAGCAGTTAAATAATTATCCCACCAGCCACGAAGTTGGCCAGTAAAACCTGCAACAATTATTTTGCGAATAGTTCTATTTGTATTTTTCACACTTTTACAGATAGTTGCATACATAAGCATTCTATGCACAAGAATAGTTAATTGTCTATCAGTCAAACCATCAAGATACCATTCATAAATTTCGGAACCACTATAAGACGTATTAGTCTGATTCCAATCACGTTTCTCTATTAAAACATCTTAAGGAGTAGGACGATTGTAATAATAAGTTTGAATTCTGGGTTTATCAGCATACTTACTATTCTTTTTGGGATAACCTCTGAGTTTATTAAACTCTGACCAAACTATATTTTTATAATCAAAAGTGGTATCTAATTTATCAGCAAAATCTTTTGATAAATCAATAGGTTTGATACTTAAACCAGATAACTTTCTATTAAGAAGTTCTTCTAAATCATTTAAAGATTTAAATTTAAAATCTTGAATCTCAGTGGGTCTTTGAACATGAGTAAGAACAATTTGAGGTTCTGATTTGCTTCCAGACGTAGAGGCAATATCAGTTGTCTTCTTGCTAGTACTCATATCTTTTATGAAAACAGTTAATTCATCAAGTTTTTTATCAAGAAAACTGATTTGTTCACCCAAAACTTTAACATATAAACTCAAATAATTATTTTGAGAAATCAAATTATTAATTTCTGCGATGCTGACTGCAGCAACATCTTCATCAGTAAATTTTTGAAACGCAGTAAATGTAATACCTGTATTATTTGGTAAAACAAAAGGTGCTTGAGGAGGGTATATTGCTTTAGTAATATTGCCCTTCCCATCTTTATAAGATCCTTCTAAAATCTTTATATAAAGCGGTAAATAAGTGGTTATAAACCAAGGAACAAAATACATAATTTGATTATGTAGAGCACAAGTTTCATAAAACTCTTGAGAAATATTATTTAAATCCTCTTTACTATAAGTATCAAAAAACCAAGTTTTAAACCGGTTCCATTTAAAAAAAATTCTTTTTGAATATATTTTCTAGCTTGTGACCCTAGACTAAAATCTATTTGGTGTGGGATCATTAAGTATCATTGGGGTTGAAATCCATTTCGGATGCAGAAGAAATATCCTTATCAGAAATATTATCACTATCCTGAACAATATTTGTTTGGGGGTTAATCTTAACCCTTTCAACTGACTTATCACCCATTTTGGTAGAAATTGTATGCAAAGATGCAGCACGATTTCTAGCTGGTCCATAGACTGATTCAACAGGTGAAATATGTTGAATATCAGGCAGCAGTCTACGATTAGTAAATGAATGCCTATTTTAACTAGGACTAATAGCAGGAAAAAGTCTATTATTAGAAAATGACTGCCTATTATAAATGGAACTATTATCATCAAATTGAATGCAAATCCTACCATCCAGATTTTGAGTAATATGAGAATATTCCGTATTACTGACAGCATTAGTAATCTGACTAGGGGATATAACCGAATCCAAAGTCCAAGTAGTCGGAAAATTAATTTCTTCCCACTTAATATGTCTGCTTGTGGTGACCATAGACTTTGCAAAATTAATTTCCACTAATATAGTCTGATCGGATGTATCATACAGTTTACATCTACGGTTTAACGTAGATAGTAATTTAAAATAAATTTTATATGATAAACATATAAGTTCAGATCCAGGCACAGAATTATAACCATGCGTTCTCACATTTAATGTCAAGGCATCAAGTATATTAACATCAGATATAGATAATTGAAGATTGGGTTGAGTATTAAAATATACTGGACCGTAGGCCACAGTAGATTCAATAGAACCTATCAGAGACTGTCTAAAATTCAGATTTCTAGCATCTCTGAGAGCAGCTAAAAATGTCTCTGGTAACCTTTTAAGGGTTAATGACTTAAAAGCAATTTGAACCATACCAACATGCAGATAATTATACTGATTTTTATATAAATCTACATCTTGTTTGTTTAACAAACGAATAGTCTGTTCAGACGAGTTTAAAGCTAAAGATTGCTCAGTAGTTTTAACTATTTTTTTTGAAGAAAGTTTATCAAACCATCCATAATCATAAATTGTTCTAATATGGACTTTAGGAATTGTCCATTTGTTTAACAAATCAAGGTTTTGAGGTATATCTACCTCTTCAAGTCTAGTATTTTTCATACTAGTTTCTCCTAAATTCATAATGAGAATAACATATCTATGTCGCTTATTAGAAATATTATCACTATCCTGAACCATTTAACACTAGCTTTGATACCATTTAACAGGATCGAGTGTAGGCGGGCGGTAGTCCGCACGGCCATCCCAATCTAGCTATTTGGAATTAACTAATTTAGTCAGTCCGAGAGATCACCGGATTAACGGGAACTGGAATTGTTTCGCACCTCAAATGGAATTATTATTATTATTATTATTATTATTATTATTATTATTATTATTATTATTATTATTATTATTATTATTATTATTATTATTATTATTATTATTATTATTATACTACGTATAGGTTATTGTAAGTGACCCGCCTTAGCCTCATCACTACTTTGTCGAGGTTAGGCTCGGCACTTACAGAGTACATGTGGTCGGTTGTACTCATACTACACTCTGCACTTGTTATGCAGATTTTGGAGTTGGTCCTAGCGACGGTCAGTAGATTGCTCGTATCCGATGCTTGACGGAGACTTGAGGTACAACTGCACAACGTTCGCAGCCCTGAAGTCCCCTTCTACATTACTCTAGCTGTTTATTTTGTTTCAGACATATATGCTTTTATTCAGACTATAATTTGTAGTACTCTAGTCGCTCGTGTATTCGTGACACTAGATCTGGGATGTGTATTTGGATTATCGCCGTTTATCAGATTTACCTACTTTATTTCAGTTTATTTAGCTTATTGATTTTCATTTGACTTGAATTATTAAAAAATGATTAATAACTACATCTGACGTTGGCTTGCCTAGCACGTGAAATGTTAGAAATTTCGTGTTGTGACAAAGGGAGATGGTTCCCTAGGGGTGGCTAGTTCGAGTAAGAAAGACAGATAGAGATAAGGTCCTTTTTCTAAGAGATCCGCTCTTGACTTTAATCATACCCACTAATAAGCGCAGTGAATGCTTCTTCATACTGGGCACAGAGAGGCAAGTGATGGGCACTCATCATAAGATAGGAAGAGTAAAACAATGACTCTGATATTTATAGTCGATTATACACATTCGCATGTCAATTCTATCACTTAACTATAATAGACTAATGTGATTTGGTAAAATAATTATTTATGAGTAAATTTTTTCCGTAAGCTAATATGTATGCATACAGGATGTAATAAATGTCAATTGAATATGGCGATATTGATTTCAGCTTCAAAAGCGATAATTAACAACATAGAGAACGTTATACATCAAATTTATACTTGTGAAGATAACGTTTGATGTCTTTTTCTTCTAATTTTTTCTATTTGACTCATTAGTAAATAATATTTCCAGATAAGTAATAACAGAACTCAGCAAAACATAGCAAAGTAGTTTTATTGCATATCATAACGTACTAAAGATTTTCATGTGGTCTGCCAGTCTGGAATTGACTGGTAATATCTTTTTAAATATTCCGTGATATAAGTTTATCTTCAACATATTTTAAAGTGTTCATCACTTTTCGAAATATTTATCATAGTTCGACTTCGAGTGAGTTGAATTGTCAATATTTTACGTATTGCAGCTGATAATATTGTTATCTATATAAAAGTTCAATAAACAAGATAAATTTGGTTTATCATGATCCATAATAATTAGTAACCGTTGATAAATTCTCTTTGGGTTATTCGTTATTTCATATAAACGTTACATGCTGTTTCATATTCAAAAGTTAATTTCAAGTATAATCATTGAATTTTTATCCTATAACAATAAAGTTGCAAAAGTAATTTTGTCACAGTAAAATAATTGAATTTTACCTATTAAAGTCACTAGAACTTTTTGCATATTAAAGTTATTAAACTATATGTGAATCGTTCAGAAAAATAAAAATAACCTATAAAGGACAAATTTTAGTATCTGGTAATTATTTTCTTCTCTTTTTTTTTTTCTTTTTTTTTTTTTTGTTTTGCTTCAGTTAAGCGTATTCTAATTTTCTTTTGATTTTATGAAATATGGGTAGTCAAATTTTACATAGTGATTTTATTTTTCTGTCATTGGTATATTTTCCAAGCCAAAAATTGATCTTTAAAAAAAAAAATCACATAGTTCAGTAGATTTAATATGACAAAAGTAGCTCTATGGCTTTAGTAATATTGTGGGTAAAATTCGATTACTTTAGTTTGACAAAAATTACTGTCACATATAAAATCAATGATCAATGATCATATATAAAATTAATTCTCATATTCAGCTTGGCATGTTTGTCTGGCCAAGTAACATGATCATCATGAAATTGTGTGTAATTGAAAGGGCATAATTACATGATCATCATGAAATTGTGTGTAATTGAAAAGGTATAATTACACTCTCCAATTCTCAAGGGGAAGTGAGAATTGATGATAATTACACTATGTAATTATAAGCTAAAACAACTTTTATATTTTTTATTTTTTATTTTTTTCAAATATATTAAGCACTATTATTTTTAAACTATTTCTCTTACAGTTCTCTTATCCTGTTTTTTCAACATTCCAATGTGTTGCTTGTGGTGTGATTTCATATAATTTTGAACCTCTCATATTTACTTCTTTCTTTTTTGTGGTTCTTTATTTTTCTTAGTTGATAAACACAACTTCTTATTTTACTAGCTTTATTTTCTATTAATTAGTATAAATAATTAATAAAAGAGTGCATTCAACACTCATATCTATCTTTTGTTTTCTTAAAAACACAATAAATCATAAATTCCATATTATATTCACATGAGTTGGTAAATGTCACGACTCAAATTCCACCATAGGGGTCGTGATGACACCTAGTCTCTAAGATTAGGTAAGTCTATCACATAATGATAGCAATCAACATATAACAACTTTAAATTTAACAAAAACTGTGCAATACAATAATGTGGACAAACATGGATACAATAGTCAACTTTCCAAAACCCAGTAATACTGAGACATAAGATCTACATAAAACACATATCATGTCTTGATGAGTACAATACTGTTTGGAATACATAAACAGTAGAAAAAAATTAAAGAGGGTGACTCTAAGGCATGCGAACGGAACAACAGGAATACCTTAAAGTCTTCATCAAGCTCAAGACGTCTCTCTATCGATCTGCTTGATCAGAAGTACCTGGATCTGCACAAAGAATCTGCAGAAGTATAGTATGAGTATGTTGCGTCCAAACGCATACGCAAGTATACACAGTCGTCAAGTAATAAAGTGATAAGATAGAGTGTCAAACCCACGAGACCTTGTTATCAACTATTAACCAAGTTAGACTATCTTAATTATCTAAACAAGGATTAAACCCAAAAGTATTTGACTCTAATCTAATTTAAATAAAAGAAAACAAATAATGAACTCTAAACAAAAGAAGATCAGATTTTTATGTTATCAATGTAATGAAAACGATCTAGGGTTATGGGCAATCTAACATTCCATTGTATTCTTCAATTGAATTGACTAACTAATTTATCTAGTTTATTGGTTGACATGATTAATATTGCTCATAAGAATCTGTCGAGTTCTTACTCACCTATTCAAGCTAACCTAACACATATATGTCTATGAAACTAGAACTAACAATAACACATTTATAACTCATGTACATCAATCAAGGCAATTAGGTATATGTCTACCCTAACCGCAAATCTATTCCCCGAGGCCTAGGTTCAAGAACTTGCTCTACTCAGTCCTATATGAAATCTAGAATTCTCACTCTAGATTCTTAGATAGTATTCAATTGGTGATCAACCAATCATATAATTAAGCGCAAGATTGAACAAATAAACCAATATGATAAATCAAAATCAATATCTGAATAACAATAGTCATGAAAGAACCACAACTCGAGAACGTAAAGTTTAGCTCCACATAGACATGGTAGCCAAAAAATAAATCATAAAAAAAATATAAAAATTACTAAGTTTGGCGGAAGAAAGATGGAATCTGATGAATTCCGGCCTCCACGGCGGCTCCGTGCTCTCCCTTGGTCAAAAGTTCCTCTAAATATTGTCCACTCCCTTCAAAAATAGGTTTATAACCCCTTTCATAAATGTTGGAGGCGTGTAGGGTTGAAATCACCAAGTCCTAGCCGAATTAGGATGAAATTTGTCGTTGGGCATTACACTTTGCGCCTGGCGCGAAGCTAGATGGTGAACTTTTTGGCTTGCTGCCAACGACATTTTGGTTGGCGCCTGGCGCAAACTTGCACACCAAAGTCATACTTTCTCCAAATTCTTCCGTTATTCAGCTCGACTCACAAATATTTACACTAAATTTAACATGATCGAGGCATAATGCAAGGCAAATTACATACAAAAATATGGATTTTTAGCCAAACATCACCACCCCACACTTAAACGTTGCTCATCCTCGAGTCAAAAAGTAATTCACACAATTCTTGAGAACTTTATATTTACACATTTGAAGCACACTACATCTCACGACCCAAAATCCATCCAGCCATAATGGCACATAACCCAACCCACTAGGTAAGACAATTAACATTCAACACAACTCAACTGAGAATAATAAGAATAAATGAGTAAAATAACTGAACTTCTATAAAACTTCCAAGGATTGGTAGTACAAGTCACGAGCTACTAAGACTTTAGATTTACAAAGTTGTTATGAAATATAATTACAACATTTGTTTGAATATACAAAAAAGAAAACTCAAATCTAAAACTACCAAGAACAAGTGATAGCCATGTACGGACAATGGGTACATCTTCACTGCCAGCTCCCGCTATGTGCAGCAATATCAGCTCCAAGATCTACACGCAAGGTGCAAAAGTGTAGTATGAGTACAACCGACCCCATGTAATCAATAAGTAACAAACCTAACCTCAGGTTGAAAGCAGTGACGATGTCACGACCCAGAATTCCCACCGTCGGGACCGTGATGGCGCCTAACATTTCACTTGCTAGGCAAGCCAACTTTAGAACAATTTAAATTTAATTAATGAAGAAGAACTGATTTAACTGCAATAATTCAAATATAAATACGGAAGCTAAAACCGTAAAAACATCTGCTACAAATCCCTGAACCCGGTGTCACAAGTGCACGAGCTTCTAGACTAATACATACAAGGGTCTGAAATAAATACAAAGCTGTCTGAATGAAAATACACACCTAAATAAAAATAAAGACGGGGACTTCAGGAGCTGCGGGCGCTAAGCAGCTGTACCTCAAGTCTCTGCAGGCTGTCCAATCCGAGCTCTATAGTAGCCGCCACTGGGACAAACTCCAAAATCTGCACAGTGTGCAGAGTCTAGTATCAGTACAACCGACCTCACGTAGTGGTAAGTGCCGAGCCTAACCTCGACGAAGTAGTGACGAGGCTAAGGCTGGTCACCTACACTACAACTTGAATGCAGTATATAATAATGACAGAAAATAGGAATACTAAACAAAATTAAACAACCAACTGAAAATAATAACCACAGCCTCAAGAATAAACCAGTGTCGTCCAGAATTACCAATCTTTATTAATTCAAATGCAAATACCGAAAAAAACCAACACATCTCAAGAAATGGAAACAAATAGGATGTTGCGGCGCGCAACCCGATCCCACCATATGTCAATATCAGTATCATAATTCACCCTTATTTCACCATGTCAATCCACCCTTATTCTACATGTTGCAGCGTGCAACCCGATCCTATCGTATAGTACAAATTCACCCTTATTCCACCACATCAATCCACCCTTATTACACCTGTTGCGGCGTGTAGCCCGATCCCACCATATCAGTACCATGTACTCAATGCATAGTCAAATCAACAGTTCAGACCACAATAACCTTTATGATAAACAAATACAAACTGAACCAAATGGAAACCTCATACAATATAAAAAATCTACACGAGTAATACTACACAGTGAGACCAATCCAGTAATTGACAATTAGAAGGTGCAAGTAAGTCAATTTAAGCAAATAGAAGGGAATCATGAAACTATGGAAGAACTAACGTCGTGAACATGAAAAGATATTGAATAACAAGTAGCAATTAAGCATGGAAAGCATTTACAGCATATAATAGTTAAGACAGGAAAGGAAATAATTAACGAAAAGCGGTAAATCGGGGAAAACAGATAATTCGGCGGTGTATAAGCACTCATCACCTCGCATGTACGCCGCTCACATGGGAATCACATAGCACATAGTCCGAGAATTCCTAATTCCCTCAAGTCAAGGTTAGACACAATACTTACCTCGCTCCAAACCCCCCCCCCCCCCCAATTTCCACTATGAAAACTCTAGATTTTAGGTTGAAATCTTAGGGAAAATAGTGAAAGATTGAAAGGAACTAGTTTAGAATCACTTACCAATGTTTTGGGGAAGAAACGTTCTTTGGAAAATCGCCTCTAGGGTTCTTGAGTTTGAAAATTTGAAGAATGAACCAAAAATCCCGTCTAAGTCAAGTTTTGATCAGTTGCAGGTGTCGTATTTGCGACCTGGGGTTTGCAAATGCGAGCCCCGCAAATGCGAAGAACCTATCGCAAATGCAAAGGTCTCCTCATTCCTGATTTCTTCGCAAATGCGAACTGGACTGATCGCAAATGCGACCCCATGATCGCAAATGCGAAGAATTTCCCCTCCCAGTCCCCATCGCAAATGCGAACTTTGTATCGCAAATGCGAACATAAGGTGGCCCAACTACTCTTCGCATTTGCGATGAGTAGCTCGCATATGCGAACCCCTCAAATATCGCAAATGCGATGTCTGGTATCGCAAATGCGATACCAGAGGCCTGCACCAGAACTGGAAATACCAACAATGTTCTAAGTCCTGTTTTTACACCGTTGCCTATCCGAAACTCACCCGAGCCCTCGGTGCTCTAAACCAAAAGTGCACACAAATCTAAGAATATCATACGAATTGAACACCAAATCAAATGAAATTTTCAAGAAACTTTGAAACTTCTATTTTCACAACCGGACGTCCGAATCACATCAAACCAACTCCGTTTCTCACCAAATTTGACAGACAAGTCATAAATATGGTATTGGACCTATACCGGGTTGCGGAACCAAAATACGGACCTGATATCCAAAAAGTCAACTAGGGGTCAAACATTTTAAATTCATTAAGCCTTTAGCTTTCAAATTTCAACAAAGTCCGATATCTCAGGCTAGGGACTTCCGAATTCGATTCTGGGCATACGCCTAAGTCCCAAATCATGATACGGACCCACCGGGACCATCAAAACACGAATCCGGGTCCGTTTGCTCAAAACATTGACCAAAGTCAACTCAAATGGTTTTCAAAGCAAAATTTCATATTTTTCACAATTTTTACCAGAAAAGCTTTTTGGAAACACGCCCGGACTGCACACGCAAATTGAGGAGGGTAAAAATGAGATTTTTAAGGCTTCAAAGCACAGAATTGGGTTCTAAAACATGAGATGACCTAGCGGGTCATCACATTCTCCACCTCTAAAACAACCGTTCGTCCTCGAACGGACATAGAAAAGTACCTAAACTGGTGAAAAGGTGGGGATATCTAATCCGCATGTCTGACTCAGACTCCCAAGTAGCTACCTCGACGGGCTGACCTCTCCACTACAGTCGAACTGAAGGATAACTCTTAGACCTCAGCTGCAGAACCTGCCGGGCTAGAATAGCCACCGGCTCCTCCTCATAAGTCAAATCCATGTCCAACTACACAAAGCTTAAATCCAATACGTGGGACGGATCACCGTGATACTTCCGAAGCATGGACACATGGAACACCGGATGAACTGCTGATAACCCCTGTGGCAACGCAAGCCTGTAAGCCACCTCTCCCACTCTCTCCAGAATCTGAAAGGGCCCGATATACCTAGGGCTCAACTTGCCTTTCTTCTCAAAACTCATCACACCCTTCATGGGTGATACCCGGAGCAACACTCTCTCCCCGACCATGAATGCAACATCACGAACTCTACGGTCGGCATAACTCTTCTGCCTAGACTGAGCTGTGCGAAGTCTATCCTGAATAATCTTGACGTTATCCAAGGCATCCTGCACCAAATCTGTACCCAATAACTGAGCCTCCCCCGGCTCAAACCACCCAACTGGCGATCTACACCGCCTCACGTATAATACCTCATAGGGAGCCATCTGAATGCTCGACTGGTAGCTGTTGTTGTAGGCGAACTTTGCAAGGGGTAAGAACTGATCCCACAATCCTCTGAAGTCTATAACACATGCGCGGAGTATATCCTCCAATATCTGAATAGCGCGCTCGGATTGTCCGTCCATCTGAGGATGCAACGCTGTGCTCAACTCAACCTACGTGCCCAACTCACGCTGTACTGCCCTCCAAAAGTGCGAGGTGAACTGCGTACCTCGGTCAGAAATGATAGACACGGGCACACCGTGAAGACGGACGTTCTCGCAGATATAAATCTCTGCCAACCGCTCCGAAGAATAGGTAACTGCCAAAGGAATGAAATGCGCTGACTTAGTCAGCCTGTCCACAATGACCCAAATGGCATCGAACTTCCTCTGAGTCAGTGGGAGTCCAACAATGAAATCCATAGTGGTACGCTCCCACTTCCACTCAGGAATCTCTATCTTCAGAAGCAATCCACCAAGTCTCTGATGCTCATACTTTACTTGCTGACAATTCAGACACCGAGCTACATAAGCAACTATATCCTTCTTCATCCTCCTCCACCAATAATGCTACCGCAAGTCCTGATACATCTTGGCAGCGCTCGGATGAATAGAATACTGGGAACTGTGGGCCTCCTCAAGAATCAACTCATGAAGTCCATCCACATTAGGCACACAAACATGACCCTGCATCCTCAAAACTTCGTCATCTCAAGCAGTAACCTTCTTGGCACTACCGAGCTACACTCTGTCCTTAAGGACCAATAAATGAGGGTCGTCATACTGCCGATCTCTGATGCGCTCAAACAAAGAAGACCAAGTGACTGTACAAGCTAGAACACGGCTGGGCTCTGAAATATCCAACCTCACAAACTGGTTGGCTAAAGTCTGAACATCTGATGCAAGCGGCCTCTCACCGACTGGAATGAACGCAAGGCTACCCATACTCGCTGCCTTTCTACTCAAGGCGTCGGCCACCACATTGGCCTTCCCGGGGTGGTACAAAATAGTGATATCATAGTATTTCAATAGCTCCAACCACCTCATATGCCTCAAATTGAGATCCTTTTGGTTGAACAAATACTGAAGGCTCCGATGATCCGTGAAAACCTCACACGACACACCGTAAAGATAGTTCCTCCAAATCTTCAGTGCATGAACAATGGCTGCCAACTCTAAGTCATGGACATGGTAATTCTTCTCATGAACCTTCAATTGCAGCAACGCATATGAAATCACTCTACCCTCCTACATCAATACCGCACTGAGCCCAACACAGGACGCATCACAATATACCGTATAAGATCCTGAACCTGTGGGCAACACCAACACCAGCGATGTAGTCAAAGCAGTCTTGAGCTTCTGAAAGCTCGCCTCACACTCGTCTGACCATCTGAATGGGGCACCCTTTTGGGTCAACCTGGTCCATGGGGCTGCTATAGATGAAAACCCCTCCACAAATCGACGGTAATAGCCCGCCAAACCCAAGAAACTCCTGATCTCCGTAGCTGAAGTGGGTCTAGGCCAGTTATGAACTGCCTCAATCTTCTTAGGATCCACATGAATGCCCTCTGCTGATACAACGAGCCCCAAGAAAGTGACTAAATCCAACCAAAACTCGTACTTTGAAAATTTAGCATATAACTGGCTGACTCTTAGAGTCTAAAGTACAATCCTATGATGCTGCTCATTCTCCTCTCGCCAGCGGGAGTAGATCAAGATATCGACAATAAACACAGTCACAAAGAAGTCCAAATAAAGCTTGAACACTCGGTTCATCAAATCCATAAATGATGCGGGGGCATTTGTCAACTCAAAGGACATCACTAGAAACTCATAATGCCCGTACCGAGTCCGAAAAGCTGTCTTAGGGACATTAGATGCCCTAATCCTCAACTGATGGTATCCAGATCTTAAATCAATCTTCGAAAACACCTTTGCACCCTGAAGCTGATCAAATAATTCATCAATCCTCGGCAATGGATACTTGTTCTTGATGGTGACTTTATTCAACTGCCGATAATCTATGCACATCCTCATCGATCCATCATTCCTCTTCACAAACAACATAGGTGCACCCCAGGGCAAGACACTAGGTTTAATGAAGACCTTATCAAGCAAATCTTGCAATTGTTCCTTCAATTCTTTCAACTCTGGTGGCGCCATACAGTATGGCGGAATAGAGATGGGCTGAGTGCCCGGAGCCAAATCAATACAGAAATTAATATCTCTGTCGGGTGGCATCCCCGACAGGTCTGCAGGAAACACCTCTGGAAAATCACGAACAACTTGTACTAAATCCATGGAAGGAACCTCCGCACTAGAATCGCGAACATAAGCCAAATATGCTAGACACCCCTTATCGACCATACACCGAGCCTTCATATAAGAGATAATCCTGCTGGTAGAATGGCCAGAAGTCCCCCTCCACTATAATCGAGGCAACCCCGGCAAGGCTAAGGTCACCTTCTTAGCGTGACAGTCCAATATAGCGTGATAAGGTGATAGCCAATCCATACCCAAGATAACATCAAAATCGACCATACCGAGAAGTAGAAGATCTACACTAGTCTCAAGACTCCCTATGGTGACCACACACGAACGATAAACACGATCTACAACAATAGCATCCTCCACGGGTGTGGACACATTCACAGGAGCACTCAAAGAATCACGAGGCACAACCAAATATGAAGTAAAATAGGATGTCACATAGGAGTAAGTAGACCCTAGATCAAATAGAACTGAAGCATCTCTGCTGCAAACTGAAACAGTACCTGTAATTAGAGCGTCAGATGACTCAGCCTCAGGCCTGGCTGGAAAAGCATAACATCGGGGCTGGGGCCCACCACTCTGAACCACATCTCTGGGACGACCTCTAGCTGGCTGGCCTCCACCTCTAATGGCCTAACCTCCACTTCTAACTGTCTGGCATCTCCCTCTGGCTGCCTGACCCCTGCCTCTAGCTGGCTGAAGAGGTGGTGCGGAAACTGATGCCGGAACCATGGCATGAGAACCCTGTTGTTGTGGCGGGACACCTAATAATATTGGACCGGTCCTCCTGATATGCCTATAACCACCACACTCGAAACATCCATCCTGATACTATGGCTGCAAAAACTAAGACTGACCCGAACGGGTCGGATGACCATGGTAATAACTCTGAATAGGATGTGCACTGATAGGAGCTGGTGGTGCACTATAGGCTGGCTGTCCAGAATGAGGCACATAAGGACCACAACTCCCTGAAGCATTGTGGGATGCTTAGCACTGAATGAAATGGCTTGGGAGGATGGCCTCTACCAAAAGTACCCCTGCCTCCAGATGAGGCACCACCGAATCCCCCGAAATGATGTGGTGTCTTGTTAGACCCCTGACCTCCCTGTAACACCCCAAATATTTTTGAAGAACTTAAGTGTAAAGCCCGATAAAATTTGCAAAGAAAATAATGTTTCATGGTGCTTCCAACAGACCTTTTGGTTTGAATAATGCACGGGAAAGTAAAGGAAAATATTTGGCGAAAAAGTAAATTTCTAAGATCCATTATACGACCACAGAATCACTCTGCGGACCGTATAATGGCCGTAGAGTGAGGCAGTTAATTGGGTCAGTTGGAAGTAATTATGCGGTCGACTATGCGACCGCATATCTGTTATGCGGTGTACTATGTGACCGCAGAACAGTTATGCAGACCGTAGACTCATGCAGATTTTTTTGTCATTTTGGACACCAATTATGCGACCGATATGCGGTTCGCATAACCATTATGCGGTCGCATATGCGACCGCAGAACCTGTTCCGGAGCTTCATTTTTGGGTTTTTAAAACCTGACCCTACTTCGTTAAATACATATTTTGGGCCATTTTTGAGATAAAATCTGACATTTTAGAGTGAGAGAGAGTGCCCTTGAGTGAGAAGGTGTTCTTCAATAATTGTTCTTTAATTCTTGCTCAAGTTTTGGAAGATTAAGAAGGCAAACTGACTAGGTCTTCATCCTAGAGGTAAGATTCTACACCCTAAACCCTAATTTCGAAATCATCTGAAAATGGTTAACTAGCAAGATAAGCTTTGGGCATGAGAGTTGTTTATTTTACATGCATGTGTTATCAAAGGGTGTAGGAAGATTGTTGAGCTAAAAATGGTAAAGATTGGGTTGTGGGATGATGGAATTCTCCATTAAAGGACCCTGAACCTTAATACACGCTTAGTGTTTGATAAATTGCTCAAATGAGTTGAGACCGTGAATATCTTCCTAATTATAGTTCAATTTTTTTATGTCTCAAATAGATTGGGATTTCTTGAATTTCGGAACGTTGTAGTAATTTAAGGAAAGCTCAATTGAGGTATGTTGGATAAACTTTCTCTCTTGAAATTGAATTCCATAATGTTTCCGTGAGTTTCAAAGTATGGGTTGCGTATTAAAATGTGGTGGCTTAAATCGTATTTCAAATGAAAGCTAGTATGCCAAATTGTGCGAGAAAATCTCAATATTCTTATGACCCTTAATTGCTCATATGTGTACCTAAAGTCTTGATTAGGAATGTCTTATTGTTGATAACCTATAAAGATGGTTGGAAGTGAAATTAGTGAATTAGGAATATAAAGTGTGGCCAACATGCCAATAGTGAAAGTTATACTTGTGACCAATGGTGCCAATGAAATGAAATAATATGAGAAAGATTATGAAATGAGCTTTGACTCAACTATTCCAAAATTGACTTCGACAATATAATCGGTTAAAAGTTTATGAACTCAAGTGATGCCCATATGTGGCTGTTTGTACTGACATGAGTATCTGAGTATTGAACTGACATGAGTATCTGAGTACTGAACTGACATGAGTAACTATACTAGAAACTTGAATACTATAGCATGACACGTGAAACAGTGGCTGTATAGCCGCAAATTCTGGTGGTATCTCTAACTCATAAGCTAATTGACCGATCCTTCGCAAGATTCTATATGACCCAATATAGCAGGGACTAAGCTTCCCCTTCTTCCCAAATCTCATAACGCCTTTCATAGGCGAAACTTTCATAAACACCCAATCATCAACTTGAAACTCTAGGTCTCTATGCTGCACGTTCGAATAGGACTTTTGGCGGCTCTGAGATGTCTTCAAATGCTCTTGAATCAACTTAACTTTCTCCATAGGCTGATAGACCAAATTTGGTCCCAAAAACTCCTCTTCACCAACTTTGTACCAACCAATTGGCGATCTACACCTTCGCCCATATAGAGTCTCGCACGGTGCCATCTTGATACTAGAATGGTAGGTGTTATTTTTAGAAAACTCAATGAGAGGTATGTGATCATCCCAATTACCTTTAAAATCAAGGATATCCTCAAGTGTTTGAATAATGCGCTCTACTCGCCCATCTTTCTGAGGGTGGAAAACTTGTGCCTAATCCTTTCTGAAAGGACTTCTAAAAGTTCATTGTAAACTGAGCACCATGATATAAAATGATGGACAACGAGGTCCCATGCACTCTGAAGATTTCTTGGATATACAACTTGGCATAATCCTCTACTGAATCTGTAGTCTTCATTGGCAAGAGGTGAGCCAACTTGGTAAGTCGATATACAATCACCTAATCAGATCATGCTTTTAAAATGAGTGAGATAATCCTGTTATAAATTCCATACTTACAATCTCCCCTCAATAGTATGTGTATTCTGTGGTAAAACACTAGGCTTCCTGCTGCTCGACTTTCACTTGCTGACAATTCGTACACTTGACCACAAAGTCTATGACGTTCTTTTTCATGTTGGTCTACCAATAAACCTCATTGAGATCATTTTACATCTTTTGAGGACCTTGGTGGGTAGAATACCGGGAATTATGGGCTTCTAATATGATCCTCCTCTCTAAGTCTACTTATGTCTGGAACACACAATTCATCTCGGTACCTCAAAATACCATTATCTCCCCCTTATTCAAAAGCTATCATTTTATGCTTGTGAATCCCTCTTTTTACTACAACAAGTAGGGGTCATCAAACTGTTTTTCCTTCACTTCGGCTACTAAGGAGGAACAAGTCATGTTCCGAAGAACAACGTCACCATCTTCGGAGTCCAAAAGTCGAACTCCTAGACTTGCTAAGCGGTGAACTTCTTTCACTATATATCTATTGTCTGCCTCAATCATGAGCTGTACTTCCCATACTTGATTATCTTTTTAAGATACTTCAAACACTTATAGAATTGTTGTGAGCTAAGTCTATACTCCGAAGATTAGAGTCTCATGCGATGGCACTATCCTCATGATACATAACTGGGCATGATTTTATAGTTCTTTTTTTTATATATATCCCATACTAACTATGCTGGTTTCAAATCTCCAACTGGACTTACTGACGATTTTCACATCTCCCCCTTCGACCAAAGATTAAGGTCTTGTACCTGTGGATCCTTCTCTTTTGTTGGGATCCGAACAAATTTTCTTATCTTCAATAATTCTTTGCACTTTACGTCAGTGAAGGCTCACCTTCCGACATACTTCTTAGCAATCCTTCTTACTAGGAAAAACTGAATTATTCACTTAACGGAAATCTAATGTATTCACAACTATCATACACAATCTTAATAATTTAACTCTGCTCACACTGTCAATCTTCGAGAAACCACATTTCAATAATTCCTAAAGGCTATTCGTCTATAACTTGCTCTCTCACTGCTAGCTGATTTTTTTCCCACTGCCACTGTACTTTGGGTATAACTTAAACTTTTCGGGTTCTAACATGCGTTCGGTGTTTTAAACTGTTACCCACTCACTAGTGTTAACTTTACTAAGTAAATCAAATTGTACTCCTACTAGCTCTGCTGAAATTGCTACTTTGTTGTATCTACTCAAAACTTACTTACTATCCTTTTCACTAGCCACCTGCTAGCATCATATTTTCTTCTCCTTCTTTGAATAACAAAAGTAAAGCATAAGTTTATTCCTAACTTCCCTCATCATTGGACCCTATTGCAAGGTCGTATACTATCTTCTTCTTTGTTTTGAACTATGTACATGGATCACACTTAGGGAAAGTTCATCTATCTAAAACGAAATTGGAATATCTAACCCCAAACTTTCTATACACTTCAAAATCACTTCAGACTATAAACCTCCGGCCTAAACATATAGTCACATCATTTGAAGGGGAACTGTCATATCGTTTATCTCACAATAATAGCCATTTCTTATACAAATTCAATAACATAGTACTTCCTAGTTCTGATTTGAATAAATCTAAACAACTTAAAATCATTCCTTGAAATTCAATATCGGCTGCTCTTGGTTCTCATTTCATACATCATGTCTTCTTACTCATATACATGAGTCATATGAAAAATACAACTCTAATAATAACAATCGTTCCTGACTCCTAGGTATTTTGCCCTTAGGCTCTTTTTTGTCCAAAACTATAGTGACCAATGTTAGGGTCTGACATCTGAAGTATCATCATCCAACTTGTGGCTCCATTTCAAAGAATTAAATGAAGTTGTTCTAGGAGGTAAAACACATACGAATACACTACCATGCACAAACGTATCCTTTAAAGTATACCATCTTCTGATAAATCACTTTCTGCGCCATCCGGTGAGTCTTGGTCTTAATCCAGACCTAAAATATGTGAAGATTTTGCTACAATCACTGTTACTTACATTTTCTTTTAGCACCCATAGGCATTACTGTATACTCACCAGTCACCATAATTTTAATACACTGAAAATTGGAGATCTGGTAACTGAATAACTGATAACTGGCATACTGAATAACCATAAACTTGCTAACTGAAAGACTGTATAACTGGTAACAGAGGTAAACTGATGACCATAAAACGTAATAACTGCTTTCGTAGTTTCTAGTAAGGTTATGCTCTAATATGTACTACTATCCATTGCATCCCACTTCCAACATCCTCTCAAGTCTCATTTGTTACTAACCTGTACTCCATAATTATACCCCAATGGGAAATAATCCATCTAGAACCTTGGATGTTTCTTGCCCATCACTTGGGTATTCGATACGTCTGGAATTCGATAGGAAGAGAAGGTTACCTATTGCTCTAAGCTTCATGGCACGATCTAGAGTAGAAAGAAATGATACAATCCTGGATGTCTTGGTAGTTAACCGTTTATATGAGTAGCCGACACACACATATAAAGGAAACTCCATTGGACACGGCTTCATAGACTCCATAGGACTCTTGAACTTAGTGTTGTGATACCAAGCTTTGTCACGTCCCGAACCTGGGCCTGGACGTAACGCGGCACTCGGTGCTTGACTACATGTGACCAAGCGAACCAAGTGGCTGGCTGAATCAATATGTGATATCATAACATACTGAATGCGGAAGATAAACTAACACATGCTGAAATACTACAAGTCTAAATGATATAAATCAAATGCGGAAACACTAATATAAGTCTGAAACATATATGTAGCAACATTGATTAACCTTAAATGCCTGTTACTCTGTCTAACTGTTACATATATAATGATTAACCTTAACCTTAATTCTCAGTCTGAAACATATATGTAGAATCTAAATGATAACTGATAGCTGATAACTGAGAACTGAAATGATAATGATAACTAATAACTAATAACCAAAATGATAATGATAACTAATAACTGATAACTCAAATGATAACTGATAACTGAACTGAACAAAGGAAATAAGGATATGAATACTCCCTCTTCTGAATAATGAACCACCTATTTATCTGAATAAATAAACTGCGGCCTCAGGACCAATATATATGTGCACAAGCTGCAGCCTCGGGCCCAAGTATACGTATACATAACTGCAGCCTCAGGCCAAAGATGCATAAAGCATTAACTGCGGCCTCAGGCACAAATACAGGGGTTCAACATTCAAGGATTTAAAATCAGGAACTGAGAATCATACTGCAATACATGATACTGAAATACTGAATCATATTGAATTACATGATACTCGAATGCTGAATAGAACTAGACTGAGACATGTATTCATGAACTAATTATGAAAACTGAAACTTCAAGTGTTTATGACATGCTGAGTAATCTAGACTGAGACTCATGGACATCAAACCCAAGTCTATATTGATTACGCACTGATTTCACAACGTTCAGAATGAAAGCCATGAACGAGTAACGAAACTAGAGAATAGAAGTTCTGCTACCATTCAAGGAACTAGGCTTAACTATGTATCTGAGGCAATTAATAATGTGGTAAAAGAAACATAGTGTAGGGAGAATCATTAACATTCCCAAACATAGAGAATTAGCCTCACATACCTTAACTTCCTGCTCTTGAGCGTAATACAATGTTTGTCAACCCTTTCAACTTTAATCTATAGCAATACAAGTCAAAGGGATTCCATATTAGCTATGATACTCGTGTTTTGGTCACTTAAGCATTTTATCAAACATTTGGTGAGAATAAAGCTTCATAGTGCTTATTAATGGTGTTTCTGCACCCAATAACCCATTCTCTTGCTCCTAGATAAATTCTAAAATCTCAAATGGTTATAATCAGCATCATTCTTCATCACCCATAAGGTAAACAACACCCTTAACCAATAATCAACAATCAACAACCCAAACCTATAACCGTTCATGATTTTCTATCAAACCCATCAACTCATATCTCATGAACTAGAGTCTATAATCATTAATCCAATGTTAGAATCAATTAGAGGGTGAAGATATTACCCTTTTGAAGTTCAATCCCCTTGAATTCGAGTTCTAGGGTTCATTCTCTCAACAATGATGTTCCAATCGAATATCTAATGATATGGAGGGTTTACCCATGTTAATAAGATGTTGGAAAATTAAAATTAACTTCGAATCACCATTAGAACTTACCTTGGATGGTGGAGGGACCTTTAAGGAGTTAGGTTTTTTAGAGCTCCCCTTCCTAGAGCAAGTTTTTGTGTTTTGGGGGTGTGGGGGACGAAGTAGGGTTTTAAAATAACCCCCCAAGTGCCTCCCACACCTGAAGGCCTGACCGCGTACCTGACCACGCAAAAGGGCAGTAGCACTGCCACAAGTACACGGCCGCACAAGTGACCCTTCGGGCGCGCACCTGGGCGCGCATATTGCGCACTGCTCTGTAAAATGCACATATCCTTTTGCACAGAGATTCGTTCAGGCTCAACAATATATTGTTGGAAAGCTATTTCAATGGCCGACAACTTTCTTGTTTTGAGTATTCCAAAATGTTATACATAGTTTCACTAAAACCTGATAGAAGACAGACCTTTTGTAAACTTAGTCGATTTTGTCTAATCTTATGCATCTTACTCTCCATCTTGATTCTGAAACAACTATTTTCACCCATACTCATCCCGCTAGGACTTTATATGTCTAAAATATCAAATTAATACCCATTTTGACATATCCACACCTAGTCCGAATGTATGGGGTGTTACAGTTTACATATAAGTCGACATCTGGTCAACTTTTCCAACTTAAACTTTCAATTAAGAGACTAAGTGTCTCAATTCCCGAAATCACTATGGACCTGAACCAACCAACCGGGTAAGACATATAATAGCTCTAGAGCACAAAAGAAGCAGAAAATGGGGGAATGGGGCAATAACTCTCAAAACGACCGGCCAGGTCTTTACATTATGCGTGTGTGTGTGTGTGTGTGAAATTACTCATATACTTAATTATAACTTAGAAAATTTACTTAGATAGATGCTATTATAATTTATTAAAAGTAATTAGTTAATATAATTATTTATAAAGATTATGTCTATAGTTTATAATTATTTATAATAATTGTATAGTTAAATAAAATAAATGCTTATAGTTTGTAATAAAGTTTTTTATAGTTTATAATATTTTAAGAAATAAAACACAAAAAAGAACAATTTAGTTTTTTTTTTAAAATAACCGACCAAAGTTGGTCGGTTAATAGTCAAACCCTCAAACACTTATTGTACCGACCAAAATTACCGACCAACTTTGGTCGGTAATTCTAATTTTAGATCTGAAAATGGGATTCCACCTCATTTCTCTTGCTCTCTTCTCAAAATTTTCATACTCCTCACTCAACACCCTTCCCGTCTCCTTCTCTATTTCCCTCACATAAATCCCACTCCTCACCCTACATAGCCACTGCCTCGCGTCGCCACTCCTGCTCCGTCGCCGTCGCTGTTGCCGCTTCCACTGCTATTGACTCCACCGCTGCCGCCCCTCCTTCTCCACCTCCTAAAAATTCTAGATTTGAATTACAACTTATTTCTTTTGTGTATAAATGTAATGTTTATTAATTTGTTATGAATTAGTTAATTAGTGTTTAAATTAATTGTTTAACTTTGCATTTTATTGAAATCTAGGGTTTAGGTCTTATTTTAATTGAATTGATTACATATGGTGTAAATAGAATGTTTAAGTTTGTATTGTTTTGAATAGTTTAGTTAGAATTGAATTATTAACTTTGAATTGAATTGAGTTCTTAGGATTTGTTCCTTTTTTTTAATAAAGTCCACTAGGCATTGTGCGTTTTTCATATATAAAATAAAACATAAAGTACAACAATGAAGGGGGGGCATAAACCTGACCTCCAAGAATATGGTGACAGAGAACTTGACTATCCTAACATGATAACCAAATGTACCCTAAAAGCTATGATGAGATAGACCTATAGTGATGAGCCAATTGTTTATCAAACAGTGATAGACAATCAGATTTACAAAATCAAAGTGAAGTAAGCCTAGTCAACTATACAAAATTGCACAAAAGATCCTAAATCTACTAGACAAGATATTTGGAAGAGTATCTTCCGTATACAACAAATTCTACATCTCGAGAAAGTGTAAAAGTGCCCTAAGAGACATGGCAAAAAATCTGAGAAAATAAGGGGGGCTATCTTCAATCTAGCTTTGACATTGAGGTCAAGGAAAGCCAAACTGAAGATAGCTATCAGAGAGACCCCTGCAATTGGGATGTGGAGTTGCTTCTGCCTGATTCTGATAGAAAAGAGTGAGCACTGACTTGCTTTAGCTGTGGAGTTCTTAGGATTTGTTCTTGTGAATTGAGCTTTTAGGGTATGGTTGAACTTTTAGGATATGAATTGAACTTTTTGGATGTGAATTGAACTTTTAGGATATAAATTGAACTTTTAGTTTATGTTTGAACTCTTAGGATATAAATTGAATTGAGTTTTTAGGATTAGTTCTTGGGAATTGAACTTTTAGGGTATGGGTAAACTTTTAGGATATGAATTGAACTTTTTGGATATGAATTGATCTTTTAGAATATAAATTAAACTTTTAGTTTATATTTAAACTCTTAGGATATGAATTGAATTGAATTTTTAGGATTTATTCTTGTGAATTGAACTTCTAGGGTATGGGCTAAACTCTTGGGATATTAATTGAATTGAATTTTTAGGATTTATTCTAAAAATTCAATTTTTAGGATATGAATTAAAATTTTTGGATAAGGCAAAGAGATTGATTTCTAAGTTAGGACTTTCGTCAGTGAAAATTGATTGTTGTGAAGATGGTTGCATGTTATATTATAAAGATGATGCAAATTTAGAAAGTTGTAAATTTTGCGAAAAGCCTCGTTTCAAGAGGCTTTCCAGCGGGAATATGGTCGTTGTAAAGGCGATGCATTATTTACCTCTTATACCTAGGTTAAAGAGGTTATATGCGTCGATGAGTTCTGCTCCTCATATGAGATGGAACTTTGAAAATAGAAAAACCATCTGGTGTTACGTGTCATCCTTCAGATGGAGAAGCTTGGACGCACTTTGATAGGACATATCCAGATTATGCTAGTGAACCAAGGAACATTCGGTTAGGTTTGTGTGCGGATGGCTTCACGCATTTTTCTATATCTGCGATACCATATTCATGTTGGCCTGTCTTTCTTACACCTTATAATCTACCACCTGAGTTGTGTATGACTAGTCCATATATATTTTTAAATTGTATTATCCCCGGTCCACGTAATCCGAAAATTTTTATTGATGTATATTTGCAACCTTTGATTGATGAGCTAAAACAGTTGTGGTATGATGGTGTTGAAACATATGACATATCAACCAAGAAGAATTTCAGTTTGCATGCTAATTTAATGTGGACTATTAACGATTTTCCTGCGTATGGAATGTTGTTTGGGTGGATGACTGCTGTGAAGCTAGATTGTCCTTACTGTATGAAAAATGGTAAAGCGTTCACTTTGAAACATGGCCGAAGGCAATCATGGTTTGATTGTCACCGTCAATTCTTGCCTAATGATCATAAGTTTAGAAGGATGAAAAATGCATTCAAAAAGAATAAAGTGGAATATGATTCGCCACCTCCGATACTTTCAGGTGAGAAAATTTAGGAGAGGGTCCTGAACTTCAGTAAAGTTATTGAGGCTCCACCTTATAGATTCCTCGGATATGGTGTTACTCATAATTAGACGAAACATAGTATAGTTTGGGAGTTACCTTATTGGAAGGATAATCTTCTCCGACAGAACCTTGATGTCAAGCATATTGAGAAGAATTATTTTGACAATTTGTTCAACACAATGATGGATGTTAAAGGTAAGACAAAAGATAACCCGAAGGCTAGAATGGACTTACAAAAATATTGCACGCGACCTGAATTATACTTGCAGACAACAAACAATGGTAAGGTGTTCAAGCCCAAAGCAAGTTACACATTCACTTTGGAGGAAAGACAACAAATTTGTGATTGGTTACGAAATTGAAGATGCCTGAGGGTTATGCGTTGAATCTAGGAAAAAAAGTAGATATGGAGGTAGGGAAGTTGAGCCATTTGAAAGTCATGACTGTCATGTTTTCATGGAGACCTTAGTGCCTATTGCATTTTGTGGTTTGCCTGAAAGAATCTGGAAACCCATCACAGAGATTTGTTTGTTTTTCAAAGACTTGTGTTCTACCACATTAAGGGAAGAAAACCTACTTCGGATAGATCAGAACATTCGTGTAACTTCTCATAAGATGGAAAATATATTTCCATGTGGTTTCTTTGATGTGATGGAACACCTTCCAATACACCTTGTACACGAGGCACGACTTGGAGGGCATGTTCAATGCAGATGAATGTATCCCTTTGAGAGGTAATATTATAAGTTTGATGTAATATTCTATTTTATTTGAATATTCTTGGCTAACATGACATTATATAGGACAATTGGAAAATGTAAACAATTTGTTAAGCAGAGGAATAAGATTGAAGGATCTATATGCGAAGCCTATCTTGCAAAGGAAACTGCACATTTTAGTTCTTATTATTTTGAGAGTAACGTGCCATGTTCTAGGAATAGGACCAATAGGCACACAATCGAATGTGTGAATGATCCATTATATCCACCAATGTCCATATTCAATCAACCAGGCCGATGATCTAAGGATGTTAGAAATAGAAGTTTGAGTGATATGGAGTACAAGTCAGCTACAATTCAAGTGTTGCTAAATTGTCTAGAAGTTGTACCATTTCTCAAGTAAGTATTGATTTATTAGTTATCAAAATATAAAATTTACCGTGATTACATATTGATGCAACTACTAAAAATATTTGATGTGTCACAGCCACTTCGTGGGTCAATTTGGCCATGATGTTGTATATACAAGAATTGATACGTGGTTCAAACAGTTTGTAAGTTTATCCTGATATTGTTCTTCTGAAGTTTCCGCTATATATATATTTTCGGTTATGCTAACTTGTGATTTTTTTAACTCTATGTAGGTAAATAATCCAAATAATGGTGTAAATAAATTTTTGAAAGATATATCTTGGGGACCTGGGCTTCAGGTCACAACAATGTCTAAGTACGTAGTGAATGGTTATAAGTTTCATACAGAGGATTGCTCTATAAATAAAAATAGCAACAACAGCGGGTTGTGGGTTCAAGGTGGTGATGACAACCAAGTTGGAGATATTGATTATTATGGCGTTGTCAAAGAAATTGATACTCTTTAGATGCAAGTGGTTTGACCCAAATCCAACAAGAGGTACAAGAGTACACCACCAATACAACATAATTGAGGTTAATCATACGAGGGAGTATGATCGCTATGATCCTTTCATAATTGTACATATCGTTAGGCAAGTGTATTATGCTCCTTATCCATTGCGGCGGAATAAGTCCGATTGGTGGGTTGTAATAAAAACTAAGCATGCAGGTAGGGTGAAAGTCGAGAATGTGTTAGATGTTACATATCAAAACGATATCTCCAGTTTTTACCAAATAATGGACGATCAGTTAGAAAATGATTTGGAACATCCTGAATGCATTGGAAGAAGTTGATATAAATGAAGTAACAATTATAGAAAATGAGGACGAAAAATCAACTGATGAAATTCAAACAAGTGAGGACGAGGAATTCTCGGACGAGGAACAATACGTCGACGAGGAATAAAAAGTTGGGTTTTTAAAGCACTCTCATTTTATAATTAGTTTCTTATATGTTTCAATCTGAATATGTATTATATTATGCAGATGACAAGTAAAGGTCAAGGTAACAGTGACCCTACTAGTTCTCGGGGTCGAGAAAAGGCTAGGAAGGGAAAGAGGAGGGTAGATAATAATACTCCCTCTTTTCCACCCTCTTCAGAGATGCCTATGTCTTATCCTCCACCACACGGCTATACTGAGCTGCCACAGCATCACGAGGCCTACACCTTCATCCAGACACCAGGTCTTCCATCACAGGGACATAGGACTATACGTCCGACATACAGTCCAGCTGCCTCACAGCCACGTGGATCGCAGCCATCTGCATCACAACCACGTGGATCGCAGCCGTCTGAATCACATCCGCGTAGATCGCACACCTACATATCACAGCCACATGGATCGCATCCATCCATGTCACATCCACTCGGGTCACAGCCATTAGTATCACAGCCATATGGGTCGCATCCAACTATGTCGCAGTCACAAGGATCGCAACCATCTTCATCATCGACTCCATCTATTTCAGTCCTTCGCATGCGAGACAGTAGCTCTGAGCCCCCTACACCGTCTACACATGCCTTTGATACACATGTTGAGGATGATGATCCATAGGTAGGGCATTATGATCGCTATGGCAGGATCATCATAGTCCCTGAGGGTGACGGGTAAGAGTTATTTGTTATTTTTGCGTCTATTATTTTGTAATATTTTTACTAATATATTCATGTGTTTTTATTGTTAAAAAGCTTTATTATGGCCCTTATGCGACTTGGACTGATTTCCCATTCTCGCTGAAGGAGTAAATTTTCAATCAGTTTACGGTATAAATGTTTTTTTAAGCAGTTTAATAATTTATATTTATGATATTTCCATCTAATATTTAACTTTTGAAATGCAGAGCAAGTGTGTATGTGAAGACTGCTATAGCGCAGAAGTAGTTGTAACTTTTCATCATAAAGCTCGCAAGAGATTGGCGGATCATTTCTCGAAAGATAGTAAGAAGAACAAGAGGCTTGGCTGGTGTCTTGAGCATTTATGGAATGATTTGTTAAGGCAATGGCAGACCGCAGGTTTCTTAGAGAGGAGCAAAAAAAGAAAGAAAGCTCTCTCATCCGAGAAGGGAGGCTCCTTGCACACTGGGGGTGCTATCAGCCTGGGGACAATTAAAAAAAAAATTGGTAATTGCTTAATTAAATTATTTTACTTTTCTAAGTATATCAATTCTATTTATTAACTAAATTAATTTATTCTCAGGAAAAGAAGTCTGGGCGTCCAATGAGCCATGATGAACTATTCAAGGAGATACATATTGTAAAGAAGAAGAAAGAGGGGGATGAAGATAGGTGGGTCGAGGACTAGGCAGAGACTGCATATGTAAGCTTTAAATTTTCTTTAAATGTTATAATTTACTTTTATAAGAATTTTTAAATACTAATTTAATTTAAAATAATGTAGCATCATTACCAAAGTAACGTGGAGGATTCATTCGTAGTCAGCCAGCTAGTGAATCGGGCGAGCCAACCCAACCTTCGGACGAAGATGCTGAAAGAATATGGTTGGAGGCTGTTGGCTGTCCAAAATGGGGGAAGGTATACGGGTTTCCTACGAAAAAATTTCATCACTATAGGTGTGGAATGCAAGGAATAGGGACTTCCTCACAGGGCGAGGAACTTAATAGGAAGAGCCTCTTGGCTATGCAGGAGACAGTTTCAAAGCTTACATCCGAGCTAGAAGCGGCCAAGGAAAGAGAAAGGCTTAGAGATACTCAATTCCTTGTTATGCAAGCTTAGATCAGAACTCTCCTTTCTACTGGAGCTTTTCCGTTGCCCCAGTCTCGTGAGTCATCGCCAGAGGCTCGACCTCCACGTGATCGTTCCTCCCTTCCTTCTCGTGATCGTTCCTCCTGTCCTCCCTGTGATCGTTCTTCCTGTCCTCCACAAGACTGTTCTCTATACCGTCTTGTAGATGAGTTCATCAGATGGTGATGATGATGTTGTAGAAAATACCCCTTGACCAATACTTTGATATAATTTGAACTAGACTAATAGAACTAGTTTTGAATTAGAGTGAATAATTTTTAACTTGTTGTAATTAGTTTTTGCTTGGTTTTGGATTGTGACGTTCAATTGAACTTTAATATGTTAGTTTTAAAGTATTAATTGGATGTTTGATTGTTGTTGTTGGCTATTTGGTTGTTGTTGTTGTTGTTATTGGATTTGTGGTGAATTAAGGGTTTTACGAGATGAATTGGTGATTATTAGATGTGAATTGGGGGTATTGGTATGCTGTTTTTATTTGGTAGGTGGTGTAGCTACCAAAACAGTCATTTTATGCCAAAATTAGACCCAGAAAACCGACGAACTTTAATCGGTAAATAATAATAAAAATAATTAAATTGTACATTACCGACCAATGTTGGTCGGTTAATGTACAATGAATTCCCAGAATTCAACATTACCGACCAACTTTGGTCGTTTTACTGCCTGCACTGATAAGTTTCCGACCATCGTTGGTCAGTAATTTTAAATTTTAATTATTTAAAAAATATATATTTTCCATTATCGACCAAAGTTGGTCGTTTTTTTAAAATTTTTAATAATTTATAAAAAAATATATTTTCCAGTACCGATCAAAGTTGGTCGCTATAAAAAATTAATAAATTTAATACACCGACCAACTTTGGTCGGTAAAATTAAATTAATAAAATATTATTCCGACCAATTTTGGTCGGTAAACCAATTACATTGTCAGATGGTCGTTTAAAGCATACCGACCTATGTTGGTCGGTAATTTCCGACCAATGTTGGTCGGTATGCCCTTCCGACCTTCAAAATACCGTCCACACATATATGGTCGCGTTTTGGTCGGTTATTGGCCATTACCGACCAACGTTGGTCGATATTTTTGGACGGTTTTGCCCGAAATTTTAGTAGTGAGTACTTTTTGGAAAGATTAACCAAACATAATATGCTTATCAAATATTGTAAAAGTACTTTTCAAACGAATTGGCCAAACACAAACTGCTAATTTTCAAAAGTTTTTTCGAAAAACACTTTTAAAGAAAAGTATTTTTCAAAATAACTAGTTTTTTGACAGATTGACCAAACAGGTAATATACAAAACATATACATTTGCCAACTGTTATTTTGGAAGACCAAGGTAATTATCCATGCCTTGACGATTTTCAACTCAGTTTGCTGTTGGCAAACCAAACCTATATAACTCGTTGTCATATTAGTCGAGGGTTGTTTCACATATCTTTTTCCCTACTAGTTTTTGAACGCGCATTGCGCGTGTAATCTTTATTAATGAGAATAATTTTTTAAGCACCTAAGCAATCTGTATGGAATATAATTACGACAGTTTTAATGAAAATACTAAGATATATGTTCACAATATAGTAACTGAAGAAAAAGGGAAAAGAATGCACAATCACTTTACATAGAAAATCTCTTTTTTTTAAAAAAAAAAACCAAATTAGTCATCATCTGACTATTACATAGTTTGATGATTAAGACATGTTAAAAGAGAAACACATGAATGTGATTGTACTAGAAAACGGCAATCTTTATCAGTGAGAAAACATCCGGACTATTCCGTTGTCTTAGCTGTTTACCTGTTGAGATGACAAAGATTAATTTATATATCGTATTCTCTCTATCAACAAGTTTAATTTCCTAACAACAATATTAGAGAACAACTCGAGCCAGATAACATGCAACATGATTAGTAGCAGCTATGAAAACCTTCTTCCTCTTGCACTTCACTACCAAATTTTCATTTACAAAATTAATATGGATAGTTTCTCTTAATTACCGCTTTCTAGTACAATCTCATTCATGTGCTTCAACACCATCAGTCCTATCCAAAGATCTATCTTCAATTATTTCAAGTCGGGGATAAGAATCGCCAAGTTTCTCTATTTTCTGTAACCATATGTCAATTGCATTGTACATATAGAAACACCTAAAACCCAATAAAACAACATAATGTTAAATGAGTTTAGGTTTTTAGCCTAGAGTAGCTAAACAAGGCTAAACAATTAGAGGAAATAACACTTAATGTCTATCACTCCCAAAATATTTACCCGGATTTGTCCATTTGAAAATTAATTACAACTCCTACCTAGGCAATCTAAACTTATTGCCCATAAATTCACTTGCCTTTTCCCTTTTAATTTGCTTTACGCTTTTACCCAGCGTGAAGGGCAAATTGAAAATGCAAATCTTTTTTTCGTTCTGTTTTATTCTATGACTTGAATTCCATGACTTCTGACTTCTGCAAAATATTAATCTGCCATTGGAGGACCTTGAAACTTGAAACTCAAAATTGGGTTTATTGAGCTTGTGGTAATTTTGATCCAATTTTGACCGGGTATGTTCAAAATATTAATTGGAGGATGTGGCTATATTCTGAGTCAATTAGGTGGAGATTTTAGATTAGATTTTTAAATTTTGGGTTGAAATTGAGTTGAACTAGCAAAGAAGACAGATTTGTACTGTATACCAAAATGGTATATTATATACGGTATTGGTATACAATAATTAATTCAAGAGTATATAATTAACTACAATTTTATACTACTAAATTTTTTAAAGGAATGAACCAATCCTCTACATACCAAAATAACATATTATAAACAATTTTGGTTAATTCAATTGTGTATAATTTATTGCGTTGAACTAGCGAAGAAGAATTTGTACTATATACAAAAATGATATACTATATACCATTCCGGTATACAGTTCATTCCAATGATATACTATTATAGTATACTATATAATGTAACGGTATACTCTTACAATTAGGTCCTTTTAGAATTTTTTGAAATTTTTATTGACAACTGATATTATTTCAGTTTAATAATTGAATTAAAAAATCTTTTTTAAACTCTTTGCATACAATTGTATACCATGTTGGTATAGCTATATACTATACTGGTATATATGTTAGTTGGAATATTTTTTGGTTGTATTAGCTACATTTAATTGGTACACTATATAATTTTTCTTTAGTAATAGTAGAATAGTATATTATCTTGAATTTTTTTAACTTTCCTTTATGCATGTGTATTACGTAATCATTTTGATTTTTTTTTATGTGTTTGTTTTATATAATAGTATAATAGTACTATATCTTGAAATATATTATTATATTAATATGTGGTACACTATTTTTTAATTTTTCTCTTTATGCATGTGTATTATGTAATAGTAGTATAGTCATATATAGTTGTCTGAAAATAATTAGTAGAACTGTATACTCTATTGGTATAATTATATGTCATATTGGTATCATATTATAGTCGGGATATTTTTTGGTTGTTTTAGCTGCATTTTTAAGTGAATTCTGTTTCTGAAATGATTTATATGATCATGTTTTGCTATGTTGGATTTTCTTATACCTATGGACATAGATTTTATGTATTATGTAATAGTTTTTATAGCTATATGCAGTTGTTGGAACGACCCCGTACAACTATACACCTTATTAGTATAGCTATATAGTATATTGGTATCATATGCTAGTTGAATCCTTTTTTGGTTGATTAGCTGTATTTAATTGGTACACTATTTAATTTTCTTTTAATAATATTAATATAGTACAATATCTTGAAATATTTTATTATATTAATATGTGGTACACTATTTTTTTATTTTTCTCTTTATGCATGTGTGTTATGTAATAGTAGCATGCCATATAGTTGGCGGGAATTAATAAGTAAAACTGTATACCATGTTAGTATAGCTATATGCCATATAGGTATATGGTAGTTTGAATATTTTTGGGTTGTTTTAGCTGCATGTTTAAGTGAATTCTATTATGAAATTATTTATATGAACATGATTTGCAGTGCTGGAATTTGTTTGTGCCGATGGACATAAATTATGTGTACTATATAATAGTTTTTATAGTTATAGGCAATTATAGGAACGACCCCATACAACTATATACCATGTTAGTATACAGAATGAGCAAGTTGTATTAGTAGAAAATAAATATTACACGTGGAATTATGCGTAGTTGACAGGGCATGATACATGGACCACTAAGAAGATGACAACTAGAGTGTTGTATTAAAAGATGCACGAGTTACAATAGGTACGAGCAAATCACTCACGAGATGAAAGGGTATGGTTGCTCGAGCCTAAATTATTTAGTGAAGAGACATAGGCGGAATGAATCAAGACAGTAAAAAGGGAAGATTCATGAACCTCTAATTAATGAGGAAGAAGAATCAGAACCGTTACAGAATCTTTATAAATAGTTACGATTGTCAATTATAACGGTTCATTAATGTCATTAATGCTCATAATGATTCGGCCATAAAAGGGAGAAAACGTTATATTTGTAAATTCCTATATAAGGAAAGATAATTTCACTTGTAAAGACACGTTCTGAATATCATTGGAATACAATTACTTTCTTTTGCTTTCAATCGATTACTTTTGCATTTCTTACATTTGTTTCCTTTCTTATAATTGAGAAAGTGCGGAATTTCTTGGTTATCAGTAACCATACATTCTTCTAAAAATAGGCTTTGACTGAGAATCTTATTTTTTGGTTAAACAAATTGGTTCTGTTACCGAAAATCTGATAATCTTCTTACTTTCCAAATCTTTCTCTCACAACCAAATCATGTCAACTGTCAATGACAACAACCAGCAGGTGGAAGGAACTCCAGTTCCATCACCTCAGGGAACACCACACACTTCACGAGAAGGATCACCTGAAAGATCTGCTACTCACACAAATGAATAACATGGAGATGAGCAAATCGTTGAGCAAGATGCTGTGAAACAGTTGATCGCTAAACACGTGAATAAGGCTCTCCAAGCTTTCGTGAGGGGATTGTCAACTGTACCACCAACTCCTCCCCCAAATAATACCGCAACTGTGGAAATTCCACGTTCAGGGCTTGCTAATTCAGGAAGTGGGGGAACTCCCAATGAGTCACGTGATGGGAGACCAGGTACGCCTAATAATTCTGATTTACAAACTTTATTGCTAACTTTGCAGAAATATGTGAAAGAACAAAACGACCGTATCGATCAAATACCCGGCGTACCACTTGTGATTAAGGGAGTGGATATCGACAAATATTCGCAACAACCCTGGAAACCAAGCGCAGCTCCATTGACCATTCCCAAGAAGTTCAAAATGCCTGACATCCCAAAATATGATGGAACGACTGATCCACGTGACCATGCCACTGTGTTCACCATAGGAGTAAAAGGCAATGATTTAACCAAGCAGGAAATTAAATCAGTGTTGGTCAAAAAGTTTGGAGAAACACTCACCAAAGGAGCGTTAACATGGTATTCCCTTTTACCTGAAAATTCTATTGATTCTTTTGCTGAGCTTGTAGATTTATTTATAAAAGCATACTCGGGAGCTCAAAAAGTAGAAAAAAATGGAAGATATCTTTAAAGTGAAGCAAGGAGATACAAAATTGCTCCAAGAATTCGTAGACAGATTCTAGCATAAAAGGATGTTGCTACCAAGAGAACCTGACAACTGGGCGGCCATGGCATTCGCAAGTAATCTAAATGAAAGAAGTTCAGAAGCCACGAGAAGGCTTAAAGAAAGCTTACGAGAATTCCCTTCTACAACATGGAATGATGTCTATAATAGGTATAGTACCAAACTAAAATTGAAGAAGACATCGTTGCTCAATCAAAGGTTGATAAGAAAACAGGTTCGAGGCGGTCGGAATCTGAAAGGAGGTCCGGTAAAAATAGGTACGAGCCTTATATGGGACCTTCAGGGCGAGAGCACATTCCAAACCCGAAAACATACGGTCTGACCATAGATTCACAAACAGAGATTCAGGTTCATCATCATCTAGGTTCAGAAAAGATTGGGGCCATAAAATATCATATTGCAGACTGTTACAAGGTGAGGTAGAATATTTGTTGAAACAGGGATACTTGACAGACCTGTTCAGCGAGAAAGGCAAATAAGCTTATATGAAAAATAGACAAGAACCTCCAAAACCTCCATCTCCAAAGAGAACAGTGAACGTGATAAGCGGGGGAGAAGAAATCAATGGTGTAATGTACACAGCTAGGAAAAGGACGTCAAAATTCACAGTAACCCACGGGAAGCGAGTTCGTCAAACCTTGGAAGAAGATAACATAACATTTGATGATGCATATGCGGATGGCTTGATGATTCCTCACAATGATGTACTGGTAATATCTTTACTTATACATGATACTAATGTAAAATGAGTTTTGATTGATCCAGGTAGCTCCGTGAATATTATCTTATTGCGAGTGGTGAACGAAATGCAAATTGGCGACCAGATGATACCAAAAGCACGTTCCTTATCTTGATTCAATAATTCAACCTTTATTACAAAGGGTGAGATAATGTTAAATACATTCGCGGAAGGAATTATCAAAGAGACGAAATTTCAAGTAATAGACACGGACATGGCCTACAATGTGATTCATGGGAGGCCATGGATTTAGGACATGGATGATGTGCTGTCTACATTGCATCAAGTTATTAAGTTCCCTTCAAAATGGGGAATTCAACAAATTCAAGGGGATCAATAAACTTCAAGGAATATCAATTCAGTGGTGCAGTCATGCAAGAAAAACATTGATACAAATAAGGATTTCATGGAAGACGTGGTAAATCAAATCTCATATGAAAATATATCAAAGAAAATTGATATGGATTCCTGACCAGATGTAATTCAAGAACTAGAGGAGAATGAAAACATCAAAACAATAATTGATGAGCTCGAAGCTATTGTGCTATTCAAACAATGGCCAGATCGAAAAGTTCATATTGGAGCAAAGCTGAGCCCAGGAATGAGAGGTAAGTTAGTTAAATTTTTAAAAGCTAACGCAGATTGTTTTGCATGGTCGCATTCAGATATGACATGTATACATCCGGAGGTGATGACCCATAAATTAAATGAAGATCCATCATACGTACCAGTCAAGAAAAAGAAGAGGAAGCAAGATCATTCAAAAATCAAGTGATCAATGATAAGGTACAAAAACTCTTAAAGATCAGTTCAATACGCGAGGTAAAGTATCCTAATTGGTTAGCTAATAGTGTGGTAGTTTCGAAAAAGAACGGTAAATGGAAAGTTTGTGTAGATTATACTGATTTAAATAAAGCTTGTCCAAAAGATTCATTCCCTTTACCGCATGTAGATCAATTGATTGATTCTACTGCAGGTCATGAGCTATTGAGTTTTTTAGATGCGTATTCAGGTTATAATCAAATAAAAATGGATCTTTTAGATGAAGAAAAAACTTCATTTATTACGGACAGGGGGACTTATTGTTACAAAGTCATGCCTTTTTGATTAAAAAACGCTGGAGCCACATATCAAAAGTTGGTGACAAAGATGTTTCAAGAACACTTGGGAAAGACCATGGAAGTGTATATTGATGATATGTTGGTCAAATCTGCACGAGCGGAAGATCATTTTCAACATCTTTCAAATACCTTCGAGATCCTCCGCAACTATAATATGAAATTGAACCCAGAAAAGTATGCTTTCGGCGTAGCTTCAGGTAATTTCTTAGGTTTTCTTGTATCTAATAGAGGTATTGAAGTAAACCCTGCACAGATTAAATCTATTGAGGAAATTCCTAATATACTCACGAGCAAAAATGTGATGACCCAAAAGGTCATCTTATAAATTAAGACTCTATTCCGGGCTCGTTAGCCTTAAAAACCTTATTTTTACTCACCTTGATTCGTGTGCACAGTCCGGGCGTAAATCCAGAAAGCCTTTATGTGGAAATGTATGAAGTAATAATTTTTGGGATTTAAAATTAATTTTTAGTTGACTTTGGTCAATATTTTGAGTAAACGGACCCGGATCCATGTTCTGATTATCCCGGAAGGTCTGTAGTAAAATATGGGACTTGGGCGTATGCCCAGAATCGAATTTCGAAATCCCTAGCTCAAGAAAGGAATTTTTGATGAAAATTGTAAGACTGAAATTCAATGGATTTAAAGAAATTGATTAATGTTTGATCTCATTGGTATCAGGCCTGTATTTTGGTTTCGGATCCCGGTATAGATTTAATATAATATATAAGTCATGTCTGTAAAATTTGGTAGAAATCGGAGTTGATTTGACGTGATTCGGACGTCCGGTTGAGAGGATAATAGTTTTGAAATGTTCTTGAGGAATTCATGAGTTTTGGTGCTAAATCCATAGTTTTAGGTATTATTTTTGTGATTTGATCACACGAGCAAGTTCGTATGATATTTTTAGACTTGCGTGCATATTTGGTTTGGAGCCCCGAGGGCTCGGGTGAGTTTCGGGTAGGCTGCAGAGTGATTTTGGAACTTAGAAATTTGCTGGTGTAACTGATGTTAGTAGCAGGCCTCTGATCTCGCAAATGCGAGATCAGGCTTTGCAAATCCGAACCAAGCATGTATGGCAATTGTGAGGTTTTTATCGCAATTGCGAAGAAATCCTAGGCCAGCAGTTCTCGCAATTGCGAGTTTATCTTCGCAATTGCGAAGGGGGTCTGGGGAAGGGCATGTTCGCAAATGCGAACTTCTACCCGCAATTGCGACATACTCTTTGCATTTGTGAAGGCAGCGGAAATGTAAAGGTTCTCGCATTTGCGATGACTCCTTCGCATTTGCGAGCTTCGCAATTACGAAGCTCAAGTCGCAAATGCGACATCCGCAGCTGATAATTTTAGACTTAGACGGGATTTTTCATTCATTATTCAATTTTTCAAAACCTAAACCTCAAGAGGCAATTTTCCAAAGACCAAATCTTCCCCAAATCATAGGTAAGTGATTCCTAACTCTTTTCTTTTAATCTTTTACATCTTATAACAAGATTTCAACCTAGAATCTAGAATTTTTATGGTGAAATTAGGGATTTTTGGGTAGAACTTAGGAATTTCAAAATTTGGGGATTTAGACCTCGAATTGAGGTCGGATTCCAAAACCAATTGTATATCCGGTCTCGGGGGAGAATGGGTAAACGGATTTTGGTCTGAACCTGGAGTTTGGACCAAGCGGGCCCGGGGTCGGTTTTTGACCTTTGTTGGGAAAACTTAGGAAAACTGTAATTATGCATTAAAGTTGATTCCTTTAGCGATAATTGATGATATTAAACTAATTATGATTAGATACGAGTGTGTTGGAGGTGAATTCTAAAGGGAAAGCGGTACTTGAGCAGTGAGTGGCCTGCATAATTGAGGTAAGTATTGTGCCTAACTTTGGCTTGAGGGAATAGGTATTGTGTGAGTATTTGCTACGTGTTTTGTTGTTGAATACGATGTATAGTTGAGGTGACGAGCATCTATGCGTTGTGGTCGAGTCATAGCATGCGAGTGAAATTCCATTCTTGCAAATTTGTAGTCTTAAATCTTGTTATCCATGCTTATTGTTGTTGTTGAAATGTTGGGAGACTTGTATCCGGTTCCACCAAGCTTGATAAAATTGTGAATATTGATTCGAGGTTGAGATGTTAAATTGTGAAAGTAATCATTGATGAAATATTGATTTCTTTGTGAAACTTCTCTCTATCCGTTGTTATTGATTCTGTGAATTATGAGGACGAGTGTAAAGCACGAAGGGTGATGCCGTGCATGATTTATTTATATTGTGAGGAAGAGTGTAAAGCACGAAGGGTGAGGCGGTGCATGATTTATTTATATTGTGAGGAAGAGTGTAAAGCACGAAGGGTGATGCCGTGCAAGATTTATTTATATTGTGAGGAAGAGTGTAAAGCACGAAGGTTGATGTCGTGCATGATTTAGTTATATGGTGAGGAAGAGTGTAAAGCACGAAGGGTGATGCCGTGAATGAATTATTTATATTATGAGGAAGAGAGTAAAAGCACGAAGGGTGATGCCGTGCAATATTATTTATTATTTGGTGAGGTTGAGAGTAGAAGCACGAAGGGTGATGCCGTACAGTTTTCCTTACGGTTTTAATTGTTTTATTTGCTTACTGATTGCCGTTTAATTCTGTCTTTTTGTTATTCTCACTCCTTATATTGAAATCCCCCACTGTATGTTCCCTTCCCATTATTTCTGCGTTTTAGTTCTGTATTTGCGGTTATTTCCACTAGTATGATTATATTGCTCAGGTTTTATGTGGTGTCTTGTTCTAGCCTCGTCACTACTTCGCCGAGGTTAGGCTCGACAGTTACCAGTACATGGGGTCGGTTGTACTGATACTGTACTCTGCACTTTCTGTCCAGATCCAGATTTAGGTCCGAGCTGATTCTGATTCGTAGCTGACTTCACCGCAGGAGATACGAGGTAGATCTGCCGACGTCCGCAGATTCCTGGAGTCTCTTCCTTATTATTCATTTACTGTTTTATTTAGTTCACAAACAGTTATACATTTTTCTTTCAGCCAAATACTTGTAGTAGATTCTTAGTAGTCCGTGAGTTGTGACTCCTGATCATGGGTAGTTAGATATCAGTATTATTTTCGCAGTATCGTTATACTATTTAGCTGGTTATTTTGGTATCATGTGGTGAATGGTAGTGAATCTTCGTATAAGTTTTTAAATGTTTTAAAGTCGTAAACCTCTAATGTTGGCTTGCCTAGCAAGTGTAGCGTTAGGCGCCATCACAGTCCCGGCGGTGGGAAATCGGGTCGTGACAAGTTGGTATCAGAGCACTAGGTTGCCTAGGTCTCACAATTCACGGACAAGCTTAGTACAGAGACGTATGTACTTATCTCTCTGAGGCTATAAAGTTAGGAACAAGTTCACTTTTATTCAACTCTGTCGTGCGATTCTTGTTATTCCAATACTGATTGTACTCTTCTATTCTTATTCTCTCACAGATGGCGAGAACACGTACCGCTTTTTCCGTTGACCAGCAACCGGATCCTCCAGCAGCAGCTCCTACGAGGGGCAGAGGCCGAGGCCATGCCAGAGGATGAGGTAGGGGCAGGGCTCAACCCAGTGCTCAGGCAGTAGCTCCAGCTGCGGGGCCTCAGACAGAGCTCGGTGAAGAGGCCCCAGCTCAGACCATTCCGGCGGGACCAGCTCTGGTCCGAGAGGGGTTTATTGCTACCCCGGTGCTTCAGCATGCCTTGGTCCAACTAGTGGGCCTTATGGAGAGTATAGCCCAGACTGGCGCATTCCTTATGGCAGCAACCGTATCTCAGGCTGGAGGAGGAGTCCAGACTCCTGCTACCCACACTCCGGAGCAGATGGCTCCCCAGCTTCAGACCCCAGCAGCTCATCCAGTTTGGGTAGTTCAGCCAGTTGCTGCAGTACCGCTCGTTGATGGGGCAGGTATGTCCTCCGATGCTTTGTAGAGATTGGATAAGTTTATCAAGCTTTTCCCAGTTCATTTAAGTGGTGCCACTTCAGAGGATCCCCAGGAGTACCTTGATAGCTGCCATGAGGTTCTTCGGAACATGGGTATATTGGAGACCAATGGAGTCAACTTTGCTACTTTCCAGATGACTGGTTCCGCCAAGAAATGGTGGAGGGATTATCTATTGACTAGACCGGTTGGGTCACCTGCCCTTACTTGGGATCAGTTCTCACATCTCTTCTTGGGAAAGTTTCTGCCTATCCCTACGAGAGAGGAGCGCCGCCGTCAGTTCGAGCATCTCCAGTAGGGAAGCATGACTGTTACTCAGTATGAGACTCGTTTTGTGGATTTAACCTGTCATGCTACTCTTTTGCTACCCACAGAGAGGGAGAGGGTTAGGAGATTTATTGAGGGTCTTGCCCAGCCTATCAGATTGCAGATGGCTAAGGAGATGGGGAGCGAGATCTCTTTCCAGGAAGCGGCCAATGTGGCCCGATGAGTTGAGATGGTTCTTGGATTGGGAGGTCAGGGGTCAGACAAGAGACCTCAATATTCCGGTGGATTCAGCGGTGCCTCATCTTGAGGCGGGGGTACTTATAGTAGAGGCCATCCTCCCAGGTCATTTCATTCAGCACTTTAGGCATCCCATGGTGCCCCAGGTGGTCGTGGCTCTTACATGCCTTATTCTGATCAGCCAGCTCCTATCAGTACACCTCCTCTTCAGAGTTTTCAGGGTGGCTATTCAGGTCGACAGGGTCAGTATGCCGGCCAGCAGTCTCAGCAGCCGAAGTCATGTTATACTTGTGGTGACCCGGGGCACATTACTAGATATTGCCCTCACTCATCGAGTAGTTCTCAATACCAGGGTTCTCGTGCCATGGTTCCGGCACCAGCTACCGCACCACCTACCCAGCCAAGCAGGGGTAGGGGTCAAGTAGCCAGAGGTAGGGGCCAGATTGTTAGAGGTGGAGGTCAGCCCGCTAGAGGTGGAGGCCCGCCAGTTAGAGGTCATCCCAGAGACATGGTTCAGGGTGGTAGGGCCCAACCCCGATGTTATGCCTTTCTAGCCAGACCTGAGGCTGAGTCCTCCGATGCTGTTATCACATATACTATTTCAGTTTACAATAGAGATGCTTCAGTTCTATTTGATCCGGGGTCTACTTACTCTTATGTATCATCTTATTTTGCTTTGTATTTGGGTTTGCCCCGTGATTCCTTGAGCGTCCCTGTATATGTGTCCACGCCTGTGGGGGGATGCTATTGTTTTAGATCGTGTATATCGCTTGTCTGTGGTCGTTATTAGGGGTCTTGAGACCAGTGTAGACCTTTTGCTCCTTTATATGGTAGATTTCGATGTCATATTGGGAATGGATTGGCTGTCACCTTACTACGCTATCTTGGACTATCACGCCAAGAAAGTGACATTAGCCTTGCTGGGGTTACCTCGATTAGAGTGTAGAGGGACTCCTGATCATTCCTCCAGCGGGGTTATTTCTTATATGAAGGCTCGGCGTATGGTTGAGAAGGGGTGTTTGGCCTATTTGGCTCATGTTCGTGATTCTGGTGCTGAGGTTTCATCTATGGATTTGGTGCCTGTTGTTTGTGAGTTTTCCGAGGTGTTTCCTGCAGACCTGCCGGGGATGCCACCCGACAGGGATATTGATTTTTGCATTGATGTGGCTCCGGTCACTCAGCCCATTTCTATTCCTCCATACCGGATGAACCCACCAGAGTTGAAAGAATTTAAGGAACAACTGCAAGATTTGCTTGATAAGGGCTTCAATAGATCTAGTGTCTCACCCTGGGGTGTGCCGGTTTTGTTCGTGAAGAAGAAGGATGGATCTATGAGGATGTGTATAGATTACCGGCAGTTGAACGAAGTCACTATCAAGAATAAGTATCTGTTACCGAGGATTGATGATTTGTTTGATCAGCTTCAGGGTGCCAAGGTGTTTCCAAAGATCGATTTGAGATCGGGCTACCATCAGTGAAGATTAGGGCATAAGATGTCCCTAAGACAGCTTTTCGGATGAGGTATGGGCACTATGAGTTTCTGGTGATGTATTTTGGCTTGACCAATGCCCCCGCAGCATTTATGGATTTGATGAACCGAGTGTTCAAGCCTTACCTGGATTCGTTTGTGATTGTGTTCATTGATAATATTTTGATATACTCCCGCAGTGTGGAGGAGCATGAGCAGCACCTCCAGATAGCGCTCCAGACTGTGAGGGACAGTCAGTTATATGCTAAATTTTCAAAGTGCGAGTTTTGGTTGGATTCGGTAGCTTTCTTGGGTCACGTCTTATCAGCAGAGGGTATTGAAGTAGATCCTAAGAAGATTAAGGTAGTCAAGAACTGTCCTAGATCCACTTCAGCCACAGATATTAGGAGCTTCTTAGGTTTGGCGGGTTACTACCATCGATTTGTGGAGGGGTTTTCATCTATAGCAGCCTCGATGACTAAGTTGACCCAGAAGGGTGCCCCATTCAGATGGTCGGAGGAGTCTGAGGCGAGCTTTCAGAAGCTCAAGACAGCCTTGACTTCAGCACCGGTGTTGGTATTGCCATCAGGTTCGGGATCTTTCACGGTATATTGTGATGCCTTCAGCATGGGGCTTAGAGCAGTATTGATGCATAAGGGTAGGGTGATTGCATATTCATCTCGACAGTTGAAGGTTCATGAGAAGAATTATCCTGTCCATGACTTAGAATTGGCAGCCATTGTTCACGCGTTGAAGATTTAGAGGCACTATCTTTATGGCGTGCCGTGTGAGGGTTTCACGGATCATCGCAACCTCTAGTATTTGTTCAAGCAAAAGGATCTCAACTTGAGGAAGAGGAGATGGTTGGAGCTATTGAAAGACTATGATGTCACTATATTGTATCATCCGGGAAAGGCCAACGTGGTGGCCGACGCATTGAGTATGAAGGCAGTGAGTATGGGCAGCCTTGCATTCATTCCAGTGGGTGAGAGACCGCTAGCTTCAGACATTCAGACTTTGGCCAATCAGTTCGTGAGGTTGGATATTTCAGAGCCCAGTTGTGTTCTAGCTTGTACAGTCGCTCGGTCTTCCTTGTTTGAGCGTATCAGAGATCGGTAGTATGATGACCCTCACTTGATGGTCCTTAAGGACACAGTGCGGCACGATGGTGCCAAGCAGGTTACAGTTGGAGATGATGGTGTTTTGAGGATACAGAGTCGAGTGTGTGTTCCTAATGTTGATGGGCTTCGTGAGTTTATCCTTAAGGAGGCACACAATTCTAGGTATTTTATTCACCCGGGTGCTGCCAAGATGTACCAGGACCTGCGGCAGCATTATTGGTGGAGAAGGATGAAAAATGATATAGTTGCTTATGTAGCTCGGTGCTTGAATTGTCAGCAGGTGAAGTATGAGCACCAGAGACCCAGTGGTTTGCTTCAGCAGATGGATATTCCTGAGTGGAAGTGGGAGCGTATCACTATGGACTTTGTTGTTGGACTCCCACGAACTCAGAGGAAATTCGATGCCATTTGGGTTATTATGGACAGGCTGACTAAGTCAGCACACTTCATTCCGGTGGCAAGTACTTATTCTTTGAAGCGGTTGGCAGAGATATATATTCGGGAGATCGTTCGCCTTCACGGTGTGCCCGTGTCTATCATTTCTGATCGAGGTAAGCAGTTTACCTCGCACTTCTGGAGGGAAGTACAATGTGAGTTGGGTACACGGGTTTAGTTGAGCACAGCATTCCATCCTCAGACGGATGGGCAGTCCAAGCATACCATTCAGATCTTAGAAGATATGCTCCACGCTTGTGTTATAGATTTCGGAGGATCGTGGGATCAGTTCTTGCCCCTCGCAGAGTTCGCCTACAATAACAGCTACCAGTTGAGCATTTAGATGGCTCCCTATGAGCCCTTATATGGTAGATGGTGCACGTCGCCAGTTGGGTGGTTTGAGCCGGGGGAGGCTCGGTTATTGGGTACAGATTTAGTTTAGGAGGCCTTGGACAAGGTCAAGATTATACAGGATCGACTTCGTACAGCTCAATCCAGGAAAAAGAGTTATGCCGACCGTAGAGTTCGTGATGTGGCATTCATGGTCGGGGAGAGGGTATTACTCCGGGTATCGCCCATGAAGGGTGTTATGATATTTGGGAAGAAGGGCAAGTTGAGCCCTAGGTACATCGGGCCATTCGAGATCCTCGAGAGAGTGAGGGAGGTAGCTTATAGACTTGCGTTGCCTCCAGGGTTATCCTCAGTTTATCTGGTATTCCATGTGTCTATGCTCCAAAAATATCATGGTGACCCGTCCCACTTGTTAGATTTCAGCTCTGTCCAATTGGACAAGGATTTGACTTATGAGGAGGAGCCGGTAGCCATTCTAGACCGGCAGGTTCGTCAGTTGAGGTCAAAGAGTTACCCTTCAGTTTGAGTGCAGTAGAGAGGTCAGCCTATTGAGGCAGCTACTTGGGAGTCCGAGTCGGACATGCGGAGTATATATCCCCACTTGTTCGCCAGTTCAAATACTTTTCTATGTCCGTTCAAGGGAGAACGTTTGTTTTAGAGGTGGAGATTGTGATAACCCAAAGGGTTATCTTGTGAATTAAGACTCTATTCTGGGCCTGTTAGCCATAAAATCTTATTTTTACTCACCTCAATTTGCGTGCGCAGTCCGGGCGTAAATCCGTAAAGCCTTTATGTGAAAATTTATGAAGTAATAATTTTTGGGATTTAAAATTGATTTTTAGTTGACTTTGGTCAACGTTATGAGTAAACGGACCCAGATCCATGTTTCGACTGTCTCGGAAGGTCCATAGTAAAATATGGGACTTGAGCGTATGCCCAGAATCGAATTCCGAAGTCCCCAGCTCAAGAAATGAATTTTTGATGAAAATTGAAAGACTAAAATTCTATGGATTTAAAGAAATTGATTAATGTTTGATCTCATTGGATTCGGGCCCGTATTTTTGTTCCGAAGCCTGGTACAGGTTTAATATTATATATGAGTCATTTCTGTAAAATTTGATAGAAATCGGAGTTGATTAGACGTGATTCGGACGCCCGGTTGAGAAGATAGTAGTTTTGAAATGTTCTTGAGGAATTCATGAGTTTTGGTGCTAAATCCATAGTTTTAGGTGTTATTTTTGTGATTTGATCGAACGAGCAAGTTCGTATGATATTTTTAGACTTGCGTTCTTGTTTGGTTTGGAGCCCCGAGGGCTCGGGTGAGTTTCGGATAGGCTACGGAGTGATTTTGGAACTTAGAAATTTGCTGGTGTAACTGGTGTATGTAGCAGGCCTCTGATCTCGCAATTGCGAGATCAGGCTTCGCAAATGCGAACCAAGAAGGTATGGCAATTGCGAGGTTTTTATCGCAATTGCGAAGAAAGCCTAGGCCAGCAGTTCTCGCAATTGCGAAGGGGGTCTGGGGAAGGGCATGTTCGCAAATGTAAACTTCTACCCGCAATTGCGATGGGCCAATTGTCTCAAATGCGACATAATCTTTGCATTTGCGAAGGCAGCGGAAATGTGAAGGTTCTCGCATTTGCGATGACTCCTTCGCATTTGCAAGCTTCGCAATTGCGAAGCTCAGGTCGCAAATGCGACATCCGCAGCTGATAACTTTAGACTTAGACGGGATTTTTCATTCATTCTTCAATTTTTCAAAACCTAAACCTCAAGAGGCGATTTTCCAAAGACTAAATCTTTCCCAAATCATAGGTAAGTGATTCCTAACTCTTTTCTTTCAATCTTTTACATCTTATAACAAGATTTCAACCTATAATCTAGAATTTGTATGGTGAAATTAAGATTTTTGGGTAGAACTTAGAAATTTTGAAATTTGGGGATTTAGACCTCGAATTGAGGTCGGATTCCAAAACCAATTGTATATTTGGGCTCGGGGGAGAATGGGTAAACAAATTTTGGTCCGAACCTCGAGTTTGGACCAAGCGGGCCCGGAGTCGGTTTTTGACCTTTGTTGGGAAAACTTACGAAAACTGTAATTATGCATTAAAGTTGATTCCTTTAGCGATAATTGATGATATTAAACTAATTATGATTAGATACGGGTGGGTTGGAGGTGAATTCTAAAGGGAAAACGGTACTTGAGCAGTGAGTGGCCTGCAAATTGAGGTAAGTGTTTTGTCTAACTTTGGCTTGAGGGAATAGGTATGTGTGAGTATTTGCTACGTGTTTTGTTGTTGAATATGATGTATAGGTGAGGTGACGAGCATCTATGCATTGTGGTCGAGTCATAGCATGCGAGTGAAATTCCATTCTTGCAAATTTGTAGTCTTAAATCTTGTTATCCATGCTTATTGTTGTTGTTGAAATGTTGGGAGATTTGTATCCGGTTCCACCAAGGTTGATAAAATTATGAATATTGATTCGAGGTTGAGATTTTAAATTGTGAAAGTAATCATTGATGAAATATTGATTTCTTTGTGAAACTTCTCTCTATCCGTTGTTATTGATTATGTGAATTGTGCGGACGAGTGTAAAGCACGAAAGGTGATGCCGTGCATGATTTATTTATATTGTGAGGAAGAGTGTAAAGCACGAAGGGTGATGTCGTGCATGATTTATTTATATTGTGAGGAAGAGTGTAAAGCACGAAGGGTGATGTCGTGCATGAATTATTTATATTGTGAGGAAGAGAGTAAAAGCACGAAGGGTGATGCCGTACAGTCTTATTTATTATTTGGTGAGGTTGAGAGTAGAAGCACGGAAGGTGATGCCGTGCAGTTTTCCTTACGGTTTTAATTGTTTGATTTGCTTACTGATTGTTGTTTAATTCTGTCTTTTCGTTATTGTCACTCCTTATATTGAAATCCCCCACTGCATGTACCCTTCCCATTATTTTCTATTTTAGTTCTGTATTTGTGGTTATTTCCACTAGCATGATTATACTGTTTAGGTTTTATGTGGTGTCTTGTCCTAGCCTCGTCACTACTTCGCCGAGGTTAGGCTCGACACTTACCAGTACATGGGGTCGGTTGTACTGATACCACATTCTGCACTTTCTGTGTAGATCCAGATTTAGGTCCGAGCTGATTCTGATTCGTAGCTGACTTCACCGCAGGAGGTACGAGGTAGATCTGCCGACGTCCGCAGATTCCTAGAGTCTCTTCCTTATTATTCATTTACTGTTTTATTTAGTTCACAAACAGTTATACATTTTTTTTTCAGCCAAATACTTTTAGTAGATTCTTAGTAGTCCATGAGTTGTGACTCCAGATCATGGGTAGTTAGATATCAGTATTATTTTCGCAGTATCATTATACTATTTAGCTGGTTATTTTGGTATCATGTGGTGAATGGTAGTGAATCTTCGTATATGTTTTTAAATGTTTTAAAGTCGTAAACCTCTAATGTTGGCTTGCCTAGCAAGTGCAGCATTAGGCGTCATCACTGTCCCTACGGTGGGATATCAGACCAGCAAAAAAGAAGTGCAAAGATTGATAGGTAGGATAGCAGCTCTAGGAAGATTTATTTCTAAATCTTCGGAGAAAAGTTTAAAATTCTTTTCAGTGCTAAAAAAGCAAAATCAGTTCTAATGGACTGAGGAATGCCAACAAGACCTCAAAAATTTCATGGCATACTTATCAAATCCACCTTTGCTGGCTAAACCAAAAAGATGGTGAGAGGCTATTTGTGTACCTCGCAGTTTCAGAAATGGCTGTAATTGCAATTTCGATACGAGAAGACAAAGGTAAACAATCTCCAATTTATTATATTAGTAAATCTTTGTTGGATGCTGAGACTAGATATCCTCATCTAGAAAAACTTGCTTTAGCATTAGTTATGGCATCTAGAAAGTTGAGATCGTACTTTTAATGTCACCCTATTTCCGTAATAACTGCATATCCTTTAAGGAATATTTAGCATAAACAAGAATTGTCAGGTAGATTAGCCAAGTAGGAAATAGAACTCAGTGAATATGATATCATGTAAATACCTAGAACTGCAATAAAATCTCAAGTTTTAGCAGATTTTTGTAGCGGATTTTAGCACAAAAATAGTTCATGAAGTAGAAAAGGAATTACAAATATTCACCGGATCTAATCTAGGTACGTGGACTTTGTTTACTGATGGCTCCTCAAGTGTTAAAGGAGCAGGTTTGGGTATTATTTTAATTTCACCTTTGGGAGAAAGTATAAGACAAGCAATTAAATATTACCCCTATTACTAACAATGAAGCAGAGTATGAAGCTGTAATTGCAGGTTTAGAACTTGCACGAGAACTCTCCATTGAAAAGATCGTGATTAAAAGTGATTCTTAGCTGGTAGTCAACCAGATGTAGGGGACTTACATAGCTAGAGAAGCACGGATGCAACAATATTTGAAAAAGGCACGCGAATTGATAAGACAATTCCAATCATGGAAGATTGTGCAAATACCCAGGGAAGAAAATGCAGAAGCAGATGTATTGGCTAACCTCGCATCAGTTGCGGAAACAACAAGTGCAGAAAATGCTATTGTAATACACTTCATTCAGCATTAGACCAGGATAAAAATGAGGTAAGTTTTAATAATCTAACTTGGGATTGGAGAAACGAGATTGTTAATTTTTTGCAGTACGGAACCGTACCTGAAGGCAAAAAAGAGTCTCAGTCGCTTCGGTGAAAGGCTGCCCGTTACTGTTTAATATGAGGGAATCTATATCGAAAAATGTTCGGTGGACCTTTAGCAAGATACCTTGGACCTGCTCAAACAGAATATGTAATGAAAGAAGTACATGAGGGGCATTGTGGAAATCATGCAGGAGGTAGATCTTTGGTAAAAACTCTAATTAGAGCGGGCTACTATTGGCCTAAAATGGAAGAGGATGCTAAAAATTTTGTAGCAAAGTGCGATAGATGTCAACGATATGGCAATAATATGCATCGCCTTGCAGAATTATTACATACGGTTATTTTCCCGTGGCCATTCATGAAGTAAGGAATGGATATAGTGGATCCTTTTCTACAAGCTAAAGGAAAGGTACGATTTTTGTTAGTATTAACAGATTGTTTTTCCAAATGGGTAGAGGCAGGAGCTTTCAAACATGTGCGAGAAAAAGAGGTAATGGATTTTATTTGGCAAAATAATATATGTCGATTCGGAGTGCCAAAAGAAATCGTATGTGATAATGGCCCATAGTTTATAGGCTCGAAAGTCACAGAATTCTTTCAAAGTTGGCAAATCAAACGAATAACCTCCTCACCCTATCATCCCATGGCCAATGGACAAGCTGAGTCAACAAATAAGATTATTATCAATAATTTGAAGAAAAGATTAGAAGAAGCAAAAGGCAATTGGCCTGAGGTGTTACCAGGAGTATTATGGGCTTATAGAACAACTTCAAAGACAGGTACGAGGGAAATGCCATTTTCACTTGTTTATGGCTCAGAAGCCTTAATCCCAGTTGAAATGGGAGAGCCAAGTACGAGATTCACACAAGCAACGGAAGAATCAAATGATGAAGAATTAAGAACGAACCTGGATCTACTCGAGCAAAGAAGAGAAGCAGCTCTAATAAGAATGGCAGCACAAAAGCAAATCATTGAATGATACTACAACAGGAAGGCCCATCTCAGATACTTTAAGATTGAGGACTTTGTTCTCAAAAAGGTTTTTCAATCAACAAAAACAACTGGAGCAAGGAAGTTGAACCCAAATTGGGAAGGTCCTTATAAAGTTCGAGGCATCGTTGGAAAGGGTTCTTACGAGTTAGAAACCATAGACGGCAATGTGTTACCTTCAAATTGGAATGATGTTCATTTGAAGAAATATTATTTCTAAAATAAGGGAAATACCCACGGTCAGGTATCACGTAACTATAATTTTCGTATATTTTAGTTAAGATTATACTAACAATTTTAGATGATAGGCAAAAATCTATCCCACACCAAATGATGATTTTAGACCTGAAAGACATGCGGAATACAAAACTATTCCCGGTCTAGGGTTGCAACCTTTCTGATGGAAATAAAAAGGGTTAAGCAGTCGTCATCTAAAAATATACCTCCGAGTCCCGTGTGTATTTTCCTTTTCAGGGAATGGACCACATGGAAGGAATAATCAAGTGCTCGAGATTTCATACTTCAAAGCTCTAACACTTGGGGGACTATGAAAGGGCAAAGAAGACTAGAAAAGTCAGAATTCAAGTCAAGCCTAGATCAATGTACCCAGTAAATCAAGAGCCAAAAACACAAGCCTAATTCAAAAACCTTTGTAATAAGATTTGATGAAGTATACACTCGCGGATGTAAATTACAAGATCCTATGAGTACCTAGGTTAAAGGAAATATTTAGTCATGGGTTGCAAAATATACCCTAGAATTCTGTGAAATCTGTTATAAAGAAAACAATTATGAAAGAGTTGTAGATGTTACTTGAATACATGTAAAGTGTTATATAATTCGAAAGTTCAAAATACAAAACTTCTTCAAATTATTCAAGAAATTTCTTAGAAATATGTATTTTCCTACTTCTTTCATATGTTTACACCAATATGAAGTTGAGACGTCTTCTTCATTAAGTGTCGTTTATAAAGGGCCATCTTTTATAAAATTTCATGCTTATTCAAAAAATCACGGAATACTAAAGTATTTTTAAATGCAAAATTAAAGAGTAAAACAGAAACTCAAAATGAAATATTATATATTAAACCCGGTTAAAACTAAGTATAAATTTAGTTCAAACCAAAGTATTTGATAATGAACCCCAAAATGGACCAGGGGTAAAATTTGCCAACCATTCCAAAAAATAAAAACACACAACAAACTTTCCAGACACAAGTTCACTATGGGGCAGAATCTAAAGTAGTACTATCAGCAGCGGTAGAATTCAAGATGGCATCATCAGCAGTAAGAGAAGGTTCAACTTGAGTAGAAGAGGCTTGAACACCAACTTCACTAGGAGTAAGTTCATCACCCTCGGGAATGCCGGCCTTAGGTGAGGAAAAGTTTTGACTCTGCTGAGTTTTTTCAATAGTTTCCTTAGTTTTTGCAATCTCAGCAGTCAAGTCAAAGCCTTCCTAGCAAGCCTCCATCAAAGTCTCGAGGCGCATGTTCAAAAAAGCCCAGCTTACATCAAGAGTTAATTTATCTTCAAGGGCCTCGTAATCCCTCTCCCATTGCTTAATTTCAGCCTTCAATTCTTCTCTTTTAGTCAAAGCAGCATCATAAGAAGCCTTCAAAGGGGCGAGTGATCTCTCCAAGAACTGGACCTTGTTAGAAGATGCACGGAGGTCTTCTTGAGCCTGAGTGAGTGTTTGAACAAGCTCCTTGGCATAGACCTCCTTCTGATTAAGCAGTTCTTTTAAACCCCTAATTTCCTCGGTAGCTTTAAAAAGATGCTCTACAAATGAAGACCCCATGATGTTTTTATCCTTGCCTACTTGACTGGAAGAGTATTTTTCAATCGCCAATTCTGCTGCCATCACTTTTACTTGTTGTTCCAAAGCACACTTCTCCTCATCTAAAACTTCTTTCTCTAATTAAAGATCTTCAAACTGCTCCTTCCAGTTGTCCGCTTCTGTACGATAGTCGTTGACTAGCTGCTCAGTATGGACAATTCTCTTCATAAGCTCCGTGCCTATTAAGTTGATCTACAAAAGAAAGGAAAGAAGTGATTATCAAACAAAAAATAAAAAAGTCACGAGGAAAATAAAAGAAAAAGCTAAGGCTTATACCTTCAAAGATGAATGGACAATATCATTCATCCATGTCAAGGAGCTGTGGCTTTCCAACTTAGACTTCTCAACTGGGCCAATTAGCAGTTTCAGCCATATATCAGCTTGGCCAGACTTTTTTAAAAGATTACCATCCTTGGGGACTTCAATGGTAACTTTTTTCATCATCCTACTGCTACTAGAAGAACCAACTTCAACATGAGAAGTGGTAGAAATAGGGACAGTTGAGAAAGTGAAAACAGCCACGGGAGGAGCATTAGCACCAACAACGAGCGCGGAAAACTGAGAACCAATAGGAGCAGACACTGGAAAGGAGGCAAGGGGTGCTTTTTCAGAAACTAAGCCAAAATCTTCACTATCAAACCCACGGGAAAATAACTGTTCTGTAGAGTCACGAGGTATAGCAATCATCTCTTCATCAGAGCTCACTAAAGTGGCACTTTCAGGCTCATTCACGGGAACTGAACTTGGAGGAGGGGTGGCTTCATCGTCCGAAACAACGCGCCTCCTAGCCTGAGGCTTGCGCACTAAGGAGCCCTCCTCTCGTTCTTTTCACCCTCAGAACTATGATCTCTCTCTGCTTTTCTCTTTGATGAAGAACTTAAATCATCTCTTGAGCAATGGACAAAGAAGGTCTTGATGAAGCAATAAACGTGGCACTAACACCCCGAATGGGAAACCCTCGCAGAAGAAGAAGTTAGTAAATCTCCAAATAAATATGAAAGAAAGGTAGAAAATTAAAGGGAAGAATACCATGAGTTTTAACTTTCCAACCAAACCTATGAGAAAGGTACTTCTAAGGCCTTCCTTCCATAGGAGCAAACGACAATAATTTTTTTACCCAAGCACGGAAGTCTGGTATTTCTTCAACAACTTCCATGGTTGCTAAAAAGAGAAAAAACAGCCACGAGATCGTAAGTTTCTTCTTCCTTCATAAAAGAGAAGAACGGTATCTAAAAAAAACATACGTGCAAAGTTCCATTTTTCTGGAAAAGGCATGTTCTCTTCACCCACTAAACCACTTGTGGGAGCAGCAATAAAACGGGCATACCATCCATGATCTTTATCATCTTCAGGGCTAACCAAAACCCTTTTACTCTTGGCCACGAGAGTAAAAACCCCTGAACGAAACAACTTAAGGGAATAAAGATGAAGCAAGTGTTGAAAGGTGAAGGGTAAAGAGGCCAAATTAGACAGGTATCTTAAATATGCAACAACTCTCCATACGATAGGACCAATCTGTCCTAAGCAAACGTTAAAGAAACGGCAAAATTCTATGATCGATGGGTCAATAGGTGGTTTGAAACCTAATGTAAAAGGATATGTGTAAACAAAAGAGTAACTAGCTTGGTACGAAGTGATCTTTTGGTTTGGACCAAGAACTAAAATTGAAAAATCAGATTTCCAGTGACATTCTCTTCGCACAAGAGAAATCAAGCCATTAGTAATCTGAGAAGGATAGACATCGGCACGATCATGGGAAGTCATAGAAGTAACTTGATTTCTAATCGATTCATGATTAGAGGAGAAAGAAAATTCTGCAGGAATAATTTCATCAATAGTTGGTTCTCGAATAGGTTCACTCGAATCCCTATTTCTGGTAGAAGATCTATGAGTTGAAGAAGCCCTAGTTCTAGAAGAATAAGGGGTAACAACACTGGGTTGAGAAGTAGAACCACGAACAAATAAAGATCCTATAATTACTACTCTACGAGGATCAGGATTTGATGAAGACATGGTTGTATAAGAAAATAATACGTGCTGATGGATAAGAACGATTAAGGAAGAAGAACACTGTAGATTAAAGGTTTTCATGAAAGCAAAAGCACATGAGGTATTTATCAGAAGAAGCAACCGTCATGTAAAGGGGGTCATGATGGAAACGTCATAAAGAAACAGTCACTTCGTGACTGGAGCAGCCGCAAGAAAGCCCTAAAAACTGCTGAAGAGTCGCAGACCTAATCGATAAAGGCCACGTGGCACATGCATTAAATGTAAGTGACATACGACGCGTTGGTTCTGAAGAAAACATAATGATACATGGGAAACGGCGGCAAAAAATTCCCGCCATAAACATGTACCACTTCCCAAATATTCAATTGCAGAATATTCGGTAAGTGGGGGGACTATCTATATTAGTAGGAAATAAATATTATACATGGAATTATGTGTGGTTGACATGGCATGATACGTGGACCACTAAGAAGATGACAACTGGAGTGTTGCATTAAAAGATGCACGAGTTACAATAGGTACGAGCAAATCACTCATGAGATGTTGCTTGAGCCTAAATTATTCAGTGAAGAGACACAGGCGGAATGAATCAAGATAGTAAAAAGGGAAGATTTATGAACCTCTAATTAATGAGGAAGAAGAATCAGAACCATTACAGAATCTTTATAAACAGTTACGGTTGCCAATTATAACAGTTCATTAATGTCATTAATGCTCATAATGATTTGGCCATAAAAGGGAGGAAACGTTATATTTGTAAATTCCTATATAAGGAAAGAGAATTTCAATTGTAAAGACACGTTCTGAATATCTTTGGAATACAATTACTTTCTTTTTCTTTCAATCGATTACTTTTGCATTTCTTACATTTGTTTTCCTTTCTTATAATTGAGAAAGTACGGAATTTCTTGGTTATCAGTAACCCGAATTCTTCTAAAAACTGAGAATCTTATTTTTTGGTTAAACACAAGTTGCTTTGCGAATATTTTTCTTGCAATGCGAGCATATAATTTTCTCATACCTTTATTGCATCCATTTAATTTTTGGTATAGTAGTATAATCGCAGATAGTTGTAGTAATATTCTAGAGCAATAATATACTATATTGGTATACATGTATACCATATTGGTATCGTATGGTACTACAACTCTTTTTTGCTACTTATACTTTTATTGCATTTTCCAATATTTCATTATCATTTATATTCTAACTAGTATATATAGAGATTTGGTGGTCGTAGATTATGTTTCTTGCTCCATAACTGATTGTGTTAGTGCTAATGGTAGAGTGTGTACTGATATTTGTAGGGAAGGAGACCAAGGCTTGCATGGCAATCACGTGTTGTTTCTTAGAATATGATTATGTAATTTATGGTGCTCAACAACAGTCAGCGTGATATTCAATGAATTAGATCAAGTGACAACTGATATTATTTCTGTTTAATAATTGAATTTAAAAAATGAGAAAAAAGACAAAAGTTATATTATACTAGCTATATTAAAAAAAGGTGAACAAATATTTACTATCAGTTATTTTTTCTTATTGTATAAAAACAAGAATAATAAAAAATAGTGAAAACAGTAAATGAAATTAGATTATGAAAAGAAAAAGAGTATAAAAAAAAGAAGTTAAATGAAATTAGAAAAGTAACAAGACATAAAGAAATAAAAGAAAAAAGGAATTAAATGGAATTAGAAAAGGAACAAGAAATAAAGAAAAAAATATATAAAATAATGAAGGAGTCAAATTTGAGTCTGAAATAAGTTATGGTAAAATGCAATAACATGATTTGGGCTAAAATAAATGAATTGAAAAAGAGAAAAAAAAAATAAGGAGAAAAGGAGAAAAGAAAGAAAAAAAGGAAAAAAAGGAGCATAGAAACAAAAAAAGAATTGGAGAAAAAAAGAGAAAATTCCCCACAAAAACTACTATAAGTAGGAAATGTATTTAGTTTGATGGGTAGAAAAATAAATGGGTAGATAAAGATAAATAATTTTATTTTTGTGGGTAACTGTGTCATTCACCTTTTTATTTTCGAGAAATAGAATATGTATTAGTCCAACCCAGTAGTCAGTGGTAAATTTCATATGTTGTCTATATTTAACTTCTGTTATACTATCCGGCCAAATTTACCCCTACAATCAGCAAATTTTTGAAAATACCACTGGATCTGTTAAATAATCCAAAATCTCCCAAATTTCTTTTATTTAAATCACTTGTTGTTCTTATTGGTCCATTATTTTTGAAATATTGGCATTTACCTGCTTTCTGAATTAGAGAAAAAAATAAGAGAATAAAATATTAAATAATACAACCGAATAAACAAAATATAGTAAATTAAAAAATATTAAATTAGGTAGCTTTTCTAAATTCTAAAAGTATTTACAACATCCCAATTTTAATGAATTCGTTGCACCAAATGTATGGAGACTTTGCAAGTACTAGTGATTGAAGTTGAAGTTCCTCGGAGACTTTACATTGTCTAATTCAACTTTGCTTTAATTAAATATTTACACATTATGCACTCTTAAGTTAGTCGATCGAACACTATACTAACTAGGCATACATTACATACATGATGATCAACTGTATATAATACACAATAAATAGACCCATTAAATTTTACGGTATGTATATGATTGAAAAATAAATAAAATTCTAAATCAATTTTATTTTTTACAAAAAGATAAATAGATGCATTGGTAATTAAAAAAAATTATGAATAATTTGTATAGTCTAGTAACTTTAGCATTCACATCAATAGTATATTTTTGAAAAACATGGAGCAAGAAGAACAAAAAGTGATTTAAATAAAAATAATTTGGGAGATTTTGGATTACTTAACAGATCAAGGGGTATTTTTAAAAGTTTGCTGATAGTAGGGGTAAATTTGGTCCGATAGTATAACGGTATGAGTATATTTGGCCCGATAGTATAATAGAGGTTAAATATAGACAATATATGAAATTAGAGGGGTATATTTGCCCTTTTCCCTTTAAAAAATTATGAAATTCAGAAAACCCATCAATAAAGACTGCTCTCCAGAGAGAATCTATACAAACCTAAAGGAACAACAACAACAATAATAACAAACCCAGTATGATTCCAACAGGTGGGGTTTGGGGAGGGTAGTCTGTACGCAAAACTTATCCCTACCTTATGCAGGTAGAGAGGATGTTTTCAATAGACCCTCGGCTCAGGAAGGGTAAGAAGAAGAAGAGGAAGGCAAGCAAGGAAGAAAGCAAGAAGAGAAAAGAAAAAAGGAGGGATAAAGGATAAGTAGTACCAAATAATAGCAATAGGGAATACAATACCTGAGGCGAACAAAACCACATAACGTAATAAAAATCTAAGAATATGAATAGACATGCATGCTACTAAGACTATCGGTGAACAACTAAAAACTACCCACTAACCGTCTACCTTAATCCTCGACTTTCACACCTTCCTATCAAGGGTCATGTCCTCAGTGAACTAAAGCAAACCCATGTTCTGTCTAATCACCTCTCCCCAGTACTTCTTAGGTCTACCTCGACCTCTTCTCTAACTCTCCATGGCCAACCTCTCACACCTCCTGACAGGAGCATCAATGCTTCTTCTCTTAACATGTCTGAACCATCCTAGCTTCGACTCCCGCATCTTGTCCTCAACGAAGGCTACTCCCACTTTGTCTCGGATAGCTTCATTCTTAATTCTATCTCTTCTGGTACACCCACACATCCATCTCAACATCCTCATCTCTGCTACTTTCATCTTATGTACTTGGGAGTTCTTGACTGGCCAACACTCAGCCCCATACAGCATAGCCGGTCGAACCATCACTCTATAAAACTTACCCTTAAGTCTTGGCGGCACATTCTTATCATATAAAATACCAGAAGCAAGCCTCCACTTCATCCACCCCGCTCTGATACGATGTGCGAAATCTTCGTCAATCTCACCATTACCCTGGATAATAGACCCGAGATACCTAAAACTCGCTCTCTTGGGTATAACTTGAGCATCAAGTTTAACCTCTACGTCTGCTTCATGGGTCCCGTCACTGAATTTGTACTCCAAGTATTCTGTCTTGGTTCTACTCAGTTTGAAACCTTTAGACTCCAAGGTTTGTCTCCAAACCTCCAACCTCGCGTTAACTCCGCTTCGCGTCTCGTCAATCAACACTATATCATCGGCAAATAGCATGCACCAAGGCACCTCCCCTTGGATGTGTCGCAACAGTACATCTATCGCCAAGGCAAATAAAAATGGGCTAAGAGCCGATCCCTGGTACAACCTCATCACTACAGGGAAATGCTCCGAGTCACCACCTACAGTCCTCACCCGAGTCTTAGTATCATCATACATATCCTTAATCACCCTAATGTACTCTATCGGAACGCCGCTAACCTCCAAACACCTCCACAAACCTAAAGGAAGTATAAGTAAAATCCTTAAGAAAATAATATATTTCAGATGATTAACCTCAAAATATTGAAATCAAGTTTAAAAAGGCCATATTAATTAGAACAAACAAAGTTTAAAAAACCAAATTAAAGTCAGGAAAAACAAATATTAGATGGAATGGAACAAATCTTCGGAGGAGTAGCTTTTGGGACTCCTCTAAGAAATATCAACAAAGAAGGAATAAAAAGACCTTTTGAGCTGTCAAAGATGAAGCATAAGAGACGCATCAAAGGAGTTACTATAATATGAGACACCAAATAGGACTCTTCGGATGTGGTACATGAATATCTAATTATTTATTAATTTTTTCAACATAATGAGGATGTTACAATTGACACCTTATTCTTTTAATATTTTTTAAGGGCAAAATCGTCACTTAGCTTTTGATGGGTAAATTGGTAAATTAACTTTTGACTTTCAGATGTTATCACTTTAAGAATAGTATGATTTTGACTTTCATATGTTATCACTTGTAGTATAGTATGTGTAGGCATACAAATTTTATTGGATTTAAATCCATAAAATAATTTGGATTATATTTTAAATTAAAGATATTTTAGTCCAAATAAAATTATTGGGCTAATATAATTGGATTAATTACATAATTCAATATATATGGATTAAATAAATAAGTTCAAATTCATTGGGCTAGCCCATTTAGTTAGACTACAAATAATGAGCCCATTTCATTAGGCCCAAGATATAATCTTCCTAGAGGCCCAGTTTGGTGCCACACGTGAAATGACGTGGCACGCCAAGTCAAGCGGAAGCTTCAATAGGATCGTGTCACGTGTCAAAATGACAAGGCATGCCAAGTCAAATTAAATGGACAATGAAACAGCGCCACATGTGCAAGTGACATGTTCTGGCCAATCAAATACGGTCTTGTCACACTTCAATTTGATTGGTCGGAAAGAGTTTGTTCTTATCATAACTCTTCCACCCCACAACTATAAATAGGGATCAAAAGCCTCAAATTTCTCTACAAGTTTCAAGCTTCAAGCAATCAAGTTCAAGAAATTAAGTTCAAGTTCAAGCTCACGAACGAAGAACAAGTCAAGATTCAAGGAGTACGAGTTCAAATAAAAGTTCGTGCTAGTTGAATTCGAGATCATCGTTCGTGGAAACAAATATAGATTCAAGATCAAGCTCAAAGGCCCTTGAATTTATTTAATATTAAAAAGAAAAATCAGAGGATTCATAGAGATTTTAACACTCAAATATTTGAAATACAATACTACGATTGTTACAATATTTTTCGGCTTGATTTTATTTTCTCGACGCAATTTATTGTCTACAAATTCTGGCACGCCCAATGGGAAAATCTTTGCCTCTCATCTCAACTTTTCAATCACAAAAGATCAAGAAAAATTGAAATGGCTTCAAAGAAAATCAACTCCACTTCAACTTCAACCAAGGCTGCTAATTCAAGGTTCTATGGTGATATGGAAAGCATCCTCGATGTTACCTTTGGAAGCTTTGGACCAGTTACGAGGAGCAAAAAAAACTCGTTAGGACAACAAGCACCCCAAGTGCCATCCGCATCAACCCCTGTTTTTAGATCTTCATCCTCAAAGGAGCAAGATCTTCCACAAATGCACCCGAAGAAGGAAGCGATGTTGCTGAAAAGATCAAGAAGAATCTTGCTCTGCTTGACCTCTCCGGATCCAAGCACTCTGCTGTGAAGGAGAATGATGATGCTTCAAGTGATGGATCCTCCCCACTTACACCATGTAGTGTGAGTCAATCGAGGATCAATCTATGTGACAATCCATGCTACTCTCCATCGTCCACGATAATCATGCAAGCCATGGTGACAAACACTTGACGGAAGCAATCGCTAGCTTGACCAAGTGCATGCAAAATCAAGATGCTAGAATTGACAAGCTAACAGATAGGGTGGGAATCTTGATGGAAAAAAAATCCACCCCTGCACCTGGCAAGCTCCCAGAGGTTCCAGAGGATAATTCTCCCCCAAGACAAGCTTCATCCGATAAGGCTATCCCTGTCTCATTTGAAGAGATGATTCCAATTGATCAAGTGAAGGAGTTCATCGAAGGAACTATTAAAAGCAAGTGCGAAGTTGCTACCAAGTCTTCCCTTACATACGCAAAGCCATACACTCCAAGGATCGATATGTTGAAGATGCCTGTTGGCTATCAACCTCCAAAGTTTCAACAGTTTTATGGTAAAGGCAATCCAAAGCAATATGTGTCTCACTTTGTTGAGACATGCAACAACGCTGGGACTTATGGAGATTACCTCATCAAACAGTTTGTCTGCTCGCTAAAAGGAAATGCTTTTGATTGGTATACAAACCTCGAGGCGGGATTTATTGATAGCTGGGATCAACTAGAGCAAGAGTTTCTCAATCGCTGTTATAGCATAAGGCGCACTGTGAGCATGGTGGAACTCACAAATACTCGTCAACGGAAGAGTGAACCAGTTATCGACTTTATCAATCGTTGGAGGAATTTAAGCCTCAACTGTAAAGATTGGCTTAGTGAAGCCTCTGGCATAGAGATGTGCATTCAAGGTATGCATTGGGTATTGCGCTACATCTTGCAAGGTATCAAGCCTAGCACATTTGAAGAACTTGCAACTCTTGCCCATGGCATGGAATTGAGCATGGCCTCCGCTGGAAATGAAAGGCTGCCCATCTATGAACCTCGCAAAGGGAACGACAAGCAAGAAGTTAGAAAATGGAGCAAGTTTGTACCAAGATCTGAAAACAAAGAAGCTATGAATATCAACACATCGCCTGTGAAGTTCACGATGAAGGTGAGCAAGAAGCAGCGTATGAAATCCACTTTGTTTCAAGATAAGCCAAGTGGAAAGTTGACTCTAAAAGAAATGCAAGAGAAAGAGTACCCATTTCTGGATTCTGATGTGCCAGCTATTTTTGAAGAACTCCTCGAGTTAAATCTCATTGAGCTTCCGGAGATGAAGCGACCAAATGAAGCTGGGAAAACAAAAGACCCAAATTACTGCAAATACCATTGACTTGTGAGCCACCCTCTGGAGAAGTGCTTTGTCTTCAAGGACAAAGTTATGGACTTGGCTCGAGAAAAGAAGATCGAGCTTGAAGATGAGAAAGCAAGCTCAAACCAAGTCTCTATCACTTTTGGCTCATTTAGTCCGGATGAATTATGTGGTTTTAAAGAAAGTAAATATGAAGAATTACTGGGAAATGACAAAGCTGAAGTCAATCAACCTGATGATGATGAAGGTTGGATGTTGGTGACTCGTCGTAGGCACCACAGAAGGAGGCCACGAAAAGAATCAGTAGATAAACCAACAAGGAAAATTGTGGTGAAAAGAATAAGGAGATGGAATCCAGTAAAGCACTTAAATAAAGCAAAAGTGGAGGTGCACCACCCTCAAAATCCATGACATCCAGTGACCTTGGAGGAGTTTTTACCAAGTTGGTTCCGCACGAAGATTTCCCATGAGGGTATTGATGCCTCTTGTTGCCATATTGACGAAGGGAAAGAAAAGAGTGACGATCTGCCGTTGGCACCATCTTCGGAAAAGCTTATCGAGTCCGCTCCTCAAAAAGCTAATGCCTGTGAGGATAAATTCACGTTCACAAATGACGATCTTCTGCTAGGTGACACTTCTCATAACCGCCCATTGTACCTGGTTGTCTATATGCGTGATGAAAGGGTAAATCAAATTTTGGTTGATAGAGGATCCTCAGTGAACATTTTGCCAACTCGCACTATGAAAGAACTTGGTATTCCCATGAACGAACTCTCAGAAAGTAGTGTGATGATCCAAGGATTCAACCAAGGGAGGCAAAGAGCCATAGGAGCGATCAGGCTGGGAATCACCATTGAACATATGCAATCAAGTGCATGGCTGCATGTGATCGATGTGAAGACTTTATACAATGTCTTGCTTGGAAGGCCTTGTATACATGAGAATAAAGTAGTTCCATCTATCTACCATCAATGTTCAAAATACTATGAGGGCGAAGTCAGGAAGAAGATAGTTGCTGATGATGAGCCATTCACCGAGGCAGAGTCACACTTTGCCGATGCAAAGTTCTACTTGAAGAACCGCATTGTGAAGGAGCTAAAAGTTGATGATGGCATGAAAAGCAAGAATGACAATCCCATAACTAAAAGAGCTGAGGTGTGACTATTGGTAAAGCCAAAGCTGTTACTGAGGAGGTACAACCCAACGCGAAAAAATCTCATAGAGGGGATATTGCGTCTTATGGCGAGAAAGTAAGTCCTGCGCTCCAATATGTCCCTAAAAGGAAGAAAGAAGAGGGTGAATCATCTAATCTCCAAACTAACACGCTAAAGGAGTTAACTCTTCCGGTAAAACGGATTGAGGCAGTAAAGTTGTCCTCAAAGTCGCTTGCAGGGTTTGTAGCCCAAAATCGTTTGCAGAATGTGGCACTCCCTACAAAGCGAACAAATGAAGGTTTTGATCGTAATGCTTACACGCTATTTGCAAAAGCTGGATACAATCCTAATGAGCCGTCAAAGTTAGGGAAGCTCCCATCAAAAGCTGCAACGAGGCAACCACATGAAGGTTTGGGATACAAACAACTGTCACCAGTGTGCATCTCCATAAGAAGGGCGAGTATCAATCATATCACTGTAGAAGACGAATTTGCCGCTTCTAATAGGCCTTCTGTCTTTGATCAACTTGGAAAACCAACTTTGAGAAATTTCGTATTTGAGAGATTGGGTCCATTAAACAAGGGGAATAAGTTCCAGAGAAATTATCGAAATGCAAAAACGCTCGCTTTGCCCAAAATTCAGAAGATCTCTAAAGAATTCCAAAGTTTGGTTCCTTTTAGAATGAAGCGACAAACAAAAGTCATGGTTTTATGTGATGAAGTACTGAAGGTGAAGCCATACAGTATGGTCTACACTTAAAAATGTGATGAAGACGAAGAAAGTGTGGGTTCTTCGTATCATGTTACTGCACAAAGCGAGCATGGTGTTTTATCTCTAATGGAGGATGACGAGAAATTGGATGATGTTTCATCGTGTTATCACATATCCTTCAACGATGGGGACTCTAAAGAAGATGAAGATGCGGAAGATGCTCCACCTGAACTTGAATAAGGAGTGAAGACTACAGTGTATGCCTTAAAAGAAGTTAACCTTGGCACCAATGAAGAATCAAAACCCACCTACCTAAGTGCTTTATTAGAAGCTGATGAAGAGAACACTTATATTGAGTTACTCAAGGAGTTCAGGGATGTCTTTGCTTGGAGCTACAGAGAGATGCCTGACTTGGACCCTAAAGTAGCAGTCCATCACCTTGCGATCAAGAATGGCACTCGTCCTGTTAAGCAAGCTCAAAGGCGCTTTAGGCTGGACTTGGTTCCCTTGATTGAAACCGAAGTTAACAAACTCATTGAAGCTGGATTTATTCGGGAAGTTAAATACCTAACATGGGTTTCAAGTATTGTCCCTGTAAGGAGGAAGAACGGCCAGATTCGAGTATGCGTTGACTTCAGGGATCTCAATAATAGGTGTCTCAAAGATGAATTCCCGCTTCCTATTCCAGAGCTGATGATTGATGCTACTACTGGTTATGAGGCAATGTCTTTCATGGGCGGTTCGTTGGGCTATAACCAAATCCGCATGGCACCAAAAGATGAAGAGCTTACTGCATTCCGCACCCTAAGGGTATTTATTGCTACAAGGTAATGCATTTTGGCTTGAAGAACGCTGGTGCTACTTACCAAAGGGCTATGCAGAATATTTTCGACGATATTCTCCACAAGAATGTCGAATGCTATGTTGATGACTTGGTGGTAAAATCTAGAGAGAAGGGCGACTACTTGAAAGACTTGAGAATGTTATTCGAATTTCTCCTAAGGTACCAACTTAGGATGAATCCGTTGAAATGTACCTTTGGAGTTACTTCTGGAAAGTTCCTTGGTTTCATTGTCTGACATCGAGGGATCAAAATTGATCAAGCCAAAGTGGATGCCATTTTGAAAATGCCTGAGCCTCGGGATATTCATGAATTGAAAAGTCTGCAAGGAAAGCTAGCATACCTTAGAAGATTCATCTCGAACCTAGCTGGGAGGTGCCAACCATTTAGTCGCCTCATGAAGAAAGGAGTTCCTTTCAAGTGGGACCAAGCTTGTAGCAATGCCTTTGAAAGTATCAAAACCTATTTGATGAAGCCTCCAGCTTTAGCAGCTTCTATACTTGGAAAGCCATTGATACTATACATTGCGGCACAAGAAAGGTCTGTTGGAGCACTGTTGGCCCAAGAAAATAGTGAGGGGAAAGAAAACTCTCTTTACTACTTGAGCAGGATGATGATACCAAATGAGTTGAATTATTCGCCAATTGAAAAGTTGTGTTTGGCGTTAGTCTTCTCAATTCAAAAGTTGAAGCACTACTTTCAAGCTCATGTTGTCCGTCTTGTTTCTAAAGCAAATCCCATCAAGTTTGTGATGTCAAAACCTGTTCTTAATGATCGACTAGCGAGATGGTACCTCTAATTTCAACAATTCAAGATTTTGTACATCCCTCAAAAGGTTGTAAAAGGATAAGTATTGGCAGACTTCTTGGCAGATCATCTGATAACCGACGACTGGGAGCTAACTGACAAACTACTTGATGAGGACGCAATGGTCGTTGAAGTTCAACCTCTATGGAAGATGTACTTTGATGGTGTTGCGCATTGTGGAGGAGCTGGTGCTGGCGTAGTATTTGTCACTTCCCAAGGTGAAGTCTTGCCCTACTCCTTCACCTTGACACAACTCTGTTCCAACAATGATGCTGAGTATCAAGCATTAATACTTGGGCTTGAAATGGCCGTTGATATGAAGCAATTGCAATTGCAAGTCTTCATCAGTCAGCAAATTTACGTTGTCATATGAAGAGACCTCAGTCTCGGCAGCTGAAACGTTTGCCTGAATCTCTTCAACCTCCTTTTGAGTCGCTTCTATAACACCTTCGAGGTTCTCCCTCTCTTGTTGTAATATCTGCAACTTCTTCACCACTTTCTTCTGTTTCTTTTCACTAGAGGAAACTTTCTTGACTTTCTCACTTCCTTCAAGTTTGAACGATTCAAGACGCTCCTTAGCTTTAGAAATCAGCTCCCGCTTCTCATCTTGACTCATCATATCAGCCAAATTGGATTGCTCTTGGTCATATGAGGCAACAAGCTCGAAAAGAGAATCCAATAAATACTCTAATGAAGAAAGATCTAAAATGTTCACCTTCTTCGTATCCTCGAAAATCTCAGTGATTTGCTCCCTATAAGATGATAGCAGTTCTGCACGAGTTTTGGAGAGTCTCTTGCAAATATCCTCCCAAAGTCCCAAGATAAATTCCTTTTTGTGATTAAAGACAATGCTCTTTCATTCAAAAATTGACACTGGTGTATTTGTCATTGGTGGAATGCGAGTTATCCCATTTGGATTTTGTCTTTTTAGAGCTTCGCCAAGAGATGATGCCTTTGAAGACGACTTCACTTTAGATGTACGCCCTCCAATAGATTCATTACTCACTTGCAGCTTATCATGTGGGGATACCACCGGATGCCCAATGGCATTTAACTGCATAAGGAAAAGGCAAATAAAGTGGGCAATTTCTTTTAGTGAAGCTATTCGTTTGATTAAAAAAAAAGAAAAAAAAAAGAAAGGGCAAGGTGATTGTATTTTTACCTCCTTGTTACGGGTCGTATGCGTTCTTGAGGGACTATCAACACTTAGAACCTCTACGATCTCTATTGGGTTAGGCCGTTTTCTTTTCCAATTTTGATCTTCATTGGTACTCTGGCTTGTATCTTGAGGAACTTGTGTGCTAAATGGAAGAACTGGAGGGTATTTCTCTATATATATTGAAGTGCATACCACCTCTTTCAAAGCTGCCTCTGAGGATTTAAGCTTCATTTTCTTATGTTGTGTAACTACTTTTGGGATTGGAGTAGGTGGCTCTTTGACTTTTGAGAGCTTCTTTCCAACACCTTGATCTTCACCTCCTAAAGGAGTAGTAGACTTTAGCCCAACATTGTCTACCAAATCTTGTAAATTATTCTCGAGACACTCCCCATGCACTTTCTCCCACCAAGACATATAATTGGTGGAGAAAGGCTTCTCCACATGATCTCCTATTGGGGATAAAACCGCACGTGACATAGACCGATACAATGTGCAAATCCTCCAAAATCTGAGTCCTTCATCTAGAGAGGCATTACGGATATCATTCTCCAAAAAATCGGGGACGTTCTGGTAAAACCTAAATTGACGACCAAACCGATGCGGGCTATATGGCTCTATGATGAATGAGTTACCATACCTCAAAGGGAGGTAATTAAAACATAAGCTCATGAAGTAATTTGACTCCAACTCTTGAGGGGTATCGTTATCCACATAATAACAAGGACGAGAATTGGTTAACATTATTGGTGTCCAAACTATATCTTCCCCATTGTGGATGTGTTTTCTTGCATCCTTTTCATCAAAGTACCTCGCAGCTCCCTCTCCTGAGTATGCCACCATCAAAGGGACAGACGGACCTTAGCAAGTGGATAATGGGTTTTGAAGTAATGTGCAAGCCAGCCGTAAACATAATGGATGGGAAAACAAACTTTGACCTGATCAAGTTGGGAAGAACATGAAATCTTATTCAAACCATGATACTCGCTAAAACTAGGACCGCAAGGTTAATCTTTCGCCCGCTTGCCATCTTAAAAGTCTCGGGACTAATGAAGTTTTCTGCCTTGGGAAATACAAAGGCACATAACCAAATTGATAAGAATGCTGCTATATATGTTTCATCTTTCTTGTCAGACCTCACCCTAAGCTTGGAAAATATAGCTTCTTGATCACTCGACCACCTAGTTGTCTCGGGAATAACTCCGTTAGGATTATGTGTCGACTTTAGGCGCGCAGATTTCTTTTCCTTTCACAATGGGGCAGGTTTATATATTAAAGGTTTTTTATACCAAAAGTTTATCCACTTGCTGAAGGAGACCTTTTGGTTAGCATTCGTACCTTCCTTAAGGTGATGGAAAGCAGCAAGTAAATACTCACAAGATCGAGGAATAAATCTCATCTATTTTTCATCCAAACCGATGAGTTCTCTTGTCTCAGGTACCACTTTTTCGTACGGAGAACCCGCAATGGGCAGACCTCCACGGATATGTAAGTTCCAAAAGGAGATAGATAGTTCCCCAGCGGATGTAAGAAGCGTGTTCGTCTTGGGGTACCAAGCCTCACAAAATGCTTGCAAAATATTCGAGTTTCGATCATAAGTGAAAAGTGAGGCATAGACAGCATCATAAATCTTTGCTGTACTCAGGGTTTGTTGGCTTTCACTAAGTACATCTTCAGTCCATTCCCAATATCCTGGAATATGACGATACTTGCCCTTGATTGTTGTTGTGTTTCCCCAACGTACTTCGCCTTGAATTATGCGACGCCCTAAGTTTGGAAGGGTGCTAGCAATGTTTACATGGCGATGGATTGGTGCTTGGAGAGACCACATCTTGGACAATGGATTAGAAGTAGACTTGTGCTCCAAGGTCCAGTTTTCTACATGAAGGGAGTTCCTCAAAGAAGGCCATGAGGCTGCATACCGGCCAGCTTGTGCGGTGTGAACCAAGAGCTTGGTTTGTTCTATGCTATTTTCAGTCTCGATTACGAGATATCTAAGTTTGGAGGAAGGTGAGGTATTGTCTCTGAAATTTGTCATCTCTTCAAGTTGCAAATAAAAAAAAAAGTCATCAAAGTGCAGCAATCTGGTTAGTGAAGGCATAGCAAACTGTTATTCTAATTCCATTATTACTAGTAGCAAAAATGTTTTGGTTTAGTTTCATTCCAAACTAAAGTTGAGTCGATTCGTATGACACTATAAAGTGATGACCCTAAAGTAGAGTATACAATACTTATCGCTAGGTAATAACCTAGTTGAATTTCTTGTATCTGTAGTGATATAATATACTCCCGGTGAAAGGTAAAAGAGAATTTTTCTATGTTTAAGTCTAAGAAACTAAACTGATTTCAATGGCTCAATTCCATTGAAATGGCTTTGTGATTTGAATTAAAGTCATGGATTGATACAAATGTTTTAAGAATGTATATCATGATTTATACTACACTTAAATTTTTATTTCTAATAATAAAGAACATGACTGATAAATATTTACTGCTTTATATCAACTATTGGTTGTATTATTTTTGCAAAGTTTTATTCCAGGAACTTGAGTTAGTGAAAGTTTATGATACTTATTAAGTACTATGACGATGTACTCAGTCCTTGCGGGCCCCTCTCTAGAGTCCCGCTCTACTTTACGTATTTCAAGATGAGGTGTGGCTTATGGTGCTAGATGTAACCGACCCCGACCGCTCAATATCCTGTCATTACTGTCTCGTGCATGAAGGGTGTAGTATGGCCCGTATTTGAATTGGGGGCAAACTGGTCCAAATACTACTATCATAAAAAAAGTTGTTGTACAGGATTGGACTAACAGTCGTGTTCAAAATTCAGCAAGCATTCGTTGTACATAATGTTGTGAATCCAGCAAGCATTATATTCGTGATTCGTTATACATTAACGTTGTGTTTCTGAAATAGCATCTACATATCAATTATCTTTCTCAAGGACGCTGAGTTTACAACATCTTAATAGTCATTTTCAGGTTGAACATGCTTTTATGAGGCAAGAGGTAATTCTTGCATATATTAACAGCCAAGAAGCTGCAAAATTTCCGGGTGACTTTCAGTTTTTGTGTTATTTAGACGTCATCAGTTTTAGGAATAAATCGAGTAGGATCTGAAGTATACTATGTAGTTCTTTCTTTTGCCAGATTCAACAGCAACAACTAAACAACTAGGATTCATCCCAAACAAATTGTGGTCGGTTATGAATCCTCATTATCCATGTGGGATATCTTTGTACATTCATCTCTATTATGCAGAGAAGCAAAATATTTGCTGCTAAGATGCCTCCATAACATATGAAATTGCAAATTTATAAGATTTAAGCTATATGCTCCGTTTAAATAATATTTTACCATTAATATAATTTAACTTGTTATAGTAAGTTACTTGCGCATATTTGATTTTAGGCTCCAAATATAGTATCAAAAAGTTGAATGAAATAATAAAAAAAAGAATATTAGAATGGGCACAAAGGTCTAAATGGGTAAAATGGCCTCCGATAGTCGGGCCACATTGAGAGTAACCTCTCCGATAGTCGGGTCATTTTGAGAGTAATCTCTCCGATAGTCAGGCCATATTGAGAGTAATCTCTCCGATAGTCGGGTCATTTTGAGAGTAATCTCTCCGATAGTCGAGGCACATTGAGAGTAATCTCTCCGATAGTCGGGTCACATTGAGAATAATCTCTCCGATAGTCGGGGCACATTGAGAGTAATGTCTCCGATAGTCGGGCCATATTGAGAGTAATGTCTCCGATAGTCGGGGCACATTAAGAGTAATCTCTCCGATAGTCGAGCCACATTGAGAGTAATCTCTCCGATATTCAGGCAAGGATGAGTACTCATCCCCTCACACCCCAAGATTGCCTTCTTCATGCATGGATCATCTCGTTAAACAAGAATACACCCTTCTTGTTTGACCTACAAAAAAAAGACAACAAAGAAGAAAGCACAAAAAAAGAAGAATGAAATTACCTTCGCATCAATGTTTCCGAGTCCGCAAAACTAGACTCAATATGGCTTGCAAATACTACGAAATGATGCTCAATACATGGGTTTATATAGATTTGAGATGCAGGAGTGGTTCGTTATTTGACGATGTGGGAAGTCATATTGCTAAAGAGATAAGTCAATTGAAAAAGTTTTGGAGCTAAGTTACTGTAGAATCACTTACGTATATGAGATATGTTGGAGTACAACAAAAGGACGTATTTACCATTACTTCAAGCCTAGTCCTCCAAGTTTAGTATATCTACCTCGAAATTAGCCTTGAAGTAGGGGGCATTTGTAGGCATGCAAAATTTATTGGATTTAAATCTATAAAATAATTTGGATTATATTTTAAATTAAAGATATTTTAGTCCAAATAAAATTTATTGGGCTAATATAATTGAATTAATTACATAATTCAATACATAAGGACTAAATGAGTAAGTCTTAATCCATTGGGCTAGCCCATTTAATTGGGCTAAAGTGATGAGCTCATTTCATTAGGCCCAAGATATCATCTTCCTAGAGGCCCAGTTTGGTGCCACACGTGAAATGACGTGGCACGCCAAGTCAAGTGGAAGCTCCAATAGGATCGTGTCACGTGTCAAAATGACAAGGCATGCCAAGTCAAATTAAAGGGCCAATGAAACAGCGCCACGTGTGCAAGTGACATGTTCTGGTCAATTAAATGCGGCCTTGTCACATTTCAATTTGATTGGTCGGAAAGAGTTTGTTCTTATCATAACTCTTCCATCCCACAACTATAAATAGGGTCTTCATAACTCAGAAAAGACATCAGAAGTTATAACAAGAACCAAGAGAGAGCTCGTGGATCAAAGGCCATAAATTTCTCTACAAGTTTCAAGCTTCAAGCAATCAAGTTCAAGTTCAAAAAATCAAGTTCAAGCTCAAGAACTAAGAACAAATCAAGTTCAAGCTCAAGAACGAATAACAAGTCAAGATTCAAGGAGTACGAGTTCAAATCAAAGTTCGTGCTAGTTGAATTTGAGATCATCTTTCGTGGAAACAAATATAGATTCAAGATCAAGCTCAAAGGCCCTTGAATTTATTTACTATTGAAAAGAAGAATCAGAGGATTCATAGTGATTGTAACACTCAAATATTTAAAATAAAATACTACGATTGTTGCAATATTTTTCGGCTTGATTTTATTTTCTCGACATAATTTATTGTATACAGTATGATATGATGATGATTAGTGCTAACGTCTAAGCAATCTTTTGGTCCCTTAATTATTGATAATTTTGTATCTTTATAATATATGATCGGACATATTTTATGTTTTTATAAAGTTTTAAATGTAAGTTTACTTTAAGTCTAAAATAGAACTGATGCCTTAATTAAAACAAAAAAAAATGGAATAATTTTACTCTCATATTCTGAAGTATGAACCCCAACAAAGAGAGCAAATTCTTGCGTAATAATCTCGCGTGTGCCAAAAAGCACATTTTAATGCTTGACCAGTATAATACTATGTAAAGAATAGGCGAAGCTAAAAATATAACCGTAATTACAGGAAAATTTAAAATGTAGTAGTGAATTCTATTTACAATACAGCTAGCTTTTAGAATGTACATAGAGTAAAAGTGCAATGGCATTTATTTATAACTGGAAAAACAAACAATAAATGTACTAGAAATGTTAGTTATATGCATGAGACACGGTTTGGTAGTTGCTTCCAAGAACAGAGGGCCAGTAATTTCCTTATCACTCCAAATCCGATTACTAATGGTGGATATGATTCCTATTCAAATTTTACAGCTTGTCCATTCACTTAGTTATAAGGACCCCCGTTTGTTTCGAGCATAGTAGTTAATTAGGTAATTTAAGAGAAAACTTCTCCATATTTTCTTATTGTCCCTGCCATTTTTATTGTCACTGGTAAATTACTACACTTTTCTTTTGTTTTTCACCCTATCAATTCTTGCTTACCCAAAACTCCACCACCTATGTGAGCTCCGCATAGTTAGTTCTACGTCTCGATAAAGGAGAAAAGTTACGGTAGGTTGTTAAATTATTATACATTTTCATAGTAATGTAATACCTGACAATATTAAAATGAAATAGGCTCGAATAGAGCAAAATATGTGGAGGATCTATATTACCGACCAAAACTAGTTTGAGATAGAGGTGTATTTGATTGATTTAATTATTGCATGCCCTGGCATTTCTTTTATGTGTTGGTGTTATGGACTTTTGATGTTTATCTTTTCAATTGAAATTTGCGATTTCTTGCATTTCATGATGTAAAGTTTCATGATATATGACCGCATTGTCTTGAATTTATTGTGTTTGTTTCCCTTTTATTGCTCTTAGCTTTCATTTCGATGAATTTCAATTGTTATTGAATATTCATGAAATCTTTGTTTGAAATATCAAGTATTGTTTCTGTTGGTGCTTTGAAATTTGTTCTCTCTGTTTGTTTTAATAGGTGTAGGCATTCAGCAAGAGAGTAAATTCTATAAATTGTCACAAATTTTATTGACCTGCAATCATGAGTGGCAAAATGTCAGGACCTCTTGAACGACCAGTCAGGCCAAGTAAGTTCTATTTCCCCCTAATAAAACATGAATCAGAGGCTGAAATCTCCCTATTTATTAACTCTAAATGTTGTTGATCCAGAATATTTACATGAAGCTATAGTTTAAAACTTACTCTAGAATTGATGAAAATTTATAACTTGGTTTTAGAATATATCAAATCACCAACATCTTTGCTATAAGACCCCCTCCAGGGGGGTCGAAATATGTTGTATTAAAGTATTGATCGATTAGTAACATGGTAATTGCCCCTGCTGCTACCGGAAGTGATAATAAATGTGGGAAGGACACGAGTCACGAAAAGTCCTATGAAAAACACAATCGCCTCTGCGTCTTTTTATCATTTGAAGGACGTCCTAGACAACCTTGTCTAATTACTTTTTACAGGTATGGAAAATATTGATATTGAAAACACTGAGGAGGAGAGGAAGCCAAGGCTTGGGTCATTCAAGAAAAAGGCACTTAATGCCTCCAACAAATTCAGACAGTCTCTTAAAAAAACTGGCCGGAGAAACAGTAGAGTCATGTCTGTTGTCTTCGAGGATGAACATGACGCTGAGGAATCAAAGGCAGTTGATGCCTTCCGTCAAGCACTTATCCTGGAGGAATTACTTCCTGCTAAACATGATGATTATCATATGATGCTGAGGTAACAAAAGTCTTTTCCTTCTATAATCAGGGTTAATTTCTTGATGCTTAGTGATTTTTCCTAGTACAATGCTTGATGACAAGTATTTGTGTTTCTACATTTTGAATGATGATACAGGTTTTTGAAGGCCAGAAAATTTGAATTAGAGAAAGCAAAGCAGATGTGGTCTGATATGCTTAATTGGAGGAAGGAATTTGGTGCAGACACTATCATGGAGGTACTTTTTAAAACACCATATCAGGTTTGACAGGAAAAAAAGTAATTCTAAAGATTTAAGGTCTAATTCACTTTTTGTAACATCTTTCGTAGGACTTTGAGTTCAAGGAAAAAGAGGAGGTCGTCAAGTACTATCCTCAAGGGCATCACGGAGTTGACAAAGATGGAAGACCAGTATATATCGAAAGAATTGGTCAAGTAGATTCTACCAAGCTCTTGCAAGTCACAACAATGGACCGTTATCTCAAGTACCACGTGCAAGAGTTCGAGAGGACTTTCAATGACAAATTGCCAGCTTGCTCCATTGCAGCCAAAAAGCATATTGATACAAGCACAACTATTTTGGATGTACAAGGAGTGGTATGTTGAGCTAATAACGCTTTTAAAATAAAGTGAGAATATCCGTCTGCTTTGCCTTAGAATGTGATTGCTGCAATTGTTTGTTTCCAATGATTTCTTTGTAAGAAGTAAAGGTGCAAAAAAAGAAATGTGTATTTAGTCCAGTGGCAGTTTAGAACTATCACTAACTAAATTTACATATATCATGCCTCAGGGACTTAAGAATTTCAACAAATCAGCAAGGGACCTCCTTCAATGCATCCAAGGGATTGATGGTAACAATTATCCTGAGGTACTTGCTTCTTGCTGGCCATTAGTTTATTTCTAGAAATTATTTCACGTTCCTGTCGCTTATTTGAATATTTGATTCACTGCTTAGAGCTTGTGTCGTATGTATATCATCAATGCTGGTTCTGGATTCAGGCTTTTGTGGAACTCTGTCAAGTCATTCCTTGACCCAAAGACGACTGCAAAGATCAACGTAAGCCCACAGTCATCTTCGCATCCTAAATGGACTGCCACTGTTGTTTTCATTGGAATAATAAATTCGTGGCTTTTTTCTTTTAGGTTCTTGGTAACAAGTACCAGAGCAAATTGCTTGAAATAATTGATGCCAGGTAAATGCAGGTGAATTTAAATATTCTCTTCCGCTTTCCTCACCATACCTCCAGCTAAATGTCCCGAGGATATGTGACTTTGATTTTAGTCCAAAAATAATATGAGAGAACGACATTATCTATTTAATAGAGCCTAAAACGACTTGTTTGCCACTACCTTGTCTCAGTGAACTTCCAGAATTCTTAGGTGGTACATGTACTTGTGCTGAAAAAGGAGGATGTATGGTTTCTGATAAAGGCCCGTGGAATGATCCAGAAATAATGAAGGTTAATTTCATCTCTGTAGTTTCCAAGTTTTAGTGTTCAATACCTTTAAACCATGTAATATTTCTGAATTACCTTTTTCCATTGACACACCTAAGATGTGATTAATTTGATGCCAGATGGTTCACAGTGGCATGCATAAATGCTCAAAGAAAAGTGCCAGTCCAGCAGTTGATGAGAAAACAATTTCCGAGGATGGCAATGCCATTCCGAAGGTGCCTGGTTTTCCATCTTTGTTACTTTCTCAGTGATTTTTATTCTTCATAAAGTAGTGAAGTTGTTAAATATATATCGAATCAGCAATAACTGTCCTAGATGTTGCAGGAAGCAAAGAAGAGCAATTCCATTAAAATGAGAACTGCCTCTTCCAAAGTCCAAAGGGATCATGTATCTCATATGCAGCTCTCCACTGTCCATGAGGAAGTAAGGTTCTTCTTCATCCATCACATATTAGAATGCACCAAATTTTATACTTCAATTTTCATGAAACGAACTTAAGCTTCGCTAACATCTGTATCAAAGATGTTTGAGAGAAATAAGAACAATCCAATGCACTTGCTTCTTTTGGATATTCTGGGGAAACAATTGTCACAGAAATAGAGTACTTTTCTGTCTTCAAAACTTCTCTAATATGTTTGATGGTTATTCCTCATATTGTAACACCAGCATTTTCATCCTACCTTTCAACAACAGTTCTACTTCTCCGGATTTTCTTTGTTCTATCAGACTATCAGTATGTCCCAAATAGAGTAAAATGGAAATGTATTTGTAGGTTGAAGTAAAGAAAAACCTCCCTAGTGCATATGATTCTGATAAGTGCATCCCTGTGGTGGACAAAGTAATTGATTCAACTATGCCTAAAGCTACAAAAGCCGACAACTATGCCATTGCAAAAGGTACAGAGTTATTCTCTTATTGTACATCAGATGTTTTACTAGTTCAATTGACAAGATGCTTTTGCTTTCAATATCCTGGTTCATTTGTAGTATTAGCTTTTACTTGCCCTGTTTTCAGCTTCAGATTTCTTACCAATGCACGATATTTCTAAGTCACCTGAAGGATTTAGCAACCACCTTTTCACTGGAGTGATGACATTCGTGATGGGGGTCGTGACAATGGTCCGAATGACACGCAATATGCCAAGAAAGCTTACGGATTCGACCCTCTTGTCAGGTTCCCTAAAGGGCGTTGACATGGTTAAACCACAAGCTCAAGAATATCGGTTGAATGGACCTGCCATCTCGAATAATGAGTACTTTAGCATGATGAAACGGATGGGAGAGCTCGAGGAGAAGGTCATTACTCTTAGCAACAAGCCTAGTGCCTTACCACCTGAGAAAGAGGAAATGCTCAACAATGTCATGAGTCATGTTGATAAATTGGAACAAGAGCTTTGTGCAACCAAGATGGTATTATCAATCAATTCAGTAGTTTCACATAATATTAGAGAATTGGAAGGACAATTAATTTATCCACTTGTCATATTTTTATTGGCAGGCACTTGAGAAAGCCCTTGCTCGTCAAGAGGAGCTCTTAGCCTACATTGAGAAGAAGAAGAAAAAGAAGAACTTCTTTGGTTTCTAAGTGCGGAAGCCACAACAAGAAATGCTGCTTGAATGGCACGCCATGCTTATTAAGTTCACCATGTTAACTTCAATGTAAGCTTATTGTAAATGATCTGATAGAGGCTTTGCTCTAGTCCACTTCGGCGAGATTCACATTCACCAGCAACTTCTTTGTGAGCTCTAATAGTAATATACTCTGTATATTACACATTCAGTGGCTTGCGTTTTTGGTTCTTAGTTTTCTGTATATAAGGATAATAGCAGTTTGCATTAGTTCTAATTGTTGCCTTGCAAAGATAGAGCTTCTTTTGTTGTTTAAGATAGCCTCCATCTTGCTTCTCGTGTGTCAAAGATATTTTGTTTCTTTTAATCCATCTTCTACCTCCTTTTCTTTGATTACAAGGAGAATGAATTTAAACCTGCTATAGTAGGTTAAATTATACAATCATGTAACTTCAAAAATAATTTCATGTAAATAACTCAATTTAATAACCCATTGATTGATTACTTACACAACAAATGGCAAGTAACTTGCTATAACAAGTTAAATTATATTAATGGTAAAATATTATTTAAACGGAGCATATAACTTAAATCTTATAAATTTGCAATTTCATATGTTATGGAGGCATCTTAGCAGCAAATATTTTGCTTCTCTGCATAATAGAGATGAATGTACAAAGATATCCCACATGGATAATGAGGATTCATAACCGACCACAATTTGTTTGGGATGAATCCTAGTTGTTTCGTTGTTGCTGTTGAATCTGGCAAAAGAAAGAACTACATAGTATACTTCAGATCCTACTCGATTTATTCCTAAAACTGATGACGTCTAAATAACACAAAAACTGAAAGTCACCCGGAAATTTTGCAGCTTCTTGGCTGTTAATATATGCAAGAATTACCTCTTGCCTCATAAAAGCATGTTCAACCTGAAAATGACTATTAAGATGTTGTAAACTCAGCGTCCTTGAGAAAGATAATTGATATGTAGATGCTATTTCAGAAACACAACGTTAATGTATAACGAATCACGAATATAATGCTTGCTGGATTCACAACATTATGTACAACGAATGCTTGCTGAATTTTGAACACGACTGTTAGTCCAATCCTGTACAACAACTTTTTTTATGATAGTAGTATTTGGACCAGTTTGCCCCCAATTCAAATACGGGCCATACTACACCCTTCATGCACGAGACAGTAATGACAGGATATTGAGCGGTCGGGGTCGGTTACATCTAGCACCATAAGCCACACCTCATCTTGAAATACGTAAAGTAGAGCGGGACTCTAGAGAGGGGCCCGCAAGGACTGAGTATATCGTCATAGTACTTAATAAGTATCATAAACTTTCTCTAACTCAAGTTCCTGGAATAAGACTTTGCAAAAATAATACAACCAATAGTTGATATAAAGCAGTAAATATTTATCAGTCATGTTCTTTATTATTAGAAATAAAAATTTAAGTGTAGTATAAATCATGATATACATTCTTAAAACATTTGTATCAATCCATGACTTTAATTCAAATCACAAAGCCATTTCAATGGAATTGAGCCATTGAAATCAGTTTAGTTTCTTAGACTTAAACATAGAAAAATTCTCTTTTACCTTTCACCGGGAGTATATTATATCATTACAGATACAAGAAATTCAACTAGGTTATTACCTAGCGATAAGTATTGTATACTCTACTTTAGGGTCATCACTTTATAGTGTCATACGAATCGACTCAACCATGTTATTAATATAACACAAAAGTACTCTCTCATGGGGGCACTACGTCGTAGTTTCAAACAATAAGGTAGGTCTTACGCATACAACGACACGTGTAATTTTATAGTAACATCAAAATATATCTGAAGCCAATCACGGTAGCAACTCCCAAAAAATTTGTAACCCTCAAAATAGAATAACACAACACCTACAGGCCTCGCAATATCTATTTTCAACATTTGGTAAGTATCGAGCCTTTTTCACATTTAAAAATATGTAGCATGTAGTTTCAATTTATCAACAAGTATTAGCCTTTTAATTCATGAGATCAATCTTATTTCCTTTCAAACCAGGTGTTATTTTACACATTTAGCTTTTAAGTTATGAATGCCGATAAAACACATCACATCATCCAAGCATCCAAGCAACACTTTTAAAAATATTTTGTTATTATTACAGAAGTGAAAATCATCCTTTCAAATCACATTTCATGTTTATATAGCCTCATAAACTTTCACCTCTAGTGCCATTTCATTAACAAGTATTGAAATAAGGTTTTTATCTGAATAATCATTATTAAAATTAAATAACACTTCATATGCATCATAACTTATAACACATGATGAAACTCGCACATATTCATATTTACAAACTATTTCACGTATTATTACTAAACAAGAAAAAAATTACTCAAGAAGCGCTAGACTTACCTCGATCCGGTCCAATTTCATCTTCGACGCACCAACATCCTCAAAACATGCAACATATCTAATATATGCTCAAATACAACCCGGTAGTCAAACTATATATTATAATAACAACTCATAATTAACCTATTTAATTTCATTCATGTACTTAATACTTAGGCTTAAGGTTATTAAAATCCCAATTCGTCCACCTTGGTCAAATTATTGGTTTTCATCTCCAATTTGTTCATTATTCGAGTTGTTGAGTTTATTCTAATCATTAAAGACTCAAAACAATACAACTTGTGTCTACCGATCACTATTCATCTTCTTTCTTCCTAAAAAATCATCATAACCAAGATCATTTCTAGCTAGGGTTCATACAGTACTTCAACCAAACCATTGTTCATACTCCAAATCACAATCTATACACTCATTTATATGCCATATATGAAGATTGAGGAGGAGAATTATCTTTAGAAGACCAGTCTTGAAAATTCAGTTGCTTACTCGGCTTAAGAAAGTTGTTTACCCTAAAAGTCGAGTAACAATTAAACTTATATTGTGATCTTAAGGAATGTGATTTAATGCAATACTAATTGATAAATAAAGAGTTAAATAGATAAATTAGATAATAAGATAAATCAAACCAGTATGCAACCATTGCCTCGACCTCGATTCGAGATGGTCTCGAGGTATGACAGTAAGAACAATAAAGAATGGAGCAACAATGACGAACAGTAAGTGAAGTAAAGAGAGAGACGGATGTATAGATTCTTATCAGTGAATAATGATGATCCTTACAAATGAATGAGATTCCTTTTTATATAGTAGAGGAGTTATAGATAAGGTACACTTCTAATTATAGTAGAAAATCATATAGACAACTGATTAACCGCCGAAGATCAATCCATTCCGAAATTCACGCCACGATACTCGACCCGTCGCGGATATCTCGCCCTTTTCGTTATTGAGCTGTACGAGCGTCATTTCGAGTATGCCCTTTTCTGACCTCGATTATCGATGTCAACGTCGATCTGGAAAGTAATCTCGGTTCCGGACTCGATATCCTAGCCTTTTAACGTGACATCCTTCTTTCGATCTACGAAGAAAATAGGATAGCCCCGATATCTACCGTATACAGATAGTTCTCACGTTTCTTAGAATAAAATAATAAGAAACGATTTGAGCCTCGATTTTCTGGAGACCTTGATCATGACGTCATCCTTATGACGTAAGCGACAGAGGTGACCAAAATGTCCCGTCGGTACAGTTCCCCAAATCATTAATGCCTATCAGCCGGTGGTCGGCCACTAGCACCACCTAACAGTCGTCGTGAATCTATAAATATAGACTCCTTTGTTGAATCAAAACTTTACTTTTTCTTTCATCAAACTTCTAAGTCCTTTAACTCTCTCTATCTCATCTTTTTTACCGCCTGTTGAGCCAACCTTATTAGCACCGAAAACACCTAGTTTCACCTTCTTTCTCTCTTCTTGACCTGAATTAATGGCGAAAGCCTCAAAAACCGTCCCACAAAAGGAGAAAGCTTCTTCCTCTTCTTCCCGGCCGGCCGGTGACAAAACACCGGTGGAACCGCTTCCTCATGAGTACGTTCCTGGCCCATGCATTTTAAAATCCGATTTCAAGATCGAGAACCCTTCATCGGTCCCAGGCCGATGTGAGCATGTCTCGAGGTACATGTGTTCCATAACGACGAGCCACCTCGATGCCATGAAGAGGGACTGTAACTGGGGTCCCGAGGTCTTGGTACAAATCCCTGCTCCTGAAGAGAGCATTACTACTCATGTGGATTGGTTTTTAAGTGTTTATACGTACCCCTTCACATTGGGTCCCCTCGATCCAGTGATCGTCGATTTTTGCAAAAGATACAGGGTCACCCTCGGCCAAGTTCACCTCTCATTCTGGCGCATTGTGATTATGCTGCGCTTCTTCTCCAGCAAGGCCGGGGGGATGAAGTTCACCCTTAGCCACCTCATGCAGTTGTACCGACCTCGACTTTACCGAGGACTGATCAAGCTCCAACACCGAGCAACAAAAGCCTTATTCATGAGCATCGACGAGGACAAGGATTGGGGTTGGATGAGCCGGTTCATCCAGGTAAGAACTTGCGACATCCTCCCGAAGGAGAAAATGACATTCCCCGAGGAGTGGAACCCCAATCATAAGTAATGTATTACCCATTATTCTTTGTACCTGCTTTTTCTTTATATAAAGTTCTCATTTACTATGCAGCCGTTGCATGGATGCCTCTTGCGGTCCCCGACCTTGAAGACTGGGTTCGAAAGTTAGCCTCGACTTCCTCCCATGCCGAGCGCGCATGGAGTGATTTGGCAAAGGGCAGATGGGAGACAAAGAACCATGGTAAAGATCTTCTTCCTTATATTTGGAAATACTTTCTGTACCTTTATTTATTACTAAGCTTCTTTCGTGCAGGCCTGACCAAAGATGCAATATTGAGGCCCCCGAGCGGCGAGGAAGAGGACAAGTCCTCGGTTCCGAAGTTGGGGAAAGACAAGAAAAGGAAGGGAGCCTGGCTGTCCGAGGACCCCAAACCCAAACCTCGAAGCGTCGGGAGGAAGGTTATTTCTCTCAGGTGGACTCGGTCCGAAGCCTGAGAGATAAAGAAGAAGAAGAAGAAGAAGAGGACGATGCCTCGGCACTAGTGGCTCGACCCAGGAAGTCCATCGAGGCCGCCAAACCTTCAGAGCCGGAGGCGGCTGCTGCAAACAAGCCTCATGATGAGGAGGCTTTCAAAAAAGGTTCGGGTGATGACCCTGAATCACCTGAGGTTGAGATCATTTCTCGACCATCCGCAAACATAACGGATGGGGCCGGTTCTGAAACCCCGAGGGCTAATTAGAGCGCCCCGAGCAACTTGCTTGGGGCCATGAACTCAGGTCATTCGTCTTCTCTCCCAACTTACTTTGAGGAGACAATAAGAGAGGCTCGGGACATGAAGACCCCCGACATAGGCAGAGTCTCTGGTGTAGGGGATCCCTTTCGGGATTGCTTCACTGGGGTCGATGATGCCTCCGACCTCAACGACGCTTCCATTCTCTTAGAAGAGGCCCAACGTCTCCTATCTCGGGTAAGCATTAGTTGCTGCAATTCCTTTTCTTACTCTTCTTTCTTTAAGTCTGACTTGTATTTTTCTTTATGAATAGGCCTTTACCAAGTCACGAGTCGACCTGAGCCAGTGTGAAGCCGAGCTCCAGAGAACCCCGGAGGAGAGGAATGCTTTAAATCTTCTATGCGGCCAAAAGGATGAATCACTAAAGGACCTTCGAGTGGATTTGGCCAAGGCTCGTAAGGAAGAGGCCGAGCTAGACGAGCAGGTAACTATCCTTTTGAAAATGTAAGGACTCCACCAAACTGTGGAGGCTAATACTTCAATATCTCAGTTGCAGCAAAAGGTTGAAAGGATCGAGCTGCTTCGGGGGGAAGTCGATCAAGTCACAGCTGATTGTGATTGGTGGAAAGAGAATATGGACCACCTCGCTGCGAAACAAGAGGCTACATCGGCCAAACTATCATTGGCCGAGGTTCAACTTCGGAGCACCAAAGAGAAAAGCTCTGCCTAGGCCAAAAGAATCGAGGAGCTTGAAGCTGAGCTCGCTGAGGCCAAGGCGGAGGTCGAGAAGACGAAGGTCTTGACTGACAAGTCCATAGCCATATACCTGGCCGATGCCGAGGCTGCTCAAACGCAGCTAAGGGACACTTCCGATCGAGAGCGATTGAGAAATGACTTGGCAAAGTGCGAATCCCGAAGGGAGACCCTCAAAGAAATTCACGCTCGAGGTTTTGACCTCTCTGAGGAGATAGCCCAAGCTAAGGCGCTTGAAGCTGATGCCATGCTGCTTGCCTCCTCTGATAATGAAGATGATGATGATGAAGGCAGTCGAGGTGGATCTGACAATGGCAAGGGGCCCGAAGGAGAAGCTACCCCGGATGAAGAGGTCGACCTCGACCATAGTTAGGACTTTGTTTCTTTTTTTATTTTTGTAAGACCTTTGTCAGTCTCTTGTACTTATCCTTCTTCATCTATATATAAAGAAAATCTTCTTTTGAATGCCTTCACAATTTTTATCTTCAAACATGTTTTGTGCCTTGTAAAACTTTAGCACAATTTTATGCTTTGAATGGTGCATTCGAGATTTTGGTTTTGGGTGGCTTCATCTAAGTTACCACAGTCGAGTTCGAATAAGGTTCGAACTTGTAGCATAGACCCCTTAAGGTTTGTGTCGAATAATGATGAGTCCTCGAGCCATAGTCAAGTCAGTTTTTATTTGGGCTCGGAATAGTCGAACCCTTAGGTTCGAATTGAGCGAGAACAAGATCTCGAATTCCGAGTGTATTGGCCTTTAGGCTCTTTAAATTGGGCCGATATGGCCTCTAAAGGATGGCTATTTTTTCCCTCTTTCGGCTCAAAGACTTAGTAAAAGTTTCTTTATGCCTTAGCATGTATTGTTTACCCATTGGGTTTTTAAGGGTTCAATGTCGATCTAAACCCCTTTGTTTTTTTATGCCTTAGCATGTTTGTGGTAGGTTAACTTGATACCTCTTAATGTTTTTCGAGGGCTAATTTTATCGAAGCCCTTTTGATTATTTTGCCAAGGGTAGCCTTTTTAAACCGGTTTTTAAAGATTTCGAAGGCCTGTTTTTATCACAGGATTCGGACGTCTCTGAGCTGCATTAGTTTGGCCGTAGCCTTTGGGTATGCCTTTTGGGCTTATTTCCCAATAGCACTTCGAACTTGTTCGAAGCGTTAGTCCCCGAGAATGATGACCTTGGCCTATAGTCGAGGGGTGCCTCTTTGAGGTCTTTAAATAATTCGAACATGTAGATTGTCGACGGCAGTCCCTGAGTATTCAAGGTGTATTTACACTTGGCCCTTGAGCCTTTTACTGTTCGAGGTGTAATTGTACTTGGCCCTTGAGCCATCTTTCACAAAATCATAAGCATGGAGCTTGTATAGTAGAAAATTTTCTTTGAGACACAAGATATTTGATAAGGAAAGAATGCTTCTTTGAATAATTTATACATGCGTACATGTTTTGCCATTGGGGCTCGACTAATCTATATGGACACAATTCACTTGACCGTTTGGCCCATTACAAAGTTTCCCTATCGAGACCCTTTGACACGAAGTACTTTCCTCAAAAATATAACATCAGAGGGTGATGCCCCCCAGTATTCGAGGTTGATTGTAAAGAAGCCTTGGATACTGTTGAATTGTCCCCAGGTAGCACATAATTGTTGCCTTATTAAAAACCTCGCCAGAAAAACCCATTTGGGACAAAAATCGATCTAAGGGAAAAAGAGTGCAACGCGTGCTTTAAAACTTGAGGTCTCGATGTCTTTGATTGAACACCTGCAACAAGTTAGTATCGAATATATAAATGAAAAAGGGAGGAAGTCATACCTTAGCAATAATATCGTTTGAGAAGTGATATGTTCCAATTATTTGGCAATTGTTCACCGTCCATCGTGCCAAGCTTATAAGACCCCTTTCCGGCGATGTCGAGGACTTGGTAGGGTCCTTCCCAATTTGGGCCGAGTTTCCCTTCATTAGGATCTCGAGTATTGATGGTGATTTTCCTTAGGACTAAGTCCCCGACTCTAAAGTGGCAAAGGTTGGTTCTTCTATTGTAGTATCTCTCGATTCGTTGTTTTTGTGCAGCCATTCGAATGAGTGCGGCTTCTCGTTTTTCATACAATAATTCGAGGCTGGTATTCATAGCCTCGTGATTTGATTCTTTTGTTGTATGTCCAAATCTGGCACTGGGTTCCCCGACTTGGACTGGAATCAAGGCCTCGGAGCCATATACTAAGGAGAACGGGGTTGCCCCCTTACTAGACTTCGATGTTGTTCGATATGCCCAAAGGACTTCGGGTAGAATTTCTTTCAATTTCCCCTTAGCGTCATTCAGCCTTTTCTTTAGGTTTTGAATGGTAGTCTTGTTCATCGATTCGGCCTGTCCGTTCCCACTAGGATGATATGGCGTCGATAATATCCTTTTTATTTTATGGTCTTTGAGGAATTTCGTCACTTTGTTGTCGATAAATTATTTTCCATTGTCGCACACTATTTCGGCGGGTATCCCGAATCGACACACGATGTGATCCCAGATGAATCTATAACCTCTTTCTCTTTGACTTTCTCGAAAGCCTGTGCTTCAACCCATTTAGAAAAATAGTCAGTCATAAATAAAATGCAATTAGCTTTACCTGGGGCCGATGGCAGAGGACCGATGATATCCATCCTCCATTTCATGAATGGCCATAGGGATAGAACAGGATGAAGTTGTTCTCCGGGCTGGTGGATCATCGGTGCAAACCTGTGACATTTATCACATTTTCGAACAAACTCCTTAGTGTGTTTTTCCATGCTATCCTAGTAGTATCCTGCTCTAATGACTTTGTGAATCAGTGATTCGGCGCCGGAGTGGTTCCCACAAGTGCCTTCATGGACCTCTCATAGAACATAATCGGTGTCCCCTGGTCCCAAACATACTGCCAATGGTCCATCGAATGTTCTCCTGTATAAAGTTCCATATTCAGCCAATGTGAATCGAGCAGCTTTGGTTCGTAGGCTCTTCGACTCTTTAGGGTCCGATGGGAGCTTTCCGTTTTTCAAGTATTCAATATATTTGTTCCTCCAATAACAGGTTAAGCTCGTAGAGTTTTCTTAGCGTGACCTTCCACGATCACGGATCTCGAGAGTTGGATGATAGTCCCCGAGCTGATCTCGTCCTCCTCGACCGATGACCCCACATGTGCAAGCACATCGGCTTCACTGTTTTGTTCTCCAGGTATATGCTGTAAGGTCCATTCCTTAAAACGGTGCAAAGTTACCTACAGCTTGTCCAGATACCTTTGCATTCTATCCTCTCAAACTTCGAAGGTTTTGTTTACTTGGTTCACCACCAGTAAAGAGTCATACTTAGCTTCAATGACTTCTGCTCCCAAGCTTTTAGCTAGCTCGAGACCTGCAATCATGGCCTCATACTCGGCCTCGTTGTTAGTCAACTTAGAAGTTTTAATAGATTGCCTAATAGTGTTACCCGTAGGCGGCTTCAAAACGATGCCTAGCCCGGAACCCTTCATATTCGAAGCACCGTCTGTAAAAAGGGTCCACACCCCCGATGATGTACTCGATTTTAACAAGAGTTCCTTTTCAACTTCGGGTACGAGGGTTGGCGTGAAATCGGCCACGAAGTCCGCTAGAATTTGAGACTTGATGGACGTTCGGGGTTGATATTCGATATCATACCCACTGAGTTCGACGGCCCATTTGGCCAATCGGCCCGATAGTTCGGGCTTGTGCAGAATATTAAGAAGTGGGTAAGTGGTTAATACACATATAGGGTGACACTGAAAGTATGGTTTTAACTTTCTAGAGGTGCTTATCAGTGCAAGTGCCAATTTCTCTAAGTGTGGATATTTAGTTTTTGCTTCTCCTAAGGTTCGACTTAAATAATAAACAGGAAATTGCATACCTTGATCTTCTCGAACTAGGACACCACTTACCGTGATTTCCGATACTGCCAAGTACAAGTAAAGTTTCTTATCTGCCTTTGGAGTGTGAAGCAGTGGTGGGCTCGATAGGTATCACTTCAATTCCTCTAATGCCTGTTGGCATTCCGGGGTCCAGGCGAAATCGATCTTCTTTTTGAGTAGAGAGAAAAATCTGTGGCTTCGATCCAACGACCTCGAGATGAATCGGCCTAAGGCAGCTATCCTTCCAGTCAGCCTCTACACGGCTTTGACACTGTCCACGACAGTGATATTTTCGATGGCCTTGATTTTATTGGGGTTGATCTCGATCCCCCGATTCGACACCATGAAGCCAAGGAACTTGCCCGAACTGACCCCGAAAATACATTTCTCGGGGTTGAGCTTCATGTTATATTTCCTTAAAATCTCGAACGTTTCCTGCAAATGAGCCAAATGGTCCTCTGCGCACATGTACTTAACTACCATGTCATCAATATATACTTCCATTGACTTACCTGTTGTTTCTTCGAACATTGTATTTACTAGGCATTGGTAAGTAGCTCCTGTATTTTTTAGCCCGAAGGGCATTACATTATAACAATATGTTCCATACTTGGTGATAAATGAAGTCTTTTCTTGGTCTTCCGGGTTCATCTGAATTTGATTGTACCCGGAATAGGCATCGAGAAAAGTAAGGATCTCGTGGCCGGCCGTGGCGTCGATCATGCGATCGATGTTAGGCAGTGGAAAAGAGTCTTTGGGACATGCCTTGTTTAAATCCTTATAATCTACACACATTCTAAGTTTGTTCCCTTTTTAGGGACTATGACTACATTGGCTAACCATTCGGGATATTTTACCTCCCGAATGGACCCTATTTTGAGAAGTTTAGTTACCTCGTCCTTTATGAATGCGTGCTTTACCTCGGACTGAGGTCTCCTCTTTTGCTTCACCGGTCTGAACTTAGGGTCCAGGCTCAGTCGATGCGTTGTTATTTCCGGCGGGATCCATATCATGTCTAAATGGGACCAAGCAAAACAATCTATGTTATCAATAAGAAATTGAATAAGCTTTTTCTTGAGTTCGGGGGTTAATCCTGTTCCCAGGTATACCTTTCGTTTGGGTAAGTACTCGATCAGTATAACCTGTTCCAGCTCTTCGATCGTTGATTTGGTGGCATCGGAATCTTTGGGAACAACAAAAGTTCGAGGGGTCAGAAAATCCTCATCTTCTTCTTCTATCTCCCGCTTTCCCGATTCGGTCGAGGCTGGTGGCGGTGATTGCTATTTCGCTTCCTGTTTACCTTTGATGCTCGACTTTTTCGAGGTTGATAACGTCAATATCATTATTACCTCATCGACCGCAAACATTTCCTTTGCAGCATGTTGTTCCCCGTACACTATTTTTACACCGTCCGATGTCGGAATTTCATCATTTGGTGGAGAGTCGAGGGGACTGCCCTCATGTTGTGGATCCAAGGCCTTCAGAGCAGCGCGTTGTACCTCATATCGCCCTCGATTACGTTAACTTGGTATCTTGAATGGTTCCAGCCACGTTCACCGGTAGGATAATCTCCCCTTTAGTTATTTCACTGGCCATATTTAAGCCGTTTAAGATCCGAGTTGCAGGCACGATTTGATCCTGTAGGCCGAGTTGCTCCACGACCCTCGATCGGATGATATTTGCCGAGCTACCTGAATCCACCAAAACACGCTTAACTTGAACTTTATTTAATAAGATAGAAATTACTAGAGCGTCATTGTGGGGCTGAGAAATTCCTTATGCTTCTTCGTCGTTGAATGATAAGGTGCCTTTTGGTACATAATCTCTGGTTCATTTTTCCCTAGTGATTGATACTTTAGTGCGTTTGAATATAGGTCCTTGTGGAATGTCGACCCCGCCGACGATCATATGAATGACATGCTAGGGTTCCTTTTGTACATTTTTCCTGTTGGCGTCCCTTTCTCTGAAATGATTTTTGGCTCTATCGCTGAGGAACTCTCAAAGGTGGCCCGCGTTGAATTGATGGGCTGCCTCCTCCGTTAATTGCCTACAATCCTCGGTCCTGTGACCATGTGTGCCATGATACTTGCACATCAAATTTGGGTTTCTTTGGGAAGGATCGGTCTGTATGGGTTTGGGCCACCTAGTATCTTTGATCCTTCCGATTGCCGATACAATGCCTGACGCATCGATGCTAAAGTTATATTTCGATAACCGAGGTGCCTCTATGGGATCGACATACTTTTCAAAACCACTTTTGCTCATAAGTCCTCGAGAACTCTGTCCTCGATCACTTCTTTGATCATTCCGGGCGAAATTACATCCTGGACCATTGTTCCTTCGATCTGTGGTGTACGGTTGGTATCGGTCTCTGTTCGCACTTGGCTCCCTATCGATGCCCCTATGATTTTTAACTGTCGACCTGTTTGGATGTACTGAACCGGAAGGGGCTCCTAGTTGGTCATCCTCGACCCTGATCTTCGATTGATATCGATTGTGCACATCTGCCCAAGTTACAGCTGGATACTCGATCAAATTTTGTTTCAACTGATGCGATGCTACTGAACTCTATTCATTCAACCCTTGGGTGAAAGCTTGAACGGCCCAATCATATATGACCGGTGGCAACTCCATGCGTTCCATTTGAAATCGGGACACGAACTCCCTCAGAATTTCATTATCCCTTTGTCTTATCTTGAAAAGGTCTGATTTCCTTGTTGCGACCTTTACAGACCCGGCGTGCGCCTTTACGAAAGAATCTGCTAACATGGCGAATGAGTCGATGGAATTTGGTGGTAGGTTGTGATACCAAATCATTGCTCCCTTCGACAGGGTCTCTCTGAACTTTTTCAACAATATAGATTCGATTTCATCGTCTTCTAAATTGTTACCCTTGATGGCGCATGTATAGGAAGTAACATGCTCATTGGGATAGTCCCATTATATTTTGGTATGTCTGGCTTACGAAACGTCTTTGGAATGGGCTTCGGAGCCGCACTTGGAGAAAACAACTTTTGTACAAACTTCTTCGAATCCATCACTTTCAAGATTGGTGGTGCCCCTGGTATCTAATCAACTCGAGAGTTGTATGTTTCCACTTTTTTATCATTGGCTTCGATTTTCTTCTCCCCTGATTCAATTCTTTTGGTGAGTTCCTCGAGCATTTTCATTATCGCAGGATCAGTCCCCGATTCATTACTATTCGGCCTTTTCGGTACTGCCTCAGTACAGCGAGTAATTTCCAGCTCGACACTATTCGGAGCTCTATGTTGATTTTGAAACTGAGCAATAGCGGCTTGCTGAGCCTGAAGCATCTCAAATATCACTTGGAGACTGACTCCTTCGTCCCCTCTGCCTTCTCTGGGTACACTCCCATCAAGATCTGCTCCTAGGTCCACATTTAGAGCAACGTGCGTACTGATATCGACTGGGTTGGCAACCGGTGCTCCCCCGAGATTAACCTGTGGCACCTCGACTCCTGGAGCAATCACATTTTCATTTTCCCCGTGGAATCCGAGGCCATTGTCACCGTGTGTGGATACGTTTTGTGAGTTTGACATGTTTTAACCTGAAAGAAAAAATATTTGACAAGAACAAGCGTAAAATAGTGTGTTTTACCAGAATCAGTACTGAACAATCACTATTATCCTTAGCCCCACGGTGAGCGCCAAACTGTTTACCCTAAAAATCGAGTAACAATTAAACTTATATAGTGGTTTTAAGGATATGTGATTTAATCCAATACCAATTGATAAATAAAGAGTTAAATAGATAAATTAGACAATAAGATAAATCTGCCACGACCTCCATTCAAGATGGTCTCGAGGTATGACAGTAAGAACAATAAAGAATGGAGCAACAATGAAGAACAGTAAGTGAAGTAAAGAGAGAGACAAATGTATAGATTCTTATCAGTGAATAATGATGATCCTTAAAAATGAATGGGATTCCTCTTTATATAGTAGAGGAGTTCTAAATAAGGTACACTTCTAATTATAGTAGGAAATCATATAGACAACTGATTAACCGCCGAAGATCAATCAATTTCGAAATTCACGCCATGATCCTCGACCCGTCACGGATATCTCGCCCTTTCCGTTATTGAGTTGTACCGGCGTCATTTTGGAGTATGCCTTTTTCTGACCTCTATTATCGATGTCAACCTCGATCTGGAAAGCAATCTCGGTTCCGGACTTGATGTCCTAGCCTTTTGATGTGACATCCTTCTTTCGATCTACGAAGGAAATCGGATACCCCCGATATGCACCGTATACAAAAGCCTAGCCGAACACCCGAAAGAAGTTCCGTGACTTTATCCTCTATTTGCATTTGAATGATAACAATTGAGATAGCTTTTTCAGGGACTGGCCTCTTCCCTGAGGCAATCCCTAGGATTCGAAAGAGAGAAAAGGAACTTTTTGTGTTTTATGTTGTCATTACTAATCATACTCCTTCTCTTTGCGTTTCTTGATCTGTCGCTTCCTTGCACTTTCATGCGGAAGGTTCCCCGTACCAGTCTGAAAGAAAGAATATTTTCTAGATACAACATTGGCTTTGATGTCATTTGCAAAGGAATGGGCTTATAAACGTTTTATACTACGATGATATTTCTCCTTATCATCCCGTCTCGAACGTGATTCATATTTGATGCTCTTATCGGATTAGGTACTTGATTCCTTAGCCGAGCTAGTGATTTAGATGCGAAATCTAAGCTTATGGCTCATTTCACTATCCTAAGCGGAGCTAACTTTAGGCTAAAATTACACTGCAATCATTCAAATCTTTCTAAAATTGAAAACACGAATACGAAATTTCTTCAATTTCTTACTTGGCCTAAGCAAGCCTGACCGAACACCCAAATGAAGTTCCATGACTTTCTCCTAACAAAGAAAGAAGGAGAAATGAAAGTAGAGATGAAAAGAAATCTTCAGCCACTTTTAGAGCTCTTTGAAGATTCTTGTCTTGAAAGATTTGAAGGAATCTAACTATATAAGCAAGTTCCAGTGTTAATATTAGTGTTATAAAATGTTAATTAACAAAAAAATATAGTAAAAAATTCACCTTGGCTTGTAGGATGGATCCCTAGGTTGGAACCCTCTCAAAACTCCCCTTTAAGACTTAGCAAGAATGCCATAAATGATTTTTTCCATCCAAAATGAGTATATATAGCTAGACAAATGGCTAGAGTGACAAGACCCGCAGCTCCACTGACAGTAGATAAACATTTAATGTATTACGTTTTGCCATATGGTAAATGTGAAGCACTTTATTATTTTGCCCACTATCGCTCTTTTGATGGCCTGGGCAAGCATTTTGTCCAGCAACCCCTTTCTCCTTCATAAAAATTCCTCGATTCACCATGGAGGGGTGCGGCTGATGGAATCATGGACTTCTTTCACTTTTTAAATTTCTAATTGTGAAATCTTTAGGTAATTTTACACATTTATATGTACTAACACACTTAAATTATTGTATAAATATTTTTGTACACTTTAATGGAAATTTTTTATCAGATTCAAAATTTAGATGCAAAACGAGAATTTTAGTATCTGTTAGACCTTCAAATGAACTCCAAATATTATGAAATTATCATGATCCAAAATCCCACAAAATATCGTGATGGTGTCTAACCTACTCGCCTAGCAAGCCAACACTTAACCAACATCACAAGATCACATTTTTAAGCCATTAATTATATTTACAATGTGATTAGTAAAGCAAACTTAATTTGTCACGACAAAGAATCCAACTAGTCGTGATGACACTTAACCCAACCCGCTAGGTAAGCTAATTCAACAATAAGCCAATTTCAAATGAGATCTATTGAGAGAATTAATGATATTATAACTGAACTTTAATAGAAGAATCCCCAAGGATTGCTAGTACAAATCATGAGCTTCTAAGATTTAGAGTTTTACAAAAACTGATCTGAAATAATTATCACATCTGTTTGGATTGTACATGAACAATATTTAAATCTAAAGCTACCAAGGACAAGTAATAGCCATAACTAGAATGCGGGTATATTTTCAATGCCAGCTCCCGCCATAAACAGCAGCAATTACTCCAAGATCTACTCGCAAGGTGCTGAAGTGTAGTAAGAGTACAACCGACCCCATGTACGCAATAAGTATCCTAACAAATCTCGCCGAGGTAAAAGAAGCAAGAACTATAGATAATACTCACTAACAACTATGCAGTTCATAATTTCAACAAGTATAGGACATATACATGATCAAAACAGGAAATCTCAGGTAAAACCACTTTGATGCTCAGAATTCTTTGTTTTAAAGTGTTCTGCTCAGTCAAAAATCCAGCATATAAGGAAGATATGCAAGTAAAATCAAGTAAATAGTCGAGGAAATTTCAAGTAAAGATGAAATGCAATAAATATCAATCCATTGGGGCGCGCAACCCAATCCAAAATAGTAACTAGCCCTCCCAGAGCTCATATCAACCAGAAACCCGTCGGTTTCATACAATTCGCGTGTACACCATCAAGAGAGAAACATGAGAGTGTGACCCTAGGGAGGATGGATCCGTATCCACACACTGCACGTACAACTCACGTGCTGCACGGACAACTCACATGCTAATAATATCAAATGCACGGACAACTCATGTGCTATAATATCAATATCTTGATCCGCACGGACAACTCACGTGGTAATAATATCAATCCACCCGGCATGGTCACAAGCACATCATTATAATCCGCCTGGCATGGTCACCGGAATAATATCACAATCCGCCCAGCATGGTAACACGCGCATATCATAATCTGCCCGTCATAGTCACAAGCATAACAACACAATCCGCCCGGCGTGATCACATACATCAAGTCCAATCATATCACACAAGAGCAAATAAACAAGAATACATGTATATGATGAATGAATAACAAATATCATGCTCCTCGACTGGTATAAATGACATGCTAAAGTGTAGGCATGTGCAGAGCGTGCTATCACAGCTCAAATTGGCAATTTCATCACAGAATAACATTTATCAAGTTCATTAAGGAATAAACCTATATGTAGCCCCAAACACGGCTCAAATAGTGCACACAATGTTACAAATATGAGAAACATCATAGCTTAAAGCATAACAATCAGTTCTAGGCTTATCATAGCCTAAACGTAACCCGAACTTGGATAAATACCCCTGATATCAGCATAGGAGTTCAAACCCCACGCAAGCGCGCACCCGTCGCACGTAGCTATCACAAATAATTTAGACAACTAGTGCCTCAACCAAGTTTAAATAAGATACTTACCTCAAACAAGCCAAACAACAATCTAAAAATTCCATCCCGCGCGTATCCACCTGTGAACGACTCCAAACTAGCTAAAAGCAACTCAAAAAATATCAAATAATACCTAAGGAAACAATCCCAAATGATAAAGGTCGAATCTTTACACTTTTACTCAAAGTCAACCAAAAGTCAAACCCGGGACCGCACCTCAGAACCCTACAAAACTCACAAAATCCAACAACCCATTCAATTACGAGTCCAACCATACTAATTTTGCTCAAATCCAACTCCGAATCGATGTTCAAAACTCAAAAATTTACTTCATGAAATTCTAGACAAAAACCCCAACCATACTAATTCTAGACAACCATACAAAAACCCATTCAATTACGAGTCCAACCATACTAATTTTGAGATATGGAGTTCGGATTGCCAAAAATGAATATGGAATCACGGAATAAAATCAATACCGAGTATCCTAATCAATGTGGTGAAAATCGCCTCAATCCGAACTCCATATCTCAAAATATGGTAAAATGAACTCAAAATCCCGAAATTTGATGTTTTAATGGACTGCCAAGGGTCCCTTTTCGCGATCGCAGTCCCCAACATCGCGATCGCGATTCCAAAAATATTCCAGCTCAATTTTTACCCTTCGCAATCACGAACATTCCCCCGTGATCGTGATGAACAAATTCCAACAAGCTTGCCCAACTCTTCCAGACAACCTCTTGTATAATGGCTATAACCTTTTGTACAAAACTCCAAATGATAAACAATTTGATGTTCTGTAAGTTAAACACCAAGGGCTACAACTTTTGTTTTCGGATCATCTCCAAATTCCCCATAAATTGCATGCTATAAGCTTCCAAAATCAGCTTAGTGACAACAGAATTTCTTCTTCGCGAACACAAAGAACCCTCTGCGAACGCGATTCACAGGTGCCATTTTTCCATTTTACTCCGCGCGAACGTGACCCAAAGTCCGCGATGCACCCTGCTGTGGCAAAAAATTAACAAGTAAAAATGGCATAGAAATGGTCCAATACCACCCCGAAACTCACCTGAGCCCCTCGAGACCCCGTCCGAACATACCAACAAGTCTCAAAACATATTACGAACTTACTCGAGGCCTCAAATCACACATATTAACATCAAAACTACGAATCATCGATCAAGATCAATCTCTTAACTTCATAAACTTCTAACTTGAAACTAAGCGTCCGATTCAAGCCTAACCAATTTAGAATGAAACCAAATTTGGCATACAAGTTCCAAATGACATAACGAACCTATTCCAACTCCCAAAACAACAATCCGAACCCGATATTATCAAAGTCAACTCATGGTCAAACTTATGAACATTACAAACCTTCAAATTGTCAACTTTCTCCAAATAGTGCCAAAATCTTCTAGAAGCATCCAAATGAAAATCCGGGCATATGCCCAAGTACAAAATCACTATCCGCACCTAACAGAACCATCAAAATTTCGATCCGAGGTCAAATACTCAAACGCCAAACTTAGTCAACTCTTCCAACTTAAAGCTTCAAACATGAAATTCATCCTTCCAAACTAATTTCGAATCACCCGAGAACCGAAACTGATGATACACACAAGTCATAATATATCATATAGAGCTACTCATGCCCTCAAACCATCGAGGGAAGTGCAAATGCTCAAAATGCCTGATTGAGTCGTTACATTCTCCCCCACTTAAACATGAATTCGTCCTCAACGTGCCAAGAGTTGTTCCAAAGCCTTCAAATCACTGTGCAACCTTACCATGCACATACTTGGGGGTGATCCCATATCAGCGCAATCCGTATAAGCCTGAAAACACAATATAACTGAAGATCCTTAATTCAACCTTAGCACATAAACCTTGCAACTCAATATACAACATCCAGAATTCCTTACAAGACCCGAATCTTACATCTACACACTCTATAAGTCTAAACAAGCTGCATCAAGCCATAACAATAACCCAAGATTAAATCACATGATATACCACATAACCCGTATACTAGTACTTAAATTTCCGATCATAATAGCTACTCAAAACAAACCCGATACCGATAATAAACCTTATATCGAATAAAACCTCGTTCAAAACCGTCGTACACTACCACCGATGAAAGAAACATGCAGAAATTCATAACGACTGATCAGACCAATAGGTCATGGAGCTCTCTCTCTCGTCCAATAAGAACCAAAGCCAAATCGTAAGTTGACTGTCGATATTATTCTTCCAAACATACCGTAATCAAATCCGATAGTATCCATTCTAGGTCCAATGACCTTATCTCATCAAACACAACTATGTTATTGACATGATACACCAATGCAACCTAATGCCACAACCGTGCAATATGTACACCAATAAGTAACAATTCAAATGTACTCAAACATGAAAAATGACTCAAATGAGAGAACCGTCCCGCAAGCTCAACAAGTACCATCACAATGCAATGCTATGAACCCATCATACATAGTAGGGCCAAGATATACGAATCTAACTCTAAATCACATCCCAACGTAACCCCGCTTCAATGCGTGGCCCCATCCAAACACTAGTCCATATGAACTGCCTTAAGCCACAATCCTTTAAATCAATAACCACACGCGATTCAACATCAAATATACGAAGATAACCATGGAGAAACAGATAGCACAATATACCACCAACAGGAAAGACCATAACCAAGGCACAATCAGCCATTCAACACCCCAATAACCATCTCGCTCGAATTTCACCGCACGACCCAAACAGAAACACATCTAATATGCAAGTAACCAACAGATAAAAACATATTGTAGCATGAAAGAGTAACACATAGAACATATCAGATACAAATAAGATCAATTATAACCGAATGGCACATCCCTCAATAATATCAGTACAGAGTCAACCAATTCGACCCGGTATAGAATACACATCCTCATTAGGCCTACCAATGAGCCCCCAAATCAACTCCCATCATCCCCAAATGGATAAATAGCCCTCCAAAATTCCACAATGATCTAATCATAACATGTACCACTATCTAGCTAACTTTGGCCACATCTTCACAGTCCGCAACCCCAAAATAATCTACTTTGAAGAACAACCAGTCTCCAAATCCATAGAACACATGAATCACTATAGCCGATCCCAACTCCACCACTCGAATAACTAACACATCTCTCATATACAATCATCCCTACGAGAAATATTTCTATTATTCTTCCGTGCCACATAGCAAAATATGAACATCAACAGTTGATCAACTAAGTGAGTGCCGCAATACCATTGAAGCATCCATAAGTCAAAACACAGTGCGCCTTCTGAAATACGCACCCTTCTCAGGCAATACCAAGTAGTAATAACATTTATCTAGTCATCTAAAATCATCCATGTTGTCTAAGAATTCATGACTTTCCCTTCCAAACTGAACCGTGACCTTGCACATGCAATTCTCAATCCCACACAACACACTGCATCTATCATGCCATCATATGAAAAGTGCGAGAATCTCATAATCGACTCTAAGTCACAAGAAGACTACATACTCAATTATCTAGGAACCTTTCACTTGTCCCATCTAGTAGAAAATCACAATACGCAACATGCGTCTCACGTTGGCAGGAAATATCCATCTCAAACCGTGGTAAAAACCATCGATAATACTTTGAAATCTATTTGCACATAACCAAGCTATCAGAACTGAATCTCTCTAACTCAACAAAGCCACGCAGGTTGCCAAATCCAAGAGTATCGCCACAAAACACTGGTAAAGCCTCACCTCATCATAAGAACCAAAAGAACTGATCCTACCTATTACCGCGATGATCCAACCTACTACCAAGCTGTCCCATTTCTCCAAGTTCCTTCTGACTTACCCTCAAGTTGACACTTCTCCTTGCTAGAATACCATGATCTTTACCCAAAACTCACCACAAGGGATCCTAGCATAAAACCACTCCGCCCTAAGTCCCATAAGCTGTTGTATTCCCTCTTAAGCACCCTAAAAGTACCACAACTGAGACACCCACTCCGAAGAGACCTTTTGTGAATCTAAAGCCGTTTCCGTCGCCCTCTTGATACTAAAATGTGAAATCCATAATGATATAAAAATACCGCGAGTCTGACACCATCCAATGTAAATCTCAGATTCTAGCCATATGCAAATCCAAAAAAATTCTTAATTGCTACATATAAATTTTTAATCCATTAGAACCCTCTCATCCACTCTGCTCAAATCTCAATTGCACCGCAAAACGGGTCGAACGACCTGTGTCCCATTAGCACGACAACACCCAAAGAAATAACTCCACCTCAACGCAACAGAGCAAATTCCTACTCCATGTGTACTACATCCTTCACAAATAACAACTCAATCATTCTATGATTCTCATATACCCATAAAGTGTAATACACCATGCATCCAGAAATTTCATTGCTTAAGTCATCCTTTAAACCAACCTCTGCAACTCATAACCGATCCATAAGTATGCCACAGACTGAAACCAATACAACACGTAACCATGCAATCAAATCATTGATAGCAGACTCCCCCACTTGGCTCAAAATCATAGATAAAAACACTCGATAACTCCCATACTCTATTACTGCCATAATACCACAGTGAGATTACTAAATCCTTCGAAAGATCATGTAACACAAACCATATAATACCTCAAATCATTTGCTAAGCTCACATTCATCTTTGTGACGGTCAGGTCAACTTTCTCAACCAATCCAAACTCAAATCACAACACCTATACCCAATGGTAGAAAAGAAAGCCTCCACACAACATCATAAGGATCACACATCCGTAGATTACCCTGTAGGTTATAACCCATCTGCTTAGCCTGAATCTGACATCTCACTATACCTTTTCACAGCCACAACTACTATGCAATCAATTAATCTTCCTGAGTCCGAACTTATCCACAAGACATAAAAATCTACTTCGTTTCACAAATGAAATAACAAGAAAGAATCTCTCAAAAACCTTCATAACTCAAGACTATATGACACATCCACAAAAATCGAGCATCCAATAGTCCTTTTCACATCTCAAGAAAACTCTTTCTGTCACATTCAAACCATCTGAACACATCCCGCAGTCACATCCTACTCATTATATAGCCATCCAACCACTCATAGAGCCACCAGTCCCGCATATAGGGACACCACTGGATATATAAGTCCAAAAGCACATGCTCACATAACTGAAACTACCGAGCCAAAGTAGTGGTCCAAACTGGGCTTCAAGTCCTCCAGACTCGCTCATCACCAAAACACAGAAAACACATGTCGCACCTCATCCATGGAATCCACAAAGTCGATGTAGAGCTGATACTGAGCGCTCACATGCGCATACGAGTGAGTGGAAGGAATTCAAAGAGATATGCTTCAAGCTGAATCAGTACCGTATGATAAGGAAAGAAAGATGGAAAGTTTATCCTAAATTCTTTGTTGCCTCTCGAAGATAGGCATGGACGTCATCATACCGATCTGCAAGACTACTAGACACTTGCTCATGATTTGTAGAACCTATGAACCTAGAGCTCTAATACCAACTTGTCACGACCCAGAATCTAACTAGTCGTGATGGTACCTAACCCAACCCGCTAGGTAATCCAATTCAACAATAATCCAATTTCAAATGAGATTTACTGAGAGAAATAATGATATTATAACTGAACTTTAATACAAGAATCCCCAAGGACCGATAGTACAAATAATGAGCTTCTAAAATTTAGAGTTTTACAAAAACAGAACTAAAATAATTACAACATATGTTTGGATTGTACATGAACAATATTCAAGTCTAAAGCTACCAAGGACAAGTGATAGCCATAACGCGAGTACATCTTCAATGCCAACTCCCTCCATAAACAATAACAATTACTCCAAGATCTGTAGGGAAGGTGGAGAAGTGTATTATGAGTACAACCGACCCCATGTACTCAATAAGTATTCTAACTAACCTCGGCGAGGTAAGTGAGGCAAGAACTATAGATGATACTCATTAACACTTGTGCAGTCCATAATTTCAACAAGTATAGTACAAATACATGATCAAAATAGGAAATCTCAGGTAAAACCACTTTGATGCTCACAATTCTTTATTTTAAAGTATTTTACTCAGTCAACAATCCAGCATATAAGGAAGATATGCAAGTAAAATCAGGTAAACAATTGAGGAAATTTCAAGTAAAGATGAAATGCAATAAATATCAATCCATTAGGGCGCGCAACCTAATCGAATAATAGTAACTAGCCCTCCCAGAGCTCACATCAACCAAAAACCCCTCGGTTCCTCACAATCCGCGTGTACACCATCAAGAGAGAGACATGAGAGGGTGAACCTAGGGGGATGAATCCGTATCCACACGCTCCACGGACAACTCACGTGCTGCACAGACAACTCACGGGCTAATAATATCAACCACATGGACAACTCACGTGCTGTACGGACAACTCACGTGCTGCACGAACAACTCACGTGCTATAATATCAATATTTGGATCCGCACGGACAACTCAAGTGATGCACGGACAACTCACGTGCTGAACAGACAACTCACGTGCTGCACGAACAACTCACGTGCTGCACAGACAACTCACGTGCCAATAATATCAACCGCACGGACAACTCATGTGCTATAATATCAATATTTGGATCCGCACGGACAACTCACGTGATGCACTGACAACTCACGTGCTGCACGGATAACTCACGTGTTGCACGGACAACTCACGTGTTGCACAGACAACTCACGTGCTAATAATATGAATCTTCCCGGCGTGGTCACATGCACAATATCATAATCCGCCCGGCATGGTCACATGAACAATAACACAATTCACCCGGCGTGGTAACAGGCACAATCTCATAATCCGCCCGCACAAGCATAACAACACAATCCGCCTGATGTGGTCATAGGCATCCAGTCTAATCATATCACACAGGAGCAAATAAATAAGAATACATGTATGTGATGAATGAATAACAAATCTCATGCTCCTGGACTAGTATAAATGATATGCTAAAGTGTAGGCATGTGCAGAGTGTGCTATCATAGCTCAAATCGACAATTTCATCACATAATAGCATTTATCAAGTTCATTCAGGGATTAAACCTCTATGTTGCCTGAAAGATGGCTCAAATAGTTCACACTGTGTTACAAATATGAGAAACATCATAACTTAAAGCTTAACAGTCAATTCTAGGCTTATCATAGCCTAAACACAACCCAGGCATGTATAAATACCCCCGGTGTCAGCATACAGGTTCAAACCCCATGCATGCGCGCACCCATAGTACGTAGTAAACACAAATAATTCAGGAAACTAGTGCCTCAACCAAGTTTAAATAAGATACTTATCTCGAACAAGCCAAGACAAATACCGAGCATGCCAAATGACAAATAATGCCTAAGGAAACAATCCCAAATGATAAAAGGTCGAATATTTACACTTTTACTCAAAGTCAACAAAAAAGTCAAACCTGAGCCCACACCTTGGAACCCAACAAAACTCACAAAATCCGGCAACCCATTCAATTACGAGTCCAACCATGCTAATTTCACTCAATCCCGACTCCGAATCGATGTTCAAACTTTAAAAATTCACTTTATTAAATTTTAAATAAACACCCCCAATTTCTCTTTGAAATCATCAATCAAATTCCAAAAACGAAGAAGGAATCACAGATAAAAATTAATACTGAGTATAAAATACTTACCCCAATCCATGTGGTGAAAATTGCCTCAATTCGGGCTCCATAGCAAAAGTATGATAAAATGAACTCAAAATCCCAAAATTTGATGTTTTAATGCACCTCCAGGGGTCTATCTTCGTGATCGCGGTCCCCAACATTGTAATCGCGATTCAAAAATATTCCACCTCAATATTTACCCTTCAGAATCGCGAACATTCCCTCGTGATCGTGATGAACAAATTCCAACAAGCTTGCCCAACTTTTCCAGACAGCCTCTCGTATAATGGCTATAACTTTTTGTACAAAACTCCAAATGATAAACAATTTTGATGTTCTGAAAGCTAAACACCAAGGGCTACAACTTTCGTTTTTGGAACATCTCCAAATTCCCCATAAATTGCATGCTATAAGCTTCCAAAATTAGCTTAGTGACAACATGATTTCTTCTTTGCGAACGCGAAGAACCCTCTGCGAACGCGATTCACAGGTGCCCTTTTTCCATTTTACTCGACGCAAATGCGACCCAAAGTCCGCGATCGCGATGCACACTGCTGTAGCCAAAAACCAGCATCTAGAAATAGTCCGAAACCACCCTAAAACTCATCCGAGCCCCTCGGGACCTCGTCCGAACATTTGAACAAGTCTCATAACATATTACGGACCTACTCGAGGCCTCAAATCACACATATTAATGTCAAAACCATGAATTGTCGATCAAGATCAGTCTCTTAAATTCATAAACTTCTAACTTCGAACCAAGCGCCCGATTCAAGCCTAACCAATCCGGAATGAATCCAAATTTTGCATACAATTTTCAAATGATATAACAAACCTATTCCAACTCTCGAAATAATAATTCAAACCCAATATCATCAAAGTCAACTCTCGGTCAAACTTATGACTATTACAAACCTTCAAATTGCCAACTTTCGCCAAATAGTGCTGAAACCTTCTAGAAACATCCAAAGGTAAATCCGGGCATACGCCCAAGTCCTAAATCACCATCCAGACCTAAGAGAACCATCAAAACTTTAACCCGAAGTCAAATACTCAATAGTTAAACTTGGCCAACTCTTCCAACTTAAAGCTTCAAAAAATAAATTCATCCTTCCAAATAATTCTGAATCACCCTAGAACCAAAACTGATGATACACACAAATAATAATACATTACTCAGAGCTACTAATTCCCTTAAACCACCAAGCAAAGTGCAAATGCTCAAAATGACCGTCGGGTCGTTACATAATTTTCAATTCAATAACATGAAAACATAATTCATAATAGGATCTAAACACAACCACAACTGTCTAATCAACTGCCCAAAACTCAATGTCACTATATCACGAGCACTAATAAGAGTAAGAGGAGTCAACTGAATAAATACATCTTTCTGAAATGAATAAATGAACAGGAAGTAGATAAGTAGGGAAGGGGACTCCATGTGGTGAAAATCAGATCAAGTATTGCAGTTCACCACGAAGTCTCCAAAATAGTGCTCCTACTCAACTCAATGGTACCACTAATACCAGTCTCAGAACCTGCACAAAAATATGTAGAAGCGCAGTATGAGTACAAAATCACGGTACTTAGTAAGTATAAAATCTAACCTCGTAAAAGTAGTGGCGAGAGATCGATATTGACAGTCACTATCCATCTAATAATCATGTAAAGCATAAATAAAAAATGGAAATAAGGATGTTATCATCAAATAGGTATGACAACTTAAGAAACAAAAGTCATAAAAAATTAGGCATGATTAAAAGATAAGGAGAGCAATTAAGATATCAAAACCTCAATCCTCCAACCAAGACATGATTCATGTCAACCATATTTATATCAAATCACTGCATGTGTAAAAATTGTGTACATACGCATGCTCAAGATCCAATATCAATGTATGTAAGAGACAATGTGATCATGCCCAATTCTAGTGCTAAAAAGGATAAGCGGTCACTGTAAATAAAATCTAGTCTAAGAGTCCAGAGTCGAATTCCACAGAGAACTAAGGTATAGCTACAACTGTTCACTATCACCTAGTAGACAAGCTCGAACAATTTCTAAGTTATAAATATTAAGATTCTTATGTCAAAATAATTAACTAACAAATTAAAGGAATTATTTAACAACTAAAGATACTAAGGGTTGGAGACATGATTAATGAAGTCTAGAGTTATGATTTCACCAATTGTCAGAATCCTTCCTGCTATATCTCCTATTATTCTAAGTATTCTCTACTGATCATGAACACTTTAGGTGTCGTAATTTTTTTCCGAGCAATGTGATGACTCGATAAGTTATTTTGAGTACTAGTCATTATTTTCGTATTTTGAGACCTCTATTAGCTCTATTTAATATTTCTTGTTTTGCGTGCATGGCTCATGTATTTTTTAGAAAAGTTTTACGTAAATATTTGAAAAAAATGATTTTTGGCTTTAAAAATAACTTGAGTTGACTACGGTCAACATTTTATATAAATGATCCCAGATCTATGTTTTGACAATTTCGGTAAGTCCATATTGTGATTTTAAACTTGGGCATATGCCCAAAATTGAATTCGGAGGTCCTTAGGTTGATTTGACTTGTTTTGCCGAAAGTTAGCAATTTAAAAGCTTGGAAACTTCCTAGGTTTGTCCGTAGGTTGAGTTTATTGCTATCGGATTTGGATTTCGGTTTTGGGATATGGTATAGGTCCGTTTTGCTATTTGAAACTTGTTTTCAAAATTTGGTGCACTTTGTAGTTAGTTTGATTGGAGTCAGACGTGTGGTTGTGATTAGAGACATTGAGTTTTTTTTTTGAATTTCATGCGTTTATATGTCAGATTAGTAGTTCTAGATGTTATTTTGTTATTTAGATCGCGCGAGCAAGTTTGTACGATGTTATTCAACTTATGTGCATGTTTAGTTTGGAGCCCGAGGGGCTCAGGTGAGTTTCAGATAGGCTTCAAACCATTTTAGACTAGAGAGATTGTTGTTTTTCAGCTGTTTCTGATGTTTGGTGCGTTGTGCTTCGCGATCGCGAACGGGAAGTATGTGGTGGGGGCTGATTATTCTTTGCAACTGTGAGGAGCTAGTCGCGAACGCGAAGTCGAGGGGGGCTTACCCTTTATGAAGCTAGAGCTCGGAGAGGCGATTTTGAAGAGGGTTTTCATCCCTACTTCATTGGTTACTAAATTTTATCTTGTTTTGTTATATTTCAATAAATACCCATTAATTTTAATCTTTAATCTAGGATTTCCTTGATAGAAATTAGGGATTTGGGTAGAAATTGAAGACTTTGTAAAATTGAGATTTTGACCTCAAATTGAGGTCGGATTGCAAAACAAATCACATAACCGGGCTCGGAGGTGAATGGGGCAATTGGGTTAGGTCCGAATCTTGAGTTCTGACCAAGTAGGCCTGAGGTTGACTTTTGTTGACTTTTTCTAAATTCATTAAAAATTGAAACTTTTACACTCGTAGATAGTTTCTAAAGGTTATTTTGAATTATTTGAACTATATTTGGCTAGATTTGATTGGTTTGGAGGCTAATTTTAAAGGAAAAACCGCGGATGAGCATTGATTTTGTTGGAGTGAGGTAAGTGTTGTGGTTAACCTTGACTTGAGGTTCATAGGACTTGTTGGTCTATTTGCTACGTGAATTATGTGTGGGGATGAAGTATATGTAAGATGAGTATATATGCATTGTCATTGGGTTAAAGAATGCAGGTGGAAATTGTTTATTTGTATTATGTCATTTCAATGACTATGTTTTCCTTGTCGTAGTTAGATTATTACTTCTTTAGTTGTTCGCATTCATATCTATTATTTATTTTAAAGTTGTTGAGATTTTGAAAGTTGAGTTGAGTTATCATTACACTATGATTGAAGTGAAATTTCATTCCACCTTGTATTGCTATTTTGGATTAATGTTGTTGCTTATTGAGGAAGTGTGAAAAAGCAAGAAGGGTGTTGTCGTGCCTTATTTGCATACAACATCATTTATTTGAGAAATTGTGAGGATTAAAGCACGAAGAGTGATGCCGTGCATTTGATTGCTTATTACCATTTATCACATCATATGAGGTTGAGAGTAAAATCACGAGGGGTGATGACGTGCCCTTTCATTTATGATATTACATGGTGAGGACGAGAGTAAAAGCACGAACGGTGATGCCGTGCCATTATTGATTTCATCTCTTTACTTGATTCCGGATTGATGATTTAATTGGTTACATTGAATATTATTTTCGGAAAAGGGCTATTTGGTGATTTTGTACTTGCCATTCTTATCGTACTCCCCTTTCTATATGTCCCCTCCCAGTCAATATTTTAATTGTCCTACTTGTCATTTTATTTCTTTATGTATATATACCTGTACAAGATTTAGTAGGTGTCTTGTCATAGCCTCACAGGGGTTAGGCTCGACACTTACGGAGTACATTGGGTCGATTGTACTCATACTACACTTCTGCATTTCTTGTGCAGATACTGGTGTTGGTCCAAGTGGTGTCTAGTTGTGCTTCTGCTCAGATCATATCTAGAGCGAAGACTTGAGGTAGAGTTGCTGGCGTTCACAGTCCATGCAGTCCCTATCTATTTCTATCTTTACTGTTTATCTCATCTCGAATTGTTGTATTTTGTTCAACCACACTTGTAGACTTCTAGTTGCTTGTCACATCCCAGAATTTCACCCTCAGGACCGTGATGACACCTAATATTTTACTTGCTAGGCAAGCCAATGTTAGCTAAATTACTTAATCAGTTTTAAAAGTTTAAATCAAAACATTAGTAATACACTCTAATAGTTCGAAATAGATTGATAAAAATACCAAATGACGTAATCTTAACATATCCCAGAGTCTGGAGTCACGAGAATACAAGAGCATCTAAAGTACTACAGATAAAGTGTGAAGAAAATATTACTATTTGAAACTAAATAAGAAGTAAAAATCGAATGGAAAAGGGACTTCGGGGATGCGCTATCTCAAGTCTCCAAAAGCAGCTGAATCCAAGGAGTCTCGCTACGCGCCCATGGAACCAACACTGGTATCTACATAAGAAGTACATAAGTGTAGCAAGAGTACAACCGATCCCATGTACTCTGTAAGTGGCGAGCCTAACCTCGACGAAGTAGTGACGAGGCTAAGACAAGGAACTCACAATAAACCTGTATGAAACCATAATGACAGAAAATAAGAATAGAAATAAAATAGTAAAGTCAAATAACCGGACTTGCAAGTCAACAACAAAAAATTGCCCCACATTAGCATAATTTCAAATCTCATATTACAACCCCGAGAAAAATCTTTACAACCACAAACAACTTATAACACATCAAATCCGTCGTGCCGCGCTACCTAATCCCACCAAATTATCATCTCATATCACATTCCGTCCTTATTCCTTCGTATCATATCATATCATATCACCTTAATACCATCGCAGCGTGCAACCCGATCCCTAACAATTTCAAATGGGACCAACTGAAAAAAGCACCCTTTTGGATCAACTTGGTCAATGGGGCTGAGATAGATGAAAACCCCTCCACGAACCGGCAATAATAAACTGCCAAACCCAGGAAGCTCCGAATCTCTATAGTTGAAGTAGGTCTAGACTAGTTCCGAACTGCCTGAATCTTCTTCTGATCCACTTTAATTCCATTGGAAGATACAACATGGCCCAAAAAGGCAACCAAGTCCAACTAAAACGCACACTTTGGAAACATGGCATATAACTGACTATCTCTTAGAGTCTGAAGTACGATTCGAAGATGCTGCTCATGCGCCTCTCGACTGCGGGAGTTGACCAATATATAATCAATGAAGATGATCACAAAAGAATCCAAATAAGGCTTGAACACCCGGTTCATCAAATCCATAAACGCTACTGGGGCGTTTGTCAAGCCAAATGACATCACTAAGAAATCATAGTGACATACCAAGTCCGAAAAGTTGTATTAGGGACATCCGATGCCCTAATATTAAACTGATGGTAGCCAGATCTCAGATCAATCTTAGAAAACACTTTGGCACCCTGAAGCTGATCACATAAGTCCTCAGTCCTCGACAACAGATACTTGTTCTTGATAGTAACCTTGTTCAACTACCGATAATCTATACACATCCTTATCAAACCATCCTTCTTTTTCACGAACAACACTGGTGCACCCCAAGGCGAGGCACTAGGTATAATGAATCCCTTATCAAGCAAATCCTGCAAGTATTCCTTCAGTTCCTTCAACTCAGTTGTAGCCATATGATATAGAGGTAGGATAAGTGCCTGGAGCCAAGTCAATACAGAAGTCGATATCTCTGTCGGGTGGCATCCCCATCAAATCTGTAGGAAACACCTATGGGAACTCGCGCATAACTGGTATTGAATCCGTGGAAGGAACCTCCGCACTAGGATCACATATATAGACCAAATATACTAGACATCCCTCCTCTACCATACCCCAAGCCTTCACATAAGAAATAACACTACAATTAGAATGGCCAGGAGTACCTCTCCACTCTAATCGAGGAAACCCCGGCATGACTAATATCACAGTCTTGGCGTGATAATCTAGAATAGTGTGATAAGATGACAACCAATCCATGCCCAAGATAATATCAAAGTCCATCATATCAAGAAGTAGAGGATCTACCCTAGTGTCATAGCTCCCAAAAGAAACCACACACGAGCGATAAACACGATCTACCATAATAGAATATCCCACAGGTGTGGACACATAGACAAGAGCACTCAAAGAATCACGTGGCATAACCACAGTCGTGGACACATAGAAGCGGTATCGAATGTTGGCTGCTCGTGATGAGACCCATAAGAACCACAACTGCCTGAAGCACCGTGGGCTACCTGAAGAGCTAACCGAATCAGCCTATGAGGATGACCTCTACCAATTGAACCTTTGACTCCAGATGAGGCGTCACTGAAACCACCAAAATAATGAGGCCTCTTCTTAGATAGTGCCTCTCTACCCTGACCACGAATAATCTCGATCCGCCTAGCAATCTCCACGGCCTTCCGGAAAGGAATATCATCCATAGTCTCCTTGTCCATTTGTAACTTGGTACCAAAAGTAAGACCCTCAATGAATCTCCTTACCCTCTCTCTATCAGTAGGACTCAAGATAGCTGCATGGCGGGTTAGGTCCACAAATCTGGTCTCATACTGGGTAACGGTCATGCTACCCTGCCGAAGACGCTCGAACTGCCTGTGGTACTCCTCCCTTAGAGTAAAAGGAATGAACTTCTCAAAAAATGGCTACGAAAACTGGTACTAGGTAAGTGGCGATGAACCTGCTGGTATGCTCCGCTCATAATCCTGACACCACCTCTTGGCAAAACCGATCATTTGAAACACTACAAAGTCGACTCCATTAGACTCCATGATACCCATATTGTGCAAGACCTCGTGGCAACAATCCAAATAATTTTGTGGGTCCTCAGAAGCTGTATCACCAAAATGAATAGGAATGAGCTTTTTGAACTTATCCAACCTCATAAATCCCTGAGAAGTCATCACTGGCCTCTTCCCAGTCTGTGTAGCACTAACAGGCTGAATTACCCCAGCTGCTTGAACTGCCGGAGTCTGGTACAAGTGGTCATCTACTCCGGAGTATGAGTGGCGGGAGTCAGAGCTCCTCCCCCAGCCTGAGAGACAGTTGGTGCCATAGGAAATACTCTGGCCTGGGCCACACTCTCTGTAAGGCCCACCAAATAGACTAGAGCATCCTGAAGTACGGGAGTAGCGATAATTCCCTCCAGGACCTAAGCGGGTTAGACTGGTGCAGTCTGAACAAGAATCTCCTCCTTATGCTCTGTTAGAGGCTTTGCAATGGCTGTTGTTGCGCGTGCTTTAGGTTGAGCTCTGCCTCTGCCTCGACACCTACCTCGGCCCCGACCCTTACCCCTAGTAATGGCTGCAACTGGGGGCTCCGACTCTTGCCCAGCTGTAGATGCTATGCGTGTTCTCACCATCTATGAAAGAACAAGAATAGAATGATTCAAACTTCAGTAATAGAATAAAGTCGCACGGTAGGGAATGATATAAATGAAATTTTCCTAAAGCTATATAGCCTTTTACAGATAAGTACAGACATCTCCGTATCGTTCATCTAGACTCTACTAAGCTTACTTATGACTCCTGAGACCTAGCCAACCTAGTGCTCTGATACCAAATTGTCACGATCCAGAATTCCACCCTCGGAACCGTGATGACGCCTAACATTTCACTTGCTAGGCAAGCCAGGGTTAGCTAAATTACTTAACTAGCTTTAATATTTTAAATCAAAACATTAGTAGTGCATTGTAATAGTTTGAAATAGTTTGATAAAAATATCAAATAACGTAATCTGAATATATCCAGAGTGTGGAGTCATGAAACGTGAGCATCTAGAGTACTACAAACAATGTCTTAACAAAATACAAATCTTTGAAACTAAATAAACAGTAAAGATAGAATGGAAAGGGGACTTCAAGGCAAGCAGACACCATGCATCTATACATCAAGTCTCCAAAAGCAGCTGAATCCGAGTAGTCTCGCTACGCACCGCTGGGACCAATACAAGTATCTTCACAAGAAGTGCAGAAGTGTAGCATGAGTAAAACCGACCCTACATACTCTGTAAGTGCCAAGCCTAACCTCGACGAAGTAGTGACGAGGCTAAGATAAGACACTCATAATAAACCTGTACGAAACCATAATAATAGGAAACAAGAATAGAAATAAAACAGTAATGTCAAATAACCGAACCCACACGTCAATTACCAAAAAGAGCCCCACAATAGCAGAATTTCAAATCTTATATTACAACACCGAGAACAATCTTTGCGGCCACAAAAAACTTATAACACATCAAATCTGTTACGATGCGCAACTCGGTCCCACCATGTCATCATCTCATATCACATTCCGTCCTTATTTCTCTGTATCATATCATATCACTTTAATACCATTGGGATGTGCAACCCGATTCCAAAAAATTCAAATCATTAACATAAACTACTCGACAACAATATTTACAAAATATCAACACAAAGGAGGTGAAATGTATGGAACAGTAAAGAACCATAGAATAAACGGAGAACATCCAACATCTCAGAATATCAAACTTTACCAATTCATCAGTACATAACAGCAAAATGACTCACATAAGCGAAAATAACATAGTAGAGTGAATCAAATAATATAAAAATAATAAAAGCAGATAAACATGTGACAATTAGAATATACAATTATGGCAAGTAGAAACATGCAGCAAACAAGCAAAATCGGGTGAGAAATGAACCAATTAAAGCAAGTAACAATTAGATAACAATTAACAATGCCAAGTAAGAACATGTAACATCTAAAACATATAACTAGAAATAACATGGAATAAGTGAAGACATGAATATAAATAGCCCAATCCCACATGCTAAACCCCATGACGGCGTATATACATTCGTCACCACGCATATACGTCGTTTTCCCAGATAATTTACATAACAAATAGTTCAAGAAGTCCTAATTCAATCAAATCAAGGTTAGACCCAACAATTTCCTCACTCCGCGAACAAAACAATCAATCAACCACTGCCTTGGCTTTTGAGCAAGCCTCCAAACCAACCAAATCTAGAAAATTATCGATCAAATGATTCAAAATAAGCTTTAGAAACTAACCATTAATGAAAAAGGTTCAATTTTGATCATTTTTGAAAAAGTCAACAAAAGCCAACCCCGGGCCCCCTTAGTCAAAACCCGAGATTCAGACAAAAACCCGATTACCCGTTTACTCCCGAGCCCGGTTATGTGATTTGTTTTGAAATCTGACATCAATTTGAGGTATAAATCTCAATTTTACAAAAATTCCCAATTTTTACCCAAATTATTAATTTCTACCATGGAAATCCAAGATTTGATGTTGAAAACACATGAAAAGTATTGGGTAACTGAAAGGAAATGAATTAAAGTTGCTTACCAATGAATTTGAAAAAATGAATCTCTTGAAAAATTGCCTCTAGAATGTTTAGAGTTAAGAAATGGTGCAGAATAAGCTAAGTCCTGATATTCTCCTCTTTTACACAGCTACGAATGTTGCAATTGTGAATTCTTGTATGTAATTGCAACCATCGCAAATGCGAGAAAACAGGCCGCAAATGCGAACTGTGTCCCCAGCCTTCTATGGCTGGCTTACGCCAAAAACATCGCAAATGCAATCTCCCATCCAACCACAAATGCGATCAAATATTTGCATTTGTGAACCTGGCTAAGAGCATGGTGGGGAGTTCTTGGAGGGAAGGATGCCGAGGATCTATTGGAAACAGCCTCTCTACCCCAAGGTAGGGGTAAGGTCTGCGTACACACTACCCTCCCCAAACCGCACTAGTGGGGTTATACTGGGTTGTTGTTGTTGTGAACCTGGCTAAGACCAGTGCTCAGTCCCAAATGCGACTAATCAATCGCAAAAGCGAAGACTGGGATGTCCACAATTGTGAAAATTTCTTCGCAAATGCGAAGACTACCCTGCCTAGCCCCCCGTTGCAATTACAAGCTCAAATTTGCAAAAGCGAAGTTCGCATTTGCGAACAGGTCTTCAAAGTAAGTTCGCATTTGCGAACAGGTCTTCAAAGTTGTGAGACTTGCAACCCAAAACTAGAACTGAAACACACCAGCAGTCCTCACACTATCCAAACTTATCCGAAACGTGTCTGAAACTCACCCGAGCGCCTTAGGCTCCAAACCAAACATGAAAACAAATCTAAAAATATCGTACAAACTAGCTTGCATGATCAAAAAACCAAAATGACATCCAAAACTACAAATCAAACATCAAAATGAATAAGCTTTCAAAGGAAAACTCAAGAACCTCTAGAATTGCAACCAAGCGTCCGAATCCTATCTAACCAACTCCGAATTGCACCAAATTTTGCAGACAAGTTTTAAATAGAAACACACACCTATATTAAGCCCCAAAATAAAAAACTGACGATAGCCATAAAGTCAACCTACGGCCAAATCTAGAATGTTTCCAAACTTTTAAATTGTTAACTTTCGGCAAAACAAGTCAAATCAATTTAGGTACCTCCGAATTCAATTCCGGGAATACTCCCAAGTTCAAATCACAATATGAACCTACCAGAATCATCAAATAATGAGTCGGGGTCATTTACCCAAAATATTGACCGTGGTAAACTCTAGCGTCATTTTTAGTTAAAATTCACATTTTTATCAAAAATTCATATAAAATCTTTTCAAAAAGCGACACGCACCACACACGCCAACCAAAAAAATCAAATAAAGCTCGGAGAGGTTTCGATCATGAAAATAAGGGCTAGTGCTCAAAATGACCTATCGGGTCATCATATTGATCATGTACTAGTGACATCAGATTTCTGGGGTTAGAATAGATCGTGTCATGTTATGGGTTTATTTCATGTATTGCATCTTTATTTATCGTTAATAATTGTTATTACTCTGCTTTAAACGGTTAAAATATTAAACTGGTTATCTAGTATTGGTTTTCCTAGCAAGTAGATGTTATGCGCCATCACGACCTGGGAATCTTAGTCGTGATAAGTTAGTATCAGATCACTAGGTTTCTTAGGACTCACGAGTCATGAGAAAGCTTAGTAGAGTCTAGAGGATCAGTATGGAGACATCTGTACTTATCTTATTGAGACTATAAGGCTTTAGGAAAATTTCAGTTCATTCTTTCTCTATCGTGCGATTTTATTCTATCATTCAAGTTTGAACCGTTCCATTGTTGTTATCTCGCAGATGGTGAGGACACACACATCATCCATGGTGGGTCAGGAGCCGGAGCTCCAGGTTGCTGCCACTACTAAGGGTAGAGGACGGGGTCGAGGTCGAGCTAGGGGCAAAGCTCAGCCTAGAGCACGCACAACAACACATATTCTGGAGGCTCAGATCAAGCTGGAGGAAGAGCTTCCTCTTTAGACCGTTATGTTTGACCAGCTAAGGTCTCAGAGGGGTTTATTCCTACCCCGATACTTCAGGACGCTCTAGTCTTCTTGGCGGGCCTTAGGGAGAGCGTGGTCTAGACTGGTGCATTTTCTGGTGGCACCAACTATCTCTCAGGTTGGGGGAGGAGCACAGACTCCCTCTACTTATACACTATATCAAATGGCTCACAGATATCTTACTCTAGTAGTTCCGGTGTTGGAGTGGCCCAGCCTATCATTTCTACACAGACCGAGGAGAGGCCCATGATGTCTTTTGAGGGATTGATGAGATTGGATAAGTTCATAAAGGTATTTCCTGTTTGCTTTGGTGTCACACCTTCTAAGGACCCACATGATTTCATTAATCGTTGCCACGATGGGTTGCACAACATTAGTATTGTGGAGTCTAATGGAGTCGACTTTGTAGTGTTTTAGATGATCGATTCTTCCAAGAGGTGGTGGTAGGATTATTAGCGGAGCAAACTAGCAGGTTCACCGCCACTCACTTGGGATCGGTTATCACAACTATTTTTGGAGAAGTTGATTCCTTTTACTCTAAGAGAGGAGTACCTCAGGCAATTTGAGCACCTTCAGTAGAGTAGCATGACTGTTACCTAGTATGAGACAAAATTTGTTGATTTGGCTCGCCATGCAGTTGTCTTGCTTCCTACTGAGAGGGATAGAGTGATGAGATTCATTGATGGTATTGCTTTCTGGATCAGGATAAAGATGATGAAGGAGACTGGGGATGATATTTATTTCAAGCGAGCAATAGAGATTGCTTAGATAGAGCAAGATGATTCGTGGTTAGGGTAGGGAGGCCGTATCTGAGAAGAGGCCTCATCACTTTGGTGGTTTTGTGGTGCCTCGTCTGGAGGTAGGGGTTGATTTGGTAGAGGCCATCCTCCCAGGCCGAGTCAATCAGTACTTCAGGCATCTTGCGATGCTTTGGGTAGTCGTGGTTCTTATGGGTATCGTCCGGAGCAGCTAGCCTACAGTGCACCTTTAGCTCCTATTAGTGCACCTATGATCCAGAGTTATTAGGGAGGATATCCAGGTCGATATTGTCAGTTCCAGGGTCAACAGTCACGACAACCAAGGACTTGTTATACTTGTGGAGATTTAAGGCATGTCACGAGTTTTTTCCCTAGGTCATAGGGCAACATACCACAACAGAGTTCTCAGCCAGCTAGAGTGGGGGGTCAGGCTTCTAGAGGTGGAGGTCAGGTCGTTAGGGGTGGAGGCCAGCTAGCTAGAGGACATACGAGAGGCAGAGGTCAGAGTGGTAGGCCCCAACCCCGTTTGTATGCATTTTCGGCTAGACCCGAGGCAGAGTCATCTGATGCCATCATCATAGGTATTGTTCCGGTTTGCCATAGAGATTCCTTAGTTTTATTTGATCCGAGCTCCACTTATTCATACATGTCATCTTATTTTGCTTCATATCTAGTTATGCCTCGTGAATCTCTGAGTGCTCTTATTTATGTGTCCACGCCTATGGGAGATTCTATTATAGTAGATCGTGTTTATCGCTCGTGTGTGGTTTATATCGGGAGCTTCGAGACTAAGGTAGATCTCCTACTTCTTGATATAGTGGACTTTGATGTTATCTTGGGCATGGACTAGTTGTCATCTTATCATGCTATTTTGAACTATCACGCCAAGTCGGTGACCTTAGCTATGATGGGTCTTCCACAATTAGAGTGGAGGGGGACTCCTGACTATTCTACTAGAAGGGTTATTTCACATGTGAAGGCTCGATGTATGGTTGAGAAGGGGTATCTAGCATATTTGGCCTATATCTGTGATCCTAGTGTGGATGTTCCTTTCGTTAATTCAGTACCAGTTGTGTGCGAGTTCCCAGAGGTATTTCCTACAAATTTGCCGGGCATGCCACCCGACAGTGATATCAACTTCTGCATTGATCTGGTTCTTGGCACTCAGTCTATTTCTACCGCACAATACCGTATGACCTAAGTTGAGTTGAAGGAATTAAAGGAGAAGTTGCAAGATTTGCTTGACAAGGGATTCATTAGACCAAGTGTCTCGCCTTGGGGGTGCACTAGTGTTATTTGTGAAGAAGAATGGAACAATGAGGATGTGTATTGATTATCGTTTGTTAAACAAGGTCACTATCAAGAACAAGTATTTGTTACCGAGGATTGATGACTTATTTGATCATCTTCGCGGTGCCAAAGTGTTTTCAAAGATTGACTTAAGATCTGGCTACCATCAGTTGAAGATTAGGGCATCAGATCTCCCTAAGACAACTTTTCTGACTTAGTATGGTTAGTATGAGTTCTTAATGATGTAATTTGGTTTGGTGAATTCCCCAGAAGCATTTATGGATTTAATGAACCGGGAGTTTAAGCTCTATTTGGATTATTTTATGATCGTCTCCACTAATGACATCTTGGTTTACTCCTGCAGTCGAGAGGAGAATGAATAGCAACTTCGGATCGTAATTCAAACTTTGAGAGATCGTCAGTTTTATGCCAAGTTTTCTAAGTGTGAGTTTTAGTTGGAATCAGTTGCGTTTTTGGGCTAGTTGTATCTTTTAAGGGCATTAAAGTGGATCCTAAGAAGATTGAGGCAATTCAGAACTGGCCCAGACCTACTTTAGTTATAGAGATTCAGAGCTTCCTGGGTTTGGCGGGTTATTATCGCCAGTTCGTGGAGGGGTTTTCATCTATCTCAACCCTATTGACCAAGTTGACCCAGAAGGGTGCTCTTTTTAGATGGTTCGATGATTTGAGTTGAGCTTTCAGATGCTCAAGACTGCTTTGACTACATCTCCAGTGTTGGTATTGCCTACATGTTCGGGATCCTTTACCGTGTATTGTGATGCACCTCCTATTGGGGTTGGCATGGTATTGATGCAAGATGGTAGGGTGATTGCCTACGCATCACGAGAGTTGAAGGTTTATGAGAAGAATTACCTTGTTCATGACTTAGAGTTGGCTGCTTTTGTTCACGCGCTAAAGATTTGTAGGCACTGTACGACGTTCATTGTAAGGTATATACCAACCATCCGAGTCTCCAGAACCTATTCAAGCAGAAAGACATTAATTTGCGGCAACATAGATGGCTAGAATTGTCGAAAGACTATGATGTCACCATATTATATCATCCGGGGAAGGTCAATGTAGTGGCCGATGCATTGAGTCGGAAGGTGAAGAGCATGGGTAGTTTGGCATATATACCAGTAGCTGAGAGGCCATTAGCCATGGATGTTCAGGATTTAGCCAACCGGTTTGTGAGATTAGATGTTTTAGTGCCCAGCCACGTTCTTTCTTGTGTTGTAGCACAGTCTTTGGTTTTGAAGAATATCAAGGCTCGCCAATTGATGCTACCTACTTGTTGGTGTTGAAGGATACAGTGGAGCAGGGTGGATCCAAGGAGGTTGTGATTGGTGATGATGGTGTTATATGGCTTCAAGGCCGGATTTGTGTTCCAAATATTGACGGGTTGAGAGAATTGATCCTCGAGGAGGTGCACAAATCATGCTATTCTATTGAACCAGGTGTCACGAAGATGTACTGTGACTTGAAACAACACTATTGGTGGTGGAGAATGAAGAAAGACATCGTTGCTTATGTATCTCGGTGTTTTAATTGTCAATAGGTGAAGTATGAGCATAAAAAACCGAGTGGATTGACTCAAAGATTAGAGATAACGGAGTGGAAGTGGAAGCTCATCACTATGGATTTTGTGGTAGTCTTTCCACGGACCTTGAAGAAATATTACACACTCTAGGTTATTGTGGACCGGTTGACTAAGTCCGCACACTTCATTGCGGTAGCGACTTCCAATTCTTCACAGTGGTTGGCTCACGTTCACATTCATGAGATTATCCGCCTGCATGACCTGGCCATTTCTATCATTTCCAATTGAGGCACGTAGCTCACATCATATATTTGGAGAATCGTGCTGCGTGAGTTGGGTATGCGGGTTGAGCTGAGCACAAGGTTTCATCCTCAGATGGAGCAACAGTTCGAGCAGGTAATTTAAATCTTGGAGGACTTGTAATGTTCTTGTGTTTTGGATATCAGAGGTTCACGGGACAAGTTCTTACCTCTTTCAGAGTTCGCCTAAAACAACAATAAACAATTGAATATTCAGATGGCGCCGTATGAGGTGTTATATGGGAGGCTATGTCGTTTGCCGATTATTTGGTTTGAGCCCCGAGAGGCTAGGGTGTTGGGCACTGATTTGGTCCGTGATGCTATGGAAAAGGTTAAGGTGATTCAAGAACTACTTCATACAACTCAGTCCAGACAAAAGAGTTATGCATACCGAATAATTTGGGATGTAGCTTATATGGTGGGTGAGAAGGTTCTTCTCCGAGTGTCTCCTATGAAGGGCGTAATGTGGTTTGGGAAGCGGGCAAGTTGAGCCCGAGGTTCGTTGGGCCATTTGAGATCATAGAGAGAGTTAGGGAGGTTTCCTATAAGCTTGCATTGCTTCCCAGTCTATTAGGAGTACATCCAGTATTCCATGTTTCCATGCTTTAGAATTACCATGAGGACAACTCGCATGTTTTGGACTTCATAACTGTTAAGCTTGATGAGAATATAGCCTATGAGGAGGAGCTGATGGCTATTCTAGCCCGGCAGGTTTGAAAGTAGAGATCTAGGAATTTTCTATATGTGAAAATTTATTGGAGAGGTTAGTGGATCGAGGCAGTTACATGGGAGTCTGACTCCAATATGCGGAGTAGATACCCACACCTTTTCACCAATCCAGGTACTTTTCATGTCCATTCGAGGACGAACGTCCTTTTGAGGTGGAGAATGTGACGGTTCGATAGGTTGTTTTGAGTACTAGACTTTATTTTTGTGTTCTGAGACCTCTATTAGCTCCATTTGATGTTTCTTGCATTGCATGCGCGGTCTATGTCTTATTCTAAGAAGTTTTTACGTACAAATTTGAAGAAAATATGATTTTTGGATTTTAAAAACAACTTGAGTTGATAACGGTCAACATTTGTTGTAAACAACCTCGGATCGGTGTTTTGATGATACTAGTAGGTCCGTATTATGATTTTGGACTTAGGGGTATGCCTGTAATTGAAGTCGGAGGTCCTTAGGTTGTTTTGACTTGTTTTACCGAAAGTTAGCAATTTAAAAGCTTGAAAACTTCCTAGGTTTGACTGTAAGTTGAGTTTATGTCTATCGGGTTTGGATTTTTGTTTTGGGACTTGGTGTCGGTCTGTCTTGCTATTTGAAACTTGTCTGAAAAATTGGTTCAATTTTGAGTTAATTTGAGAGGATGCAGATGTGAGGTTGTGACTTTAGAGGTTCTTGAGCTTTCTTTTGAATTTCATACATTTTGATGCCCGATTCGTAGTTATAGATGTTATTTTGGTGTTTTGCCTTAAGCGGAGCTAACTACAGGCCAAAATATACTGCAATCACCTAGACCTTTCTAATTAGCACGTGAGCGAGTTCATATGATGTTATTACACTTGTGTGCATGTTTAGTTTAGATTACGAGGGGCTCGGGTGAGTTTTAGATATGCTTCAGACCATTTTGGGCTTAAGAGATTGATGGTTTTCAGCTGTTTCTCGTATTTGGTGCGTTGTGCTTCGCGATCGTGAAGGGGATATTTTGGCTGGGGCCTGGTTATTCTTCCCGACCGCAAGGAGCTAGTTGCGAACGTAAAGTGGGGGCGGGGGGGGGGGGGGGGGTCTTACCTGCGCGAACACGACAGGCTTCTCGCGAACGCGAATCTTTGTGGGTGTTTCCCAATTTGGTTGCAAAGTGAGGTAAGCGTCGTGGTTAACCTTGACTTAAGGAAATTAAGACTAGTTGGTCTATTTTCTACGTAAATTATGTGTGGGGACGACATATATGTAAGGTGACGAGTATATATGCGTTGTCATTGGGTTAAAGCATGCATGTGGAAATTGTTTATTTGTATTATGTTGTTTCAATGACTATGCCTTCCATGTCGTAGTTAGATTATTAATTATTTAATTGTTCGCATTCATATATATTACTTATTTTGAAGTTGTTGAGATTTTGAAAGTCGAGTTGAGTTATCATTACACTATGATTGAAGTGAAATTTCGTCCCACCTTGTATTGCTATTTTGGATTAATGTTGTTGCTTGGTGAGGAAGAGTGAAAAGCACGAAGAGTGTTGCCATGCCTTATTTGCTTAGAACATCATTTATTTGAGAGATTGTTAGGATTAAAGCACGAAGCGTGATTCCATGCATTTGATTGCTTATTATCATTTATCACATCATGTGAGGTTGAGAGTAAATGCACGAAGGATGATGACGTACCATTTTATTTATGATATTACATGGTGAGGACGATAGTAAAAGTACGAAGGGCGATGCCGTGTCATTTTTTATATCATCGCTTTACTTGATTCCGGATTGATGATTTAATTTGTTACTTTGTTATTATTTCCGGGAAAGGGCTTTTTGGTGATTTTGTACTTGCTATTCTTATCGTACTCCCCTTTCTACATGTCCCCTCCCATTTAATATTTTAATTGTCCTACTTGTCATTTTGTTTCTTTATGTATATACCTGTACATGATTTACGTAGGAGTTTTGTCATAGCCTCGTCACTACCTCGTCGGGTTTAGGCTCGACACTTACGGGGTACATTCGATCGCTTGTACTCATACTACACTTCTACACTTCTTGTACAAATACTGGTGTTGGTACCAGCGGTCCCTAGTTGTCACGACCCAATTTCCACTATAGGCCGTGATGACGCCTAACATCGCCGCTAGGCAAGCCAACGGTGAACTAGTCATGTAATTGTTTTTTTAATTTTTTTTAAAGTAGTTAATTTTATTTATTAAGAGGATGATTAATAAAAGATTATAGTAAAGTGAAGCATAAATAATGAAAGGGTAATGTAGTGAATTTATACTCAAAACCATAAAATATCTACTAGCATATTCCCAAAACCCGGTGTCACAAGTGTATGAGCAACTAGTAGAATATAGAAAACCTCCTATATTACTGTCTGGAATAAGATAGATAGAAAATAAATACAAAAGAGAGAATGCGGGCGCTGCAGGACATGCATGGAGAGCAGCTCACCACTGAGCCTCGGGGTAACAGGGGTACATGCCTAGATGACCGCCAGATGCACCTGCCTCAGATCATGCAAGGTTAGTGCAGAAGTGTAGCGTGAATACATAAACAACATGTACCAGTAAGTATCTAGTCAAACACTCGAAGAAGTAGTGACGAGGGGTCGACATTGGCACTTACTATGGTCCAATAAATAAAGTACAGAAATTCTAAATATGTATGGAATACATCAATAATAATAACGCAATAATGAACAATAAAATAAGTGATTCTTTAACTAGATGTCTAGTAAGATATCCAATTAACAAGTACTATCTTCAACAAATACGAGCCATCAAGTAAATTATAATTTTTCATGTCATGAAAGTAATATCAAGTGTAATTGGATTCTGAGCATTATCACGCACGATTAATGCCGAGGTTGTACGACCCGATCAAGAATAATGTGTACACTGTCGAGGGTCAACCGGCGCGAACCATAGATACATCTACTATACTGCCGAGGCGTTCGGCCCGCTCCACAAGAAGAGAGAATACTCTACGAACTTCGAATTAACGGCTACTATAAGAGTGATACACAAGGAGGCATAATTTCTACTAACAGTCAAGTAACCCGCCAAAACTCAAAGTAAACGAAGTTCGGTCTTTACGAATCCTTTGTCATGTATCAATATAATTTAAGCACTTAAACTTACAAATAGAGTGCAAATAATACATGTGTTAGATGATAGAGTCTTAATACTACCTGGACGTAAGCATGATTTTTAGCTACGCACAAACTCTCGTCACTTCGTGCGTACGTAGCACCCACAATTAGTAGCAAATAGCAATTTAAATCACCTATGGGGTAAATTCCCTCTTACAAGGTTAGGCAAGAGACTTACCTCATTCCCAAGTTCACTTTGCGGTCCACAAACCACCCTAAAAGCCTCAAGTCGGTGCCGAACAATCCGAAACTAGTCAAACATTGTATAAATTAATCAATATATACTCAAAAGTTCATAATTTAGCTATTAGAGTAATTACCCAACCCATATTGGAAGAGTCCTAAAATTCATCCGCCCGGATTCCGAAAATTTTCGAAGATAAATATTACCCATAACCTCACAAAATATATTTTCTACTCAATTCCATAATCATTTCGTGGTCTAGTCCCATTTTTATCAAAACCTAGGTTTTTCAACAAAATGCTAAAATTTCCACAATTTCTATGTTAAAATCTACCCATAATATATGTATTAAACTCATATTGTGTAGAAAATACTTACTTCAAGGTGCTAGATAAAAAACCATCTTCAAAGAGCTTTAAAACCGGCCACAAGTTGAGAGAATTGAACGATATAAGCCTACGTCTCGATTTATAAAAAAACACTGCCCAGGCATTTCTTCTTCGCGTTCGCGGAAGAAGCTTCACGATCGCAAAGGAAAACTGCCCACGCCCCAAGAAAATAGGCATCACGAATGCGAAGGCTTGACACGCCTGAGCTTTGCAAACATGGGGTCCACTTCGCTAACTCGAAGAGGAATTGAACCTCACCCCCAGGCCCTTTTCCTTATGCGAACGCGGGCCCCTTCACACAAACGAGGAGGCCACTAGTCCTAGACCTCCGAGAACGTTGGAATGGGGCGCGAACACGTAGAGAAACCACAGTCCCCCAACCTTTTCTGTCTCAATGAATGCGACACAACCCTCGCGATCGCGAAGAAGGAAACCAGAACGGGCAACACCAGATTTTCGGACATAGCTTCGGGCTGTCCGAAAGTCACCTGAGCCACCTCGGACCCCGTCCATATGCACCAACAAGTCTATAAACATAATACGGACCTGATCGAACTATCGAAACATGTAAAACAACATCAAAACTAAGAATCGCACCCCAAAACTCAATTGAATCAAATTATGAACTTCAAGCATTTTAACTTATTTCGAACACGCCGAATCATACTTAGACTACTCGGAATGACACCAAATTTTGTGTCTAAGTCATAAATCACCGTACGGAACTATACCCATGCTCAGAATCCCAAACGGACCTCGATATCATCAGAGTCTACTCCAAACCAAATTTAAAGAGCTAGAAAACCTTCAATGCGCCAACATTCAACATTAAGCGCCGAAACACTCCCGGGTCATCCAAAACCCTATCTGAACATACGCCCAAGTCCAAAATATTCATATAAATGTACTCTAGCTGTCAAATCCTAGTTTCGAGGTCATTTGCTAAAAATGTTTGTTTCGAGGCCACTTTTAAGGAACAAAGTGCTCCGAGTCAACCCGAACCCTTTCAAACCCAAGCCAACTATCCATGCAAGTCATAAAACAGCAAAAAAACATACGAGGAGTCTTAGTTAGGGGAACGGGGACCTAGAAAGTATAATGAACGATCGGGTTGTTTCATTCTCCACCTCTTAAACAAACGTTCATCCTCGAACGGGTCTAGAATCCTACCTGGAGTGCTGAATTGGTGTGGATATCTACTTCGCATGTCCTTCTCGGTCTCCCAAGTCGCTTAATCGACTTGTTGACCCTTCCACTGGACCTTTACCGTAGAAATCTTCTTAGACCTCAACTGGCAAACCTGCTTGTCAAAAATGGTAACTAGCTCCTCCTTATAACCCAGGCTCTCATCTAGCTGAACCATGCTGTAGTTTAACACATGCGACCTGTCGGCATGATACTTCCAGAGCATAGACAAGTGGAAAACTAGATGAACTCCTGATAGACTGGGAGGCAAAGAAAACTCATAAGCAACCTCCCCAACTCGCCTCAACATCTCAAACGGACCAATAAACCTTGGGCTCAGCTTGCCCTTCTTCCCGAACCTCATGATTCCCTTCATTAACGAGACTTTCAAGAGAACCTTCTCGCCCACCATAAATGATAAATCACGCGCCATTTGATCCGCGTAACGCTTCTGTCTGGACTGAGCTGTGCGAAGTCGCTCCTGAATCAACTTCACCTTCTCCAAGGCATCCTTCACTAAATCAATGCCATATAACCCAACCTCGCGGAGCTCAAACCATCCGATGGGTGAATGACATCGCCGACCATTCAAAGCCTTAAAATGGAGCCATCTCAATGCTGGACTTATAACTTTTTTATAAGCGAACTCCGCCAAATGGAAGAATCGATCTCACTGCGCTCTAAAGTCAATCACACATGTATGAGCATATCCTCCACGATCTCAACCGCCCGCTCCGATTTTTCGTCGGTCTGCGGATGAAAGGCTATGATGAGCTCCTCCCCGATACCCAACTCGCTCTGTACTACTCTGCAGAAGTGCGAAGTGAACTGAGGACCTCTATCTGAAATGATGGAAACAGGCACACCATGCAATCGTACAATCTCCTATATGTAAATCTGGGCCAACCTCTCTGACGAGTACGTAGTCATCACTGGAATAAAGTGTGCCAACTTGGTCAGCCTGTCAATAATGACCCAAACAACATTAAACTTTCTCAACGTCCTACGAAGTCTATAGTGATCCGCTCCCTTTTCTACCCAGGTATGACCATCTCCTGAAGTAGGACACCTGGCCTCCGGTGCTCATACTTAACCTGATGGCAATTTAGGCATCTCGCTACATACCTAACTATATCCTTCTTCATCCTCCACCACCAATAATGCTGCCTCGGGTAGCGATACATCTTTGTAGCACTTGAATGAATAGAATACCGATAGTTGTGTGCCTATTCTTGAATCTTCTCCCTCAGTCCATCAATGTTAGGAACACATAGATGACCCTGGAATCGCAGAACACCATCCTCACCGATATTAGCCTCCTTTGAACCACCCTGAAGTACCGTCTCCCTAAGAACCAACAAGTGCGTCGTACTAACGAGCCTTGATGCGCTCAAATAATGAAGACTGAGCAACAACGCATACAAGAACTCGATTGTGCTCTGAAATATACAACCTCACGAGTCTGTTAGCCAAAGACTGAATGTTCAAAGCCAACGGCCTCTCCTATGCTGAAATGAAGGCCAAACTATCAATACTCTCGGCCTTTTTGCTCAAGGCATCCGCAACCACATTCGCCTTGCCCGGATGATAAACGATGGTAATATCATAGTCCTTTAGTAACTCAAGCCACCTGCGCTGCCTCTAGCTGAGATCCCTCTACTTGAACAAATGCTGCAAGCTACGATGATCGGCGTAAACCTCACAGGAAACCCCGTAAAGATAATGCCTCCATATCTCGAGAGCATGAACTATCTCGGCAAACTCTATATCATGTACAAGTAATTCTTCTCGTGGGGCTTCAACTGACGTGAAATATATATAATAACTAGACCCTCTTGCATCAATACAAACCCAAGCCAACGCGTGAAGCGTCACAATACACAGTATACATCCCTGAACCGGAAGGCAACATTAACACTTGTTTTGTATTCAATATGGTCTTGAGCTTTTGGAAGCTTGCCTCGCAATCATCGGACCATCAGAATCGAGCACCCTTTGGGGTCAATCAAGTCAAAGGTGCTACAATAGATTAGAATGTCATGACCCAAACCGAAGGGTCATGAGGATGTGACTTTATGGCCTATACTCTTTTGTTGTCTCAAGGCCTGTCACCTCTCGTCTTTTCCTTCACTTGACTATTAACTCTGTAATACTGTCATCTTTTTGATCGACCGTTGCCCACCGTGTATCACATCTTACTTATAACGCTTCATTAATTCTCTTCTTATTTCCCTGCTAACATTTCTGTCTATCACTTTATTTTAAAAATTTCAACAAGACATTCTTTTGCTTTTAGCTCCCCTTGTTCCATCTAGTGGCCCTTCGGGTTGCCCAACATTCTTTCTCTACTAGGGACGGGAGCCACACTAAGGTAATATTTATCCCTTTGAAGGCTTCCAGTGCCTATCTTTGAAAATGTTTTTAAACATTTTAGTAATCATATCTAGCTATACTATTCTAGAGTGCACCATGTAGGTGTCTCACAAGGAGATCTATTAGCATCTTTGTAATATCCTTCAGAAATGTCAACTAATACAAACAATCCATTCACCATTTTGAGTTACTCTAACCCCAGCCGGATCCTGATATCCTATCCTTTTCTTAAACTACACCTGTTAGCCCCCATAGGGCATAACTGAGATGGGTGTGGCCTATTATACATACCTCTATTAATGTTGAAGGTAACTCACAATGCTTATATTTTTCTGCCTGAGTTGTAAATATCAATAATTTTCATTAACTGGGTACCTCGTACCCTTCTCATCTTGCTCCTTTTACTTGTAGAAGCTTACATCTACCTTCTGAATCTCTCATTGCTTTTTACCATATGGGTGGATATATATTCATGCCTTAGGGCTCCTTTTCCAGAAGCTCATACGTCTTAGTACACACATGATCTGCTGGAGACCTTACATTTACTCATCATAAGCATAGTGCCAAATCGAGTTCCTCTGACTCAACTCTTCCACAACCACATTCAATCTCTTCGCAACTGTCTTTCTAGATGTAGGTATTATTGTGTTACGAACATAACAGAATGTAGCCTCCTGCTTATAAGTGTGGTGCACAACACACCCATAAACAAGAGTCTACTAGACATGGCTTGTAGACTCCCTAGGACAGAACTACTCTGATACTACTTTTGTCACGACCCAAACCGAAGGGTCACGACGGGCACCCGGTTCCTTACTCAATCGAGTACCAACGTAACATATTTGTTTTTATCGTACTATCATTGGTAACTGAGCCAACATGGTCACAACTCGTAATGTATAACTATAAGTGGGAAAACACTATATCAATGAACCATCATTCTTAAAACATGAATATATATGGGCCGTCAAGGCCTCTGACATACTGTGCAAAATGAACCTCTATCTACAAAGCCTTTAAGAGTACATAAGTATCACAAGGATTGGGACTGAGCCCCACTATACCAATCAATACATGTCCTAATTATACTGACCAAATAAGCAACTCCGGAGCAAATGGAGCGCACCAAAATCTTTCGCTGAGCTGATAGCCTACTTGGAGGACTCTCGACCTGTCTATCGGGACCTGTGGGCATGAAACACAGCATCCCCAGGCAAAAGGGACGTTAGTACAAATAATGTACCGAGTATGTAAGGCAATAAAATAACTGAAAGCTGAAACTGAACTGATAATATAGTAACTAAAAGTAACTGGGAGTCAAAGATAATCTAAAGATATGCTTACCTGCTGATACTGACTCAACTCTCCCAATATAGTAAGCAAAATAGTTGTCCGGCCCTATACGACTCGGTATATATATAACTTCTCAGCCGTAGTAGGCTCGCTCGTAGGCGCTCGGCCATACTAGGATATGTATCTCGGCCATTCTGGGCTTGCTCATAGGCGCTCGGCCACAATAGGCTTGGTATATAACTTACCATCTGATCAAAGGTTGCCCAATAGGGGCCTACCCATCGATTATAGCTTGATGGTGGTGAAAATACTGTAATACTGTATATATATAGACCCTCTGCTCTATTGATTAGAAGAAGACAATACTCAATGGAATATAAAGTCCCGATAAGTGAAAATACTGTAATTTATGAGACTAGGATAATGTACATAAATTCAGGAATATGAATTTCTCTTTATGCCTCATTATCAAAATCATGTAGTTACAGGATCATGCCAAAATGAATGAAGGACTTAGCCTTAACATACCTGAGCCGATTCTCTTGACAACCCCCCTAACACACCTCAACTGCGACAACACGTAACGACAGATCAAAGTAGGGAAAAATTCGTGTGATATTCTTGAGAAAGATTGCACCGTATTCCTTTAAATTGCAAAATTCTCACACTATATTGTGTTACGAAATTTCCAATGAGCTATGGAGTTCCATCCATAGCATGGCCTTCATGCATAATGTTGATGAGATTTTTCTTAGAAATGGTTAGCTTTTTCCAACAATGATGTGATGAAATTTCTATAAATTGTTGGTCTTTATGTTTCCCCCACATGTTTCCCAAAGTGTGCCATCTAGCAATGTGACCAAAGAGTTACTTAAATCAATATTCTTGGGCTGCCACGTTTGGGAGGGTTTATTAAGCCTTATCAAAAATCTTAATTATTAACTAATTTATTATTTAACTAATTAATCTATCATTAACCAATAATCAACCAATTACCCACATAATTAAGAATTATCTCAAATTACTTAAAATAGTACTCACTTTTAACACACCTTATACACCTTACTATCATGGCTATGTGGTACCTTGTATGGTACTAGCCCATAAATACCGGTTATTTAGCTCGGGCCGTATTTTATCCCAAAATATCAAACTTTGATGAAATTCATTTTTCTTCGATTTGTTACCCCTCTCACCTTCACGAATTTACTCATCACTTATTTGAAATAGCATAATGCTTATAATCTTAAATAATCTCATTCCTGAACTTACGTCGATTAACTTACGACGAAACTTTAACGTACGAAAAATACGTAATGTAATATCTCATTTCTGAGCTTTCATCAATTTACTTATGGCGTACTTTTACATACGAAAATATAGGGTGTAACATCATTTCACCCTTTGGAACATTCGTCCTCGAATTTTTACTGATGCACTTATCATTCTCATAACCCATAGCACTTGTGAATAATTTAATCCTCTTCTTGCCATTTAGGCAACTGTTCTTTGAATAAATCAAAAGGCTAGGGCATTCCCCCCTTTGGTTCTCTTTCCCACACCACGGTCTTTGGTCGGAATTCTTCCAATCTCGTAACTCTTACTACCTTCTGTCATGCAGCCTGTGCGACTTTTTCCTTGTATGTGCGCCTATGCGACTCTTCTCTCCTTTTCCTCCAGGTTTTAGCCAATCTCGGCTTCAGTTTGTGAACATATATAAAATTATGTCAAGCTGTCCCTCTGGGTGTCATTAGCTTTACTTCATCTAAGTAGGCCATACTATACCATAATTCTTTCTTCCATTTATCGTTACTGAGGTCTGCTACCAAACTCCAGGTTACTCTTGTTGCTTATCATATATGCATAAAGCTAAGTTTTTTAACGCTTCCTCATTACTGTTCATCTTAAGAATGATGGCCTAATCTCATTTCATACTTTGTGACTTTTGTCCATCCATTGTTGATTCACCTCAATATTGATTTACAATATACCACTGATAACTTGAAACTTTTTACGTAATACCTTGCCACTAGGGCTTACGTGCATCGAGGAAATTTTGAAGTGATTTTCCTGATCCACTTAGCGGCGATACTGTACTACAATTACCGTATTTTATAGCATCCCAATGTGATTCACTTATGTGGCTATTTTAATCCCGTACAATTCATGAAATCCTCTTCAAATCATTACTCAATCGAAGGCCCAAACGTCATCCTTTATATATCACAATTATACCCTCATTGTACTTTTAGGGCAGCATTCCATCTCTTCTAAATTCCATTAGTCTTAGACTCGTTTGAGTTCATTCAGGCTATATTGAGCTTTGTATAATTTAGAGAAACCATCAGCTCTCTTGTTTTCGTGGGCTTAATCCTAAGGACTTTATCCATTCTTATCACCTTCTCACTCGCCCTTTCTTATCCTTACTCCTGTCTTCCTAAAACCTTGTCGCTTTACTATACTTGAGATTGCAACCTACACATATTCAATTATACTATTCGCAACCTTCCTTCAACTTGCTTGCACCACATATTTCCTTGTGTGATTTTGGAACATCAAGCGAGACATCACATCATCTCTAATTCTTCTTTACTCTCTCAACCAGACCTCTCAGTACCTAGCAACCATAGGCTGGAAGGCATGCCACTGACGACTCCACTATCATTCCTGCATACTGAATCCCCGCGCTTCTAGCCTTTTATCTGAAGTATGGATTATTCAAAACCTTCTGCACCTAAGTATCTCATACGTTGTTCACCTTTACCTTACTTACCTTAAAATCTTGCATCGCATCTTCTATCTTTTTCATGACCTCCCTTCTACATAGGTATGATTCACATCCACAACTTGAAGCTCTATTATAATACTTGCAGCACTAAAGCATACACAATTCGATGGGAGCTTCATACTGACTTCTTATGAGGCTGGTAATCTCCTAACTGGCTTTCTCGTAGAGCCGTTATAGAATATGGCTATTGTACTATCTCTTTTGTACCTTTGATATTAAGAGTGATTTGTAACGTTCTCAATCATGATGTCTATAACTTTCTGGGTCCAATAATTAGACTCCTAATTTACTTAGTTGATGTAACTCTTTAGTTTCTTCTTCCTTCTGATCGGCATTTATGTTGGATTAAGCTATCTCCCGATGTGTGGCTTCTGGTATTAGCTATTACTTTAGCCCTTCATGGACGCTATGGAATATCAATGATACAATCTTTTAACAATTTAATCCTTTATCTATGACCTGGGCTCAATTATTTCTTTTAACTTATACCAGAATCTTCTACGACTGTATGATTGTTAACATATGTGCTACATGGATAATACTCCGAAATCTTAGGTGCATTCATAATGTAATTTATCTTTGGAACATTGATCGAATAATTCCTTTCACTCCTTCTCAGTTTTCTTTAAACATAAACAATTACTTTTCCTGGTCTTTCTGCCCCCTTGTTGTGTGCATACTTAGCTTATCTTAGTTCCCACGTATGCTAGAGTTTTTGTGCAACTCATATGGTCTCGAATATTACTTACTTCCTGTTCATTAGTCACGATAGGTGCCACTTTAGTATGCAGTGCATACAAACTATTTCCTCTTTAGGTCACTGAGCTTAGGTTGAAGTCTTCTTCCTTATTCCCTCAGCTAGTCTTTCGTTTTAGTACTTAGGGAGGACCCTCTGACTCTTGTAAAGTTGCGAGCTTGTTATATTGTATACCCGAAGAAGTTTTTGACGTTCTTACTTGCCTATAAATATCCGTAGTTACATACCTTTGTGCACTTGTGCTTGTGTAGTTGCTTCTGAACTAAAGTTCTGACTGTCTTCCCAGTGGCATTCTATTTTATTTCCGTAATACTCATACGATACCTTTAAATACCCCAACTCCTATCTGAATATTTCTCAAGGGTTCCGATGTCATATATGCGAGACTGAATTCCCCATGTTGGTGTTCAGTATGTTTATCTTGCATGATCTACTGATTTGTCTGTAACCTCTTGTCTAGCCATAACTAGGCTCTCCCTGGTCCAACTACTAACTACTCGTTGGCCCATTCTCATATTAATATTCCGCGTGATCTTTCTTGGGTTATTTCCTTTGTCTTAACTTACCTCTCGCACTTGCTCCTTATCTATCAATAACATCTCGGGCAGGAACCCTTACTTCCTCTCCTTGACGTCGTGTTTGCATAATGTTCTAGAATCGTAGCATATCTGCAGGATTTGAATAAGTGCAATCTTATCCCTTTCTCATTTTTATCTCACTCTTCATTTACCATTCCATAGTTACTAGAACCACTTAATTCTGACTTAATGCCACATCACTCAATTTTCCCCTCTTTAGGGGAGTACTAAGAGTTGGAGCTACGACGATCTACCTATAGATGTTTTACCTTTTCATCCTTGGAGTATTTTCACATCATCGATGACCCTTAATCGCCTTGCAGTAATCCTTCTGTACCAAGGCTAACAAAATTCCTTACTCGTGATGGTGACATTTAGTGTAACTGGCACATACAGTCCCTTAAGATTAACTTTGATCACATTGCTTGTTTTAGGGAAGCGTCTTTCTGAATGACCATTCTCAGAATTTCTCATGAATCTTCTTCTGTTGTCCATTCTATTATCGCCGGAATGCAATCTGAAATTCTCATGATGCTGACTATTATTAAATCACTCAGTCCCTAATTCATGTTTAGTTTATCTTGTTCATCAGCCAATACTTATTTTTATTACTCTTGGGTTTAACTCTCCCTTCAGGTAGTCGCGTTGGAGTCACGAACTTATGTTTCGAAATGAGGATGTGACTTTATGGCCTATACTCTTTTGTTGTCTCAAGGCATGTCACCTCTCGTCTTTTCCTTCACTTGACTATTGACTCTGTAATACTGTCATCTTTTTGATCTACCGTTGCCATCCATGTATCACATCTTACTCATAACGCTTCATTAACTCTCTTCTTATTTCCCTGCTTACATTTCTGTCTATCACTTTATTTTGAAAATTTCAACAAGACATTCTTTTGCTTTTAGCTCCACTTGTTCCATCCAGTGGCCCTTCGGGTTGCCTAACATTCTTTCTCTACTAGGGACGGGAGCCACACTAAGGTAATATTTATCCCTTTGAAGGCTTCCAGTGCCTATCTTTGTAAATGTTTTTGAACACTTTAGTAATCATATCTAGCTATACTATTCCAGAGTGCACCATCTGGGTGTCTCACAAGGAGATCTACTAGCATCTTTGTAATATCCTTCGAAAATGTCAACTAATACAAACAATCCATTCACCATTTTGGGTTACTCTAACCCCAGCCGGATCCTGATATCCTATCCTTTTCTTAAACTATACCTGTTAGCCCACATATGGCATAACTGAGATAGGTGTGGCCTATTATACATACCTCTATTAATGTTGAAGGTAACTCACAATGCTTATATTTTTCTGCCTGAGTTGTAAATATCAATAATTTTCATTAACTTGGTACCTCGTACCCTTCTCATCTTGCTCCTTTTACTTGTCGAAGCTTATATCTACCTTTTGTATATCTCGTTGCTTTTTACCATATGGGTGGATATATATTCATGACTTAGGGCTCCTTTTCCAAAAGCTCATACGTCTTAGTACACACATGCTCTGCTGGAGACCTTACATTTACTCATCATAAGCATGATGCCAAATCGAGTTCCTCTGACTCAACTCTTCCACAACCGCATTCAATCTCTTCGTAACTGTCTTTCTAGATATAGGTATCGTTGCATTACGAACATAACAAAATGTAGCCTCCTGCTTATAAGTGTGGTGCACAACACACCCATAAACAAGAGTCTACTAGACACGGCTTGTAGAGTCCCTAGGACAGAACTACTCTGATGCCACTTTTGTCACGACCCAAACCGAAGGGTCACGACGGGCACCCGGTACCTTACTCAACCGAGTACCAACATAACATATTTTTTTTATTGTATTATCATTGGTAACTGAGCCAACATGGCCACAACTCGTAATGTATAACTATAAGTGGGAAAACACTGTATCAATGAACCATCATTCTTAAAACATGAATATATATGGGCCGTCAAGGCCTCTAACATACTGTACAAAATGAACCTCTATATACAAAGCCTCTAAGAGTACATAAGTATCACAAGGATTGGGACTGATCCCCACCATACCAATCAATACATGTCCTAATTATACTGACCAAATAAGTAACTCCGGAGCAAATGGAGCGCACCAACATCTTACGCTGAGCTGATAGCCTACTTGTAGGACTCTCGACCTGTCTATCGGGACCTGTGGGCATGAAACACAGCGTCCCCAGGCAAAAAGGACGTTAGTACAAATAATGTACCGAGTATGTAAGGCAATAAAATAACTGAAAGCTGAAACTGAACTGATAATATAGTAACTGAAAGTAACTGGGAGTCAAAGATAATCTGAAGATATGCTTACCTGCTGATACTGACTCAACTCTCCCAATATAGTAAGTAAAATAGTTGTCCGGCCCTATACGACTAGGTATATATATAACTTCTCTACCGTAGTAGGCTTGCCCATAGGCGCTCGACCATACTAGGCTATGTATCTCGGCCATTCTAGGCTTGCTCATAGGCGCTCAGCCACAGTAGGCTCGGTATATAACTTACCATCTGATCAAAGATTGCCCAATAGGGGCTTGCCCATCGATCATAGCTCGATGGTGGTGAAAATACTGTAATACTATATATATATAGACCCTCAACTCTCTTGACTGGAAGAAGACAATACTCAACGGAATATAAAGTCCCGATAAGGGAAAATACTGTAATTTATGAGACTAGGATAATGTACATAAATTCAGGAATATGAATTTCTCTTTATGCCTCATTATCAAACTCATGTAGTTACGGGATCATGCCAAAATGAATGAAGGACTTAGCCTTAACATACCTGAGCCGATTCTCTTGACAACCCCCCTAACACACGTCAACTGCGACAACATGTAACATCGGATCGAAGTAGGAAAATATTCGTGTGATATTCTTGAGAAAGATTGCTCCATATTCCTTTAAATTATAAAAATCTCATACTATATTGTGTTATGAAATTTCCAATGAGCTATGGAGCTCCATCCGTAGCATGGCCTTCATGCATAATGTTGATGAGATTTTTTTAGAAATGGTTAGCTTTTTCCAACAATGATGTGATGAAATTTCTATAAATTGTTGGTCTTTATGTGGCCCCCACGTGTTTCCCAAAGTGTGCCATCTAGCAATGTGACTAAAGAATCACTTAAATCAATATTCTTGGGTTACTACGTTTGGGAGGATTTATTAAGCCTTATCAAAAATTTTAATTATTCACTAATTCATTATTTAACTAATTAATCTTTCATTAACCAATAATCAACCAATTACTCACATAATTAAGAATTATCTCAAATTATTTTAAATACTACTCACTTTTAACACACCTTACTATCATGGCCATGTGGTACCTTGTATGGTACTAGTCCATAAATACTGGGTATTTTAGCTCGGGCCGTATTTAATCCCAAAATGTCAAACTTCGACGAAATTTTTTTTTTTCGATTTGCTTACCCTCTCACCTTCACGAATTTACACATCACTTGTTTGAAATAGCATAATGCTTATAATCTTAAAATAATCTCATTCCCGAACTTACGTCGATTAACTTACGACGAAACTTTAACGTACGAATAATGCGGGATGTAATATCTCATTTCCGAGCTTTCATCAATTTACTTATAGTGTACATTTACGTACGAAAACATGCGGTGTAACAGAGAAGCCCTCCACAAACCGGCGATAATAACCTGCTAACCCAAAAAACTCTTTATCTCGGTCGCTGTGGTAGGACGAGGTTAACTCTGGACTGCCTCAATATTCTTTGGATCTACCTTAATACCCTTGCCTGATACAATATGACCCAAGAATGCCGCAGAATCTAACCAGAACTTGCACTTGGAGAACTTAGCCTATAGCTTCTATTCCCGCAAGGTCTGAAGCATAACTCTCAAATGCTGCTTGTGTTCTTCCATGCTACGCGAGTAGATCAATATGTCATCAATGAAGACATTGACAAATGAGTCAATATATAGCATGAACACCTAGTTCATCAAATCCATAAACGTCGTTGGGGCGTTGGTCAAGCCGAAGGACATCACCAGAAACTCATAGTGGCCATCCGGAAAGCCGTGTTCGGAACATCCGAAGCATGAATCTTTAGCTGATGATACCCAGATCTCAAATTGATATTAGAGAACACCCCGGCACCCTACAACTGGCTAAACAAATCATCAGTACGTGGTAACCTTGTTCAACTGATGGTAACCAATGCACATTAACAAAGTCCCATCCTTCTTTTTCACGAACAACATTGGTGCACCCCAAGGTGACACATTCGGTCTGACGAACCCCTTTGCTAGCAACTCCTCAAGCTTTTATTTCAACTCTTTCAACTCTTTTGGAGCCATGGGGTACGGTGGAATAGAGATAGGATGGGTACCTGGAGCCAAATCATTGCAGAAATCGATATCACGATCTAGTTGCATGCCTGGTAGATCAAAAGGAAACACATCGGAGAACTCCCGCACCATGAGCACTAAATCAATTGTGGGAGTCTTTGTAGTAGTATCCTGAACATAGGCCAGATAAGACAAACAACCCTTCTCGACCATATGTCGAGCCTCCAAGAAAGAGATAACCCGGCTAGATGATCAGATAGATGAACCTTGCCACTCCAATCTAGGAAACTTTAGTATTGCCTCGGTAACAGTTTTGGTGTGGCGATCAAGGATGGTATGGTACAGAGACAACCGGTCCATGCCCAAGAAGACCTAAAAGTCAGCCATGTCGAGCTACAGAGGATCTCCTCTAGTCACATAACCACACAAAGTAACGATACAAGGCCGATAAATCCGATTCACAACCACAAAATCGCCTACTAGCCTGGACACATATACAAGAGTACCCAAGGACTCGCGAGGAACACCCAGAAAAATAGCAAACATATATAAAACATTTGAATACATAGACCCTGGATCAAGTAGTACAGAAGCATCCCTACCGCAAATAGAAATAATATCTTCGATCACGATATCTGAGACTACTGCATCTGGTCTGGCTTGAAAGGCATAGAACCTAGCTAGTGCACCACCTGACTAGCCTCCACCCTTAGGGCGGCCCATACCCATATTCCCTCCGCCTTTGGGCGGCCAGATGACTGGTGTGGCAATTGGTGCGGTAATCATGGGCTGATGACCTAGCTGTACTGCCTTGCCTTAAAGCCTGTGCAGAATCTCCTCATATGACCAAGATTCGCGCACTCAAAGAAACCTCTCGATGCGGTAGATGACTGACCCAGAGTCTGACTCTAGGGACCTGAACACCTATTGGAAGAACCCTGAATAGCTGGTGGATGGTAGGAGCTCTCTGGAATGGCATTGAGATAAGGCTGCATTGGAGTACCCCGAGAAGGCGGCGGTGATGGATACGTGGGCTTGCTAGAATGGCCCCTCACAGACTGACCTCTAACCCCAGACAGAGAACCACTGAACCTTCTAGAATATTGATATCGCTTGTCCCTTGGCGTCTGCTCTCGGCCTTGCTGATGAATACCCTTGATCCTCCGAGCTACCTCCACAACCTGCTCGTTAGGAGTCCCTATCTCAATCTCTCAGGACATAGTGACCTGGATACCATAGTGCAAGCCCGTACTAAATCTTTGCACTCTCTCTACATCAGTGGGAGTATCATTAGTGCATGGTGAGACAACTCAGAGAATCTCGCCTCATAGTTGGTTACAGAAATCTGACCCTGCTGGAGCCGCTCGAACTAACCCCATAACTCTTCCCTCTAAGAGGGTGGGATATATCTCTCCAGAAAAAGAGGTGTGAACTAGTCCCAAGTTAATAGAGGAGAACCTGGTGGTCTGCTGAGAAGATAGGACTGCCACCATCCACGGGCCTTGCCCTCAAGTTGAAAGGTATTAAAGTCAACCCCGTGGGACTCCAATACCCTTTTCCTCATGTCGCTCACCACCAAAGGTAGGAGGATGTAGCCTGGTCCACATATATAATAGCTACTACGGCTCTCCAGTTGCGGCTGGTCTGGGCTTTTATATAGTCGCAACAACTGGCTGAGTCTCGCCCATGGGTATTGCACCTGGGGTCTGATATACAGTAGCAGTATTCCCTGGAGCTTGAGCGGTAGGAGTCTCTGCTTCCCTCCTGCCTGAGATATGGCTGGGTCCATTGGAAATAAACCATCATGCGTTATAGAGTCCAGGAACTGCAGCATATAGCCCATGACCTCCTGGAATCATGGTGCAGTCATGAAATCTGCTGGGGCCGGCTCAACTATAGGTACCTCGCCTTGCTCCTCAATAACAGGATCCTCCACCTGATACACTAGTGGCACAACTTGAGCAACTCTAGGACGCCCTTGTCCTCTGGTAGGAGCTAGAGCGCTACCTTGGCCTCTACTTCGACCTCTAGCAATAGGGGGAGCAGCCCCTCCACAGTCGTGTACATTTGTCGCATGCGTTCTCACAATTTGTGAGAAAATAAGAGAAATATACTTAGCAGAACATCAATTATACGATAGAAGATGACGAAAGGGAAGTTTCCTAACACCATATGGCCTCTCGAAGATAAGTACGCATGTTTCCGCACCGATCCACAAGACTCTATTAGGACTGCTCATGACTTGTGAGACCTATGTGAACCTGAATCTCCGATACCAAGCTTTCACGATGCAATTTCCACTGTAGGCTGTGATGGTGCCCAACATCGCCGCTAGGCAAGCCAACAGTGAACTAGTCATGTAATTATTCTATTTAAAATTTTTAAAGTAGTTGATTTTACTTATTAAGAGGATGGTTAATAGAAGGTTATTGTAAAGTAAAGCATAAAATAATGAAAGGGTGATGTAATGAATTTAATGCTCATAACCATAAAATGTCTACTAGCATATTCCCAAAATCCGGTGTCACAAGTGTATGAGCAACTAGTAGAATATACCAAACCTCATATACTACTGTCTGGAATAAGATAGATAGAATATAAATACAAAAGAGAGACTGCGGGCGCTGTAGGACGGGTATGGAGAGCAGCTCACCACTAAGCCTTGGGGTAATAGGGGTACGTGCCTGGATGACCCTAGATGCACCTACCTCAGATCCTGCATGGTTAGTGCAAAAGTGTAGTGCGAGTACGTAAACAACATGTATCCAGTAAGTATCTAATCGAGCCTCGAAGAAGTAGTGACGAGGGGTCGACATTGGCACTTACTATGGTCCAATAAATTAAGTACAGAAATTCTAAATATGTATGGAATACATCAATAATAATAACGCAATAATGAACAATAAAATAAGTATGTTAAAATATACCCATAATGTATGTATTAAACTTATATTGTGTAGAAAATGCTTACTTCAAGGTGCTAGATGAAAAACCCTTTTCAAAGAGCTTTAAAATCGGCCCCAAGTTGAGAGAAATGAACCAAATAAGCCTAAGTCCGATTTTTAAATCAACACTGCCCAGGCGTTTCTTATTCGCGATCGCGGAGGCAAGCTGCCAAGGCCCCAGGAAAATGGGTATCACGAACGCGAAGGCTTGACACGCCTGAGCTTTGCGAACGCAGGGTCCACTTCGCGAACACGAAGAGGAAATGAAGCTCACCCCCCCTCAAGGCCCTTTTCCTTACAGGAACGGAGGCCCCTTCACATGAATGTAAAAGCCACAGGTCTTAGACTCAAGTCCAAAATTTTCATACAAGCCTATTGGAACCGTCAAATCCCGATTCCGAGGTCGTTTACTAAAAAAGGTTACTCAAGTCAAACGTGTCCATCTTAGGCAACTTTTAAGGAACCAAGTGTTTTTATTTCAACCCGAACCCTTCCAAATCCAATTCAACCATCCCCGCAAGTCATAAAACAGTAAAAGCACATACAAGAGAGTCTTAATTAGGGGAACGGGGACCTAGAAAGCAAAACGACCGGTCGGGTCGTTACACTAGTGGTGCATCTGCTCGGATCATATACACAACAGAGACTTGAGGTAGAGCTGTGGGCGTTCACAGTCCCTGAAGTCCCCATCTATTTGTACCTTTACTGTTTATCTCATCTCGAATAGTTGTATTTCATTCAAACCATACTTGTAGAGTTCTAGTTGCTCATGTACTGTTGACACTAGATTTCTGGGGTTAGAATAGATCGTGTCATGTTATGGGTTTATTTCATGTATTACAACTTTATTTATCATTAATAATTGTTATTACTCACGTTTAAACTATCAAAATGTTAAACAGGTTATCTAATGTTGGCTTTCCATGCAAGTAGACATTTGGCGCCATCACAACCCCGAGGTTTTATATCTGGGCTGTGACAAGCAACTACCATAATTAACTAGACATATTCACTCGAAATACACTAATTGGCATTAGTTCACCGCTCAATAAGATCAAACACATTTTCTTTATTTATAATCCCACATTTAATCCCTCCGTACTGATTTCTCACATATGTTAGAAGTAATGTTGTTCAACAACTACCTAAATGTGTACCCTCTTCCAAGCAATAAACACTAAATAGGAACTGTCAATTGATGGTCATTCAATCAATAACATCCAACACGTTGTTGAACAAGTAGAGAAATCCAATGACTTATAAAAAAAATATAAAAAGAATTTACCCTACAAAGGGTTCCATCAAAGCCCTAGATAACAATACAATCACGTTAATAGTCTAAAGAATTAAAATATAGATTAAGAAAGAACGGAGAGAAAACTCTTGTTATTCCTTGCTTCCAAGTGTTCCCGTAGCCATTTCTGCTCTAATAATCTCTCCCCTCTAAAATATTGGTCTAGAACCCCTTTTATTCATGCTAGGGGCATGTAGGGTCGAAAATACCAAGTCTTAGCTGAAATAGGAAAAGTTTCCCGCTTCGGCGTTTTGAATCGCGCCTGGTACAAAGCTGCGCGCCCAACTCTGTGTATTGCCGTCTTTTGAGTTTTCTATTGTGCCTTGCTCAACCAGGACGCAAAAATATCATACTCCTCTAAATTCTTTCATTTTAGCTTCAATTTATGCACAATCTTGCCATATCACCTTCGATAGATTCCTATACAAATAAATACCAAAATTAAGCTCGAGTCACAACTATTCACACTACAGTTAACAAGATCGAGGCATAATGCAAGGCAATTTACATGTAAAAATATGAATTTTTAGACTAACATCACTACTCACACTTAAGCTCTTGCTCGTCCTCGAAAAATCTAGCACTTTACTCACCCAACAACACCACACAAGACAACATACAATGGAAGAACATTTAGCAGTTCAACACATTACACCTACGACCATGGTTGATACCTAGAATTAAGCCATTGCATACGCATTCATGCACTTACCAACTTTCATATGCCAAAACATGAACAATTAAAAATACTCAAACAACTTGCCCATAATCAAGCCACCTCAGAGACCGACTCGTGACCAACAACCATGTGCCCTCACCAACGAACAAGAGAGTATGTAGTCAACATATTCAAATCAAGAGTTTCACAAATAAGTCAAGGACATTATGAACAAAAATCAATCACTCACTCTCACAAAAAAATTTATGTGCATCCTGAGGTCGTACCATAGGCTTTCCCGTAGTGTACATCTCTACTAATCTAAGCTTGTGAGGTCTAAGATCAATTAGGTTTTTAAGGGTTGTAATGTAGGCTAAGGGATGAGTAGGATATATTTTAGGTATAGTGACTAACCCTCCTAAGCACTTTAATACACTACATATAAATTTCAACTACACACTCTTCATGACCAATTCAAGTAATGCCACGAAATAATATATAATTTGGCCCTTCTTCTTTAAGCACATCTTTACATTTACTAGCCCGGATTAAGAATAGGAGGTGTATTTTCTATTTTCGATTTTTCTTCTCTTTCTGTATTTTCTTTGCTTTTCTTTTTCTATTTTTTACCTTTTCGTCAACACTCTCCATTGCCTGACTAATGTTCTTCCATAATATGTGTGATCCTTTCGGCTTTTATATGGTTCCACTCAAAAGCTACCCCAATACTCGCCTTACTCTTCTAGCGGCTTAAGTGCTTTCAGAGGTAAATATTCGAAAAGATTTAATTAAGAACAAAACGACAATCGGTTTGTAATATGGGTGCCAAAGAAAAGGCTTATAAGCTCAAATGGGCTATCTAAGGATAACTTTATTTATGGTAGCATAATAGTTCAATGGACGATCAAAGAAACGCCTATATCTTCTCCTAGACTCCAAAGCTTACTTATTTTGCTTCGATTAACACACAGGGCAAGTTCTAGACAAACACAGGATAGCATAGAATGTAATCGAAATCTCACATCACACAATACACATGACCCCTTTCTGGACTGTTCCATTCCAACTCTCAAGTTTAGGTAAGTAATCACAAAGTCAAGAGGTGTTAAGAAATAAAGCACTACATGAACAATGAGTCAAGAAACTGAGAGAAAGCATCACAGATAGGCTATTCAATCTTTCACGTCATACATATTCATCAAAACATGTTAGAAAGGTTATTTGCATGCTATGGCATAACTATGCGAGCACTAAACATATAAAAAGGCACACATAAGTACTAAAGTTTTCTTCCTCTCGAATTACTAAAAAATAAAAATAAAAATACCCGGTTCAAGTTACATCCCTTGAAAAGGAATCGATGCCCGGAAAAAAATACTAAGGGGTATTTGTATCTCCCAATGCCTACTAAAAATAAAGAGAATATTTTTAAAAAAACTGTCAAGGAGATCAATCACCAGGAAAAGTCCAATTATATTTTAAAAAAATAAAAATTTATCAATTAAACTAACACAACAAAAGTATCATATAATATCACCCAGACAATCTCCTCACTCTACAATTAAAATTGTGCATTGTCCCCAATGAACACCATAAATAACAAGTGAGTGAAAGAAACTCCCTCGCAGGCCAAAGGCCAAAGTATTAGCAGCTCATGAAATACTTAGACTTCTCCCTGGCATGGTCCTTCATGCGCGCACCCCACACTTAGGTCCAACCATCTAGCTTGTTTTTGTTTCCTTCCAATGGCTTCTCTTTCAATGCTATTACAAAATAAAATAACTACATTATAAAAATAACACAATAAAAAGTAAACAGATATAAAATAAACGAAAATATTAAAGTTAGGTTGCCTCCCAACAAGCGCCTTAGTTAACGTTGGGTTACAGTGTGAATCACTTTTTGCCTCCCTTTTGAAATTAAGAATTGGATCCTAAGTTTTGATTCTGCTCTACGATAATGCTCTTGGAGTAGTGTAAAGCCCTGTAATCCAAAAATTAAATAGTTTCTTTTGCACTTTTTGGCATTTTTGAGAAGTATCACCTTGCCTAGATGGCCTCGAACATTTCAAAATATAAGGCTTATCTACCTCGCCCCTTGTCTCCCTTCAAAGCTCGTAAGGATCCATTCTCATTTAACCATCCGAACAAAATGTAGAGAAGTATTTGGAATAAGGTCCAACACGCTCAAATACCTGAACATCGAGATGTTCAACATCATCTACACCAATGGCACTAGATTCAACTAAATATTTATCCCCAATGTCCTCGGTTGACTCTATTATCACACCTTCAACATCGGCATCCTCAAATTCAAGTTGGCTAGGTTGTTGGTGTTTTACTCTGACCTACTCCACCAGCGTGTCAACTGATGAATTTAATTCACATATTTTTTGGTTACTATCTACCATATTGACTAGTAGAACATTCAAAGCTTCCACTACTTGACTCACTTGAGCCTTCAAGTTATGAATAGTTGCCTCTTATCTTTGTATCAGTAATTGTGTCTTATGTTTTGTTCCGCAAGGCACATTGACATATCCTTGATCTACTTTAGGTCAACATCCCAAGTTCTTTGTTCCTAGTAACTTCACAAGTAAAAGTAGAACCATCATAATAAAGGGTGAGAGGATAAGAAATATAAGCACAACCATAAAAGTGATCATCTTCACCATCACACATTCCACACATGAGATTATGTTGGTTCACATAACTCGCTCTCGGGAATATATCGATAATTTTGGCATGAGTGGTTTCCGCTACAATATACATAAGGAATATCAAATCAAATTCCAAGATGTCATGTCTCTCAAATCAAAAATAAAAACAAGACAAAATAAAAGTTCAAACTTGACACCAAGCAATTTTATAGCTATAACTACACTGTTAGTTCCTCGGCAATGGCACCAAAATTTATTCATGCCCAACTCTAGTCCTAAAAAGGATAATCGGTCGCTGCAAATATAATCTTGTCTAAGAGTCCGGTGTTGAATTTCACAGAGAACTAAGGTTTAGCAACAACTGTTCATTATCGCCTAGAAAGACAAGCTCGAATAATTCCTAATTTGTATATATTAAGATTCTTATGTCAAAATAATTAACTAGCAAATTAAAGTAGTAAATTAACAACTAAAGATACTAAGGATTGGAAACGAGATTAAGGAGGTCGAGAGTTATGATTTCACTAATTGTCGAAATCCACCCCGCTATATCTCTTATTATTTCGCCTAAGTATTCTCTACTGATCGTGAACACTTCAGGTGTTGTAATTCTCTTCCGAGCGACTACCACAATTTTCTAGACATATTCTCTCGAACTACGCTTGTTGGAATTAGTTCACCGCTCACTAAGATCACACCAAGATTTCGTTATTTGTATTCCCGCTTTAAACTCTCCGTATTGATTTCTCACATACGTTAGGAGTGATGTTGTTCAACAACTACCTTAATATGTACTCTTTTCCAAGAAATACAAAATAAATAGGCACACTCAATTGATGGCCATTCAATCAACAACGACAAACACATAGTTGAACAAGTAGGAAAATCCAACGGCTCAATTATATAAAAATATAACAAAAATTCATCCTACAAAAGGTTCCATCAAAATCCTAGATAACAAATTAGCTATTCATAGTCATGCTAACAATCATGTTAATAATCGAAAATATTAAAATACAGATTAAGGAAGAACAGAGAGAAAACTTTTGTGATTCCTTACTTCCAAGTGCTCCCACAACCCTTTTCCTCTCCAATAATGTCTCCCCTCAAAGAAATAGGTTTAGAACCCGTTTTATACATTTTGGGGGCATGTAGGTACGAAACGTCCATGTGCTAGCCGAAATAGGAAAAGTTTCCCGCTTTGGCGTCTTGAATCGCGACTGGCGCAAAGCTGCCACCCAACTTTGTTTAATGTTGTCTTTTTGCATTTTGAACAGTGCCTAGCTCAAACCTGGACGCCAAAAAATCATACTTCTCGAAGTTCTTTCATTTTAGCTTAAATTTATTGCCAATCCTTCTATATCACCTTTGATAGATTCCTACACAAATAAATATCAAAATTAAGATCGAGTCACAACTATTCACACTACAGTTAACAAGATCGAGGCATAATGCAAGGCAATTTACATGTAAAAATATAGATTTATAGCCTAACATCACGACCCCACACTTAAGTTCTTGCTCTTCCTCTATCAATCTAGCAATTCGCTTACCCAACAACACCACACAAGACATCATACAACTGAGGAACATTTAGCAATTCAACACACTATCCCTATGATAATGGTTGGTAACAACAATTAAGCCCTTGCATACGCATTCATGCACTTCCCAACTTTCACATGCAAAAGTATGAACAATTAAAAATACTCAAAATACCCGCCCATAATCAACCCACCTCAAAGATTGACTCGTTGTCAATAAGCACTCTCGACTTGCACACTCACCCCAACAAGAAACGTTTAATAAAGTTACCTATCCATCATGAAACTATGTTCCCTCACCAACGAACAAGAGAGTATGTAGTCCGCACATTCAAATCAAGAGTTTCACACATAAGTCAAGGACATTATGAACAACAATCAATCACTCTCTCGCACAAGAAAAGTCATGTGCATCCCGAGGTCGTACCATAGGCTTGCCCGTAGTGTACATCTCTACAAATCTAAGCTTGCGAGGTCTAAGATCAATTAGGTCTTTAAGGGTTGTAATATAGGCTAAGGGATGGGTAGCATATATTTTAGGTATAGTGACTAACCCTCCTAAGCACTTTAATATACTACACTTTTCAAATACACCCTTTTCATGACCAATTCAAGCAATGCCACAAAACATATATAATTTGGCCCTTCTTCTTTAAGCACATCTTTATATTCACTAGACTAGGTTAAGAATAGGAGATGTATTTTTTATTTTCTACTTTTCTTCTCTTTTTGTATTTTCTTTTCTTTTCTTTTTCTATTTATTTTCTTCTCTTTAACACCCTCTATTGCCCGACTAATGATCTTTCAAAACATGTGCGCACCTTTTGGCTTTTCTATGGTTCCACTGAAAGCTACCCCAACTCTCACCTTACTCTTCTAGCGGCTTAAGTGCTTTCAGAGGTAAATGTTCGAAAAGATTTACTTAAGAACAAAACGGGAATCGGCTTGTAATGTGGGTATAAAAGAAAAGGCTTATAGGCTCAAATGGGCTATCTAAGGGTAATTTTATTTATGATAGCATAATAGCTCAATGGGTAGTCAAAGAAATACCTACGTCATCTCTTAGACTCACAAATCTTACTTATATGCTTCTACTAACACACATGTCAAGTTTTAGACAAACACAGGATAGCATAGAATGTAATCGAAATCTTACGTCACATAATGCACATGACCTCAATCGGGATGATTCCATTCCAACTCTTAAGTTTAGGCAAGTAATCACAAAGTCAAGAGGTATTAAGCAATAAAGCCTTACTTGAACAATGAGTCAAGTAACTGAGAAAAAGCACCAGTAATAGGCAATTCAATCTTTCACGGCATACATTCTCATCAAAACATGTTAGAAAGGTAATTTTTATGCTAAGGCCTAACTTTGGTCGCACAAAACATGTCAAGAGGCACATAGGAACACTTCTTTCCTCGATTTCCTAAAAATTATCAAAAAATACCCGGTTCACGTTACATCCCTTGAAAAGAGCTAATGCCAAAGAAAAACCAAGGGGTATTATTATCTACCAATGCCTACTAACAATAAAGAAAATATTTTTAGATTTTTTTCTTAATTTTTTATTTTTTTAAAACTTTTTTTAGACTTTATTTCCTCAAGAAAACTGTCTAAGAGATCCATCGTAGGGAAAAGTTTATTTTTTTCAAATAAATAAATAAATTTCATCAATTAAACTAACATAACTAAAATTTCATAGAATATCACGCAGACAATCTCCTCATCCCACACTTAAAATTGTGCATTGTCCTTAATGAATACCATAAATATCAAGAGGGTGAAGGAAACTCACTGGTAGGCCAAAGGCCAAAGCATAAGAACCTCATGGAATACTCAGACTTCTTCTAGGCCTAGTCCTTCGTGCGGGCACCCCACAAATAGTTCCAACCATATGGCTTGCTTTTGTTTCCTTCAAATGGCTTTGCTTTCAATGCAATAACAAAACAAAAACCTACAGTACAAAAATATAACAACAACAATAACAACAAACCCAGTATGTTCCCAACAAGTGGATTCTAGGGAACACTACAAAAGTAACACAATAGAAAAAGTAAACAGATAAAAAAATAAACGAAAACATATATTTGGGAGGCCTCCTAACAATCGTCTTAGTAAACGTAGGGGCACGATGTGAATCACTTTCTGCCTCCACTTCGAACTTAAGAATTGGATCCCGAATTTTGATTCTGCTCTATGATCATTCTCTTGGCATGGTGTAAAGCCTTGCAATCCAAAAATTAAATTATTCCTTATGAACTTTTTGGCTTTAATCTAAAGAGTATCACCTTGCCTAGATGGCCTCGAACATTTTAATATATAAGGATTATCTACCTCGCCCCTTGTCGCATTTCTACGCTCGTAAGGATCCATTCTCATTTCACCATCCCAATACAATGTAGAGAAGCATTTGAAATGAGGTCCAACACACTCAAATACCTGAACGTCGAGATGTTCAACATCCTCTACACTAATGACACTAGAGTTAACTAAATATCTATCATCAATGTCTCGGTTGACTCAAGTATCATGCCTTCAACATCGCCATCCTCAAATTCTAGTTGGTTAGGTTGTTGGTATTCTACTTTGACCTCCGCCATTAGCGTGTCAATTGGTGACTCTAATTCACATATTTTTGGCTACTATCCACCATATTGACTGGTGGATTATTCAAAGCTTCCACCACTTGACTCACTTGAGCCTTCAAATTGTGCATAGTTGACTCGTCTTTGTATATGTAATTGTGTCTTATTATTTTATTTGCAAGGCACACTAACATATCTTTAATCTCCTTTAAGTCAGCATCCCAGGTTCTCTGTTCTTTGTAACTTCACAAGTAAAAGTAGAACCATCATAATAAAGGGTGGGGGAAGAAAGAAAATCGACCATCCTCACCACCACACATTCCACACATGAGATTAAGTTGGTGAACATAACTCGCTATCGGTAATATATTGATAATTTTGGCATGAGTGGTATCCTCCACAACATGCATAAGGAAGATTAAAAGTAAAATTACCATCATCAAAACTCCTATAATTCCAAGATGTCATGTCTCTCAAATAAAATAAAAACAAAATATAAACAAAACAAAATTAAAGTTCAAACTTGACACCTGTCACGACCCAAAACCAACCCGGTCGTGATGGCGCCTATCGTGGAACTAAGCTAGCCAACACACTCTCAAATAATTCGGTTTTTCATTAAAAAACTAGATAAAAGCCCTTTTCGAACTGAAAGTTGGATACAACAGATAAACTCAAACCAAAATATGGAAAATAAACCCCAACATCGGGTGTCACTATGTCATGAGCCAATACTATCACAGTGCTGAAATTTACTATGACAGCATTGTCTGGGAATAGTCAAAATACACCAAAAGGAAGATAAGGAAGGAGAAAGATGGGGCTGCGATCGCCATGCAGTTACCTCACTATCTCCGAATGATGATCCGCAACATAAGTGGTCAACAACTGCTGCCGTGGCTTGAGATACATGGATCTGCACACAATGTGGATGGGGTAACGTGAATACACCAACTCAGTAAGTAACAAGCCCAAACTATGGGCTGACAGGTAGTGGCGAACTCCACCTCAACAATTATAACAGAATCAATAAACAGTAATGTAGGCATGCTTGCAGTTAAATAGACAGCTCAAGTGATAAGATAATGCAAATCTGGACAGTTTAAGATATATAACTCAACTTCTTCTACATGCCAATGCATCAACTCTATGAAATGCACAATGTGCCTCTACCCTCAAATGCTCATCCACTCAGTACTGTATATGGCTCACACGGCCCAGGGAAGATCCATCCCGGAATATATACATCTCGGACAACAGTCACTCAGTACTGAGGAAGGCCAATCCAGCCATTTGGAGAAGATCCATCTCCAGATAATGATAACAACCTCACAACCACTCGGTACTATATATGGCTCACACATCCCAGAGAAGATCCATCCCGGAATATATACACATCACTGACATCTGTCGCTCAGTACCGAGGAAGGCCATTCCAGCCCTGTGGAGAAGATCCATCTCCAGATATAAATACTTCGCACAAGATCCATGTCCAGGGAAGATCCATCCCTCAAAATATCATCTGCGCTCACTGGGGGTGTGTTACAGACTCCGGAGGGGCTCCTACAGCCCAAGTGCTATCACAATCATCAATATAACCGTTGCGGCATGCAGCCCGATCCCATAACTGTCACTCATAATCAGGCTCTCGGCCTCACTCAGTCATCACTCTCCAGTATCACATACACGGGCTCACAATTCCATGAAACTAGCCCGAAACAATGCTATGATGCGCCAAATAATAACAATTGAGACTGTGACATGGTATGATATGTATGAATACGACTGAGTACAGAATATCAATGAAACAAATGAGATGACAGTAAGAAACGACAACTCGGGTCTCAACAATATCGACGTGAAGCCTTAACAGGATGCTTAGCATGATTTTCATCATATATACATAACCACATGATAGAAACACGAATATCATTAAGAAAGAGTCACTACGCGGAGCCATGGAATGAACCAGGCCACAATTCTTATGGTGCACGCCCGCACGCCCGCCACTTGGCATGCGCGTCACCTCAATACAAATCACATAACACATAGCTCGGGGTTTCAAACCCTCAGAACCAAGTTTGGAAGCGTTACTTACCTCAATCAAGCCAAAATCCCACTCTGCAATGCCCTTGCCGCTCGACTCGGCCTCCAAACGCTCCGAATCTATCCAAAATCAGTATATTATAATCAATATATGCTAAAGGAATGAATCCCACATGAAAATTATCAAATTAGACCAAAAATCTCGAATTCAGTCAAACCCGGGCCCCGGGCCCACGTCTCGAAATACGATAAAATTTAAAAAACTAGGAAACCCATTCACTCACGAGTACTAATCAAAATCCGACTTCGAATTGACATTCAACTCCCAAAAATACATTTTATGAAACTCCACCAATTTTCCCCAAATTTCCACCCCAAAGTACTAATCAAATGATGAAATCGGTGATGTATTCATGTATATTAGCCAAATCTGAGTTATAATCACTTACCCCGATGAATTTCTTGAAAAACCTTCGAAACATCGCCACAAACCGAGCTCCCTAGGTTCAAAATGTGAAATAAAACCCTGAACCCCGTATTTATAGTGCACCCCTTGGATCCTTATTACGCGGTCCGCCAACTTCCACCGCCGCCGCTGTAATGACCCGGCCAGTTGTTTTGAGAGTTATAACCCCATTTTCCATATTCCTACTTCTTTTTGTGTTATTCAACTTTATTATATTATATCAGGCTAGTTGGTTCGAGCCGGAAGGAACTCGGAGTGAAATGAGACACTTAATCTCATAATTAAAAATTTTAAGTTAGAAAAGTGGACCGGATATGGACCTATGTGTAAACGACCTCGGATTTGAATTTTGATGATTCCAATAGCTCTATATGGTGATTTTGGGCTTAGGAGCGTGCCCAAAATGTTATTTGGAAGTCCGTAGAGGAATTAGGCTTGAAATGCCGAAAGTTTTATTTTTGAGAAGTTTGACCGAGGGGTTGACTTTTTGATATCGGGATCAGAATCCGATTTTGAAAATTGGAATACCTCTGTTATGTCATTTAGGACTTGTGTGCAAAATTTTAGGTCAATCGGACGAGAAATTAGAAATTTCAAAGTTCATTAGGCTTGAATTGGGGCGTAATTCATGGTTTTAGCGTTGTTTGAGGTGATTTGAGGATTCGACTAAGTTCGTATGATATTTTAGGACTGGTTTGTATATTTGGTTGAGGTCCCGAGGGCCTCAGATGTGTTTCGGATGGTTAATAGATCAAAAATTGAACTACAATAGCTGCTGCAATTTCCTTCTGTTGGAAATTGCTTCTGCCAGAATTGAGCCCAGAAATCTCTCAGAAATCGAGCCCAGGGTCGAGGGCCACGATCGAAGCCATGATCGAGCCCAGGGTCAAGGGCCACGATCAAAGCCATGATCGAGCCCAGGGTCGAGGACCACGATCGAAGCCATGATCGAGCCCAGGGTCGAGGGTCACGGTCGAAGGCCGGGTCGAAGACATGATCGAAGGCCTAGGATCGAGAACCAGGATCGAGGGCCAGGATCAAGAACCAGGATCGAGGGCCAGGATCGAAGGCCAAGATTGAAGTCCTCGATCGAAGGCGAAGATCGAAGGCCAAGATCGAGGCAGAACCGAGGTTGTCTGGGCAGAATTATAAAAACAGGGACTTCGTCCCATTTGCCATTTTTGACAAATTGGAGCTTGAGGAGAGGCAATTTTTGATATATTTTCAAGGAAAACTTGAGGTAAGTCACCTGTGATCATTTCTACTCCATAATATTGAATTATCATCGAATAATCTGACTAGATTACATGATTTTGAGGTGTAAATCGGAGATTGAAACTTAGAAATTTGGAAATAACATTTGTAGATTTGTGGGTCGTGTTGAGGTCGGATTTTGGTAAAATTGGTATGGGTAGACTCATGATTGAATGGGCTTTTGGATTTTGTAACTTTTGTCGAGTTCCGAGAAGTGGGCCCCTCGGGTGCTTTTTGAGCTAATTTTCGGATTTTTAAGGAAAAATCATTATTATCTTGTGGAATTAATTCCAATGAATTTTATTGACTGAACCGAATTATTTATGACCAGATTCGAGGTGTTTGGAGACCAATTCACAGGGAAAGGGCATTGCAGAATAAGAATTTTGCGTTTTGAGGTAAGTAACGATTGTAAATCTAGTCCTGAGGGTATGAAACCGCGGATTTCGTATCATTCTACTATTTTGAAGTGACACACATGCTAGGTGACGGGCGTGTGGGCGTGCACTATTGGGGATTTGTGACTTGGTCCGTCCTGTAGCAACTGTAAAGTTGCATACTTTGTTGAAACCATTGATACTTATATATTTTAGAAAGATTTTCTGTAAATTGGGCTGAATGCCATGTTTGGGCCTTGCGCCAATGCTGTTTGGACCCTTAAGGGTTGTTTCTTACCATCCTCTCACTGTTTTCGATTAAAAATCTATACTCAGCCATGTTATACTTGTTTACCGCATAACTCAGTTTTATGAGTCTATTTTGATGCATATAAATGTTTTGGACCAAATGCCCTATTTTACTGAAATGCCCGGGTGGCTTGATTTGTGAGGATGAGTGTGGATCAGGGCTTCCCGCCTGCAGCATGTTTATGACTGAGTGAGGCCGAGGGCCTGATTTTTGAGGATGAGTGTGGATCGGGGCAACCCGCCTGCAGCATATTTATGACTAAGTGAGGCCAAGGGCCTGATTTGTGAGGATGAGTGTAGATCGGGGCTGCCCGCCTACAGCATACTTTATTATTATCGCACGTAAGTTATCCGTGTAGATTATAGCGTTTGGGCTGAAGGAGCCCCTCCGGAGTCTGTACACACCCCTAGTGAGCGCAGGTACCTACTAAGTGCGAGTGCCGAGTGATTGGGAGGCATGAGTGATTGTGAGGTATGCCCGAGTGGCAAGAGTGATTGTGAGGTATGCCCGGGTGGCACGAGTGACTGTGAGGTTTGCTCGAGGGGCTATATATGAGTGATGTTTTGCCCGAGTGGCTGTTTATGATTTCATCATTTTTGCTCACCTTTGCATTGAGCCTTTGTTTGAAAAACTGCTGAAAAAATATCTTTAAATGATTTTTACTGGAACTGGGTTTAAACGAGATGCTTGATTCAAATCCTGATTTTTAAGAGCATGTGGTATTTTACTGAGATTTCCTGATATGAACGTTATATGATTTATTGCTCGTCACTACTGCTCAGTCTTTATTTATTGTTGTTACTTACTGAGTTCGCGTACTCACGTTACTCCCTACACCTTGTGCGCAGATCCAGGTGTAGCTGGACACGATAGCAATTATTGAGTGTTCTGGTTGCAGATTTTCTTGGAGATAGCAAGGTAGTTGTTTAGCGATCACAGCCCCTGCTCTTCTCCCTCTTATCTTCCTCTGGTTGTATTTAGCTATTTTCAGGGTTGAGTTAGCCTTGATATTGTTAGACAGATTTTAGTATATGCTCATGACTAGTGACACCCTGATGTCGGGCTTTTTTTTTCCGCACTTCTGTTTTTCTTTGATTTGAACTCTTTAAATGGAGGTTTTATATTAAATAACCTTGAAATTATCTTTGAAGTGAAAAATATTGGTTTGTTTTGGAAATGATTCGGCTAGCCTAGTTCCACGATAGGCGCCATCACGACAGAGGTTAGTTTGGGTCGTGACAGCCGTGCACGCCTCACCGCGGCCGCGAAAATCCCCATCTTCTGCGGTCGTGACCAAACTTACGCGGTCCGCGCCAGCCTCCACCGCTGACCGCGAAATCCTACCGTCGTCCGTACCAATTTTTTGTGCGGTCCGTACTTCCCTACACCAGAAACCCAACACCAGCAACATCAACAGCTTTTTCAACAACTAAACTCATCTGTTAACCATCCGAAAATACACCCGAGACCCTCAGGACCTCAACCAACCACACCAACACGTCCTATAATATCATTCAAACTTAGCCAAACCTGCGAATCACTCAAAACAACACCAAAACAACAAATGAAACTCGGATTCAAGCCTAAGAATTTTAAACTCCCAAATTCCGCCATAGATGCCAGAACCAATCAAATCATGCCCGAATGACCCTATATTTGGCACACAAGTCAAATATGACACCACAAATCTACTCAAACTTCTGGAATTCTATTCTGACCCCGATATCAAAATTTTCACTATCGATCGAAAATCACCAAATTTCCAACTTCGCCAATTCAAGCCTAATTCTACTCCGAACTTTCAAATTACATTCCGAACCCGAACCAACCAACCCATGCAACATAATAAAGCTGAACAACTCGTAAAGAAGCGAAAATGGGGGAAACGAGGCTATAACTCTCGGAACGACCGACCGGGACGTTACAACACCAACCAATATTTACAACTATAACTACATCGTTAGGTCTCCGGCAACAGCACCAAAATTTGATCACGCCCAACTCTAGTCCTAAAAAGGATAAGGTCGCTTCAAATATAATCTGATCTAAGAGTCCGGGGTCGAATCCCACAGAGAACTTAGGTTTAGCAATGACCGTTCACTATCACCCAGAACGACAAGCTCGAACAATTTCTAATTTGTAAATATTAAGATTCTTATGTCAAAATTTTAACTAACAAATTAAAGTAGAAAATTAACAACTAAAGTTACCAAGGTTGGAGACAAGATTAAGGAGGTCTAAAGTTATGATTCCACAAATTGTCGGAATCCTTCCCACTATATCACCTATTTGTTTGCCTAAGTATTCTCAGCTGATCGTGAGTACATCAAATGTCGTAATTCTCTTTTGAGCGACTGCCACAATTTACTAGATATATCTCTCGAACTACGCTAGCTGAAATTTGTTCACCGATCACTAAGATCACATTAAGGTTTTATTATTTCTAATCTCACCTTTAAACCCTTTGTACTGATTTTTCATATACGTTAGGAGTGATGTTGTTCAATAACTACCTAAATGTGTACCCTTTTCCAAGCAATACGCTCTAAATAGGCACATAAATTGATAGACATTCAATCAACAACAACAAATTTGTTGTTGGATAATTAGAGAAATCCAACGGCTGAGTGATATTAAAAAATAACAAGAATTTATCATACAAAAGGTTCCATCAAAATCATAGATAACAAATCAGCTATTCATAGTCATGCTAACAATCACGTTAATAATCAAAAGCATTTTATAGACATATTAAGGAAGAACGAATATAAAACTATTTTGATTCCTTACTTCCAGTTGTTCCCTTGGCCTTTTTACTCTCTAATATTGTCTCCCCTCTAAAAACAAGGTTTAGAACCTATTTTATACATGTTGGGGGCATTTAGGGTCGAAATTACCAAGTGCTAGCCGAAATAGGAAAAGTTTCCCGCTTGTGCATTTTGAATTGTGTCTAGCGCAAAGTTGCACGCCCAACTATATGTAATGTTGTTTTTTTCATTTTGAACTGTGCCTGGCTCAAACCTGGACGCCAAAAAATTATACTCCTCTGAATTCTTTAATTTTAGCTTCATTTTATGTACAATCCTCCCATATCCCCTTCGATAGATTCCTACATAAATAAATACCAAAATTAAGCTCGGGTCATAACTATTTACACTACAGTTAACAAGATCGAGGAATAATGCATGACAATTTACATGTAAGAATATAGATTTTTAGCCTACCACCACATGCATGAGTCCAAGCTGCTAATGCATGCTTCATATCCAATATTAGTGTGCCTAAGAGCCAATGCATGCCCATGATCCAATATCAACAACTTACGATAAAAATCCATGTTCGTAACACAAGTCATGTGTCCAAAGACCATCAAAAGAATCACGAGTGCCTACCCTTACAGAGCCTAAGGTAACATGGGTAATCGCCTAACTCCGAAGGGATAGATCCATATCTAAGCGTTGATAGTTTTACATTTAATAATCATTACTCAATCATTGATCAATATCCGTTCATTTTGTCCTTAGTGTCAAATTTTTCAATATTTTCACAACATCCAACTCTTCAACTCATGCATATGTATATAAAATGATGTAATAAAAGGGCACCAGGCATCATAATAAGAATGCGGATAAAAATCTCACATGACTAAAAGATGGCTATGAAAATCATGTAACTAAATTTATCACAATGACTCGGTAAGTTATTTAGCATGTTCTAGATTAATCATATTACTTATCATTAGTAAATTAGGCCATAGAAGCCTCCACAATTATGGACCAATGAGACAAGTGTATGACTATGGATCTATAATAAATATCAACATGGCAAAACGATCATTTATGTCAAATCAACAAGGCATAACTCTAGGCATATTTCTATATCATAGATATAAATTATCACTTATTGATAAAATCAATTTGAATATGAACAATAACTTTACATAACCCAACAAAGTACAAATTCAAGTCAACAACATTAGATATGGTCAAGAGCAAGCTACGCATATATGCTCGTCACCTCGCATATATGTGAATCTTAAATCAAGTATATATAATCTATGGAAAAAAATCTCTCTTACAAGGATAGACAAGAGACTTATTTTCGCCCGACAAGCTTTAACCAACAACAACTGTAATGCCCCAAAAAGAGACTTAATATGTACAAAGAAGTTTCATAGTGTTTTTTATTACTTTTTATTAAAAACAATAGACATATATATATATATATATATATATATATATATATATATATATATATATAATATTTTGGGCCAAAAATAATCTATATTATTTAAAGATAGTTAGTAGTTTGGGCAGGCACTTTTTTCATACTTATCCAAAATTCATATATATTACTTTTGTAACTTACTTTTCCATAACTTCTTCTCATATTTCATTCCCTAAGGCCAAAGAAAACCCCTACCCTCTCTCCTTATTATCACATGGAATACTACATGAAAACTATTAGAAATATTCACTTAAGCATCCAGCCAAACTAGTTCTTGGTGAAGCTCAAGTTGCTCCTCTCTTTTGTGGTAAGTCACTAAACTCGCTTTTATATTAGACATCTATTATTGTTTTTCTTCATACCATCTTGTATAGAGCTCCGTTTTAAGTGATTCAAGCTTTGCTGGAAAGATATTTCATATATCTATAACATTTATGCAGGAAACAAAACCTAGCTTTGCTTGTATTTATCCCAAAATGGATGATAAAGTACAGGGCAGGTGCTGCCCAGATTTTCTGTCTTACAAATCCTCCCTGTACTGTTAGTATTTTTAGCAAAACTCTTTTTATGAAAATGATATTTGGGTGATTCAAGACTCCCAGGAACACTAAAAAATATATCACAACTTATATGAAGTTCATAAAGTCTATTTCTTTCGTTTACGTCTTCTAAACTTAGCCACAACACAAGATAATGGTACTGTCCAGAATTTTTATTTAAAAGATTTAGGGTGATTTACACCAATTATTATATTTAGTTTGATATGTTGAAATCTCTGAACTTATATAGACATTTTATTACATATTTAAGATATATATACCCTTGTAAAATCTAAGGGGAAGTGTTTGAGGAAGTGGACGCATTTGGTTTGTCTATGGCATAGACGATTCAAATATCCTCAAGTTATTGTTGAACTGTTTTGTGGTAAAATACCAAGGTTTGTGTATAAACTTGAAGTTGTACTCTTTTTACTTGCTTGAATATATTGAAATAACTTGAGCTTTTGTTTCCCCTGTCTTCAATTTATATTTTTGTATTTGTGTTATATCAAGTATTGCAAGATATTCGCTAACTCGCCCACTTCTACAGATTGCTTGATTATTTTGTATCCTTGTTGGGACTTTGTCCTTCTTGTGGTACTGACTTTGTCACATATATTGGCATGCCTCTTGATTCAGATCTTTTGCCTTCTTGACTTTTGATTTGTAGTTCGTCTTACATTGTGGAATTTGTCCGTGCTAAGTATGAACTAGAAAGCCATTTTTAATATGGTGCTTGATTCTATTGACTATTGGGTTGTGACCCTACTTGATTTGGGCTTCTATCCTTCTTGATACCTCATTATGCTTAGTGTGAAGGCATGATGTACATATTGGGAAAAAATAAATATTTGGCAAACTCTCTTGGATTGATAGTATACGCTTTATTGACACTTTAATCTTGAGAATTGTTATTGATATTTGGACATACTTCAAGGTTGAAATTCAATACTTTTGATATATTTGTTACTTGCTTTAAATTTATATTTCATTTAAGATACCTATGACTTAAAAGGTGAATTGGAGAATGTAATGGCTCCAAGCCAAAATTTTATACACCACTAAGTTTTATGCTTAGCGATAGTTATTTTCTATCATAAATAATGTGCAAGAAGAGATTTGAATAAGGCCTTTTGGATTAGACTTTTCGTGAGCCTCTGTAGAGATCACATTTGCATATGCACATAGGTTTTATATAGTTTTGGGATTTTCACATGATCTATATGTCACACTTATGTATGTTATTTTAGTGACTTGTTTTGATGTTTTAGGGTGTCTTAATAACCCATGTCTTGTAATATGCTAAGTTTACAAATTTACACTTTGTCTTGTAAATATGTACAAAGGAGAAGACTAGTTTTTCTTTTATGCTTGTAGTTTGAGATTCATGTACCATACAAACCTGTAGTAATATCGAATGAAAAGTATAATTTTGTTAAGGTGTTGATTATTCAAGAAGGTTGTATTACATTATCTTGATACTTTGACATTTTATTTCATTAAGAAATTTTACAAAGTGTATTTTCAAAAATAAAAATATTGCACTTTGAACCTTATCACATGGGCCTATTTTCGCTACTAAAATATTATGAAAGTCTTTTTAGATTAATATCTTTCGAATGTTGTAATTAATAAATTAGATTTGTTTCGTAAGTAGCACCCCCCCAAAGGGGTTGCTACAAGTTTTGGTATCGGAGCTTTAGTTTTTTGATTCTAGGACTATTGTTGGGACTTGTTTCTCTAATGCAATGTCATCTCCCTTATGTAGGCATTAAGTTAAGGGCGATTCTTCTAATAGACTTATGGAAGCCACTCGTGAGGATTCAGATAACTCTTATGCCCAACCTCACTTACAGGAAGGAGTTGGAGAACATTTTTTTGATCTTAACTTTTTTCGTAATAGTGGATCTAAAGCGAGAAATAATCGGGGTGCAAGAGTTGGGTCATATCCTCATATGAGTCATAATGCTCCTGTTGTTGATCATTCTTTTCAGCAAATGGCTGGTTTCTTTTGTCACTTGGTTGGAACAATGTCCGACCATAATGAAATGAACTTTGAGAAAATGAGAAAAATAGATGGAGTTGAGTTTGAAGACAATGTTGATCCTATTGATGTTGAACAATGCACATAGAGAGAGTATTTAAGCAATTAAAGTGTTCGAAAGTTTTCAAATTTAAGTATGTCATCTCACTGTTACAAAGCGATGCTTATGACTGGTAGGTAAGTGTACCAAATGCTAAAGAAAAAACTTCGGTGCTTACTTGGGATGATTTTGTCAAAGAATTCCGCATGAAGTATGTCCCACCTACTTATCCTGATGTGAATAAAAATGAGTTTCTGGATTTAAAACAATGTGGTATGTCTATTACTGAATATCATCAAAAGTTTCTCTTGCTTTCTCGTTATGCGTGAAGTATTATCGATGATGAAATTGATAAGTTCATGTGATTCGAAGATGGTTTGAATGATTCTATCCCAAAGTCTGTGGTGGTCCTGCAACATGAGAATTTTTTCAAACTAGTTACAACTGCTCTTACCTGGGAAAGAATTCACAAGGAACAAGCTAGTAGAAATGAAAAGAGGTTTAGAAAATCTAACTCAGATTATGGTGGGCCCTCCAAAAAGGGGAAGTTTTACAATTCAATGGTTGGTAGTGTTCCAAGGTCAGCTCAACGTAATCAAAATAGATCCAACATTTCTATTGGTAGCACTCCAGATTATGGCCAAGGGAAGACACGTATACCCACGTGTGTACAATGTGGAAAGAATCACTATGGTACTTGCAGGAGAGCTTCCGATGATTGTTTTAATTGTGGGAGCTTCCATCACAAAGTGAAAAATGTCCTAATCCTAACCCCATCTCTTATCCGCATATTGAAATCTCAGTTCAAAAACCTAATACCACTCCTTCTCAATGTAATAGAGGGGCAAGATCAAGAAACACCCAAACCGCAGGTTCAGGTGGAGCTAATCTAGCTAGTGGGTCAAGAGCTATCGCACGAACGTATGCTATGAGACAAAGGAATGACCAAGATGGAGCATACATGGTTGTTGGTAAATTTTACTTATTTGTCTTATGTGTTTTTACACAATTTGATCCTGGTTATACACATTCCTTTGTTTCCTCATCACTTGTTTTTCCTAAAAATGTGAAATCTATTGTAACGACTTGACCGTTCATTTTGAGCTCTAGCACTTCATTCTACGGTTTCAGGCCTTGAGTAGCTTCACTTCATGTTTTATTGTCACTCCCCAAACCTGAAGAGGGGTGGTAACCCTCAACTTTGGCCGATGAGGCCATATTATGAATCATCTGAAAATAACATCTACATTTAGCAATACCAAACTAAATATCTACATAGGGCTAGTAAAGCCAAATTACTGATATAAAAAAATGTATAGGACTTGTCTACAAGCCTCTAGGGATAACTGAATTGTATCATGGTCGGGACATGGCCTCGACCTACCCATCAAACCTCTATATATAAAATGGACTCCAAGGTATAGACCTGGTAACTCCGAGGAAGTGGAGCATACCAACCAAGCTGATGTTTGACTTTGTCTACTAGGAAGGTCTATCCAGATGTCTATCAGGACCTGCAGCCATGAAATGCAGCGTCCCAGCAAAAGGGACGTCGGTACGAAATAAAGTACCAAGTATGTAAGAAAACTGAATAACTGAAAGCTGGAACTGAACTGATAATATAATAACTGAAAGTACATGGGAGTCAAATATAATTGAAGATATGCCTACTTGCTGATATTGACTCATCTCTTTCAGTATAGTAAGTGAAATAGCTATCTATCCCTATAAGGCTCGGTATGTGTAACTGCTCTGCCTTAGTAGGCTCACTCATAGGTTCTCGGCTATACTAGGATCTGTATATCCGCCATTTTTGGCTCGATCATAGGCGCTCAGCCACACTTGGCTTGGTATATCACTTACCATCTGATCAGAGGTTGCCCAATAGGGGCATGCCTACCGATTATAGCTCGTGGTGGTGAAAATACTATAATACTTTATATATATAAACTTTCAGCTCTCCTGACTGAAAGAAGACAACACATAACTGAATATAAAGTGTTAATAAGGGAGAATACTATAGCTGATGAGACTAGGATAATGTACATAAATTCAGGAATAAGAACTTCTCTTTATACCTCGTTATCAAACTCATGTAGTTACGGGATCATGCCAAAATGAAGGAAATATTTAGCCTTAACATACCTTAACTCCGGGAGTCCTTAATACCTTCCAAGCAATTCTTCAAACAACTCAACTCAATCCACCACAACATAAGGAGATTCAAAATCAGTGCTGAGTAAAGGCTATGACCACAACTTAAACTAGTAGCTCGTTTACGTAAATTTGGGTAGCATATCCCCTGTAACAAGGCCCTCCTTCAAGACAATATACGAATAACAACAAGAACACAACAATAAAAATATGTATGCATCATATTCCAACCTTATCTCCATCACAATATACCACAAAACAGCCCACACACCCTAATCACTTGATACATAAAACAACAACCAAAGTAGTGTAAAACAACCTAAAAAATGTAACGACGAATGACCAGCCCACCATTACGTCACTATGTGGTGTTTCTCCACACCGTGTCTCCTCCAAAACACCATAAAACATCAGCACAAGTGGCCAACACGAGTGGACTATAAAATAATCCACTAAAAGTGAAATAAATCGTACTCACGGCTTCCAATCCCCGTCCCATAGATTCTAACTATTAGGAAACAAATTTATCAACCTTCCTTGATATTTAAATGCTTAAATACAAAAATTAGGCATTTTCTTACTATGAAGTACCTTCCAAAACTCAAACTATAAAGAAAAAGAGAGGCGATATAGCGACACTTACGTCGTAGGGATTGTTCTAATGTTATCGCTTATTAATTTCGTATTCGGGATGTTAATATTCTTTGGAACCCTTGTAAAGAGCTTAAAGGTAAGTTTTGGGGGGTTCTCTAGTCGTTTTCTATGAAAAATGAAGAGAAAGACGAATTAAAACCCCATATATATCAACTTTTCAGAAGTCAAAGAGGTGCTAGCTTGGCACCCTAGCATTGGCCCTTCTTCTGACGCTTATATATATTAATTTGGTATATATATATATATATATAACATTGGCCCTACATTTCAAGACCTTCAATTTGGTATATATTAAGTCCAAAAAGACCTCATATAACACATAAAATGTATTGCTCAAAAAGTTTTAGTGACTCACCAACTTGTCACCTATGCAGTCTGCGCAGTCTCGCAAAAATGCACATATTTCTATACTCCAGTGTTGTATCGATGAATGGTTTAATGCGTCAGAAACTAGACTCGTAGATCGTCAATTTGATAGGTAGATCATCCCATGATTCTTAGTATATTGGGAGAAATGCTCGGCTACATTTAACCTAATTATCAGCATATTTATGAATGTAACTTGTGATGATCATTGCCAACTTTTGTTCCACAACTCGCTTGACTTCAAAACATAACACACGAATATCATAAGACAAAAATAACTCATAAATTAATCTCCTTATTATTTTGAGCACACTAGTCTCACCCCAAAAGTACAATAACATTCCCAACTTGTAGACATTCGACGAAACTTATTTTCTTCAATTGGTTTAGCTTCTAAGCCTTCCAACCCTCTTGGTACTTGTTATTCATGATCTTAAATATTTATAACCTCCATGGTAATATGATTAACTTACTTTAAGTACTTGTAAATATGTTCTCATTTATGAGCTTACATCAGTTGATTTACGACGTACTCTCACATGCAAATACATGGGGTATAACATTTATGACTTGTACGCATAGTCAAAATCAAATTTCGGAGAGTTCAGAGTTGATTCAGATAGAAAATTCTAAATTCAAAAGCTTTGAGTTGGAAGAGTTGACTATGGTCTGACTTATGAGTAAACGACCTCAGAATTGGGATTTGAAGGTTCCAATAGGTTAGTATGATGATTTTGGACTTGGGCGTGTATTCGAGTTGAGTATCGGGTGGTCCATGATCATTTCGACACTTATTATGGAAAGTTAGAATTTTGAAAGTTTTATAATTTCATAAGTTTGGTTTGAAGTGTATTTTGATGTTAACAATGTCCTTTTGAGGTTTCGAGCCTTGAAATAGGTTGGTATTGTAATTTATGACATGTGCGTATAAGTTTTGCGTCATCCCAGAATGTTTAATTATGAATCAGACTCGTTCTTTAAAGTTTGAATGTTTGAAATTTGAAAGAAGGTTTCGATCGTGGATAAATAGTTTTAATGTTGTTTGGCTTCATTTGAGACCTCGAGCAGGTTCGTGTTATGTTTTAGGACTGGCTAATTTGATTGGATGGGGTCCTGGGAGCCTTGGGTGTGATTCGGAGTGGTTTCAGTCCATTTTTCCTTGTTTTGCAACCACTGGTGCTGGTGTCTGTTGTGTTCATCACAAATGCAAAGGGTCTCACCCATTTGCGAAGAAGGATTTTCGGGCTTCTAGGATTTGCTCATTGCGAGCACGACACATAGGTCGCGAACACGGAGAAGATATGAGTCAACCTACATGAACGCGAAGAAGGTTGGGTGGCTGCAAGGCAGAAGGCCTTTGAGAATGTAAGGGGTGAATCGCGAACACGAAGGGAAGGTGCAGCTGGGCATCGGGAACGCGGTCCGGTGGTCGCTAATGCGGACGGGCCTAGGCAAAATTATTTTAAGTCGGGATTTTCGCTCATTTCACTCATTCCTCTATTGCTCGGGGTTATTTTTGGGGCGATTTGGAGGAGCCTTTTTCATCATCAATCTTGAGGTAAGAGATTTCTACACATTGAAAGTTAAATACATGATTTATATATGAATTTAAACGTGGGAATTAGTAGAAATTATGGGGTTTTGGTAGAAAACCTAGAAATCGTATCTTTGGATTTTGATCACGAAATTGGACATGAAATTTGGAATAAATCATATATTTCACTTCGTAGCGTTATGGGTAAAGTTTATCTATAAAAAATTTTGGAATCCGCGCACGTGGGCCCGAGGGCCTGAGGGTTGACATTATTGACTTTTCAAATATAGCCGGGAATTGTTATAAACTAATTCATTATGAGTATTGGAGTATATTTTTATTGGTTTGCATGTTATTTGACTAGTTTCGGATTGTTTGGTTTTGAATTGAGGAGTTAGAGAGGCATTGGAGCCGGTTATGGAACTTCAGAGCGAGGTAAGTCTCATGTCTAACGTTGTGAGGGGGAAACTACCCTCTAGGTGATGTAATTGTTATGTGATACTTGCTGTGGGTACTACGTACACATGAGGTGACGAAAGTCCATAAGTAGTTGAAGCATGTTTATGTCCAGATAGACTTAGGACTTTATCATGAATTATTTAAATTATTTGGACTCATTTTGCTAGCTTAATTAATTGGAATTAATTGAATTTGATTTAGAAACATATTTATATTAGGCCGAGCTTTATCACCTTGAGTTGTTTTCAAGATATTTGATAAACGTAAAGGAGTGTATTCACTACTATGTACTTGTATCTGTGTTGTAAGCATATGACTCGTAATTCGATAGGTTTCTTCCTTTCTAGTGGAGCGGACCAAACACCTTGGTTGTGTAATAGATGCATCTATGATTCGTGTCGGTCGACCCTCGATAGTGTATACATTATTCTGGATCGGGCCATACGACCTCGGCATAATCGTGCATTATATCGCTAGCCGTCCGAATATTCACGAGACTATTCTTCAACTAATGCTTGGAATTTTATATGGTATTCCTTATCTTTTTGATACTGGCACGTGATACATCGGAGCTATTGAGATAAAATATGAGACTGAGAAATTTATATCTTTAAAAGATTTTTTTTGAAGGTTATGTAACTTACAGTTTTACCCCATTATTGTTGGTGTGCTTTATATCTGCTTACAGTTTATCATATTGCTTTACTGGACCTATAGTAAGTGTCGATGTCAACTCCTCATCACTACTTCTACGACATTAGGCTAGATACTTACTAGGTACGCATTGATTTACGTACTCATCCTGCTCTTCTGCACTAAATGTGCAGGATCTGTCAAGGTTCCATTGGTGGTCATCCAGGCGCGTAGGCGCAGCTGCTGAGGAGACTTTATGGTGAGCTGCATTTCAGCATACGTACCACAACCCACCGAGTCTCCATCATACTATTTACTTTATCCTGTCTTATTTACATTCAGGACAGATGTTGTATTATCATTGTACTCCTTAGTAAATACTCCTGCACTTGTGATACCGGGTTTTGGGATAATTCTAGAATTTGTTTATGGTTTGTTTAAGCTCGATACACTTTTACTCGTACAATATTTAAATTGTATTTATCTACTACTTTAATGCATTTATTTATCCACTTAACAAGATTCATGATTTAAAAAAATTGAATAACTAAGTTGTTAGTTCATCGTTGGCTTGCCTAACAATGACGTTGGGTGCCATCGAGACCTATAGTGGGTTTTGAGTCGTGACATATGCGACACTTGATTGAGTTATGCTTGTCAAAAGTCCTTTGGGTCATCAAATTGTTTGTAATCAGATCTATCGAGGTTGTCCCTTCAAGATTCTAGATCTAATCTTCCCTACTGATCTAATTGAAATGCCTTGCCAAGACTATGATGTCATCATCGGTATGGATTGACTTCATAGATACCATGTAGTAGTTGATTGTAGGTCAAAACATGTGACCTTTAAAGCTCCTACATTTTCACACATTGTTATTCAAGGTGAAAGATCATTAACATCTAATGTTATCTATGCGGCTGTGGCAAGAAAGATGATTAGTCATGGTTGTGAGGCTTATCTTGCTCATATAGTTGATGAACACCTAAAAAGTCCAACACATAAAGACATACCAGTTGTAAGTGAATTTTTTGATGTTTTTCTTGAAAATCTTCCTGGGTTGCCCCCAAAAGGGAAGTTGAATTTTCTATAGAGGTTATTTCTTTAACTACTCATATTTCCATAACTCCTTACAGAATGGATCCAGCAGAATTGCAGGATTTGAATGTATAACTGCAAGAACTTCTTGAGAAGGGTCTTATTCGCCAGAGTGTTTCTCCTTGGGGAGCTTCTATTTTATTTGTGAAAAAGAAAGATGTGACTCTTCGTCTTCGTATTGATTAACGACAATTGAATAAGGTAACAATTAAGAATAGATATCCATTTTCTAGAATCGATGATTTATTTGACCAGCTAAAGGGTGCTAAGTTATTCCCAAAAATTGACTTGAGTCCTGGGTATTACCAAGTGCGAGTAAGTGAGCAACATGTCCCTAAAATTGCTTTTAGGACTCGATATGGTCATTATGAATCGTATATTCAAGCTTTATCTTGATCAATTTGTGGTGGTATTTATTGAAGATATTTTAATATATTCCAAGAATATAGAAGATCTTGATAAATATCTCTGTATTATTTTGCGAAATTTGGAGGAGAAAAAGCTTTATGCCAAGCTTTCCAAGTGTGAATTTTGGCTTAGTGAAGTGGTTTTTCTAGGGCATATTGTATCAGCTGAAGGTGTGAAGGTTGATCCTAGTAAAATTCAAGCTATTGTTGAATGGAAACCGCCTAAAAGTCTAACTGAAATAAGAAGTTTCTTGGGCTTAGCAGGATACTATGGAAGGTTTTTCAAAGGCTTCTCGATTATAGCCTCTCCTTTGACTAAACTTTTAAGGAAGGACCTCAAGTTCGTGTGGGATGACAAATGCCAAGAGAGCTTTGAAAAGCTCAAATCTTTATTGACTAAAGCTCCTATACTTACTCTACCAACTGAAGAGAAAGAGTATGTGATATATAGTGATGCTTCTCATCATAGTTTGGGCTGTGTTTTGATGCAAGAAGGGAAAGTGGTTGCGTATGACTCTCAAAAATTAAAACCACATGAGTTGAATTATCCTACTCACGACCTTGAGCTTGGTGCCATAGTGTTCTCTTTGAAAATTTAGAGACATTACTTGTATGGAGAAAATTGTCATATATTCACTGATCATAAGAGTTTCAAGTACTTAGGTACACAGAAAGAGTTGAATTTGAGACATCGTAGATGGCTTGAGCTTATAAAAGATTATGACTGCACAATTGACTATTATCTCGATAAAGCCAATGTGGTTTCTAATGCTCTAAGTCACAAATCCTTTGCCGATTTATCCTTATCCTTTGCCTTTGTTTCTTGAATTAAGATCCATGAATGCTTGTCTTGCATTTAAAGATGATGGTTGTATTATTGCTAGTTTGCAAGTCAAGCCAGTTCTACTTAAACAGATAAAAGAAGCACATAAGTTGGATGAGAAGCTTATGAAATTGATCAAAGAAGTTCAAAATGGAGAAAAACTTGATTTTAAATTGAGGGAGGATGATGTCCTAATTTATCAAAATAGGTTATGTGTTCGTAAAGATGATAAACTAAGGAAAAACTTCTAAATGAAGCACATACGTCACCATATGCAATGCATCTTCGAGGCACTAAAATGTACCAAACCATCAAAGAACACTAATGCTGGAATGCTATGAAGAAAGACATTGTAGAGTTTATCTCTAGCTGCTTGATTTGTCAATAAATAAAGGCCGAGAATCAAGTCCTGGCTGGTTTGCTATAACCCTTGTCGATACTCGAGTCGAAATGGGAGAGAATAACGATGGACTTTGTTTCAGGGCTTCCACGCACTCAAAGAAATCATAATACAATTAGGGTTATAGTTGATACTCTAACCAAGAGTGCTCATTTCTTGGCAATTTGAATATACTACACACTCGAACGTTTAGCATAATTGTACATTAATGAGATTGTGAGGCTGCATGGGGTTCTTGTTTCTATTATATCTAACTGAGACCCGAGGTTTACCTCAAGATTTTGGGCTAGTTTGCAAGAAGGTTTGGGCACCAGATTGAATTTTAGTACTTCTTTCCATTCTTAGCCCGACGGTCAGTCCGAGACAGTAAAGAAAATATTGGAAGATATGCTTCGAGCCTGTATTATTGAGCTTGAAGGTAGTTGGGACAAACACTTAGACTTGAAAGAATTTACTTACAGTAGTAGCTACCAATCAAGTATTCAGAATGCCTCCTTAATGAAGCTTTATATAGGAGAAAATGTAAAACTCCTTTTTGATAGAACGAGGTTAGTGAAAGGAAATTGGTGGGTCCTGAGATTGTGCAAAAACTGATAATAAGGTAAAAATCATCAAGGATCGCTTAAAAATTTCTTCAGATAGACAAAAGTCTTATGTTGATCTTAAGAGGCGTGAAATTGAGTATCAAGCGGGAGATAAGGTATTCTTAAAGGTTTCTCCATGGAAGAATAATATGAGATTTGGCCAAAAAGATCAACTTAGTCCTCGATTTATTTGACCTTATGAAGTGCTTGAAAGAGTTGGCCAAGTTGCTTATAAACTAGCTGTTCCACCTATGTTAAAAAACATCCATAACATCTTCCATGTTTCTATTCTTAGAAGATACCGTTCAGATCCATCTCATGTTCTTCAAGTTGAGTCTATTGAGATCAATCCGGATTTGACATATGAATAAGAACCAATCCAAATCATAGAGCGTGAGTTACAAGAGCTTAGAAATAAGAGAATCCCCTTAGTGAAGGTCCTTTAGAGAAATCATTTTGGTAAGGAAGCTACTTGGGAGCGAGAAGAGGATTTGCAAGTTCGATATCTACATTTGTTTCGGGACTAGTATAAGGTAAATTTCGGGACGAAAATTATTCAAGGGGGAGAGAGTTGTAACACCCCAAAGTTTTGACTAATATTAGTATTCTAAAGTGACCTTATTCATAATGAGGATAGATTTTACTTTGCCCTTCCTAAACGTGAATTTGATGATATAGAAAAGTTGCTTGCTCTAGATTGTGTTAATATGAAATAAGTGCCAAGGTGTTTTTGATTACATTTTATTAAACACAATAGATATATACATAATACTTTGGGAAGCAAATTATCCATATTATCTAAAGATATTAAGTAGTTTGGGCAGCCACTATTTTCATACTTACCCAAAGATCATATATATAACTTTTGTAACTTGCTTTTCCATAACCTCCTCTCAAATTTTATTCCTTAATGACAAAGAAACCCTTACCCTCTTTCCTTATTATCACATGAATTACTACATGAAAAATATCAGAAATTCTCACTAAACCAACCAGCCAAAGGTGAATCTCTTTTGTGGTAAGTTACTAAACCCGTTTTTACACTAGACAACTATTGGTGTTTGTTTCATATCTTCTTGTATAGATATCCGTTTAAAGTGATCCAAGCTTTGATTAAAAGATATTTCATAGCTATATAACTCTTATTGAGACACAAAAATCTAGGTTTTCTTGTGTGTTTCCAAAAAGGGGTGATAAAGTACGGGGCATGTGCTGCCCAAATTTTCTGTTTTACAAACCATCCATATACTACTATTAGTATCGTTAGCATAAATCTTCAAACAAAACTGGTATTTGGGTGGTTCAAGACTCCCCGGAACCTTAAGACATATATCTACAACTTTAATGAAGACCATAAATTCTATTTCTTTCGTTTATATCTTCAATACTTAGCCACAATAAAAGACAGTGGTACTGTCCAAAATTGTTATTTAACAAATATAGGGTGTTTTTACCAATTATCATGTTTAGTTCGACATATTGAAATCACTAAAATTATATAGATAGTTTATTATGTATTTAAGGTATATATACCCTTGTAAAATATAAGGGGTAGTGTTTGAGGAAGTGCACGAATTTGGTTGGTCTATGACATGGACGATTCAAACGCCCTCAACTTGTGGCTGAATTGTTTTATGGTAAAATACCAAAGTTTGTGTATAAACATGAAGTTGTACTCTTTTTACTTGCTCGAATGTATCGAAATAACTTAATCTTTTGTTTTCTTTATCTTCAATATATATTGTTGTATTCGTATTATATCAAGTATTGCAAGATATTCGGTAACTCGCCCACTTGTATGGATTGCTTGATCATTTTGCATCCTAGTTGGGACTCTGTCCTTCTAGTGGCAGTGACTTCGTCACCTATGTTGGCATGCCTCTTGATTTGGATCCGATGCCATCTTGACTTTGGATTTGTAGATCATATTAGATTATGGAACTTTTCCGTGTTAAGTACGAACTAGAAAGCCATTTTTAATATGGTTCTTGCTTCTCTTGACTATTGGGTTTCAACCCTACTTGATTTGGGGCTTCGGTCCATATTAATACCTGATTATGCTTAATGTGATGACATGGCATACATATTGGGTGAATATGAATATTTGACAAACTTTCATGGATTGATAGTATACGCTTTCTTGACACTTGAATCTTGCGCATTGTTATTGATATTTGGAAACATTTCAAGGTTTGATATTCGATACTTTTGAAATATCTGTTACTTGCTTTAAATTTATGTATCATTTGAGATACATGTGACTGAAAAGGGGAATTGGAGAATGAATGGCTCTAAGCCTAAAGTTTATACACCACTAAGCTTTATGCTTAGCAATAGTTGTTTCCTATCGTAGGTAATGTGCGAGATGAGATTCGAATGAGGCCTTTTGGAGTATCCATTTCGTGAACTTCTGTGGAGATCACATTTCAATATGCACCTATATTTTATATTATTTTGGGACTTGTACATGACCTAAATATCACACTTATCTATGTAAATTTGGTGACTTGTTTTACTGTTTTAGGGCGTTTTAATAGCCCAAGTCTTATAATATGCTAAATTTACACTTTGTCTTGTAAATATGTACAAAGGAGAAGACTAGTTTACCTTTTATGCTCACTAATTTGAGATTCATATATAATACAAACCTGCAGTGATGTCGAACGAAAAGTATAATTTAGTTAATGTATTGATTATTCAAGAAGGTTGTATTACATTATCTTGATACTTTGACAATGTATTTCATTAAGAAATTTTACGAAGTGTATTTTCAAAAACAAAAATATTGCACTTTGAGCCTTATCGCATGGGCCTATTTCCGCTACTAAATTATAATGAAAGTCATTTTAGATTAATATCTTCTGAATGTTGTAAGTAGTTAATTAGATTTGCTTTGTAAGTGAAATTCCAACAACAAACAACTTGAATATTGTCAAATGCAATTCAATAACGTCAAGCAAAGCGTAGTAATGTATTCAAACAATAAAGATTCGATCTTTAATCAAATCCCCAAAAGTTAACAAAGTCAACCCATGTCCACATGGTCAAAACCCGAGCCAAGGGGTAGATCCCGGATAACCATAACCCGACGAGTCTAATTATGTGCTTAGATTCCAAAATTGAGTCCAAATTAACCCTCAAATCCCCATAATACACCCTCCTATGTTGTAAACAAAAATCCCAGATTTCACTTTAAAATTTCAAATATTAGGTGCAGAAATTCCCGGGGAATCAAGATATAAAGCCAAATCCAAGTGAAAATTGCTTACCTCCAGATCCAAGTGAAAAGTCTCGAAATATAACATTTAAAGGCCTGCCCAGGTAAACCCTTCATGATCACGAAGAATAAATCTGTACCTATCTAGAAAGACTTCATCGCAAACACGAGAATACCATCGCAAATGCGGTGACCAACCGACTAACCTTCGACTAACGCGAGCTATCCATTGAGAACGCGAAGGTCTATACCCTCCAACCGGCTACTTCCAATTTGAAAATGTGCATCTATCTCGCAAACGCGGAGCATCTGCTCCCACCTCTACGTGAACGCGACTTCCAGCTCATAAACGTGATATACTAAACACTAGTGAACAAAATTACTCTGTGTGAACGCGACCCACTAACCGCGAACGCGAAGCACATCTGAACACCAAAAGATTAGTAAATTCAAAGTGGTTCAAGATGATCTGAAACCTCCTCAAAACTCACCCGAGCTCCTCAGCACCACGTACAAACATGCCAATAAGTTTGTATACATAAACCAAACTTATTCAAAATCTCTAAGCACCATAAATAAAATCCAAACTAAGAATCAAAGACCAAATTATTTTCTTAACTTTCAAACATTCAAATTTCGGCCAAACTCGTTTGAATACCACTTTGACATACCAGATCAAAACCAAACTTTGTACACAAGTCCCAATCAACCAAATGAACCTATCTAAAGTCCTATAACACCAATCAAAGCCTGATAATACCAAAGTCAACTTCCGTTCAAACTTATGAATTCTCCAATCCTTCAACATGCCAACTTTCGACAAAATAGGCCAAAATTCTTCTAGGAACCTTCGAACCTAAACCCGAACACACAAATAAGTCACAAATTACCATACAAATCTACTGAAATCATCAAATCTCGATTGCGAGGTCGTTTACTCAAAAGTCAAATCTTGGTCAACTTTTCCAACTTAAGGCTTCCAAATTGAGAATTACTCTTCCAAATAAACTCTGAACCTCTCAAAAACCAAATACAACCATACACGCAAATCATAATGCATCAAATGAAGCTACTTAATATTTCAAACCGTCGAATGGAATAAGGGCTCAAAAGGACCAATAAGGTAGATGCATTCTCCCTCACTTAAACATACATTCGCTCTTGAACATGCCAAGAGTCATTCCAAATGTACGAAATCAATGTGTACTAATCATCCACGTACTCATGGGCGATCTCACATCACCTCAAACCATACAAGGCCATTACACCATTTGGAAAGACGATTGTTCCTGCAGCCTTAGCTTACAATCCTTAGAACCCAACTCCAACTTCCCGAGCTCTCTCTAAGATCCATTTCTAATATATATCCATTGTATCAATCTTAACCAATTGTATAAAATCATAAGTATACTACCGAGATGTAACCACATGATGTACCGCGGAACTCATATGCCTATAGTAATATCTTCCGGTCACAATACCTACTTGTCACCAAACCCAATACCGGTAATATACCTCATGACAAATAAAACCTCATTGCAAACCTTCACAACACTACAAATCAAGAAGAAACATGTAGAAACTCAAAACCATATATCCAATCAATAGGTTGTGGAGCTCTTTCGCCTGACAATAACCATTGCAAAATTCCGCACTAATTAGAGACCTTCCCCTACCAAACATACCTTACACAAATTCGCTTGCATTGATTCTAGGCCCAATGACCTCGTCTCACCCAGCATAAACTGATCGACCAACATCCACATCAAATACCATCACGAATCTCATTCAACGTGATCCATGGGCCCAACAAGTAACTATCTGAATATGACCAATAATGGAAAGGGAACCCCAAGTACGAGAACTACCCACCAAGTGTAGCAATATGAAAACAAAAACATAATGCCATGAATTCATCCCACAGGAGAAGCAAACACACAACAAGCTCAAGGAATTGTATCCATCATAACTCCGTTAAGGCATGCAACCCAATCCATACATATTATCGAGGCGGCATGCTACCCGATCCATACATGTACCCGTGGTGGCATACCACCGGACTCACACGTAATTCCTGTGGCGGCGTACCACCCAATCCACAACAATCTCATTAATAACCATGGGGACACAATTCTCATACTCCCAAATACAAGTGTATCAATAACAAGAACGTAAAGTACATAAACGTAGCTATGGGGAGACGAGTAGAAAAATGTGGTATGAAAAGGTAAGCACATCTACAGTGCAATAAACAAATAAACATCTCAAGAGCCATCTCGCTCATATATTGCCACAAGGCCTTAAAAGAATTACAACATGCGTGAGAATAATCAAGACACCTCACAACCTATCATAGCCAGAGTGACACATGAAATTAGACAGGGCATGAATAACATCCATTATGCCCGATAACACTCCCATAGAAAATGTTGCTCTGAATAAGCAAACCCAATCCAGTGTGGAATACACATTTCCATTAGGCGTACTAATGGGCCTCCAAACCGATTTGGATCATTCCAAACTAGGTCAGTAGCCTTCCAAAAGTCCACAGTGACACTATCTATGGCACATACAATCAGTGGTAAAACTCTAAACACACTCCCACAGCCCGTAGCTAGAGGAAAAGTCCACCTCTCAGAAATAGACTCTCGAAACCGAGAGAGTACTAGTGTCTTCATACCTTATCTATAACCTTCTCACCTATATGGCTGACACATCATACATACAAAATCACATAATAAGAAATACTCTATAATCTTCTGCATCAAGTAGCAAATAGAGACAATAGAGATTATTGCCATGCGACTTATGTAGTACTAGTCAAGTATCCGCAAGACAATACTGTAAGGCCCCATAAAATTTCACCTAAAAACCCGAAATTTCTTGGTGCCGAGATAGGCTTATGTGTTAGAAATAGAAGAAATTCTTCGCGGCGAGCTGGACTTTTTGGGTTGAACAATACGCTAAAGAGTTAAAGGAAAACGTTTTGCAGCAGTGGGCATTTCTTTATGCGCCCACACAATCACTCTATGGGCCGCAGAGTGAGGCAGTCTTTTGGGCCATTTTTGATGTCATTTTTGCGGCCCATTATGCGACCGTAGAACTATTTTGCAGGTCGCACTCTGAATGTATATCCAACCTTGAGATTTTTCAGATGATGGTTCTGCGGCGCAATATGCGACCGTAAAACAGGTCTGCGGACCGCAGACTGGTCGCAGACTGAAGTAGAAAATGTAAGCTCCGGAGGGTCAATTATGCGGCCCACCTTGCGGACTGCAAAAGTATTATGCGGTCCCATATGCGATCGCAGATCTGTGTCGGGCTCCTCTTTTTTTAATTTTTATAACCCGACCAAATCTCATTATATAAGTATTGTGGACCATGTTTCTTGGAAAACCTGATACTTTTAGAGTGAGAGAGTGCTTAAAGTGGGGAAGTGATCTTCAATAAATTATCCATCAATTCTTGCACAAATTATTGAAGATTAACACGGAGAAATTCAGTAAGTCTTCATCCTAGAGGTAAGAATTTATACGCTATCCCTTAATTTCGTAAATTAACAAACAAATGGGTAATTAGCAAGAACATTCTTGGATAGGGGGGTTGCTTATCTTGCATGCATGTGTGATAAAAGAGTGTAGGGAGGATGGTGAGCTAAAAATGGTAAAGAGTTGGGTGTGGGGTGGTGAAGTCTTTCATAAAAGAGCCTTAAAACCTTAATGCACACTTGGTGGTTGATAAAATGGTTAAATGATCTAGAACCATGATCATTTCCTTATATTTAGTTTAATTTGTTATATTTCTAAAATAGATTGGCGTTGCTAAGATTTCCAGTATATTTTAGAGTGTAAGGGAGCTCAATTGAGGTATGTATGGATAAACGTTTCTCTTAGAATTGAACCCCACAATATCCATATAAGTCCCGAGTTGCTCACTGTGAGTTGAACATTCCGAATAAGCTTGTGCCAAAACATATCCATGTTCAATATGCAATTTCAATGCTCTTGTTATGTTGTACTCTTATTTTAAGAATGTATTCAAAATATGGGTTGCATGTTTAAATGCCTTGACATGAAGTTGTGTTTCAAATGAAAGCTAATGACAATTCTATAAGAAATCTCAATGTACCTAAAACTCTGAGTTGCTCATGTGCGTGCTTAAATGTTATGAAATGAAATGCCTTGTTGTTGGAAATCTATGATGATTGTTGAAAGCAAAATACAAAATATGAGATACAAAGCGAGGAATACTAAAAGTGAAATATGAAATGTGAAATATGAAATACAGCCAACGTGAAACGTGAAATAGTATAATTGTACTTGATGTCTCTTGTGAGATGGCCTAGCCGATCAGGTCGTGATCGGACGCCATGTCGTACACATGGTGGTGACTTCATTGGAAAATAGTAACTGAAATTGTGATTGTGGTTGATGATTCATATAAGATGACCTAGCCGATCGGGTCGTTATCGAACGCCATGTCGTACATATGGTGGTGACTGTATTGGGAATTGAAATCGAAATGGTGAATAGTTGCAAAATGGTACTAAAGACTTCCCTAACTTAAAATATGAAAATTTAATTGGAAACTTATCTTATCCCTTGTTAGATGTTTGATAAATGTTCAATGCTTTAGCTGATATAATGACTGTTCTTAATTGCATTATTGTTCATTATATTGAGGTGGTGTTTAGCTGTACGTACTAGTACTATTCAACGGTACTAACGTCCCTTTAGTCGGGGGAACTGCATCTTTAAATGGATGCAGGTGGTTCCACAACAGGTAGCGTTGATTAGTGATATCGGTACAGCCTCCTCCCAGCAGTCTTGGTGAGCCCCACTTCATTATGGAATCATGTATTATATCTTTTGTTCATATTGTTGTCACATTTTGAGGTATATTCGGGGCCTAGGGGCACTATCTTAACACTCTTTTTGTATCTTAGAGGCTTTGTAGACACTATATGGGTTGTATATGAGTGCTAGAAAGGTCAACAGATTATGTTGTGTTTTGGACTCTTGTTCCACTCAATCATAAGAATGTGTGTATTTTGAAACTTAATAATGACGTAACTAATGAAATAATTTAGTAATGTATATATGATCTTCCCACTGTCCAATTAATGAAAACATGCTTTCTTTTGATGATAAGTGAGTTGGGTAGAAAGTGTGTAACATGCTTGCTCGACCGGGTCTACTCGGTTAAGCGCTGGTCGCGCTTCCTGAGGTTGGGGCATAAAAAACTTGGTATAAGAGCCTAAGGTTTTAAAGTATCATAGGATGTCTCAGAGCTGTGTCTGGTAGAGCCCTTCTTATCAGTGTGTTGTCGACCGCATCTATAATTAGGGAGCAACTTGGACATTACCCTTTTTTGATGTTCTATATCGCGCGTTAGAGCTGAATGTGAAGTTGTTCTCCCCTAACTCGTGCATTGCTCTAAATTTTTAGTACATGGCACCTAAGAAGAAATCAAGAACTGGCCAAGAAGCCAATGCTGCCCCAGGAGTGGCAGTTGATTCATTACTTAGGGGAGCTATCCAGATTTTGGCTCAGATAGTGGCTTCCCAGGCCCAGAGATCTAATGTTGCACCCACTTCTTCTAGCCAGCAAGAGGATTCTACTGGTACCAGGGTGAACATGTTTCTCCAGTTAGATCCTCTAGTTTTCACACGTACTAATCCCGAGGTGGAACCTCAGAATTTCGTTGATGAGATGCACAAGACTCTCAGAGTTATGCCTGCTACTTAGACAAAGGGAATGGAGTTGGCCTCCTACCACCTGAAAGGGGGTGGCCTATTCATGGTTTGAGATGTGGGAGGATTCCGGTGAGGAGGGGAGCCCTCTAGTGAGGTGGAGTGAGTTTGCAGATGCCTTCATGGATCATTTCTTGCCTGCCAAGACTAAATCAGCCCATGCCACTGAGTTTGAGAACTTAAAACAAGGAAACAAGAGTGTGTGGGAGTACCATATGGTGTTCGCGCACCTGTCCAAGTATGTTATTCACATGATGCCCACTATGGAGGCTAGAATGCATGGGTTTGTGCAGGGCCTTAGCCCTTTGGTTATTAACGAGGCTGCCACAACTGCTCTAAATTCTGATATGAACTATGGAAAGATGGTGGCATTTTTTCAAGCTACAGAGACTCGTAAGTTGAAGAACATGATGGAGCAAGAGGGTAGCAGTAAGGCCCGATCCGCGGGCAACCCTGGAGATTCATTTGGTGGTGGTAGGTCAGCATTCAGGGGAGGGTCATCAGGACCATCCCAGTCTTTTGTTCAGTCTTCAGCCAGTGCACAGCCATCAGGGCCCAGTCAGTAGCAGTGGAGTCATTTCAGGCCCAGTTAAGGCAATAAGGGACCCCACCAGCAGGGTCAGTCAGGAGGGATATCCCAGCAGCAACGGAGGCCACCATGCCCCATGTGTGGGAAGATGCACTTGGGGATCTGCTACATGGACTTACCCACAGACTACGGGTACAGGTTGAGGGGTCATATTTAGAGAGATGGTCGTTTCTGCCAGGGCGCAGGCAGGGGCACAACATCACCATCCAATTCTGCTGCTGCTACATCTTCAGAACCCCATCCAGCTCGAGGCACTCCAGCACCAGCAGGGCGTGGTGCAGCTAGGGGTGGTGCGTAAAGTTCAAGAGGACCCAGCCGTTTCTATGATATGAGTGGTCGCCAGAGTGCAGAGGCTTCTCCATATGTCGTCATATGTATATTGACTCTCCAATCTCATGATGTATATGCTCTTATTGATCTCGGGTCCACCTTGTCCTATGTTACCCCTTATGTTGCTATGGAATTTGGGATAGAACCGGAACACCTTCGTGAGCTGTTCTCTATATCTACTCCGATTGGCGAGTCTATTATGGTCGTGCGGGTTTATAGGAATTGTGTTGTCATGGTAGGTGTTCGGGATACCATGGTTGATCTCATTGAATTGGGGATGGTCGATTTTGATGAAATAATAGTGATGGATTGGCTTTATTCATGTTTCGCCAAGCTCGATTGCCGAAATAGAACTATGAGGCTTGAATTTCCAAATGAGTCAATTGTTGAATGGAAGGGGGATAATGTGGCGCCAAAAGGTAGGTTTATTTCTTACCTTAGGGCCACGAAGATGATTAACAAGGGGTGTATCTATCATTTGGTCCGGGTCACGGACACCGATGCTGAGGCACCTACACTTCAATCTATGCCGGTTGTGAATGAATTTCCGGATGTCTTTCCAGATGAGCTCACTGGGATCCCACAAGACAGGGAGACTGATTTTGGGATTGATGTGATACCAGACACGCAACCTATATCTATTCCACCTTACCGAATGGCACCGACAGAATTGAAGGAGCTAAAGGAACATTTGAAGGATTTGTTAGAGAAGGGCTTCATCCGACCGAGTGTGTCTCCTTGGGGCATACCGGTTCTCTTTGGAAGGAAGAAAGATGGGTCGCTACGGATGTGTATTAACTACCGACAACTCAACAAAGTCACAGTAAAAAATAAGTACCCCCTACCAAGGATAGATGATTTGTTTGATCAACTATAAGGTGCCAGGTACTTCTCCAAAATTGATTTACGCTCAGGGTATCACCAATTGAAGATTAAGGAGCAGGATATTCTGAAAACAGCCTTCAGGACCCGGTATGGGCACTTTAAATTTTTGGTAATGTCTTTTAGGCTAACAAATGCCCCGGCATTTTTCATGGATCTTATGAATCAGGGTTTCAAACCTTTTCTTGACTCTTTTGTGATAGTTTCATTGACGATATCCTTGTATATTCATGAAGTCGAGAGGACAATGCCGATCACCTCAGGGCAGTTCTGCGAACTTTTCGTCAGCACCAGTTGTATGCGAAGTTTTTAAAGTGTGAATTTTGGCTTGAATCTGTCATATTTTTGGGTCATGTAGTTCTTTAGTGAAAGAATTAAGGTTGATCCTTAGAAGATTGCAGCAAGTGAAGAATTGGCCTAGACCTACAACTCCAACAGAGATTCGCAGCTTCTTGGGTTTGACCGGGTATTACAGAAAATTTTTGGAGGGGTTCTCTACTCTTGCCTCTCCGTTGACTAAATTGACGTAGAAAGCGGTTAAATTCCTATGGACTGATGCTGGTGAAAGGAGCTTCCAAGAATTGAAATCAAGATTGACTACGACACCGGTGTTGACTTTACCAAAAGGTACATATGGGTTCATGGTATATTGTGATGCTTCAAGGATCGGGCTTGGGTGTGTGTTAATGCAACATGGCAAGGTTATAGCTTATGCTTCTAGAGAACTCAAGAATCATGAAAAGAACTATCCAACACATGACTTAGAACTTGCGATTGTGGTTTTTGCACTGAAGATTTGGCGTCATTATTTGTATGGGTTCGTGTGGATGTATTCACGGACCACAAGAGACTTCAATATATATTAAAATGGAAGGAGTTAAATTTGAGGCAGATAAGATGGCTTGAGTTACTCAAAGACTACGACATCGATATTCTATATCACCCGGGAAAAGCTAATGTTGTGGTGGATGCTCTTAGCCAGAAATCTATGGGTAGTTTGGCTCACTTAGAGGCATGTCGAAGGCCATTGGCCAGGGAGGTTCACCAGTTAGATAGTTTGGGAGTTCTCTTTGCGGACTCTAATGAAGGAGGATTAATTGTGCAAAATAGGGCTGAATTATTACTCGTTGTAGAAGTCAAAGAGAAACAGTACGACGATCCATTGTTGGCACAACTGAAGGAGGGGATTCATAAACATAAAACTTTGGCTTTTACTCTTGGCATGTATGATGGTTCACTAATGTACCAAAGGCTGCTATGTGTTCTGAATGTAGATGGTCTCTGGGAGAGAATCATGACCGAGGCTCACGCTTCTAGGTATTCCGTGCACCCAGATTCTACAAATATGTATCACGATCTCAAGGAAGTCTATTGGTGGAATGACATGAAAAGGGATGTTGCGTACTTCATGGCAATGTGTCCGAATTGTCAGCAAGTAAAGGCCAAACATCAACGGCCTGGTGGGTTGGCATAGAACATAGAAATTCCAATATGGAAGTGGAAAATGATTAATATTGATTTTGTGGTAGGGTTACCGCACACTCCGTGCAAGTTTTTACTCAATTTGGGCGATCGTGGATCGACTCACAAATTCAGCACACTTCTTGCTAGTTGAATCTACCGACACAGCGGAACAGTATGCTCAATTATATATCAAGGAAATAGTCAAGCTGCATGGCACTCCAGCTTATATCATTTCCGATCGAGGGGGTCAGTTCACGGCCAATTTTTGGAAGATATTCCAGCAAGGTTTGGGTACTCAGGTAAATCATAGTACAGCCTTCCATCCACAGACCGACGGGCAAGCAGAGCGGACTATTTAGACATTTGAGGACATGTTTCATGCTTGTGTTATTTACTTCAAGGGTAGTTGGGATGATAATTTACCACTCATAGAGTTTGCTTATAACAACAACTTCCCTGCTATTATTCAGATGGCACCATTTGAGGCATTATATGGTAGGAAATGTAGATCTCCCATTGGGTGGTTCGAGATTGGGGAAGCTGAGTTGATAGGGCCAGACCTCGTGCATCAGGCTATGGAGAAGGTTAAGCTCATTAAGGAGCAGTTAAAAAATGCTCAGAGTTGTCAAAAGTCCTATTCGGATGTTCGTCGCACAGATTTGGAGTTCAAATAAGATGATTGGGTATTCTTAAAGGTTTTCCCCATGAAGGGTATAATGCGGTTCGGAAGGAAATGGAAATTGAGTCCGAGGTATGTCGGGACGTACAAAATCATTCCAAGGATCAAGCAGGTGGCGTACAAGATTGAGCTCCCACCCGAGATGTCATTAGTCCACCTGGTATTCCATGTGTCTATGTTGAACAAGGTAATTGGAGATTCGTCCGCTATTGTGCCGGTAGAGACCATTGAGGTTAATGAAGAACTGTTATATAAAGAAATTCCAGTGTTATTCTTTATAGGCAAGTCCGAAAGTTGAGAAATAAAGAAATATACTCCATGAAAGTGTTATGTCAATACCAACAGGTTGAAGAGGATACTTGGGAGGCCGAGGAAGAGATGAAGAAGAAGTTTCCTTACTTGTTTGAATAGCTGTGTAATCCTTTTTATGAACTTGTCGCCTATGAATTTTGTATCACTTGTTCAGTTGATGTAAATGTTTTCCTTTTGATTATATGTTGCTTATGAGGAAACGATTGGTGTTATTTTGGTGTTATGTTACATCATCGAGTCATGAATATGTTGTTGGGTTGCGTTAGTCAAATTTGGGACTGTGGGTGTGTGGTATGAAAAACTGAGTTGCATAAGATGTGAATGGTGAACCTTGATCCTCATTCGAGGATGAATGATCTTAAGTGGGGGAGGATGTAAGGCCCAGTAAAATTTTACCTAAAACCCCAAAATTTTATGGTGCCGAGATAGGCTTATGTGTTAAAAATAGTAGAATTTCTTCGCGGCGAGCTTTGTCACGACCCAAACCGATAGGCTGCGACGGGCACCCAGTGCCTTACTCAACCGAGTACCAACATAACATATATTTCTTATCTTACAATCATTGGCAAATGGTCAAACGAGCCATCATGGGCTAACCAGAATAAACATAAGGGAATACTCAATATAGGACGACCCAAGCTGATATAAAAACTTATACATGTGCCATACGGGCCTATAAGGCCAAAATGAACACTCGTACACTGAACATAGGATGACAAGGACATACTATATTTCATATACATGACATATGTCTACAAGCCTCTAAGAGTAGATCAATATCATAAAGGTCGGGACAGGGCCCCGCTATACTAATCAATACACGTCCAAAGGATAATAACCAAATAAGCAACTCCGGAGCAAATAGAGCGCACCAACACCTTTCGCTAAGCTGATAGCATACTTGGAGGACTCTCGACTTGTCTATCGGGACCTGCAGGCATGAAACGCAGCATCCCCAGGCAAAAGGGACGTTAGTACAAATAATGTACTGAGTATGTAAGGAATGAAAATCAGTAAATAATACACATGAGAGAAACATGGAGTAAAAGACTCGACATTTAAGTCTAAATAGGTTTGTAAATCATTTAATATTTAAAATGTCATGCATATGCGTATAAATGGAATACCATGCATAGGTATATGTGTTCATAACATCATCAAGCCTCTTAGGGCATCCCATCATATCATCTCGGCCACTGTGGGCAAAATCATACACGTATACCAGCTAATCAGGTGGTGGTGCGTATATAACGTCGTAACCTTTTTCCATATCCCATATATATATATATATATATATATATACATATATGCGTATATAGTGCCATCTGGTCATGAGTCAATGTACATATATAAATGAATGTAATGCATGAGAATTACGTCAATAAAATCTCTCGGAACATCATAAGACCATTATGCCTTTGAATAATATCATGAAATAAATTTATCAATTCACGTATTTTCTGAGACCCATAAACAGACGATAGAATAATAAGACATATGGGGAATCAAGAATAGAGGAACCTCTAGTATTTCTATGAATAGAGTCATTTATGGAAGTTGAGCATTTGCTCATTTTGTTTGTATCATATGGATCATGCCAAAAGGAAAGAAGGGATAGCCTTAACATACCTGAGCCGATTCTCTTGACAATCCCTCTAACACACGTCTTTGTGAAAAATACGTAATGATAGATCGAGGTAGGGGAGAATACGTATGATATTCTTGAGAAAGATTGTACCGTATTTTCATAAAATTGCGTCTCACGCATAATAGGATCTTGTATAAATTTGTTGAAGCCTCATCCGCACTTTGTAGTCATAAGCCTCCATTTTGTGAATTTAGAGAGCCTTTCTCAATAGCATCTTTCAACAAAAAATGAGATAAGGAATCTCTTAAATTTATTGGTTTTGTGGGGCCCACTTGATAAGAATGACTTGGCCACAAAGTCCTCTAATTGTGCCACCAAGTTACATGACTTAAGAGTCACATATTTGGGCTTTAAGCAAGATCCCTTGGCTGCCACGTTAAAGTTCCTTAGGCTTTATATAAAAGATCCTAATTAATTATCCACTAATTTTTTAATTAACTTGTTAATCTACCATCAACCAATAATTAACCAATTACCCACATAATTAAGAATTATCTCAAATTACTTAAAATAGTACTCTCTTTTAAATGCGGGGTATTGTAACTTGGGCCGTATTTTATCTCAAAATGTCAATCTTACGATGAAACTCATTTTCTTCGATTCGCTTACCCTCCCACTTTCACGAACTTACTTATCACTTGTTTGAAACAACGTAATACTTATAATTCTAAAATAATCTCATTCCCGAACTTACGTCGATTAAATTACAAGGAAGCTTCAATGTACGAAAATGCGGGATGTAACATCTCATTTCCTAGCTTTCATCATTTTACTTATGGTGTACTTTTACAGACAAAAATATGGGGTGTAACGAGCTTGCTCATCGTGGCTCGGACTTTTTTGGTTGAACAGTAAGCTAAAAAGTTAAAGGAAAATATTTTGCAGAAGTGGGCATTTCTGCGGCTCATTATGTGGCCGCATAATTACTCTGCGGATCAAAAGAGTTGATTAGTGGTTGGTTTTTGTGTAGATGACTCGGGAATGGAGTTATGATGGTTCTGATAACTCTGTATGGTGATTTTGGACTTAGGAGTATGTCCGAATATTGATTTGGAGGTCTGTAGGTCGTTTTGGCTTGAATTGGAGAAAGTTGGAAAGTAGAAGGTTTGGAAAGATTGAGAGGTTTGACCAAGAGTAGACTTCATCGATATCAGGGTCCGATTTCGGTTCCGAAAGTTATAATAGGTTAGTTGTGTCATTTATGACTTGTATGTAAAAATGGAGCTCATTCAGGTTGGTTTGATATGATTCGGCATTGCTTTTGAAAGTTGAATGTTCATGGATTCTATAGGTTTGAATTAGGGTGTGATTCATAAATTTAACGTTGTTTGATGTGATTTTAAGACTTGAGTGGGTCCGTTATGTGTTTTGGGACATTATGGTATGTTTGGACAGTGTCCCGAGTGCCCCGGGCGTTATTCAAATTGATTTCGGGTTCTCTTGGGAATTAGGGAAATTGTTGTGAACAATTGAGTTTCTAGTGTCATCGCTCCTGCGGTGGGCTTGGCAGCAGGTGCGGCACCGTAGATGCGACGTGGAGGTCGCAGAAGCAAAGAGTAGCTAGGCTTGCCAGAGACCGCAGATGCTAGGAGGTTTTTGCATTTGCGAGCCCGCATGTGCGAGCAATTGATTGCAGAAGTGGATATGGCAAGGATGGTCTAGATCGCAGGAGAGGAGGTCATCCACAGGTACGGACACGCAGAAACGCCTTGTGGTCTGCAGAAGCATAAGCGCAGGTGAGCGTTTTTATCCGCAGGAGTGGAAATCCTTGAGTTTAGTTGAGGTCGTACCTGCGATGGACATTTTCGCAGGTGCGATGTCGCAGAAGCGACCAGGCGTCCGCATAAGCAGAATAACTGGGCAGAAAAGGGTTAGAGTCGAGGGTTTATTTGGGGCAAGTGATTTTGACTCGGATTTGCTTATTAGTCATCAATCATCATTGTTTTTATGATTTAATAAGTGTTTTGAGATGGATAAAATGGGGATTTTTGTGAAAACGTCCTAAACTATAAATTAAGGATTTGAAGGTCTATTTTGGGTCGGAATTGGATAATTTTAGTGTGGTTGGACTCGTTACTGAATGGGTGTTCGGATTTTATAAGTTATGTCGGGTTTCGAGGTGTGGGCCTAGGATGACTTTTTGATTTTTTTTAAAGATAGCAACTTTATTAGCAGGAATAGTTTCCTATGGCTTGTAATTATGGTATTAAGTTATTTAGTTAGATTCGATCCGTTCGAAGTTGGATATTCACGGAAAAGGCTTACTAATGGGTTGATTTAGCTTGTTTGAGGCAAGTATCTTGCCTAACTTTATGTGGGTAAACGGGTTGATTGTGCTATTTGTGTTATGTTAAAGCCATTTACTCAAGAGGATGAGTGGGTACACGGGCTATATGTGGTAGTTGACCGGTTTAGGCTATTTAGACTCTTCTTATGCCTTTAATTAAATTGTCATAACATGTTATATCTTCCGTTGTTAATCTACCTTCCATGTGTTGACCTATCCTTACATACCTTATTAGAAATTGTTAACACTTGTTCTATCTCTTGCTTGTTATTTTTCTCTTACATGCTTTAGTTGAAGTTATTGCCTTCTTTGTTGTCTTGTTAATTCTTTAATTATTAAATTACCTAACTTGAAGTTGTTATTTCATGGAATATCTTCTGTTGCGTTATTGGTGTTAAAGTTGTAAAAGTCATTATCACATTGAGGCGAAGTTGTTAAAATATTGAGATATCTTTCTTGTTGAGCTATCCATTTTTACTCCGTTATTGTTGAGGTTCTTGTGCACATTGTGGTTGGGCCACGGGCTACTTGTTGTGGAAATATTTGTATTGTTGATTCTTTTGACAAGTTGTGGCATATGGGCATTTGTGGTGCGAGTTGTTATTATGTTGTGATATTGATGTGCATGTTGCGGTATAAGGATAGGTGTTAATGTGCATGCGGCGGTATAAGGTGGGACTTATGTGCGTGTTGCTAGTAAGGGAATTACTTGAAGCCATGCGACGACATAAGGTAGGCAAAAGTGTGTGTAGCTATTTCGGGAAAAATATTTTCCAAATTATCTTAATGTAAGGCTCACGCGACGGTATAAGGAAATATTTTGATTATGACTGTGAACTTAGGTTACGAGGCGGTACCTCGATTGTGATTTCTGTTCTTATCCATCATTTACCTTACTTGCAATTGTCCGCATTGTTTTCTTGATGTTCTTATTATGTGTTCCTTCTTTGTTGCCTTTATTGCATTAGATTTAGTTGTAGCTTACCTTGTTATATTGCTTTATTGCCATTATTTCCTTGTTTCATTATTAGACTATATTATAGTTGTTAAGTTTGTTTTTCTTATCCTAGTAGGTGTCTTGACTTAGCCTCGTTACTATTCTATCGATGTTAGGCTTGGTACTTACTAGGTACTGTTGTGGTGTACTCATACTATGATTCTGTACATTTTTGTGTCGATATAAGTACCTCAACTCAGGCTAGGCATCAGTGAGAGGAACATTCAGTTTGGAGACTTCAAGGTATACCTACCTGGAGTTCGCAAGCCTCAGAGTCATCATCTGCCCTCATTTTACTAATGTTTACTCTTTATCTAAAAATTGTTGTACTAAGGATTTTACGGTATATTCATGTAGAGCTTAAGACTTAGTTCCACCAGATTTTTGGGAGTTACTGTCAGCGTACTGTTGAGTTCTATTATGATAGCTTAGATGGTTTATATGTTAAATTTTATTATTAATCCCACTATTTCTCTATGCATGTTAGGCCTACTTAGTCTTAGAGAATAGGTGCCATCACGACATCCTAAGGTGGTAAATTGGGAGTCGTGACAAGTTGGTATCAGAGCTCTAGGATCATAGGCATTGCGAGTCATAAGTAGGTTTAGTAGAGTCTTGCGCATCGGTACGAAGATATTTGTACTTTATCTTCGAGAGGCTACGGAACTGTTAGGAAAACTCCACTTCTTTGATTCCTTATCGTGCGAATTTGTTGACTTAGAAATCCGAATCTTTGTCTTTCTATTCTCTCACAGATGGTGAGGATACGCACTGCTCGATCCAACAATCAGACACTAGCTCCCCCTGCTAGAGCCGCGAGAGGCCGGGGTAGAGGCTAAGTTTGAGGAGGGGCACAGGATACAGCTAGAGCACCTGACCTAGCAGCGACTGAGGAGCCACCAGTAGCTCCAGTTGGGGGACAGGTACACGAGGCGCCTGATGTCACCCCTGCACTTCAGGAGACCCTATAACAGTTCTTGAGCATGTTCGGTACTCTAGCTCGGGCAGGGTTGATTCTACTTGCTCCAGCTATATTTTAGGCCGGAGGAGGAACTTAGACTCCCACGGCTCATACTCTAGAGCAGCGGTTTCCTGTTGATCAGGTCACAGAGATTATGCAAGCATATCGTGTTATTCTGGTTCAGCCCATGGTTATGGTAGTGGCTTCTGAGGAGGAGCAGCTTAGACTTGAGAGGTTCAAGAAGTATCATCCTCCTACGTACACCGGCCTATCTGCAGAGGATGCACAAGGGTTTTTAGAAAAGTTCCACTATATTCTCTGCACCATGGGTATTGTGGATATGATCGGGGTTGCTTTTACTACATTCCAGCAATCATGAGCAGTGTATCAGTGGTGGCTTGCTTACGAGGAGGGTAGCCCAGCCAATGCAACTTCACTAACATGGACTAAGTTTTCAAAGATATTCTTGAGAGAATTTGTTCCCCAGAACCTTCAGGATGCATGGCACGCGGAGTTTGAACAGCTGCACCAGGGTACTATAACAGTGTCAGAGTATGATGTCAGATTCAGGGGGTTGTTCAAACATGCAACTGCCTTGGTTTTTTCAATCAGAGAGTGAGTCTGCCGATTCATCAAGAGGCTCAACTATGGTATTAGATTTAGCGTGGCTCGATAGTTGGAGATAGATACCCCATACCAGCAGGTGGTAGAGATCGTACGGATGTTGGAGGGTATGTAGGGCCGTGAGAGAGAGGGCAAGGAGGACAAATGTCCTTGAGGTACTGGAGGGTTTAGTGGTGGTCGCGCTGCTCCAACAGCCCGTCATGGTAGAGGCTATGTGAGCTATCTAGTTCATTCAACACTTCTAGCTTCTAGTGGTGCTCCGGCTACTCCGCGATCTCAGGTTGCCCATTTTTGCTCAACCACTATCTAGTGTAGCTCCTGCATGGGGTGCCTTCTGTGGTCAGTCTGGTTGACTAGGCGAGGGCCAGTTTCAGCAGCCATGTACATCGAGAGTGTGCTTTGAGTATGGTGATATCCTACATGTGGTGAGGGAAAGCCCAGACTTAGGAGGGTGCACCTCCACAGGCTCCACAGGCTACACGTATTCTATAGGGTCCATAGACTTCTTAGGCCGTGGTTACTGCTCGAGTTGGTGCTCCACCTGCAAAGCCATCTAAGGGTGGAGGTCAGCCGGGTAGGGGTCGCCTTAGAAGGGGAGGCCATGCCAGATTCTATGCTTTTCTTGGTACGACGGAGGCGGACACATCAGACACAGTCATCACAGGTATTATTCCTATTTTTCATAGAGATGCATCAGTCTTATTTGATCCAGGATCTACTTACTCATATGTGTCACCTTACTTTGCTCCGTATTTGGATATATCTCGTGATTCTTTAAGTTCTCCTATATATGCGTCAATGTCTGTGGGAGATTCTATTGTTTTGGTCAAAATCCAAAATTAAGACCAAATCATGTTTACACATTGTCCCCCAGTCCAAATATATAAATTATTTCGAGATCCAATCTCAAATCGAGGTCTAAATCTCTAAAATAAAAAAATCCTAACTTTCGACCTAAAAACCCTATTTCTACTCTATGAAATCTTAGATTTATTAATGAAAATCTTTGAAAAAGCAATAAAAAATGAAAAAATAGGTTAAAGTTATTAACATATGAAGTTGTGAGTCTTAGAGACTAGGTGCCATCACGACATCCTAAGGTGGTAAATTGGGAGTCGTGACAAGTTGGTATCAAAGCTCTAGGTTCATAGGTGTTGTGAGTCATAAGTAGGTTTATTAGAGTCTTGCGCATCGGTACGAAGATATCTGTACTTTATCTTCGAGAGGCTACGGAACTGTTAGGAAAACTCCACTTCTTTGATTCCTTATCGTGCGAATTTGTTGACTTAGAAATTCGAATCTTTGTCTTTCTATTCTCTCACAGATGGTGAGGATACACATTGCTAGATCCAACAATCAGACACCAGCTCCCCCTGCTAGAGCCGCGAGAGGCCGGGGTAGAGGCTGAGTTTGAGGAGGGGCATAGGATGCAGCTAGAGCACCTGACCTAGCAGCGACTGAGGAGCCACCAGTAGCTCCAGTTGGGGGACAGGCACTCGAGGCGCCTGATGTCACCCCTGCACTTCAGGAGACCCTATAACAGTTCTTGAGCATGTTCGGTACTCTAGCACGGGCAGGGTTGATTCTACTTGCTCCAGCTACATTTCAGGCCGGAGGAGGAACTTAGACTCCCACGGCTCATACTCTAGAGCAGCGGTTTCCCGTTGATCAGGTCACAGAGATTATGCAAGCATATCGTGTTATTCTGGTTCAGCCCGTGGTTATGGTAGTGGCTTCTGAGGAGGAGCAGCTTAGACTTGAGAGGTTCAAGAAGTATCATCCTCCTACGTACACCGGCCTATCTGCAGAGGATGCACAAGGGTTTTTAGAAAAGTTCCACTATATTCTCTGCACCATGGGTATTGTGGAGATGAGCGGGGTTGCTTTTACTACATTCCAGCTATCATGAGCAGCGTATCAGTGGTGGCTTGCTTACGAGGAGGGTAGCCCAGCCAATGCAACTTCACTAACATGGACTAAGTTTTCAAAGATATTCTTGAGAGAATTTGTTCCCCAGAACCTTTGGGATGCATGGCACGCGGAGTTTGAACAGCTGCACCAGAGTACTATAACAGTGTCAGAGTATGATGTCAGATTCAGTGAGTTGTCCAAACATGCAACTGCCTTGGTTTTTTCAATCAGAGAGTGAGTCTGCCGATTCATCGATAGGCTCAACTATAGTATTAGATTTAGCGTGGCTCGATAGTTAGAGATAGATACCCCATACCAGCAGGTGGTAGAGATCGTACGGAGGTTGGAGGGTATGTAGGGCCGTGAGAGAGAGGGCAAGGAGGACAAAAGTCCTTGAGGTACTGGAGGGTTTAGTAGTGGTCGCGCTGCTCCAACAGCCCGTCATAGTAGAGGCTATGTGAGCTATCTAGTTCATTCAGCACTTCTAGCTTCTAGTGGTGCTCCGGCTACTCCGCACTCTCAGGTTGCCCATTTTTGCTCAACCACTATCTAGTGTACCTCCTACATGGGGTGCCTTCAGTGGTCAGTCTGGTTGACTAGGCGAGGGCCAGTTTCAGCAGCCATGTCCACCGAGAGTATGCTTTGAGTATGGTGATATCTTACATGTGGTGAGGGAAAGCCCAAAGTTAGGAGGGTGCACCTCCACAGGCTACTCAGGCTACACGTATTCCATAGGGTCTACAGACTTCTTAGGCCGTGGTTACTGCTCGAGTTGGTGCTCCACCTGCAAAGCCATCTAAGGGTGGAGGTCAGGCGGGTAGGGTTCGCCTTAGATAGGGAGGCTATGCTAGATTCTATGCTTTTCTTGGTACGACGGAGGCGGACACATAAGACACAGTCATCACAGGTATTATTCCTATTTTTCATAGAGATGCATCACTCTTATTTGATCCAGGATCTACTTACTCATGTGTGTCACCTTACTTTGCTCCGTATTTGGATATATCTCGTGATTCTTTGAGTTATCCTATATATGTGTCAATGTCTGTGGGAGATTCTATTGTTTTGGTCAAAATCCAATATTAAGACCAAATCATGTTTACACATTGTCCCCCAGTCCAAATATATAAATTATTTCGAGATCCAATCTCAAAACGAGGTCTAAATCTCTAAAATAAAAAAAATCCTAAATTTCGACCTAAAAACCCTATTTCTACTCTATGAAATCTTAGATTTATTAATGAAAATCTTTGAAAAAGCAATAAAAGTGAAAAAATAGGTTAAAGTTATTAACATATGAAGTTGCGAAGAAATTTCTCTCCAAAATCACCTATATGTTGAGTCTCGATCTCAAAAATAAAATAAAATGAGCTAATTCTTGAAACCCTTGCCTTTTACCCAGTTGCAGGTATCGCAATTGCGAACTATTACTGGCAAAAGCGAACAGGTGATTGGAGATGCGATCAAGCCCCGAGTTCACACTTGCTACATATGTATCGCAATTGCGAAAGTCACAAATGTAACAAAAGCATCACAAATGCGAAGGTTCGACCCCTCGCAAAAGTGACCTAAGCTTCGGAAATATGAAGCTGGCCAATTTCACCCCACCATTTCATTTGTGGACATTGCAATAGAGTTCGCAATTGCTCCATCTGCAGGTGGGTAATAGTGGAAAAATGGGACTTAGCTCATTTTTCAACCCTCGACTCTAGAGATGCAGTTTCCTTAGAGTTTTTTCTTTTCAAATTCATTGGTAAACATCTTTAATTAGTTTTCAATCAATTTGAACTACTTTTCATGAGATCTTTACAAAAATCTATGAATTTCAAGCTAGAAATTAGGGGTTTTGGGTAGAATTTAGGAAATTGATAAAATTTACGAATCGCATATCCGGGATCGGGGGTGAATGTGTAATTAGGATTTGGTCTGAATCACAGATTTTGACCACGTGAGTCCAGATTAACTTTTTGTTGACTTTTTCAAATATGATCAAAATTGAACCTTTTTCATTCGCGGGTAGTTTCTAAGACTTATTTTGGATTGTTTGATTGATAATTGGCTAGATCGATTGGTTTGGAGTCTTGTTTGAAATGTCGTGGTTGATTGTGATTTTGTTGCAAAAAGAGGTGAGTGTTGTGGTTAATCTTGATTTAGGAAAATTAAGGTAGAAACGAATCTATTTGATGTGTGAACTATGTGTTGGGGACGGCATATATGCAAGGTGACGAGTGCATATATGTTGGCGATTGGGATAAGCATGCAGGTGGAAAGTTTGTCTTAATTGTACCACGCTATTTCCTTTACTATGCCTTCCGGGCCTTAGATTGATTGCTTATTCCTTAACTAGTTGCTTTCAAGTTATTTATCATATTGAATTGTTGAGATATTGGGTGTTTAGAACGTGGAACTTGTGATTGATTGTTGGCCATAATTGTGGAATGATTCTCATATGACGAGCGAATTTCGATATTATTGTTAAAGTTGAATTTGCTTCCCACCTTACTTGGTATTGTGTTTTTGTGAATGCTTGGTGAGGAAGAGTGAAAATCACGAAGGTTGTTGCCGTGCCTTGTTTTCATATTGATATCTTTCTTAGAGTGAATGTGAGGCTATATCACGAAGGGTGATGTTGTGCACCTGCTATTTTATTACTACATGGTGAGGATAATAGTAAAATAATAAAGGGTGATTCTGTGCACTTGCCTTTATGATATATGATGAGGATGAGAGTAAAAGCGCGAAGGATGATGCCGTGCAATTTGTTGAATTTGTTTCTTGATCTAATATTCTAGTCGTGTTCTTGAGTTGCTGGTTAGGTGTTTATTTTGAGCGAGGTTTCTTAATGATTCTTACTCTCTATTTTCATGTGTTGCCCCTTTCTATATGTCCCTAGCCTATTGTTTCTTTGATGCTTTACTTGTTATATATATGCACAGGTTTTTAGCAGGTATCTTACCTTAGCCTCGTCACTACCTTGTCTGGGTTAGGCTCGACACTTACTGAGTATATTGGGTTAGTTATACACATACTATGCTTATGTACTTCTTGTGCAGATTTTGACATTGGTACCAACGGAGTCCCGAGAGGCACTTAGCGGATACCAAACAATGATTTGAGGTAGAGCAACATCTCGCTCGCAGGCCTTAGACTCACTTTCCTATTTCATTGTTCTGTTTCCATTTTATTTCAGACAATGTTGTATTTTTTTTCAAAGCCTTGTATATAGCTTGATCTAGATGCTCATGTACTTGTGACACCAAATGTAGGGGTGGTTACATTATGTTATTGATTAGTTATCAGATATTTATTGCTTTTCTTTCCGTATTATCTTGTTGTGTTGGCTTGCCTAGAAAGTACTTTTAGGCGCCATCACGAACCCGATTGGTTGGGATTTTGGGCCGCGATAAGTTGGTAACAGAGAACTAGGTTTACTAGGTCTCACGAGTTATGAGCAAGTTTAATAGAGTCTTGAGGATTGGTACAGAAACATATGTACTTATCTTCTAGAGGCTATAAGGCTTTAGGAAATTTCACCTTCTTTATTTCTATATCGTGCAACTTTACTCTATTATTGAGTTTGTATCATTCTATTCCTATTCTCTCATAGATGGTGAGGACACCTACGATATGCACAACTGATTAGGAGCCAGAGCCCCAGGTTGCTGCCACTACCAGGGTAAAGGTCGTGGTCAAGGCAGAGCCAGAGGTAGAGGCATAACTCAGTCTAGAGCCCGTGCAATTGCACCTTTTGCAGAGCCTTAGATTGCGCAGGATGAGTAGATCCCTTTTCAGACCATGTCAGTTGGACCGACTCAGGTCCCATAGGGGTTCATTCCCACCCCCGTACTTCAGGATGCCCTAGTCCACATGGTTGGCCTTATGGAGAGTTTGGCCCAGGCCGGTGTGTTTCTTATGGCACCAGCCATCTCTCAGGCTAGGGGAGGAGCCCAAACTCCCGCTACTCACACTCAAGAGCATATGGCTCATGGATATCAGACTCCAGCAGTTCTGCCAGTTGGAGCAGTTAAGCCTGTTATTGCTACTTAGTCCGGGGAGGGACTTACGTTGTTGTCCAAAGGGCTGAAGAGGTTTGACATGTTCACCAATTTATTTCATATTCGCTTTCGTGGTACACCTTCTGAGGACCCTCAAGGTTGTTTGGATCATTGCCCTGAGGTATTGTGCAACATGGGTATAGTGGAGGCCAATTGAGTTCACTTAACAATGTTTCAGATGCATGGCTCCGCCAAGAGGTGGTGGCAGGAGTATGTTCGGGCCAGACCAACACGTTCACCTCCTCTCACTTAGGCTCAGTTCTCACAGCTATTCTTGGTGAAGTTCATTCCCTTCACTCAGCAAGAGGATCTACGTAGTTAGTTTGAGCGCCTTCAGCAGCGTAGCATGACTACTACCCAGTATGAGACAAATTTGTGGATCTATCACGCTATGGATCTATCTTGATTCCTATTATGAGGGAGAGAGTTCCAAGATTTATAGGTGGACTTACTTATGGTACCAGTCCATAGATGTCAAGAAAGACCGAGTATGGTATCTATTTCACTCGAGTGGTGGGGATTGCTTTCAAGATCGAGATGATTCATGCTCAGGGTAGAGTGACGCAATCTGAAAAGAGGCCTCGGCATTTGGGTGGTTTCAGTGGCGCCTCATCTAGAGATAGGGGTTCATTTGGTAGAGGCCATTCCTTCAGGCAGATTCCGTCAGTGCTTCAGGTATCACACGATGCCTTGGGCAACCGTGGTTCTTGGTGGGGCTTAGCCCCATTGCTATGCATTTCGAGCTAGACACGAGGCAGAGTCATTTGATGTGGTCATCACAGGTATTGTTCCGATTAGCCATAGAGATGCATCAGTTTATTTCATCTGGGCTCTAATTATTCGTATATGTCATCCTATTTTGGTTCATATATGGATATGTCTCGTAATTCTTTTTGAGTGCTCATGTTTATGTGTCTATGCCCGTTGGGGATTCTATTCTGGTGGACCGGGTCTATCATACTTGTTTGGTCACTATCGGGAACTATGAGACCATGGATGAGCTTCTATTACATAACATGGTATATTTTGATGTGATTTTGGGCATGAATTGGTTGTCACCATATCACGCTATCTTCGATTCTCATGCCAAGGCTATGATGTTGGCCATGTCGGGGTTTCCATAATATTTGTGGAGAGGGGATCTTGGTTACTCTACTAGCAGGGACATTTTATATGTGAAGGCTTGGGGTATGGTCGAGAAGGGGTGTTTGGCATATTTGGCTTATATATGTAATTCAAGTATCGAGGTGCCTTCAATGGATTCAGTTCTGGTGGTGAAAGAGTTCCCAAAGGTGTTACCTACATATTTGTTAGGTTTGCCACCCGACAGGGATATCTAGTTTTGTATTGACTTAATTTCGGGCACTCAACCTATTTCTATTCTACCATATTGTATGGCCCTTGTTGAGTTGAAAGAATTGAAGAATCAATTGCACGATTTGATTTTTAAGGGGTTAATTAGACCTACTATCTCGCCTTGGGGTGCACCGATGTTGTTTGTGAAGAAGAAAGAATGATCGATGAGAATGTGCACAGATTATCGGTAATTGAAAAAGGTCATTATCAAGAACAAGTATCCATTTCCAAGGATTGATGAATTATTTGTCCATCTTCAGGGTGCCATATTATTTTTCAAGATTGACTTGAGATCTGGCTACCATCAGGTGAAGGTTAGGGCATCAGATGTCCCAAAGAAGCTTTTCTGACTCAGTATGCTCGCTATGAGTTCTTAGTGATGTCATTTGGCTTGACAAATGCCCAACAACCTTTACGGATTTGATGAACCAGGTGTTAAAGACGTATCTATATTCCTTCGTGATCGTCTTTGTTGATGAAAGTTTGTTTTACTCCCGCAGTCGAGAGGAGAAAGAGCAGCATTTCCGGATCGTTCTTCAAACTTTGAAGGATTGTCATTTATATGCAAAGTTTTCGAATTGTGAGATCTGGTTGGACTCGGTTGCCTTTTTGGGCAAAGTTGTGTCTTCCGATGGCACTAATGTGGATCATAACAAGATTGATGTACTTTAGAACTGGCCTAGACCTACTTCAGCTACATAGATTCGGAAGTTCTTGGGATTGACATGTTATTATCGTTGGTTTGTGGAGGGGTTTTCATCTATCTAAAACCCATTGAGCAAGTTGAACCAGTAGAGTACTTTTTTCAGATGGTCCGACAAATGTGAGGTGGGATTTCAGAAGCTCAAGACTTCCTTGACTACAATCCTTGTGTTGGTGTTGCCTACCATTTTTGGATCTTACACCGCGTATTGTGATGCATCATGTATTGGGCTTGGCGCGGTATTGATGCAGGACTTATTGCCTACGTGTCTCCGCATTTGAAGGTTCATGAGAAGAATTACCTTGTACATAATTTTGAGTTGGCAGTCACTTATCCCACGGTCCCGGGCATGTCCCAAGCCCGGACCGGCTCACTTGCCACCCTTAACTCAACGAGAGGATCTACGTAGTCAGTTTTAGCACCTTCAGCAGGGTAGCATGACCACTATCCACTATGAGACCAATTTGTGGATCTATCACACTATGGATCTATCCTGATTCCTATTGAGAGGGAGTGAGTGCCAAGATTTATAGATGGACTTACTTATGGTATCAGACCATAGATGGACAGAAAGTTCGAGTATGGTATATCTTTCACTAAAGTTGTGGGGGTTGTTTTATGGACCGAGATGATTCATGGTCAGGGTAGAGCGACGCAATCTAAAAAGAGGCCTCGATATTTCGGTGGTTTCAGTGGTGCCTCATCTAGAGGCAGGGGTTCATTTGGTAGAGGCCATTCCATCAAGACGATATCGTTAGTGCTTTAGGTATCACACGATGCCTTGGGCAGCCGTGGTTCTTATGGGTCTCATCCTGAGCAGCTAGCATATGGAGCACCTTCAACTCTGATTAATGCACATTTGATTTAGAGTTATTCGGATAGTTATTCAGCTAGACAAGGTCTGTTCTAGGGCCAGAAGTCACACACAACCCGAGGACTTGTTATACTCTTGGAGATCTGAGGCAAGTCATGAGGTTTTGCCCGAGGTCACAAAGCAACATGCCATAGTAGGGTACTCGTGCCATGGTTTCGGACCGATTGCTCCACCACCCGCTCAGGCAGCTAGTTGGGGTCAGGCAGCCCGAGGTGGTGGTCAGGCCATTAGAGGTGGAGGCCAAACAGGGAGAGGTCGTCCGAGAGGCAGAGGTCAGATTGGTAGGGCTCAGCCCCGTTGCTATGCATTTCGAGCTAGACACGAGGCAGAGTCATTTGATGCGGTCATCACAAGTATTGTTCAAGTTTGCCATAGAGATGCATTAGTTTTATTTCATCTGGGCTTTACTTATTTGTATATGTCATCCTATTTTGCTTCATATTTGGATATGTCTCGTAATTCCTTGACTGGTCTTGTTTATGTGTCTACGCCCGTTGGGGATTCTAATGTGGTGGACAGGGTCTATCATACTTGTTTGGACACTATCGAGAGATATGAGACCATGGATGAGCTTCTATTACTTAACATGGTAGATTTTGATGTGATTTTGGACATGAATTGGTTGTCACCATATCACGCTATCTTCGATTGTCATGCCAAGGCTGTGAAGTTGGCCATGTCAGGGTTTCCATAATAGGAGGGGAGAGGGACTCTTGGTTACTCTACTAGCAGGGTCATTTGATATGTGAAGGCTTGGGGTGTGATCGAGAATAGGTGTATGGCGTATTTTGCTTATATCTGTAATTATAGTGTCGAGGTGCCTTCCATGGATTCAGTTCCAGTGGTGAGAGAGTTCCCAGAGGTGTTTCCTACATATTTGTTAAGTATGCCACCCGAAAGGGATATCGTCTTTTCTATTGACTTAGTTCCAGGCACTCATCCTATTTCTATTCTACCATACTGTATAGCCTTTGTTGAGTTGAAAGAATTGAAGAAGCAGTTGCACGATTTGATTTTTAAGGGGTACATTAGACTTACTGTCTCGCCTTGAGGTGTACCGATATTTTTTGTGAAGAAGAAGGATGGATCGATGAGAATGCATACAGATTATCGGCAATTGAATAAGGTCACTATGAAGAACAAATATATGTTACCAAGGATTGATGACTTATGTGAATAGCTTCGGGGTGTCAAAGTGCTTTCTAAGATTGACTTGAGATCTGGCAACCATCAGGTGAATGTTAGGGAACCAGATGTCGCAAAGACAAATTTTCAGACTCAGTATGCTCGCTATAAATTCTTTATGATGTCATTTGGCTTTACTAATGCCCAGTAGCCTTTATGGATTTGACGAACCGGGTGTTAAAGCTTTATCTATATTCCTTCATGATCGTCTTCTTTGATGATATTGTTTTACTCCCGCAGCCGAAAGGAGCAAGAGCAGTACCTCCGGATCGTTCTTCAAACTTTGAAGGATTGTCATTCATATGCCAAATTTTTAGATTGTAAGTTCTGGTTGGACTCGGTTGCCTTTTTTGGAAACATTGTGTCTTTCGATGGCATTAATGCGGATCATAGGAAGACTGAGGTAGTTCAGAACTGGCCTAGACCTACTTTAGCTACATAGATTCAGAACTTCTTGGGATTGGAAGGTTATTATCGCCGGTTTGTGGAGGGATTTTCATCTATCTCAATCCCATTGACCTAGTTGACCCAGAAGGGTACTTTTTCAGATGGTTCGACGAATGTAAGGTGGGATTTCAGAAGCTGAAGACTTCCTTGACTACAATCCCCATATTGGTGTTGCCTACCATTTTGGGATCTTACACCATGTATTGTGATGCATCATGTATTGGGCTTGGCGCGGTATTGATGCAGGATAGTAGGGTGATTGCCTACGTGTCTCCAAATTTGAAGGTTCATGAAAAGAATTACCTTGTACATGATTTTAAGTTGGCAACCATTGTTCTCGCACTGAATATTTGTAGGCACTACCTATACGACGTTCCATGTTAGGTCTATACTAAGCATCAGAGCCTCCAATACTTGTTCAAGCAGAAGGACCTTAATTTTTGCAGTGGAGATGGTTAGAGTTGTTGAAAGACTATGATATTACCATATTGTACCATCTGGGGAAGGCCAATGTAATGGTTTTTGCATTGAGTTGGAAGGTTGAGAGCATGGGCAGTTTGACATACTTACCGGTAGTGGTGAAGTCATTATCTTCATGCTTTGTCCAACCGGTTCGTGAGATTGGATGTTTCGGAGCCAAGATGGGTTCTTGTTTGGGTTGTGGCAAAGTCATCATTGTTGGGCATATCAAGGCTCGCCAGTTTATGATCCTCACTTGTTGGTTTTGGAAGACATGGTGCAACAGGGTGGTTCCAAGGAGGTTGTGATTAGAGATTATGGTGTTATGCGGATTCAGGGACGAATTTGTATTCCAAATGTTAATGGGTTGAGGGAGTTCATCCTTGAGGAGACTCATAGTTTGCGCTATTCCATTCACCCAGGCATCATGAAGATATACCGTGACTTGAAATAGCACTATTGGTGGCAGAGGATCAAGAAAGATATTGTCAGTCATGTCTGTAGGTATTTAAATTATCAACAGGTGTAGTATAGGCATCTGAAACTGGGTGAGTTGACTCAGAGATTGGAGATACCAAAGTGAAAGTGGGGTGGAACAACTGTTCACTTTTGCGATCTGGATGGGGATTGCTTTTGCGACCCGGTGTCGCTTTTGCGATACTGTACTAGGTAGAGCAGCTTCGCATTTGCGAGGAGGGTGTCCTTTGTTGTTATTTTCGATATATATATATATATATTTAGTAGGTGTCTTGCCTTAGCTTCGTCACTACCTTGTCGGGGTTAGGGCGACACTTACTGATTATATTAGGTCGGTTGTACTCATACTATGCTTCTGCACTTCATGTGAAGATTTTGACATTGGTACTAGTGGAGTCCCAAGATGCACTTATCATACAAGACAGTGATTCAAGGTAGAGCAACATCCCGTCCGTAGGTCTTAGAGTCACTTTCCTATTTCATTGTTCTATTTCCATTTTATTTCGGAGTGTTGTATTTCTTTATAAACCTTGTATTTAGCTTGATCTAGACGTCGTGTACTCATGGCACCGAATCTTAGGGTAGTTTATGTTATGTTATTGATTACTGACGTCGTGCTATAATAATTTGACGTTATTTACCTTACTTGCTTGTTGTTTAGATGCTAATTTGTGCGATAGTTAAGCTTAATAGAGTTAATTTTACGTGTAGGAATGATTGGATATGAAGCGGAGAAACGTTGCATGAAATGGTACCTCAAAGCTACAAAATGGAGCAATAAACAAAGACGCGCAAGGTAATGAAAAGTGACAGCCGTAGATAGTGCAAGGCTTTGTCTAGGGCATTGTCATTGACACCTCTGATAGTGCCTCGCTGAGTAATGTTGGCACCTCTGATGGTGCCTCGCGGAGTAATGTTGGTGGCTCTGACAATGCCCCGCGCCGATGATGCTTATCCGAGCCACTTTTATTTCCTTATTATGTTTGGGCGTGTAGACTTCGACCCTACCATATAAATACCTCTTAAAGTTAGTTTTTGAGGGGTGAGACATTATTGGAGCGGCAAAAGGTTACGGGACACTTAGAAGCAATGAATCACTCGAGTTTTCTCTTCCCTTCTTCCTCAATCTGTATTTGAATTCTTTCAATTATTATCACGATTATTAATATATTTACGTGTAGCTAAACTTTCTCATATAGGGTTTGATGGAACCTTTTGAAGGATGATTTTCTGTTGCATTTAATATAATTTAACCCTTGGATTTATACACTTGTTCAACTACGTGCTTATTTCAGTTGATTGAATGGTCATCGATTGACTGTACCTATTTATCATGTGTTACTTGAGAAAGGATATATATTTAGGCGGTTGTTGAGCAACGTCACTTCTAAGATATATGAGAGATCAATACGGCAGATTTAAAAGCGGAATTAGAGATAACGAAGCTTTGACGTGATCATAGTGAGTAGTGAAAAAGTGCGAGCTGACGTAATTCGAGAGAATATGACTAGTACATTATTATAGTTGCTCGAGAAAGAATTATGATAAGTCGAGTGCTCATGATTAGTAGAGAATACTAAGGCCAATTATAGAAGATGTAGCGGGAAGGATTCCGACAATTTGGGAAATCATAACTCTAGGCCTCCTTAATTTTGTCTCCAACCCTTAGTTTCTTTAGTTGATAAATTGCTACTACTTTTGATAATCATTAGTTAATTAGTTTAAGTAACTTAGAAGTTATTCGAGCTTTCCCTCTTGGTGATATTGAACAGTTATAGTGAAACCTTAGTTCTATGTGGGATTCGATTTCGGACTCTTAGACCGGATAATATTTGCAGTGATCGCTTATCCTATTTAAGACTAGAGTAGAGCGTGATCAATTAGTTATCATATATTTATTGCTTTGCTTTTCGTATTATGTCATTGTGTTGGCTTGGCTAGCAAACGATATTGGACGCCATCACGACCCCGACTGATTGGGATTTTGGACAGTGACATATCAAATTCATATGCGTAAGAATTAAGAGTTTCTCTTCCAACTCGTTTTGGAATGATTACTATGACAAAACAAAGAAGACAAAGAGAAAATGGGTCCGGAAAATCGGAACAAAAGTTTCCTCCACAAGACAGAAGTTTTACTATAATCAGCGACTGGTCATACATTCACTAAATGGAAGTGAAGCCCATAAACTTTGAATCATGGATGATCTTTACTCTGAGTATAAATATAGTCAATATGAGCCTCCATTGTCCTCCTCTTCAAGCAATCCTCTTCCTCTGCCCCTCCACATATTCCTTCATCATTTTCAACTTTATCATCATGCATCCTACCCACATGACCACACAAATTTAGTAAACGGAGAAATATCAAGAACTCGTAATTCTCTAGTGATGAATTATACTCCCTTTATTTTAAATTATGTGATATACTTCGCTTATTGAGAGTCCTTTGACTAATATTCGAAAATAAATTGAATTAGTTCAATTCAATATTTTGAAAATAAAATTACATATTTAAAAACTACACGAAAAATCCTATAAAATGCTATTCTTCTTGTATCGATATGATAAAAATGTATTTAAAATGAGGTCAAACATCACATAGTTTGAATATCGAAAATCAAAATGTGTAATACAAATTAAAATAGAGCAAGTAACGGGCTAATTTGATCTGTGTGACAGAGGTCTCGAAGTATCTGCAAATTTAACAAAATCGTGATTTTAGAAAAAAAAAAACAAAAAAGGTACAATAACTAAGATATGTGTTATGAAAATAATTATATTGTGGATATCCATTTATTACTCCGCTATAGATAATCTTCCTGAAGAAGATTATCCATTTAGTACTCAGTTGAAGTTTATCTACAAGCAGCTGATGCAGACAGGTTACAAGCAGCTCAATAAAATAATTTGCAACAGATTCTTATTAAACAGGCAGGTTGCAAGCAGCTCATGCAGATAACTTACAAGTAGCTAAAGAAAAGCCTTGCAGCTGCTTCCTGAAAAAGCCTCGCAGTTGCTTCCTTTCTTCTATAAATAGAGGAGTTTCCAGTTCATTATGTACATAAGTTTGAAGTTTGAATAATATATCAATCTCTCTCTATACTTGTCTTCGGTTTATTTACTATAAAAATTTTATTTTATAACACGTTATCAGCACGAGACTCTGTCATCTCGAGCAAATACTTTGAAAGTATCACATGTACGAACTTTCTTTTTCTAAATAATGCCAAATCTTTCTAAACTTGAATTTGTAGCCCTGGATATATCAGGCAAAATCTACATGTCTTGGGTGCTTGATGCCGAAATTCATCTTGATGCGATGGATCTAGCAGACACCATCAAGGATAAAAATCAGGCATCAAACCAAGACCGTGCCAAAGCAATGATATTCCTACGCCATCACCTTGATGAGGGCCTGAAAATTGAATATCTTACTATTAAAGATCCAGTCATACTGTGGGATAATTTGAAAGATAGATATGACCACCTGAAGATGGTCGTTCTTCCACAGGCACGATATGATTGGACTCATTTAAGGCTACACGATTTTAAATCTATCAGTGAGAATAATTCTGCTATGTTCAGAATTATTTCCCAATTAAAATTATGTGGTGATAATATTACTGATCATGATATGTTGGAAAAACTTTTCACCACTTTTCATGCCTCGAACATGCTCCTGCAGTAGCAATATCGAGAGATGGGATTCAAAAAGTATTCTGAACTTATCTCACATCTTCTTGTAGCCTAGCAACATAATGGGCTACTAATGAAAACCATGAAAGTCAGCCTACTGGTTCTTGTCCAATCCCTTAAGTGAATGAGACGAACTTCCACCAAGCTAAGCGTGGAAGAGGACGTGGCCCCAGTCGTGGTCATGGCCGTGGTCGGGAAAGAAACACTAATCATGGTAATAACAATGCACCAAAGAACCATCCTCACCACCAGCAGTGGAAAAGGAAGGAACAAAAGCATGAAGCGGTGCAAGCAGCAAACGTAGAAAATGCATGCTATAGATGTAGAAGAAAAGGGCACTGGTCATGTACATGTCGTACGCCAAAGCACCTGGTTGAACTGTATCAAGCCTCCCTGAAGAAGACTGAGAAAACTGCTGAAGCAAATTTTATTTCTGAAGATAATTTAGACTTCATGCATTTGGATATAGCTGATTACTTTGCACTCCCGAAAGGAGAAACAAGCCATGTGATCGGTGATGAATCTGTAAAGATGTAAATATTTTAATATTTATTGTTTGTAGTAGATAGTATGGTTATGTAATAGTTGTACATAAATAAAGGTTATGCTTTGATAATGATGTTCACTATCATATTTATTTTGTTTATGTCATTTTGAAGAATATGGATAATCCTCAAATTATGTTTTGATCAAAGACCAATCATGAAGATATTTGTGTAATTGATAGTGGAACAACTCATGCCATATTCAAAGATTAGAAATACTTTTCTTATTTGCATAAGGAAAAAGTAAATGTTTCTACAATTTCTGGTAATATAAATTTGATTGAAGGCTCCGGAAGAGCTATTGTATTTCTGTCTAAGGGAACAAAACTTATTATAGACAATGCATTATTCTCTCCAATTCCCGAAGAAACTTGTTGAGTTTTATGGATATCCGCCGGAATGGGTATCATGTTGAGACGATAGATGAAATGAATATGGAATATCTTTGTGTTACAAAGAATTTTTCTTGCTAGAAGTGCATTGTAGAAAGGTTACCAACTTTATCTTCTGGCTTATACTATTCAAAAATTAATGCAGTTGAGGCACACTCTATCGTAAACCGAAAGTTTACTGATTCAAATACTTTTGTGCTTTGGCATGGCCGTTTGGGCCATCCTGGATCAATAATGATGAGACGAATTACTGAAAATTCGAGTGGGCATCCATTAAAGAACCTGAAGATTCTTACAAATGATGAATTTTCTTGTGATGCTTGTTATCAAGGCAAAATGATCACTAGACCATCACCAATGAAGGTTGGCATTAAGTCCCCTGCCTTTTTAGAGCGTATACATGGGGATATATGTGGACCTATATACCCACCAAATGAGTTATTCAGATATTTTATGGTCATAATAGATGCATTTTCAAGATGGTCTCATGTGTGCCTACTATCATCTCGTATCCTGGCATTTGAAAAGTTATTAGCCCAAATAATTCGATTAAGGGCACAATTCCCAGATTATCCTATAAAGGCTATTCGCCTTGATAATGCTGGAGAATTCTCATCTCAACCTTTTGATGATTACTCTTTATCAGTTGGGATAAAAGTTGAACATCGTGTAGCTTATGTTCATACTCAAAATGGCCTTGCAGAGTCATTTATTAAACACCTGCAGTTGATAGCAAGACCACTACTTATGAAAATAAAATTGTCCACTACTGTTTGGGGCCATGCTATCTTGCACGCAGCATTACTTATCCGTCTCAGACCGACACATTATAATAAATATTCTCCGTCACTATTAGGTTTTGGTCATGAACCAAATATTGCCCATCTACGAATTTTTGGATGTGTTGTATATGTGCCAGTAGCACCACCACAGCGCAGTAAGATGGGCCCGCAGAGAATGTTAGGAATATACGTTGGGTTTGAATCACCCTCTATTATTCGCTATCTTGAACCATTGATAGAAGATTTATTTACTGCTCGATTTGCAAATTGTCGATTTGATGAAACAAATTTCCCACAATTAGGGGGGGAGAAACAGGAAATCAAAAGAGAAATTGTGTGGAAAGTTTTATCATTATCTCACTTTGATCCACGTACCCCTATATGAAATCAGTAGGTCCAGAAGATCATCCATTTACAGAATATAGCATATCAAATGCCAGATGCATTTACTAATTTGAAAAGGATAACTAAGTCACATATCCCTGCGGAGAATGTGCCTATCCGAATTGATGTCCCAGCAGGACCATCTACTAGCATGAGAGCTAGTGAACCTAAAGCACGCCTGAAGCGTGGTAGGCCTTTGGGTTCTAAGGATCTAAATCCTAGAAAACAAAAATCGATAAATGATCGAAATGATATTACGAAGGGATCTCTTGAAGAGACCCAAGATCTGATTAGTTCTGAGATTCCTGAAGAAATCAATGAACCCGAGACTCAAGTGAGTGAGGAACTTTTAATAAGTTCTAATGGTGATGGGATTAATTTAAATCGATCTGAAATAGTGGTGGATAATATTTTTGAATATAATGTTGCACTTAACATTATACAAGATAGTGAGAATCTTGAACCCCGATCTGTCAAAGAATGTCGACAAAGATCTGATTGGCCAAAATGGCAAGAGTCAACTCAATCGGAATTGAAGTCACTTGCTAAAAGAGAGGTCTTTGGACCAGTAGTCCAAACACCTGCTGGTATAAAGCCAGTTAGTCATAAATGGGTTTTTGTACGAAAAAAGAATGATAAAAATGAAGTTGAAAGATACAAGGCTCGCCTTGTTGCACAAGGATTCTCACAACGACCTGGAGTCGATTATGAAGAAACATATTCACCCGTTATAGATGCCATAACATTTCGATATCTGATCAGTTTAGCCTTACATGAAAGGCTTGAAATACATCTAATGGATGTGGTTACAGCTTATCTATACGGGTCACTTGATAATGAAATTTACATAAAAATCTCGAAAGGATTTAAAATGCCTGAAGCATATTCAAAATCTCGAAAAATGTACTCAATCTGGGCGCATGTGGTATAATCGCCTCAGTGAATATTTGCTGAAAGAGGGTTACATAAATGATGTTATTTGTCCTTGTATTTTTATAAAGAAAATAGATTAAGAATTTGTTATACTTGCTGTTTATCTTGATGACATAAATCTTGTTGGAACTCCAGAAGAGCTCCAAAAGGCAATTGAATATCTTAAGAAAGAATTTGAGATGAAAGATCTTGGAAAGACAAAACTTTGTCTTGGTCTGCAAATTGAATATTTAGGAGACGAGATCTTTATCCATCAATCTGCCTATACAGAAAGGGTCTTAAAATGCTTTTACATGGACAAAGCGCACCCATTGAGTATGTCGATGATCGTTCGATCACTTGAAGTGAATAAAAATTTGTTCCGACCTCCAGAAGAGGATGAGGAACTCTTTGGTCCCGAAGTACCCTATCTCAGTGCAATTGGTGCATTAATGTATCTTGCTAATGCTACAAGGCCTGGCATAGCATTTTCTGTTAATTTACTAGCAAGATATAGTTCTTCTCCTACACGGAGACATTGGAACGGGATTAAGCATATATTACGATATTTAAAGGAAACTCTTGATATGAGTTTGTTTTATGCTAACAAAGATAGTGCAGATCTTGTTGGTTATGCAGATGCATGTTATTTATCTAATTCCCATAAAGCTAGATCTCAAACCGGGTACGTATTTATATATGGATGTACTATCATATCATGGCACTCCACAAAGCAATGTATTGTTGCTAATTCTTCAAATCAAGCTGAAATAATAGCTATTCATGAAGCAAGTAGGGAATGTGTATGATTGAGATCAATAATTCATTTTATTCGAAGAAAATGTGGTTTGGAATGTGAGAAAAGACTCACAATTTTATACGAAGACAATGTTGCATGCATAGCCCAATTGAAGGGAGGATTTATAAAAGGAGATAAAACGAAGCACATTTCACCAAAATTATTCCACACACACGATCTTCAGAAAAATGGTGACATTGATGTGCAACAAATCCGTTCAAGTGACAATCCGGCAGATTTATTCACTAAATCTTTGCCAACTTCAACTTTTGAGAAGATGGTATACAAGATTGGAATGCGGAGACTGAAATATTTGAAACAAGGTTTTCATCAGGGGGAGTAAAATACGCGATATACTCTTTTTTTCTTGCTAAGGTTTTTTCCCACAAGGTTTTCCTTATAAGGTTTTTAATGAGGCAGTTAGAAATGCGTATTATTAAATATGTGTACTCTTTTTTCTTCACTAGGATTTTTTCCACTTGGTTTTTCCTAGTAAGGTTTTAACGAGGCATAATACCTTTTAATGAACATCCAAGGGGGAGTGTTATGAAAATAATTATATTGTGGATGTCCATTTATTACTTCGCTATCGATAATCTTCCTGAAGAAGATTATCCATTTAGTACTCTGTTGAAATTTATCTACAAGCAACTGATGCAGGTAGGTTGCAAGCAGCTCAATGAAATGATTTGCAGGAGCTTCTTATTAAACAGGTAGGTTGCAAGCAGCTCATGCAGACAACTTACAAGCAGCTAAAGAAAAGCCTTACAGCTACTTCCTGAAAAGCTTCGCAGTTGCTTCCTTTCTTTTATAAATAGAGGAGTTTTCAGTTCATTATGTACATAAGTTTGAAGTTTGAATAATATATCAATCTCTGTCTATACTTATCTTCGATTTATTTACTTTATAATTTTTATTTTATAACAATATCGACTTACTTTGAATTGTGCTTTCGTCAAAGTGGAATCAGGGTGAGCTGCAGATTTGAGACTGAAGCACAGAAGAATGGCCACAATGAAAAGTGCGCTAAACTTTGACATGCTTTTTATTCCTGTTTACGAGAGAGAATTGTTTTCTTTGTTTGGTTCAATTTTAAAGATGGTAGCAGAAATTTATAGGGAAAGAAAGGTTCTTTTTCTTATTCATGTGTCAAGACTTGATTGGATTTGAAGAATTCCTGACCATTCGCTTTTAGCTATGTGGGTCTTGAGCATAGTGGAAAACTACTCCACAAAAGTTAAGTTAACAAGTCGAATTGTACTTGTCAGAAATGGGAATTAATGCCCGATTGAGAAATCGAACCAACATAATTGATGCACCTAAAACAGAGGAATGAGATCACGAATTCGGCAGAATCACATGGAACGCTTCTGTATACGGTAGAAATCGGGCTACCCGATTTCACTATTTGATCGAGATAGGAATGTTACGTCGAAGGGCTAGGACGCCGAGTCTGAACTCGAAGCCTCTTTTCAGATCGAGGTCAACATCAATCGAGGCCAGAAATAGGCAGACTCTGAGTAATATCGGCATAGCTTTATAACGGAAAGGGCGAGATATCCGTGATTGATCGAGGATCGTGGCGTAAATCTCAAAACGAATCAAGCCTATAACGGTTAATTAATTGTTGACATGATTTCCTACTGTAATTAGAAATATACCTTAATTAGGACTTGTCTACAATATAAAAAGGAATTCCATTCATTTTTAATTATCATTGCTCACTGAGAAAAACATATACAATCATTTCTTTGTTGCTTACTACTTTACTAAATGTTTATCTGAGTTGCCTTGTTCTTCATTGTTCATACTACATCACCTCGAGGTTACTTTGGTTCGAGGTTGAGGCTTAGCTTATATACTGGTTTGATTTATTTTTACAGTCTATATTGTCTATTTGTTTTCTCGTTTGTCAATTGGAATTGGACATAATCACATATCCTTAAAACCACAATATAAATTTAATTGTTATCCAAATTTTAGGATAAACAGTTTGGCGCCCACCGTGGGGCTAAGGATAATAGTGATTTTTCAATACTGATTCCGATAACACACACTATTTTACGCTTGTTCTTGCCAAGTATCTTTGCTTTTAGGTTAAAACATGTCAAACTCACAAAACGCGCCCACACATGGTGACAATGGCCTCGGATTTCACGGGGAGAACGACAATGTAATTGCACCAGGGGTCGAAGTGCCACAAACTGATCTCGGGAGAGCACCGGTTGCCAACCCAGTCGACGTCAATTCGCACGTTGCTTTAAATGTAGACCTAGGCACAGGCAACGAAGGGAGCATACACAGAGAAGGCCGATCTAGTGGCCAAGGTGCATAGGGCAGATGAGATGGAGGGGTTAGTCTCCAGGTAATATTTTAAATGTTACAGGCTCAGCAAGCCACTATTGCACAGCTACAAAATCAACATAGAACTCTGAGTGGGGTAGAACCAGAAGCCACCCGCTGTGCCGAGCCAGTACCAAAAAGGCCTAATAGTAATGAATCGGGGACCGATCCTGCAATAATAAAAATGCTCAAGGAGCTAACCAAAAGGATCGAGTCGGGAGAAAAGAAAATTGAAGCTAATCATAAGAAAGTGGAGACATACAACTCCCGAGTTGATCAGATACCGAAGGCACCACCAATTTTGAAAGGGATGGATTCAAAAAATATTATGCAGAAGCCGTTTCACCCAAGTGCGGCTCCAAAGCCCATTCCAAAAAAGTTTCTTATGTCGGACATACCTAAGTACAATGAGACCACCGATCCCAACGAGCATGTGACCTCCTATACATGCGCCATCAAAGGTAACGATTTGGAAGACGATGAGATCAAATCTGTTTTATTGAAGAAGTTCGGAGAAACATTATCGAAGGGGGCAATGATTTGGTACCACAACCTACCGCCAAATAACATTGACTCATTTTCCATGTTAGCAGACTCTTTCGTAAAAGCGCATGCCGGGGCCATAAAAGTTACGACAAGGAAATCAGACCTTTTCAATGTAAGATAGAGGAATAATGAAATGCTGAGGGAGTTCGTATCACGATTTAAAATGGAACGCATGGAGTTGCCACAGGTCACAGATGATTGGGACGTTCAATCTTTCACTCAGGGATTGAATGAACGAAGTTCGATAGCATCACGGCAACTGAAGCAAATTTTGATCGAATATCCGGTGGTAACTTGGGCCGATGTACACAATCGGTACCAATCGAAGATCAAGGTCGAGGATGACCAATTAGGAGCTCCTTCCGGTTCAGTGCATCCAAACAGGTCAGCAGCTAAAAATCTGAGGGACGTCGACAGGGAGCCATGGTTGAACAAAGACCGATATCAACCATACATCGCAGATTGCAGGAACAGTGGCCCAGGACGCAATTCTGCCCGGAACGATCGAAGGAGTGATCGGGGACAGAATTCTCAGGGACTTATGAGCAAAAGTGGTTTTGATAAGTATGTCGATCCCACAGAGGCACCTCGATTGTCAGAATATAATTTTAGTGTCGATGCATAAGGTATTGTATCAGCAATTGGAAGAATCAAAGATACTAGATGGCACAGGCCCATACAGACCGATCCTTCCTAAAGAAACCTTAATTTGATATGTAAATATCATGGCACGCATGTCACAAGACCGAGGATTGCAGACAATTAAGAGAGGAGATAGCTCGTTTACTTAATGAGGGCCACCTTCGAGAGTTCCTAAGTGATCGAGCCAAGAATCATTTCAGAGAAAGGGATGCCAACAGGAAAAATGAATAGGAGGAGTCGCAGCATGTAATCCATGTGATCGTCGGCGGGGTCGATATTCCACAAGGGTCCGTGTTCAAATGCACTAAGGTATCAGTTACTAGGTTAAAACGGACCCGAGATTATTTGCTAGAAGGCACCGTATCATTCAACGATGAGGAAGCAGAAGGAATTTCTCAACCTCACAACGACGCTCTGGTAATTTCTATCTTATTAAATAAAGTTCAAGTTAAGCGTGTTTTAGTGGATCCAGGTAGCTCGGCGAATATCATCCGATCTAAGGTCGTGGAGCAGCTTGGCTTACAAGATCAAATCGTGCTCGCAGCTCGGGTCTTGAACGGTTTCAATATGGTCAGTGAAATAACTAAAGGAGAGATCATCCTACCGGTGAACGTGGCTGGAACTATCCAAGATACCAAGTTCCAGGTAATCGAGGGCGACATGAGGTACAACACCCTACTCGGGAGGCCTTGGATTCACAACATAAGGGCAGTCCCTTCGACTCTATGCCAAATGATGAAATTCCCGACGTCGGACGGGGTAAAAATAGTGTACGGGGAGCAGCATGCTATAAAGGAAATGTTCACGGTCGATCTGGTAATACCGATATCGGCATTATCAACATCGATAGAATCGAACATCAAAGGGAAACAGGAAGCAAAATAGCAATCATAGCCATCAGTGTCGATTGAATCAGGGAATCGGGAAATAGAGGGAGAAGAAGAAGATTTTTTGACCCCTCGAACCTTCGTTGTTCCTAAAGAATTTGACTCCACCAAATCAACGATCGAAGAGTTGGAACAGGTTATATTGATCGAGTACCTGCCTGAGCGAAAGGTATACCTAGGGACGGGGTTAACCCCAGAACTCAGGAAAAAGCTTATTAAATTCCTTATCGATAACATAGATTGTTGTTCTTGGTCCCACTTAGAAATGACCGGGATCCCACCAGAGATAACAACACATCGATTGAGCCTGGACCCAAAGTTCAGGCCAGTGAATCAAAAGAGAAGGCCCCAGTCCGAGGTAAAGCATGCATTCATAAAGGATGAGGTAACTAAACTTCTCAAAATAGGGTCCATTCGGGAGGTGAAATATCCCGAATGGTTAGCCAATGTAGTCGTAGTGCCTAAAAAAGGGAACAAACTTAGGATGTGTGTAGATTATAAGGATTTGAACAAGGCATATCCCAAAGATTCTTTTCCATTGCCCAAAATTGATCGCATGATGGACGCCACGACCGACCACGAGATCCTTAGTTTTCTCGACGCCTATTCCGGGTACAATCAAATTCAAAAGAACCGGGAAGACCAAGAAAAGACTTCATTTATCACCAAGTATGGAACATATTGTTATAACGTAATGCCCTTCGGGCTAAAACACGCAGGAGCTACCTACCAACGCCTAGTAAATAAAATGTTCAAAGAACAAATAGGTAAGTCAATGGAAGTATATATTGATGACATGCTAGTTAAGTCCTTGCGCGCAGAGGACCATTTGACACATTTGCAGGAAACATTCAAGATACTGAGAAAATACGACATGAAGCTCAACCTCGAGAAATGTGCTTTCGGGGTCGGTTCGGGCAAGTTCCTTGGCTTCATGGTGTCGAATCGGGGAATCGAGATCAACCCCGATAAAATCAAGGCTATCGAAGACATCACTGTCGTGGACAATGTTAAAGCCGTACAAAGGCTGACAGGGTGGATAGTTGCCCTAGGCCGATTCATCTCGAGGTCGACGGATCAGAGCCATAAATTCTTCTCTCTACTAAAAAAGGAGAACGATTTCACCTGGACCTCGGAATGCCAATAGGCGTTAGAAGAATTGAAACGATACCTCTCGAGCCCACCATTGCTTCATACTCCAAAGGTAGATTAAAAACTCTACTTGTACTTGGCAGTCTCAGAAATCGCGGTAAGTGGTATTCTAGTTTGAGAAGAGCAAAGTACGCAATTTCTTGTTTATTACGTTAGTCGAACTGTAGGAGAAACAGAAACTAGATATCCACACTTAGAGAAATTGGCACTTGCTCTAATAAGTGCCTCTAGGAAGCTAAAACCGTATTTTCAATGTCACCCCATATGTGTATTAACCACTTACCCGCTTTGTAATGTTTTGCATAAGCCTGAACTATCAGGCCGATTGGCCAAATGGGATGTCAAACTCAGTGGCTACGATATCGAATATCAACCCCAAATGGCCATCAAGTCTCAAATTTTAGCAGACTTCATGGCCGATTTCACGCCAACCCTCGTACCCGAAGTCGAAAAGGAACTTTTGTTAAAATCGGGTACATCATCTGAGGTGTGGACCCTTTTCACAAACGACGCTTCAAATGTGACGGGGGTCCGGGCTAGGCATTGTTTTGAAGCCGCCCATGGGCGATACTATTAGACATCCATCAAAACATCTAAGTTGACTAACAATGAGGTCGTGTACGAGGCCATAATTGCAGGTCTCGAACTAACTAATAGCTTTGGAGCGGAAGTCATCGAAGCTAAATATGATTCCCTGCTGGTAGTAAACCAAGTAAACAAAATCTTCGAGGTTCGAGAGGATAGAATGCAAAGGTACTTGGACAAGCTGCATGTGACTTTACACCGTTTTAAAGAATGGACTTTGCAGCATGTACCTCGAGAGCAGAACAATGAAGCTGATGCCCTTGCAAATTTTGGATCATCAGTCGAGGACAACAAATCGGCTCGGGGACTATTGTTCAACTCTCAAAATCTGTAATCGAGGAAGGTCACACTAAGATAAACTCCACAAGATTAACTTGGGACTTGAGGAATAAATATATCGAGTATTTGAAAAATGGAAAGCTCCTATCGGACCCTAAACGAGGGGTCTACGAACAAAAGTTGCTCGATTCACATTGGCTGAAGATGGAACATTGTAAAGAAGGACATTCAACGGACCATTCGCAGTATGTTTGGGACCAGGGGACACCGATTATGTCCTACGAGAAGTTCATGAAGGTACTTGTGCGAACCACTCCGGCGCCGAATCACTAGTTCATAAAATCATCAGAGCAGGATATTATTGGGATAGTATGGAAATAGACACTACGGAGTTTGTTCGAAAATGTGATAAATGTCAAAGGTACGCACCAATGATCCACCAGCCTAGAGAACAACTTCATTCGGTCATGTCCCCATGGCCATTTATGAAATGGGGTATGTATATCGTCGGCCCTATGCCATCGGCCCCAGGTAAAGCTAAATTCATTTTATTTATGACTGGCAATTTCTCTAAATGGGTTGAAGCACAGGCCTTCGAGAAAGTCAGAGAAAAAGAAGTTATAGACTTCATCTGGGATCACATCATATGTTGATTCGGGATACCTGTCGAGATTGTATGCGACAATGGAAAGCAATTCATCGGCAACAAGGTAACAAAGTTTCTCGAAGATCACAAAATAAAGATAATCTTATTGACACCATATCATCCCAGCAGAAATGGGCAAGCCGAATCGACGAACAAAACCATTATTCAGAATTTGAAGAAAAGGTTGAACGACACCAAGGGAAAATATAGAGAAATTCTACCCGAAGTCCTTTGGGCATATCGAACGATGTCGAAGTCCAGTACATGGGCAACACCGTTATCCTTAGTATATGGCTCCGAAGCCTTGATTTTAGTCAAAGTTGGGGAACCCAGTGCCGGATTTTGATACACAACGGAAGAATCAAATCACGAGGCTATGAATACTAGCCTCGAACTATTAGATGAAAAACGAGAAGCTGCCTTCGTCTGTATGGCCGCACAAAAACAACGAATCAAAAGGTATTATAATCGAAGGACCAACCTTCGCCACTTTAGAATCGGGGACTTGGTCCTGAGGAAAGTCACCATCAACACTCGAGACCCTAATGAAGGAAAACTCGGCCCTAATTGGGAAGGAGCCTATTAAGTCCTTGATATCGTCGGAAAGGGATCTTACAAGCTAGGCACGATAAACGGCGAGCAACTACCAAATAATTGGAACATCTCACTCCTCAAGCGATATTACTGCTAAGGTATGACCTTCTCCTTTTTCATTTACGTTTTATGCTAACTTAGTTTTAGGTGTTCGAGCAAAAATATCGATAAGTCATGAGTCATAATGACATGAGTTGGTGGCCGTATTAAGAAGTGCTCTAAAAATATCGGAGTTATCATCAAGCAGGAAGATATTAGGACCCTAAAGCACGCGTTGCACTTTTTTACCCTTCGACCGGTTTTTATCCCAAATGGGTTTTTCCGGCAAGGTTTTTAACGAGGCAACCATCATTCCTGCTGAATTAGAGTATCCGAGGTCTCCTTACATTCAACCTCAAATACTGGTGGGCATCACCCTCAGATGATTTATTTTCAAGGAAAAATACTTCATGTCAGAGGGGCCTCGACAGGAAAACTTTGTAATGGGCCAAATGGCCGAATGAACTGTGTCCATATAGATTAGTCGAGCCCCAATAGCAAAACATGTATGCATGTATGAACTATTCAAAGAAGTACTTTTCCTTATTAAATATCTGATGCTTCAACAAAAATTTTCTACTTTACAAGTTCCATACTTATGATTTTCTATGAAAAATGGCTTAAGGGCAGAAGTACAGTTACACCTCGAACGATCGACCCCCTGCTCGGGGACTACCGTCGAAAATCAACATGTTCGAATTATCTAAACTCGAAACCATAAGACCTCAAAGAGGCATCCATCGATTTATAGGCCAAGGCCATCATTCTCGGGGACTAACACTTCGAACAAGTTTGAAGTGTTATTGAGAAATAAGCCCAAGAGGCATACCCAAAGGCTATGGCCAAATTAACACGGCTCAGAGACGTCCGAATCCCACAATAAAAACAGGCTTTCGAATTCTTTGAAAATCGGTAAAAAATGGCTACCCTTGGCAACATAACCAAAGGGCTTCGATAATATCAGCCCCCAAAAACCTTAAGAGGTATAAAAATTTTCAAATACAAATTTGTGCTAAGGCACAAATGGTAAAGGGGTTTCGATCAATATCAAAAAACCCAATGGGTACTAAGGCATAACAAAATTTTACAAAGTCTTTAAGCCGAAAGAGGGAAAAAGCCATTCTTTTACGGCCATATTAGCCCGAATCAAAGATCCTAAGGGCCAATACACTTAGAGTTCGAGAACACGTTCTCACTCGATTCGAACCTAAGGGTTCCACTATCTCGACTTCGAATAAAAACCTACTCGACTACAGATATAGGATCCATTATTATTCAATACAAACCTAAGGGTTCTATTGCTTCGGGTTCAAGTTTTACTCGAACTTGACTATAAAAGCAGTATGATTATGACTTCAATCAAGTCACCCAAAACCAAAGTCTCAAACATATTGTTCAAGGCATAAAAGTGTGCTAAAAGTTTACGAGGCACAAAGCAATGTTTGAAGACAAAATTTGAGAAGGAATTCAAAGGGAACATTTCTTTATATATATATATATATATATGTTTGAACAAAAATATTTACAAAAGAACGACAAAGGTCTTACAAAAAAAAGGAAAAATAAAATCTTAATTATGCTTGGGGTTGACTTCTTCCTCGGGGACAGCTTCTTCTTGGGGCGCCTCGCCATTATCAGACCCGCTTTGGCTGCCTTCAACATCATCGTCATCATCAGAGGAGGCAAGAAGCCAGGCATCGGTTTCAATCACCTTTGCCTGTGCTATCTCCTCAAATAGGTCAAAACCTCGAGCATGGATTTTCTCGAGTGTCACCCTTTGATATTGGTGCTTGGCAAGGTCGGCAGTCCACTGAACTCGGTGAAGGTCCTCCCTTAGTTGTGCTTGGGTGGCCTCGGCATCAACAAGATACATGGCCGCCGATTTATCAGCCATAGTCTTCGCCTTTTCGGCTTCAGTTTGGGCCTTAGCAAGCTCGGCCTCGAGCTCCTCGATCCTTTTGGCATGAGCCGAGCTCTTCTCCTTAGCACTCCGGAGTTGAACTTCGGCCGATGACAGTTGGGCCAAAGCAGCCACCTTCTCCACAACAAGGTGGTCCATGCCTTCTTTCCACTGATGGCAGCCAGCTTTAACTTGATCGACTTCCCCCCGGAACAGCTCGATTTTCTCAATTATTTGCTGTAACTGAGATATCGAAATGTTAGCCTCCACCCTTGGATAAAGTCCATATATTTTCAAAAGGATAGTTACCTGCTCGTTCAGCTTGGCCTCCTCCTTACGAGCCTTGGACAAATCTACTCGAAGGTCCCTGAGCTCTTCATCCTTTTTCCCACAAAGGATCTTGAGAGCATTTCTCTCCTCCGAAGTCTTCTGGAGCTCGGCCTCACACTGGCTCAGATCGGCCCGAGAGCTGGAAAAATCCTATATGGGAAGAAAATAAATTAGACTGAAGGAAGGAAAAGAAAAAGATAACTACAACAATTAATACCTACTCGAGATAGAAGATGGTTGGCATCTTCAAAAAGGGTTGATGCATCGTTAAGGTCAGAGGAATCATCGACCCCGGCAAAGCAATCCCGAAAGGGATCCTCTTCACTAGGGACTCCGCCTATGCCGGGGTCCTCATGGCCCGAGCTTCTCTTATCGCCTCCTCGGAGTAAGCCGACAGAGAAGGTGAATGACCTGCTGTCACTACCCTGAGCGAGTCACTCGGGGCTCTCTGATCGGCTCTCGGGGTCTCAGAACCGGCCCCCTCCGGTATATTTGTGGGTGGTCAAGGGACAATCTCGACCTCAGGCGATTCGGGGTCCTCACCCGAACCTTTCTTGGAAGCCTCCTCATCATGAGGCTTGATCTCAGCAACCACCTCCAGTTTTGAAGGTTTGGCGGCCTCGATAGTCTTCTTGGGTCGATCCACCAACGACGAGGCGTCACCTTCTTCTTCTTCTTTTTCTCTCAAACTTCGGACCGAGTCCATGGTAAGAGCAATGACCTTCTATCTGGTCCTTCAGGCTTTGGGTTTGTGGTCCTCGGATAACGAGACCCCCTTCTATTCTTGTCTTTCCCCGGTTTCGGAACCGGGGACTTGGCCTCTTCCTTACCGTTCGGAGGCCTCAAAATCGCGTCCTTGTTCAGACGTGCACAAAAAGAAACTTGGTGAGAAAAAGAAGTATGAGTAGTACCTCGGAAATAAGAAAGAAACACTCACCGTGATTCTTTGCCTCCCATTTTCCCTTTTCCAAGTCACGCCAGCAGCGCTCGGCATAGGAGGAAGTTGAGGCCTACTTCCGAACCCAGTCCTCGAGGTCAGGAACCGCTCAAGGCATCCAGGCAATCGCTGCATGACAAACAAAAGCATTATATAAAGCAAAAAATGGAAATATGAAGACTAATGGGTAAGATGTTACTTACGCTCGGGGTTCCACTTCTCGGGGAATGGCAGTTTTTCCTTAGGGATGAGGTCGCATGTCCTCACCCAAATAAACCGTATCATCCAACCACGGTCCTTGTCCTCATTGATGCTCGAGAACAAATCCTAGGTTGCTCGGCTCTGGAGCTTGATCAACCCTTGAAAGTGTGGGAGTCAATATAACCGCATGAGATGGCTGAGAGTGAACGGCAGCCCCTCGACCTTGCTGGAAAAGAATCGGAGCATGATTATGATACGTCAGAAAGAGGGGTGAACTTGGTCGAGGGTGACCTGGTATCTTTTGCGAAAGTCTATGATCACTGGGTTGAGAGGATCCAACGTGAAGGGGTAAGTGTAAACACTTATAAATCCCTCTATATGGGTGGTAATACTCTCTTCAAGAGCGGGGATATGTACCATGATTTTGGCCTCCCAGTTGCAATCCCTCTTCACGGCTTCGAGATATCCCGCTATTATCGAGCAGATATATCTCGATACATGCTCATATCGGCCAGGGACCGATGGAGGGTTCTCGACTTTGAAGTCAGATTTTAAGACACATGGGCCGGGAACATACTCATAAGGGAGCGGTTCCACCAGCGGTTTATCACCAGTCGGCCGGGAAGAAAAAGAGGAAGCCTTCTCCTTTTCTGGAACGGTTTTTGATGTTTTTTCCATTTTGCAAGTAGCAGAAAGATAAAGATATTAAGTTTGGTGGTTTGAAGATGGCGGAGATGATCTAAGAAGTGATGAAGAAAAAGAAATTGAGAGAGTTGAGAGACTTAGAAAAATTGATGAAGAGGAAAGTAATGGTTTGATTCATCAAAGGAGTCCATATTTATAGAAATTACGGTGACGGTTCGACGGCGTTAGTGGCCGAGCGCCCACTGACACGCATTAATGGTTTGGGGAACTGTACTGGCGGGACATTTCGGTCACCTCCATCACTTACGTCACGGGGATGACATCACCATTTATCGAGGTCATAAGAAAATCGAGGCTCAAGTCGTTTCTTATCATTTTATTATAAGAAACGAGGGGACTATCTGTATACAGTAGAAATCGAGGCTACACAATTTCACTATTTGGTCGAGATAGGAATGTTATGTCGAAGGGCTAGGACGTCGAGTCCGAACTCGAGACTTCTTTCCAGATCGAGGTCGACATCAATCGAGGCCAGAAAGAGACTGACTCTGAGTAATATTTCCATAGTTTTATAACGGAAAGGGCGAGATATCCATGATTGATCGAGGATCGTGGTGTAAATCTCGGAACGAATCAAGCCTATAGCAGTTAATCAGTTGTTGACATGATTTCCTACTGTAATTAGAAATATACCTTAATTAGGACTCCTCTACTATATCAAGAGGAATTCCATTCATTTGTAATCATCATTGCTCACTAAGAAAAATATATACAATCATTTATTTCTTGTTGTACATCACCTCGAGGTTACTTTGGTTCAAGGTCGAGGCTTAGCTTATATAATGGTTTGATTTATTTTACAGTCTAAATTGTCTATTTGTTTTTTCGTTTATCAATTGGTATTGGACGAAATTACATATCCTTAAAATCACAATATAAATGTAATTGTTATCCAAATTTTAGGGTAAACAACTTCATAGTTAGGATCAAATCCAACTCTTATAACTTAGCCCACCTCCTGATTGTCGATCGCTCGATCACTTTCTTTTTCACTAAGTGATTGCTTAGGGACCTTAGCGTACGATCTGGTCTGATTCCTTCTCGACTTTAGATCTTAGTACCAAAAAGTATGTCTGTACAAACTATAAATATTAGCATCAAATTTTAAGGTTATCTATTAACAGATTATATCTATAGACTGAAGTGCATACTTCTAAACGTGTTGAGTCAAATAATGAAGTCTTACTTAGTACATTTTGACCGATTAGCCCTTGTTATTTACCCTCTTTTCAAGGTGACAACTCCACCCTAACACAAGGTCAAGTTGGCAATAAAGAGTGGGTAGTTAATTGATAAGAAAAGAATGTATGAGATTATTAGAAAGTAGTAGATTCCTTTTTGTTATGATTAAAGCTGCAGTTCACGGAGATGAATATCTTTCATATGAGTTACAAATTATTAGTAGTCTAGCGAAGGTTTATACCAACTTTAATTGGTTGAACATATTACATGCCCTTTCTTTTCAGTTTTCCACTTGAGTGATTAATACATTTGACCTAATAAACTGGTTGAGCAATCAGTCGTAGCCATTGACCCCAGCAGCTATAACTCCATCAATTCCAACTAACATACAATGTTTTGTGGCGAAAGACCTAACTACGTACGTACAATACATTTCATCATTTACTTCTTATACCTACTTACATGTTCATCCGACACTTTAATTTCTAATAACCAAAGTAAATGAGTTTCAGATAACACATTCACTGAGTATATTTTTGTCACGACCTAATTTCCCCTATGTGAGGTGTCATGCCATAAAATTTATAATTTCAAAACCGGTAGTACAAGTCATAAGCTCTACAGATTTATCTACAAATTTTCAAATACAACTGTTTTGAAATAAGGTAAACAAGGTGAATACCAAATCAGAAGGTGACTCCGAAGCCTGCGAACGCAGCAACAGGTTTACCTTGAGTCTCCACAGCAACAATCCGCATTACTAGCTAATAATCGACTGACTTCAAAATACCTGGATCTACACAAAAAATATGTAGAAGTGTAGTATGAATACACCACGGCGGTACCCAGCAAGTATCAAGACATACCTCAGTGGAGTAGTGACGAGAAACGGTCAAGATACCTACTGGACTAAATAACCTAAACAAGTATAATGGTAGAGACAACATAGTATGATATCTATGTAACGACTGCGCATAATGACAAATAATACGATAATTGCAGTAAGAAAGAAAAGCAACAACTAAAAGTGGATGACACAATAGATGAACGGAAATACAGTCTAAATTCGATGATCTTGATAAATGGAAGGCAAATAACAACTCAACAAAACGACCGCTTTCACACCAGGTTTTAGCCAATAACCTCCACGAGGTACCAAACCTCAGAATATTCACAACTCACAAATCTCAATTCCTGAACTCTAACACTTGGCATCCAGTGCTCTCATTATAATTTATAACCGCACTGACGACTCACGTGCCAAATTGAGCGCCATTATCACATAGAGGGCAAGGAAACAAGGGTGTGCATCTATACTCAATAATATAAAGGAAACCTCTTAACCAATAAGAGTGCTTAACTATGTGTATGCTTGTGCAAGTATCCAACATAGTTCATGCCAGCTAGTAAGTATAGGAAAAGAGATGGACAACATGTAGAATGTTTTTCCACAACTTTGTATAAGTCAAAGCTCACACAAGTAAGTATACCACTACAAAATATCCACAACAAGAATGCCCCCATGCCATCACAAACTAATCCCTGACACAACCTACCTTGTCTCGCCACATGTGCAATAGTAAAGTAAGTGCCCGCCTTGTCTCGCCATACGTGAATAATAATGTTTCCACCTTGTCTCGCCACATACGAAACCCACATATGTATAGCCCGCCTTATCACGCCGCATGTGCAAATATCAATAGTCACAATAGCACGGCAAAAATCTCGTGCAGCCCCATAACAACAACCGAACGGCAGAAATATCATGCATCACAATAACAACCCCACGACAGAAACCTCGTACATCACCAAAATAAGTACAACAACAATAATGACAATAAAATACCAGAGTACGACAAGTAAATCAACTCAGAAATTCTAGAACTCAATGAAAGGGAAGAACAAATTCACAAGTAGTAGCCACAATAGAAATGCAATTCATAATAAGAACAACTCAACGGGAAAGGAAATAATATGTAACAGCGGGATCACAATGTACAGTTCGATAACAAGAGAGCTAATACAAGTCAAAAAATTCCAAATAAGGACAAGTCAAATAAGGTATAGGATATCCAAACTACTTTTAAGTTTGGACAGTTACGAAAGAGAAATAATAAATTCAATTAAGGATAAGCAATAGATAGATAATCATGACCTCAATTAAGGCTAAACAGTTACAGAAGAGATAATAATAATTTCAAATAAAGATAAGCAGTTATAGAAGGATAGCATAGCAATAGAAGAGGTAAATATCTTCAGGTAAGTCATATAAGAGCCAAGTAAGCAATAAGAGTAAATCATGAATCAATTAATTCCAATTAAAGCAGGTAGGGGTGAAACTAGTAATTTAGAAACTTAATCATAATAAAAACAACTTCATACTCAGTGAACATACGAACCTAAGGACCCTAAAAGGCCAACTCTCCACAAATAAGCACGAGCACGTAGTCGTCACCTCGCGTACACGGACTAAAATTAGCATAGAAGACTCAAATCCTAAGGGGTAGTTCCCCCACACGACGTTAGGCAAGATACTTACCTCAAAGAAGACAGATCGATACTCAAAAATGAACTTCTCGGTGAAATGATCTCCGGACGGCTCAAATCTAGCCAAAATAACTTCAAAGCATAAATAAAACTCATAAGATTGAGACTTCATGATCCGGAATAGTTTCTTATGAGTTTATGAGACTCATAATCCCGGGGGTTCTGAGGTGCGGACCCGCATCTCGGAACCCGACAAATTTTATAAAATCCGAACACCCATCCCGACACGAGTTCAACCATACTAAAATTATCAAATTCCGATACCAATTCGTCCCTCAAATCATAATTTTTCATTTTGAAGGTTTTCTTAAAACGTCCTCATTTTCCCCACTCAAAAACACTAATTAAATGATAAAAATAAAGATAAAATCATGGAATATAATAAATTATATATGAAGAACGCTTACTCAATCGATTTGTTTGAAAATTCCACAAAGAATCGCTCAAAACCGAGCTCTACAAGTCAAGATATGATAAAAATGGCCTAAACCTCGATTTGGAAGATATATTATGTTGCCTAGGCGTCAAAGCATCGCGAACGCGGAAGAATGATCGCGTTCGCAAAGAAGAAAATGACTGCTGCCAAGTTTGTGCTTCGCAAACATGACAACACGCTCGCGAACGCGGAGAAGAAAAGTCAGTTGGCTCATGACTAGCCTATACAAACGCGTGGAATAGTACGCGAACGCGAAGAATGGGATGGCACACCTTCGCAAACGCGAAGAGACGGACGCGAACGCGAAAGAGGGAATGGCAGGATTCTGCAATCACGGAAGGAGACATGTGAACACGAAGAACAAATAATGCATCCTCCAATATTACTCTTTGCGAACGTGGAGGTATTGACGCGAACGCGAAGAAGAAAACCAGATGACAGAATCAGCAGTTCAAAGTAGAATAAAATGGCCCGTAGCCCATCCGAAACACACCCGAGGCCCCCTGGACCCTGTCTAAACACACCAACAAGTTTCATAATCTAACACGGACTCGCTTGAAATCTCAAATCACATCAAACAATATCAAAACTATGAATCGCACCATGAATGAAACTTATGAACTTTCAAATCTTCCAACTTCTAAAACGCGCGCCGAAACCTATCAAATCAACCTGTAATAACGTCTAATTTTGCAGGCAAATCCCAAATAACATAATAGAGCTGTTCTAACTCTCGGAATCGTATTTCGACCCTGATATCGCCAAAGTCAACTCTTAGTCAAACCTCTCAACCTTCAAAACATCAACTTTTTCAACTTTCGCCGAAATGTTTTAAATTACCCTACGAACCTCCAAATCCAAATTCGGACGCACGTGTAAGTCTAAAATCACCATACAAAGCTGTTGGAATCATCCAAAACCCATTCCGGAGCCGTTTACACAAAAATCAAATTTCGGTCAACTCTTACCGCTTAAACTTCCAAAACTTGAATCCTTCCTCCGATTTGACTCTGAATCATCCGGTAACTGAATTCGACCACACACGCAAGTAGTACACACAGTACGAAGCTGCTCAGGACCTTATGCCGCCGAACGGGACTTAAATTCTCAAAACGACCGGCCGGGTCGGTACAATTTTGATCACAAGCTTCTCATTCGTATTTTGATCATTGATATTGTTATGGCCATTTGGTAAATAAATATTGAGGTTTTATTGTCATATGTAAAAATACTGGTTAACTTTTTTAGATTTTATCAATTACACATTATGTTGATCAATATTTTATTTAGTGATAAAATTCGGTAAGGTCTATATATAGTTGAGTAATATGAAACATAACTAATGGCTCAGCTTCATAGGGTCGCTTAGGAATCTAAATAGTGTTGTTCAAAGAATTCACTAATTTTATAAGATTGTGTTTCCAATTTATCTATATATCTATATCTACTGTATTAAATGCACAAAAGTCCATAGTGAGATGTTGTTTTCCTTTCTACCTTTCAAAAATAGATTTTACATTACATAATGATCATGTACTTACCTTTCTAATAATTAGGACTTTTAATTCGAACAAAATTTTATTTATTATTTATTTTCATATTTAAACTCTGAAGAAACAAAATCTAAAAATTTTACACCTCAACCTCAGGAGGTGCGACCGGCACATGATACTCGAAAGCCCGTGCGAACCGACATCCATGCTTACACCTATTTAACCATAAGACCTGGGCCAACAAGAACTCGAAGTAACAATAACGGAAATTTGAAATGTACACAACTCACTGAGAAAGAAACATCAACATTTATACTGTTGCAACCTATTTTTGTACAAGTCAAAACAAACTACAATTTATAGTACTTTACAAAATTAATTGGAGTTTAGAGTCGCCACCTAGTATTTAAGGTATACTAGTGTCACGACCGAAAAATTCAATTAGTCGTGATGGCACCTAACCCAACCCGCTAGGTAAGCCAATATCAGTAAACATAATCTAAAGATAACAATAAAAGTTAAAAAGTAAAATAACTTAATTTAATATATTTTTTTCCAAGGACTGGTAGTGCAAGTCACGAGCCTCTTAGACTTAAAATATACAAAACTGGTACGAAATAAATACATCCTCTGTTCGAAATATACATAAACATATTTAAAAATTTAAAGCTACCATAACAAGAGGCACCAATAACCGAAATGCAGGTACATCTTCAATGATTGCTCCCGTCATACACAGCAACATCGGCTCCAAAATCTACAGGCAAGGTGCAGAAGTGTAGTATGAGTACAACTGACCACATGTACTCAATAAATAAGAAACATAACATTAGTTTGTAAGTAGTGGCAAGCTCAAAAAATGGTCAGAGTCCAACACCAATAGCTAAATAACAACTCGTAATAATGTAATGAAGGTAGTACGAGCAATAACTCAAAAGATATTATGCTCAGCTCATTCACATTTACAAAAAATATAGACATGCTTTTCAGGTATAACAGTAAAGCCCAAATTTTTTGCCGGAGTCACAGCAATATGAGTATATCAGAAAAATTATGATTTTCCCAAACTTTCAACAGCATATGAGGCATTTCATTATCAGATAGTACGAGAAAAGTACATCTCTATGCCTACATGGCAATATGCATGTCAAGTCATCAGTTATCATATACCGTCTAGCATGAAAAATATACATCACAATGCCTACATGTCAAATATATATGTCAAATCATGAATGACACAATACTGTCTAGCATTAGGATTATACATCTCAATACCCACATGTCAAGTGTACATGTCAAATCATGAATGCCACAATACCGTCTAGCATGAGAAAAATACTTCTCTATGCCTACATGCTAAGTATGCATGTCAAATGAATAATTTCACGGTGATATTACCATGTACTCTCACACTCAGCATACTTAAATTGTCTGGCTCAATTGCCCACTTTATCACACACACACAATCACTCAGCACTGTACGGGTGCCTGGCTCATAAGCCCCTCACTAAAGCGCGTGTATATATATCATTCTTCCTGCACTCAATGTTCGTATGTCAAACTCTTGATGGGCGCATCTTGCCCAAGCGCTAATCAAAAGCCTATAAGGCCTGCTGCGGCATGCAACCCAATCCACAATAATATATAAGCCAATAAGGGCTACTGCAACGTGCAACCAGATCCATAATAACACTCACAACACAGCTCTCAGGCCTACCTGAGTCATCAATCTCTCAAGTCTGAAGGGCTCACAATCTCGTACCACAGCCCAAACAATGATAACATGTAATGTAACAGTGAATGATGAACAGAGACTGAGCTATGATATGCAAATTATCACGATCCAAACCGATGGGCCGCGACGGGCACCCGATACCTTACTCAACCGAGTACCCACATAACATATTTATTTTATTACTTCATCATATACACGTGACATACGGGCCTAATAGGCCAACATGGTCATTCATAAACTCAAAACATAGACTGACAAGGCCGTACAATCTTTCACGTACACAACATATGTCTACAAACCTCTAAGAGTACATAATTATCATAAAGGTCGGGACAAAGTCCCGCCATACCAAACCATACACATCTAAATCATACTGACCAAACAAGAAACTCCAGAGCAAATGTAGTGCACCAATATCTTCTGTAGAGCTGATCGCCTACTTGGAGGACTCTCGACCTGTCTATCGAGACCTGCGGTATGAAACGCAGCATCTCCCGGCAAAAAGGGACGTCGGTACAAATAATGTACCGAGTATGTAAGGAATAAAAATCAGTAAATAATAGACATGAGAGAAACATGGAGTAAAAGACTCGACATGTACGTCTGCATAGCTTTGTGAATCATTTCATTTTTATAACGTCATGCATATGCGTATAAATGCCATACCATGCATAGGTATATGTGTTCATAACATCATCAAGCCTCTGAGAGCATCCCATCATATTCTTTCTGTCACTGTGGGCAAATCATCAACGTATACCAGCTGATCAGGTGGTGGTGTGTATATAACGCCGTAACCTTTTCCCATATACCATATATGTATATATATACGCGTATATAACGCCATCTAGTCATGGGTCAATGTATATATATAAATGTATGAAATGCATAAGAAATACGTTAATAATATTTTCTCGGAATGGCATAAAAATAATATACCTTTCGGCTAAACTTTATCAAATATGTATTTTTCTGAGACCCATGAACAGAAGATATAATAATAATTCACATGGAAAAATAAAAAATATAGACACCCCTAGTATTTCTATGAATAGATGCATTTATGAAAGTTGCGTATTTTGCTCGTTTCATTTATATTATTTGGATCATGCCAAAAAGAAAGAAGGGATAGCCTTAACATACCTGAGTCGATTTTCTTGACAATCCCTCAAACACACGTCTTTTGTGATAAAATACATGACGACGGATCGAAGTAGAGAAAAATCCGTATGATATTCTTGAGAAAGTTTGTATCGTGCTCTTTTAGAATTGCAAATATCATTGCGATTACACAGTATAACTTTGTTGCAAATTTCTTAGAGTGTGAATCCGTATTGAATCTTCATCCCTCACTTGGCATACTTAGAATCATTATATCTAGATGTTGGAGTGGCATTCTCATTCTCATTCTGTTTATGACAATTACATTACGTATGAATAATTATAACTTTTGGACTCTCCACTAAGTAAGCAAATCTCATTCTCAATACAAAATTCTTCTATAATCTTGAATGAGAATGATGTAATAATAGCGCAAATTGACCGTTAATAGTTACTAGTACCTTAATAAGGTAAATCTCTTAACATTGTTGGATTTCTTTGTGGGCCCTAGATAGGGATGTCTTGGCCAAAGAGTGTCCAAATTATGACACCTTGCAACATAATGTAAGAGTCATTTTATTGACTACATCCTGCTGCCACGCTGAGTTTAAAGATTTATCCAAAATATCTTAGTTAATTACCAATTTTTTAATTAACTTGGTAATTTCTCACTAATTAATAATTAATCAATTACCCACATAATTAAGAATTATCTCAAATTATTCAAAATATTACTCACTTTTAACACACTTTGTACACCTTACTATTATGGTCATATGGTACCTGGTATGGTACTAGTCCATAAATATCGGGTATTTTAGCTCTGACCGTATTTTATCCCAACATGTCAAACTTCGACAAAAATTCATTTCCTTCGATTTGCCTACCTCTCACCTTCATGAATTTACTCATCACTTGTTTTAAATAGCATAATGCTTATAATCTCAAATAAATCCCATTCCCGAACTTACGTTGATTAACTTACGATAAAATTTTAACGTACGAAAAATGCGGGATATAATATCTCATCTCCGATCTTTCATCAATTTACTTATGCCATACTTTTACGTACGAAAATATAGGGTGTAACATCTTTCCCCCCTTGGAACATTCGTCCTCAAATATTGACTGATGCACTTATTATTCTCATAACCCATAGCTCTTGCGAAGTCTTTAATACTCTTCTTGCCATTTAGAAAACTGTGCTTTGAACAAATCCAAAGGCCAAGGCATTCCCCCTTTAGGCCTCTTTCTCACACCACGACTTGTGGTCGTAATCTGTTGCTATCATATGTCATGCAGCCTGTACGATGTTTTCCTTGTATGTACGCCTATGCGACTCTTCTCTTTAGCTTTTAGCTAATCTCTAGGCTTCACTTTTGGGAACATATACAGAACTTGACAAGATGTCCCTCTGGCATATATAGGTGTACTGAAGTTCTTTGCTCGGCACTTTGTCGAATTTACAAATATTGCTATATCTTATTTCATAGATCCGGTTATCCATTCGTATGACTTTACTGCATCTAGGTAGGTCATACTATACCATAACTCTTACTTCGATTTATCGTTACTGAGGTCTGCTACCGAACGCCAAGTTACTTTCATTACTTCTTATCATAGATGTATAAATCCATGTCCTTCAATGCTTTCTTATTATTGTTCATTTAAAGGATGGAATCCTTATCTCGACTCATACATTGGAACTTTATCCATCTATTGTCGATTCACCTTAACGTTGATCCATAATCTACCACTGATAACTTGACCTCTTCTGTAACACTGTCGCTAGGGCTCACGTCTCGTCGGAGAATATTTGAAGTAATTTTTCTGATCCACTTAGCGGTGATATTGTACTTCAATAACCGTACTTTATAGTATCCCAATGTGGTTCAATTACGTGGGTATTTTAATCTAGTACAATCCATGAAATCCTCTTCAAATATTTACTCACTCGAAGGCCTAAACGTCATCCTTTATCCATCACAATTACACCCTCATTGTACTATCAGGGCAGCATTCCATCTCTTTCAAATGCTATTAGTCTTAGACTCCCTTGAGTTTATTCAGACTATACTAAACTTGCTATAACTTAGAGAGATCATTAGCTCTCTTGTTTTCACGGGCTTAATCCCGAGAACTTATCTATTCTCGTCACCTTCTTACTCACCCTTTCTCATCCTTACTCCTATCATAAAACCTTGTCGCTTTACTATACTTTAGCTTGTGACCTATACGTATTTATTTATACTATTCACAACCTTCCTTCAACTTGCTTGCACCATTGATTCCCTTATGTTATTCTGGAACATTAAACGAGATAACACATCGTCTCTAACTCTTTTGTACTCTCTTGACTATAGCTCTCGGTACTTAGAAACCATAGGCTAGAAGGTACGCCACTGACGATGCTGCTATCGTGCTTGGATATTGAATCCTAGTGCTTCTAGCCTTCTATCTGAAGCATGGACTATTCACGAGCTTCTGCTTTTGAGTATCTTGTACGTTGTTCACCTTTACCTTATTTACCTTAAAATCTCCTATCGTATCTTTTATCTCTTTCATGACCTCCCTTCCACATAGGTATAATTCACGTCCATAACTTGAAGCTCTATTATAATACTTTTACCTCTGGTGCATACACAATCCGGTGAGAGTTTCATACCGACTTCTTATAAGGTTGGTACTTCTTCTAACTGGCTTCCTTATATAGCCATTATATAATATGGTTGTTGCATTATCTCTCTTGTACCTCTGATATTAAGAGTGGTTCTGCCATGTTCTCAAACGCAATTTCTATACTTTTCTAGGTCCAATAATTAGACTCCTGGTTTACTTCGTTGTTGTAACTCTTTAGTTTCCTCTTCCTTCTGAGCAACCTTTATGTAGGCTTAAGCTATCTTCCGATCTGCGGCTCATGGCGTAGTTATTACTTTAGCCCTTCATGGACGCTATGGAATATCCATGATACAATCTTATAACAATTCAATCTTTTGTCTATGACTTGGGCTCAATTCTTTCTTTTAACCTATATCGGAATCTTCTATGGCTGTATATGCTGCATGTATAAAACTCCAAACTCTTAAGTGTGTTCATAATGTAACTAAGTCTGGATCATTGATCGAATAATTCCTTCCGTTCCTTCTCCGCTTCCTTTAAATGTAAGCTATTACTTTTCCCAGTCTTTCTGCCTTCTTGTTGCATGCCTACTTAGTATCTCAGTGCCCATACATATTGGAACCCCATACAACTCATATGATCTTGAATATCACCTCGGATTTTACTCCCCGTTTATTAGCCATGGTGGGTGCCACTTTCTTATGCAGTGCATGCAATGTTGTGTCGAGACTTGTTATTACATGACTATTTCCTCTTTAGGTCACTGAGCTTAGGTTGAAGCCTTCTTCCTTACTTTCTCAGCTAGTCTTTTATTGTAGTATTTAGGGAGGACCCGTTGACTCTTGCAAGGCTACGAGCTTATTACATCGTATACTCAACGGAAGTTTTGATATTCGTACTCACATATAAAATTCCTTAGCTACTTACCTCCATACTTATATGCTTGTAGGGCTGCTTCTGAACTGATATTTTGACTATCTTCCCAGTGGGACTCTCTTTTATTTCTGTAACACTCATACGGTACCTTTACTACCCCGACTCCTATCTGAATATTTCTCAAGTATCAAAATGTCATATTTGCGAGACTGAATTTCCCATGTTGGGGTTCACTATGTTTATCTTGCACAATCTGTTGATTTGTCTGTGTCCTCTTGTTTAGCCATAACTAGGCTCTTCCTGGATCAACTACTAACTACTCGTTGGCTCATTCTCATATCAATATTCTCCATAATCTTTCTTGGGTTATTTCTTTTGCATTAACTTACGTCTCGCACTGGCTCCTTATTTATCAATAACATCTCGGGCAGAAACTCTTACTTCCTCTCCATGACGTTGTGTTTGCATAATGTCATGTAATCGTTGCATGTCTATAGAACTTGAATGAGTGCAATCTCATCCCTTTCTCATTTTTATCGCATTCTCCCTTTACCATTCCGTAGTTACTAAAACCACTTAATTTTGACTTAATGCCACATCACTCCATATTTTCCCCTTTATGGGAGTACTAAGAGTTGGAACTACAACAACCTACCTATAGATGTTTTACCTCTTCATCTTTGGCGTCCTTTCACATCATCGGTGACCCTTACCCGCCTAGCAGTAATCCTTCTGTACCAAGGATAATAAAATTCCTTACTCGCGATGGTGGCACTTAGTGCAACTGGCACATACAGTCCCTTAAACTTAACTTTACTCACCTTACTTGCTTTAGGGAAGCGTCTTCCTGAATGACCTTTAAAGGGTATTCTTCTGTCATCCATTCTTTTATCGCCGGGACGCAATCTCTGAAATTCTCATGATGTCGACCATTATCAAATCATTCAGTCTCTAATTCATGTTTAGTTTATCTTGTTCACCAGCCCATACTGATTTCTATTACTCGGGGGTCTAACTTTTCCTTCTGGTAATCACGTTGGAGTCACGAACTTATTTCTCGAAAGGAGGTTATGACTTTATGGCCTATATTCTTTTGTTGTCTCAAGGCCTGTCACCTCTCGCCTTTTCCTTTATTTGACAATAAACTTTGTAATACTGTCGTCTTTTTGATCTACCGTTGTCACCCATGTATTATATCTTACTCATAATGCTTCATTAACTTTCTTCTTATTTCCCGCTAACATTATGTCCATCACATTATTCTGAAAACTTCAATAAGACATTCTTTGGCTTTTAGCTCCCCTTTGCTTCACCCAGTGACTCTTCGGGTTGCTTAACGTTCTCACTGTGCTAGGGACACGAACCATATCAAGGTAATATTTATTCCTTCCAGGCTTTTAGTGCTTATCTTCTGAATTCTTTTTTTTTTTGATCATGCTAGTATTCACATCTAATTGTAATATTCTAGAGTGTACCATCTGGGTGTCTCACAAGGAGGTCTATTAGCACCTTTGTAATATCCTTCGGAAATGTCAACTAACACAAACAATCCATTCCCCATTTTGGGTTACTCTAACCCCAGCCGGATCCTAATATCCCGTCCTTTTCTTAAACTACACCTGTTAGCTCCCGTAGAGCATAAGTGAGATGGGTGTGATCAATTGTATATATCCCTGTTATTGTTGAAGGTACTCAAAAGGCTTATATTTCTCTTCCTGAATTGTAGATAATGATCATCTTCACTAACTGGGTACCTCATATCCTTCTTCACCTTGCTTCTTTTACTTGTTAAAATTTGTATCTATCTTATAAATCTCTCATTGCCTTTCACCATAGAGGTGTATAGATATTCTTGCCTTAAGGCTCCTTATGAAGAAGCATGCATGTCTTAGTATCCACATATTCTGCTGGAGACCTTACATTTACTTATCATAAGCATGATGCAAAATCGAGTTCCTCTGACTCAATTCTTCCACAACCATATTCAATCTCTTACCAACAGTCTTTCTAGATGTCGGCATCGTCATAATAGGAATAAGATAGAGTTTAGAAAATTAAGTTCCTACAATTGAGCTCTACCACACGATCTAAAGTAAGAAGAAAGAGTGACAGTCCTAAATGCCCTGTAGCATGCTGCTTGTAAGTGTGGTACACGACACACCCATAAACAAGACTCTACTAGACACGACTTGTAGACTCCCTAGGACAGAACTGCTCCGATACCACTTTTGTCACGACCCAAACCGATGGGCCGCGATGGGCACCTGGTACCTTACTCAACCGAATACCCACGTAACATATCTTTTTTATTACTTCATCATATACACGTGACATACAGGCCTAATAGGACAACATGATCATTCAAAAACTCAAAACATAGGCTGACAAGGCCGTGCAATCTTTCACGTACACGACATATGTCTACAAGCCTCTAAGAGTACATAACTATCATAAAGGTCGGGACAAAGCCCCTCCATACCAAACCATACACATCTAAATCATACTAACCAAACAAGCAACTCCAGAGCAAATGGAGTGCACCAATATCTTCTGTAGAGCTGATCGCCTACTTGGAGGACTCTCGACCTGTCTATCGAGACCTGCGGCATGAAATGCAGCGTCCCCCTGCAAAAAGGGACATCGGTACAAATAATGTACCGAGTATATAAGGAATAAAAATCAGTAAATAATAGACATGAGAGAAACATGGAGTAAAAGACTTAACATGTACGTCTGCATAGCTCTGTGAATTATTTTATTTTTATAACGTCATGCATATGCGTATAAATGTAATACATCATTTCAGCCACTGTGGGCAAATCATTAATATATACCAGCTGATCAGGTGGTGGAGCATATATAACGCCGTATCCTTTTTCCATATCCCATACACAAATATACATATATATACGCGTATATAACGACATCTGATCATGAGTCAATGTATATGTATAAATGCATGAAATGCAAAAGAAATACGTTAATAATAGTTTCTCAGGATGTCATAAAAATAATATACCTTTCGGCTAAACTTTATCAAATACGTATTTTTCTGAGATCCATGAACAGAAGATATAATAATAATTCACATGGAAAAATCAAAAATATAGATACCTCTAGTATTTCTACGAATAAAGCCATTTATGAAAGTTGCGTATTTTGCTCGTTTCATTTGTATTATTTGGATCATGCCAAAAAGAAAGAAGGGATAGCCTTAACATACCTGAGTCGATTTCCTTGACAATCCCTCTAACACACGTCTTTTATGATAAAACACATGACGATGAATCGAAGTAGAGAAAAATTCTTATAATATTCTTGAGAAAAATTGTACCGTGCTCTCTTAGAATTGCAAATCTCATTGCGATTACACAGTATAACTTTGTTGCAAATTTCTTAGAGTGTGAATCCGTATTGAATCTTCATCCCTCTCTTGGCATACTTAGAATCATTATATCTAGATGTTGGAGTGGCATTCTCATTCTCATTTTTTTTTAATGACAATTACATTACGTATGAATAATTATAACTTTTGAACTCTCCACTAAGTAAGCAAATCTCATTCTCATTCCAAACTTCTTCTATATTCTTGAATGAGAATGATGTAATAATAGTGCAAATTGACCGTTAATAGTTACTAGTACCTTAATAAGGTAAATCTCTTAAAATTGTTGGATTTTTTTGTGGGCCCTACTTGATAGGGATGTCTTGGCCAAAGAGTGTCCAAATTATGACAACTTGCAACATAATGTAAGAGTTATTTTATTGACTACATCCTGCTGCCAGGTTGAGGTTAAAGATTTATCCAAAATATCTTAGTTAATTACTAATTTCTTAATTAACTCGATAATTTTTCGCTAATTAATAATTAACCAATTACCTACATAATTAAGAATTATCTCAAATTACTCAAAATACTACTCACTTTCAATACATTTTGTACACCTTACTATTATGGTCATGTGGTACCTTGTATGGCACTAGTCCATAAATACCAGGTATTTTAGCTCGGGCCCTATTTTATCCCAACATGTCAAACTTCGACAAAAATTTATTTCCTTTGATTTTCCTACCCTCTCACCTTCATGAATTTACTCATCACTTGTTTTAAATAGCATAATGTTTATAATCTCAAAATAATCCTATTCCCGAACTTACGTTGATTAACTTACGATGAAACTTTAACGTACGAAAAATACAGGATGTAATATCTCATTTCCGTGCTTTCATCAATTTACTTATGCCGTACTTTTACGTACGAAAACATAGGGTGTAACATAAATAAAGGATCATGACTGAATATATTATTACAGTTAGAGTAGATAACATGATTTTAAGATGAATCACAGCTCAATTACTCTAACAAGTAGGAATAACACAGATAGAACAAGATATAACAGCAAAAGAAGTCCGGTCATAGTCTCATAGTTAACTTGAATCATGATTACCCCGGTGCACGCCCAAACGTTCGTCACCTAGCATGTGCATCACCCTAATACATCCCAGGGTTAAGTACCCTGAAATACAAGTTTAGATATGTTACTTACCTAGAACAAGCCAAATCCAAATAACGAGCAAGCCAAACAATACTCTATAAATGTCACCCTGCACGTATCAACCTCTGAACAGATCGAAACTAACCAAAAGCAACTCACATGGTTTTGTGGTTTCGCTATTTATTTTAAAAGGGGTTCACTTAGTGATACTTTACTTTATGTTTTCGATTGTTATCCCTTTCACATGTCCCTATTCTGTTATTATATTTGATTATTTACCTGCTATTTCATTACTTCTTGATATATATAACTGCACAGATTTATTGTAGGTGTCTTGTCATACCCTCGTCACTACCTCGTCGAGGTTAGGCTTGACAGTTACTTTCGCACCCCGTTTCTCGCGAAAGAGTGTTTCTACATGTGCGTTAGGGCACCTATTTGCAAAAGAGAAGAGTCTCCACCTAATAATTTTTAAGGCACCTATTTGCAAATAACTCTATTTTACAACGTCACCAAAGATAAGGTACATGCTCAAGTTACCTCAAAGAGAAGGTGTTAGACACTCTTCGAGTTCCATAACTGTGGGTCCTGACTGAAGTTTACGCTATGTGGATTATCAGATTAAAATTGTCTTAAGCGATCATATAAGTGAAGGAAGACATGGAATTCAAAGGTTCTATTATGAACACGTGCAAAGAAAATTGGGCAATAATTAGACTATATCAATACAAGTCTTTAGAGGTTACAAGGTACGAACTGTGTTGGTCTATATTTAATGACTAAGTGTGAACAACAAGTATGTAAAGGGAATGGGGGTCCTAAGTTTCTTAGCCTAAAGGATCACCCCGTGCAACATAAATAATACTTCGCAACTCTCTTAAAGTAGGGGTTGCTCATATTATTCAGTGGGCAAAGACTATAATCTACTGCTACCCGCTTACTATGTTGATGTTGTTTACTTAAAGGCGCTCTAATTCAATTCTAAGTTGTGTCCAATGCGTGCACTACCCGTATCATGCCTATGGTCCAGGAAGCTTTGGACCTACTATTAGGTGGTTCTAGACTCTACTTGGGAGTGATAAACTAATGCACATTCAAAACATATAGGACTACACATAATCAGTGGTTCAAGTTTGCCTCCTCATATAGACACATATTAATGCAGACAGTTATGAACTTATGCTAACGACGTTCAGATTATTAGGCAGGAAACAATATATAGGTAGGCTTGGAGTCAAGGTATATTAAATTGTTCAAGACATATAGGCATGATTTCTATGTGATTGAACGATTCATAAGTGGACATAAAGTCTTATAGGCAGGTTGTCTTGACAAAACGATTGATTTTAATATATGATTCTATTAAAGATCCTACGGGCATGATTCCTAGGATAGTTACAAAACTCTATAGACATGATCTCTACACGATTTACGTCTGGGCAGTGAAGCCATTAAAAACGCAGAATTACTCATTTTATCACTATAGGCATGATTTTTAGATGATCTATGTAATAAGAAGAGAAAAACAACAATATCAGTTTCAACTTAATCCATTCGAGATCTTATAGACATGGTATCTAGATGAGTCAAGTGATTGCAAGAAGTACGTTAAAGCATGCATTTAAAGTCATTGCATTAAGTTCCTATATGCATGATATCTAAGCGCTACAAATCCAATTTCAGACCTTATAGGCATACTTACTAACGTTTGCAAGTTAGGAATTATATTAACCCTAGGTCGTGCTTTCTAAGTGAATATATAAGTTAATCGACACGTTGTGCAGATAATTCCCAAAGGTGGGACATGAAAAGAAAATAAATAATTAGAGCCCTATAGACATGCTTTCTACCCATTCATGTGAAGATAGAGTATCCGAGCCCCCAACTTTCACTAATCTCTAGTGTTGTTTATTACAAGTTATTACATGCCTAAGTGGAAGAATACATCCTTCAAATACGACTAAATTACAAGCTGAAACAAATACAGGCCTAATAAGCAGTTACAATCCCAAAGAAAATAACCTAATGACACTTCCGGGTCTTCAGCAGCCCCTTTCTTTGCACAAACAGCAGACTACTAAAATCCCAGGCTCACCCAAGGCATAAGAGTGTGCCAGTTACAAGGTATGATTCGAACAACACACATGGATCAAAACTAGGCCCAAATGGATGACTTACTTATCCAGCCGGATGCCAAACTTAACCATACAAGTAACAAACTACACAGTACATTAATTAAACAACCTTTTAACAAACTGAATTCTAAAAGCTGTATCTAACAACAGTTTTCGCTAAAGCATATTGACAAGTTCATAGGGCATACATAAGGTAGGTCCATGCTTGCATTCTTTGAGAACAAAGCTATGGTTACAGGATTAACCAACATGAGATAGAATACTACTTCACGTAGTGTTACAAAGCAAACATGGTCCTGAATTAGCATAAAGAACTTAGTCATGAGATTTTAAACATAAGACTAAAAAAACCATGGACAGAGAGCCAACAAAGTATAGTCATCACATAAGGATGTCTAACACGAGAAACTAATGAAAATAGCATAACCAAATCAAGTTGGTGGACATGGTATACAAACAAACCTTAATTTGAACATGCTAAGTACCAGTCATAGCACAAAACGCTTAAGCAACACCAGAACTTAGTAGGCAATGATATATCAAAACTTGACTATCAGAGAGAAACGCTGGATGATGCACTTTCACCTTGTAAACCATAGGTAGTACTAGACAACATGGGATTAAGCCACGCAGGGAACACACCTTAAATTTCACAATTAGCAGGGCAATATGCTTGGCTAACAGTGTGGCTAAGAACTAACTCTAGTAGGATATTAAGTAAACATGAGTAATCCAATAGGAATTAGAACACACGAGTTGGTTTATCACAAAGATACAGAACAAGGCACTGAGCTAAACTTAGGATGAGTGGCAGGTATAAACATTTAAACACACAAAAATACACTAGTCTAGGCATGCTTAAGGTCGTGAGAATCTTTCATAATGAACACATACAATAGGCATACATCAGAGTCAGAAGTTGGACAAGTTCAGATGCTAGAAATGTTATGAGTCATAAAATGAAAGCGATAATACAATAGCATATATATTCACAAAGTTTAATGAGAAGGAATGAAATTGACAGAGCCAAAGACACTAACCAGTTGCGAATCAACTAAAGGCTAAACAAGAAGAATAATTCCAACAAAACTTCAATCGTTGACAACAAAAAGAGCAGACGAACCCAAAACTCAGTCCATTAGAGTTCCAAAGGGTTTCAGATGAACCCTAGGCAGTGCTCGCACTTAGAAGGTTAGTTAATCGAAATCCGATAGCCTTGGCTTTCAGCCGGCCAAGAGCTAAGAGTGCAGAAAGTATTGAAGAATCAGAATAGTGGTAACAACAATTAAGTAATGACTCGATGACACATAGAAAGGGAACGTGGAAAGGGGTTTACACAATAGCAGAAATTGAACGAACAAACATGGAAAATAGTCAATCAAGCACAAATAAGGAAAGAAAATATCACATGCAATCAGTAACAAAACCAGTAAAGGGGAAATTTGAATTCAAACCCTAATTGGAATTGGACTCAGGGAAATCGTTCACAAACCCTAATCACGACAGAATCAATGGAGATGCGCCATAAACAAGAAGAAATTTACTTTTTCTGGTTTATAGAACCACAATCACACCTAGCACCATAGAATGGAAGCCAAATCTATGATAGTTGAACTTGCCATTAGTATAAAGGTAACGAAAGTTACCATAAGTGAATGATAATAGCAAAAAAGGTAAGTAGGATCCGCGTCTGGACGCTTACGAGGAACGGAAAAAAAGGGCTCTTTTAGATTGGTTAGGGTTTGGTCTCTGATGAAGAGAGCGTGTGAGGGCGGCTGTGGAGAGATAAGTGAGGGCTAGGGTTTGGGGACGAGTAATTTTTAAATGGCGGGGCTGTTGTGGGCCATTGATCATCTTAGATCAACGATTAGGATTTAAAGAAGATGGAACGGGTCAGGAGACGGGTGTAGGGTAATGGGCTGCTAATACTGGGTTAAAGGGTTATTGGGCCAAGGTTTTGGGTCCTAAAATTAGATCAAAAATTGGACCAAAATTTAAATACATGAAAATTACTAAAACTAATTTATAAAAAATAATTAATAAATAATAAAATATTACTTATGCATTAAATGGTTAAAAATAATATCTTAACATTATAAAAATATAAAAAATGATATTTTAGTGTAAATAATATAATTTTGTATAAAATATAGGATATTATTGCAAAATTACGTAAATAGGTCAAAGATACAGGTGTAATTATATGAAATAAAGTAAAAATGTTATAAAACAGGTATGTGAGTTTAAATAATATATTTGTACGATTAGATCATGAAAAAAATAATGGGAAAGGATAATTAAATAAATATTTGAATAATTTAAATGCAAGAAAATCAATTTTAAAGTCTTAGAAATTATTCTTAGAAATTATGAAAAATTACATAAAGTACTTATATGACTCTTGTAAATTGTTGATGATGCAGGAATGATATTTTGAAAGTATATAGTATAAAAATATGAGGGCAAAATTGGGTATCAACAACTGCCCCTCTTTTCCCGGGAATGATGAAAGAGTTGTTGGGTAAAGAAAATGATGACCAATTTTGTCCAAAATGAGTGGGGATGATGCGTTTTTGAAAACATTGGCCCCGAACCCTGGCTCATGAGTTTCCTACATATCCCTGGTGTTACGGGAATCAGGCCATGTGTAGTTCTTGATCCAACGGCGGTCGAGACGGATGGAGTTATTATAAGAGTGGTCGTGTGTTTCGAAAAAGATTTTTTAGATATGATAGTGTCCTGAATAATGAATAATTTCAGGTGGAGCTATGAATGCGAATTTGAACGTTGCAGATGTATAAGACAAATATTTGAGTGGTTACGGGATAAAGAGTAATCAATTGATGATCCTCGGTTACGTCTGAGATCATCGAGGGATGAGAACGTTGTGAACGCAAACCGGAGCGAGAATTGCACCTGTTTGCATAACGGTTACCTCCCAAATTACCAGATGACATTATATACGCGTATATATGTAAATATATATATATATATATATATATATATATATATATATATATATATATATATATATATATATAGAGAGAGAGAGAGAGAGAGAGGGAGAGAGAGAGAGATTAAAACTTGATCATTTTACCTTTGGACCATGAAGGTTGTCTTTGGATGGTTAAAGATGACGTCCTTAGACCATGATGTCCAGGGCCATGAATTGTTTAAAGATTCACATGCCATGAAATGGTGTCCTCGGGCCATGAGGATGATGCCTCTGGACTATGACGCCTTTGATTAATGATATGCAATTTCAAGAGATCCTCCGGCCATGGCATGATGTCTTCGGGCTATGAGGATGATGCCCTCTGACTATGACGTCTTCGGACAATGTGGCGATGTTTTAGCCCATGAAATGCAAAGATACAGAGATATCAATCGTTTGATAGAGGAAAGAGTTGATGCTTAGTTGTATGCGAGAACGGGACAACGCTTAGCCTTGTGTGTGATGAGGGTAGTGTTTAGCCATTTGCAGAAGAAGGCAGCGTTTAGCCTTATGGAATAATGGAGGCAGAGCTTAGCCTCGCATAATGTAATGGAGACAGTGCTTAGTCTCGTGTATGGAAAAGCAATGCATAGCCTTATACAATGGTAGAGGCAGTGCTTGGCCTCATGCAAGGAAAGATAGTTCTTAGCGTTATGCAGTAATGGAGGCAGTGCTTAGTCTCATACAAATAATGGAGACAGTGCATAGTCTCATGCAAGGGAAGGTAGTGGTTAGCCTTATGAAATAATGGAGGCAGTTCTTAGCCTCATGCAATGTAGCAGAGACACTGCTTAGTCTCATATAAGGGAAGATAGTGCTTAGCCTTATGCAATAATGGAGGAAGTGCTTAGCCTCATACAATGTAGCGGAGACAATGCTTTGTCTCATGCAAGGAAAGGCAATGCTTAGCCTTATGCAATGTAGCGGAGATAGTGCTTAGTCTCATGCATGGAAAGACAACGTATAGCCTTATGCAATGATGAGGGCGGTGCTTAAGCCCCTGTGTAAGAGATAGGAAAACATGGAAAAAATATTCAAAAAAACCGGACATGTCATTACAAATGCTGCAAAATTCACCTCAAATGAAGCTCTAGAACTCAAGATATGGTCAAAATACAAAAAGAACGCAGTCTGGTTTTATTAAAAGCAAAGAGATTCCGCTTATGCGCCCAAGAAGCTACACTAGTGATCTGCAAGTTGTCATTTTTGCAGCCCGCAGACCATTTTTCACCACTGCGGGGTTGCAGGTGCGGACCTCACTTCGCATATGCGAAGCACCAGCACCAGCTATCTTCTCCGACACTAAAATGGGCATAACTCCCTCATACGACGTCGAAATTTGATGATTCTTTTTGCTATGGTTCCGTAATTACGATACGATCTAATGCTTTTATGAAAAAAGCTCATTTTATTAATTTTTTACCATTTATGCTTGAATAAACGACGCTGAAACATCAAATACGAGCGCAACACAACCCAAACCTATCTGAAACTCACTCGAGCCCCTTGGGACCCCATGCGAACATACCAATTAGTCCCAAAATATAACACGGACCCACTCGAGGTATCAAATCCTACATAACCATGTCAAAATCACAAACCGTACCTCAAATCAAACTTTATTAGCTATTTAAAATTTTTAAATTCCAAACTTACGTCGAACACGTCTATAAAACTCGAAATCACCTTAAATTTTGCACAAGTCCCTAATGATGCAACAAACCTATTCCATCTCTTGGAATAAAAATCTGAATCCGACAACATCAAATTCAACTCCCCATCAAATCTATGGACTTTCCATACTTTCAATTTGCCAACCTTCGCTAATTAGGGCCAAAACCTTCTAGAAATATCCAAATGCAAATCCATGCATATGCCCAAGTCCAGAATTATTTTTCGAACATAATAAACCATCAAAACTTCAATCCAAGGTCACATACACAAAAATCAAACTCGATCAACTCTTCCAACTTAAAGTTTTTGAATTGAGAAAAATTCTTCCAAATCAATCCGGAATCACTCAAAAACAAAAACCGACCATACACGTAAGTCATAACACATCATATGAAGTTATTCAAGACCTAAACCATCAAATGTAAATGCAAAAGTTCAAAATGACCGGCCAGTTCGTTACAAAGGGGGATTCCTTGATCTCTTTATATATCGACATCATTGCACGATGGGTGTTATCGTACTTGTGAGGAAGAGTGAATATGCACAAATGATGTTGTTGTGATTGCTAGTATGTTGTCTTGTAAAGATGAGAGTATAACCACGAAGGGGGGTACCGTGTCATTTATTTGATATCTCTTGTTCCTTATTTTACCATATAGTCTAAGGATTTAACTATGTTATTTTGTGATTATTTTTGAATGGCTTGTTTGGAGCTGCTTGTGGAAGCATAAAATGTGGTTTACTTTAGTCGGTTTTTTTTTTGTTCTCATTTTATATCTTCTTGCTTTTATATTTGTTATCTCTCTTTGCTATTATTAATCTTGTCATCTTACTTGTTATCATGTTACTATGTACCTCGTTATTTTCTCATTACATAACTGCACAAGTTTATATATAGGTATCTTGTCTTAGCCTCGTCACTACCTCGTCGGGGTTAGGCTCAACACTTACGGAGAACATATGACCAGTTTTACTCATATTATACTTTTATACCTTTTGTGCAGATTTTGGTGTTGGTCTTGGTGGTACCCAGGGGATGGACTAGCTTGTTGGTTGAGGGGACTTGAGGTAGTGCTATACATTCGTTCGCAGGCGTTCGAGTCACCAATCTCATAGTCTTATTACTATTTATTATTTATTTGCTTTGAACATTATTTTTTTTATTCCTTACTTTGTATTTAGTTATTTGGTGGATGCTCATGTACTCAGTAACTCAAGTTTTTGAGAGGCGTTTGTGCTCTTCCGATCTTATATATATATATATATATATATATATATATATATATATATATATATATATATATATATCTCAGATTTATCCTTTATTTATGATATTATGCCGTTTATGTTTTGCATTGACTTCATGAGCTTCAAGCTAATTATGTGAGACATATGAAGCTAGAAGAGTCCATCCCAAAGCAAAAAACACGGCTGCAATGGTTTAAAGAACGGGATTCCAATTCCAGATATTTTCAAAGCCTGTTTAGAGGGAGAAGAATGAAGTTGTTCATACATAAAATTAAAGATGATGAAGGAGAATGGGTTCGGGGTGATGAGGCTATTGGTGAAGCAGCATGCACATATTTTCAAAACATCTTCACTGAAACAGGAGGTGCAATCAGAGAAAACTTGTTATCCTGCATTCCATACTTAATCACGCCAGAGGACAATAAACTCCTTACTAAATATCCCACCTTGACAGAACTTAACGAAGTGGTCTTTTTAATGAGTCCATCAAGTGTTGCAGGACCTGATGGAATGAATGGAAAGTTCATCCAATCATGCTGGCACATTATAAAAGTTGACTTGCTGTATTATGTTATGTGACTTGTTGGCATGTTCGGACGGGGTCCCGAGGGGCTCGGGTGAGTTTCAGATAGGTTTGGATTGTGGTGCGCTTGTTTTTTATGTTTCAACGTCGTGTCTTCAAGCATAAATGGTACCACATTAAGCAAACAAGCTCCAATTTCTGTTTTAATTGAAGCATTAGATTTGTATCGTAATTTTGGAACCATAGAAACTGGAAGCATCAAGTTTTGATATCGTATGAGGAATTTATGGCCATTTTACTAAGAATTGGGTTGCTACATTTTTCAGCTTAATTACGAAATTACCACTAAATTCATATTTAAAATATCTGCACTATTTTCAAATATCGAAATCAACATATCTTCTTCATTATAAGGTCAAATGGAGTGATTCAAAAGCCTAACTTGACTGAAAGTTTACAAGAAATCCATTGGAGACATCAAAAGTGAGTTTCGGGTTCATTTGGCACAAGAAACAAGGTAGAACAGCTGGGCAAAAATATATAATATCGAGAGTTTGTTCATTTGGTTATATTTTGAGTTGGGGAACTCAGATTTGGGCGATGTTTGAGGCGATTTTTTACCACATGGATTGGGGTAAGTGTTCTATACTCGATTTTGGTTATATTTCAGAAAATCATCTTTGCTTTTGGCATTTGATTAATGTTTTCAATGTTAAATTTGGGGGGGGGGGGGGAGGGATTTCGTCTAAAATTTCATAAATTGAATTTTTGAGTTTTGAACATCAATTCGGAGTAGGATTTGAGTGAAACTAGTATGGTTGAACTCATAATTAAATGGGTTGTCAGATTTTGTAAGTTTCGTCAAGTTTCGAGGTGCGGGATCAGGTTTGACTTTTTGGTTGACTTTGGCTTTTGATTAAAGATTCTATCTTTATCGATTGGGTTTATTTCCTTTGGCATTATTTGATGTTCTTGAGTTTCTTTTGGCTAGTTTTAAGCCGTTAAAATGTCGGTACGTGCAAGATGGCATTGCTAGAGTATTGTTTAGCTTACTCGATATTGGATTCGCCTTGTTCGAGGTAAGTAACACTTCTAAACTGATGTTGAGTGTATGAATCCCTGAACATACATGTTATGTGTTTGGTGTTGAGGTGACGCACATGCTAGGTGATGGGCGTGTGGGCGTGCACCTTGTGAATTATGACTCGGTTGATTCTGTGATACTGTGTAGTTACCTAATCTTGTGTCTATCCATGCAATTTCTACATGTTAGAGAAATTGAGTTGTGAATCATGTTAGAAATCATGTTTAGGCTATATGCTTATTCTGTTGGGACCTACTGAGGTCATCTCTATTGTTGAGTTATTTGCCTAAATTGTAGTTACATACTTAGTCATATTCATTCATTCGCATATCATATCTCAGTCTTTGTTATTATTTGTTGTCACATTATGTTATCATTATTTGGGTTGATTGGTATGATATTTGTGAGCCGGAGAGACTAGAGACATTGATGACTGAGTTGGGGCCTGAGGGCCGGATTATCAGTGATATTCATGGGATCAGGCTGCATGCCATAGCAGGTTTAATTGATTCATGATGGGATTGGTTAGCACGCTGTAGTAGGCCATATTGGCTTTATATATATTATTATAATATGGATCGAGTTGCACACAGCAGCAGGCCCTATGGTATTCACATATATTATTGATGGGATCGAGTTGCATGCCGCAGCAGGCCATGATGGCTTATATTAGCGCTTGGATAGGATCCACCCCTCTGGAGTCTGACATAACGTAGCATTCAATGTTTTTAATTATTCATAATAGGATGGGGTTGCGCGCCGCAGCAGGTACCGTACAGTGCTGAGTGACTGAGTGTGCTGAGTGATTGAGCATGATGAGTGGGAGTGTGAGACAGTGAGATGGAGTATTTTGAGAGTGTGAGTACATGAGGTCATCACTGTGATGCATTGCATTGACGTATATACTTGATATAGATGCATAGAGATGCATTTCCTCATACTATACTTGTGATATTCAGGACTTCACATACACATTGACATGTAGGCATAGAGATGTACTTACCTCAGCTATCCGAAATTGAAAAATCTTATCTGTTGTTGAAAGTTTTTGGGAAAAATCACAGTTTTCTGACTTACTCATATTTTGGTGATTTCGGGAAAAGAATTGGGTTTTACTGTTATACTTGAAAGCGTGTCTATCTTCCGTAACTGTAAACGAGCAGAGCATCATATCTTTGAGTTATTACTTGTACTACTTTTATTATATTGTTATGAGTGTTTCAGGATATTAGTGTTGGACTTTGACCGTTGTCCAAGCTCGTTATTGATCTCAACCTAAGGTAAGGTTTGTTACTTATTGAGTACATGTGGTCGGTTGTACTCATACTACACTTCAGCACCTTGCGTGCAGATTTTGTAGCTGATATTACTATGTATAGCGGGAGCTGGCTTTGATGATGAACCTTCATTCCTGCTGTAGCTGCCTTTTGTTCTTGGTAGCTTCAGATTATTAAATCTGTTCATGTACCTTTCAAACATATAATGTATTTATTTCGTACCACCTTTGTAAAGTCGAAGTCTTAGAAGCTCATGATTTGTACTACCAATCCTTGGGAATTTTGTATAAAAGTTCAGTTATTTCATCACTTATCTTCTCAGTAAATCTCATTTGAATTGGATGGTTCCCAATTGGCTTACCTAGCAGTTTGGGGTTAGGTACCATCATGACTGGTCGGATTTTATGTCATGATAGAAATGCAATAATAAAATATTAGTCTGTTGCGGCGCGCAACCCGCTCAAATAATAGTAACCAGCTCTCCCAGAGATCACATCAACCAGTAACCACTCGGTTTCTCACAATCCACGTGTACACCATAGAGATAGAAACATGATAGGGTGACTCTAGGGGGATGGATCCGTATCCACGTGCTGCACGGACAACTCACGTGCTCATAATATCAAACGCACGGAAAACTCATGTGTTGCACAGATAACTAACGTACTACAATATCAATATCTATCTCTGCACAGACAACTCACATGTTGTACGGACAACTCACGTGCTAATAAAATCAATTCGCATAGACAACTAACGTGTTGCACGGACAACTCATGATGATATCACATTCCACCCGGCGTGGTCACAAGTACAATATCATAATCCTCCTGGCATGATCACTGACACAATATCATAATCCGACCAGTGTGGTCACAGGCATAACAACACAATTTGCCCTGTGTGGTCACAAGCATAATAACACTATCCACCCGACATGGTTATAAGCATAACAACACAATCCGCCCGGCGTGGTTACAGGCATCCAGTCCAAATCATATCACACAGAAGCAAATATACAAGAACACATGTATATGATGAATGAATATCGGATTTTATGCTCCTGGACCGGTATAATAACATGCTAAAGTATATGAATGTGCAAAGTGTGCTATCATAGCTCAAATTGGTAATTTTATCATAGAAATAGCAATTACCAAGTTTACTTAGGGAATTCGCCTCTTCGTAATCTCAAACATGGCTAAAATAGTTCACAACAATGATACAAATATGAAAACGATTATAGCTTAAATCTTAACGGTCAATTCTAGGCATATCATAGCATAAGAACCCGAATAATGGATAAATACCCTAATGCTCGCACATGGGCTCAAACCCCACACATATGCGCACCCATAGCCTGTAGCTATGACAAATAATTTAGGCAACTAGTGCCTCAACCAAGTTTATATAAGATACTTACCTCAAACAAGCCAAAACAATTACCGAGCAAGCCAAACAACTCTCTAAAAATGTCATCTCGCGCGTAGCAACCTTTGAACAGCTCGAAACTAGCCAAAAGCAGCTTAAAAATATCAAATAATGCCATAGGAGACAAAGTCAATCGATAAAGGTCGAATCATAATCAATTACTCAAAGTCAACCAAAAAGTCAAACCTGTTCCCGCACGTTAAAACCCGACAAAACTTACAAATTTCGATAACCCATTAAATTACGAGTCCAACCAAACTAATTTCACTCAATTCCGACTCCAAATCGATGTTCAAAACTCACAAATTTGCTCTAGGGAAGTTTATACAAAACCCCTAATTTCTCTTTTAAAATCATCAATCAAATGCCAAAATCGAAGACAGAATCATGAATTATAATCAAAACCGAGTAGAAAACACTTGCCCCATCCCATGCAATGAAAATCACCTCCAAAATTGTCCAAATCTGAGCTCCATAGATCCAAATGTGATAAAATGACTCAAGGGCCCAAAATAGAGTACTTATAATCACTGCCCAGATATATGAATCGTGATCGTGGAAATACCATCGCGATGGCGAATAAGAAAAATCCACATTGCTTAAGTCACTCTACGTGTTCACAAGCCTACTCATGCTAACGCGATGCCCACAGATGCCAAAGATATGTGTCATCTCCATGCGAACGCAAAAGAGGATTTACCAACTCTCAGCTGCTCAGCTCAACACTACACAACCGTGATTCCACATATGCGAACGCGATGCTGAAGTCCATACAACCTATGCGAACGTGGTCTCCCAGTCGCGAACGCGATGAAGAAAGTCCCCAACTCAAGAATTAGCCTACACGATCGCGTCTATATCTTCGCGATCGCGAAGAATAACAATGACACTAGATAACATCAGTAAACCAGATATGCATGAAGCTCCGTAATCCATCTGAAACTCACCCGAGCCCCTCAAGACTCCTTCCAAACATGCGAACAAGTTCCCAAACGTACCATGGACCTACTCGAGACCTCAAATCACACATAACAACATCAAAATCATAATCGCACCTCAAATCAAACTTTATAAACTTTTGAACTTTCAACTTCCAAAACTCGTGCCGAACCTTATCAAATCAACCCGGAATGACCTCAAATTTTGCACCCAAGTCCCAAATGACATAATGAAACTATTCCAATCTCCGTTACCATAATCTGAACTCGAGATAAAGTCAACTCCCAGTCAAACCTATGGACTTTCCAAACCTTCAAATTGCTAACTTTCGCAAATAAATGCCAAAACCTTGGTCCATAAACCTTGAAACCCAATCTCCAACATCTGGAATCCATTATAAGACCCAATTCTGACATTCATATACTGCATAAGTCTGAACAAGTTGTACCAAGCCATAACCATAACCCAAGATGTAATAACATGATATACCACATAACTTAGATACTCACAGCAATAACATCTAACCATAATAGCTTCCCAAAAACAAACCCGGTACCGGTAACAAACCTCGTATCGACTAACTCCTTGTTCCAAACCTTCATATACTGCCAAATGGTGAATGAAACAAGCAAAAAACTCATAACCACTCATCAGGTCAACCAGTTATGGAGCACTCTCGTCCAACAAGAGTATCCAAATTCTAAGCCGATCAGTGACATTATCCTTCTAAATATACCGCAATTAAATCTGATAATACTCATTCTTGGTCCAATGACCTCATCTCATCTTGCTCAAATTCCGTCACAAGGCCCCAAACAGAACCGCATCATGTGTGCAATTAACTAGCATATCACAACCCATTGTAGCATAGAAAAGTAACACATATAACATATTGGAACACGGACAAGCTTAACTCTAACCGAATGACATAACCCTCAACAATAACAGTACTGAGTCAACAAATTTGACTAGGTATAGAATACACATCCTCATTGGGCCTATCCATGGGCCCTTAAATAAACTCTGGTCATCCCCAAATGGATAAACAACCCTCCAAAAGTCCACAACGACCTATCATAACATGTACTACCATCCGGCTAACTTTGGTCACATCCTCACTGCCCGGAACTACAAAACAATCTACTTCTAAGAACTCCTAGTCCCCAAATCCATAGAACACATGAATCATCATAGTTGATCCCAACTCCACCACTCGAATGATAAACACATCTCTCATACACAATCATCCCACGAGAATTACTTCTATAATTCTCCCACACCATATATAAAATCTGTATATCAGTTGTCGATCAACAAGGCAAGTGCCGCAATACTAGTGAAGCATCCGCAAGTCGAACACATTGCGCCTTTTGAAATCCAAAACCTTCTCATCAATTACCAAGTAGTACCAACATTCATCTAAACATCTGAAACTATCCATAATGTCTAAAATGCATGACCTTCCCTTTAAATCGGAACTGCGACCTAGTACATGCAAACCTCAATCCCACACGACGCACAACATCTATCATGCCATCATATAAAAATACGAGAACCCCATTATCAACTTTGAGTTATAAGTAGGATACACACTCGATCAGTTGAAAACCTTCCACTTGATCCCATCCAGGAGAAAATCACAATACGCAACATACTCCTCATGCTGGTAGAAAATATCCATTCAAACCTTGGTAGAAATCACCGAGAACCCATATGCACATAACCAAGCCATCATAACTGAATCCCTCTAACTCAACCAAGTCACACAGGTCTCCAAACACAAGGGTATTGCCACGAAACACCTATAGAAACTCACCACATCAAAAGAACCAAAAGAACTGATTATACACATTACCATGCTGGTCCGATCTACCACCAAGTTGTCCTATTTCTTCGAGTTCCTTCCAAATTGCATTCAAGTTAACACCTCTCCTTGCCAGAACACCACCATCCTCAACCAAATCTTGCCACAAGAGATCTTAGCATGAAACCACATCATCCTATGCCCATAAGCCATTGTATTCCATCTTCAACATCTAATAGTACCGCAACCAAAGTGCTCACTCTGAAAAGACCTTATATGAATCAAACGTTGGTTCCTTTACCTACCTGATACTAAAATATAGAACCTCTAATGATACATATATACCGCCAGTCCCAACACTACCCAATGCAAATCTAGATCTTAGCTTTTTATAAATTTTTAAAATACCTCAAATGCCACATATGAACCTTGAACCCATTAAAACCTTCTCGAGAGTCATCCACCCTATGGTAACCTCAATGCACCGCCTAAACAAGCCGAACGACATGTGCTCCATCATCACACTAACACCCAAAGAAGTAACTCCATCTTATAGCAACCGAGTAAATCCCTACTACATGCACACAACATCCGTCATGAGTAACAAACTCAAATCATTCAATGATTTTCATATACCCATAAGGTGTAATATATCATGTATCTGGAAATTTCTTTACTCGAGTCATCCTTGAAATCCACCTCTTCAAGTCATAACCGATCCACAAGTATGCCTTAGACCAGAACTGATATAATACATAACATTGCAATCCAATTGCCGATAGCAGACTCCCACACTTAGCTCAAAGCCATAGAATAAAACATCTGATAACCCACAATAACCATACTCTATTACTGTCAAAATCCCGCACTGAAATTCAACTAAATCTTTCTAAGCTCATACAACAAAGACCATCAAATACCTCAAATCATCTACTAAGATCGCATTCATCCTCGTGAAAGCCAAGTCAACTTTCTCAACCGATCCAAACCCAAATCATAATACATATAATCCACTGGTAGAAAGAAACTCTCCACACAACATCATAAGGATCACACATCCGTATATTATCCTGCAGGTGATAACCCACCTGCTTAGCCTCAAATTGATATTTCTCAATATCCTTTCACGGCTACAACTACTACACAATCAATTAATCTTTTCGAGTATGAACTCGTCAATAAGAGATGAGAATCTATTTATTTACACAAATGAACAACATGAAAGAATCCCTCAAAACACTCATAACTCAAGACTGTATAACACATCCACATAAATCAAGCATTCATAGTCCTTTCACATCCCAAGCAAAATCTTTCTGCCATATCAAAACCATCTAAATACATCCCGCAGTCACATCATACATATGATATAGTTATCCAATCACTTATCGAGCTATAAATCCTACTTTTGGGACACCACCGGACATATGACTCCAACAAGCGCATACTCATACAACTAAAACCACCATGCCCAAGTTGCGATCTAACCGACCTCAAGTCCTCCAGACTGGCCCATCACACAAACATAGAGAACACATCTCGTACCCCGTCGTCGATGCACAACCGATATCGAGAGCTCACATAGCATACTAGTGAGTGGAAGGAATTCAAAGAGATATGTTTTAAGTTGAATCAATGTCGTACGATAAGGAAAGAAAGATGGAAAGTTTATCCTAGATGTCATGTAGCCTCTCGAAGATAGGAATGGACATCACAAGACTCTACTAAATATTTGCGCATGGCTCGTAGAACTTATGAACCTAGAGCTATGATACCAACTTGTAACGACCCAAAATCTACTAGTCGTGATGGTGCCTAACCCAACCCTCTAGGTAAGACAACTAATAGTCAACATATTCCAAGTGAGATTAATGAGAAATAAATGATGAAATAACTAAACTTTTATATTACAACCCAAGGACTAGTAGTATAAGTCATGAGCCACTAAGACATAGATTTACAAATCTGATATGAAATAGCTAAAACATTTGTTTGGAATGTACATTAACAGAATTCGAATCTAAAGCTACCAAGGACAAGTGATAGCCATAACTAGAACAGGGGTACATCTTTAATGCCAACTCCCGCCATACACAGCAGTATCAACTCCAAGATCTGCATGCAAGATGTAGAAGTGTAGTGTGAGAAAAACCGACCACATGTACTCAATAATTATCCTAACTAACCTCGGTGGGGTAAAAGAAGCAAGAACTATAAATGATACTCACTAACACATGTACAGTTCATAATTTCAACAGGTATAGAAAAGATACGTGATCAAATTAGGAAATCTCAGGTAAAACACTTTGATGCTCATAATTCTTTATTTTTAAAGTGTTCTGCCCAGTTAACAATCCAACATATAGGGAAGATATACAAGTAAATCAGGTAAACAATCAAGGAAATTGCAAGTAAAGATGAAATGCAATAACCAAATATTAGTCCATTACGGCAAACTACCTGATCCTATAATACTAACCAGCTCTCCAAGAGCTCACATCAACCAGAAACTAATCTTTCTTTAATATCCGTGTGTACACCATCAAGAGAGAAACATGAGAGGGTGACCCTAGGGGGATGGATCCGTATCCACACGCTACACGGAAAACTCACGTGCTGCACGGACAACTCATGCAGTAATAATATAAACCGCACGGACAATTCACGTGATACACGAGCAACTCACGTGCTAATAATATCAATATCTGGATCCGCACGGATAACTCATGTGCTGCACGGACAACTCACGTGCCAATAATATTGTATGGACAACTCACGTGCTGGTATCACAATCCGCCTGGCATGGTCAAAAGCACAATATCATAATCTGCTTGGCATAGTCATAGGCATAACAACACAATCCGTCTGGCGTGGTCCCAGGCATAACAACACAATCCGCTCGCCGTGATCACATGCATAACAACACAATCTGCTCGACGTGGACAAAGACATCCAGTCCAAATCATATCACACAGAATAAAATATACAACAACACATGTATATGATGAATGAGTATCACATTTCATGCTCCTGGACTGGTATAATAACATGCTAAAGTATAGGCTTATGCAAAGTATGTGACTTCTTCGAGCATTTTCATGATTGTGGGGTCAGTCCCACATCCATTATCATTCGACCTTTCCAGCACCGGCTCAGTACGGCAAGTAGTTTCCGGCCCAGCCATGCTCGGAGTCTTTTGTAGACCTCGCAGCTGAACGATAGCAATCTGCTACGCTTGTAACATTTCGAAGATTACTTGGAGGCTAACTCCTCCCATCTCCTTGACCCTGTGTTCCTTGGCCACCAGGTCGAACCTTTCCGCGTACACTTTCTCCGACGTCTGCACCTAAGTCCCCGTTTAGAGCAACGCGCGAACCAACATCGACTGGCTGTTGAACTGGTACTACCCCGGGGTTAAGCGGTGATACACCGGCCCCTGAAGCAACTACATTATCATTTTCTCCATGGAATCTGAGGCCGTCATTGCCATGTACTGGTGTGTTCATCGAGTTCGACATGTTTTAGCCTGAAAACAAAGAATCTTTGACAAGAACAAGTGTGAAAATAACGTGTGTTATCGAAAATCATCACTAAAATAATCACTATTATCTCTAGCCTCACGGTGGGCGCCAAACTGTTTACCCTAAAATGTGAGTAACAATTAAATTTATAATGAGGTCTTAAAGATATGCGATTTAATTCAATACTGATTGTTAAACAAGAAGATAAGTACGTGAGTTAAGTAAGCAAGTTAGGTCAAACCAGTGTATGAGCAAGCCTCGACCTCGAGCCAAGATGACCTCGAGATAGACTTCGATGAATAGTAGAATAAAGCAAAGAGAATATAATAAAACTAAAGTAAAGGTTTATATTCTTTGCCAATGATTGATAATGTTCACAAATGAGCAGCCTCCCCTTTATATAGTAGGGGAGGGGTCCTAAGCAAGGTACATTTCTATTTCTAGAAAGGAATCTAATTGGTACAACTATCTAACGAATTCGCACAAATCCGTTCCGCAATTTACGCCTTGATCTTTGTGCCATTGCGGGATTCCCGCCCATTCTAGTACAAGCCTAAACGGCATTATTTCGAGGTAGCTTATACTCGGTCTCCGATGTCGTATGCTTTGGTTCTCGAGGTCTGCACTCCTTCATTAGCCTTGAGCCCGAATTATCTTGATTCACCTGAACCTGACCTCGGGGTGACCTTTCGAGCTTATGAAATCGGGCTTACCCGATTTCAACCGTATACAGGCTACATATTTGTTGTAAGTGAAAGAATTATAGTATTATTTCCATTGAAGTTAGAGGAATAGATCGTCATTGTTCAGAAAAGCTGTCAATGAATGAACAAATATTTCGAAGGAGTCTGGAAGAAGAAATGACCTTTCTAGATAAATTTAGTTGATTGTGAGTCGCAAGAGTTTGGGATGGATGGATGGTGTCACAGAATATATAACATCCGTAAGATGAGGTATGATATTGAAATTTTACTTATGAGATGGATTTAGAAAAATGGATCTTCACCTGTAAAAGAATGTTCTTAAGCATGAAGTTGGTCAAAAGCTTGGAAATGGAGAATGAGTTATCTAAGGACACTTTAAGTGCTACAGTGAACCCGTAGTGCTAAAAGAAATACAGGGGTTGTAGGGATGAAAATGTTGCGTTTTTCCTTAAAGGGCCTGAATGAGAAATGAAAGAGACAGCTTTTGAATTGCACCTCTCCATATTACCTCTATAAATTTAGAGTCTTGGCCTCATTTTTAAAACATGAAAAAATCTAAAATCATCTCCCCTCTTTTTTACTTTGTTGCATTATTTTCTAAATAAACATAAGTATCTAGTATAATTTGCTCTGTTTGTTGAGTTCGCTGAAGTTCTGTGATTTGTAGTATCGCTATCACAGAATAGTTATTCTATTTTATCCTGGGAGGAATTAATCCATAACTTTGGGCAACAGTGAGGGGATTAAATTCTCTAAGGACACACTGTGAATTCTGTTGGCTCGGAATTATTTTACGATTTTTTTATTGAACTAACATTGGTTTGCTTCTCTGATTTTCTGATTTTGAATAAAGTAATACCAACAATCTTAAGGAATTTAATAGAAATATTTGACGGATGGTTGATAGAGAGAAATCTTGTCACGATGGAAGCAGCATGAAGATGATACTGCGTGGTTTTAAATTCTATATGCGGAGTGCATATTACGTCGCAATAGGTTTTGAATATTAGATAGTAAAAGTTTCTGGAAGGGCATAGTACCTATTAAAAAGAGAAAGTTGGTGGCCGTGAAAATTGGTGAGAAGTTCGGTTTATCAATTTCGAGAAGCGATGAAGTGGTTGAGATATGGGCGTTGGATCACGCTGAATATACACGCACTACAATCTGGAAGGAAGAATAATACCGAAGACAAGTGATGTGAACTTGTGAAGCCAATGGGTTCAAACAGATTGGAAGGAATCTGGGCGCTGATATCATTAAAAGTGGATTAAAGTCTCCTATTTAATTCCACTACCCACTGGTTCAAAAGAAAGGGTACATATATGAATATTGAACATTGTGAACGTGGCTTCAATATTGTGTATTCACTGGTTGGAATGCAAAAATGATGCAGCGGTTGCGTTATTTAACTCACACATCATCATACGATTTGCATCGTTCTGGTAAACCGAAAGTGACAACAGAAATCGGGTTCTACCTTAACTCCCTTAATTAATTATTTATAAATTTCTACCTGTGTGATTTGATGACATTTAAATAAAAATTCATGAATGAGGGTAGATGATTATTTGATGATCTCAAAAGATATGTATATATATATTTGCATGCTGTGATAATTGGGAATAACATAAAAGAATAACTTTGTTATTCAGTTTACCAAATATAATCGATTGATTGGTATACTATTTGGTAGTATGCATGAAAATATGTGGAAAAATATTTTCAAGGTATGTAAGATATGAATTAGACATTACTTGAAGTGTCTTGAGATCATGAATACAATATATGTAAAGATGAACATATATGTGTTTGATTAGAGAAAGAGATCAAACTGTTTAAAGTGTTATAATGGTTTAGTTGGAAAATCATTTGGAAAGAGAATTAAAATTCTAGTGATTTTCTACACACGTTATGGAGAATAAAATCTTCCTGATTTTCTACTCCTGCTTCGAGATCAAAATCTGCATGATTTTTTACTCGTTCATTGAGATTAAAGTATTCGTGACTTTCTACTTATTTGTCGGAATAAAGTCTAAGTGACTTTATACTCGTTTTGGAGATTAAAATCTTAGTGATTTTCTACTCTAATTTATTATTCGGTTTGAAGATTAAAAAAAAAAATCACCATTTATTAAATTTGATCGTGTCACATATTACTCGGTTTGAAGATTGAAAAACTTCACCGTTTATTAGATCCGGTATAAGATATTACTCGGTTAGAAGATTAAAATTTTTACCGTTTATTAATTCTGATTGTGTCAGATTGGTTTGAAGATTAAAAACTTCACCATTTATTCTGGCTCTGTCGTGACATAAACAACAGCTCTTGTGGCTGGCTCTACAAAGTAACAGGGGCAGCAAATATGAATCTCCTTTAGAAGAAATATATTTGGAATATAACATCATTCACCAAACGACTGCCCTTTACTCACCGCAATCTAATGGAATTGCGGAAAGGAAGAATAGAACGTTAAAGGAGATGATGAATGCCTTGTTGATAAGTTATGGTTTACCCCAGAACTTGTGGGGGGAAAGTTATTCTATAGATAACCGTATACTCGGTCGAGTTCCCCATAGCAAGAGGCAATCCATTCCATATGAAAAATGGAATGGAAGGAAGCCCAACTTAAATATTTTAAAGTGTAAGGTACTTAGTTAAAGTGCAAGTTCCTAAACCCAAAAGGATACAGATCGGACCGGAGATTATTGATTGCATTTTCATAGGATATGCAACAAATAGTAAAGCCTATAATTTTCTTGTTCATAAATTAGAAAATCCCGACATTCATATTAAAAAGGCAATCAAATCAGATAATGTTGAATTCTTTGAGAATATTTATCCGTATAAAAAGGGAATGTGAGTCGTCTAGTGAAATATATAAACAACCTCGGGAAGAAGCAAAGTAAAGTAAACCTAATGAGGTGAATCCAAGACGTAGTAAACGTCGAAAGACAACTACTTCCTTTGGACTAGATTTTCTGACATTCTTGTTAGAAAATGAGTTTCAAACTTTGGAAGAAGTTATGTCTTCCTCGGAAAAAAGCAGTCAATAGTGAGTCAGAATCCATATTAAGTAATCATACTTGGGAAAATGGTTGATCTTCCTCCAAGAAATAAACCTTTGGGTTCTAAGTGGATTTTCATAAGGGAAATGAAAGTTGATGGTACTATTGACAAATAGTTGGCAAGATTAATTGCCAAATGGTTTAGACAATGAGAATGTCTTGACTATTTTGACATACACTCGTCGATTACGAGTATTGCGTACATATGAATTTAGTAGCATTAGCTACAGTATACGGTCTTGAAATCCATCAAATGGATGTGAAGACACCCATTTTAATTGTTATTTGGAGGAAGAAATTCACATGGAACAACCAATAGTTTATGGTTCCTGGAAAAAAAAAAAGGTGTGCCGACGTGTTATGTCTCTTTATGGACTAAAATAAGCACCCAAACAATGACATGCGAGATTTGACCAAATAATATTTGTCAAATGATTTTAAAATTAATGAGTGTAAACAAATGTGTTTACTTTAAGAATACTTCAAATCATATAGTCATTATTTAATTATATGTGGATGATATGTTGATGAAATATTTAAAATGTGAGGGCTTTTAGCTTATGCATGACAAAAGCCAATGTTAGATGTAATGTCTAAATGATATAATTTTTGAACCCCACAAATCATTAGGGATATTGATACGGTAGTCGGTGAATTCATTACTTGTTCAATCTTAGTGATGACTAGTGATGAAACTACAAATTCGAAAGTTGTTTACGTACTTTTCCTGAAATGATTTATTCTTTCTTGAACATTTATAATGTTTAGCTCTTTTATGAAAGGGTGTCACCTGTAAGGCTATGACTTTTCATGGAAATTGTGTTTACATGTTTTGTATAAACATGATCGTTCATGAACAAATGTATTAATATAATGATCTATAATGAGGTGAACCAACCGATGAACATGACCAAAATTCATTTCAAGTTGGATTTGTTTCATGAATGAAGGTGCTATAATTTGCATATCATATAGACGTATGAATAAATAGCATACAAATGCTTGAAAATGAAGGAATGATTGTGAAATGTGTTATATATTAAAAGGTTGTGGCCACAACTGATACCAATCATTCTAGCTGTTGTTATAATATACTATTACTATATTAAATGTTGTCAATAATTAGATATGCAATTGAAAATCGAGATGTATTACTCTACGACATAAGAAAGTTTGCATTGAACTTTCATGACAATGAAACGAGTTTTGAAGTATTTGAAATATACTTCAAATTATGCTTTGCACTATAATAAGTATCCCGCGATAATAGAGGAGTATAGTGATGCAAATTAGATTACCCATTCAACCGATTCTAAACAGTCAGTGGAGGAGTGATGCCTTGGAAATCGTCAAACAAATGTGTTTGACCTCTCTACAGTGGAGGCTGAATTTATAGCCTTAGACAAGGCCGGTGAAGAAGTTGAATGGCTCCCAAATTTTCTTGAAGAAATTCTATCTTAGCCCAAAATATTGGCACATATATGCATACATTGTTATGGTCAAGCGGCAAAAGGAAGGGCTGGGAGCATTATGAATAACGAAAAATCTTGTCAAAAACGACGAAAATATAAAACTGTTAGGCAATTACCCTCTAGGAAAATTATCATAATTGACTATGTCAAGTCAAGCGATAATGTGTCGGATTCATTTATAAAAGGCCTAACTAGAGAGGTATCTGAAAGATCATCGAGGGGAATGAGACTATGGCCAAGGACAAGTCATTGTGGCAGTAACTCTACCTAGAAGACCGAAGATCACAAGATCTAGGTTCAAGGAGCTCAAACAAAGTCATTAATGACGGTTCAACATTTTCAAATAAAATTTCTTTTGCTCCATTCTCGTGATGAGGCAATGTTCAGTACCAAAGATAAAGCATTAAGGCTTTTTAAATAGTGTATCTACGGGATAACACGTTAGGAATCACCTATATAAGTGTGAAGTATTAGCCGCTTCAAGGAGAGTTCTATTCATCCCTTTTAATCGTATTTATGCATCTACCTTTTTTGGTACTGATATATATATGCTTGATAAGGATGAGTGATATTGCATGATGGGAGCTTCCGTGCAGGTGAGGATAAGTGATATTGCATGAGGGGTGTTCTCATACAGGTGAGGATAAGAAATATTAGCACGATGGGTATTTCTGTGTGATTTTATATGATATTGGCACGACAGGTATTTTTGTGCAGGTGAGGATGAGAGTTCATGGCACGACGAGTGTTTCCGTGCAAGTGAGGACAGGGGATATGCATTGTATTGTGTTTAGCTGGAGTTCATGGCACGACGAGTATTTTGGTACAAGTGAGTACATGCATTTTATTGTGTTTATCTTTCCCTCATATGCACGTATATGTATTCTACCTTGATTGTTAATGTTACTCGTGTATATTTTGCCTTGTGGTTGCTGTTACTTATGTGCCACCTACCTTATCTATTGTTTTTACTTAGGTACATTATATCTAGTTCGCTACTGTTACTTATGTGCATACTACCTTGTTATCACTGTTACTTATATGCATCCTACATTCTTTTCTATTGTTACATATATTCCTTTTACCTTATTAGTTATTGTTATATCTATGCCTTTTACCTTGTTTGTTATTGTTACATCTTTGTATTATACCTCCTGGTCGTTGTTAAATCTATGCCTCCTACGTCGTTGTTTATTACTACTATATCTATGCATTCTACCTTGTTGTTTTTGTTATCCACACGATTTCTACCTTGTTGTTTTTGTTATCCACACGATTTCTACCTTGTTTGTTGATGTTAGCTACATGCTTTTTACCTTGCTTGGTATTTTTATATATATGAATGGTGAGGAAGAGTGGTATTGCACGGCGGATGTTTCCGTACTTGGTAAGGATAGGATAAATGCACAAAGGGTGTTGCCATACTATGTTATTTGATATCTTGTATATGTTCCTCTTATTATGCAGATTTGTGGATTCGACTATATTGTTTTCGTGGATATCATTTCATCCTCTTGGGTTGAGTGGTTAAGGAAGGTTTAGTTGTGATAATTGAGAAATATTATAGCTATTTCCTCTAGTTAACCATTTTACTATTTGTCGTATTTATTATTCTTATCTATCGTGTTATTTCTCTTGTTATTTCCATTTCTTATTAATTGTAAAGGTTATATTAGTGAGTATCTTTTGACTTAAAAACCTCGGCACTACTTCACTGATGTTTGCCTAGATACTTACTGAGTACATAGGGTCGGTTGTACTCATACTATACTTCTGTACCGTACATGTAAAAATTGGATCTATGCAGCATGCAGAGTCCGAGGATGAGCATTGAAGACTACAACATTCCAGTCACCTACTATCATCTTTTTTCATGGTAGTATAATACTTGTATTTCTGCTTATGTAACTTTCAAATAGATAATGTATTTCTTTTTGTAAATGTTGTAATCCCAAATCATAGTTGCTCTTGATTTGTACTTTCGGATCTTGGGGTAGTTGTATCTATATTATATTATTATGTATTAATTGATGATCTTCAATTTGGTTGATGATTTAATCTAGTTGACTTATCTAATGGGCTGGGTTAGGTGCCATCATGATTTGGTGAAACTTTTGTGTGGTGACAAGATAATGACCTAACCAACCGTTTTAGGTTATAGCATTTTGTTCTGTGATTTGAGACTTTGAGTGGCTTTATATTGTGTATTATTACTTGTGTACATGGTTGGTTTTGATTTTCGAGTGGTTCGGGACAGATTTGATAGAGTGATTCTTAATTTGAAAGCCTTAAGTTGGAAGAGTTGACTAAAGTTTTACTTTTGAGTAAACGACCTCGGAATCAGAATTTGATAGTTTTAATAGGTTCGTATGGATTTGGACATGGGCGTATGTTTGGATTTGAATTTGGATGTTCCTAAAAGGTTTTGGCTCTATTTGTCAAAAGTTGACAATTTGAAGAATTAGAGAGTTCATAGATTTGATCGGGAGTTGACATTGGTGGTATCAGACTCCTATTGTGAATTTGAGGCCTTGAATAGGTTTTCTTGGTTGATTGGAACTTGTCTGAAATGCTTGGTTGTAATCTAGAGTGTTTACGTGTGATTCGAACGCGTTCGACAAGTCTGAAAGTTTAAAAGTTAAGAGAATAATTTTGATCTTCGATTCTTGTTTTTGATGTTATTTTTTGTATTTATAGCCTTTGGATAAGTTTGAATATTGTATATGGACTTGTTGGTATGAATGGAAAGGGTCCCGATGGGCTCGGGTGAGTTTCAGGGAGGTTTCAGACCATTTTGGATGATGTTTGCATTGCTGGTTTCCTGATGTCTCTGATGTTCTTCGCGATAGCAAAGGTATAGTCGCATTCGCGTAGTGATTGTTCGGAGCTGGGGGATTTGTGTTTCATGTTCGTGTGGGCAGTCACGCACTCGCAAAGTGTTGATAGAAGGTCTTCACTTCACGAACGACTATACGCGTTCGCGTAGAGGAAGAGTTTGGGTGTTAGAGCTTTGTTCATCGCGATCGCGTTGAAGAGTCCGTGTTCTCATACTATGAGTAGCTTGGTCATCGTGTGCACGACTGAGGCATCGCGTCCACGTAGAAGGGAAGTTGGCAGGTCGCATTTTTTGCTTCGCGATCGCGGAGGCCCTGTTCGCAATCATGAAGGGTACGCCTAGGGGGACTTTTTAAGTTGTGTATTTCGGGATTTTAAGCTCATTTCTCATATTTTGAACCCTAGACTTGGAGAGGTGCGAATTATCATGGAGACTTTCACACAAGACTTTCAGGTAGGTGATTTTCACTCACTCTTGGTATTATTTCAAGAATCTACATGAATTGTTAATATCCAAAAAATGGAATTTTGAGATGATATTTTGGGTTTTGCCTACATTTTAAGAGAATATATTTTGAGGATTTGAGTACCAATTTGGACTCGGTTTTAAAATCTAACCATATATTTAGACTCATCAGGTATTGTGTCATCGGATTTTGGTATTGGTTTCGGGTTCGGGCACTCAAACCCGGGGTTGACTTTTGTTGATTTTTTAAGAATTCTTTAAACATCGAGGCTTTATTGATTGGGATTACTTCGTACAGCATTGGTTGACTTCCTTTATTGATATTTGGCTAGATTCTAGCCGGTTGGAGGTGATTTATCAAGGAAATGCAATTTCGGAGCTTTGGTCTAGCTGGATGAGGTAAGTATCTTCCCTAACTTTGGTTGAGAAAATATTTCTAACTAACTAATGATGTTTGCTACATGTAGGTGTGATGTATATATGAGGTGACAAGTGTATATCCATGTGCCATGGGTATTCATGCTCGGGGTAGATTCTAGATTACTCTATGCCTTATTTGGTTATGTATTCTACTTGATTCTATACAACAACAACAACAACAACAACAACCTAGTATAATCCCACTAGTGGGGTGCGGGGATGGTAGTGTGTACGCAGACCTTACCCCTACCATGAGGTAGAGAGGCTATTTCCAATATACCCTCGGCATCCTTCCCTCCAAGAACTTCCCACCTTGCTCTTGGGGTGACTCGAACTCACAACCTCTTGGTTGGAAGTGGAGGTTGCTTACCATCAGAGCAACCCCTCTTGTCTTTTACTTGATTCTATATGTTATTCAATTGATTGACTATGTGAGCATGATAAACCATGCTAGAGCTAATGTGAGGCTAATAGTACCTTATTTTGAGTATGATGAACTATTCTTGGGATTATTGTTACACTTGCTTGGACGTAGTCACACGTATATTGTGAACACATACCCGTACTTTCTATTCTTGTGTTATGCCTTTAATTGAAGTATGCCTACTTCAGTTATGTACCTACGTTAAAGACAACAAAATGACTTTTGATGCTTATTTTGGACATAATGATCATTTGGGTGACGTATTACATGTTGGATCTATGGTCATATGCACATATAGGCATACATCCTACCTAGGAATCATCCCTTGTACACATGCATACATATATTCATTGTTATTTCTCATACCATGTGCATCCGATATGATTATCCTGGATATGGATTGAGGTGTGGCTCAAGGTCTTTGCCCAGCGGATTGTGATGTGACATTGATTTTGCATGAGGTCTTTGCCGTGTGGATTTTGCCGTGCCGATTGTGATATGATATTTATTTGGCACGAGGTATTTGCCGTGTAGTTGTGATGATATTATTACTGTTAGGGAACGAGTTCTTTGTCGTGTACCTATTGTTATGCACGAGGTTGTTGTCGTGCATCGTGTGGATACGAATCCATTCCTCTAGTGTCTTCCTCTCATGTTTCTCTCTTGATGGCATACACGCAGATTGTGATAAAGGGTAGAATTCTTGATTATGCACATGTGGCGGTATAAAGGTGGCATTTCACTAATAATGTTGTGTGGAGTGTAAGTGTGGCATTTCACTGTTCATTTTCATGTGGCTGTATAAGGATGACGTTCTTGATTATGCACATGAATTCTTTATGCTTGGTATGCATTTTACATGTATTATCCATGCATATCATTTACATATGCTAGCAGACACATTCTTCATATGCATTGGACTTGTTAGTGTATTGGTGGACACTTGGAGAGAGTCGGATTGATGTTGAGAGAAAGTTATCATCATATGTCGTCATGTTGAAATCATGCAAAGGTTACATAATCCTATCATTAAGAAATTTATATGAAATTGGTTCATTGTCTGGTATAGGCCCTTATGTCCAGGTATGCCACGACCCAAATACCTAACCAGTCGTGATGGCGCCTATCGTGGAACTAGGCAATCCGACATTCTCAATATGCTTTCAATATATATAATAGGAGTGAGCTAAAGCAATAAAACTAATTGAAGGTTTACATAATAACGGGGTAAAAACCCAAAACACAAGTGCGGAATGATAGCCCGACATCAGGGTGTCACTATGTCATGAGCATCTAACAACCAATCTAGAAACAGAGTCTACTACAGTCTGTGCCAAATGCCAATACAAGAGAGAAAAGATAATAAGAAAGGAGAAACAAGGACTGCGAACGCCGGTAGCTACCTCGTAAGTCTCTGATAATCAGCTCGCGCATGAACTCAGCTACCGTTAGAACCGTACACACCTGGATATGCACATGAAGTGCAGGGTGTAGCATGAGTACAACCAACTCAACAAGTAACAGAAATAAATAAGGAACTGAGAAGGTAGTGACGAGCTATACAAATACAGTTCATTTTCAATAATTCCAGCAAAGAGTAGACATGCTTTCAAATCCGGAAGTTCAAGTCAAATCGGTTTATACAGTTACAGTGTAGGTAATCCGGATATTAGAATCTTTCAGAAATTTTACAACAATGACAAATAGCAACTAAGTGCATCAACAAATGAAAAACAAGTACAGCCTCTCAGGGCAACAGACACTCAGCTTGTCACAACAGCTCAATCACTCGGCTCTCAGCACTCAGTACTCACACTCAATAGGTACCTGCGCTCACTGGGGGTGTGCAGACTCCGGAGGGGCTCCTTTCAGCCCAAGCGCTATAATTCACACAGATAACTCACGTGCTGCCCGGACAACTCATGTGCTATCGTATCATAGCAAGATCCGCACGGACAGCTCATGTGCTACAGTATAATATCAGAATTCGCACAGAAAACTCACGTGCTAAGTAAAAACATCATGATTCGCACGGACAACTCACGTGCTACGGTATCTATACCTCACAACCAGGCCCTCGGCCTCACTCAGTCATGTACCTCTCTAGTCTCACGGCCCTCAGAAATCATAAAGATCAGCCCAAAACAAAATAACATAGTGTATCAACAAGAATCAAGAAGAGACTGAGATATGATGCACAAGTAAAACTATGACTGAGTACAAGACAGCAAATAGCAGTTAATTCAACAAGTACTCGACCGATGTGGGTCCCAACAGTGATAACATATGTCCTAAGCATGATTTGCAGTCAAATCGCTATAACACAGAGAGAACAGGTAGTTAGCAATTGTCTATTCGACTTTACAGTCTCACATGATAGACCAAGTCACAATCCTCCACGGTGCACGCCCACACGCCTGTCACCTAGCATGTGTGTCACCTCCAAAATAGTCACATCATACCAAAATCAGGGGTTTCATACCCCCAGTTACAAAAATCCTACTCCGCAATTCCTTTTCCCCTCGAATCAATCTCCAAATGCCCCGAATCTAGCCACAATCAGTACGATATAATTAATGTAGGCTAAAAGAATCAATTCCACAAGAGAAACATGAAATTATAAGTCAAAATCCGAAATACGCTCAAACCGGCCCCCGGTCCCACGTCTCGAAACCCAACAAAAATTACAAAACCTGAAAGCTCATTCATTCACGAGTCCAACCATACAAAATTTATCAAAATCCGACATCATTTGCCCCTCCAAAACCCCAAAATTCACTCTCCAATTCCCAAGCCCTAATCTCCCAAATCTCACCTCAAACACTCACCAACTAGGTGTAAAATCAGTGGGGAAACGCCATTATTGAAGATAAATAGGCACAAGGAACTTACCTTAGTGATTACTCCGAAATCTCTCTCAAAACCCCCAAAATCCGAGCTCAAAAATGATGCAAATGGTGAAAAATCTCGAAGTGTTCTATTTATAGGTTCTGCCCAGACTTCTCGGACCTGCGGCTCCATTTTCGCATCTGTGGGCAAATCCCCGCTTCTACGGAAAACTCCCTAAACGCTTCCTCCACTCACGTGATCAAGTGACCGCATCTGCGACTCCTCCTTCACTTCTGTGGGCTCGCACCTGCGATTCCCACTCCGCAGGTGCGGTTACACTAGTAGCAGCAGGTTTAGCTGCAATTCCTCAACTCCCATCAAACCGTTAATCACCCAAAATCACCCCGAGGCCTCCGAGACCTCAACCAATCATAAAAACAAGTCATATAACCCCATGCGAACTTAGTCGAACCTTCGAATCACTCAAGAAAACATCAAAACACCAATTACACCCGAATTCAAGCATAAAGAACTTCTAAACTTTTAAATTCCACAAACGACGCCGAAACCTACCAAACCACGTCCGATTGACCTCAAATTTGCACACAAGTCATATTACACATTACGGACCTACTCCAACTTTCGGAATCGGAATCCGACCCCGATATCAAAAAGTCATCCCCCCCGGTCAAACTTTCCAAAATTTAACTTTTGCCATTTCAAGCTTAAATTAGCTACAGACCTCAAATTCACAGTTCGGACACGCTCCTAAGTCCAAAATCACCCAATAGAGCTAATAGGATAGACAAAATTCCATTTCGGAGTCTTCTTTACACTCTTCTGACTACGGCCAAAATCCTGAGACTTAAGCTTCTGTTTTAGGGACTAAGTGTCCCGAACCACTCCGAAACCAAAAACAAGACCTCTTGGCAAGTCACTTAAGCAAAAACAGATACGGGGAAAACAGTAAATAGGGGATCGGAGTTAATACAGTCAAAATGACCGGCCGAGTCGTTACATCCTCCCCTCTTAAAATAATCATTTGTCCTCAAACGATCATAGAGACATACCTGAAGTGGTGAAAAGATGAGGATAACGGCTGCGCATATCATGTTCGATCTCCCAAGCCACCTCATCGACCGGCTGACCCCTCCACTGAACCTTCATAGAAGTAATATTCTTTGACCTCGGCTTTCGAACCTGCCTATCTAAGATCGCCACCGGCTCCTCAACATAAGATAAATCCTTGTCCAACTGGACTGAGCTGAAATCCAACATGTGAGATGAATCGCCGTGATACTTCCAGAGCATAGAAACATGGAATACTGGATGAACTCCTGCTAGACTGGGAGGCAAGGCAAGCTCATAAGCAACCTCCCCAACATGTCGCAATACCTCAAATGGACCGATAAATCTCGGGCTCAGCTTGCCCTTCTTTTCGAACCTCATAACACCCTTCATGGGTGACACCCGGAGCGAGACCCGCTCTCCAACCATGAATGCAACATCGTGAACCTTCCGATCCGCATAACTCTTCTATCTGGACTGGGCTGGGCGTAGTCTATCCTGAATCACCCTAACTTTTTCCAGAGCATCCTGTACCAAGTCTGTACCTAATAATCTAGCCTCGCCCGGCTCGAACCAATCCATTGGAGACCTACACCGCCTACCATACAGAGCCTTATACGGTGCCATCTGGATGCTCGACTGGTAACTGTTGTTGTAAGCAAACTCCGCTAGAGGCAAGAACTGATCCCACGAACCTCCAAACTCCATCACACAAGCACAAAGCATATCCTCTAATATCTGAATAGTGCGCTCAGACTGTCCGTCCGTCTGAGGGTGAAATGCTGTGCTCAACTCCACTCGAGTACCCAACTCATGCTGTACGGCCCTCCAGAACCGTAATGTAAACTCCGTACCCCGGTCAAAAATGATAGATACCGGTACGCCATGAAGCCTGACGATCTCGCGGATATACACTTGAGCCAGCTGCTCGGAAGAATAGGTAGTCATCACAGGAATGAAATGAGCTGACTTGGTCAGCCGGTCCACAATCACCCAAACTGCATCAAACTTCCGCTGAGTCCATGGAAGCCCAACAACGAAATCCATAGTGATCCGCTCTTATTTCCACTCTGGAATCTCTAAATTCTGAAGAAACCCACCTGGTCGTTGATGCTCATACTTCTCCTACTGGCAATTTAGGCACCGAGCTACATACTCAACTATATCCTTATTCGTTCTCCTCCACCAGTAATGCTGCCTCAAGTCCTGATACATCTTTGCGGTACCCCGATGAATAGAATACCGCGAACTGTGAGCCTCCTGGAGAATCAACTCACGTAAACAATATACATTGGGCACACATAGTCTGCCCTGCATCCTCAATGCACCATCATCCCCAATAGTGACCTCCTTAGCATCACCGTGCTGGACCGTGAACTTAAGGACAAGCAGATGGGGGTCCTCATAATGACGCTCCCTGATACGATCATAAAGAGAAGACTGAGAGACCACACAGGCCAAAACTCGACTCGGCTCAGAAATATCCAATCTAACAAACTGGCTGGCTAAGGCCTGAACATCCAATGTCAATGGCCTCTCTGCTGCTGGAAGATATGCTATGCTCCCCAAACTCTCCGCCCGGCAACTCAAGGCATCAGCCACCACATTGGCCTTCCTGGAATGGTACAAAATGGTGATATCATAGTCCTTAAGAAGCTCCAACCACCCCCGCTGATGCAAGCTAAGATCCTTTTGTTTGAACAGATGTTGCAAACTCCGATGATCAGTGTAAATATTACAATAGACCCCGTACAAATAGTGCCGCCAAATCTTCAAGGCGTGAACAATAGCTGCTAACTCAAGGTCATGGACATGATAGTTCTTCTCATGGGGCTTCAACTGGCGCGAAGCATAAGCAATCACTTTACCCTCCTGAATGAGAACACACCCAATATCGAACCGCGAGGCATCACAATACACTGTGTAAGAACCAGAAGCTGATGGTAGAACTAGAACTGGAGCCGTGGTCAAAGCAGTCTTGAGCTTCTGAAAGCTCTCCTCGCACTCATCCGACCACCTGAAAGGAGCACCCTTCTGGTTCAATTTAGTCAAAGGCGATGCAATAGATGAGAAACCCTCCACAAAATGACGGTAATAGCCCGCTAACCCAAGAAAGTTTCGAATCTCCGTGGCTGAGGACGGTCTGGGCCAACTCTGCACCGGCCCAAGAACGCCAATGAACTGAGCCAAAACTCACACTTGGAGAATTTTGCATAAAGCTTCTCCTCCCTCAATCGCTGTAACACAGTCCTCAGATGCTGAGCATGCTCCTCTTGGCTATGAGAGTACACCAGGATATCATCAATGAACAATAACGAACGAGTTAAGATAAGGCTGAAACATTGTTCATCAGATGCATGAACACTGTTGGGGCGTTGGTCAGACCAAAAGACATCACAAGGAACTCATAATGGCCATATCGGGTCCTGAAAGCTGTCTTAAGAATATCCGAGTCCCGAATCTTCAGCTGGTGATACCCTGACCTCAAATCAATCTTGGAGAACACCATCGCTCCCTGAAGCTGGTCAAACAAATCATCAATACGCGGCAAAGGATACTTGTTCTTGATTGTGACCTTGTTCAACTGTCTGTAATCAATGCACATTCTCATAGTACCATCCGTCTTCTTCACAAATAGAACTAGTGCACCCCAAGGTGACACACTAGGCCGAATGACCCCCTTATCAAGGAGTTCCTGAAGCTTCTCCTTTAACTCCCTCAACTCAGCCGGTGCCATACGGTACGGTGGAATAGAAATGGGCTGAGTGCCCGGCACCAAATCAATACTGAAATCAATATCCCTATCGGGCAGCATGCCTAGCAGGTCTGCAGGAAACACATCCGGGAAATCTCTCACCACCAGAATAGAATCAAAAGCAGGGACCTCTGCACTAACATCCCTCACAAAAGCCAAATAGGATAGACAACCCTTCTCAACCATCCGCTGAGCCTTCAAGTATGAAATCACTCTGCTGGGAACATAGTCTATAGAACTGCTCCACTCAACCCTTGGCAACCCCGACATCGCCAACATCACGGACTTAGCGTGACAGTCTAGAACAGCATGACATGGAGACAATCAATCCATACCCAAAATCACGTCAAAATCGACCATACTAAGCAACATGAGATCCACTCTAGTCTCTAGACTCCTAATAGTCACCAGACATGACCAATATACACGGTCCACAATAATAGTATCGCCCACCGGAGTAGATACATGAACAGATAAAACTAGAGACTCATGGGGCATATCCAGAAAATGAGCGAAATATGAAGATACATATAAATAAGTGGAACCAGGGTCAAATAATACAGAGGCATCTCTATGGAAAACTGAGACAATACATGTAATCACAACATCTGAAGTAATGGAATCTGGTCTGGCAGGGAGAGCATAGAAATGGGCCTGGCCACCGTCTGGTCGGCCTCCCCCTCTCAGGCGACCCCTAGCTGACTAAGCCCCACCTCGAGATGGCTGGACGTGTGGTGGAGCTACTCATGCTGGTGCCATCGGCCGAGTACTCTACTGTGGAGCCACACTCAACAACCTAGGGCAATCTCTCTTAATGTAACCAAAATCTCCGCACTCGAAACAACCCCTTCACTAACGGAACTGCTGCTCCTGATGTCCAGAGGAACTACCCGTGGAAACCTGAGCTGACGAGGCATGGTGAGAACTCTGTGTTGGTAGTGCACTGAATGATGACTCGCCCTGCTGATGAGTGTGTGACCCATGGCCAGATGATGTACTACGGTGGACTGGGCGAGCTGTCTGAGCATGTCTGAAAAGACGACCCATACCATGGTTGAACTGCCCCCAGAAGGAACACCGCTAAATCCACCCTGTCCATGAGGCCTCTTGGCCTCCCTCTCACCCCACTCCTAGTTGTGAACCATCTCAATCTGACGAGAAATGCCGACAACCTTGTCAAAAGTAGCACTAGACACACTCTCTCTAGTCATAAGTAATTGCAGCTGAAAAGTAAGGCCATCTATGAACATCCTGATCCTCTCCCTGTCTGTGGGAACCAACCAGATAGCATGACGGGCCAACTCTGAAAATCTTATCTCATACTGCGTCATGGACATATCACCCTGGCAAAGCTGCTCGAACTGCCTACGCAGCTCCTCTCTATGGGACTGAGGCATGAACTTCTCCAGGAATCAAGTGGAGAACTGTTGTCAAGTAAGGGGTGCTACGCCGACCAGCCTACACCTCTCGTAAGCCTCCCACCAACTGAAGGCAGCCCAGAGAACTGAAAAGTAGTGAATGAGACCCCACTGGTCTCTAGAATACCTGCTGTACGGAGTATCCTCTGACACCTGTCCAAGAAGCTTTGTGCATCCTCTCCCTCGGTACCACTGAAAGATGGAGGCTGGAGTCTCCCAAACCTCTCCAATCGATGCTGCTCATCATCAGGCATGACAGGAACCACATAGTCCTGAGCACCTACAACCGGCTGGGCTGGTGGTGCCCACAGTGTCTGGAATCCCTGTACCACCTGCTCGGGTGTGCGGAAGGCAGTAGTATGAGCGCCTCCCCCGGCCTGAGAAGTGGCTTCTACGGCCGAAACAGAGACCGCCTGAGCAAGACTATACACGCGGTCAGAATCTGAGCTAAGGCCTCCTGAAGGCCTGGAATCACAATGGGCACGGGTGGTGCCTAAGCTGGTCCCACAGGCTCGTCCACAACTGGAGCCTGCTCCTGAACTGGGGAAACTGGTGGGTCTGCAGGCTACACCTCTGGCCCTACCGCGGCCTCTACCGTGACCTCGGCCTCTCGCGACCCTGACTGGTGGTACTAGTGGCTGTCCGTCCTGCCCCGTAGTATGCATCCTCACCATCTATGAGAGAATTAGAACAACAAAAATTTAGTTACTAGAATCAAAAGATTCGCACGACAATAATTCAAGAATGTGAAATTTCCTAAGGGTTCGGCAGCCTCTCAAAGATAAGTACAGACGTCTCCGTACCGATCCGCAAGACTCTACTAAACCAGCTCATGACTCGTGAGACCTATGTAACATAGGCTCTGATACTAACTTGTCACGACTCAAATACTTAACCAGTCGTGATGGCACCTATCGTGGAACTAGGGAAGCCGACATTCTCAATATGCTTTCAATATATATAACATGAGTGAGCTAAAGCAATTAAACTAATTGAAGGTTTACAGAGTAACGGGGTAAAAACCAAAAACACTAGTGCGGAATGATAGCCCAACATCGGGGTGTCACTAAGTCATGAGCATCTAACAACCAATCTAGAAACAGAGTCTACTATAGTCTGTGCCAAATGCCAATACAAGAGAAAAGATAACAAGAAAGAAGAAATAAGGACTGCGAACACCGGCAGCTACCTCGTAAGTCTCTTATAATCAGCTCGCGCACGAACTCAACGACCGTCAGAACTGTACACATCTGGATCTGCACATGAAGTGCAGGGTGTAGCATGAGTACAACTAACACGGCAAGTAACAGAAATAAATAAGGAACTGAGAAGGTAGTAACGAGCTATACAAATACAGTTCATTTTCAATAATTCCTGCAAAGAGTAGACATGCTTTCAAATCCTGTAGTTCAAGTCAAATCAATTTATACAATTGTAGTGCAGGTAATCCGGATATAGAATCTTTAAGAAATTTCACAACAATCACAGATAGCAACTAAGTGCATCAACAAATGAAAAACAAGTACATCCTCTCAGGGCAACAGATACTCAACTCGTCACAACAGCTCAATCACTCGGCTCTCAGCCCTCAGTACTCATACTCAATAAGTACCTGTGCTCACTGGGGGTGTGCAGACTCCGGAGGGGCTCCTTTCAGCCCAAGCACTATAATCTGCATAGACAACTCACGTGTTGCACGGACAATTCACGTGCTATTGTATCATATGAAGATTCGCACGGACATCTCACGTACTACAATATCATATCAAAATCCGCACGGACAACTCACGTGCTAAGTATAAACATCATGATTCGCACGGACAACTCACGTGCTACGGTATCTATACCTCACAACAAGGCCCTCGGTCTCACTCAGTCATGTACCTCTCTAGTCTCACGGCCCTCAGAAATTATAAAGATCAGCCCAAACACAATAACATAGTGTATCAACAAGAATGAAGAAGAGACAGAGATATGATGCGCAAGTAAAATCCTGACTGAGTACAAGACAATAAATAGCAAGTAAAACCCAAAAGTGATAACATATGTCCTAAGCATGATTTCTAATATGATTTGCAGTCAAATCTCTATAACACAGAGAGAACAAGTAATTAGTAATAGTCTATATGACTTTATAGTCTCACGAGACGGACCAAGTCACAATCCCCCACGGTGCACGCCTACACGCCCGTCTCCTAGCATGTGCGTCACCTCCAAAATAGTCACATCATACCAAAATCTAGGGTTTCATACCCTCAGGACCAGAATTAAAACTGTTACTTACCTCGAACCGCGCAAACATCCTACTACGCAATGCCTTTGCCCCTCGAATCAATCTCCAAATGCCCCGAATCTAGCCACAAGCAGTACTATATAATTAATGTAGGCTAAAAGAATCAATTCCACAAGAGAAGCACAAAATTATAAGTCAAAATTTGAAATAGGCTCAAACCGCCCCCCGGGCCCACGTATCGAAACCAACAAAAGTCACAAAACTCGAAAGACCATTCACTCACGAGTCCAACCATACTAAATTTATCAAAATCCGATATCATTTGCCCCTCCAAAACCTCAAAATTCACTCTCCAATTCCCAAGCCCTAATATCCCAAATCTCACCTCAAACACTCACCAACTAGGTGTAAAATCAGTGGGCAAACACCATTATTGAAGATAAATAGGCAAAAGGATTTTACTTCAGTGATTACTCCGAAATCTCTCTCAATGTCCCCAAAATACGAGCTCAAAAATGATGAAAAAGGTGAAAAATCTCGAAGTGTTCTATTTATAGGTTCTGCCCAGACTTCTCACACCTGCGGCTCCATTTTCGCATCTGCGGGTAAATCCCCGCTTCTACGGAAAAATCCCTAAAAACTGCCTCCGCTCCTGCAATCAAGTGACCACATCTGCGCTCTTCGCGGGTGCGGCAACTACATCGCACCTGCGGTCCAAACTCGCACAGGCGCACCTAAATTCGCTTCTGCAACCATCGCAGGTGAGGGAATTCCATTGTACCTTTATCCTCTGCCCAGATCCTCCTTAGCCGCATCTGTGGCTCCTTCTTCACTTATGCGGCTCGCATTTGCGGTTTCCACTTTGCAGATGCGGTTACATGAGTAGAAGCAGCTTCAGCTGCAATTCCTCAACTCCCATCAAGCCGTTAACCACCCGAAATCACCCGAGGCCTCCGGGACCTCAACCAATCATACCAACAAGTCATATAACCCCATGCGTACTTAGTTGAACATTCAAATCACTAAATAAAATATCAAAACACCAATTACAACCGGATTCAAGCCTAAAGAACTTCTAAACTTTCAAATTCCACAAACGACGTCGAAACCCACCAAACCACGTCCGATTGACCTCAAATTGTGCACACAAGTCATATTCCACATTACAGACCTAATTCAACTTCCGGAATCGGAATCCAACCCTGATATCATAATGTCAACCCCCCCGGTCAAACTTTCCAAAATTCGACTTTTGCCATTTCAAGCCTAAATTAGCTATAAACCTCAAATTCACAGTCCGGACACCCAACGGAGCTAATGGAACCGACAGAACTCCATTCCAGAGTCATCTTCATAAACTTCCAACTACGATTAAAATCATGAGACCGGCCAGCAAGTCACTTAAGCAAAAACAGATACAGAGAAAATAGTAAATAGGGGATCGGGGCTAATACACTCAAAATGACCGGCCGGGTCGTTACAAGGTAGAAGTATTTGTGTACAAATTATTTGGTGCATGTATCCTTTACATGCGGAGTTGGTGCAACTATGTTTGTTTTGATTTGTTAAGCAAAAAAGAATGCTTATGATCTCTTCTTTGATTCTGTACTTAAATTCTAATATTTGCTGTTCTATGACTGTCTCTCTGGATATTTCGATGTATTGTACAAGTTATTAAGCTTCTTAGGTTATGCAAAGTGAGTGTCTTTTGACTTAAAAATATATCGTCACTACTTCACCTAGGTTAGTCAAGATACTTACTGAGTACATGAGATCAGTTATACTCATACTATACTTATGCACCTTGCATGCAGGTTCTTGGAGCCGAGCAACTGTGGATGACGAAGGCTGGCACTAAAGTTATAGCTGTGTTCCAGATTCAAGCTACCATTTGCTCATGGTAGTTTAGGAATTCATTTTTGTTTTATGTAAACTTCAAACAAATGTTGTATTTATTCATTTTATCATCTTTGTAAATCTAAATCATAGGGCTCATGACTTGTACTACCATTCCTCGAATAGTTTTAATTGATACTTTGGCAGTTTTTATTATTAAAATTAATGATACCTCATTATAGTTATAACTACTATTTGTCTTACCTAGTGGGTTAAGTTAGGTGCTATCATGACTTGGTGGGATTTTGGGTCATGACAAATAAGTTGGTATTAGAGCACTATGTTCATAGGTTTTGTGAGTCATGAGAAAGTGCCTAGTAGAGTCTTACGGATTGGTATGATGACGTCCATACTTATGTTTTAGAGGCTACAAAGAATCTAGGAAACTTCCCTTCTTTCTTTCTTTATTGTGCGACTTGTTTCATCTTGAAGCCTAAATCTTCTATTTTTTTCTCTTCAATTTGTATGTGATGTTGAGTATTCTGTATCAGTTGTGCATTGACTGCTTGTGATGTTGTGGAAGGGATGTGAAGGGCTATGGATGCTTGGTCATCGCCTCGATGTGTGGTATAGTCTTAAGATGTGGACGGGCTAGTGGATCTTTCAGTTGTTCATTTGTGGAATGAAGTGAATTCTATTATCTTGTTGACGAGTATAGGCTTGGGAAGATTAATTGGTTTCTTAGTAGTTGTGAACATAGCAGGTTCATAGGAAGATGTTGATTTGAGGCTAGCAGGTGGGTTATCTCTTGTGAGAAGGTTTAAGGTTGTGTTATTTTTATGAGGCTTCTATGAAGAGTGTTCCTTCTATCCAGGGGAATGCATATTCTACCATTTCAGAGGGCTTGAGGAAGTTTGCTAGACTGTCACGAGGATGAGTATGCACCCGATAGATTATTGGAGTGTGTTTTGACTGGTGCTATGTGAGCTTTATGAGGATATTCAGCTGGATAATAGCACGAAGTCATGGCATTTAAGAATAAAAGGGTATTGTGGGTAATTAGATGATGTGTTTGTGGCTTGAAGCCAAGTGGGGGAGTCTACCATCGACTATTGGGTTATTTGTGCATGTGTTGATGTAGCTCCTGGACTAGGATACAATTGTGGATTAGATATGGTTTGAGAAGGTTATCATCGAGGATGATTTGGGAAAGGAATTTGTTGGATGCATGATGTACTATACCTTATTGATATATGGAGATTGTGGAATTGCTCAGGTTTGGTATTCCTTTGTGGATGTAGCGTGCAAGAGGAAGGAATTTCTCGGTTACTTCTTCTGGAGTATTTATGTGCTAGTGTAGCACTAGTTGTTTGGCATTTTTGGCTAGGTATTTGGACTAGGACAGAGTGAGTGACTCTCGGGAATGGATCTGGTGGGTTCAAGGTCCAAGATATGATACCTAATGATTTTTTAGTTTTATTGTGTGGCTAAGGATTATAGTTTTGCTTAAGACTATGAAAGAGACTTGGAATATTTCTACATCATTATTGGTTCTACAATGTAGTATAAGAGAGATAGAAGAAAAAACTTCAGATTCATTAAAAGTCTCTTGGGGAAAGCATTTCGGCTTGAAGTACTTATAGATTTGGTGGCCTGCAAGATTCGGTTGATCTAGAGGGATACAGTTATGTTGGCTTGGTTATGTGCAAATGGGTTTTGAAGAGCTCACAATAGTTTTGACCATAACTCAGGACTGATGTCTCCTACGAGTATGTGAAGTTTGTTGCGTGTTGTGATTCTCTTCTGCATTAGGTTAAGTGAAAGGTTTTTGGTCGATGGAGCAATTAAGATGAAGACTATTCTACTTGTGATTTAGAGTTGATAATGGGGTTCTTGTATTTTTATATCATGGCATGATCGATGTAGTGAGTCATGTGGCATTGGGATTGAATAAACAAAGTTGCGGTTCAGTCTCGGAACGAAGGTCATGAGTTCTAAGTAGCATGAGAGATTTAAGATGTTCAAGAGAGTGCTGACACTATCTTGTATCACCCGAGAAGATTGTGTATTGCAGAAGATGCATAATTTTTTTTCAACTTGCAGATGCTTTACTAGTACTATAGAGATCGCATAGTTGGTAACCATTGATGTTCAGATTTTGCTACTTGATGCTGAAGATTTATGGGAAGTATTTCTCATGAGGTGATTGTGTAAGAGTGATGTGTCAGCTCTTTGAGTGGGAGGGTCAAGATCAGATATGGAGATTCCTGTATTCTTGAGGTTTAGAGACTAGATGTTCTCAGAGGTAGAATATTCCTTGGTTGCGGACTATGAAGGTATGTTAAGGGTTAGACAACTATTTTTATATGTTATGGATATGTTTGTGGACTTTTGAAAGGCTATTTACCTATTGTGGAATGATTAGAATTAACTTGAGGGTCTGTGTAATTTGAAGGACATGAAGGGAAAGGATTCGGGATGTTGCTTTAGTATTTGAGTTGGTGCTAGTCAAAAATCAAAGGAAAGGTTAGGATCTATTTGGGATTTCTATGTGTGGAAGTTAGAAATGGTCACTTTGGACTTACGGAAGATTATTTACTTATTTGGAATGGTTTGAATCAATTTTGGGGGACTACTAGTAATCTTATGGAGAATGTTTATTTTAAGCGAGATTGAATTTGCTTACACAGTGCAACATCTACTACGGATGTGTCATTGGATGGAATAATCTTATTCTAGTGCTGGTCTATTTCATGTGTTATTATCTTTTACTATGATGGATTATGAAACTACTTGATTATTCATAGTATCCATGTTTAAGCCTTATGGCGATATATAAGCGAGATGGCTCTAGAAAGTTGGATTTGTTTATTGAACCTTAGTCTTGCTTACCTCTTCCGTAGTGTATTATGCTTATTCATTTCCCCATAGTTATATTTACGCACTCTACCGTGTTTGATGTTGATGAACATGTGTTTGGTGAGTATGTGTTTGCTCCATGGGTGCTCCCATGTGGATTAATATGATTGGATCGGGTTGCACACTATAACGCTATTATATTAGATTGGGTAGCATGCCGCAATGATATTATGATGGGATGTGATTCCTTGTGCTTATTTCATGTGTTTTTGCTTCTCTTTTGTGGGAATGGTTCATAAGGTTATTTTTTATTTTCCCTACCTATTAATCTTGCTTGATAGCTTTAATATATGATCCTATTTGGATTATTTATCATAATAGATTATTGCTCGTTGGGTGCACAGACTGTGTTGTATGAGGTTCCATGTGGCATTTAGTGTGACTTATCAGTTGAGCAGATTGTACTGGGTGAGACAAGGTTACTAGATTTGGAATTAGCATGATCGGATTTGGATAAGGTGTGTTTGGAAGCAAAATGCTAATGAACAGCTCATATTTATCAATGTCCTTGTCGGGCGAGAGAACTCCACGACTTATTGATTTGATGGGTTTTTATGAGTTTTCACATGTTCTTTCATCATTAGCAGTGTTGTAAAGATTTGGAATAAAAGTTTATTTTATATGAAGTATATTACCGGTATGAAATTTTGTAATGAGCGACTATTATGGTCGGAAAATATTGCTATGAGTATATGAGCTATTAGGTACATTGTTGGGTTACATCTTGGGAGTATACTTATGGTTTGATATATCTTGTTGAGATTAATATAGTGCATATATACAAGAATCAAATCTTAGAGGAAGTTCTAGATATTGAAATTTAGTTCAAAGGCTTATGGCCAAGGTTGAATGAAAAATCTTTAGTCCAGATTGTGTTAATGGATTTACATAGTTGGAGGTGATGTGAGACCACCGACAAATATGTGTATGATGATCTTATAAAGTGATTTGGAACGACTCTTGGCATATTCGAGGACGAACGTATGTTTAAGTGGGGAGAGTATAACGATTCGGTTGGTCATTTTAAGTTTTAGCATTTTATTATGTGATTTGAGACATTGAGTAGCTCATATTATGTATTATGACTCGCGAGTATGATTGGTATGGATTTATGAGAGGTTCGGAGGTGGTTTGGAAGAGAAATTCTTATTATAGAAGCTTTAAATTGATAGAGTTGACAAGGCTTGATATTTGAGTAAACGACCTCAGAATAAGGATTTGATGGTTCCAATAGGTTCGTATGGTGGTTTTGGACTTGATCGTATGTTCGGATTTTAATTTGGAAATTCCTAGAAGGTTTTGAATCTATTTGCCGAAAGCAGCAATTTGAAGAATTGGAGAGTATATAGGTTTGACCAGAAGTTGACTTTAGTGTTATCAGACTCTTATGGTGGTTTTGAGACCTTTTATATGTTAATTTAGTTTATTTTAACTTGTGTTCAAAGTTTGGTTGGGATCCAGAATGTCTAGGTTTGATTCAGACGGGTTTGGCAAAGTTGGAATGTTTGAAACTTAAGAGAATGATTTGATCTTCGATTCTTGATGTTGATGTTATTTTTGGTGTTTCGAGCCTTTGGATAGGTTTTGATAATATAATTTTACTTTTTTGTATGATTGGACGGGGTCCCGAGGGGCTCGAGTGTGTTTTGGGTCATTGGTTGAGAGATTAGTTAAGTTAAGGATTTGGAATTTGACGAGTCAAGACGACCTCTTTTAGGTGTTTTGAATGCGCGAGCAGGTTCGTAGCATATTTTATAATTTAAATTTAATTATGGTTTGTGTCCGGGAAGTTTTGGATGAGTTTTAGGTTCTATAACTAAGATTTTGCAATTGCTGAATTTTTTGATGCAACAATTTCAAAAATATTGATTATGTTCCTAAATTCGTCCATAAATTTGAGACTTCCGTTAAAACATCAAAACCTCATATTTTTCTCATTTTAAGGCAAAATTGGGTGATTCAAAAGGCTTCTTTTGTAGAATATTGCAAGGATTATATTGGGATTGTCAAAGGTGAATTTTGGAATAAGGTAGAATTGATTCGGGGTGGGATAACTGCTGTATTTTTTTTTTACTTGTTTCGGTATTTAGTCACTTTTTCTCACAAAGCTTTCGAGATCGAAAAAAGGCAATTTTTGAGTATATTTTCATCACTATTTATTGGATAAGTGGTTTTCACTCATTTTTGGTACTTCCTTGTTTGATGTTTAGCTAGATTTGAGCTTGTCAGGGGTGATTTCTCAAGAAAGAGCGATTTTGGAGCTTTAGACTTGTTCCGGAATGAGGTAAGTAGTCACGATCGAATTCCCACCATATGCTATGATGGCGCCCAACGATGTCACTATGGAACGCAACGGTAAACCACCAACACGATCATCCGTTCATAACACTTTCAAAATCAAGAATTTCATTGATAAAGTGGAATTAAGTTTAGAAACCATAATAAAATACTTTCATTCTTTCTAAGTCACAAAGTATGAACCAAACATAAAGCTCAATGATATAAATATTAGGTACAACTATTAACATCTACTAAAATCCTCAAAGCCTGGTGTCACAAGTGCATGAGCATCAAGTAGAATATACAAAACCACTATAACTATTGTCTGGAACAAAAATAAACATAGGGGGAAAGAGACTCCGAGTGCTGTGGGGATAATCATGGGATGCAACTCACCACTAAGTTTCCATCTACTGGGGAGCGGCGATGTTTCCTCCATATTCACGAGAGTCTATTTCCCATTCACGAAGGGTTGGCTGAACTGTGCATGGCATTCGTGATATTTGTGACATGAACGCGGAGCGTATTCCTTGGGCTGTGACTTTTGTGCTTCGCGATCGCGAAGTTCTTCCCACGATCGCGAAGTTCTTCATGCGATCACGATGGGTATCATCTAGAGCAGTGTTATAAAGTTCTATTTTCAGACATTGAGTTCATTTTATCATATTTTGAGATTGGGAGATCGAATTTGGGCGATTTTGATGGGGTTTTAACCACTTGGATTGGGATAAGTATTTTTGACTCGGATTTAATTATTTTACATGATTCTATCTTTGATTTTGGTGTTGGATTGATGAATATACAAGGGAAATTGGGAGTTTTATCAAAACTTTCTAAGGTGAATATTTGAGATTTGAACATCCATTCGGAGTCGGATTTGAGTGAAACTAGTATGGTTGGACTTGTATTCGAATGGGTTATCGGAATTTGTGAGTTTTGTCTAGTTCCGGGTTGACTTTTTGGTTTACTTCAAGTATTTGGTTAAAGATTCAACCTTTATCGTTTGGATTTGTTTCCTTTGGCATTATTAATGTTTTTGAGATGCTTTTGGCTAGTTTCGGGCTGTTCGAAGGTCGATTCGTGCTGGATGGCGTTTCTAGAGTATCGATTTGGCTTTCTTGAGGTAAGTACCTTACCTAAACTTAGTTGAGGCACTAGTTGCCTGAGTTACTTTGGTTAGCTACATGCTATAAGTGGAGCACTTGTGTGGGGTTGAGGCCATGTGCGTGCACTGGGGTATTATTCATGCTCGGGTAGTGCTTAGGCTATGATACGCCTTGAGTTAATTGCAAAGCTTCATGCTGTGATGGCTATTATATTTGTACCCCTGTTGTGAGCTATTTGAGCTATGTTTGAGGTTACATAGAGGGTAATCTCCTGATTGAACTTGATAATTGCTACTTTCGTGATGTATTTGCCTGATTTGAGCTATGATAACACATTTGCACATGCATACAACTTTGCATGTCACTTATACCAGTCTAGGAGTATGAAATTTGATGTTCATTGGTCATGTACATGTATTCTTGCATATTTACTTTCGGTGTGATATAGATTGGATTGGTAGCCCGTGACCATGCCAGGCAGATTGAGATATTGTGCCTGTGCCCACACCGAGAGAATTGTGATCTTGAGCCCATGACCACGCCGGACGGATTGTGATATTATTCCCGTGACCACACCGAGCGAATTATGATATTGAGCCTATGACCAAGCCGGATGGATTGTGATATTGAGCCCATGACCATGCCGGGCGTATTGTGATATTGTGTCTGTGACCATGCTGGGCGGATTGTGATATTGAGCCTGTGACCACGCCAAACGGATTGTGATATGATAGCACGTGACTTTTCCGTGCAGCGTGTGGATATGGATCCATCCCCCTAGGGTCACCCTCTCATGTGTCATCTTGATAGTGTATATGCGGATGATCAGAATCTGATGGGTTTCTAGTTGATGTGGGGTTTGGGAAAGCTGATCACTGGTTTGGTTCGGTTATTGAGGTTCCGATGTGGGCCTTAGAGCCATATCATGATTTCTATTTGGATCGGGTTGTACGCCGTAATGGATTGATATTTGATTGTTGCATTTCATTTTTACTTGCAATTGCCTTGGTTATTTACCTGATATATTTGCATATCTTTCCTTATATGCTGGATTGTTAACTGAGCAAAGTACGTTAAGAAATTTGTGTGCACCAAGGTAGTTCTTTCTGTGATTCATGACTTGATCATATTACTGTTTTGTACTTTTTGGAATTATGAACTGTACAAGTGATTACCGAGTATAATTTATAATTCTTGCCACTATTACCTCGCCGAGGTTAGTTATGATACTTGCTGAGTACATGGATTCGGTTGTACTCATACTACACTTTTGCACCTTGTGTGCAGATCATGTAGCTGAGATGTTGTGGATGATGGGAGCTGGCATTGAATATGCACCTGCCTTTCAGATATAGCTACCACTTGTCCTTGGTAGTTCTAGATTCGAATTCTATTTATGTACATTCCAAACAGATGTTGTATTTATTTTATACCAGCTTTGTAAATACAAGTCTTAGTGACTCATGACTTGTACTACCAATCCTTGGGTTATTGTATGGAAATTTAGTTATTTCCCTTTTTAATTTCTTATTATTTTCATTAGAGTTGTGTTGACTATTATTTGTCTTACCTAGCGGGTTGGGTTAGGTGCTATCACGACTAGGTGGAATTTTGGGTCGTGTCAAGTTGGTATCAGAGTTTTAGGTTCATAGGTTTTACGAGTCATGAGTAAGTGTCTAGTAGTATTTTGCGGATCACTATGATGATGTCCATACCCATCTTTGATAGGCTATATGGCATATAGGAAACTTCCTATATTTATTTCTTATCGTGCGACTTTGATTAAGCTTGAAGTGTATATCTTTTATTTTCGACTCGTACGTTATGTTGAGCATTTGGTATCAGCTGTGCATCGATGACTTGTGATTTCATGGATGAGGTGCAAGATGTGTTCTCGGTGTTGTGGAGTTGGGCCATTCTAGAGGATTTGAGGCCAGGTTCAGACCACAGCTTGGGCTCGATATTGTCAGTTGTGTGAGTATGTACTTCTGGATTTATATGTTTGAAAGTGTCCTTATGAGTGGGATTGATGGTACAACGAGTGGTTGGACGACTATATGATGCGTATTGTATGACAGCGGGATGTGCTTAGATCATTTGGATATGACGAGGGTGATTTTTTCTTGGGAATGTGAAAGGTCTATAAATGTTCGATTTTTGTCTTGATGTGTTGTACCATCTTGAATTATGACTATGTTAGGGATCTTTCAGTTATTCATTTGTGGAATGAAGTAGATTCTTATGTCTTAATAACGATTACAGACTTGGGGAGGATTTAGCGATTGCGTAGTGGTTGTGACAATGATAGGGCATAGAGAAATTCCAGTTTGAGGCTAAGCAGGTAGGTTATCTCTTGCGGGATGTTCTGAGGTTGTGTTATCCCTATGATGTTTCTGTAAAGGGTTTCCTATCTACCATCGGGATGTGTATGTGCTGCAATTTGAGTTCGGATCGCTTAAGGAAATTCACATGACTGTCCCGAGGATGGATATATGCTTAGCAGAAGATTTGAGGTATTCTATGATTAGTGCTACATGAGATTATGAAGGATTTAGTTGAATTATAGTGTGGGATCTTGGCAGATATGGAGTAAGGGTATTGTGGGTTATCGGATGTTATGTTCTATGGATTCGATCGAAGTGGGAGAGTCTGCTATCGATGATCAGGTTGCATGGTCATGTGTTATGTTAGTTTTGGTCGGAGGCATATTTGTGGATCAGTTATGATTTGAAGGGGGATGGTTTCGAGGTTAGTGCGGGAAAGGAAAAATGGCCAGGTGCATGATGTATTACATTCTATGGATATATGAAAGTCTTGGAGTGATTCAGGTTTGTTATTCGTGGTAGATGTAGTGTGTAAGGAGAAGGGATTCACTCGGTCTCTTAAGGTGGGAGTTACTTATTTTTTTTTACTAATTTCATCATACATCGTTCGGCTCGTATTGGCGGTGCATTGAAGATTAGAGCCAAGTGGATGACTCTGATGAAGGTTCTAATGAGTTCAAGATTCGTATGTGGTAACTGAGGGTTACTCGGATTTATGTATGGCTAAGATATGAGAATTGCATTGGATAGTGTTGAGACTTGCGGTATTTATATATCATTATTGATTTTACATTTCAGTATCAGAGAGGTTAAGGAAACAACTTCAAATTCACAGAAGATATCTTTAGAGTGGGCATTTCAGTTGCAGTACTATTGGATGTTTAAGAGGGGATACGGTGACTAATGGGACTTAGGACGACGTGGTTTCATACTAGGGTCTCTTTTGGTGAGCTTGGGGTCAAGGATCGTAGTGTACTGGCATGGGAGGTGTTCATTTGAAGGCAAGTCGAGAATAATTTGGAGAATGATTCAGCTTGGTAGTGGTTTGGATTGGTATAATAATAGAGGGATCGATTCTTTTGGTGTGGTGAGGCTTTACTTGTGTTTTGTGGCAATACTCCTGTGTTTGGCAATCTGCATGGCTTGGTTGAGTTAGAAGAATTCAGTTCTGATGGCTTGATTATGTGTAGATGGGTTTGAAAGAGTTCTTGATGGTGTCGACCGCTGCGTGGGACAGAGGTTCTCTACAAGCATGAGGAGTATGTTGCGTGTTGTGAATTTTTCTGCTAGATGAGGACAAGTAGAAGGATTTTGGCTAATGGAATGTGTATCCTGCTTGTGATTCAAAGTTGATATTGGGATTTTCGTGTTTTCATATGATGGCATGATAGATGCGGTACGACGTGTGTGAATGAGATTTGCATGTACAAGTTTATTGTTCAGTTTTGAAGGGAAGCTCATAAGTTCTAGACAACACGGACAATTTCAGATGTATAGAAGAATGCTGGAAATATTTAGAGCTCGTTTGGACATAAGAAATTTTTCCCTTTTTTCCAAAAAAAATTTACTTTTTTCGAAATCAGCGTTTGTTCATAAAATTTCCAATTTTCACTTGAAGATGCATTTTGGAAATTTTTGAAAATTTGAAAACCTCCAAAAGCCATTTTTCAAAATTTTCACTCAAATCACTCACAAAACATCAAAAAAACCCAAAATTATATTCATGTCCAAACACAACTCTAAATTTCAACTATCATTTTCACTTGAAAATTTTTTTCCCCTATTTTGGAATTTAATAATTCTTATGACCGTTGCACACTTAATATTATCTGAGAAGAGGGTGCATTTCAGAAGACGCACTGTGTTTGGAATTGCGGATGGTTGACTAGTATTACAATAATCCCCTGGTGATGTTAAGATTTTTTGATATGGAACGGAAAAATTATGGAAGTAGTTCTCATGAGATGAGTGTGTATAAGGGATGTATCGGTTATTTGAGTGGTGGAGTTGGGATTGGACATGGAGATTCTTGTATTCTAGGGCTTTGATGACCAGGAGGGTTCATAGAGGCAGATTGTTCCTTGGTTGCGGGCGGTGAAGGTATGTAAAAAGGTTGGCGACTGAGTGTCTTTGTTATGGATAGGATATTATGGACTTTTTGGAGGTTATCTACCTATTCTGAGGGGATTGGAATTGGTTTGGGGGCCACTGGTAGGCCTAATGAGGATGTGTATTCTACATCAGGTCAGATTTGTTTCCTCAACATGACTATTGTTGAGGGGTGTGTCATTCGGTTAGAGTTGATCTTATTTGTGGTTGATATGTTCCATGTGTTACTCTTCTATGCTATGATGGGTTGTTAGACTGCTGATTATTTACACACATGATGCAGTTTTATTTGGGCCTTATGGTGGAATCCGAGCGAGATGGCTCTTGGGGTGTTGAATGGTTGATTGCGGCTTGGTCATGGTCTTTCCTCTTTGGGGTATATTGTGCATATCGGGACGCGCATCGCATCGAAGTTATATTAGGATATGATCCTTTGTGTTTATTTTGTGTGTTTTGGTTCTCCTTTGTGTGAAGGGTTCATACCATCGCGCTTTGTGGTGATATTTGTTGAGCTTGCAGGATAGTTCTATCATTTGATTCTCTTTCCATCATTGGGTACATTCGAGTTGTTGCTTGTTTAATGCACAGATTGCATGATATGTATCTCGAGGTGGTGCTGGTGTGGCTTGTCGGTCGAGAAGCTTGTACTGGTTTAGATAAGTTCATTGAACCTGGAATGAGTTCTATCAGATTTGATTAAGGTATGTTTGGAAGAATAACATCATTAGCCAGCTCAGAATTTGGCAATGGTCCTTATTGGGCGAGAGAGCTCCATGACTTATTGATATGATGGGTGGTTATGAGTATGTGCATGTTACTTCTATCATTGGCAGTGAATAAAGGTTCAAAACAAGGTTTTATTTTATATGAGGTTTGTACCAGAACCGGGTTTGCTATTGAGAAGCTATTGTGATGGAAAGTTATTGCTATGAGTATCTGAGTTATGCGGTATATCATGTGATTATATCTTGAGTTATGTTTATGGCTTGATACAACTTGTTTAGAGTTATACAGTGTATAGATGCAAGAATTGGTTTTTATAACGAGTTATGGATGTTGGAGATTGGGTTTTAAGGTTTATGGACTAAGGTTGAAGAAAGGATCTTCAGTTAGGTTGTGTTTTCGGGCTTATATAGATTGGGGTGACATGAGATCACCCATGGGTATGTGTATGGTGAGGGTATAGAGTGATTTGATTGCTTTAGAACGACTCTTGGCACGTTCGAGCACAAACGTATGCTTAAGTATGGGAGAATATAATGATCCAACCGATCGTTTTGAGCATTTTCATTTCATTCGGTTGTTTGAGGTCTTGAGTAGGTTTGTATGATGTATTATCACTTGCGTGTATCGTCGGTTTTAGTTTTCGAGTGGTTCGGGATTGATTTGTAAGAATGATTCTCAACTAGGAAGTTTTAAGTTGGAAGAATTGACCAAGTTTGCCTTTTGTGTAATTGACCTCAAATCAGAGTTTTTATCATTCTGTTAAGTCTTGATGGTGATTTGGGACCTGGGCGTATGCCCGGATTGCATTTGGATATTTCTATAAGGTTTTCGCTCTATTTGGCTAAAGTTGGCAATTTAAAGGTTTGAAATATTCATAGGATTGACCGAGAGTTGACTTCGATATTAGTAGGTTCAGATTGTTATTTTGGGAGTTGGAATAGGTTTGTTATTTCATTTGGAACTTGTGTTTAAAGTTTGAGGTGATTCCGAGTTGTTTAGACATGTCCGATGTAAGTTTGGAATTTGGAAATATGAAATAGTTCACTAAGCTTGAATTGAGGTGCAATTCGTGGTTTTGATGTTATTTTGTGGGTTTTGAGGCCTCGAGTAGTCCCGTGTTATGTTATGAGACTTGTTGGTATGTTCGGACGGGGTCTCGAGCTCGGGTGAATTTCGGGGTGGTTTCAGACCATTTCTCTTATGTGTACATTGCTGGCTTTTGCTGGTGTTAACAGCGAATCACGTTCGCGTGGGAGTCACCGCATTCGCGGCTAAGGAATTGGACCAGAGGAGATTTGTTCATCACGTTCTCGGGTGAGGGACCGCGTTCGTGAAGGTTGTTCGTTGGCTGGGTACTTTCTTCTTCGCGTCCGCGATTAAGATCTGGGGAGCTGACGGTGTTGCCTCTGCATTCTCGAAGGTCTATGTTGCGTTTGCGGAGGGTTGGCTGAACTGTGTATCGCGTTCACAATGTATGTGATGCAAACACGGATCGTATTCCCTGGACTATGACTTTTGTGCTTTGCGATCGTGAAGCTTTTCCCGCGATCGTGATGGGTATCCATGGAGCAGTGTTACAAAGTTCTATTTTCATACTTTGAATTCATTTTATCACGTTTGAGATTGGGAGCTCAGATTTTGACCACTTAGATTGGGGTAAGTATTTTTGACTCAGATTTGATTATTTTACATGATTCTATCTTTGATTTTGGCATTGGCTTGATGAAACTGAAAGAGAAATTGTGTTTTTTTTTTCAAAAGTTGTCTAATGTGAATATTTGATATTTGAACATCAATTCAGAGTCGGATTTGAGTAAAACTAGTATGGTTGGACTTGTATTCGAATGGGTTGTCAGAATTTGTGAGTTTTGTCAGGTTCCGGGGTATGGGCCAAGGTTGATCTTTTGGCTGACTTTGAGTATTTGATTAAAGATGCGACCTTTATCATTTGGGTTTGTTTCCTATGGTATTATTTGATGTTTTTAGCTGTTTTGGCTAGTTTCGAGCCGTTCAGAGGTTGATTCATGTAGGATGGTGCTTCTAGAGTATCGATTTGGTTGTTTGAGGTATGTATCTTAACTAAACTTGGTTGATGCACTAGTTGCATGTGTTATTTATGATAGCTATGTGCTATGGGTAACACACCTGTGTGGGGTTGAGCCTATGTGCGTGCACCGGGGTCTTATTCATGCTTGGGTAGTGCTTAGGCTATGATACTCCTTGAGTGGATTGCAAAGCTTCATGCTGTGATGGTTCTTATATTTGTACCCATGTTATGAGCTATTTGAGCCATGTTTGAGTTTACATAGATGGTAATCTGCTGACTGAACATGATAACTGCTACTTTTGTGATGTATTTGCCTTATTTGAGATATGATAGCACACTTTGCACATGCAAACACCTTAGTGTGTCACTTATACTAGTCCAGGAGTATGAAATTTGATGTTCATTGATCATGTACATGTATTCTTGCGTATCTTCTCTCTATGTGATATGGATTGGACTAGTAACATGTGACCATGCTAGGCGGATTATGATATTGAGTATGTGATCACGCTGGGCGGATTGTGATATTGAGCTCGTGACACATCCGGGCGGATTGTGATATTGAGCATGTGAGCATGCCGGGCGGATTGTGATATTAAGCCTATGACCACACCAGGCGGATTTTGCTATTGAGCCTGTGACCATACCGGGCGGATTGTGATATTGAGCCTGTGACCCCGCCAGATGAATTGTGATATTGAGTCTGTGACCACGCCAGACGGATTGCGATATTGAGTCTATGACCACGTTGGACGGATCCGTGATATTGAACTTGTGACCATGCCGGGCGGATTGTGATATGATAACACGTGAGTTGTCCGTGCAGCGTGGGGATATCCATCCCCCTAGGGTCAGCCTCTCATGTGTCTTTTTGATAGCGTACACGTGGATTGTGAGAAACCGACGGGTTTCTGGTTGATGTGGGCTTTGGGAAAGCCGATCACTAGTTTGGTTTGGTTATTGAGGTTCTGATGTGGGCCTTAGAGCCGTATCATGATTTCTATTTGAATCGAGTTGCGCGCCACAACTGATTGATATTTGGTTGTTGCATTTCATCATTACTTGCAATTTCCTTGGCAGATTATCTAATTTATTTGCATATGTTTCCTTATATGCTGGATTGTTGACTGAGCAAACCAATGCCGAGCAACTCGAAACTAGTCAAAAGGACGTACAAACCAATCAATATATGCTACAAAACTCATAATTCAACTATTAGAGTAAATTGCTAACCCCACTCGGGAAGTCAACAAAAGTCAACCCCGTTACCACATGCCTGAATTTCGGAAATTTTCAAAGATAACTATTATCCATGGCATCACGAACTCAAATATATAATATATATATACCCAATTCCATAAACAATATCGTGGCCAAATCTCATTTTTACCAAATTCTAGGGTTTTTAACAAAATCCAAAAATTTTACTAATTTCCATGTTAAAATCCACACCTAATCCATGTATTTAACTCACAATAGGTATAAATCACTTACCTAAAGACATTTGATGAAAATGGTCCTTCAAAGATCACCCAAATCACCCAAGCCAAGAGAAAATAGGGTGAAATGAGCCTAAGTCCCATATTAAAAATCACATTCTGCCGGTGCGTTCTTCTTCGCGATTGCGGAAGAACCCTTGTGAAGGCGAAGGCGAAGGCGAAGCTGCCCCTTGACCATAAATCCTTCATCGAATTCACGATGATAACGTCTCATTTGCGATGCACACTGCCCCCAACCCTCCGCGTATGCGGTCCACCCAGCCGCGTTCGCGAAGGCCTAAGCCTTCCAGCCCTTCCTTCCTCTTCCCTCTTCGCATTCGCAAAGGCAGCTCTGCGTTCGCGAAGAGGAGCCAGGTCCTCCATTGGATTCGCGGGTAGAAAGCCACTACCTTTTCCAAAATCCTTCTTCGTGGTCGTGGAACCCCTTTCGCGATTGCGAAGCACACAGTACCAGCAAAATCTGCCATCTTCTGCATTGCTCCAGGTGGTCCGAAACTCACTTGAGTCACCCAGGACCCCGCCAATTATACAAACAAGTCCAAAAACATAATCCGGACCTATTCGAGGTCTCAAAACACATAAAATAATATCGCAACCAAGAATCGCACCCCAAACCAAATTAATCAACTTATAATCTTCAAATTTCTTCCAACTAACTTTGAGTTAGACAACTTGGAATGACACCAAAGTCCAATATTATAAAATGAACATACTCCAGGCAAGAAATTCCAAATGGGATCCGATAACACCATAGTCCACCTCCATAATTAGAAAACTCTAAAACTTTCAAAATGCCAACTTTCAAATAAGAGCCAAAACGCTCTCGGTCCACCTAAAACTCGATCCGAACATACGCCCAAATCTAAAATACCATACAAACCTATTGGAACCTTCAAATTCCGATTTCGAGGTCGTTTACTCAGAGTGTTGACTCTAGTCAAATTTGGCCACCTTAGGACACTATTATGGAACTAAGTATTTCGAATTCAATCTGAACCCTTCCAAAACCAAACCAAACGCCCCAAGTCATAAGACAGGAAATATCACACACGTGTAGTCTTAAATAGGGGAACGTGGATCTAGAAATAAAAATGAGATGTCGGGTCGTTACATTCTTCACCTCTTAAAAAACGTTCATCCTCATATGAGTTTGTCATACCTGATGTGCCGAATAAGTGTGGAAATCTGCTCCGCATGTCCTCCTCAGTCTCCCAAGTCGCCTCCTCGACTCGTTGACCCCTCCACTAGACATTCACCGCAACAATCTCCTTAGACCTCAACTTGCAACCCTGGTTGTCAACTGGCTCTTCCTCATAACTCAAGCTCTCACACATCTGGATTGTGCTATAATCCAGCACATGGGACAGGTCGACATGGTACCGTCGGAGCATAGACATGTGAAATACCGGATGAACTCCCGATAGGCAAGGAGGCAAAGCAAGCCTGTATGCAACCTCACCAACTCACTCTAAAACCTCAAATGGACCAATGAACCTTGGACTCAACTTGGCTCTCCTACCGAATCTCATGATACCTTTCATTGGCGAGTCTTTTAAAAGTACCTTCTCACCTAAAATGAATGACAAATCACGCGCTTTCTGATCCGCATAACTCTCATACCTGGACTGTACTATGAGAAGCCGCTCCTGAATAAACTTTACCTTATCCAAGACATCTTTACCAAATCAGTACCATATAACCTAGCCTCGCCGGGCTCAAACCAACCGATGGGGGAATGACATCATCGACCATATAAGGCCTTAAATGGAGCCATATCGATGCTCGACTGATAGAAAACAAACTTTGTCAACAGTAAGAATCGGTCCCACTGCCCTCCGAAGTCAATCGAACATGCTCTGAGCATATCCTCCAGAATCTGAATTGTCCGCTCTGACTGCCCGTCGGTCTACACATGAAAAGCCATGCTTAGCTCTACCTGGGTACCTAACTCACTCTGAACTACTCTCTAGAAATACAAAGTAAACTGAGTGCCTTGATATAAAATAATGGAAATAGGCACGCCATGCAACCGAACGATCTCCTAGATATAAATCTGGGCTGACCTCTCCGAAGTATATGTAGTCATCGCCGGAATAAAGTGTGCATACTTGGTCAGTCTATCAACAATGACCCAAACAACATCAAATTTCCTCAACGTCCATGGAAAATCAACCACAAAATCCATAGTGATGTTCTCCCATTTCAACTCCGGTATAACAATATGCTAAATTAAGCCACCTGGCCTCTAGTGCTTGTACTTAACCTGTTGGCAATTCAAACACCTTGCCACATACTCAACTTTGTTCCTCTTCATCCGCCGCCACCAGTAATGCTACTTAGGTCACGATACATCTTCGTGGCACCTGGATGAATGAAATAATGCAAACTGTCTGCCTCTTCTGGAATCGACTCCTTTAGGCCATCCACATTATGAACACATAGGCGACCCTAGAGTCGCGGAACACCATCGTCTCCGATAGTCACCTCCTTAGCATCACCTCATAGTACTGTCTCTCTAAGAACCAGCAAGTGCGGATCATCATATAGATGAGCCTTAATCCGCTCGAAAAAAGAAGTCTGAGCCACAACACATGCAAAAACTCGACTGTTACACCCCGCACTTTCAAGTTAGAATTCATCTTAAGTGAATCAATATGAGTCCGAGAATTGAAGGACCTTTACAAAGATAATTATGGGTTAAAACAAGTTTATAGGAGTATCGTGAGGGATGGAAGGTTAAGAAGCTAATTGAATTGAAGAAAATTAGTTTCGCCGAAAGTTACCATGTTTGGAATGTTATAACCCGTACTTATGGTATGAGACTAGGGTGCTTAAGATTGTAAGAATGTAATGTTATGATATATTATAGTCGTTTGTTATGTTTTGAAGCCAAGCGAGTTATGAAACAAAAGTTGACAAAAGTTGTCGCAAGTTACGTTCAATATTTCACTGAAAATTTAGGTCTAATGTTACTAAGATTTTCTCTCAATGTACTTGGATTTATGGGGTGATCTACCCACTAAATTGAATAACTACGAGTCTAGTTTCTAACACATAAAACCATTTTTTTATACAATGTCGGAGTAAAGAGATATTTGCATTTTTAAGAGACTGCACAAGCAGCTCCTGTTGGGATACACTTGAGACGGCCACCGACCTTACTTCTTTTAAAAGGTGTTTCAGCCTCATTTCGGGTCATATCTCATCCAAATTTCGCCCTAAAGCTCTCCAAAACGCTCTCTAACATATCCAAAGATCCCAAGAACCAAACTCAAAGTAAATCAACTCAAATCATCATCAAAAGTGTTATAGACTACAAGAGAATGCTTCTATGATGTTGTGTAATTGAAGGCTATTGTGAGATATGTTGAGATGGGGTTTCTAGTTTTAGCTGCTATCCAAGGTATGTATAACATCTTCTTGATTCTTCCGAAGGTTAATCTTGTGTTGGTTGTGTTGTTTGAGTAAAAAACCATAAGATAGCACTTGAAAGAACATGGGACATTGTTATCTTTTTGGTTGGACTATTGTTTGGCCACATATATGGTTTGTGGTGGCTGGAAATTATGAGAAATAATTTGATAATGTTGTGGCTGCCGTTTTTAAGCTTTTCTAGGTGTTAACTAAGTTTATTGAAGAATAAAACACGAAACACAAGTGATTGAAGATAAAAGTTAGGGTGCTAGGCGTATGGGATTGTTTTGGAAGTCATTTTGTGTATGTTTTAAACTAGGAATCATATAGTACATATAAGTATGATGTTATAATGGTTGTGAACCCATTTTAGGAATAAGAGTTAGATTCAATTTATATTTTGTTAGTAGTAAAAACGAGCTTGCCGCTCAATATGATTGTTAAGATAATCGGAGAAGCTCATATTGGATTATATTGTTGTTGTTGCAATTGTTGGTTATTGTTGTTGTTGTTGTTGGGCTGTTGATGACCCTTAGTGGTCTTTGGGATGTAGTAAAAATAGGGGAGTTGCTGCCCAATTTTTCGTAAGTTATACAACTAGCCAAATACGATGGTACGGCATTATATATTGACGACAACATCATTTCACTGGTTATATACGCAAGAAGTTGTGTTGAGCTTGGTTGAGGAATAAGGAAGAGATCATAAAGGTATTATAAGGCACTTCCTTCTTTCCGTTGGCATGATCTAAAGTGAAATGAACGTAAATGATACACTATTTCATAACAGATCTATTCCTGGCAACTAAGGTTGTCCATGTTGTTCTTTCCTTATAAAGTAATTCTAAGCATGTATGTATGATCCTTGAGTTCTATTGAGGTCCATATTGATAGTATGTATGTCCATAGCTTTAATTGAAGGTACAAAGACCATGCGTCAGTCCGAAAGGTTTAGAACGTCATTCCATCCGGGTACGACAGCTACTGTGAAACCACTGATCTGTTAGGTTTTACCTAGCTCCACGTGGCCGGGTACGATTCTACTGAGCCTGATGATGGCCGGGTACATTTTTACCAAGCCTATTATGACCGGGTATGATATGATGATGATGATGCCCACATAGGCGAATGTTTTTAAAAGTTTATGTACACATATGTATCATGCATTTCATGTCAGTAGCCCTAAGAGGTACTCAAATGTTACAGGTTGTATCTTCTCTATCTCTCTTTATATTACTGTTCTTATTTATGTTTTCAAGCCTTACACACTCGGTATTTTATTTGTACTGATGTCTCTTTTGCCTAGGGACACTGCGTTTTATGCCCGCAAGTCCCGATAGACAGGTTGATGGTCCTCCTCATAGGCTATCAGTTCAGCGGAAAGTGTTGGTGCACTCAACTTACTCCGAAGTTGCCTATTTGGTCAGTCTGCCTTGGACATGTATTGATTGGTATGACAGGGCCCTGTCCATACCCTTATGACGTTTATGTACTCTTAGAGGCTTGTAGACAAATATCATGTATATGGATGATGAAAATTCCTTGTCGGCATATGTATTGAGTGTACAAATGGTCATGTCGGCCTTATAGGCCCGTATGTCACATGTATAAGTTTGTATATCATGTTAGGTCATCCTATGTCGATTATTTCCTTTTGTTTTATTCTAGTTATCTCATGTCTGCCTTTACGACCCTTTTACGGATGATGGTATAATAAGAATGATTCGTTATGTGGGTACTCAGTTGAGTAAGGCACTGGGTTCCCGTCACTTCCCTCCGATTTGGGTTGTGACATCGACTTGGCTCTAAAATATCCAATCTCACAAGTCGCTTAGCTAAGGACTGAATGTCCAAAGGCAATGGCCTCTCCTCTACTAGAATCACTGCCAGACAACCCATACTCTCAGACCCTCTGCTCAAAGCATCCGTGACCACATTCACCTTGCCCGGATGATAAAGGATTGCCTAGCAGTAACGTTGGGCGCCATCACGGCTGTCACGACCCAAACCGATGGGCCGCGACGGGCATCCGGTACCTTACTCAACCGAGTACCAACGTAACGTATCTTTTCGTATCTTACTATTATAGGTAAATGAGATGGAAGGGTTGCCGTGAGATAACTAGAATAGAACATGAGGGAATACTCGTCATAGGACGACCCAACATGTAATACGAACTTATACATATGACATACGGTATAAGACCGAACATAGGTCGACAAGGCTATACAATCTTTCACGTACATGACATATGTCTACAAGCCTCTAAGAGTAGATAAATACTATAAAGGTCGGGATATGGCCCCGCCATACTAAACAATACATGTCCAAATCATACTGACCAAATAAGCAACTTGGGAGCAAATGAAGCGCACCAACACTTTCCGCTTAGCTGATAGCCTACATGGAGGACTCTCGACCTGTCTATCGGGACCTGCGGGCATGAAACGCAGCGTCCCTAGGCAAAAGGGACATCAGTACAAATAATGTACCGAGTATGTAGGGAATGAAATTCAGTAAATAAAAGACATGCGAGAAACATGGAGTAAAAGACTCGACATGTAAGTCTGAATAGCTCTGTGAATCATTTTATACTTATAATGTCATGCATATGCGTATAAATGTCGTACAATGCATAGGTATATGCGTTCATAACATCATCAAACCTCTGAGAGCATACCGACTTATCATCTCAGCCACTTTGGGCAAATTATCAACGTATACCAGCTGATCAGGTGGTGGTGCATATATAACGCCGTAACCTTTTCCCATATCCCATATATATATAATATATGCGTATATAACGCCATCTGGTCATGGGTCAATGTACATGTATAAATGAATGAAATATATACGCGTATATAATGCCATCTAGTCATGGGTTAATGTACATGTATAAATGAATGCAATGAATGAGAAGTACGTCAATAAAATCTCTCGAAACGTCATAAGAACATTATGCCTCTGATTAATATCATGAAATAAACTTTACCAATTTTCGTATTTTCTGAGACCCATGAACAGACGATAGAATAATAAGACATATGGGAAATCAAGAAAATAGGAACCTCTGGTATTTCTTTGAATAGAGACATTTATGGAATTTGTGCATTTGCTCGTTTCGTTTGTATCATATGGATCATGCCAAAAAGAAAGAAAGGGATAGCCTTAACATACCTGAGTCGATTCTCTTGACAATCCCTCTAACACACGTCTTTTGTGATAAAACACGTGACGGCGGATCGAAATAGGGAAAAATCCGTATGATATTCTTGAGAAAGATTGCACCGTACTCCCTTAGAATCGCAAATCTCATGCTTTATTGCATTATGAAGTATCAAACGAATTACTTTGAAGGTTCCATCAGTATGAAAATCTCTTAGCAATCAAGATATGAAAATCTCTTATCTTTGAAGTTTCAATTATCTTAGCAACATAAGTATCCCACATAGAAGGTGTATTAAAATCTCTTATTTTTGAGATTTGTGGGGCCCACCTTTTTGTGGGGGGGGGAGGGGGTTAGACTTATCCAAAATATCCACTCATTTCCTTAATTAACTTGTTAATCCCCCACTAATCCAATAATTAACCAATTACTCACATAATTAAGAATTATCTCAAATTACTTAAAATACTACTCACTTTTAACACACTTTATACATCTTACCATCATGGTCATGTGGTACCTTGTATGGCACTAGTCCATAAATATGGGGTATTATAGCTTGGACCGTATTTTACCTCAAAATGTCAAATTTCGACGAAACTCATTTTCTTCGACTTGCTTACTCTCTCACCTTCATGAATTTACTTATCACTTGTTTGAAATAGCATAATACTTATAACCTCAATATAATCTCATTCCCCAGCTTACGTCGATTAACTTACGACGAAACTTTAACGTACGAATATGCGAGATGTAATATCTCATTTCCGAGCTTTCATCAATTTACTTATGGCGTACTTTCACGTACGAAATCATGGGGTGTAACACCTCCGTTGCCTCAGATTTAGATCCCTCTACTTAAATAGATACTGCAAATTGTGGTGATCACTGTAAACCTCATACGACATACCATAAAGATAATGCATTCATATCTTGAGAGCATGAACTGTCGCACCCAACTCCAGATAGTGCACAGGGTGATTCTTCTCATGGGGCTTCTACTGAAGTGAAGCATATACAATAACCCGACCCTCCTGTATCAAAACACAACCCAACACTTGAAGTATTGCAATACACAGTGAACATCCCTAAACCAGAAGGCAAAACCAACAATGGTGATGTAGTCAATGCGGTCTTGAGCGTCTGAAAGCTCGCCTCTCTATCATCTGACCATCTGAACTTAACACCCTTCTGGGTCAATCTAGTAAAAGGAGCTACAATAGATGAGAATACCTCTACAACCCGGCAATAATAACCTACTAGCCCCAAGAAACTCCTGATCTCGATCGCTATGGTAGGACGAGTTTAACTATGGACTGCCTCGATCTTCCTGGGATCCACCTTAATACCCTCACATGACATAACATACCCCAATAATGCCATAAAATCTAACCATAACTCGCACTTGGAGAACATAGTATGTAACTTTTGTTCCCTCAAAGTCTGAAGCACTATCCTCAAATGTTGTTTGTGCTCCTCCATGATATGCGAGTAGATAAATATGTCATCAATGAAGACAATGACAAATGAGTCATGATATGACCTGAACACCCGATTTATCAAATCCATAAATTCAGTCGGAGCATTAGTCAAGCCGAAGGACATCCCTAGAAATTCGTAGTGCCCATATCTAGTCTAGAAAGCCATCTTCGGAACACCCGAAGCATGAATCCTCAGCTGATGAAACCCAGATCTCAAGTTGATTTTCGAGAACACACTAGAAACCTAAAGCCGATCGAATAAATAATCAATGCGCGACAACATATACTTATTCTTTATGTTTACCTTATTCAACTGGCCGTAATCAATGCACATTCAAATGCTTACATCCTTCTTCTTCACAAATAATATCGGTTCTCCCCAAGGAGATACACTCATCCTGATGAATCCTATCTTGAGCAACTTATGAAGCTCCTCCTTCAGCTCTCTCAACTCCACAGGAGCCATACGATAAGGCAGAATAGAGATAGGTTGGGTGCTTGGTGCCAAATCAATGCGAAATCGATATCACGATCTAGTGATATGCCTGGTAGGTCAACAGGAAATACATTGGAAAACTTTCGCACCACATGCACTGAATCTATCATGGGAGTCTCTGTAGCAGTATCTCGAACATAAGCCAGATAGGCCAAAAAACCCTTCTCGACCATATGTCGAGCCGTTAGGAAAGAAATAACCTGACTAGATGTACTAATAGATGAACCTCTCCACTCTAGCCTAGGCAACTCTAGAATGGCAAGGTAACAGTTTTGGCATTGAAAACGAGAATGACATAGTACAGAGACAACCAGTACATGCCCAAGATAACCTGGAAGTCAATCATATAGAGCAATAGAAGATCCGCTATGGTCTCATACCCACAAAAAGTCACTACACGCTGAAATTAATTAACTTCTAACCTTTAAACTTCTTCCAATTAACTCTGAAACTGACGAATCATACTTATACGACTCAGAATGACACCAAATTTAATACACAAGTCCAATATAATAAAACTAACCTACTCCTAGGCTCAGAATACCAAATGGGATCCAATAACACCAAAGTCCTCCACAAGTCATACTTAGAAAAACTCTAACATTTTCAAAATGCCAACTTCCAATAATAAGCATCGAAACGCTCCCGGTCTCCCTCGAAACTCAATCCGAACATATGCCCAAGTCAAAAATAACCATACAAACCTATTGGAACCTTCAAATTCCGATTCCGAGGTTGTTTACTCAAAGTATTGACTTAAGTCAAACTTGGCCACCTTTGTACTATGATGGAACTAAGTGTTCCGAATTCAATCCGAACCCTTTCAAAACAAAACAAACCGCCCCCGTATGTCATTAAAAAGGAAAAATACATGCAGGTAGTGATAGCATCCATAGAAGCTCAACATCATTGAGGAGAAGAATGAAGCCCTGAAAAATCCTAGAAGGTCCATGACAAGGTCTTAAACAAAAAAATTTCAAGACAAGCTTTATGGGCTTCAATTGGCAATTAAAAAGTGTCTTATAATAGAAGAAAAGCTCCAGCACAAAGAGGATATTTGGGCCAAGTCACACAACTATTTGGAGGCCCAAATTAATGTCCAAGAGGAGATGGAATGAAACCCACATATGCCCCAAAAAGTGGAAATTTCAGCAGTCTAATAAGCCCAATAATAGTTTTTAGAATATATATTTAATAGTTATTTTAATTTATGTTGACTTGCATTGGTGTATGTGTATGTTGACTACATTGGTCTTAGTGTGGGTAGTCTTCTATGCTTCTAGGGAATATAATTCTCATTTATTGAAGTCTTAACTAGCTCCTTCTTTACTACTATATAAAGGGGTGCTTGTCTTTCATTATGGAGAACAACACTGAAGATTAATATTATTATTATGAGTTCTTTTGAACCTTTCTGAACTTTACTTTGAGATTTATCTTGCAATCCTAACTAGTTCATTGATTAAGGTAGTAAAATAATTTTTTTTCTTGTGATATCTTTAGTTTCTTTTGATATTCTTCGAAGGCAACTAGTTTCTTTTACTAGTTGTTGTCATAAGTTATTTAAACTAGAAGTCAAGATCCGAATTTAGTTCATGATTAGCTTATCTCTATTGAAAGCAATTGATTTCATAACCAACTTGTTGTCATTAGGATCTTGTCAAAATCTAGATTAACATAATCTCGGGGTTCTTGGATCTTTTCTTGAATTTCCACATATCCAGTTTATTTTTCTTGCTTTTCTCAATTCAATTACATTTTTTTACTGCTTTCGCATTTCTTCAACTTATTTTATTTAATTTCTTAGATCTCCCAACCTTTGTGTTATCAAGTGGTATCAGAGTGGTTGTATCAAGATTCCGTTCTTGATAAATCTTGGGGATTTGTTGAACAAAGGAGCGAATTTGTTTTTAAAAAAACAAAAAACAATTACTGTAGCAGTAAATAGTACACTACAAAAAAAAAAGTAAAAAAATGAAAAAAATTTCAAAAAAAAAAAAGGAGAATCATATTGCTCTTCAAGAAATCAGATTTTATTTGTGTTTGTTTCCAAAGTCAAGAAAGGAAATAAGAAGTGGAGATCCTAGATCTTTAAGGATAACAAAAAAAATCAATTTTTATTACTCCTTTTATCTTGTTCTAAAATTCCTTCCCTTTGTTCGATTTTTGTTTCAACTAAATCCTACTCTTTCTAGGATTCGTTCTTCACTTTCTTTAGTGCCCCAAAATTTCTTATTTTATTACTAAGGGCTTTGATATGAGTTGGTTTAATTATAAACTTATAAGGTATTTTTCAAAGGTTAATTGAAGGGGAAAAGGCAAGAGTGGATGAGAACAATTGAGGAAAAGAGCCATAGTTTGATTGATAACTATTTTTTTAAGATGTCTCATATAGGTTCCAGTGATGATGAACATGGGGCTATTCGGGAAGCCGAAATCCGAATAAGAAATGATTTCACTCTACAAGCTATGCACCAATAATTCAAAAGATGAAACTTGCAATTCCAAGAGATAAGGAATACTATTGTTTAATAAAATAAGACAATAGTTGCACTTAGGAGGGAAAATCAACCTGATGTACAACCTCGAAATAATCCTAGGCCTCATAATAGAAGAAATGTACCCCATGTCCCTATTTTAAATCAAGAAAACCCTATAGGGTGGAAAGAGATAGGAGGGTACAACGAGGTAGAGTAGAGGATAATAATATTAGTAGCATAGAAATGAAGATGCCATCTTTCAAGGGCACAAGAGACCCAGACTTGTACATTGATTGGGAGCAGAAAGTTGAAGCCATCTTTGACTGTCACAACTGCGCTGAAGGTAAGAAGGTTAAGCTTGCCATTGTTGAATTTTCTAATTATGCTTCTATTTTGTGGAAGAAGCTTACAAGGGATATATAACAAGAAAAAGAACCACCCATTGCTACTTGGACCGAGATGAAGAGAGTCATGAGGAAGAGGTTTGTGCCTTCCCACTTTCAAAGAGACCTACAATTGCATCTTCAGACATTGAAGTAAGGAACCATGACTGTTGATGAATACTTTAAAGCTATGGATATGACTAGGATTCAAGCTAATTGTATGGAAGAAGAAGAGGCTACCATGGCTAGATTTATTAATGGTTTAAATAGTGAAATAGCTGATGTAGTAGAGATACAACAATATGTAACTATAGATGGGTTATTAGATTTAGCTGTAAAAATAGAAAAGCAAATTAAAAGAAGGCAACAAGCTAGCTCATGGAGAAGTCGACCAAACACCAATTTCAAGATACAATGGCCAAAACAAGAAGTGATTTCTAGACCTCAAGAGGACAAGGGAAAAGGTAAAGTTGATGAGAAAGAGGGAGGTAAAGCATTCAATTCTAGATCCTCTAATCCTTGTAGTTTCATTCAATGTTACAAATGTCATGGAAGAGTCCATATGATGAATGAATGACCAAATAGAAGAAATATTCTTTTGAGAGAAGATGGAGGATATGAGAGTGAAAAAGTGAGGAAGAAGAGGGAGGAGTAAGTGAAGATGATGTAAAACTTCCTAATGATGGTTTGGCTGGGGTAGTTAGGAGGACTATAGATGGAAAATATGAGGGGAAAAAAGTGAGGAAGAAGAATAAGAAGAAGGTGTGAATGAAGATGATGTAAAGTTGCCTTTTAATGATGGTTTGACTGGGGTAGTTAGGAGGATTATGACTATTAATTTAGGAATCAATAGTGAAGAACAAAGGGAGAATATATTTCATACTAGGTATGGAATAAAGGGAAAAACTTATTCTATGATTATTGATAGTGGTAGTTGTGCTAATGTGGTTAGTTCACACTTGGTGAACATGTTAGAGCTTGCATGCATAAAACACCCTAAGCCCTATAGACTCCAATGGTTGAATGATAGTGGTAAAATGAAAGTAACAAACAATGCATGATTTCCTTCAATATTGGTAGGTATGTGGATGATGTTCTTTGTGTTGTGGTTCTTATGCAACCTTTTTACATCTTGTTAGGTCGTCCGTGGCAATATAATAGGAATGATTTTTATGATGGATGAAAGAATAGATATTCTCTTGAGCTTAATGGCAAGAAGTATACTCTTGCACCTTTAAGTCCTTCTCAAGTGTTTGAATATCAAAAGAGATTTAGGAAAATAATGGGAAAACAAAGGGGAGGAAAAAAAGTGAGCTTAAGGGAAAAGAAAAGAAAGAAGGCCAAGATCTAGAAAAAAAAAAGAGATGGCCAAGAGAGAGAGATAGAGGGGGCATCAACTTGATCAAAGTGGTAAAAGAGGGTTTGAGTGATAAAAAGAAAAAAATTTAGTGAGCGGAAAGAGGCAAAGGAAAAGAAAAAAGAGAGTTTGTACATAAAATCCAAAGAGTGTTTGAATGCAAGAAAAGAGGGGTTGCCCATTATACTACTTACTTACAAAGATGTTTTGATTAATTCTGAGTTACTAACTTCTTCTTTGCCAGGTAGTGTTTCTTCTCTTTTGCGGAATTTTGATGACGTCTTCCCTGAAGGTGTTCCTAAAGGTCTACAACCTTTGTGTGGCATTGAGTACCAAATTGACTTTGTGCTTGGAGCACAAATTCCAAATAGACTTGCTTATAGGAGTAATCCAGAAGAGACAAAAGAGCTTCAAAGGCAATTGAGGAGTTGCTTGAGAAAGGTTTTGTGAGAGAGAGCATGAGTCCTTGCTCTGTTCCCGTCCTATTGGTACTCAAAAAGGATGGAACTTGGAGGATGTGCGTAGATTGTAGAGCAATCAACAAAATAACGGTAAAGTATCGCCATTTGATCCCTCGTCTTGATGACATATTGGATCAATTGCATGGATCTAAAAATTTTTCTAAAATTGATCTAAAAGGTAGTTACCATCAAATTCGAATGAATCCTGTAGATCAATTGCCTTTTGGCTTGACTAATACACCAGTACTTTCATGAGATTGATGAATCATGATTTTAGGGATTTTCATAGAAAATTTGTGGTGGTTTATTTTTATGGTATCTTGATTTATTCTAAAAATCTAGATGAGCATGTGGAACACTTAAAACAAGTTTTTCAAGTTCTTAGAAAGCAACAGTTGTTTGCTAATCTTAAGAAGTGTACTTTTTTTGTGGATAGTGTGGTATTATTAGGTTTTGTGGTTAGTTCTAAGGGAGTTGAAGTTGATGAAGAGAAAGTCATGGCAATCAAAGAATGGCCTAAACCTAATAGTGTAACTGAAGTTAGGAATTTTTATGGGCTTGCTAGTTTTTATAGGAGATTCTTTAGAGATTTTAGCACCATTGTTGCTCCTTTAATTGGAGTTATTAAGAAGGATAAGGTTTTTTCATAAAGAAAAAAATAAGTTGATGCTTTTAACTTGTTGAAAGAAAAATTGTGTTCTGCTCTTCTTTTGCAATTACCTAATATTTCTAAGTCTTTTGAGGTTGAATGTGATGCCTCTGGAAAAGAAATTGGCGCTGTTTTGATGCAAGATTCGAAGACCATTGCATACTTTAGTGAAAAGCTGAGTGAAGCTACATTGAACTACTCAACTTATGGCAAAGAGATATATGCTTTGGTAAGGGTTTAGCTACATGCAATATTATTTGTGGCCAAGAGAGTTTGTGGTTAAGACTGATGATGAATCCTTGAGATATTTGAAGAGCCAAGGTAAGCTTAATCGTCACCACGCAAAATGGGTTGAATTCTTTGAAACTTTCCCATATGTGATTTCTTACAAGCAAAGAAAAGAGAATGTGGTTGCTAATGCACTTTCAAGAAGGTATGTCTTGGTTTCTTCTCTTACTTCTAAATTGATGGGTTTTGATCAAATCAAGGGACTTTATTCTAATGATTCTGATTTTGGCAAGGCCTTTGCAGAATGTAATTTGAGTCCTTATGAGATGTTCAATCTTCAAGATGGGTTCCTTTTTAAGGAAAATAAATTGTGTATTCCTAATTGCTCTTTGCGTGAATTGTTTGTTAGGGAAGAACATTATGGTGGACTTATGTGACACTTTGGAGTGCCCAAAACTTTTGATATACTTGCTGAATATTATTTTTGGCTTGGCATGCAAAAGGATATTGAAAACGTGTGCTCTCAATGTCTTGAATGTAAACAAACCAAATCAAATGTGTTACCACATGGTCTTTATACACCTTTACCTGTTCCTACTTCTCCTTGGATTGATATTTCTATGGATTTTGTGTTAGGACTTCCTAGAACTTAGTATGGTAAGGATAGTATATTTGTGGTTGTAAATAGATTTTCAAAAATGGCTCGTTTTATTCCATGCTTGAAGACTAATGATGCATTACATGTGGCTCATTTATTTGTGAAGGAAGTGGTTAAATTATATGTCATACCTAAAACTATCATTAGTGATAGGGATGCTAAATTTTTAAGTCATTTTTGGAGAGTTCTTTGGGCGAAGTTGGGAACTAAATTGCTATTTTCTACATCTTGTCACCCACAAACTGATGGACAAACAAAAACAGCTAATAGGACCTTAGGGAATATGTTGAGAGCTATTTTAAAAGAAAAATTAACTTCTTGGGAAGGACATTTTCTCATGGTAGAGTTTGCCTATAATAAAACTATCCACTCTTATACTATAATCCCCTTAATCCCCTTGATTTGTTGCCTTTGTCTACTAATGACATTGTTAATTTTGATGGTAGAAATATGGATGCAATAATGAAGAAGGTTCATGAGCATACAAGGCTTGCAATTGAATGGAAGAATGAACAAACTTCCTTAAGAAGAAATAAGGGGCGAAAATCTGTTATTCTTAAGCCTGTCGATTTAGTTTGGGTGCATTTTAGGAAGGAAATATTTCCTGCCAAATGAAAATCTAAATTAAATAAAGAGGAGATGGGCTATTTGAAGTCCTTGAAAGGGTTGGAGATAATGCTTACAAACCTGACCTTCCTAGTGAATATCAAGTTAATGTTACCATCAATGTTTCTGATCTTTCTTTGTTTGATGGAGGCTCAAATTCGAGGACGAATTCTCTTTAAGAAGAGGGGAATGATAGCATCCATAGAAGCTCAACGTCATTAAAGCAGAAAGGTGAAGCTCTGGAAGCTCCAAGAAGGACCATGACAAGGTCTCAAGCAAAGAAATTTCAAGACAAGCTTAATGGGATTCAATTGGCAATTAAAAAGTGTCTTATAATAGAAGAAGAGCTCCAGCACAGGGAGGATATTTGGGGCAAGTCATACAACTATTTGGAGGCCCAAATTAAAGTGCAAGAGAAGATGGAATGAGGCCGAATTATGCCCGAAAAAAAGGAATTTTCAGCAGCCCAAATAAACCCAAAAATAGTTTCTAGAATATATATTTAATAGCTGTTTTAATCTATGTTCACTTGCATTGGTCTATGTGTACGTTGACTATATTGGTCTTAGTGTGGGTAGTCTTCTATGCTTATAGGGAATATAATTCCCATTTATTAAAGTCTTTACTAGCTTCTTCTTTACTACTATATAAAAGGTTGCTTGTATTTCATTGTGGAGAACAACATTAAAAATTAATATTATTATTGTGAGTTCTTTTGAATCTTTGTGAACTTTACTTTGTGATTTATCTTGAAACCCTCATTAGTTCATAACTTAAGTGTAACGACTCGACCGGTCATTTTGAGAATTAGCATCCCATTCGGCGGCTTAAGGTCTCGAGCAACTTCGTATTATGTGTTATGACTTGCGCGTATGGTCGAGTTCGGTTTTCAGATGATATAAAATTAGTTGGAAGAATGAATTTCATGATTGATACTTTAAGTTGAAAGAGTTGACCAAGTTTGACTTTTGTGTAAAAGACTCTGAAATGGTATTTTGATGATTCCAATAGCTTCGTATGGTGGTTTTGGGATTAGGCGCATGTCCGGATTTGGATTTGGAGGCTCGTTGGTTAATTTGATGCATTTTGGCGACAATTGGAAAGTTGAAGGTTTGGAAGGTTGAGACGTTTGACCGATAGTTAAATTTAATGATATGGGGTTCGGATTTTGGTTTCGGGAATTGGAATAGCTTCGTTATATCAATTGGGACTTGTGTGCAAATTTTGGGCTCATTCCGGGTTGAATTGATACGTTTCAGCACCGGTTTTGGAAGTTGGAAGATTCAAAGTTCATTAAGTTTGATTGTGGTGTGATTCATAATTTCGACATTGTTTGATGTGATTGGAGGCCTGGAGTAGGTCAACATTATGTTTTAGAACTTGTTGGTATGTTTGGACAGTGTTTCGGGGGGCCCGGCGCGTTTCAGACGAGTTTCAGATGGTTTTCGTGTCTTTGGGCAGGTCTGGTTCTGCTACGTCGCACCTGTGCATTTTTGGAGCGTAGGTGCGTGGCCGCATCTGCATGAGTCTTGGTCGCTTCTGCGACGTTGGTGCAGGTCATGTTGCTTTGCTTCTGCGGAAAGGGGTATCGCAGGTGCGAGATCGCATCTGCAGAGGATTGATCGCAGATGCCCGATAGGTGTTCCAGGTGGTTGTCCGCTTCTGCATTGTTTGTGACGCTTCTGCGAAATTGCAGATGCGATTATTGGATCGCAGGTGCGAGTTCTGGGCTCTCAAGTAAAGGCCACATGTGCGGTGATTTTCTCGCAATAGCGGGGCCGCAGGCGCGATATTGTTTTACGCAAATGCGAAGAGGGCTTGGTAGTAGCATATAATTAGAGGGTTAGCCATTTTGGTCATATTTTGGGTTGTAGACCTTGGTTATGGGCCATTTTGGAGGGGTTCTATCAGGACCCAAAATCCAACTAGTCATGATGGCACCTAACCCAACCCGTTAGGTAAGCTAATTAACAATAAACAAGTTCAAATGATATTTATTAAGAGAAGAAATGATAATACAAGTGAACTATTATACAATGAATTTCCCAAGGACTGGTAGTATAAATCATGAGTGTCAAAATTTAGAATTTACAAAGCTGATATGAAATAAAGTACATCTGTTTGAAATGTAAATGAACATAACTCGAATCTAATGCTACCAAGGACTGGTGATAGCCATAACTGGAACGCAGGTACATCTTCAGATCCAGCTCCCACCGTACGCAACAACATCAGCATCCAACATCTGCACGCAAGGTGCAGAAGTATAGTATGAGTACAACCGACCCCATGAACTCAATAAGTAACAAACCTAACATTAGGTTGAAACTAGTGAAGAGCCGGGATAAGGGTCAGAGTCCAACTCCAATAACCAGCAACAATTCATAACAATATAATAAAAGTGGTAGAAGAAAATAAATCGGAGATAAGATGCTCAACTCATTCATAGTTACGAAAAATAGGCATGCTTTTCAAGTATAACAGTAAATCCCAAATCTTTCGCCGGAACACCAAAAACATATGAGTAAGTTTGAAAACTGTGATTTTTTCCAAAAACCTTTCAACAATAAAAAAGATGTTTCATTTTCAGATAGCATGAGGAAAATACATCTCTATGCCTAGATGTCTATATACAGGTGAAATCATGAATGTCACCAAAACCGTGTAGACAAAGGAAATGCATCTATATGCATGTATCTCAAGTACGCATGTCAAATGCAATGCATCTTAGTGATGAACTCATGTACTCACACTCTTAGAGTACTCAGTCTCACTGTCTAACACTTTTCACTCATCACGCTCAATTACTCGACACACTAAGTCACTCAGTACTGTACAGGGCAGATCCAACCCAAACATAATAACTGCTAGCAACTGCGCCCACTGTGGATGTGTAAACTCCGGAGGGGCTGATTCAGCCCAAATGCTATAATAATCCAAATCCTGGCATGAATTAATAAAGCCTGATCCGCACCGATAACTCATATGTTGCATGGACAACTCACGTGTCATAGTATTAATATCTGGATCGGCATGGTCAACTCACATGTTGCACGGACAACACACGTGCTATAGTATCAATATCTGGATTCGCACAAACAACTCACATGCTGCATGGACAACTCGCGTGCTATAGTATCAATATCCTCAAAATCGGGCCCTCGACCTCATTCAGTCATCAATCTCTCTAGTCTCTCAGGCTCACAATGTCACGAAAAATCAGCCCTAAAAATGATGTGATGTATCAATAAATGGTATTAGAGACTGATATATGATATGCAAAGGAATGAATATGACTGAGTACGTAATTTCAATATAAACAAATAAATCAACAACAGAAATGACCTCAGTGGGCCCAAACAGGATAAGCATATAGCCTAGACATGATTTCTAGCATAAATTACAGCTCGAGTGCTCTAACACATAGAGTTCAGTAAAAATGTTCAGATAAGATAGCTACATAGTTCCATGGAATCGACTAAATTACAATTCACATGGTGCACGCCCACACGCTCGTCACCTAGCATGCACGTCACCTCGATATCAATCACATAACACGTAATTCAGGGTTTCATACCCTCAGCACCAAGTTTAGAAGTGTTACTTACCTCGAACAAACCAAATCCAATATCGAGCAAGCCAAACGATGCTTCAAAAATGCCATCTCGCCTGTACCGACCTCCGAACAGCTCAAAACTAGACAAAAGCAACTCAAATACATCAAATAATGCCTAAGGAAACAATTCCAAATGATAAAGGTCGAATCTTTAATCAAAAGCCAAAAGTCAACTAAAAAGTCAAATCTGGGCCCGCACCTCGGAACCCAAGAAAACTTACAAAATCCAACAAACCATTTGATTACGAGTCCAACCATACTAGTTTCACTCAAATCCGACTCCGGATCGATGTTCAAAACTCACAAATTTACTCTATGAAATTTTAGACAAAATCCCCTAATTTCTCTCTTGAAATCCTCAATTAAATGCCAAAAACGAAGATAGATTCATGAAAAAAATTGAAACCGAGTAGAGAACACTTACCCAATCCATGTGATGAAAATCTCCTAAACAATCACGAAATCCCGAGGTCCCCAACTCAAAATATGGATAATTGGCTCAAAGGTCAAAAATTGGACATCAAATCCACTGCCTAGGCTTCCTTCTTCGCGATCGCAGACATTCCTTCTCGACCGCGATGAACAAATTCTTCAACAGCGATTTCCAAACTCTTCCCAGACAGCCTCTAGTATAATGGTGATAACATTTTGTACAAAACTCCAAATGACAAATGGTTTGACTTTTTGCAAAACAGGACATCAAGGGCTACAACTTTCGTTTTTGGATCATCTCTAAATTACTTATAGATTGTAAGATATCAGCTTCCAAAGTTGTCCATGTGCACCAGAAATTTCTCCTATGCGATCGCGATTCACAAGGCCTCAAACTGTAGTTTGCTCTTCGCTAAGTCTGAACAAGCTGTATCAAGCCATAACCATAACCCACGATGTAATCATATGATATACTGCATAACTCACGTATTTGTAGCAATAACTTCTGACCACAATAACTGCTCAAAACAAACCCGGTACCGGTTACAAACCTCATATCAAATAAAACCTCGTTCAAAACCTTAAAACACTGCCGATGATGAAATAAACACACAGAAACTCATAATCACTCATCACATTAACATGTCATGGAGCCCTCTCTCGTCCGGCAGGAACCGTAGTCTAAATACTAAGCTGATTTCCGATATTATTCCTCCATACATACTGCAATCAAATCGATAGTACCCAATCTAGGTCCAATGACCTCATCTCGTCAAACACAACCATTTTATTGACATGCAACACCAATACAACCTAGATCCATAAACCGTGCAATCCGTGCGCCAATACATAATAACTCAACGCACTGAAAAATGAAAAATGCCTCAAATGAGAAAACCGTCCCGCAAGCTCAACAAGTACCAACACAACCGAAATCCTATGAGCCCATCATACCTAGTAGAACCAAGACACATGAATCAATCACAAAGGATCATATCTCAACATAACTCTGCTACAATACGTGACCCCATCCTAAAACTGGTCCACATGAAATACCTCAAGCCACAATGCTCAAATTCAACAACCACGCGCAATTCGACATCAAGTACCCAAGGTGCATGACCGTAGCCACGGAGAAGCAAATAACACAATATACCACAACCAAACAAGTCCATAACCAAGGTGCAATCAACCATTCCACATCCCAATAACCATTTTCCTCGAATTCCGCTACAAGAACCAAATAGAACCGCACCATGTGTGCGTATAACCAACAAATCACCATCCCTCGTGTCATAGAAGAGTAACTCATAGAACATATCAGATACAAATAAGATCAATTCTAATCGAATGGCACATCCCTCAACTCTAGCAGTACAGAGTCAATCAATCCGACCCGGTGTAGAATGCAGATCCTCATTAGGCCTACCAATGAGCGCCCAAATCAACTTCGGTTGTCCCTAATTGGATAAATAGCCTTCCAAAAGTCCATCATGACTAACCATAGTACGTGCTACCATATAGCTAACTTTGGCCACATCTTCACAGTCTGCAACACCGAAATAATCTTTTTTTGAGAACTCGCAGTCTCCAAATCCATAGAATACATGAATCACCATAGCCAATCCCAACTTCACCACGCGAACGATTAACACATCTCTTATACACAATTATCCCCACGAGAGATATTTCTATAATTCTTTCGTACCACATAGCAAAATTTGAACATCAGTAGTCGATCAATCAGGCGAGTACCGCAATACCAATGAAGCATTCGTAAGTAAACACACAGTGCGCCTTTTGAAATACGTACCCTTCTCAGGAATTACCAAGTAGTTATAACATTCATCTAAATATCTGAAACTATCCATGTTGTCCAAAATTCATTACCTTCCCTCCAAATATGAACCGTGACCTTGCACATGCAAATCTCAATCCTACACAACACACCGTATCTATCATGCCATCATATGAAAAGTACGAGAATCTCATAATCATATGCAAGTCACAAGCAGAATACATACCCGATCAGTCAGAAACCTTCCATTTGATTTCATACAGGAGAAAATCACAATACGCAACATGTTCTTCACGCCAGTAGGAAATATACACCTCGAACCTTCCATTTTCACATAACCAAGCTACGCAAGTTGCCAAAACCCAAGAGCATTGCCACGAAATACCTATAGAGACTCACCACATCATAAGTACCCAAAGAACCGATCATATCTATTACCTTGCTGATCCAACCTACTACCAAGTTGTACTATTTCTCTGAGTTCCTTCCGAATTATCCTCAAGTTGACAGGCCTCCTCGCCATAATACCATGATCATCAAATAAAACTCACCCCACGAGATCCTATAATAAAACCACACTGCCCTAAGGCCGATAAGCCGATGTATTCCCTCTCAAGCACTCCAAATGTACCACAATAGAGACATCCACTCTGAAGAGTCCTTATGTGAACCTAGAACTATTTTATTTACCTTCCTTATAGTGAAATGTGAAATTCATAGCGATACAGAAATACCGCGAGTCCCGACACCATCCGACGCAAATCTCGAAGTCTAGCCATATACAAATCCGAATAAATTCTCAATTGCTATATATAATTCTTGAATCCATCAGATCCTTCTCGAGAGTCATCTAATCTGCTCAAATCTCGACTGCACCACCCAAACGGGCCGAACGACCTGTGCCTCATTAGCACGACAACGCCCAATGAAGTAATCCTGCCTTAACTCAACAGAGCAAATTCATACACCGTGCGCACCACATCTTCCGCAATAACTACTCAATCATTCCATAATTCCCATATACCCACAAAGTGTAACATAACCCATATCCAGAAATTCCTTTACTCGAGTCATCCTCGACCTTAATCTCTGCAAGTCATATCTGATTCACACGTATGCCTCAAACCGAAACTAGTACAACATATAACCATGCAATCAAATTAGTGATAGCAACTCCCCCACCTGGCTCAAAGCCATAGATCAAAACACTCGATAACTCACAATACCCATACCCCATTACTGCCATAATACCGCAATGAGACTCAACTAAATCCTTCATAAGCTTGTGTAACACAAACCATCTAATATCTCAAATCATCTGCAATTCTCGCATTCATCCTCGTAGCGGTCAGGTCAACTTTCTCAACCAATCCGAAGTCAAATCACAACACATATACCCACTGGTAGAAAAGCAAGCCTCTATATAACATCACAAGGGTCATACATCCATAGATTACCGCGCATGTGATAACCCACATGCTTAGCCTCAAACTGACATCTCTCTATACCCTTTCACAGCCACAGCTACTACAGAATCGCTTAATCTTCCTGAGTCTGAACTCATCAACAAGACATGAAAATATACTTCGTTCTTCAATTAAACAACATGAAATATCCATCAACACACTCATAACTCGAGACTATACGTCATATCAAGACAGGAATCAAGCACCTAATAGTCCTTTTTACATCTCAAGAAAACTCTTCTCGTCACATTCAAACCATCTGAACACATCCTGCAGTCATATCATATTTCATCATATAGCCATCCAACCACTCACCGAGCCATAAATTCCACTCATAGGGGCACTACCGGACATATAAGTCCAAAAGCCTATACTCACACAACTGAAATCCTCGTGCTCAAGCTACCGTCACAACCCGGCCTCAAGTCCTCCATACTGACCAATCATTAGCACACAAAAATCACATCTCGCACCTCATCCATGGAATCACAAGCCGTCGATGCACAGCTGATACCGAGTGCTCACATGCGCATACGAATGCGTGGAAGGAATTCAAAGAGTTACGCTTCAAGATGAATCAATGCCGCACGATAAGGAAAGAAAGATGGAAAATTTATCCTAAATGCCCTGTAGCCTCTCGAAGATAGGTATGAACGTCATCATTCCGATCCGTAAGACTTTACTAGACATTTGCTCACCTATGAACCTACATCTATGATACCAACTTGTCACGACCCAAAATCCAACTAATCGTGATGGCACCTATCCCAATTTGTTAGGTAAGCCAATTAACAATAAGCTAGTTCAAATGATATTTATTAAAAGAAGAAATGATAATACAACTAAACTATTATACAAAGAATTTCCCAAGGACGGGTAGCACAAATCATGAGCGTCTAAGTTTTAGAATTTACAAAACCGGTATGAAATAAACTACATCATCTGTTTGAAATGTAAATGAACAGAACTCGAATCTAATGCTACCAAGGACTAGTGATAGCCATAACTGGAAGGCAGGTACATCTTCCGATCCAGCTCCCGACGTACGCAGCAACATCAGCATCCAACATCTTCACGCAAGGTGCAGAAGTGTAGTATGAGTACAACCGATCCCATGTACTCAATAAGTAGCAAATCTAACCTTATGTTGAAAGTAGTGACGAGCTAGGACAAGGGCCAGGGTCCAACTCCAAAAACTAGCCACATCTCATAACAATATAATAAAAGTGGTACAAGAAAATAACTTAGGGATAATATGCTCAACTCATTCACAGTTATGAATAATAGGCATGCTTTTCAAGTATAACAGTAAATCACAAATCTTTCGCCGAAACACCAAAAATAAATGAGTTAGTTTGAAAACTTTGATTTTTCCCAAAAACCTTTCAACAATAAATAAGATTTTCTATTTTTAGATAGCATGAGGAAAATACATCTTTATGCCTAGATGCCAATATACAGGTGAAATCATGAATGTCACCCAAATCGGATAGCAAAAGGAAATGCATCTCTATGCACGTATCTCAAGTACGTATGTCAAATGCAATGCATCTTAGTGATGAACTCATGTACTCACAATCTTAGAGTACTCAATCTCACTGTCTCATACTTCCCACTCATCACGCTCAATCACTCGACACACTCAGTTTTGCAATACAATTCAACATAGAACAGGGCAGGTCTAGCCCAATTGTAAATAACTGCTAGCATTGCACCCATTGTGGATGTGTAGACTCCGGAGAGGCCAATCCAGCCCAAGCGCTATAATAAGCCAAATCTTGGCATGAATTAATAAACATTGCTATGGCGTGCAGCCCAATCCAATGAATATCACTCAGAATATGCCCTCAGCATCACTCAGTCATCCACACGGTCAACTCACGTACTGCACTGACAACTCACGTGCTATAGTATCAATATCTGTATCCGCACGGACAACTCACGTACTACACGGACAACTCACGTGCTATAGTATCCATATCTGAATCCGCACGGACAAATCACGTGCTATATTATCAATATCCTAACAATCAGGCCCTCATCCTCACTCAGTTATCAATCTCTCCAGTCTCTCGGGCTCACAATGTCATGAAAAATCAGCCCAAAATGATGATGTGATGTATCAATAAATGGTATCAGAGACTGAGATATGATATGCAAAGGAATGCCTTTGACTAAGTACGTAATTGCAATGTAAACAAATAACTCAACAACAGAAATGACCTCAGTGGGCCCCAACAGGATAAGCATATAGCCTAGACATGATTTCTAGCATAAATTACAGCTCAAATTCTCTAACACATAGAGTTTAGTAAAAATGTTCAGATAAGATAGCTACACAGTTAAATCGACTAAATTAGAATTCACACGGTGCACACCTACACGCCCGTCACCTAGCATGCGCATTTCCTCGATATCAATCACATAACATGTAATTCTGGGTTTTATACCATCAACACTAAGTTTAGAAGTGTTGCTTATTTCGAAGAAGCCAAATCCAATACCGAGCAAGCCAAACGATGCTCTAAAAATGCCACCTCGCGCGTACTGACCTCCGAACGGCTCGAAACTAGCCAAAAGCAACTCAAATAGATCAAATAATGCCTAAGCAAACAAGTCCAAATGATAAAGGTCGAATCTTTAATCAAAATCCCAAAGTCAACCAAAAAGTCAAATATGGGCCAGCACCTCGGAACCCAACAAAACATACATAATCCAACAACCCATTCGATTACGAGTCCAACCATACTAGTTTCACTCAAATCTGACTCTGAATCGATGTTCAAAACTCAAAATTTCATTGTATGAAACTTTAGACAAAAACCCCCAATTTATCTCTTGAAATCCTCAATTAAATGCCAAAAACAAAGATAGATTCATGAAATAAAATCTAAACTGAGTAGAGAACACTTACCCCAATCCATGTGATGAAAAAACTGCCTCACAAATCGCTAAATCTCGAGGTCCCCACCTCAAAATATGGATAAATGGCTCAAAGGTCCGAAATTGGACATTAAATCCACTGCCTATGCTTCCTTCTTCGCGATCGCGATGAACAAATTTTTCAACAGCGATTTCCAAACTCTTCCCATATAGCCACTACTATAATGGTCATAACCTTTTGTACAAAACTCCAAATGAAAAATGGTTTGACTTTCTGAACACTAGACATCAAGGACTATAACTTTTATTTTTGGATCATCTCTAAATTCCTTTTAGATTGTAAGATATCAGCTTCCAAAGTCAGCCATGTGCAGCAGAAATTATTCCTATGGGATCACGGAAAGGCTTTCGCGATTCACAAGGCCCCAAACTATTGTTTGCTCTTCGCTAACGCGACCAAATGTTCGCGATCGCGATGCACACCCATGTAGCCAAAAACTAGCAACTGAAAATGGCCTAAAAATGGTTCGAAACTACCCCAAAACTCACCCGAGCCCTCGGGGCTCCATGCCAAATATCCACATAAGTCTAGAAACATCATGCAAACTTGCTCGCGTGATCATATCACCAAAATAACACCCAAAACCATGAGTCGGACATCAACACCCTTGAAATTTGAAGGGAGAACTCAAGAACTTCTAGAATTACAACCAACCGTCCGAATGCTATTAAACCAACTCCGAAATACCCTGAATTTTGTAGGCAAGTTCCAAATCATAACGCAGACCTACTTGATGTTTCAAATCTCACTTAACAACATCAAAATCACAAATCGCACCTCAAATCGACTTAATGAAGTTAATGAACTTTCAAAATTCAAAACTAACGGCGAACAAGACTAAATACCTTGGATTGATCTCAAATTTGGCACACAAGTTATAAATGACATAACGGACCTACTATAACTTCCGAAATTAAAATCCGACCTCGGTATCAATAAAGTCAAACGTCGGTCAAACCTATGATCATTTCCAAACCTTCAAATTCCCAACTGCTGCCAATTAGTGCCGAAACCTTCTAGAATTAACCAAATGCAAATCTGGGCATACACCCGAGTCAAAAATCAGCATCCGGACCTAACGGAATCATCAACACTCTGATTCGAGGTCGAATACTAAAAAGTCAAACTTACTCAACTCTTCCAATGTCACGCCCCGAACCTAGGAGCGAGACAAGCACCCCGTGCCTCACCTAACCTGGCGTACCAAATTGCGACTAAGGGACTCTGAACACATAATGTCATACTTTGGCCATGGGGCCACCTTGCAAGACAATTTGCGAAGCAAAATATAAAACTGAATGGAAACTAGCACTAACTAAATATCAATATAAAGCTAGGCCGACAAGGCCGTCATAGCTACTACAGCTGACAAACCACCAATTTATACAAACCCAACATAATGCACTAACCAACAGGATATGCCTACAAGCCTCTACTGATAGATGTACTGTGATCGGAACAGGGCCCCGACCTACCCATAACATATATACAGATATACATAAGATGTACACAAAACTCTAGTCCTGGCAACTCCGAAAGACGTGGAGCTTACCGATCAGGCGGAACTCGGAAAACACCTACTGAGGAGGTCTACCCGTCTGTCTGTCTGAACCTGCACGCATGAAATGCAGCGCCCCCAAAAAAGGGACGTCAGTACGAAATAATGTACCGAGTATGTAAGGCAATAAAATAACTGAAATCTGAAACTGAACTGATAATATGATAACTGAAATTAACTGGGAGTCAAAGATGATCTGGAGATATACTTACCTGCTGATACTGACTCAACTCCTTCAATATAGTAAGTAAAATTATTGTACGGCCTTATAAGGCTCGGTATATATAACTGCTCTGCCATAGTAGGCTCGCTTATAGGCGCTCGGCCATACTAGGCTATGTATCTCGACCATGCTGGGCTCGCTCATAGGCGCTCGGCCACAGTAGGCTCGGTATATAACTTTCCATCTGATCAGTGGTTGCCCAATAGGGGCCTGCCCATCGATTATAGCTCGATGGTAATAAAAATACTGTAATACTGTATATATAGGCTTGCTGCTCTCTTGACTGAAAGAAGACAATACTAAAATTGAATATAGAGTCTCGATAAGGAATAATATTGTAACTTATGAGACTAGAATAGTGTGAATAAATTCATGAATATGAACTTCTCTTTTTGTCTCATTACTAACACATGTAGCTACGAGATCATGCCAAAATGAAGGAAGGCTTAGCCTTAACATACCTTATCACAATCTTTTCAATCACCAAGTTGAACTCACCTCTTCGCACCTTAATCTACAAGAATGATAATAATACTATCGTTAAGTTACGAAAGGTACAACTATCGCACAACGAACGACAAACCTATTTTGTATTAAAACGGGCAGCATCTCCCCTATAATATGCCCTTCCTCCAACTTCAAGATAACACCAACAATACAAGGACAGAACAATAACAACATATATACATCATTTTCCAGCCCTATATACACCATCAAATACTACAAAACAGCCCAACACACCCCAATCTCTTCGTACACAAAACGACCACCGTAGTAGTGTCAAACGACCCGAAAATGTTATGACGAACGACCAGCCAACCACCCTACATTTATATGGTGTTTATAAACCCCCTTCCTCCTCCAAAACTCCACAAAATAGTAATAAAACACGCAGCCCAACAGCAACACAAAACAGTCCACAAAACAGTCCGCTACAAGTGAATAACTCGAACTCACGGCTTCCGATCACCATCCCGTGAGTTCTTACAAGTATAGAACGACTTACCATGAATTTACAGCAGAAAAAATGGATGAAAGAGAGCAGTAAACTCACCTTATTTGTTGGATAACTCAGCTCCTATCTTGGTTCTTCAAACTCTAAGTTTTACCTCCAATTGGAACTTGAAAGGGAGAGAAAATCAATTAGGGTTTGTGGGAAATTTTTGGGAGGATTCTTTGCAGAGCTTATGTCTGGTTATTATGCTCTATTTTAAGTATAATATATGAAGAAAATAGGCCCTTAAAAGGCCTCTTTGGACGACCCGAAATGGCCCATTTTTGGGCTTTCATTTAAGCAAGTAGGTGACACACCTACTTGTCACCTAGCAGCTTGCGCAGTATCGCAAAAATGCACATATCTCTCTACTCCGATGTCGTATTGACAAATGGTTTAATGCGTTGGAAAATAGACTCATAGATCTTTAATTTGATGGGTGGAACACACCATAACTCTAAGTATATTGGGAGAAAATTGCAGTTACATTTGACCCAAAGTTTCAGTAAAACTTATGAATGTAACTTGTGATGACTTTCATCGACTTTTGTTCCACAACTCGCTTGACTTAAAAACATAACACACGGATGTAATACGACTAATATAAATCATAAAATAATCTCTTTATCATGTTAATCACCCTAGTCTCACCCCAAAGGTACATGTTATAACATTCCCAACTTGTCGACTTTCGATGAAACATTGTTTTATTTAATTGCTTTAGCTTCTGAACTGTCCAACCCTCTTTGTACTTGTTGTTCATGATCTTCAATATTTGTAACCTCAGAGGTAACATGATTAACTTACTTTATATACTTTTAAATATTATCTCATTTTTTTGTCCTACATTAGTTTGCTTACGACGCATTTTTACATACGAAAATATAGGGTGTAACATCACTCCCCCTTGGGAACATTCGTCCTCGAATGTTTACTTTTGGAGACTTTGGAAACTTTTTCCAGAGTATCCTTCGTACACTAGGTTAAAACCAACCTGCACGTAGCTAGAAACATACTATGCATGCCACACATGGCCAATCTTTATAAATAGCAGCAATTTGCCTCACCGACCGTAAATCATAAATATTGAAAGTGAAAAATAAAAGCTTACCTGATGACCTGCTAGCCTACATAGAGCTATGTTGTAGCGTCCCATCTCGAACCATATCTTCATTTTGAAATAGGTGGGGGTATTTAGACTTCATTTCTTCCTCCGATTCCCACGTCTTCTCTTCTACATTCTTGCTCCTCCATAAAACCTTTACGGAAGCTACCTCCTTATTTCGTAGATTGCGGATTTGTCGGTCTAGGATGGCAACTGGAATTTCCTCGTATGACAAGTCCTCTGTAATCTGTACATCATCCGTGAGCACCACTCGGGTAGGATCGCCAATGCACTTCCGTAGCATAGATACGTGAAAAACCGGATGGACAGACTCCAATTCTGAGGGCAACTCTAACTCATAAGCTAGTTGGCCCACTCTCCGAATGATCCTATACGGCCCAATATACCATGGGCTAAGCTTTCCTTTCTTGCCAAACCTCATCACGCCCTTCATAGGTGATACCTTTAAGAATACCCAGTCATTAATCCTGAACTCTAAGTCTCGTCGCCGCACGTCAAAATATGACTTCTGACGACTCTGAGCTGTCAACAGTCGCTCCCGGATAACCTTTACTTTCTCTATGGCCTGCTGAACCAGGTCTGGCCCATGTAACCCAGATTCTCCAACATCAAACCACCCTATAGGAGATCTGCACTTACGCCCATACAAAGCCTCGTACGGAGCCATCTGGATGCTGGAGTGGTAACTGTTATTATATGCAAACTCGATAAGAGGTAGATGTTCATCCCAACTTCTTTTAAAATCCAACACACATACTCGTAACATATCCTCGAGCGTCTGAATTGTGCGCTCGGCTTGTCCATCAGTCTGTGGATGAAAAGCTGTGCTGAGATTCACCTGAGTCCCTAGACCTCTCTGAAATGACCTCCAAAAATGTGCTGTAAACTGAGCCCCACAGTCAGATATAATAGAAACTGGTACTCCGTGTAGCCGCACTATCTCCTTAATATATAACTTTGCATAATCTTCTGCTGTATATGTAGATCTGACCGGTAGGAAGTGAGCTGATTTCGTGAGCCTATCGACTATCACCCATATGGAATCGAACTTACGATTAGAACGAGGTAAACCCATGATAAAGTCCATGTTTATCGCCTCCCATTTCCATGTCGGGATCTCTATAGTCTGCATTAGCCCTCCGGGATTCTGGTGTTCTACCTTCACTTGCTGGCAACTAGTACATTGGGCGACAAACTCAGCAATGTTCTTCTTCATATCATTCCACCAGTACATATCCTTAATGTCATGATACATCTTCGTCGATCCAGGGTGGATGGAATACCATGAATAATGTGCCTCTGACATAATCCTGTCTCGTAGCCATGCTACATCTGGAACACACAAACGACCCTTGTATCTGAGAACCCCATCTCCCTTGAGCTCTAACAATGGCTTCTTCTGCTGCGGAACTCGCTCTCTCAACTCGACCAACTCTGGGTCCTCGTACTGCCTTTCCTTGACTTCAGCTATGAGGGATGATTTTGCAGTGTTTTGGATTACAACTCCACCATCCTCAGAATCTACTAACCGAACCCCCAACGAAGCCAATTGATGAATATCTCTAGCTAATTGTCTTTTCTCGGGCTCTACATGTGCTAAGCTACCCATAGATCGGCGACTTAAGGCATCTGCTACAACATTAGCTTTCCCTGGATGGTAGAGAATGTTAACATCATAATCTTTCAATAACTCAAGCCATCGCCTCTGTCGCAAATTCAACTCTTTCTGCTTGAAAATATATTGTAGGCTTTTATGATCAGTAAATATATCAACATGAACACCATATAAATAATGCCGCCATATCTTAAGTGCATGGACAACCGCAGCTAACTCGAGGTCGTGGGTCGGATAATTCCTCTCGTGCTTCCTCAACTGCCTTGAAGCATATGCAATTACCTTCCCATGTTGCATCAGGACACATCCTAACCCGACACCTGATGCATCACAATACACGGCATAACCCTCTAGACCCTCTGGAAGTGTTAGAACTGGAGCTGAGGTCAACTTGTTCTTAAGCTCTTGGAAACTCCGCTCACAAGCCTCTGTCCATTGAAACTTAGTTTCTTTCTGTGTCAACTTCGTCAATGGTGCCGAAAGGGAAGAAAAACCCTCTACGAACCTCCGATAGTATCCTGCTAAGCCTAGAAAGCTACGAACCTCTATCGGAGTGGTAGGTCTAGGCCAAGATTTCACGGCCTCAATCTTCTGAGTGTCCACCTTTATCCCTTCATCTGATACAATATGCCCCAAGAATGCTACAGACTTCAACCAGAACTCACATTTAGAAAACTTAGCATACAACTTACGATCATGGAGGGTTTTGGAGTACCGCTCGCAGGTGGTCCGCATGCTCATCCTCTGAACGGGAATAAACCAGAATATCATCAATAAATACTATCACGAACAGATCTAAAAATGGCCGGAATAGGCTATTCATCAAGTCCATAAATACAGCGGGTGCATTAGTCAACCCGAAGGACATGACAAGGAACTCGAAGTGGCCATATCGGGTCCTGAAGGCTGTCTTCGGAATATCTTTTTCCCGAACTCTGACCTGGTGGTACCCCGACCTCAAATCAATCTTGGAAAAGCATCTAGCTCCCTGCAACTGATCAAACAAGTCATCGATCCTTGGAAGTGGATACTTATTCTTAATAGTTACCTTGTTCAACTGCCTATAATCGATACACATCCTCAGCGAGCCGTCTTTCTTCCGCACAAATAGTACCGGTGCACCCCAAGGTGAGGTACTGGGCCTAATGTAACCTTTCTCCAGCAAATCTTTTAACTGCTCCTTCAACTCCTTCAATTCGGCAGGTGCCATTCTATACGGAGGGACGGATATTGGTTGAGTTCCTGGAAGCAAATCGATGCTAAAATCAATCTCTCGCTCTGGAGGAATACCTGGAAGCTCATCTGGAAACACATCTGCATACTCTTTGACTATGGGAATAGACTGAAGTGTAGGTATCTCAGCATCTGCATCTCTAACTCGCACAATATGATAAATGCACCCTTTTGCGATCATTTTCCTCGCCTTCAGATAGGAAATAAACCTACCTCTGGGTGTTGGTGTATTACCTACCCATTCAAGGACTGGCTCACCCAGAAAATGAAATTTGGCTACCTTTGCTCGGCAATCAACTGTGGCATAGCAAGCTGCCAACCAGTCCATGCCCATGATAGCATCAAAGTCCATCATCTCTAGCTCAACTAGGTCAGCTGAGGTCTGACGACTACAAATTGTCACCGTACAACCTCGGTAAACCCGTCTAGCAATAATCGATTCTCCGACCGGTGTAGATACCGCAAAAGGATCACTTAGTATTTCAGGCACTATACCAAACTTCCTCGCGACAAATGGGGTAATATACGATAAAGTAGATCCTGGGTCTATCAAAGCATAAGCATCGTGAGAGCAAATGGTTAATATACCTGTCACAACGTCTGGTGAAGACTCCTGGTCCTGTCGACCCGCTAAAGCATAGATACGGTTCTGATTACCACTTGAACTGGAACCTCTACCTCTGCCTCGACCTCTACCAGCCGAAGACTGAGACTCACGCCTTGAAGGATGCACGGACATAGACGATCCTGTTGCTGAACTCGCTGGTTGTGCCATTCCCCCAGAATCTCTATTTGGGCAATCTCGCATCATATGCCCCGGACGCCCACATGTATAACAAGCATCAGAACCTGCTCGGCATTGACCCAAGTGTCCTCTACCACAGATGTCACACCGCGGAGGAAATGACCATGTCTGCGCAGAACCTCGTTGTCGCTGCAAACCCGACGCCCGTGAGCTCTCACCTGGTCCTGACTGAGTATAGCGGTCATACCCGTAACCCTGTAACTGAGGTGGCGGAGGCCTAGGTGGCCGTCCGAAGTACTGGGTCCTATAACTACCCTGAGATTGCTCTTGAGACCTGGGAAATCTCATCCTCTTACGTTGCCCTTGCTCAGCCCTCTCTGTACCCTGCTGCCGACGCCTACCCCTTTCTATATTCTGGGCGAATGCCTGAATCCGGGAGATATCCATACTATCCTGCAATGCAGCGGTGGCACATGCCTCGGTTAACTCTGGGGCTAACCCTGCTATAAACCTGTGAATCCTGTCCCGCATAGTAGAAACTATGGATGGTGCATATCTGGCCAATGAGTCAAAACGGAGACTATACTCTCGAACACTCATATTACCCTACTTGAGGGCTAGAAACTGATCGACTCGAGCCTGTCGGATCTCCCGCGGTAAGTACTGGTCAAGGAAAGCATCTGAAAAATTCTCCCAAATAGCTAGAGGTGTATCACGTCCCCTGGACCTCTCCCATCCCTCATACCAAAGGATGGCTATATCTCGGAGTCGAAAAGCTGCTAGCTCAACTGCCTCTTTCTCCGTGGCATGCATAACACGAAAGATCCTGTGAAGCTGATCTATGAAATCCTGCGGGTCCTCTCTCTGATCTGTCCCCGTGAACTCTGGGGGACTCAAAGCAATAAACTCTCGGACCCTTGAACTCCCAGACCCCTCAGAAGTTCCTGCACTAGCTGATGCCCTAGCATGTTGCTGGGTAGCTACCAACTGTGTCAACAAATGCACCGCACTCCTTAAGTCCTGATCTGATGGAAGTGGAGGGGGAACTGGATGTGCGGTTTCCCTAGGAATCTCCGTAGTTGGTGGAGGAGCCGGTAATGGCTGAGTAGGGGTCTCCCCTTGAGCCTCAGACTGGGCCCCATCTACTGGGGTTACCCTGTTGGTCCCCTCACCTACTACTGTATCTCTCCTCTGGCTAGCCGTAGTCTTCCTAGTCACCGTCATCTGTGCATGCAAACACCAACACATAAGTTTAATTCAAATTTCCTATAACTCAGTTCTATAGCACGATTTAGATTTCAAAGAAGTGCAACCAACTCCTAAATGCCCTGTAGTTCCTTGCTTATATAATGTGGTGCACAACACATCTATAAACAAGACCCTACTAGACACGGCTTGTAGACTCCCTAGGACAGAACTGCTCTGATACCAAGTTTGTCACGCCCCGAACCTAGGAGCGAGACAAGCACCCCGTGCCTCACCTAACCTGGCGTACCAAATTGCGACTAAGGGACTCTGAACACATAATGTCATACTTTGGCCATGGGGCCACCTTGCAAGATAATTTGCGAAGCAAAATATAAAACTGAATGGAAACTAGCACTAACTAAATATCAATATAAAGCTAGGCCGACAAGGCCGTCATAGCTACTACAGCTGACAAACCACCAATTTATACAAACCCAACATAATGCACTAACCAACAGGATATGCCTACAAGCCTCTACTGATAGATGTACTGTGATCGGAACAGGGCCCCGACCTACCCATAACATATATACAGATATACATAAGATGTACACAAAACTCTAGTCCTGGCAACTCCGAAAGACGTGGAGCTTACCGATCAGGCGGAACTCGGAAAACACCTACTGAGGAGGTCTACCCGTCTGTCTGTCTGAACCTGCACGCATGAAATGCAGCGCCCCCAAAAAGGGACGTCAGTACAAAATAATGTACCGAGTATGTAAGGCAATAAAATAACTGAAATCTGAAACTGAACTGATAATATGATAACTGAAATTAACTGGGAGTCAAAGATGATCTGGAGATATACTTACCTGCTGATACTGACTCAACTCCTTCAATATAGTAAGTAAAATTATTGTACGGCCTTATAAGGCTCGGTATATATAACTGCTCTGCCATAGTAGGCTCGCTTATAGGCGCTCGGCCATACTAGGCTATGTATCTCGACCATGCTGGGCTCGCTCATAGGCGCTCGGCCACAGTAGGCTCGGTATATAACTTTCCATCTGATCAGTGGTTGCCCAATAGGGGCCTGCCCATCGATTATAGCTCGATGGTAATGAAAATACTGTAATACTGTATATATAGGCTTGCTGCTCTCTTGACTGAAAGAAGACAATACTTAAATTGAATATAGAGTCTCGATAAGGAATAATATTGTAACTTATGAGACTAGAATAGTGTGAATAAATTCATGAATATGAACTTCTCTTTTTGTCTCATTACTAACACATGTAGCTACGAGATCATGCCAAAATGAAGGAAGGCTTAGCCTTAACATACCTTATCACAATCTTTTCAATCACCAAGTTGAACTCACCTCTTCGCACCTTAATCTACAAGAATGATAATAATACTATCGTTAAGTTACGAAAGGTACAACTATCGCACAACGAACGACAAACCTATTTTGTATTAAAACGGGCAGCATCTCCCCTATAATATGCCCTTCCTCCAACTTCAAGATAACACCAACAATACAAGGACAGAACAATAACAACATATATACATCATTTTCCAGCCCTATATACACCATCAAATACTACAAAACAGCCCAACACACCCCAATCTCTTCGTACACAAAACGACCACCGTAATAGTGTCAAACGACCCGAAAATGTTATGACGAACGACCAGCCAACCACCCTACATTTATATGGTGTTTATAAACCCCCTTCCTCCTCCAAAACTCCACAAAATAGTAATAAAACACGCAGCCCAACAGCAACACAAAACAGTCCACAAAACAGTCCGCTACAAGTGAATAACTCGAACTCACGGCTTCCGATCACCATCCCGTGAGTTCTTACAAGTATAGAACGACTTACCATGAATTTACAGCAGAAAAAATGGATGAAAGAGAGCAGTAAACTCACCTTATTTGTTGGATAACTCAGCTCCTATCTTGGTTCTTCAAACTCTAAGTTTTACCTCCAATTGGAACTTGAAAGGGAGAGAAAATCAATTAGGGTTTGAGGGAAATTTTTGGGAGGATTCTTTGCAGAGCTTATGTCTGGTTATTATGCTCTATTTTAAGTCTAATATATGAAGAAAATAGGCCCTTAAAAGGCCTCTTTGGACGACCCGAAATGGCCCATTTTTGGGCTTTCATTTAAGCAAGTAGGTGACACACCTACTTGTCACCTAGCAGCTTGCGCAGTATCGCAAAAATGCACATATCTCTCTACTCCGATGTCGTATTGACAAATGGTTTAATGAGTTGGAAAATAGACTCATAGATCTTTAATTTGATGGGTGGAACACACCATAACTCTAAGTATATTGGGAGAAAATTGCAGTTACATTTGACCCAAAGTTTCAGTAAAACTTATGAATGTAACTTGTGATGACTTTCATCGACTTTTGTTCCACAACTCGCTTGACTTAAAAACATAACACACGGATGTAATACGACTAATATAAATCATAACATAATCTCTTTATCATGTTAATCACCCTAGTCTCACCCCAAAGGTACATGTTATAACATTCCCAACTTGTCGACTTTCGATGAAACATTGTTTTATTTAATTGCTTTAGCTTCTGAACTGTCCAACCCTCTTTGTACTTGTTGTTCATGATCTTCAATATTTGTAACCTCAGAGGTAACATGATTAACTTACTTTATATACTTTTAAATATTATCTCATTTTTTTGTCCTACATTAGTTTGCTTACGACGCATTTTTACATACGAAAATATAGGGTGTAACATCCAACTTAAAGCTTCAACTATGAAATTCATTCTTCCAAACTAATTTTGAAAACACCTGAAAACCAACGCCGATGATTCACATACGTCATAATACATCATATGAAGCTACTCAAGACTTCAAATAGCTGAACAGAATGCAAATGCTCAAAACGACCGGTCGGGTCGTTACATGTTCTTCACGAGTTTGATTTGGGTAAGTGTTCTTTATCCGAAGTTGGTTATATTTCATGATCCCATACTTATTTATATCATTAAATTAGTGAATTGAATGGAAGAAAATGGGAAATTTTGTAAATGTTTTTCAAAATGTAAAATGAGGATTTGACAGGCGATTCGATATCGGAATTTAATAATTTTGGTATGGTTGGACTCGTATCGGAATGGGTGTTCGGATTTCATGAATTTTTATCGGGTTCCGAGGTGCGGGCTTAGGGTTGACTGTTGGGTTGACGTTTTAGTTTTAATTAAAAACTGAAGCTTTATTATCCGAAATTATTTCCTATGAGTTTTATTTATGTTATGAAATTATTTTGGCTAGATTTGAGCCGTCCGGAAGTTGTTTCACTCGAGAAGGTCATTTTAGAGAATCGGTCTAGTTTCATTGAGGTAAGTATCTTACCTAACTTTGTGTGGGAGAGCTATCCCTTAAGATTTGAGTCATTTGTGCTAATTGTGTCATGAGAAGGCCGTGTGCGCGAGGTGGCGAGTACGTACTCGGGTTTATTTGTGGGAATTTGACCGTTTTAGGCCTTTAGGTTCTTATGCTCATTAAAAATGAAGTTGTCTTATCATGTTAAATTTTCAATTAACTAAATTCACACTTACGTGTCTTATTGGGAGTTGATTAATTCATGTTATACCCTTGTTGCCAATAAACTCTGATGTGCCTTAATTGAAGTTGTCGCCTCCTTTATTGCCATGTTGTCTTTTTTTGTAATTGTTTAACCTTAATTGAAGTTATTGTTGTCTTTTCCGTAATCGTTTAACCTTAAATGAAGTTATTGTTGTCTTTTTCGTAATTGCTTAACCTTAATTAAAGTTTTGCTATCCCCTTTTATTGTTGACTTATCCTTATTTGGGGTTATTGATTCATGTTATCTCTCTTATCGTCGAGTTGTACGTATGTGGAATCATTGTTGAACATTATCTCTCCCCTTGTTGAGCTATTCTTGTTGAGACCATTATTTCCTGTTGTGTCTTTATTTTTGAGCTCGATTCTTTCGTTTCTTTGTGTTCTGAAGTTATTGTGTTGATATACTTGTCATACTCTCGTGTTATTGTTGTTCTTGCTGTTGTACTCAGTGTTGTTGAGACGAGGGCTATGCGTGGTTGTGGTATCAAAATTGTTTTGAGGAAAAGTTGTGGCATATGGGTATATGTGTTAAAAGACCTTATATTGTGTTGTTATGGTTTTGGCACACGTGATATTGTTGAGAGGATTGTCGGGGTGTTCGCACGTGAGTTGTCCGTGCTATTTTTATTATTGATATTTGCACATGCAGCGTGAAAAGGTGGGCTACATATGTGGATTTGCGCATATGGCGAGACAAAGTGGGAATATTATTATGTGCGTGCGGCGAGACAAGGCGGGCATTTACTTTATTGTTGCGCACGTGGCGAGACAAGGTGGGATATGTTTGGGATGATTTGTGATGGCCAGGGGGAATTGATATTGATGATATTTGTGTAGTGGTGTGTCTATCTGGCATGAGTTATGCATTTTATGTTTTGGTGTGTCGTTTCCTATGTGCCATTCATTGCCTCTACTCCTACATGTTGACTCGAGTTGTGATAGAACACTTGCTCAAGCATACACGTAATTAATCACTCACATCGGTTTGAGGAGATGAACCCTGATGTCTATTGATCATTTAAACATATTCTCGTATACTTGTCTTCTGTGTGAGAGCTGTACAATTGGGACGTGAGTTGTCTGTACGGTTAGGAGTTATTGTTATTGCTGGCACGTGGGTTGTCCGTGCGGATATGAAATATATTCACTCCCATAGCACGTGAATTATTTGTGCAGATATGAGGTATTAATGGTATTGGCACGCGAGTTGTCCGTGCGGTTAAAATTTGTAATGTGGGCACAATATGCCAAGTGATTTGGTTTCGTAATTTGGGACCCGTGATTTGTGATTATGAGGTTTGGTACCTCGGGAAAATTCTTGAATAAATCTTTTGCGAAAGCGGTTGTTCTTATTGAGTTGTTACTTGCTTTCCTTTATTTGGTTTCACTGGACTTAAACTCTGTTCAACTTACTCTACAGTGTATTACCTGTTTGTTCCCTATTGTTAATCGTTGTCTCTAGTTTCCTATTGTGAGTATTGTTTTGTCATTTCTACCATGCTTAGCTTTATAAGGATATTGTTCGATGTTAGTTTCACATTCATACTTCTACATGTTACTAAGTCCAGTAGGTGTATTGACTGTCCCTTGTCATTACTCCACCGAGGTTAGTATTGATAGTTACTGGGTACCATCGTGGTGTACTCATGCTATGCTTTCTGCACATTTTTGTGGAGATCCAGGTACCTCAGAGTTTGTTGATCATTAGCTAGATGATCAGGCATTGCTATGGAGATTCAAGGTATACCTGTTGTTGCGTTCGCAGGCCTCAAAGTCACCTTCTAGAATTTTACTTTGTACTGTTTATTTTATTCCGCAACACTTGTATTCAAAGATTTTCTAGCAAATTCTATAGAGCTTATGACTTGTACTACCGGTTTTGGGATTTTTAGCTTTGTATAGAAAATTTCTATTTCATATTTAATAGTTGTTGGTTGAGTTTGCCATTAATTCAGTAAGTATTAGGCTTACCTAGTCCCTAAGACTAGGTGCCATCACGACCTCCTCCGGAGGGAAATTGGGGTCGTGACAAGTTGGTATTAGAGCTCTAGGTTAATAGGTATTCGAGTCATAAGCGAGTTTAGTAGAGTCTTACGAATCGGTATAAAGATGTATGTACTTATCTTTGAAAGGCTACAAAACTATTACGATAGTTTCACTTCCTTCATTCCTCTCGTGCGAGTTTATTGATCTCAGAGTTTGAGCCTTTGTCATTCTATTCTCTCACAGTTGGTGAGGAAACGAGCTGCAGTTACTAATGGTGCTGCCCCAAAAACCGATGTTGCTAAGGGCCGGGGTAGAGGCCGAGGTAGAGTCCGAGGAGGAGCACGTGCTACAGTTAGAGCACCTGTCAGAGCAGCAGTTGAGGAGCCGCTAGTAGCCCCTGTTGGGTGACAGGTACCGGAGGTGCCTATTGCTACCCCGGGACTTCAAGAGACTTTAGCACAGTTCCTGAGCATGTTTTGCATATTGGCTCTAGCGGCGTTGATTCCGGTTACACCAGCTACGTCACAGACCGGGGGAGGAGCTCAGACTCCCATCGCCCGTACTCCAGAGCAGAGAATCCACGTTGGTCAGGATCTTCGGGTCAGGCCAGCACAACCTGTTATTTCGGTTCGGCTCGTGGTTAGGGCAACCGTATCTGAGGAGGAACAACTTAGACTTGCGAGGTTCAAGACATATCACCCTCATACTTTCAGTGGTTTGGCTCTAGAGGATGCCCATGGTTTTCTAGAGGGGTGCCCCCTTATTCTCCACACTATGGGTATTGTGGAGATTGGGTTGCTTTTACTACATTCCAGCTTAAGGGAGCGGCATATCAGTGGTGGCGAGCGTATGAGTTGGGTAGTCCGGCCGATGCAGCTTTACTTTCATGGAATCAGTTTTCAGAGATGTTCTTGAGAGAGTTTGTTCCCCTGACACTTGGGCATGCATGGCACGCAGATGTTGAGCAGCTGTGGCAGGGTACTATGTCAGTGTCAAAGTATGCCGTTAGATTTAGTGATCTATCCAGACATGCACCCACTTTGGTTTCTATAGTTAGAGAGAGAGTTAGCAGGTTCATTGAGGGGCTCAGTCTTGATATCCGGTTCAACATGGCTAGGGAGTTTGAGTCGGATGTTCCATTTCAAAAGGGTGGTAGAGATCGCTCGTCGATTAGAGGGCATACGAGACCAGGAGAGAGAGAGGACATGCGGGGTAAGGAGAGAGATGATAGGTAGGCTAAGAGGCCTCACATACCGGGAGGATCTATTGGTCCCTATTTTGAAGGCAGGGTACGACATGGTAGAGGTTTTGTTGGCTAGCTAGTCCAATTTGCACTTCAGGCTTCACACGGTGTTTCAGATACCTATGGGTCTCAGAGTACATGTACCGGACAACTTTCATAGCTATGTCAGTAGAGAGGTTGCTTTGGGTGTGGTGATACCATCAACTTTCTAGCTATGCCGTTAGATTTAGTGATCTATCCAGACATGCACCCACTTTGGTTTCTATAGTTAGAGAGAGAGTTAGCAGGTTCATTGAGGGGCTCAGTCTTGATATCCGGTTCAACATGGCTAGGGAGTTTGAGTCGGATGTTCCATTTCAAAAGGGTGGTAGAGATCGCTCGTCGATTAGAGGGCATACGAGACCAGGAGAGAGAGAGGACATGCGGGGTAAGGAGAGAGATGATAGGTAGGCTAAGAGGCCTCACATACCGGGAGGATCTATTGGTCCCTATTTTGAAGGCAAGGTACGACATGGTAGAGGTTTTGTTAGCCAGCTAGTCCAATTTGCACTTCAGGCTTCACACGGTGTTTCAGATACCTATGGGTCTCAGAGTACCTGTACCGGACAACTTTCATAGCTATGTCAGTAAAGAGGTTGCTTTGGGTGTGGTGATACCATCCACATGGTGAGAGATTGTCCTAGAATCTTAGCAGATGTGTCACAGCAGGGTATTCAGGATATGAGTTATGCTCCAGTTGCTGCTATCCTTGTACCGCCAGCTAGGGGTGTAGGTCAGGCGGGTAGAGGGCGCCCAAGAGGGGGGAGGCCCGGCCCGTTGAAATGCTTTCTATGGTATGGTCGAGTTCGCTACATTTGATGATGTCGTTACAGGTATGGTTTTGATTTATTATAGAGAAACAACACTTTTATTTTTATTCAATTATTTTTATCGGAGTGAGTCCTCCTATCTTGCTTCACATAAGGGTGAGTTTCGTGGTTTTTTATGCTGCTTATGTGTTTGTCCCTGTTGGGAGATTTTATAAGTGGTAGCATGTGTTCATCGTCTTGTTTTGTCAACTGCTGAGAGCTTTGAGCCTAGAAGTCACTATTTGTTACTCATTACGGTAGGTTTTGATGTGATTTCTGGATGGTTTGGTTACGATTTATGATCTAGATATTCCACCGGTATGGGGAGTTCATTACGTGTTATGATTCTGTATCGTGTAATGAAATTAGTGGAAGGTTTCGGCTGGTGTAATGTATGTTCTACTTGTTATTCATAGCTGAGGATGGGATCCTCGCATTTTCATGCGGTTTGATATGTTTGAACCGAGCTTTGTGCCACAGTGGGGTTATATTAGGATGATATCATTGTGGCTAGTTCATATATTTTGATTCTCCCTTGTGGAGTAGATTCGTACTATGATGCTGGTAGGGAGTGGTGCATGTCGGGGTTGCTTAATAGTTCTCTCATGTGTTATTTACCCATGTTCGCGTTGTGCTTACCGAGTTTTAGCTTACGAGGTGTGTGCCCAGATGGTGTTAGATGTGACTTGTTAATTTGAGTGAATAGTTATGAGGTCTTCATGTCTCTTGCATTGTTGCCAGTGTTGTGAAGGTTTGAAATGAGGTTTTAGCTGAGATGAGGTTATTTTCCAGTGTTGTATTTGATTATGAGCAGCTATTGTGATTAGAGATGTTGTTATGGGCATATGCGTGATATGTTACGTCGTGTGGTTATACCTGGTGGGTGTAGGCACGAGTTGTTACATCGGGTTGAGGCTGAAATCGTGTGTTGATGTGGGGATCGGGTCTTCCCGAGTTGGATTTGGATAAGTGTTCTTTATCCAAAGTTGGTTATATTTCATAATCCCATACACTAATTGAATGGAAGAAAATGGCAAATTTTGTAAAAATCGTTCAAAATGTAAAATGAGGATTTGAAGGGCGATTCGATATCGGAATTTGATAATTTTGTTATGGTTGGACTTGTATCGGAATAGGTTTTTGAAGTTTGTAAATTTTTTTGTGTTCCGAGGTGCGGGCCCGGGGTTGACTTTTTAGTTTAAATTAAAAATCAAAGCTTTATTATCCGGAATTGTTTCCTATGAGTTTTATTTATGTTATGACATTATTTTGGCTAGATTTGAGTCGTCTCGAGGTTTTTTCACTCGAAAATGTCATTTTAGAGTATCGGTGTAGCTTCGTTGAGGTAAATATCTTGCCTAACTTTGTGTGAGGGAACTACCCCTTAGGATTTGAGTCATTTGTGCTAATTGTGTTATGTGAAGGCCATGTACGCGAGGTGACAAGTATGTACTCGGGCTTATTTGTGAGAATTTGACCGTTTTAGGTCATTAGGTTCTTATGCTCATTAAAAATGTTGTCTTATCATGTTAAATCCTCCATTTACTAAATTCACCCTTACGTGTCTTATTGGGAGCTGATTGATTCATGCTTTACCATTGTTGCCAATAAACTCTTATGTGCCTTAATTGAAGTTGTCGCCTCCTTTATTGCCATGTTGTCTTTTCCATAATTGTTTAACCTTAATTGAAGTTATTGTTGTCTTTTCTGTAATTGCTTAACCTTAAATAAAATTATTTTCGTCTTTTTCGTAATTGCTTAACCTTAATTAAAGTTTTTCTATCCCCTTTCATTGTGGACTTATCCTTGTTTGGGGTCATTGATTCATGCTATCTCTCTTATCATCGAGTTGTACGTATGTGGAATCATTGTTGCACATTATCTCTCCCCTTGTTAAGCTATTCTTGTTGAGACCATCATTCCCTGTTGTGTCTTTCTTTGTGAGCTCGTTTATTCTGATTCTTTGTATTTTGAAGTTATTGTGTTGATTTACTTGTCGTACTCTCGTGTTATTGTTGTTGTTGCTATTGTACTTGGTGTTGTTGAGCCGAGGTCTATGCGTGGTTGTGGTTTCAAAATTTTTTGAGGAAAAGTTGTGGCATATGGGCACATGTGGTAAAAGACCTTATATTGGGTTATTATGTTTTTTGCACACGTGATATTGTTGAGAGGATTGTCAGGGTGTTCTCATGTGAGTTGTTCGTGCTATTGTTATTATTGATATTTGCACATGCGGCATGACAAGGCAGGCTACGTATGTAGGTTTGCGCATGTGGGGAGACAAAGTGAAAATATTATTGTGTGCGTGCGGTGAGACAAGGCGAGCATTTGCTTTATTGTTGCACACGTGGCGAGACAGGGTGGAATATGTCGGGGATGATTTGTGATGGCTTGGGGGCATTGTTATTAATGATATTTGTGTAGTGGTGTGTCTACCTGGCGTGAGTTATACATTTTACGTTTTGGTGTGTCGTTTCCTATGTGCCATTTGTTGCCTTTACTCTTACATGTTGACTCGAGTTTTGATAGAACACTTGCAAAAGCACACACGTAATTTATCACTCGTATCGGTTTGAGGAGATGAACCTTGATGTTTATTGATCATTTACACATATTCTCATATACTTGTCTTCTGTGTGAGAGCTGCACTATTGGCACGTTAGTTATCCGTACGGTTACGAGTTATTGTTACTGCTGGCACGTGAGTTTTCCGTGTAGATATGAAATATTGTCACTCCCTTAGCACGTGAATTGTCCGTGCATATATGAGGTATTAATGGTATTGGCACGTAAGTTGTCCGTGCAGTTGAAATTTGTAATATGGGCACAAGATGTCAAGTGATTTGGGTTCGTTATTTGGGACCCGTGATTTGTGATTATGAGGTTTGATACATCGGGAAAATTCTTGAATAAATCTTGTGTGAAAGAGGTTGTTCTTATTGAGTTGTTACTTGCTTTCCTTTATTTGGTTTCATCGGGGAAACTCTACGGCGTATTACCTGTTTATTCCATGTTGCTAATCGTGTTCTCTAGTTTCCTATTATGAGTATTGTTTTGTTATTTATACCATGCTTAGCTTTATAATGATATTGTTCCTTGTTAGTTTCACATTCATACTTGTACAGGTTATTAAGTCCAGTAGGTGTCTTGACTGTTCCTCGTCACTACTCCACCGAGGATAGTCTTGATACTTAGTGGATACCGCCTTGGTGTACTCATGCTACACTTTCTGCATATTTTTGTGAAGATCTAGGTACCACGGAGTTTGTTGTTCATTAGTTAGCTGATCGGGCATTGCTATGGAGACTCAAGATATACTTGATGTTGGATTCGCAGGCCTCAGAGTCACCTTCTGAAATTTTACTTTATATTGTTTATTTCTATTCTAGAATAGTTGTATTCAGAGATTTTCTAGTAAATTCAGTAGAGCTTATGACTTGTACTACCGATTTTGGGATTGTTGGCTTTGTATAGAAAATTTCTATCTCATATTTAATAGTTGTTGGTTGAGTTTTTCATTAATTCAGTAAGTATTAGGCTTACCTAGTCTCTAAGACTAGGTGTCATCACAACCTCCCACGATGGAAAATTAGAGCCATGACATTAAGGTAGTAAGATAATTTTCTTACTTGTGATATCTTTGGTTTATTTTTTATATTCTTCGAAGGCGACTAGTTTCTTTTACTAGTTGTTGTCGTAAGTTATTCAAACTAGAAGTCAAGATACGAATCTAGTTCTTGATTAGCTTATCTCTAGTGAAGGAAATTGGTTTCATAACCAACTTATTTTCATTAGGATCTTGTCAAAATCTTGATTAACATAATCTAGTTTATTTTTCTTGGATCTTTCCTTGAATTTTCACATATCTATTTTATTTTTCTTGCTTTTCTCAATTCAATTGCATTTCTTTACTGCTTCTACATTTCTTCAACTTATTTTCTTTAAGTTCTTGGATCTCCCAACCTTTGTGTTATCAAGAAGTCTTAAATAGGGGAATGGGGATCTAGAAAGAAAAAAGATGGGTCGGATCGTTACATAAGTGTCTTGCCTAGCTTTTCTGAGTGAATTATTTCTAATAGATAATATGTTTTGCTACATGCGGGGTAATGCACATGCGAGGTGATGAGCATATATGAATGTGCTAGGTTTATCCATGCTCGGGGTTGGTTATATGATTCTATTTTTCTTGTTGAACTTTGTGATTTTCTTGACTCATATTTTATTTGCTTCTAATACTAAATGAGTACAATTATCCATGCAAGGAATCATATTTAGGTGCATAACATTTTGAATGAGTAGGAAGGACTATTCTTGAAATTTGATAATATACTTGATTCGGTCATAACAGTACCTATATCATGAACACATATCTATACCTGTTATTCTTGTGCTACTTGAGCTTCTTTATTCGTAATAAGAGATTATGATTGGGGCCTTCGGGCCACGTTTGGTCAAAATGGCTCTTGAAAGGTTGGCTTGCCTATTTGTACGATTGTTATGATCGTCTCCTATGGGTTGTATTATTCTTACTCATTCATTTTGATCATATTTATGTATCCTATCTTGATTGGTACAGATATACATATGCTTGGTGAGGATGAGTGATATTGCACCACGGGTGTTTTCGTGCAGGTGAGGATGAGTGGTATTGCACGACAGGTGTTTTCATGCAGGTGAAGATGAGAGATATTATCACGATGGGTGTTTCCATGCGATTTTATATGATATTGGCACAACTAGTATTTCCGTACAGGTGAGGATGAAAGTTCATGGCACGACGGGTGTTTCCGTGCAAGTGAGGATGAGAGACATGCATTGTATTATCTTTATCTTGAGTACATGGCATGACAGGTGTTTCTATGCAAGTGAGGACGAGGAAAATGCATTGTGTTGTGTTTATTGTTCCCTCGTATGCACGTATATGTATTCAACCTTGATTACTAACATTACATGTGTACATTATACCTAGTTGTTGATGTTACTTATGTGTCAGCTACCTTGTTTGTTATTGTTACTTTAGTATATTCTATCTAGTTTGCTACTGTTACTTACATGTATCTTACCTTGTTGTACTGTTACCTATATGCATCCTACCTCGTTTTCAACTATCACATGTATCCCCTTTCTCTTATTTGTTATTCTTATATCTATGCCTTTTACCTTGTTTGTCATTGTTACATCTTTGTCTTCTACCTTTTGTCGTTATTAATTATATGCCTCCTACCTCGTTGTTTATTACTACTTATCTATGCAATGTACCTTGTTTTGTTGTTATTTATACGCTTTCTACATTGTTTATTGATGTTAGCTATGTGCTTTTTACCTTTATTGGTATTGTTATACATATGATTGGTATGAAAGAGTGGCATTGCACGACGAGTATTTCCATGCTTGGTAAGGATGAGATAAATTTATGAAAGGTGTTGTCATGCCATTTGATTTGACATCTCGTACACGTTCCTCTTATTATGTGGATTTGACTATGTTGTTTTCGCGGATATCATTTCATCTTGTTGGGTTGAGTTGTTAAGTAAGGTTTTGTTATAATAATTTAGGCACATGATAGTTATTTCTTCTAGTTAATCGCTTTACTACTTCTCGTATTTATTCTTGTTATCTATCGTGTTATTCCTCTTGTTATTTCAATTTTTTATTAATTACAAAGGCTATATTAGTGAGTACTTTTTGAGGTTAGCCAAATACTTACTGAGTACATGGGATCGGTTGTATGCAACACGCGGAGTCCAAGGATGAGCATTGAAGACTACGACATTTTATCCACCTACTATCATCTACCTCATGGTAGTATATGTCTGGTATTTTTGTTTATGTAACTTTTAAATAGATAATGTATTTCTACTTGCCAATGTTATAATCCCAAATCTTATTTTCTCATGACTTGTACCTTCGGATCTTGGGGTAGTTGTATCTATATGGTATTCTTTTTTATGTATTAATTGATGATCTTTGGTTTGGTTGATGATATATTCTAGTTGACTTACCTAGCGAGTTGGGTTATATGTCACCACGACTTGGTGAGGTTTTTGGGTCGTAACACAATATTTTCCCTTTCACTGGTGGGTGAAGCAAGGCATGGTTATAGAGGGAGAATCCCTTTGTCAAGCATGGGATAGATGCAAAAAGATCCTCAGAAGCCTTCTACATGTTTTGGGACACACTTTCATGGATGGATTGGATGAATCTTTAAATATGTATCTAGTCTCAGCTTCTGGAGATATGTGCATGGAGAAAACATATGACAAAATCCAAACTTTGTTGAACAACTTTATAGCCAATGCAATGATTAAAATATGCAAGAAGGATAACCAAGAACATAAGGCAAATAGAAATCAGCTAGAATGATTGATATTGATGTTCTCATAGCCGTGAGAGTAGGATAAGATTGCAAATCGGGTGGGCAAGATGACTTTCGCACAGGCGCAACCGATGTAGCAAGTGAAATTAATATCCACCTATAGTGATATCTGTGGGGACGATCATACGAGTGACTAGTGCCCTTTGAATCTTAAGTCTATCTACCATGTGAAGCAACATACTAGAGGTCCAGTGAATCATAATGCTTAGTATGATAATACATAGCACTGAAACTAAAGAAATCACCCTACTTCTTGTTGGTTGGAAATTAGGACAACAACCGACCTCAATGAAATCACTCGTTGCCGCGGAAGACCCCAGAACAAGTAGATGAGAGTATGACTTAATTGTTAAAGAAGTTGTTGGCTGAGAATCAGCAAGCAAGGTTGGATATAAAATCCGTAATTGAGGATATTGTTTTGGTATTTGGAAGGCAAGTCGGACAGATTGCAATCAACCAGACAACCAGTCTTATTGGAGAACATCCTACTGACACTGAGAAGAATACTTAGGCTCAAGTTAAAGCAGTGACCTTGCAAAATTGAAGAGATTTAGAAGAGGCGCCAAAAAAGAAGAAGGGAACTCCCGGGCATGAGGAAGACTGGAGTCCAAAGCATATTGAGGTGAATAAGAAAGACAATGCAGAACCTGGCAAGTGGTTATTGAGAGGCCACCATAACCCTTTCTTAGAAGCTAAAAAGGAAGAACGACGATCATATGTTTAATAAGTTTCTTGACATGTTGAAACATGTGCACTTGAACATTCCATTGATAAATGTACTTTGTGATGTCCCTAAATATGCTAAGTACATCAAAGACATTGAGGCTCACAAGAGAAGGTTGACTGAGTTTGAGATCATTGCACTCACCAAAGAGTGAACGCACTCAACGAAGGGTGCACCTCGAGGATCCAAAGAAAGCTTCTGGCAAAGCTAAAGGATCAGGCCATCTTCACCATCCCCATGCCAATTGGTAATGTGGATATGGGCTGAGGTCTTTGTGATTTAGATACAAGTATAAATCTGATATTATTTTCAGTGTTTAAGCAGTTAGGCTTGGGAGCTCCATGACCTACTATGGTCATGCTACCGTTAGCCGATAGGTTCATGACTCATCCTAAGGGAGTGATTGAGGATATGTTGTTGTATATTGGATATTGAAATTAATAGTTGACTTCAGTTTTGGACTGTGAAGCTGATGAGCAAGTTCCTATCATATTGGGACGCCCTCTCTTAGCTACAGGAGATGCAATTGACAAGGTTAAGGAAGGAAAAAATATCATGAGAGTAAACAACAAAGAGGCAACCTTAAATGTCTATCACACAATTCAATTGCCCCATCATTAAGAGGATCATGCTATGATCTTGGTGGTTGAAGTACATGACCCAATTATGGACTCAAGTATATATCTAGACAATTTTCTAGAGAAAGCACTCATAATTCGTTTGATAACATGGACATTGAAGAAAAGATTGAAGAGATGTTGGATATTCTATATATGTCTTGTGAATATATTAAGGATGAATCTCAGTTTGAGCCCTTATATAGATAGGCCGAGTGGACAACCACCCAAGCTTTCTATCGAGGAAGATCCAAAGCTGGACCTTAAATCCTTACCTCCTTATATTCATTATGCATATTTGGGTAGATCTAACATTTTACCTATGATTGCTACTTCTGATTTATCTGACTTGCAGGAAGAAAAACTATTAAGTTTTCTATGAGAACATAAGTGTGCCATTGATTGGATAAAGTCTGACATAAAATGGATCATCTTGCTTTCTGAATGTATAAGATCCTTATGAAGGAACAACACAAGTCAAGTATGGAACATCAAAGTCGCCTAAATCCAATCATGAAGGAGGTGGTAAGAAAAGAAGTAATTGAGTGTCTCAATGAAGTCATTATATTTCCTATCTTAGACAACAAGTGGGTAAGTCATGTTAAATATGTACCCCAAAAAAGGGGTATGACTATAGTGGTGAATGAGTAGAATGAGTTAATCCAAACAAGTAAAATAAATTGTTAGTGAATTTGCATAGATTATAGAAAGCCAAATAGTGCCACCAGGAAAGGCCACTTCCCTTCCCCTTTATTGACTAAATGCTAGACACGTAGCCGGACATCAGTACTATTATTCTCTAAATGGCTACTTGAGGTATAATTAGATTGCCATTTCCATGAAAAGAACACTCTCACATTCGAGTTATATAATGCACTTGTGGCTTTCCAAGGTGTATGATGATGGAATGTCACGACCCAAATCTCAACATGTTGTGATGGTACCTATCGCAGTACTAGGCAAGCCGACAATCACAAAATAACTACTCATTTTAATTTAAAAGCCTGATATATTGAGTTTAATAGTGAAAATCTTATAAATAACCGAAAGGACTAACTATGACGCAAATAAAAAATCTTCCAAAATTCGGGTGTCACCGAGTACATGAGCTACTATGTATCAACATAGTCAAAACTTCTAATACAACTATCTAGAAAGATAGAATAGTGCTAAATAAACTGAAAAGCAGGAGAGTCGAGGTATGCGGACGCCAAAGCAGCTACCTCAAAAGCCTCCAAGCAGGAAATGCTCACAAATCTAGAAACCACCGTGCCTAGAAGTACCTGGATCTGCACACAAAGTGCAGAGTGTAGTATGAGTACAACTGACCCAATGTACTCAATAAGTAATAGGACTAACCTTGGGCTAAAAGCAGTGACGAGCTCAGAAAGGCATAGTCCAAATCCAGATAATAACAGTATAGATATGACAAAAAATGACAATAATAACTCTGAGAATCTCATAATCAGTTGTGCACAATACAGAAATGTAGACATGCTTTCAAGTTTAATAGTTTAAACTCAAAACTGATAAAATATGCCAAGTATAACTGATATGAGGAATGTTACATCTCTATATCTACATGTCAAATGTGCATGCCACATGTAATGCATCACAATGATAACCTCGTGTACTCACACTTTTAGAGTACTCAATCTGATAGTTTGAACTCTCACTCATCACACTCAATCACTCAGCAATGTACGGAACCTGCGCTCATTGCTTGTATGTCAGACTCCAGATGGGCGGATCCTTCCCAAGTGCTAATATAAAGCCAATATGGTCTGCTGCGGCATGCAGTTCGATCCCATAATAATAGATAAAGACTATAAGGCCTACTGCAGCGTGCAACCCAATTCATTATATATATATATATATATATATATATATATATATATATATATATATATATATATATATATATATATATATATATATATATATATATATAAATCAAAGAAGGCCTACTTCGACGTGCAACTCGATCCAAAACCTCACTCACAACACGACTCTCAGGCGCCAACTCAGTCATCAATCTTTTCAGTGTTTCGGGCTCACAAATCTCATGCCAATCAGGCCAAACAATGATACATGATGTAACAATAAATAACAACAGAGACTGAAATATGATATACAATTGATGGATGTGACTGAGTACATAATTGCAATTTAAGAAAATAATCCAACAGTAGAAATAACCTCTGTGGGTCCCAACAGAATAAGCATATAGCCTAAACATGATTTCTAACATGGATTGCAGCTCAATTACTCTAGCACGTAGGGATTTCATGAATAGCAATGTGGTTTGATAACTACACAGTACCACCAAAAGCAACCGAGTCACAATTACCACGATGCACGCCCATACGCCCGTCACCTAGCATGTGTGTCACCTCAATACCAACCGCATAACACGTATTTCAGGGATTCATACCCTCAGAACCAAGTTTATAAGTGTTTCTTACCTCAAACCGCACAAATCTCTACTCCAACAAGCCCTTGCCTCGCGAATCAGCCTCTGAATGACTCAAATCTAGCAACAAACAACTTAATATAATCAATACAAGCTATTGGAATCCATTCCATACGATAAAGCTAAATTCTTTAACCAAAGTCAAAAGTTAACCCAAAAGTCAATCTCGTGCACACAACTCGAAATCCAACAAAATTAACAAAATCCGAACTCCCCTTCAATAACGAGTCAACCATACCAAAATTACTCAATTCCTATCTCAACTCGACCTTCAAATCCTCAAATTATGGTGTATGAAGTTTCACCAATTTTTCCTATCCATAAGACTAACTAAATGAAAAAACAATGATAGATTCATGTGTAACAACAAAAACCGAGTTAGAATCACTTACCCCAATCAACTCTTTCAAAATCCTTTCAATAATGCCCAAAATCTGAGGTCTCTAGCTCAAAATATGAAAAATGCGGAAAGTGCCTCATGTTCACAAAGCACAAAATTAAACTGCCCAAAAATCCTCTTGCGCCAACGTGAAGGACCCATCGCGAACGCGGAGGCTTAAGGCCTGGTGCCAAAGCCGACCTCATCCTTCTATGCGAAAGAGAGCACACCCTCACAATCGCGATGCTCAATATCCCTTCACCTTCGCGAATGTGTGGCCCTTATCTTGACCGCGAAGAGCAAACTTCACCTGCCCCGACAAAAGGGACGTTAGTACATGTCGAATAGTACTAGTATGAAAACCAAACCCCAATTTAAGAACTTGGAAATGCAATATGAACATGATGAACCGGGGCGACAATAGAATAGCATAGATAGCCGGTTAAACAAAAACAAGCTTATCAAGAGTTGTCATTAACATTTATAGAATTCAAGATGAGATCCTCTGTAACCATTTCCACACAAAGCGGCCCCGCCGCCTCACCCCAATGTATGTAGGTGGAGGTGTAAACACAATACCAAAACTTTACTAAAGTGGCCCTGCCGCCTGACACCAATGTATGCGGGTGGAGGTGTAAACACAATACCCATTTTCACACAAAGCGGCAGCGCCGCCTCACCCCAATATATGCGGGTGGAAATGCATCAACGATACTAATACCTATACAAAGCGGCCATGCTGCCTCAACTCAATATATATATGTGGGTGGTGGTGCAACAACAAAACCAAATTCATACACAAAGCGGCCCTGCTGCCTCACCCCAATATATGCGGGTGGAGGTATAACCCTAATCAAGATCTCTACACAATTTGGCTAAATAGTTTTTCACATAAATCAAGACTTGGAATCATAACACGTAGATACACAATCCATAGTTTGGAACACATCCTCAATTTATAATACAATATCATGAGAGCATTTGAAACATAAATTAAACATATATCATTGTCACAAAACTTATTCGGAATACTCAACTTGTAATAAATATCTTGGAACTTACAAGGATATTGGGGTTCCAATTCTTAAAGAAGAGTTTAGCCAACATACCTCAATTTAGCTTCCTTAAACTCTAAAATGTTCCGAAATTCTTAGCAACTTCAATCTATTTTAGAAATATAACAAATTGAACCAAAATTAGGAAGATGATCATGGTTCTAGCTCATTTGAATATTTTATCAAGCACTAGGTAGCTAAAGACGGTCTAGGCCAAATCTGAGCCACCTCAATCTTCTTGGGATCAACTTTAATCCCCTCACCGAACACTACGTGCCGTAAGAACACCACCGAACTGAGCCAAAACTCACACATGGAGAACTTAGCATAAAGCCTCTCCTACCTCAATGTCTCTAGTATAATCCACAGATGTTGTGCATGCTCTTCCTAGCTATGTGAGTACACCAAAATATCATCAATAAATACTATGACAAAGAATCAAGATATGGCTGGAATACACTGTTGATCAGATGCATGAATATTGCTGGGGCATTAGGCAGCCCAAAAGACATCACAATGAACTTATAGTGGTCGTAACGGGTCCTGGATGCCGTCTTCAGAATATCCGAGTCCCGAATCTTCAACTGGTGATACCCCGACCTCAAATAAATCTTAGAGAACACTCTAGCTCCCTGAAGCTGGTCAAATAGGTCATCAATGTGTGGCAAAGGATACTTGTTCTTTATTTAACTTTGTTCACCTGCCTATAATCAATGCACATCCGCATAGTGCCATCCTTCTTCTTCACAAACAGAACTGGTGCATCCTAAGGCAACACACTAGGCCTAATGAACCTCTTATCAAGAAGCTCCTGAAGCTGCTCTTAAATGAGTTGAGTGCCCGACACCAAATCAATACCTAAAACAATTTCCCTGTCGGGCGGCATGGCCGGTAGGTCTTCAGGAAGCACATCCGAAAAATCTCGCACTATCAGAACAGAGCCAATGGTAGGAGTATCAGCACCAACATCCCTCACAAAGGCAAAATATGAGTAACACCCCTTCCCAACCATCCGTTGGGCCTTCAGATATGAAATCACCCTACTAGGAACATAGTCCAGATAACCTCTCCACTCGATCCTAGGTTACCCTGGCATCGCCAATGTCACAGTCCTAGCGTGACAATCCAGAATAGCATGACATGGGGATAACCAATCCATGCCAGAATCATGTCAAAATTAACCATACTAAGTATTAAGAGATCAAATCTAGTCTACAATTCCCCAATGGTCACCACACACGACTGATACACATGGTCCACAGTGATAGAATCGCCCGCCGGCATAGATACATGAACAAGAAAAACTAAGGACTCATGGGGCATGTCTAAATAACGAGAAAAATATGATGATACATATGAATAAGTGGAACCAGGGTCAAATAATATGGACGCATCCCTGTGTTATACTGAGAAAATACCTGTGATCACTGCATCTGAAGCAACAACCTTTGGCCTGGTAGGGAAAGCATAGCATCCAACCTGACTGCCACCTGATTGGCCTCCCCCTCTAGGGCAATCTCTAGCTGCCTAAGCCTCACCCCGAGCTAGCTTAGTGGGTGGTGAAGTAACTGGTGAAGAAGTCATAACCTGACCCCTCTACTGAACTGGACCTCCCAAGAGACGGGGACAATACCTCCTCACATGTCCAAACTCCCCACACTCATAGCAACTCCGATCCGTCAATGGTGGTAGAGACTGAATTAGACCTCGAGAACCATAATAGCTACTAGTACGACCTGGTACAGATGAGCCCTACACTGATAAAGCACGAGATAAACTAAGCTATGAGGGCACTAAGAGATGACTGGCCCAGACGAGCACTGTATGAACCATGGCTAGGTGACGCACCACGATGAACCGGATGAGCCATCTGAGTGTCACGCCCCGAACTCGAGGAGCGCGACTGGCGCTCAACCGAGTGAACCCATTCGAGCAAGCCTAAGGTACATCAACCTCTCATCATAACTCATGCATGATTTATCAAAACATAATTAGATCATGACTTTCATATTGAATACATTTGGTTCAATTGCCCATAATATATATTTGTTTCTCTCGTGATGGGTACAAAGCTTCATAAATATCTGTAAACATAAATACATGACGAAACTCAAAACTTAAGTACATGACCCACAGTGTACATGGAGAATCTATGATAATAGATACCTAAGTATATAAAATCAACTAGACTCGAATGCCCACTGAAATTGTAGCGAGCTCACCATAATCTGATACACAAAAGATCCTTACCAAAGATCCATATCATCCTATAAAAGTATACCTGCATCCATTAAAAGATACAGTACCTCCGGCAAAAGGTACGTGAGTACATGTGGAATAGTACTCGCATTCAAGGCAATTAAATAAATCATATGAAAATACAGTAATTCAAATAAGAGGCAAATAAAGTACATTAAGAACTACGAAATCCCATAGATTCACATTTCAAGTCTCGTTATGCTTAAATCATTTTAAACTTCGTTTAGGATTAACTGAGCCATATGAACTATGCGTGGAATACATAATATAATGTAATTGAAACAACATGTACTAACAAGGCCAATGAAAATGGCACGTAATATCTGCGTTAACAATGCGTCTCACTAGACCGTCCATATCTCTCTCTTATCTTACACCTATGCAATTCATAGACTATCCTTAGGGTTCACATGTCATATTAAACACTTATGTCTTGCATAGACCATTCATAGGATTCCATAGACAATACACCAATGTATTTCATAGACCGTTCATACTATTCCATAGACAATACACCTATGTGTTTCATAAATCATTCATAGGATTCACATATACCATACAATAAACATGTGCATTTCATAGACTGTTCACAGTGTTTACTTACACAATACGTCTGTGCGTTTCATAGACCGTTCACAGTGTTTACTTACACAATACACTTGTGCGTTTCATAGACTGTTCACAGTGTTTACTTACACAATACACATGTGCGTTTCATAGACCGTTCACAAGTGTTTACTTACACAATACACTTGTGTGTTTCATAGACCGTTCACAGTGTTTACTTACACAATACACTTGTGTGTTTTATAGACCGTTCACAGTGTTTACTTACACAATACACCTATGCGTTTCATACACCGTTTACAGTGTTTACTTACACAATACACTTGTGCGTTTCATAGACTGTTCACAGTGTTTACTTACACAATACACCTGTGCATTTCATAGACCATTCACAGTGTTTACTTACATAATACATATGTGCGTTCCATAGACCGTTTAATGTATTTACTTATACAATACACTTGTGCGTTTCATAGACCGTTCACAGTGTTTACTTACACAATACACATATGCGTTTCATAGACCGTTCACAGTATTTACTTACACAATACACTTGTGCGTTTCATAGACTGCTCATGGTGTTTACTTACCCAATACACTTGTGTGTTTCGTAGACCGTTCACAGTGTTTACTTATACAATACACTTTTGCATTTCATAGACCGTTCACGGTGTTTACTTTCACAATACACATGTGCGTTTCATAGACCGTTTACAGTGTTTACTTACACAATACACCTGTGCATTTCATAGACCGTTCACAGTGTTTACTTACACAATACACCTGTGCGTTTAATAGACCGTTCCTAGTGTTTACTTACACAATATACTTGTGTATTTCATAGACCGTTCGTAGTGTTTACTTACATAATACAAATGTGCGTTTCATAGACCGTTCACAGGATTCACCTATCATATACCTATGCGTTTCATAGCCCATCCATAAGGTTCATAACACATCATTATGCATATAACCATATATAAACTCAAAGCGACATGATTAATATTACATTAAGGTCGTAAGTTCCCGAATCATTGGAACACTTCATGTTCATGCTCATCATGGAGAAACATAGCACATTACATTAGCACATGCATGGTGAATCAATAAATTAATTTCAATGGCACATGAGCCCAATGTCTTTTCTTAAGGTTCATCATTATTTGGCATAGGACATCTCCCTTTCATCTTAATATTCACTCACTTGACATATTGAGGTCATTAGATAAGTTCATGATTCTTGAGGATTTAACATCGAAGTCATTAACATACATTATTTTAGAAGCATACAACTATAGTTGAAACCATTGGGACATACAACACCTCATAATTCTCATTTAGGCAAACATCCACATTTCATGTTCATACTATCACACCATTAGTACTTTTAATTACTTACAACATCATTATTTCATTGGCTCCCTTTTTGCCATACATATTATTCTTCATTCATGGCATGATGGTCGTATCTTATATTCCATACTTTCCTTTCATTACTTTCAAGACTCATCATCGTAAACATAAACATAGAGAATATTCTTAAAGTTCTTTACCCAAAAGGGCAATACACAATTTCAACTCATCAATATGTATATGCTTAAAACGCATTGGAATACTTACTAAGCGTAGCATTAGTTACGGACATGACTTGAGTGCATAAGCTTTTGGATGATTCTATTTTCGGAGTCAATTTGCAATTATTGAATCAAGGGTCATTTCATAATATTTCACACATTATTTCATTTCATTGGCTCTATTGGCCACAATCATAACTTTCATTATTGGCACGGTGTCTACACTTTATATCCCCAGCTCACTACTTTCACTTTCAAGCTTCTTTATAGAATATCGACAACAAAGAATCTCTAATCACGACTTTGAGTACACCTATGAGCAATTAAGAATCTTATGCACAATGAGACTTCTTACTTTTTCTGCATAATAGCCTTCACTTGAAACACTACTTGGAGTCATAATATTTTTATACCCAACTCATACTTTGAACACATTTCCGAAGGATAACATCATATGATAAGAGCATCCGGAACACATGTTGAACATATACCTTTCAACACAAAGTTTATTCGGAATAGTTGATTTATAAATGATAACTTGGGACTTACAAGAACATCATGAAATTTCAATTCTAGTTAAGAAGTTTAGCCAACATACCTCGCTTTGAGCTTTTCTTAAATTACTACAACATTCCGAAAATTCAAGCAATCCCAATCTATTTTGAGATATAACAAAATTGAACCATAATTAGGAAGATATTCATGGTTTCAGTTCATTTGAGCCTTTTATCAAACACTAGGTGTGCAAATTTTGCTACAAGGTTCTTCTACAAGATTTTCTTCATTCTACAACCCAATCTTTACTTATTTGAGCTCAACAATCTTTTCACAAACCTTATTGGTACATGCATGTATAAATAATACTCTTACACCCAAGAATCATACTCCCAATCACCCATCTTTTTCCCAAATTTGAAATTGAAAACTAGGGTATGGAACCTTACCTTTTAGATGAAGAACTTGTGAGATTTTCTTGTTGGATTTCAAAGCTTGGACAAGATCTTGATAAACAAAATACTTCATCTACTTCCTCTCTCTTGAACAGACTCACTTCTCTCTAAAAAAAAACCTCATATAATTGCCCCAAAATAAGCTCCAAAGCCTATTTATCAAAATGGGGTCGGGTTATGATAATATAAAAATTAACCCTCCGAAATCAGGTCTGCGGTCGCATAATGGATCGCAGAATGGCTATGCGGGTCGCACAATGCACCACAAATTTGGTACCAAAAATTGGGCTGTACGGGTCCATTCTGCGACCAGTTTTGCGGTCGCATAAGTAGTTTCGCGATCGCATAATGATTCTGCGGTCTCACATCTTACCGCAGAATCACATTTTTCCATCCTTTGGTTCTTTGGTCATAACATCTTGTAGGAGTGTCCAAATGATGAACGGTTTGAAGTGTTGGAAACTAGACTCAAAGGGCTTTAATATGACAGGAAGATCACATCCTAAGTAGTTATAGCTCGGTAAATGCATGTGTTTGAAGTATGATCTTGTGCGAACTCACTTGAAACTTTATCCCATCATAAAATTTTCAACTTGACTTAACCTTGGGGCTCTTCTTAGACCATAAACTATTCTTAACTCATGCATATATTATCATGATCAATTGATATAATTATTATAATAGCCCTTGTCTGCACACAAAATATTATAATTAGCGCACATCAACTTTCTTTATAGCGCTTAAGTACTTCGAAATTTTCCGGGGTGTTATGTTCTCCCCCACTTAAGAACAGTCGTCCTCGAATATTTTAAAAGTCACTTATAATAATAGAGTTACCATTCTTTTACCTCCAACCATTATGCATAGGCACTTATGACTACATGGGTCTTATGCTTCCTTTCCAAAATCTCAACTTAGTTATAGCCCTTAAAATTTTGGCTATCTTTACAATTGCTTAAAAGTTTCGGCAGAGTTCCCCTGTAACTGGGCCTATCCACCTACCAGAGAATCCCAGAAATCAATCCTAAACAACATATAGATAACACCACATTGCACCATATACGTGAAATCAACAATTATGACTCTCGCGGCCAACTGCATGACCTTGCTTACCTTGGTCGTATCCTTGACTTTTCCTTCCTCCATTACGAGGACAATTGGGTACCTCACACATTATACCTGTCATGTGCGTCATTCCTTTAATCCTTAGGCCTTTCTCATTTTGTAGCATGATGTGCAACACTCCTTGGTATTAACAAGGGAACTCCGAGACTAACTTGGAACCTTAACGCATGATCGAGGATAGAAGAAGAGAAACATTTCCTAAATGTCGTTGTAGCCTCCCTATTATAATTGTGGCCGGCAACACACTGATAAGAGGGACTCTACTGACACAGCTCCATGAAACCTTAGGACTCCTAAACCATGCTCTGATACCAAGTTTGTCATGTCCCGAACTCGAGGAGCGCGACCGACGCTCAACCGAGTGAACCCAGTCGAGCAAGCCTACGTTACATCAACCTCTCATTATAACTCATGCATGATTTATCAAAACATAACTAGATCATGACTTTCATATTGAATATATTTGGCTCAATGGCCCATAATTTTCTATTTTATTTTATTGTTTTTTCTCTCGTGATGGGTACATAGCTTCATAAATATCTGTGAACATAAATACATGACGAAACTCAAAACTTAAGTACATGACCCATATTGTACATGGAGATTCTATGACAATAGATACCTAAGTACATAAAACCAACTAGACTCGAATGCCCACTGGAATTGTAGCGGGCTCACCATAATTTGATGCGCAGAAGATCCCTACCAAAGATCCATATCATCCTGTAGAAGTATACCTGTATCCATTAAAAGATGCAGGTCCCCCGGCAAAAGGAATGTGAGTACATGTGGAATAGTATTTGCATGTAAGGCAGTCAAAAAACATATGAAAATATAGTAACTCAAATAAGAGGCAAATAAAGTACATCAAGAACTACGAAATATCCCATAGATTCACATTTCAAGTCTCATTATGCTTACATCATTTTAATTTCGTTTAGAATTAACTGAGCCATGTGAACTATGTGTGGAATACATAATATAAAGTAATTAAAACAACATGTACAAACAAGGCCAATGAAAATGGCACGTAATGTGTGCGTTAACAATGCGTCTCACTAGACCGTCCATATCCTTCTCTTATCTTACACCTATTCATTTCATAAATTGTCTTTAGTGTTCACATGTCATATTAAACACTTATGTCTTTCATAGACTGTTCATAGGATTCCATAGACAATACACCTATGTGTTTCATAGACCGTTCATAGGATTCCATAGACAATACACCTATGTGTTTCATAGACCGTTCATAGTGTTTATTTACACAATACACATGTGTGTTTCATAGACCGTTCACAATGTTTACTTACACAATACACTTGTGCGTTTCATAGACCGTTCACAGTGTTTACTTACACAATACACCTGTGCGTTTCATAGACCGTTCACAGTGTTTACTTACACAATACACATGTGCGTTTCATAGACCGTTCACAGTATTTACTGACACAATACACCGGTGCGTTCCATAGACCGTTTACAATATTTACTTACACAATACACCTGTGCGTTTCATAGACCGTTCACAGTGTTTACTTACAAAATAAACCTGTGCGTTCCATAGACCGTTTAATGTATTTACTTATACAATACACCTGTGCGTTTCATAGACTGTTCACAGTGTTTACTTACACAATACACTTGTGCGTTTCATAGACCGTTCACAGTGTTTACTTACACAATACACCTGTGCGTTTCATAGACCGTTCACAGTGTTTACTTACACAGTACACCTGTGCATTTCATAGACTACTCATAATGTTTACTTACACAATACACCTGTGCGTTTCATAGACTGTTCACAGTGTTTATTTACACAATACACCTGTGCGTTTCATAGACCGTTCACAGTGTTTACTGACACAATACACAGGTACGTTCCATAGACCGTTTACAATATTTACTTACACAATACACCTGTGCGTTTTATAGACCGTTCACAGTGTTTACTTACACAATACACCTGTGCATTTCATAGACCGTTCACAGTGTTTACTTACACAATACACTTGTGCGTTTCGTAGACCGTTCACAGTATTTACTTACACAATATACTTGTGCGTTTCATAGACCATTCACACAGTATTTACTTATACAATACACCTGTGCATTTTATAGACCGTTCACAGTGTTTACTTACACAATACGTCTGTGCGTTTCATAGATCGTTCATAGTGTTTACTTACACAATACACCTGTGTGTTTCATAGACCGTTCATAGTGTTTACTTACACAATACACTTGTGCGTTTCATAGACCGTTCACCGTGTTTACTTACACAATACACATGTGCGTTTCATAGACCGTTCACAGTGTTTACTTACACAATACACTTGTGCATTTTATAGACCGTTCGCAGTGTTTACTTACACAATACACCTGTGCGTTTCATAGACCGTTCACAGGATTCACCTATCATTACATCTATGCGTTTCATAGCCCGTCCATAGTGTTCATAACACATCATTATGTTTATAACCATATATATACTCAAAGCGACATGATTAACATTACATTAAGGTCCTAAGTTCCCGGATCATTGGAACACTTCATGTTCATGCTCATCATGGAGAAACATAGCACATTACATTAGCACATGCATGATGAAACAATAAGTCAATTTCAATGGCATATGAGCCCAATTTCTTTTCTTAAGGTTCATCATCATTTAACATAGGACATTTTAAGGCCCCGTAAATTTTGTACTAAAAACCCGGTTTCCGTGATGCCGAAGTAGGCGTAGAGGTTAATAGATTGAACAGTGCCTGGGAAGTTGAAGGAAAATGTTGGGCAGAAGTAGGCATTTCTACGGCCCGTTCTGCGGCTGCAGAGAAATTCTGCGTACTGCAGAGTGGTCGCAGAGCGAGGCAGTTTTTTGGTGAGTTTATTATGTCAATTTCGCGTCCAATTATGCGACCGCATAACCGTTTCAGCCGCACTTTGGTCGCATAGTCATCCTTAGACTTTTGCGAAAGGAGGTTCTGCGGCGCATTATGTGACTGTAAAACAGGTCTACGGGATGCATAATGGCCGTAGAGTGAAGCACGCCAGCCCAGTTCCCAGAGCCACCTTTCGCGATCATTTCGCGGACTGCATAATCATTATGCGATTGCATATGCGACCGCATAACCTGTTCCGGAGCTTTATTTTTGGGGTTTTAAAACCCGACCTGAACCTTATTTCTGATATCTTTGGAGTGAAAGAGAGAGTCCTAGAGGGAGAAAGTGATCCTCATCAAAATTTTCTCTTCAATTCTTGCTTAAACATTTGAAGATTATCAAGAGAATCACCCTAGGTCTTCATCCTAAGAGGTAAGATTCTATCACCAAGCTCTTAAATTCGAAATATAACTAGAATGGTCAATTAGTAAGGTAGTTCATGGGGATGGGAGTGCTTACCTTGCATGCATGTAATCTTAAGGTACGCGGAGATAATGAGCTAAAGATATAAAAAAATGGGGTGTGGGATGGTGAAGTCTTTCATTAAAGGGCCATGGAACCTTAATACATACATAGTGTTTGATAAAATGCTCAAGTGACCTAGAGTCATGATCGTTTTTCTAATTTTTGGTTCAATTTTTGCTATATTGCTAAAATAGATTGAAGTTGCTAATATTCCGGAACATCTTAGAGTTTTAAGAAGCTCAATTAAGGTATGTTGGATAAACCCCCTCTTCTTAGAATTGAATCCCATGGTATTCATGAAATCGATGCAAGTCCCAAAATGAACGCCCTAGAAATTGCTATCCCGAGTGTGCTTGTCTTGAAACTATATGTGTAATATGTATTCCCATACTTCCATCATGTTATCTCGTCGTCTGAGGAAATGTTCAAACTTAGAATATGTTCCTTAGATTCTAAACTGCTCACATGTGAAATCAAAAAGTCTTGAATGAAAAACCGTGTTGTTGTTGATGATAATAAAAATGTTGGAATATGGAAAAGAACCTGAATCATACGGCCAAGCACCAAGAATAACTTTATAATTGGGGACACTCATGCCATTGAATTGAAAAGATGGGAAAGAAATATGAAGTGATATGACTGATTGAAAAGGGGTGATGTTTTGAATGAGATGGCTTAGCCGATCGGGCTGAGATCGGACTCCGCGTAAGAACGCAGTGGTATTGTGGATAAAATTGTGAACATGGTTGATGTCTCAGATGAGATGGCCTAACCGATCGGGCCGAGATCGGACTCCGTGTAAGAACACAGTGGTATTGTGGATTGTTCCATATTGGCACTAAAAACCATCCAACCTAGTAATATGGGAATTGACTTAAAAATCTATGTGATCCTTAACTTGATGTTTTAGTGTTATTTAAAGCTCATATTGCATTTTTTACTATTTCCCCCTATATTATTGTTCATTCTATTGAGACACTGTTTTAGTTTTACATAATAGTAATATTAGACAGTACTAACGTCCCTTTTGCCGGGGGTGGGGTGCTGCATCTTTAAATGGATGCAGGTGGTTCCATAGCAGACAGTGTTGATCACAGATAGTGCTGCATCCTCTTTTCAGCGGACTCGGTGAGTCCCATTTCATTCCAGGGTCATGTATTGTACCTTTTGTTTATATTGTGGTCACTTTTTGAGGTATAGCCGGGGCCTTGTTGCCGGTACCATCTTTACTCTATTTTACATCATTAAAGGCTCCGTAGACACTATGTGGGTTGTATATGGGTGTTAGAAAGGTCAACAGATCATATTGTATTTTGGGCTCTTGTTCCACTCAGTCATAAGGATGTATGTATTTTGCAACTTAACAATGATGTAACACAATGAAACGACTTAGTAATGTATATAGGTATGAACTTTCTACTGCATAACTAATGAGAGCATGCCTTCTCTGGATCATAGGTGAGTCGGGTAGATAGTGTCTAGCAGGCTTGCTCGACCGGGTCCACTCGGTTGAGCGTCGGTCGCGCTCCCCGAGGTTGGGGTGTGACAGACATCTCCCTTTCATCTTGTTATTCACTCACTTGACATATTGAGGTCATTAACTAAGTTCATGATTCTTGAGGACTTAACATCGAAGTCATTTACATGCATTATTTCAGAAGCATACAACTATAGTTGAAACCATTGGGACATACAACACCTCATAATTCTCATTTAGGCAAACAACCACATTTCATGTTCGTACTATCACTCCATTAGTACTTTCAATTACTTACAACATCATTATTTTATTGGCTCATTTCATAATGTTTCACACAGCATTTCATTTCATTGGCTCTATTGGTCACAATCATAACTTTCATTATTGGCACGGTGTCTATACTTTATATCCCCAACTCACTACTTTCACTTTCAAACATCTTTATAGATTATCAACAATAAAGAATCTCTAATAACGACTTTGAGTATACCTATGAGTAATTAAGAGTCATAAGCACATTGAGACTTCTTACACAATTTGGCATAATAGCCTTCACTTGAAACACTACTTGGAGTCATAATATTTTTATACCCAACTCATACTTTGAACACATTCCCGAAGGATAAAATTATATGATAAGAGCATCTGGAACACATGTTGAACATATACCTTTCAACACAAAGTTTATTCGGAATAGTTGATTTATAAAGAATAACGCGGGACTTACAAGAACATCATGGAATTTCAATTCTAGTTAAGAAGTTTAGCCAACATACCTCTCTTTGAGCTTTCCTTAAATTATTACAACTTTCTGTCAATTCTAGCAATCCCAATCTATTTTGAGACATAACAAAATTGAACCATAATTAGGAAGATATTCATGGTTTCAGTTCATTTGAGTATTTTATCAAACACTAGGTGTTCAAAGTTTGCTACAAGATTTCCTTCATTCTACAACTCAATCCTTACTTATTTGAGCTCAACAATCTTCCCACAAATCTTATTGGTACATGCATTTATAAATTATACTCTTACACCCAAGAATCATACTCCCAATCACCCATTTTTTACCGAAATTCAAAATTTAAAACTAGGGTATGGAACCTTACCTCTTAGATGAAGAACTTATGTCCTTGCTGTATTTCAAAGTTTGGATAAGATCTTGATGAAAAAAATACTTCATCTACTTCCTCTCTCTATAACACTATCACATCTCTCTAAAAATCCTCATATAATTGTCCCAAAATAAGCCCCAAAGCCTAGTTATCAAAATGGGGTCGGGTTATGAAAATAGAAAAATTAACCCTCCGAAATCAGGTCTGCGGTCGCATAATAGACCGCAGAATGGCTATGTGGGTCGCACAATGCACCACAAAATCGGTGCCAAAAACTATTTTGTACTGGTCCATTCTGCGACTAGTTTTACGGTTACAGATGCAGTTTCGCGATCGCATAATAATTCCGAGGTCGCACATCTGACCGCAGAATCATATTTTTTCAGCCTTTGGTAATTTGGTCATTACTTCTTCTAGGAGTGTCCAAATGACAAACGGTTTGAAGCGTCGGAAACAAGACTCAAAGGGATTTAATGTGTTAGGTAGATCACCTCCTAAGTAGTTATAGTTTGGTAGCAGCATGCGTTTGAAGTAGGATCTTGTGCGAACTCATACATATATTTCAACTTGACATAGCCTTGGGGCTCTTCGTAGACCATAAACCATTCTTAACGCACCTCATACATATATTATCATGATCAATTGATATCATTCTTAGAATAGCCCTTGTTTAAATACAAAATAATATAATTAGCGCATATCAACTTTCTTTATAGCGCTTAAGTACTTCGAACTTTTCCGGGGTGTTACACTAAGCAGGCCTATTAGGATGACCCCTGCTGTGGTGGGACTGCCCTCTAGAAGAAACACTGTTGAAGCGACCCGAACCACGAGCCCTCTTGGCCTCCTTCTCCTCACGCTCCTGACTACAGACCTACTCTAGCCTCCTAGCAATATCAACCACCTCATCAAACCTAGCACCCGATGCAATCTCCCGAGTCATGACGAAGTGCAGTCCATAGTTGAGGCCATCAATGAACCTCTTAACCCTCTCCCTCTCTGTGGGAACCAACCAGATCACGTGACGAGGCAACTCTAAAAACCTCATCTCATACTGGTTCACAGACATACCCTTCTAGCGTAGCTGCACAAACTGCCTACGCAACTTCTCCCTGCGGGTATGTGGAACAAACGTATCCAAGAATATAACGGAGAACTCGTGCCACGTAAATGGTGGAGCACCGGCTGGCCTACTCAACTCATAAGCCTCCCACCATATGAAGGCTGCTGCCGACAGCTGAAAAGTAGTAAATATGACTCCACTAGTCTCTAGAATACCCGTCGTATGAAGGATCCGCTGGCACCTGTCTATGTATTGTTGAGTATCCTCTAACTCAGCCCCACTGAATGTTGGAGGCCTGAGCCTCCCAAACTACTCTAGCCTCTTCTGCTCCTCGTCTCTCAAAGGTGGACCCACCTGGGCCTAAGCAACTGCAACTGGCTGGGCTGGTTGTACCCCAGTGTCTGAAGTCTCAAAACCACCGGTCTGGAGGACGGGTGGGGGGAGTTTGAACACCTCCCCCGGCCTGAGAAGTGGCTGGTGCGGCCGAAACTGAAACCGCCCGGGCAAGGCTAGTGCATACAGTAAATATCTGGGCTAGAGCCTCCTGAAGTCCTGGAATCACAATGGGCACAGTTGGTGCCTGAGTGGGTCCCACCGGCTCAACCACATTTGGTGCCTGCTCCTGAGCTGGAGCAACTGATGGATCTATAGGTGTTGCTGTACAAGCTGCACCTTGGCCACTACTGCGGCCCTGGCCTCTCGCGGCCTAACTTGGTAGTACTGGTAGCCGTCCGCCTGATCTAGTAGCACGTGTCCTCACCATATGTGAGAGAATAGAATAGCAGAAGTTTAGTTTTCGAAATCAACAAACCCGCACAACAAGAATTCAAGAAAGTTAAGTTTTCCTTATGGTTTAGTAGCATATCGAATATAAGTACAAATGTCTCTGTACCGATCCTCAAGACTCTACTAAATTTGCTCATGACTCGTGAGACCTATGTATCCTAGGCTCTGATACCATCTTCTCACAACAAAAATATCAACATGTTGTGATGGCACCTATCACAGTACTGGGCAAGCCAAAAATCACAAAATAACTACTCATTTTAATTTTAAAGCATGATATATTGAGTTTAACAGTGAAAATCTCATAAATAACCGAAAGGACTAACTGCGACTCAAATACAAAATCTCCTAAAATCCGGGTGTCACTAAGTACATAAGCTACTATGTATCAACATAGTCAAAACTTCTAATACAACTGTCTGGAAAGATAGAACAATGCTAAATAAACTGAAAAGAAGGAGAGTCGAGGTCTGCGGACACCAAAGCAGCTACCTCAAAAGTCTCCAAGCAGGAAATTCTCCCAAATCTATCAACCACCATGGATCTGCAAATGAAGTGCAGAGTGTAGTATGAGTACAACCGACCCAATGTACTCAATAAGTAACAGAACTAACCTTGGGCTGAAAGCAGTGACGAGCTCAGAAAGGTATAGTCCAAATCCAGATAATAACAGTATAGATATGACATGAAAATGATAGTAATAACTCAGAGAATCTCATAATCAGTTGTGCACAATACAGAAATATAGACATGCTTTCAAGTTTAGTAGTTTAAACTTAACATTGATAAAATATGCCAAGTATAACGGATGTAAGGAATGTTACATCTCTATATCTACATGTCAAATGTGCATGTCACATGTAATGCATCACAATGATAACCTAATGCATTCACACTTTCAGAGTACTCAATGTGACTGTCTCAACTCTCACTCATCACACTCAATCACTCAGCATTGTACAGAACATGCGCTCACTGCTGGTATGTCAGATTCCAGAGGGGTGGATCCTGCTCAAGCGCTAATATAAAGACAATATGGTCTGTTGCGGCGTGTAGCCCGATCCCATAATAATATATAAAGACTATAAGGCTGGTTGTGGCGTGCAACCCGATCCATAACCTTACTCACAACACTGCTCTCAGGCCCCAACTCAGTCATCAATCTTTCCAGTCTCTCATGCTCACAAATCTCATGCCAATTAGTCCAAAAAATGATACATGATGTAGCAATAAATAACAACATAGACTGAGATATGATATGCAATTGATGGATGTGACTGAGTACATTATTTCAATTTAAGCAAATAATTCAATAGTAAAAATAACCTTTGTGGATCCCAACAGAATAAGCATATAGCCTAAACATGATTTCTATTATAGATTGCAGCTCTATTACTCTAACACGTAGGGATTTCATGAATAGCAACAAGGTTTGATAACTACACAGTACCACGGAAACAACCGAGTCACAATTACCACGATACATGCCTACACGCCCGTCACCTAGCATGTGCGTCACCTCAATATGAACCAAATAATACGTATTTCAGGGATTCATACCCTCAGAACCAAGTTTAGAAGTATTTCCTACCTCATACAGCGCAAATCCCTACTCCAACAAGCCCAAGCCCTTGCCTCGGGAATCGGCCTCCGAACGACTCAAATCTAGCCACAAATAACTTAATACAATCAATACAAGCTATATGAATCAATTCTATACGATAAATCTAATTTTTTTAAACCAAAGTCAAAAGTCAACCTCGGGTCCACATCTCGGAATTCGACAAAATTAAAAATATCCGAACACCCATTCAATAACAAATCCAACCATACCAAAATTATACAATTCTGATATCAACTCGACTTTCAAATCCTCAAAATATGGTTTATGAAGTTTCACCAATTTTCCCTAATTTGTCCAACTCAAAACACTAATTAAATGGTAAAACAATGATAGATTCATGTATAACAACGAAAATCGATTTAGAATCACTTACCCCAATCAACTCTTTAAAAATCCCTTCAAGAATCGCCCATATCCAAGGTCTATAGATCAAAATAAGAAAAATGGGTTCAAACACTCGATTTTGAAATTTAATGACTGCTGCCCAGAGGTCCTTCTACGCGAACGCGGAAAGTGCCTCACGTTCACGAAGGACAAAATTCAACTTCCCAAAAATCCTCTTACGCGAACTCGAAGGACACATCATGAACGCGATGTTTCACAGTGCTCTGCCTAAACGAACGCGTCCCACTGATAGCGAACGCAAAGGCTTAAGGCATGGTGCCCAAGCCGGCCTCATCCTTCTACGCGAACGCGAAAATACCCTCGTGATCGTGATGCTCAAACTCCCTTCACCTTCGCGAATGCATGGCCCTCTTCGCGAACGAGAAGAGAAAACTTCACCTTCCTCCCAGATATCCTTCGCGAACGCGAGACCTCTCTCACGAATGCGTATATGCAAACAGGACACCAGAAAATCTGCAGCTCTACAAGGCCAAACACAATTCGCAATCAACTTGAAACTCTCCTGAGGCCCCCGGGGCGCCATACAAACATACCAAGACATCCTAAAACATCATAAAAATATAGTCGAGGCCTCAAATCACATCGAACGACATCAAAAATATGAATTGTACCCCAATATAAGCCTAATGAACTAATGGATTTCCAAGTTTTACGATCGATGCCGAAATCTAAAACCAACTTTGATTGACCTAAAATTTTGCACACCAGTCATATATGACACAATGGACCTATTCCAACTTTCAGAACCAAAATTTGAGTAAGGTAACAACAAATTCAACTCTCAGTCAAACTTCTCAACTCTCCAAACTCACCTTTGGACCTCCAAATCAATATCTGGACATACTCCTAAGTCCAAAATAACCGTACAAAGCTATTGAAACCATCAAAATACCATTTCAGAGTTATTTACACATAAGTCAATATCCGATCAACTCTTCCAATTGAGGCTTCCAACCTTGGGACTAAGTATCTCAAGTCATTCCGAAACATCTTCGGAACCAAACAAACTACTCCGTCAAGTCAAAAAATAATAAAAGAACACAAAATAAGTAATAAATAGGGGAAGGTGGCTACAATACTCAAAAATATCGGCCGAGTCATTACATAGCAATTTTTACCGACATGGTCGAGAGATTTGTTGAGGTCTCTATGGATCATTTCTCTATGTTTGGTGCTTCTTTAACACATATGATTAACCAATATTAGTGAACTATTTTCTAGAAATGAAGAGACGAATCTGGTGTTGAATTGGGAGAATGTGTTATTTCATAGTGCGAGAAGGCATAGTGTTGGACAAAAAGTGTCCAAAGATGGATTGAAGGTGGACAACACTAAGGTGGAAGCAATTGAAAAATTTCCTTCACCAAGTTTTGTGAAAGAAGTCTGTATTTTCTTAGGACATGCAGGTTCTGCCACTACTTTAATAAGGATTTTTTCTAAAAAATAATTTTGTTGTGCATGTTGCCTGAGAAGAACATTCCTTTCATGTTTGATGATGCTTGTCTTAAAGTATTCGAGGAGTTGAAGCAAAAGTTGGTGATGAACCAATAATAGTGGCTCCGACTGGAAAGAGTTCGTTCGAGCTGATGTGTGATGCAAGCGACAATGCCATTGGAGCTGTCTTGGGCCATATGAGGAACAAGGTGTTCCACTTTATCTATTACACAATCACTAAAAAGAAGCTGCTGGCGATTGTTTGGGAATTTGAGAAATTTCGAGCATACTTAGAAAGAACTAAATTCATCGTAGACACATACCATTCGGCTATCAGGTACTGTTTGAGAAGAAGGATGGTAAACTAAGGATAATTCATTAGGTGTTACTGATTTGTCGTGAAAATTCATTACTTTCTCTACAATATGCATAATCTTTCACTTTCCTTAACGTATATTTTCTTTCTTTTTATTATGTTTTTTTGTATGAGGTTGGAGTTAAAGAGAAAAAAACATGCCGAAAGCATTAAGTCCACTGAAGAACCCAATCAACAACCAGTTCTTCAATTGCAGAATGAAAGTGCGGGCTGCACATCATCCGCAAAAGCAGCCAGAGATTACATATTTTGAAAGCCAAATTTACGGTCCACTCTGTAGACCGTAGATTACATATGCGAGCCACAAAGTTATCTCAAAGTGAGGCGGGAACTTACATTTCTAAGAAGTTAAATGCAGTCCATTATGCTGCCCACAGAACTGATATGCGAGCCACAATCCCGCTTTGCAATGAAGGGTCAGAAAAGCTAAAGATCAAGTTTGCGGCCATTTAGGAACCATGTAGACCGCATAACACTTTTGTGGTCCATTACATGACACCGCAGAATCTCCTCGAGATGTTAGATCCAGATCTAAAAGCCAACTCTAGAACAAGCCAACAATTTTGCAGACCACAGATCTATTTTGCTGTCCAATTTGCGATCACAAAAGCTTTTAGAGGGGCATTTTTATCCAAACCTGGTACATATTTTTTGGTCCCTATAAATATAACCTTTAGTGTTTTTAGTGGACACAACTTATTATTCATGATATTTGGAGAGCTTAGGAGTGGGAGAACAAGTTTGGAAGCTAGGGGTTCATCACCCATCACCTTGGACATGAATATTTAGAGCCATTAATGAGCATTTCTTAAAACTCCATATCTTTTATTTTATTGCTTTGTGTAGTATTTGGTGTAGGTGATGACTTTGGACAGCAAAGTTGAAAGACTTGTCGAGTAATATTTTGTTCTTGACTCTCGTTGCTTATACAACAACAACAACAACAACAACAACAACAACATACCCAGTATTATTCCCCACTGTGAGGTCTGGGGATGGTAGTGTGTACGCAGACCTTACTCTACCTTGTGAAGATAGAGAGGTTATTTCCAATAGACCCCCGTCTCAGGAAAGTATAAGCACCACATTAATGAAAATATAGACACGAAGAGACAGTACCATAAAGCAATATAAGAGCAGAATAAAAATAACAAGATAGTAAGGTAATCAACAATTAAAGTAAATAACGGTTAGTCATAAACCTACTACCAACAGAAAGTGAGACTGCGTGCCAATTTTAGTGTTATGAACACTCTTGACTACCTACTCTACCACCCCAATCCTCGACCTCCATACCTTCCTATCAAGGGTCATGTCCTCGGTCAGCTGAAGTTGCGCCATGTCTTGCCTAATCACCTCTCCCCACCTCTTCTTTAGCCTACCTCTATCTCTCCGTAGGCCCTCGAATGTCCACCTCTCACACCTCCTCATAGGGGCGTCTGTGCTTCTCCTCCTCTCATGACCAAACCACCTAAGCCGCGCTTCCCGCATCTTGTCCTCAATAGGGGCCACACCAACCTTATCATGAATAATCTCATTTTTGATCCTATCTAACCTGGTGTGCCCGCACATCTATCTCAACATCCTCATCTCTGCTACCTTCATCTTCTGGACATGAGCGATCTTGACTGGCCAATACTCAGCTCCATACAACATCGTTGGTCTGACTACCACTCTGTAGAACTTACCCTTAAGTTTCGGTGGTACCTTATTGTCATACAAAATACCGGAAGCGAGTCTCTATTTCATCCATTCCGGCCCAATACGATGTGTGACATCTTCATCAATCTCCCTATCCCTCTGAATAATAGACCCAAGGTACTTAAAACAACCTCTCCTAGGGATGACCTACGAGTCCAACCTCACCTCCCCTTCCCCTCCTCAAGTCTTGCCATTGAACTTACACTCCAAGTATTCTGTCTTGGTCCTGTTCAACTTGAAACTTTTAGATTCTAGGGTCTGCCTCTAACCCTCTTATTGCGCGTTCATACCGTCTCGAGTCTCATCAATCAATACAATATTATCTGCAAATAGCATGCACCACGACACCTCCCCTTGGGAATATACCAATTTACTTTGATTTTGACTTGAGAAAGCGAATTAAAGTAGGAAAGACTAATTAACACAATTTGGGGCTTTAAACCTCAATCTAATAGATTCACATAGAGATAAGAAGAATCTAACTTGTAGGCAAAATTTGGTGTGTTTTGTACTCTTAGTTGGGCCAACTATGAAGTCTTGTTAGTGTTCGAAAGAAACTAATAAAGAATGGTTACTCAAGGCTATGAACAATTGATTTCAAATCATTTAATGGTGGGTTACCATTACATTGGATTACTCTTGAGTTTAACTTCAATTGCTATGTGCCGAGGCCTCGATTTTCTAAAGATGGTTCTCCCCATTGGTTAGTTTAGTGTATTTCGGCAACCGTAGTTTACACTAAAATCATACTTGATTACATTTTTGTTTGAGTTAGTGGGTAACAATTCTTTTACTTTCTCAACCTTCTTTATATTATTTCCTATGGGATTCGACCCTGACTCATAGTTGGGCAAATTATATTGCATACGACCATGTACACTTTCATTTAATAAGAGTGGATTTGGATATTATTAATTTGCCATCATTGCCAGGGAGAAATAGGCGTTTGTTTAGGAAGTAAGCCTGCATACTTTAGTCCAAACTTGTGAATATATATATTTGTGATTATGAAAAAGAAAAAGAAAAAGAAAAAAAATGTTCTTATTTGATCTTCATGTGTTTAGTTAGTTTTCTTATTGTTCTTTGTTGATATTTCCTAGTCAGCTTGTTATTTTTGCTTTTACCTAGTCATGACATCTTGGAATAAATAATTGTAGATGGAGGATACTCTTAATTTGGTTATCCTTGTGGATATTGTGAAGGACCCCACTTGTGGCAAGATTGTTAAAATATTTTTGGGAGCAAGATATGTGCATCTTCTGAATCCTTTGAGTGAAATATATGTGATATTTGTGATGGTGAAAATGGTCATTTAAATAGTTGCAATTACTATATGCCGTGCCATTCCCCGTTATCTTATAATGATCTTTCTACTTTTGTTGGTGAATTTGATCGGTGCAATGAAGCTAAAGAAATGAAGTGATTGTTAGAACCTTTCCAACTTAAAGAAAGTAAAGATTTGCCCACCTTCAAGAAGAGCATAAAGAAAGAAGAAAATAAGTATCAAAATTATGAAAACTTTGAAGAAGCAGTGAATATGAACCAACCTTGGGAGTTAGTCAATCTCAAGAAGAAATGTTTTTTGTCCTCAAGAACAAAGAATGCTTCGTATGCTAGAGCAAATCCTTGAAAATGAACTGAGGAATAGCTTAGCACTAGAAAACTTGAAGGTGGTTGCTCATGAAAATGATGAAGCTATCCAAGACGTGGGCATTCAATTGGATCAATTAGTTCACATACTTAGTGCTCAGCAAGTTGAGGTTGAAAATAATCTTCAAGAAGTTACCATTGTGGAGGAAACTGAAATTCAAGTCGAGAAACCAAAATTTGAATGCCAACCATATCATTCTATCTTGTTTCACCATGCCGATGATAAAGACAAGATGCTAGCATCATTGGAAAATATTGACGATATTCTAGAGCTTGACTCTAGTCCATGATGTAAAGAGAATGTGACAAATCAAGGAAAAATGAAAATTGTGCTATTTGGACTCATTTCAATCACTTACCGACATTGTGCTCGGAAAGTGATACGGAAGTAAAGCTGGCCATGCCAAAAGGAGAGTTAATGGAAGAGGCACAAGATGCTTACATTTTTAGAGTTTTCTGTGCCACAACGAGAAAATCACATTCCTTACATAAATGCCAAGAAGTGCAAAATGAGACAATTTATGCTTGGCCACTTAAAATTTGCACCACAACCCCATGAGCATAGTTTCAATCTTGAAGCAAAGTTGGGGAGGCAATTCATATATTCGAAGTGGCGACAAAAAAGGCCACTCAGCTCTCTGCAACTTCAATAGCAGATTATGCATCACAGGGAGTCCCTTACCTCTGTCTTTTGATTACATGCATTCGAGACAATGCATGCTTTTAAGTTGGGGGTGGGATATGTGAAAATTTGATGTTTGTTGAGTTGCAAATATATTTAAAAAATTCTCCTTTTCAAGATAATTAGTGTTAATATTTTGATAGTAGAAAGTAAAACCCCTTGGTTTTTCTTTAAGTATTGTGAGTTGGTTGGTACTAATGTGTTACATTCTAGAATGTGATAGCATTTTGAATTCAATCATACCCCTCAAAACGTTTTATATTGTTAAAGATTTGCAATGTGTATAAAATAGTCATATTTCTGAAGTCAAGGCTCGTTTTGTGACTTTGTGATTGCTAGATATTTTAATATCGTGAGAAGATTTCCTTTGTGCAATTGAGGTTTGAAAATATATTGTTTCATGTTTCATGTGCTATGTGTGGTGACAGTTAAAAAATAATTTTTGTGTTTGGCTGTACCACCTAGAAGTTGCCCCTTTTGGTTTATCAATGTGAATCTTAGGTTGGTGTTTTATTGTAGTTGCAATAACTAAAGGGGTATGAAGTTGTTAAGCCATACTATGAATATTTGGGAGAGGATGGTAGAAGTTAGAGTTAGGAGTATATCTATTTCTGAAAACTTGTTCGGATTCATGCCCGGTAGTTTGACTACAAAAGTCATTCACTCAATAAGGAGATTGGTGAAGCAGTGTAGGGAAAGAAAGAATGATTTGCATATGGTGTTCATTGACCTAGAGAAAGCATACGACAAAGTCCCAAGAGGTTCTATGGAGATGTTTGGAGACTAAAGGAGTGTCGGTATGCTACCCTAGGGTTATTAAAGACATCTATGATGGAGCTAAGAATCGAGTAAGGATTCTGGGAAGAGACTCGAAATATTTTCCGATTGTGATGGTGTTGCACCAGGGATCATCTCTTAGCCCATTTTTATTTTTCTTGGCGATGGCCACTAATGCTGTCAAGATCCAAAATCTCACTAAAGGTCGAGATATCGTCTAACTTGCTTGCTAGATAAGCCAATACTCAATAGCAACAATTGAAGCTAATTGTTAAGTCCTTAACAGAGTTATGATATAAATACAAAAGCGGAATAAGTCTCAAAATCTCATCATGAATATATAAACTAAGACAGGATCTAAATACGATCACAATTGTCTAACAATGCACAAAACCTAATGTCACATTACCACGAGCATCTAACAATAGTAAGTAGACTCAAGTGAATAACAACATGTGTTTGGAAGAAAATACAGACATAGATAGATAAGTAGGGAAGGGGAACTCCATATGCTAAGGATTAGATCAAGTAAAATAGCTCACCATGAAGTCTACGACCAATACTCCTACTCAGCCAAATGGGTACCTCTGATACCTGCCTCAGATCCTGTACAAAATATACAGAAGTGTAGTATGAGTACAAAACTACGGTACTGAGCAAGTATCAAGTCTAGCCTCGAAGAAGTAATGACGAAGGGTCGGCATTGATATTTACTATAAGTCAAATAATAAGGTGGAACATATATAAGGTACAAAATGTGATATCATCAAATAGGTACGAAATCCAGAAATACCGTACACATAGAATTTAGACATGCTTTGCAGAATAAGAATTCAAATTAGATATAAACTATTTTAATTACCACACAATGACATGATGTATATCAATTAACAATATTATAAAAGCTACTGCATGAGTCCAAGATATATATAAATGCATCCTGAAGACCCCTTCTCAATATCTCAAAGCACAAATTCATGTGTTTGACATAAGCTACATGTCCAAACCAAGCACCAAATCTTAGTGCCTACGCTCACAGGGCCCAAAGTAATATGGATAATCACCTGACTCCAAAGTGACGAATCCATATCTAAGCACTGATCATTTAACAATCAATGTTCAATAACAAATAATCATTATCCGCTCATGGTTTCTGTAGTACCAAAATCCTCAACTTTTCACAACATTCAATTCTCCAACTCATGCATATGTGTTTGAAATAATATAATAAAGAAATACTAGACATAACAATAAAGATGCAAATAAAAGCTCATATGGCTAAAAGACTGCTATAGCTAATTATGTAATTCAATTTATCACAACAATTCAATAAGCTATTTCAACATTCAAAGTCAATTTATAATATATATCATGAGTAAATTAAGCTATGTAACCACCAAATCATAAGTCAATAAGAAAAGAATATAACCACGGCTCAATAGGAAAGCTCAACATTGTAAATTATCCTTTATGCCCAATTCAACGAGTTATAACGTTAAGCACGTTTCTAAGTCATAGTTAAGAGGTGCCATTTAATCATAGAGTTAATAAAACATGGATGATAATTGCAGATAATCCAAACAAGGAATATCACAAGTCAAACCCTACCGAATATGGTTGTAACCTAGCTACGCATATATACTCGTCACTTCACATATATGTGGCACCTAAATCAAGCAACAAGCTGCAAATAGATTACCTATGGGGAAAATTTCCTCTTACAAGGATAGACAAAAGACTTACCTCTTCTTGGGCTAGCTTCAATCAACAACAACTGCCTTTCCTTTTAAATTCACCTCCAATCAACTCGAATCTAGCAAAATATTACTCAATAAAGTTAATTAAATCTATAGAAATCAACTCCAAACAATAAAGATTTAATCTTTAATCAAATCCTCAAAAGTCAACAAAAGTCAATATGGGCTTGAATAGCAAAAGCCCGAGTCTAGGGGGTAGATCCTGACTACCCATAACCCCACGAGCCCAAATATGTAATTAGATTCCAAAATTAAGTCCAAATCGGTACTCAAATCCCCAAATTACACTCTCTTAGGTTGCAGACCAAAACCCCATAATTCTCTTTGGAATACCATGTTTTAATCCATGGGAATCAAGATATATAATCAAATCCAAGTAGAAATTATTTACCCTCAAATTATGGGTTAAATCTTTTCCAAGATCGCCTCTTCCTCAACTCCAAAACTGAAAAATAAAGAAAAATGAGCAAAACTTGAGGTATAAAGTCTGCCAGGCATTCTTCGCATCTATGGTCACTTTTCCGCACATGCGACACTGCTTCTATGACAATTCAATCGATTTTGCGCATATTTAGCCCACATTCTAACCTCGCATCTGCAATCAAGGCTCCGCAGAAGCGGAATAGGTGCGGCCAAATCTTTGCATCTGCAATCATTCACAAAGATGACCAGATCTTGCATGTGCGACCCATCAACCACATATGCAATGAAAACCACACATCTCTGACATCCCCAGCCTTACCAATATGGGCATATGCGCACAATGCACCATCGGTGCGACCATCGCCCTTGCATGCCTAGCATAGCAGGTGCGATGCACCGGATATTAAATAAATCCCAAAAACACAAACATGGTCCAAATTGGTACGAAACCACCCTTAAACTTATCCGAGCCCCTCGGGCTCTTGTCCAATCATACCAACATGTCCATATACCTAATTCAAATTTATCCAAAGGCTCAAAACACCAAAAATAAAGTCAAAAGAATGAATCAAAGATCAAAATCCGCTCATTAACTTTCAAACTTTCCACCTTCACCGAATGCGTATGAATCATACTTAGACATTGTGGATCACAACTAAACTTCGCACACGAGTTTCAATTGACTAAATGAACCTACCCAAATTCCCGGAAGACCAATTGGAATGTGATACCATCAAAGCCAACTACCGGTCAAACCTATGAACTCTCCAATTCTTCAAATTGACAACTTTTGACAAATAGAGTCGCAATCCACTAGGAACATCCGAAATTAAATCCAAACATACACCCAAGTCCAAAATCACCATATGAACCTTTGGAACCATTAAAACACTAATCCGAGGTTGTCTACTTAAAAGTTAAATCTTGGTCAACTCTAAAAACATAAGATTCAAAAAATGGATCTAAGTTTTCTAATTCAGTCTCAAACCTCCCCGAAACCAAACTAACCATCCCTGAAAGTCATAAAACATTAAAACAAACATACGGGAAGCATCAAATAGGTGAACAGAGCTCTAATACACAAAACGATCAGCCGAGTCGTTACATTCTCCCCATCATAAACAAAGGTTCGTCCTCAAACGGATTTAGAGTCATACCTGAAATACCAAAAAGATAAGAATATTTGCTCTGCATATCATGCTCGATCTCCCAAGTCACTTCCTCGACCAATTGACTCACCACTAGACCTTCACTAATGCAATCTCTTTTGATCTCAACTTTCGAACCTGCCTATCAAAATGGTCACCGACTCTTCTTCATGGGCTAGATTCTCATCCATTTGCATTGAACTGAAATCCAACACATGTGACTTGTATTCATAATATTTCCAAAGCATGGAAACATGAAATATCGGATGAACTCCCGACAAGATGGGTGGCAAAGCAAGCATGTACGTCACCTCGCCAACTCTCTCCAAAACCTGAAATGGGCCAATATACCTAGGGCTCAACTTGACCTTCTTCACAAATCTCATCATGCCCATCATAGGCGAAACTATAAGAAGAACCTTTTCACCCTACACGAAAGCCACATCATGAACCTTCCAATCCGCATAATTCTTCTGCATGGACTGCACTGTACGAAGTCGCTCCTGAATTAACTTTACCTTCTCCAAAGCATCACCAACCAAGTTATGCTCAACAGCCTAGCCTCACTAGGCTAGCCTATCAACAAGAGAATGATACTATCTCCCATATAATGCTTCATACAGAGCTATATGGATACTATACTGGTAGTTGTTGTTGTAAGAAAATTCCGCCTATGGTCGGAACTGATCCTACTAGCCTCCAAAATTAATTACATAGGCTCTTAACATATCATCAAGGATCTAAATGGTCCGCTCGGACTACTTATCCATCTGTGGGTGAAATTCAATACTAAGCTCCACCAGCATGTTCAACTCTCACTAAACCGCCTTCCAAAACTGCAATGTGAATTGAGTGCCCCAATTCGAAATGATAGAAAATGACACACCCTGCAAACGAACAAACTCTCTGATGTAGATCTGAGCCAACTTCTCTTAAGTGTAAGAAGTCATTACTAGAATGAAATGTGCAGATTTGGTCAATATATTTATAATGACCCAAACAACATCAAACCTGCTCAAGGTTAGTGGCAATCCTACAACAAAGTCTATAGTAATGCGCTCTCACTTCCACTCCAGTATAGCAAATCTTTCAGTCACACCACTTGGTTTCTGATGCTTATACTTGACCTGTGGACTATTTTAACACCCAAAACATGCCCAATAATGTCTTTCTTCATCCTCAACCACCAATAGTGCTATTTCAAATCATGATACATATTTGTAGCACCTGGATGAATAGAATATCATGAACTATGAGCCTCCACCAAGAATCAACTCCCTCCAACCATCCACATTAGGAACACAAATCTGACCCTAAAGTTGCAGTACACCATCATCTCCAATGACCGGCTCCTTAGTACATCGCAACACCGCGTCCCTTTGGACAAGAAAATGAGGATCATCATACTAACGAGTCTTAATGCGCTCAAAAATAAGGATGACTGCGTAATAACATAAGCAAGAACTCTACTAGGCTAAACATTTTCCAACCTCACAAATTTATTAGCCAAGGCCTTAACATCCATAGCCAAAGGTCTCTCCGCAGCTCGAATAAATGCCAAACTCCACATATTATCCGCCTTCCTACTCAAAGTATCCGCAACCATATTTCCCTTACCTTGATGATACAAGATAGTGACATCATAATCCTTCAACAACTCCAACCACCTTTGTTGCCTCAAATTCAAATCCTTTTGCTTGAACATATGCTGAAGACTCTGATGCTTAGTGTAAACCTCACAAGACATACCATACAAGTAATGCCTCCAAATCTTGAGCGCATGGACAATAGGTGCTAACTCCAAATCATGAACCGCATTATTCCTCTCATGGAGCTTCAACTGGCGCGACGCATAGGCAATCACCATATTGTCCTGCATTAATACACAACTAAGGCCAACACGTGAAGCATCATAATAGATAGTATATATCCCCAATCCTAATGGTAATACCAAAACTGAAGTTCTAATCAAAGCAGTCTTGAGCTTCTGGAAGCTCTCCTCGCACTGGTCAGACCATCTGAACGGAACGCCCTTCTAAGTCAACTTGGTCAATGGATATGAAATAGATGAAAATCCCTCTACAAACCGATGATAGTAGCCTTCCAAACCTATGGAACTCATAATCTTTATAGCTATAAAAGGTCTAGGTCAACTCTAAACTGCATCAACCTTCTTCGAATCCAACTTGATACAATGATTAAAAACCACCTGGCCCAAGAATGCTATTGAATCCAACTAAAACTCGCACTTGGAAAACATAGCATACAACTTCTTTTCCCTTAGAATCTAGAGCACAATTATCAAATGTTGCTCATGCTCCTCACCATTATGGGAATATACAAAGATGTTGTTAATAAATATAATGACAAATGAATCCAAATATTACTGAAACACATTGTTCATCAAGTGCATAAAAGTTGTAGGGGCATTAGTCAAACCAAAGGACATCACCAAAAACTCATAATGTCCATAACAATCTTGAAAGTCGTCTTAGGGATGTCCGAAGCCATAATCTTCAAATGGTGATAACCCAATCTCAGATCAATCTTTGAGAACACCCTGGCACCCTGAAGCTAATTAAATAAATCATCAATACGAGGAATTGGATACTTGGTCTTGATAGTGACCTTGTTCAACTTCTATTAATCAATACACAACCTCATAGAACCATCCTTCTTGTTCACAAACAACATCGACGCACCTCAAGGAGAAACATCCTATCTAATAAATACACTATCCAATAACTCCTACAGCTGCTCTTCAACTCTTTCAATGTAGTAGAGCCATGCGATATGGTGGAATAGATATGAGCTGAGTGTCCGGCACCAAATCATTACCAAAATCTATATCCCTATTGGGTAGCATGCCTAGTAGGTCTGCCGAAAACACATCTAGAAATTCCCTTACTACACAAACATGAATCAATAGTAGGAGTCTCAACACTGGTATTCCTAACAAAAGCCAGATATGCCAAATACTCCCTTCTCAACCATCCGCTGAGCCTTAAGAAACAAAATTACCTACTAAGTGTATGACCAAGAGAAACCCTCCATTCCAATCTTGGTAACCCGGGCATAGCCAACGTCACAGTCTTAACGTGATAATCAAGAATAACATGATATGGAAATAGCCAATACATACCCAAAATCACATCAAAATCTACCATTTTTAGCAATAAAATATCAAGCCTAGCCTCATAAAACCCATTAGTAACCAAACAAGACCAATATACATGGTCCTTCATAATAGAATCACTAATAGTTGTAGATACATGAACAGAAATATCAAGAGAACCACGAGGCATATCCAAATAAGGAACAAAATACAATGGCACATATGAATAAGTAGACCCCGAATCAAGCAGCACATAAGCATCTCTATGACAGACTGAAACCATACATGTGATCATAGCATCTGAGGCCATCGCCTCGGGTCTACCCAAAAAAGCATATAGATGGGCATGACCACCACTAGTAGTGCCTCCATAAACCTGACCTCCTTCTCTAGAGAAACCTCTCGCTACATGGCCTCCCTCTCTAGCTGTCTGTACAGGGGGTGAGGCAATTAGTGCGAAATCCATTGACTGGGAACTTTGCGGAGCGGTGCCTCTACTATGCCTGGGGAAATACTTCCTCATATGGACAAACTCTCCACACTCATAACAAGCCCTAGCTGACAGAGGCTACTAAATCTAAAAAATGCCCATGGTGAACCGAATAAGCACTAGATGAACCCTGAAAACACGGAGCAGGGTACGAACTCACTGGAAGAGCACTAAACGATGATGGAACTGGAGTGTTGAAAGATGGTCGAGCCATTACACCACGAGTTGTATGTTGTGTAGCATAAGCTGACCTACCATGATGGCCTCTACTAAACCGACTCATACCTCTAGATGAGGTACCACTGAAACCACCAGAACGACAAAGCCTCTTATTTCTCAACATAGTCTCTCTCCCTTAATAGTGAAATATGCTCGATCCTCTAGTAGTCCCAATCTCTAAATCTTGATCCACAGCAACCCTGATGCCATAAGTCAAACCCCCAATAAACTGCCTCACCTTCTCTGCCTTGGTGGGGATCATGAAAGCATCATGACGAGACAACTTTGATATCGCCCTATACTTGGTCACTAACATATAGTCTTGCTGAAGATTCTTAAACTAACTTCTCAACTAATCCCTCCTTGTGAGTGGGATGTACTTCTTAAGAAACAAGTGCAAAAACAGAGTCCAAGTAAGAGAAGATGAACCTGCTAGTCTACCCAGCTCATAAGTCTGCCACCACCTCCTAGCAGCCCCTCTTAGGTGAAATGTAGTGAAGTCCACCCCATTGGACTCTACCAAACATAAGTTCTGAAGTATTTGATGATATCTATCCAAAGAATCACGTGCGTCCTCTTAAGAACCGCCCTTGAACTAACGAGGATGTAACCTTTGAAACCTCTCCATCCTCTTCTGCTCCTCTGCAGACAAGGTAGGCACAACCTTAGTTCTAGATGCTATAATAGGCTGCTAAGCACTAGCTGGTAATACTCCTAGCATCTGAAACATCTTCGCTACCTGCTCCGGAGTATGAGTGACTGGGGTCTGAGCTCCCCCACAACCCAGAGATGCGGCTGGGGCCACTGGAATCACTACGACTTAATTTATATCAATAACGGTGACCATCAAGGCTGTAGCCTCCTAGAATATCGGTGCTGCAACAAAACCTTCTTGATACCAAATGGGTACTAGATCCTTAACATGATCATCCATACGTTGATCTGATTTGTAGGTAGGTCCACTGAAATGGCTCTGGCGCAACAACGGGCCGTGGTAGATGCTCTACCCCAAGTTGCAACTGTGCGCTCCCTAGAGAGTGTCTTGGACCTACCTCGGGTCCTACCTATCCCAGCTACAACTGGTGGTGCTACCTCTCCCACACCGACTGCTGCTAAGGCACGCATATTCACTATCTGTGAGAGAGTAAAAGCAAAAGAATTAGACTTACTCAATAATCAACACACGACAAAGAATCAAGAAAGGGACGTTCCTAAAGCCTTATAGCCTCTCCCCATATAGATACTAATGTATTTGATAGGCCTGCTCGTAATTTGTGAGACCCTTAGAATCTAGGGCTCTAATACCAACTTGTCATGACCAAAAATCTGACCAAATGTCGTGATAGAGCCTAACAGTCTTGTTGGCAAGCCGACACTTAACAACAACAAATGAAGCCAATTATTAAGTCATTAATAGATAGAGTTATGATACAAATATTAAAGCAGGATCTAAACATAAAAAGAACTATCTAACAATGCCCAAAATCCAGTGTCACATCACCACGAGCATCTACTAAGATTAAATAGCCTTAATTGACTTAAATCTCGTCACTACTCCACCAAGGTTAGTATTGATACCTACTGGATACCGTTGTGGTGTACTCATGCTACGCTTCTGCACATCTTTTTGTGTAGATCCAGGTACCTCGAAGCATGCCGGTCATTAGTTAACTGATTGTGAGCTGCGGCGGAGACTTCAAGGTATACCTGCCATTGGGTTCAGGCCTTGGAGTCACCTTCTGGAGTTTTACTTTGTTACTGTTTATTTCCATTTCAAACAGTGATCTATTAGATATTCTTAGTTACTCTTAGAAGAGCTTATGACTTTGTACTACTGTTTTTGGGATATTGTATATTTATTGATGGTTGTTGGCTACGTATGGCAATTACTAGATCATGTTTAATGGTAAAAAAATTTAAATCTATTAATAACTCAGCATGTATTAGGCTTACCTAGTCTTAGAGACTAGGTGCTATCACAACATACTAAGGTAAGAATTTGGGGTCGTGACATCATTGTTGATCAAAAAGCGTAATAAGTTAATTAGAAAAAAGGGAGGACCAAAATTGGTCGTCAAAAATTACTACTCTAGTGCTTCAAGATACTATCGTCCAGATTGTTGGTCATCTCAAATGTTTACCTACTATACATAATAACCTAGGCAATTGTTGATATAAAGCTAACAGAGGAACAAATATCAATGCACATCTAAACATAGAAAGAACAACAATATAACATTAGCAATGGAAAATAGAAACGACAAGTAGCGATAAGAAGTAGACAGGTGATAAATCAGCAAGTGATCAGAACATAGTTAAAGTACCAGCGAAACTAATTAAGGAAACAAATGACAACCAAATAATCAACCGTTCTATCACAAGGTTTACACATAAGAATCATCCCAAGGAAACCCACCTCATAATCACAAATCACGAGTCCCGAATCACGAAATCATAATCACATGGCACCTTGTGCCCACATTATCAATCACAAATGCACAGACAACTCACATGTTGCACGGACAACTTACCAATACCGTTAATACCGTAGATTTGCATGGACAACTCACGTGCCAATAGAAACAATATCTCATAACCGCACGGACAACTCACGTGCCACCAGTCCAACCTACACACAGAAAATAGGTATGCAATAATACATGTAGAGGATCAATAAACATTATAATTCATACTCCTGGACTAATATAGGTGACATGTTACGGTGTATGCTTGTGCAAGTGTACTATCATAACTTAAGTCAACAGGTAAGATTAGAGATACCAAGTAGCATATTGGAAACAACACATCAAGACCCGTAATATACATGACACACACAAGAAAGTCACACCACCACACAAATATCATCAATAACAATGCCCCCAGGTCATCACAAATCATCCCTGACATTGCCCGTCTTGTATCGTCGTGTGCGCAATAACAAAGTAAATGTCCGCCTTGTATCGCCACACGCACATCAACAATATCCCACCTTGTCTCGCCACATGAGCAAAACCAACAAATATAGCCCGCCTTGTCTCGCCACATGTGAAAATATCAATAATAACAATAGCACGGACTACTCACGTGCAAAATATCCCGACAATCCTCTCAATAAATTCCACATGTACCGAAACACAACAACACCACATAACAACAACTCGCACCACACGTGCTCATGTGCCACAACCTTTTCCATAACAACAATACCAATGCCACAATAATACATAGCCCGTGTCTCAGCAACAACAATGTATAACACCAACAATAATGACACAAAAGTGCGGTAAGTAGATCAACACAAGAGTTACAACAACGCAATGAAACGGAAGAATAGGCTCAACAATGAAAGAATTAAAATGTAATGATGACTTAAAATACGGATGTATCAACAATAAAAGGGGTGACATGTAATGAAACTTCAAATAAGAATAGCTCAACAATAAAAGAGGTAGCAACTTCAAATAAAGCATATAAGGGTAAGCTTGACAATAAAAGATAGAACATGTAATGACGACTTTAATGCATGTAAGAGTAAACTTAACAAATGGAGAATATATCATGATATGGCAACTTCAAGTAAATGCATGAAAGAAGCCTAAGAGTCTAAATCAATCAATTTCGACATATAAGACCGTGTACACACTCGTCACCTCGTGTACACGTCTTCCACGTAATCCAATCAGTGCAATTAAACCAATCCCTACGGGGTAGTTTCCCCCACACAAAGTTAAACAAGATACTTACTTCAACTAGGCCAAATCAACACTCAAAAATAGCTTTTCCTTTACAATTCACCTCCGTTCGGCTCAAATCTAACCAAAATTGACTTAATAACATCAAATAATGCAAGAGAAACCAATTCCAATAAGTAAAGCTCTAATCTTTATACAATCCCCCAAAAGTTAACAAAAGTAAATCCCAGGCCCGCCCGGTCAAAAAACTCGGGTCCAAGGGTTGATCTTGACTACCTATAATCTCATGAGTCCATTTATGTATTTTGTTTTCAAATTCGAGTCCAATTCGACTCTCAAATCCCATTTTTTTATTTTTCAAAACATAGATAAAATTTCCCAAATTTCTCTTTGATTCTCATAATTTTGATGTTAAATCTCATATATAATCATGTAATATAGTTGAAAATTGATCAAAATCACTTACCCAATGATTGTGTGTGAATAAACCCTCTCCAAATCGCCTCTTACTGAGTCTGAGGTTCAAAGATATGAAAATGAGACTAAAAACCAGTCTTCCAGCCCTTTTGTTCAGGTGCAGATGTCGCAATTGTGACACTGGGTTCACAATTGTGAACCCTCAAAAATGCAGACATCCATCACAAATGCGGCTCCTGATGAACCCAGGGAATGTCGAAAAAGCAATCCTGACTTCACATTTGCGAAGTCAGGCCCTTCGCAAAAGCGACCGTTTTGATCGCAAATGCGATCCACCTTAGCTTAGGCCCCTATAGCAAAAGCGAACAATGTGTTCGCAAATGCGAACCTGACAGACCCCAGCGAACTTCGCAAATGCGACTCCCACCTCGCAAATTCGAAAGTCACAAATGCGAGCAAAATCTCGCATTTGCGAGATCTGAAGCACCTGTTCAATAATCAGCAAAACTGAAACTCTTCTAATCACTCCGAACGCGTCCGAAACTCACCCGAGCCCTCGGGGCTCTGTACCAAACATCCACACAAGTCTAAAAATATCATACAAACTTGTCCGCGTGATTAAAATATTAAAGTAACATCAGAAACCACAAATCGTACATCAAAATGCATGAAATTAATATTGAAACTCAAGAACTTCTAAAAACACAACCACGCGTCTGATTTCTTATCGAAGCAACTCGGAATGACGCCAAACTTTGCAACCAAGTTCCAATTAACAAACCTGACCTATTTCAAGTCCCAAAACTGAAATCTGAACCTGATAGCCATAATTTAAAATCATAGTCAAACCTAAGAAATTTTTAAACCTTCAAATTGCCAACTATTAGCAAGACATGCCAAATTAACCTAGGGACATCCGAATTCAATTACGGACATACGCCCAAGTCCAAAATTACAATACGAACCTATAGGAGCCATCAAAACACGATTCCGAAGTCATTTTCACAAAAGTCAAATATCAATCAACATTTCCAATTTAAGCTTCTAAAATGAGAATCGTTAATCCAAATCAATATCAAAACATCCGAAACTCGAATCTGACCATACACACAAGTCATAATATAAGATATGAAGCCACTCAAGATCTTAGATCACTGAACGGAATGCTAAAGCTCAAAACGACCGGTCGGGTCGTCACAAATGACATAACAAAGAATTTTTAAAATTATCTTTTTTCTAAAAAATAAATATGATAAGTAATAATAGCAGTAATACTAGTTGTTAATATCAATCATATGCCTATAATTATATAGTAGTAATTTAATCTTAAGTAATTATGGTTATATCACCTCTATTATTTTAATTAGTTAACCAATCATCCTTTTCTAATTTTAATATATATAACTATAATGTATTTTTACTATTTTAATACTATTAATTATCCTATCAATATACATACGCACAATAATTTGTTAATTATACTTTATTGTATTTTATTAGAATTTTAAGTTTAATTAATTTAATTATGATAGAAGGGGTTAAGATTAAATAGGTTATACTTGCAATTGATGAGTTTAAATTAAAATGGCTATGAAATTAATTTCATATTTTCAGCCTTCTCTTTCAAAAACAAACAAAAAATGGCCCAAAAATGTCTTGGAGCGTCCAAACCCAAAACAAATGCAGCCACCCTCCTTACTTGGCAATCAATGCCTTATCTCCTCGCCATTCACACTTCTCCACGTCAGTGTCTCAAAGCCCCTCACAAAACAAACAAACTATACATGGACCGTTGATCACATTTATCAATGGTCCAGATTAATCGTGCCTTTCCCTTTTTAATTTAATTCCGTCCATTTTAATCTCAACCGTTGGAGCAAAATAATCCAATGGCTCTTGTTTTATCTCCCATTATCAGTTTTCTTTTATTTTTAGTGCGAAAATCCGGAGTTGTCGATCCAGTTGATCCAACGACGCACATTCTTTCCCTCACATGAAACACACATAGACCCCCAAACCCTAATCACTTCTTTCATACCAGCCACCTTCATTTCCTCATTCCTTCATTTCTCTCTCGTCCTCTCTTCTATGACATTTCCCTGAACCTAGCACAAATTGGTGCAAAATCACTGAGAGATTTTTATAAGACTACCATCATCATTATTAGCCGAGAATCTAGCCAAAAACATTCCCATTCTCATCATCCCCTTTAAAATCTCAAACTCCAAAACCCTATATTCAAACATGAAAGTCACACCAACCTCATCATCACGCCTTCTTTCATTTAAATCCGCCATTAAAGCTTTGCATGCACCTCCAGAATCAAAAGAATTTTGACCTCATCGTGTGTAATGACCTGTCCAGTCATTTTGAGTATTGTAGCCTCGTTTTCTAATTTATCTTTTCATCTATGTTCATTTGTGATTATGTAACTTTTCGGGGCGGTTGGTTTAGTTCAGGGATATTTCAGAGTAAATTGGGACACTTAGTCCCAAGGTTGGAAGCTTCAATTAAAAGAGTTGACAAGAGTTTGACTTTTATATAGACGACTTCAGAATGGTTGCCATTTTGGCTTGAATTGGAAAAAGTAGGAAAATTAAAGGTTTGGAAGGTTGAGAGGTTTGACCGAGAGTTGACTTTGATGATACCGGGCTTGGATTTTGGTTCCGGGAGTTGGAATAGGTCCGTTGTTTTATTTATGACTTGTGTGCAAAATTTGGGGTCAATCTGAGTTGATTTGATATGATTTGGCAATGATTTTAAAAGTTGGAAGTTCATTAGTTTCATTAGGCTTGAATTGGGGTGCGATTCGTGATTTTGATATTGTTTGATGTGATTTGAGGCTTCGAATCAATTCTTATCATATTTTAGGATGTGTTGGTATGTTTGGATAGAGTTCTGGGGGCCTCGAGAGAGATTCAGATTGATTTCGAAATTGTTTTCGACTTAGGATCTTGGCTAGAGTTTTTTGATGGCTGATGTGATCAAACTTGTGAGATTGGGGCCGCAGGTGCGAAGTCGTAGAAGCGACAAGCACGTCGTAGGTGTAGAGTTGGCTGGGCTTGGAAGAGGCCGCAGATGCGAGGTTCTTTCCGCATCTGCGAGGCTGCAGGTGCGAAGAAGCTGCCGCAGAAGCGAATTTTGGGCAGGAGAGCTGGAGTCGCAGAAGCGGATTATCTCCGCAGGTGCAGATGCGTAGGAGTGAAGACTGGCCCACAGAAGTGGTCCCGTAGGTGAGATAAGGCGGATCACACTTATGTGATTACCGTAGGTGCGGAAATTTGACCGCATATGCGGTTTTGCAAAAGCGTAAGTTGGATCGGAGATGTGATTTCACTGGGAGAAACTATATTTCGAAGGGTTTCGAGTTTTTCTCTCATTTTGGACTTGTGGAGCTCGACTGCGATTTTTGAGAGGGATTTCACTATAATTCAAGAGGTAAGTGACTTTTGATCATGACGGCGTGGTCACAGGCATATCATCACAATCCGCCCCGGCGTGGTCACATGCATATCATCACAATCCGCCCAGCGTGGTCATAAGCATATCATCACAATCAGCTCGGCGTGGTCACATGCATAACAACAGAATCCGTCCGGCGTGGTCACATGCATAACAACACAATCCGCCCGGCGTGGTCACGGGCATAACAACACAATTCGCCCAGCGTGGTCACCGGCATAACAACCCAATCCGCCCAGCGTGGTCACATGCATAACAACAGAATTCGCCCGGTGTGGTCACATGCATAACAACACAATCTGCCCGGCGGGGTCATAGGTATCCAGTCCAATCATATCACACAGGATCAAATAAATATGAATACATGTATATGATGAATGAATAATAAATCTCATGCTCCTGGACTGGTATAAATGACATGCTAAAGTGTGGGCATGTGCAAAGTGTGCTATCATAGCTCAAATCGGCAATTTCATCATAGAATAGCATTTATCAAGTTTATTCAGGGATTAAACCTCTATGTAGCCTCAAACATGGCTCAAATAGTTCACACAATGTTACAAATATGAGAAACATCATAGCTTAAAGTTTAACAGTCAATTCTAGGCTTATCATAGCCTAAGCACAACGCAAGCATGGATAAATACCCCCGGTGTTAGCACATGGCTCAAACCCCACACATGTGTGCACCCATAGCACGTAGCTATCACAAATAATTTAGGTAACTAGTTCCTAACCCAAGTTTAGATAAGATACTTACCTCAAACAAGGCACCATAATACCGAGCAAGCCAAACAATACTCTAGAAATGCCACCCCGTGCGTATCAACCTCTGAGTAGCTCGAAACTAACCAAAAGCAGCTCAAAACATCATATAATACCTAAGGCAACAATCCCAAATGATAAGGGCCGAATTTTTGTTCGTTTACTCAAAGTCAACCAAAAAAGTCAGACCCGAGCCCGCACCTCGGAACCCGATAAAACTCATAAAATCTGACAATCCATTCAATTACGAGTCCAACCATATTAATTTCACTCAAATCCGACTAGAAACATCAAAATGCAATTTTGGGCATACGCCCAAGTCCAAAATCACCATACAGACCTAACAGAATCATCAAAACTCCGATCCGGGGTCAAATACATAAAAGTCAAACTTGGTCAATGTCACGCCTAGACCACGGGGAGCGTGACTGGTGATCAACCAGGATAACCTTGACAAGCAAGCCTGCTAGATTTCCTTCTACCCAAAGTTACCTATGAATAACGAGAAGATATATTTTCATTAATTAAATAATAAGGAGATCATGTATACAACACCAATTCATTTCTATTAGCTACTTCCTTTGTAAGTCCCCAAAATATTACATTACACATCCATAGTTTAGAAGTGGAGCATGTGATACAATTACAACATCTGCAGTTTGACCTTTCCAATACCAACGTACAACCCACACCATGTCTATGGAGCCTCTAACGGGTACAAAAGAGTACTAGGATAGTGCCGGCAACAAGGCCCCGGCTATACCTCAATACATAATACATGAGAAACAAAAGATACATGACCCCGATATAAAGTGGGGCTCAACAAGTCAGCTGGGAAGAGGATGTACTACTATCATTGATCGATGTCGTCTGCTATGGAACTACCTGTATCCATTAAAAGATGCATCGCCCCCGACAAAAGGAACGTGAGTACATGTGGAATAGTATACTCATATGTAAGGCAGACAGAACAATATATGGAAATACGGTAACTTAAATAAAAGACAAACAAATTATGTCAAGAAACTACGAAACGACCCATAGCATCACATATCAAGTCTTATTACACTTACATCATTCTGAACTTCTTTTAGGATCAAGCGTGCCCTATGAACTATGCCTGGGATACAAAATATAATGTAAAAGTACCAACATGTACAAACAAGGGCATTGGAAGTGGCACCTATTGTTCGTGATTCCTATGCGTCTCACTAGACCGTCCATAGTCCTCTCTTACTATGCACTTATGCATTTCATAGACTGTCCACAGGATTTCATAACATAATATACCTATGCATTTTATAGACCGTCCATAGGGTTCCACATTCATATTATACACCTATGTATTTCATAGACCGTCCATAGGGATTAATTCATATTATACACCTATGCGTTTCATAGACTGTCCATAGGGATTCATTCATATTATACACTTATGCGTTTCATAGACCGTCCATAGGATTCACATATTATACCATCATGCACACGACCATATTTACACTCAAGCGACATGATTAACATTACCATTAAGGTCGTAAGTTCCTAGATCATTGGAATACTTCATGTTCATGCTCATCACGGAGAAACACAGCTTATTACATTAACACATGCATGGCAAATCACTAAGTAGATTTCAATGGTGCATGGACCAAATTTCTTTTCTTAAGGTTCATCATCATTTAGCATAGCACATCTCTTTTCCACCTCATTATATACCTCCTTGTCCCCTTAAGGTCACTAGCTAAGTTTATGATTCTCGGTGACTTAACATCGAAGTCATTTACATTCATTATTTTAAAAACATACAAACTATAGTTGAAACCATTGGAACATACAATGCCTCATGATTCTCATTTTGGCACGCGGCCACAGTTCATATTCGTACTATCACTTACTTATACTTGCCATGGGTGATCATAGGACAATAATGACATTATTATATAAAGAAGTCAAAACTCATCTCATAATCTTTCAAACATTCTTTCATTTTATTAGCACTATTGGCCACAAATGTAATTCTCATTCTTGGCACGATGGCCACATTTCTACATCTCATACTCGCTTCTTTCACTTTCAAGCAACATCATAGGTTATAGATAATAAGAACATTGAGTTTCCTTTCCAATTTTAAGCATAGTAACATTCATTGAAACACGAATTGAAGTCATAACCTTTTGATACATAACCCACACTTGAACACATTTACGAGGGAGGGCATAATGTGATGGGAGCAATTAAATCACATTCTGAGCATATAATTTCCGACACAATGCATATTTGGAATAACTGAATATTTTAGGAATGACCTGAATCATGAGAAAATAAGAACTTAGGCCAACCACACTTGAAACATACGAGGACATCATGAAATTCGACTCAACTGAGGGAGTTTAGCCAACATACCTCGAAAGAGCTTTCCGTGGTGTAACAATAACGTCCCGACACTCCTAACGATGACAATCTATAAAAGGGGAGAGAATTACAAGTACGATTAGAGGAATTGGTATGGCAAGAGCTGCTACAATGATGGCCCGACCTTTCCCTCAACCAATTCAAAAATGAAACTACCCACGATTGCCCAACTACCTCCCTACAATCCCTATTAGCTCATGCATGTGATAAATCTACTATCCTCACCCATAATCAACCCAAATCCAAAATTGGAGAAATGGGGGAAGAAATTCTTACCTTTTAGAAACCCTAGCAAGTTCCTTTTGATGAAATTCCAAGGCTTGAGCAAGATCTTGATGAACAAAGAACGTGGGGCTTCCTTCTCTCACTAGAATAGCTCTCTCTCTCTCTAAAATATCCGATAATCCCTCAAAAATGACCCCAGATGGCTAACACTTCTGCGGTCCACAAAATGGACCGCATAATGGCCTTCCAGAACTGGGCACTTCTGTGTAGGTTTGCGACAGTTCTGCGGTCCACAGATCAATTCTGTGGTCGCATAATGGACCGCCGAACCTCCTTCCAAAATTTCTCATGCTAGTTCTGTGATGGGATCTGCTGCCCGCAAAACGGTTCTCCGGCCGCATAATGGTCCTTAAAATTGGCAAATCTATCTGCTTCAATCCGCGGCCGATCTGCGGCCCACATAATAGTTTTGCGGTCGCATAATTGACCACAGAAATGTCATGTTCTACAAAATCATTTCATCAACTCCCAAACGTATTGTACAGCTCCGTACATATTACCCTACATCGGCACCACAAAACTTGAATCCCTTGGCAAATCCAAAATCATTCTTCCAAACTAATCCTGAATCAAATGAAAACCAAAACCGATGATTCACACAAGTCGTAAAAACATCATACAGAGCTACTCCAGACTTCAAACAATTGAATGGAATACAAATGCTCAAAACAACCGGTTGGGTCGTTATATTCTCCCCCACTTAAACATATGTTTGTCCTCGAATGTGCTAAGAATCGTTCCCAAGCCATCAAATAACTGTTTAAACTCACCATGAATATACTGGTGGGTGAACCCACGTCACCCCAATCCATATAAGATTGACAACATAAACCTAATTGAAGATCCTTCCTTAAACCTTAACCCATAAACTTCAGAATGAAATCTGCAACATCCAGAATCCGTTACAAGACCTGATTCTCTCACCCACACATTGTATAAGTCTGAACAAGCTGTATCAAGTCATACCCATAACTCAAAATATAATCACATGATATACCACATAACTCAGATACTCATATCTATAATTTCTGATCATAATAGCTGCTAAAAATCAAACCCTGTACCGGTAACAAACCTCATATCAATTAAATCCCTGTTCTAAACCTTCGTACACTGCCAATGATGAATGAAACACGCAGAAATTCATGACCACTCATCAAATCAACAAGTCATGGAGTTCTCTCTGTCTCTCTCTCGTCCAACAAGATCCAAAGCCAAATTCTAAGCCGACTTGTGGTATTATTCTTCCAAACGTACCGTAATCAAATCCGATAGTATCCATCCTAGGTTCAATGAACTTATCTCATCAAACACAATTATTCTATTAACATGTCATACCAATACAACCTAAAGTCACAAACCATGCAATCTGTGCACCAATAAGCAACAATCCATGTGTACTCAAACATGGAAAAATGACTCAAATAAGAGAACCGTCCCGCAAGCTCAACAAGTACCACCACAACACAATGTTATGAACCCATCACAAAGGATCGTATCCTAACATAACCCCGCTGCAAAGCGTGACCCCATCCAAACACCGGTCCATATGAAATACCTCAAGCCACAATGCTCAAAATCAACAACTACATGCAATTCGACATCAAGTACACGAAGTGCATGACCATATAACCATGGAGAAGCAAATAACACAACATACCACAGCCCGGAAAGACCATAACCAAGGCGCAATCAACCATTCCATACCCCAATCACCATCTCGCTCGAATTCCGCTACAAGGCCCAAATAGAACCGCATCATGTGTGCATATACCAGCGAATCAAAACCCCTCGTAGCATAGAAGAGTAACACATAGAACATATCAGAACAAGAACAAGCTCAAATCTAACCGAATGGCACACCCCTCAACACTAACAGTTCTGAGTCAACAAATCTGACCCGATGTAGAATACACATCCTCCCCGGGCCTACCAATGGGCCCCCAAATCAACTCGGTCATCCCTAAATGGATAAATATCCATCCAAAGGCCCATAATGATCTAACCATAACACGTACCACCATCTGGCTAACTTTAGCCACATCATCATAGTCCACAACCCTGAAATAATTTGCTTCTGAGAACTCCCGGTCTCCAAATCTATAGAACACATAAATCACCGTAGCGGATCCTAACTCCACCACTCGAGTGACTAACATATCTCTCATACACAATCAACCCATGAGAAATACTTCTAAAATTTCCCCACACCACATGGCAGAAATCTGAACATCAGTTGTCGCTCAACCAGGTGATTACCGCAATATCAGTGAAGCATCTAAAGTAAGAACACACCGCACCTTCTGAAATGCGCGTCATTCAGGCAATACCAACTAGTAATACCATTCATCTAAATTTATGAAGCAGTCCATGCTGTTCAAAATTCATGACCTTCCCTCCAAAACTGAACAACCACCTTGTATATGCGAATCTCAATCCCATAGGACGCATTGCATCTATCATGCCATCATGTGAAAAACACGAAAATCTCATTATCATCTCCGAGTCACAAGCATAATATGTACCCAACCCGTCAGAAACCTTTCATTTGATCCCATCAGGGAGAAAATCATAAAATGCCACATACCTCTCATACTTGTAGATAATATCCGTCCAAGTTGTGATAGAAATCACCTAGAATACTTCAAAACCCATTTGCACATAACCAAGCCACGTAGGTCGCCAAACCCAAGTGTATTGCCACGAAACACCTGTAGAGACTCACCACATCATAAGTACCCAAAGAACTGATCATATCCATTACCGTGCCGATCCAACCTACTACCAAGCTGTCCTATTTCTCCGAGTTTCCTTTCGAACTGCCTTCAAGTTAACACTCCTCCTTGCGAGTACACTACCATCCTTAACCCAAAGCTCACTATAAGAGATCCTAGCATGAAATCACACCGCCCTAAGGCCCATAAGCCGTTGTATTCCCTCTTAAGCACCCTAAAAGTATCACAATCGAGACACCCACTCTGAAGAGACCTTCTGTGAATTTAAAGTTGTTCCTTTTATCTTTCTGATATTGAAATATAGAATCCATAGTGATATGGAAATACTGCAAGTCCCAGCACCATCCAATGCAAATCTCAGATCTTAGCCATATACAAATTCGAAAAACAATTCTCAATTGCCATATATAAATCTTGAACCCATTAGAACCTTCTCGATAGTCATCCACTCTACTCAAATATCAATTGCCCCACCCCAACGGGCCGAACGACATGTGCCCTAGTAGCACAATAACACCCAAAGAAGTAATCTACACTTCTAAGCAATCGAGTGAATCCTTTTTCTTGGTACATTAAATCCACCACGAACAACAACCCTAGACCATTTACAAGACTCCCATATATCCATAAGGTATAATACATCATGCATCCAAAAATTTCTTACTCAAGTCATCCGCAAATCAACCTCTGCGAGTCATAACCGATCCACAAGTATGCCTCAGACCGAAACCAATACAACACATAACCATGCAATCAAATTGACGATGGTAGACTCCCCTACTTGGCTCAAATCCATAGAATAATACATCCGATAATTCATAATACCCATACTCTATTACTGCCATAATCTCACAGTGAGATTTAACTAAATTCTTCACAAGCTCATGCAACACAAACCCTACAATACCTCAAATCACTTGCCAAGATCGCATTTATCTTTGTGATAGTCGGGTCAACTTCCTCAAGAGATCCAAACTCAAATTGCAACACATATAACCTACCGGTAAGAGAGAAACTCTCCACAAAACATCATAGGGATCATACAACCTCAGAACATCCCGTAGGAGATAACCCACCTACTTAGCCTCAAATTGGCATTTCACTACGCCCTACCATGGCCAAAACCACTATGTATTTACTAAATCTTCCTGAGTCTAAGCTCGTCATCAAAACATAAGAATTACTTCAGCCCGTACATGAACAGCATAAAACATCCCTCAACACGCACATAACTCGAGACTGTACAACACATCAAGACAGAAAGCCCTTTCCACATCCCAAGCAAACTCTTCTCGCCACATCCAAACCATCTAAACATATACCAAAGTCACGTCATACTCATCACATAGACATCCAACAACTCACCGAGCCATAAGTCCCACTCCTAGGGACACTACCAGACATATAAGTCCAAAAGCACATGCTCACACAACGGGAACCACCGAGCCCAAGATACGGTCAAAACCCAACCTCAAGTCCTCCAGACTGGCCCATTATCAAAACACATAAAACATATCTTACCCCCTCATCCATGGAGATCACAAGCCTTCGATGCACAGCTGATACCGAGCGCTCACATAACATACAAGTGAGTGGAAGGAATTCAAAGAGATACGCTTCAAGCTGAATCAATGTCGTACGATAAGGAAAGAAAGATGGGAAGTTTATCCTAGATTCCTTATAGCCTCCCGAAGATAGGTATGGACGTCATCATACCGATCCGCAAGACTCTACTAGACACTTGCTCATGACTTGTAGAATCTATGAACCTAGAGCTTTGATACCAAATTGTCACGACCCAAAATCCAACACGTCATGATGACACCTAACCCAACCCACTAAGTAAGCCAAATAACAATAAAACACAATATAGTGATAATGATAAGAGTCAAAAATGAAATAACTAAATTTTTATATAATTCCCCAAGGACTGGTAGTACAAGTCATGAGCCACTAAGACTTAGATTTTACGAAAACTGAACTGAAATAATTACAACATCTATTTTGGATTGTACATGAATAGAATTGGAACCTAAAGATACCAAAGACAAATGATATCCACAACTAGAATGCAGGTATATCTTCAATGCCAGCTCCCGCCATACACAGCAGCAACAACTCCAAGATCTGCATGCAAGGTGCAGAAGTGTAGTATGAGTACAACCGACCCCATATACTTAATAAGTATCCTAACTAACCTCGGCGAGGTAAAAGAAGCAAGAACTATAGATGATACTCACTAACACCTGTGAAGTTCATAATTTCAACTAGTAAAGAACAGATATATGATCAAATCAGGAAATCGCAGGTAAAACCACTTTGATGCTCATAATTCTTTATTTTAAAGTGTTCTTCTCAGTCAACAATCCAACATATAAGGAAGATATGCAAGTAAATCAAGTAAATAGTCAAGGAAATTGCAAGTAAAGATGAAATGCAATAACTAATTATCAGTCCATTGCGGCGCGCAACCCGATCCAATAACCACAACCAGCTCTCCCAGAGATCACATCAACCAGAAACCCATCAGTTTCTCCCAATCCGTGTGTACACCATCAAGAGAGAAATATGAGGGTGAATTTAGGGGGATGGATCCTTATCGACACGCAAGCACGGCCAATTCAATATGCTACCAGCCCGACCTGGTCACAGGCTCAATATCATAATCTGCCCGGCATGGTCACATGCATATAATCACAATCCAACGGGCGTGGTCACAGGTATACCAACACAATCCTGCTGGTGTGGTCACTGACATAACAACATAATCCCCCTGGCGTGGTCATGGTCAGAACAACACAATCCGCCCAGCGTGGTCACACGCATAATAACACAATCTGCCCGACGTGGTCACATGCATAACAACACAATCCGCTCGGTGTGGTCATATGCATCTAGTCCAATTATATCACACAGGAGCAAATAAACAAGAATACATGTATGTGATGAATGAATAACAAATCTCATGCTCCTGGATTGGTATAAATGACATGCTAAAGTGTAGGCATGTGCAAAGTGTGCTATCATAGCTCAAATTTGGTAATTTCATCACAGAATAGCATTTATCAAGTTCATTAAGGGATTAAACCTCTATGTAGCCTCAAACATGGCTCAAATAGTTCACACAATGTTACAAATATGAGAAACATCATAGCCTAAAGCTTAACAATCAATTCTAGGCTTATCATAACCTAAGCACAATCCGAGCATAAATATCCCCGGTGCTAGCACATGGCTCAAACAGCACACATGTGCGCACCCATAGCATATAGCTATCACAAATAATTCAGGCAACACTGCCTCAACCAAGTTTAGATAAGATACTTACCTCAAAAAAGCCAAAACAATACCGAGAAGCCAAATAATACTCTAGAAATGCCATCCCGCGCGTATCAACCCCCGAGCGGCTCGAAGCTAGCCAAAAGAAACTCAAAAACATCAAATAATGCCTAAGGCAACAATCCAAAATGATCAAGATCGAATCTTTACTCATTTACTCAAAGTCAACCAAAAACGTCAAACCTAGGCCCGCACCTCGGAACCCGATAAAAATCATAAAATCCGACAACCCATTCTATTATGAGTCCACTTAAATCTGACTTCGAGTCGATGTTCAAAACTCAAATATTCACTTTAGGAAAGTTTAGACAAAAACCTACAATTTCTCTTTAAAATTCATAATCCAAATGCCAAAATCGAATATAGATTCATGAAGTATAATCAAAACCGAGTTGAAAACACTTACCCCAATCCATGTGGTGAAAAATGCCCAAATCCGAGCTCCCCAACTCAAAATGTGAGTAAAATAACCAAGCCCTCGATAATATAGCTTCTGTCCAGCCAGCTTCGCATGTGCGATAATATTAGCCGCTTCTGCGGCGTCACTTCTGCGACATAAGCTCCTCTTCTGCGGACTCCACTAACCAGCCGACCTCTTATACCTGCGGACACTGCTCCGCTTCTGCACACTCGTAGGTGTGACGCTAAAGCCTTCTCATGCGCAAACTCCTAACCAAGTTGCCATCTGCTTATGCGATCAGATTCTCGCTCCTGCAGACGCGTAAATACGCCCAGCTTTTTGCTTCTGCGGTCTTCCCTCATCGAGCCTTGCTTTGCTTCTGTGCCCATGTGACCGCATCTACTCCCACTACCCCGCAGGTGTGACCACACTAGATCTAGCAAAGACCAGCCATCCCACATGAATAAAAAAATGATCTGAAACACGTACGCATCTCACCCGAGCCCCTAGGGACCCTGTCCGAACATACCAACAAGTCTCAAAATAAAACACGGACCTACTTGAGGCCTCAAATCACACATAACAACATCAAAATCATAAATCGCATCTCGAATCAAACTAAATGAACTTTTGAACTTTTAACTTCCACAACTCCTGTCGAACCATATCAAATCAATCCAGAATGACCTCGAATTTTGCACACAAGTCCCAAATGACATAACGAAGCTATTCCAATTTCTGAAACCAAATCTGAACCCGATATAATCAAAGTCAACTCCCAGTCAAACTTATGAACTTTCCAAATATTCAAATGGCCAAATTTTGCCATTTAGTGCCGAAACCTTCTAGAAACATCCAAATGTAATTTCGGGCATACGCCCAAGTCCAAAATCACCATCCGGACCTAACGGAATCATCAATACTCCGATCCTAGGTCAAATACATAAAAAGTCAAACTTGATCAAATCTTCCAACTCAGAGTTTCAAACATGACAATCATTCTTCCAAACTAATCCCGAATGACCTGAAAACTAAAATCGACGATTCAGACAAGTCATAAAATATCATACGGAGCTACTCAAGACTTCAAAAGAGTAGTGAGTTACGCACTTTGAGGTAAGTAACATATCTAAATTTGGTATTGAGGGTATCTATCCCTGGAAAAAGTGCTATTTGTGTTGTGTTGGGGTGACGCACATGCTAAGTGACGGGCGTGTAGGCGTGGATTGTGGTAATTATGATCTGGTTGTTTCTTTGGTACTGTGTTGTGATCAAATCTTTTTCCACCCATGAAATCCTTACTTGTTAGAGTAATTGGATTGTAATTCATGTTATAAATCATGTTTAGCCTATGTGCTTATTCGGTTAAGACCTAATGAGGTTAATTATGTTGTTTTGAGTTATCTGTTTTAACTGCAATTATGTACTCAGTCATGATTCTTCATTTGCATATTATATCTCGGTCTCTGTTATCATTCGTTGTTACATCATATGTTATTATTGTTTGGGCTGAGTGGTATAAGATTGTGAGCCCTGAGACTTGAGAGATTGATGACTTAGATAGGCCTAAGAGCCGAATTATGAGTATTATTGTGGATCGGGCTGCACACTGTAACAAGCCTTATAGGATTATTGATTATTGTGGATCGGGCTACACGCTGCAGTAGGCCTTATAGGTTTTATACTAGCGCTTGGGCAGGATCCGCCCTTTCGGAGTCTGACACACCATCAGTGAGCGCAGACAAAGTGATATACACATGTGTTTTGGTGAGGAGCATTGATGCCAGATACCCATACAATGCATGACAGGTTGGGATTTTGGGTCGTGATAAGTTGGCATCAAAGCAATAGGTTACTTAGGTCTTACGAGTCATGAGAAGGTTTAGTAATATCCTGCGGATCAGTATGGAGACGTATGTACATATCTTTGAGAGGCTACCGAATCGTTAGGAAACTTCACTTTCTTGTATTATTGTCATGCAAATTTGTTAATTTCGAATCTAAACTTCTATTCTTCTATTTTCTCACATATGGTGAGGACACGTGCGACTGGATCAGACAGACGGCTACCATTACCACCAGCTAGGACCGCGAGAGGTCGGGGCCATAGTAGAGGCCAAGGTGTGGCTCGCACTACAGTTAGAGCAGAACTTGTGAACCACCAGTTGCTCTAGCTGAGGAGCAGATACCAGATGTTGTTGAGCGGTGGGACCAGCTCAGGCACCAGTTGTGCCCATTGTGATCACAAGCCTTCAGGAGTCTTTGTCCTAGGTTTTGACTGTATGCATGAGCCTTGCTCAGGCGGTTTTGATTGCGACTGCACCAACCACTTCTCAGACCGGGGGAGGTGCTCAGACTCCCGCCGCCTGTACTCCAAAGCAGGTAGCTCAGGGATTCCAGACATAGGGGGAACTACCAGCCCAGCCGGTTATAGCTGCTCGGGCCAGATTGGTCCACCTATGAGTAATGAGGATCAAAATAGACTAGAGCGGTTTGGGAGGCTTAAGCCTCTAGAGTTCAATGGGGCAGATTCAGAGGATGCTCAGGATTTTGGATACCATCAGAGTTTCATTTACTAGCTTTCCGCTGACAGGGGCAGCCTACAGATGGTGTGAGGCCTATGAGTAGGGTAGGTCAGCCGATGTAGAACAACTTACATGGCATGAGTTCTCAGTTCTCTTCTTAGAGAAGTTTGTCCCACAGACTAGCAGAGAGGAGTGGCGTAGGTAGTTTGAGCAGCTACGCTAGGAGGGTATGATAATGGCTCAGTATGAGATAAGGTTTGCAGAGTTGGACTCCTTCAATATAGTAAGTAAAATAAATGTCCGGCCCTATAAAGCTCGGTACGTTTAACTGTTCGGCCGTAGTAGGCTCGCTCATAGGCGCTCAACCATACTAGGCTCTGTATCTTGGACATCCCGGGCTCGCTCATAGGCACTCGGCCATAGTAGTCTCAGTATATAACTTACCATCTGATCATAGGATGCCCAATAGGGTCCTGCCCACCGATTATAGCTCGATGGTGGTGAAAATACTGTAATACTGTATATATATAGACCCTCTGCTCTCTTGACTAGAAGAAGACAATATTCAATTGAATATAAAGTCCTGATAAGGGAGAATACTGTAACTTATGAGACTAGGATAATGTATATAAATTCAGGAGTATGAACTTCTCTTTATGCCTCGTTATCAAACACATGTAGTTACAAGATCATGCCAAAATGAAGGAAGGGCTTAGCCTTAACATACCTTATCACAATCTTTCCAATTACCAAGTTGAACTCGCCTCTTCGAATCTTAATCTACAACAACGATAATAATACTATCATTAAGTTATGAAAGGTACAACTATCACATAACGAACGACAAGCTTATTTTATATTAAAACGGGCAGCATCTCCCCTATAAGCCTTACTTCCTCCAAACTCAAGATAACACCAAAAACACAAGAACACAATGATAACAACATATATACATTATTTTTCAACCTTATATACACCACAAAATACTACAAAATAGCCCAACACACCCCAATCTCTTCAAACACAAAACGACCACTGTGGTAGTGTCAAACAGCCCAAAAATGTTACGATGAATGACCAGCCCACCACCCTGCATTTATGTGCTTTTCTCCACACCCTTCCTCCTCCAAAACACCACAAAACGGTAGTAAAACACGCAGCCCAACAACAACACAAAACAGTCTACAAAATAGTCTGCTACAAGTGAATAACTCAAACTCACGGCTTCCGATCACCGTCCCGTGAGTTCTTACAAATATAGAACGACTTACCATGAATTTACAACAGACAAAAATGGATGAAATAGAGCAGTAACCTTACCTTATTTTTTGGATAACTCAGCTCCTATCTTGGGTGGAACATCCCATAACCCTAAGTATATTGGGAGAAAATTACAGTTACATTTGACCCAAAGTTTCAGTAAAACTTATGAACGTAACTTGTGATAACTTTCATCGACTTTTGTTCCACAACTCGCTTGACTTTAAAACATAACATGCTACTACCATACGACTAACATAACTCATAACATAACCTCCTTATCATGTTAAGCACCCTAGTCTCACCCCAAAAGTACATGTTATAACATTCCCAACTTGTCGACTTTCGACGAAACATTATTTTCTTCAATTCCTTTAGCTTCTGAACCTTCCAACCCTCTTTGTACTTGTTGTTCATGATATTCAACATTTGTAACCTCCAAGGTAACATGATAACTTACTTAATATACTTCCAAAGATGATCTCATTTTTTGTCTTACATTAGTTTGCTTACGACGCACTTTTACTTACGAAAATACAGGGTGTAACATCATTCCCCTTTGGGAACATTCATCCTCAAATGTTTATTCTTAGAGACTTTGGAAAACTTTTGCTAGAGTCTCCTCCATACACTAGACTAAAACCAACCTGCACGCAGCTAGAAAATATACTATGCATGCCACACATGGCCAATGTCTATATATAGCAACATTTTTCCTCACACAGCCGTAAATCATAAATACTAAAAGTCAAACAAATAAGAGCTTACCTGATGACCTACTAGCCTGAATAGAGCTGTGCTGTAGCATCCCATCTCGAGCCATATCTTCAGTTTCAAATAGGTGGGGATATTTAGACTTCATTTCTTCCTCCGCTTCCCACGTCATCTCTTCCATGTTCTTGTTTCTCCATAAAACTTTCACGGAGGCTATCTCATTATTTTGTAGCTTGCGGATTTGTCGGTCTAGGATGGCAACTGGAACTTCCTCATATGACAAGTCATCCGTAATATGTACATCATCAGTGGGCACCACTCGGGTAGGATCTCCAATGCACTTCCGTAGCATAGATACGTGAAACACTGGATGGACAGACTCCAATTCCGAGAGAAATTCTAACTCATAAGCTACTTGGCCCACTCTCCGAATAATCCTATAAGGCCCAATATACCGTGGGCTAGGCTTGCCTTTCTTGCCAAACCTCATCACGCCCTTCATAGGTGATACCTTTAAGAATACCCAATCATTAACCCCGAACTCTGAGTCTCGGTGCCGCACGTCAAAATATGACTTCTCTATGGCCTTTTGAACCAGGTCTGGCCCATGTAACCCAGATTCTCCAACATCAAACCACCATATAGGAGATCTACACTTACGCCCATACAAAGCCTCGTACGAAGCCATCTGGATACTGGAGTGGTAACTGTTATTATATGCATACTTGATAAGAGGTAGATGTTCATCCCAACTTCTTTTAAAATCCAACACACATGCTCATAACATATCCTCGAGCGTCTGAATTGTGCGCTCGGCTTGTCTATCAGTCTGTGGATGAAAAGTTGTGGTGAGATTCACTTGAGTCCCTAGACCTCTCTGAAATGACCTCCAAAAATGTGCTGTAAACTGGGACCCAAGGTCAGATATAATAGATACTAGTACTCCGTGTAGCCGCACTATCTCCTTAATGTATAACTTTGCATAATCTTAGGATGTATATGTAGATCTGACTGGTAGGAAATGGGATGATTTTGTGAGCCTATAGACTATCACCCATATAGAATCGAACTTACGATGAGAACGAGGCAAACCTGTGATGAAGTCCATGTTTATCGTCTCCCATTTCCACGTTGGGATCTCTATAGTCTGCATTAGCCCTCCGGGCTTCTGATGCTCTACCTTCACCTGCTGGCAACTAGGACACTGGGCAACAAACTCAGCAATGTTCTTCTTCATATCGTTCCACCAGTACACATCCTTAATGTCATGATACATCTTCGTCGACCCAGGATGAATGGAGTACCATGAATAATGTGCCTCTGACATAATCATGTCTCACAGCCTTGCTACATCTGGAACATATAGACGACCCCTATATCTGAGAACCCCATCTCCCTTGAGCTCTAACAATGGCTTCTTCTGCTGCGGAACTCGCTCTCTCAACTCGACCAACTCTGGGTCCTCGTACTGCCTTTCCTTGACTTCAGCTATGAGAGATGATTTTTCAGTGTTTTTGAGTTCAACTCCACCATCGTCACAATCAACTAACCGAACCCCCAAACAAGCCAATTGATGAATCTCTCTAGCTAATTGCCTTTTCCCAACCTCTACATGTGCTAAGCTACCCATAGATCGGTGACTTAAGGCATCTGCTACAACATTAGCTTTCCTTGGATGGTAGAGAATGTTAACATCATAATCTTTCAATAACTCTAGCCATCGCCTCTATCGCAAATTCAACTCTTTTTGCTTGAAGATATATTGCAGGCTTTTATAATCTGTAAATACATCAACATGAACACCATATAAATAATGCCGCCATATCTTAAGTGCATGTACAACCGCAACTAACTCGAGGTCGTGGGTCGGATAATTCCTCTCGTGCTTCCTCAACTACCTTGAAGCATACGCAATCATCTTCCCATGTTGCATCACGACACATCCTAACCCGACACATGAGGCATCACAATACACGGCATAACCCTTTGGACCCTCTGGAAGTGTTAGAACTAGCGCTGAGGTCAACCTGTTCTTAAGCTCTTGGAAACTCTGCTCGCAAGCCTCTATCCACTGAAACTTAGTTGCTTTCTGCGTCAACTTCGTCAATGGTGTCGAAAGGGAAGAAAAACCCTCTACGAACCTCCGGTAGTATCCTGCTAAGCCTAGAAAGCTATGAACCTCTGTCGGAGTGGTAGGTCTAGGACAAGATTTCACGGCCTCAATCTTCTGAGTGTCTACCTTTATACCTTCATCGGATACAATATGCCCCAATAATTCTACAGACTTTAACCAGAACTCACATTTAGAAAACTTAGCATACAACTTACGATCACAGAGGGTTTGGAGTACCGCTCATAGGTGGTCCTCATGCTTATCCTCTGAACATGAATAAACCAGAATATCATCAATAAATACTATCACGAACATATCTAAAAATGGCCGGAATAGGTTGTTCATCAAGTCCATAAATATGGCGGGTGAATTCGTCAACTCGAAGGACATGACAAGGAACTAGAAGTGGCCTTATTGGGTCCTGTAGGCTGTCTTCAAAATATCTTTCTCCCAAACTCTGACCTGGTGGTATCCCGACCTCAAATCTATCTTTGAAAAGAATCTATCCCCCTGCAACTGATCAAACAAGTCATCGATCCTTGGAAGTAGATACTTATTCTTAATAGTGACCTTGTTCAGCTGCCTATAATCGATACACATCCTCAGCGAGCCGTCTTTCTTCCGCACAAACAGTACTGGTGCGCCCCAAGGTGAGGTACTGGGTCTGATGAAACCTTTCTCCAGCAAATCTTTTAATCGCTCCTTCAACTTCTTTAATTCGGCAGGTGCCATTCTATACGAAGGGGTAGATATTGGTTGAGTTCCCGGAAGCAAATCGATGCTAAAATCAATCTCTCGCTCCGAAGGAATAACTGGAAGCTCATCTGGAAACACATCTGCATACTCTTTAATTCCTGGAATAGACTGAAGTGTAGGTATCTCAGCATCTGCATCTCTAACTCGCACAATATGATAAATGTACCCTTTTGCGATCATTTTCCTCGCCTTCAGATACTAAATAAACCTACCTTTGGGTGTCGCTGTATTACCTACCCATTCAAGGACTGGCTCACCCGGAAAATGAAATTTGGCTGCCCTTGCTCGGCAATCAACTGTGGCATAATAAGCTGCCAACCAGTCCATGCCCATGATAACATCAAAATCTATCATCTCTAGCTCTACTAGGTCGGCTGAGGTCCGACGACTACAAACTATCACCGTACAACCTCGGTAAACCCGTCTAGCAATAATCAATTCTCCGACTGATGTAGATACCGCAAAAGGATCACTTAGTATTTCAGGCACTATACCAAACTTCCCCGCGACAAATGGAGTAATATACAATAAAGTAGATCCTGGATCTATCAAGGCATAAGCATCGTGAGAGAAAATGGTCAATATACCTATCACAACGTCTGGTGAAGACTCCTAGTCCTGTCGACCCGCTAAAGCATAGATATGGTTCTGATTACCACCTAAATTGGAACCTCTACCTCTTCCTTGACCTCTACCAGCCGAAGACTGAGACTCGCGCCCTAAAGGATGCACGGACATAGATGATCTTGTTGCTGAACTCGCTGGTTGTGCCATACCCAAGAATCTCTATTTGGGCAATCTCGCATCATATGCCCCGGACGCCCACATGTATAACAAGCATCAGAACCTGCTCGGCATTGGCCTTAGTGTCCTCTACCACATATGTCACACCACGGTGGAAATGACCATGTCTGCCCTGAACCTCTCTATCGCTGCAAACCTGATGCCTGTGAGCTCTCACCTGGTCCAAACTGAGTATAGCGGTCATACCTGTAACCCTGTAACTGAGGTGGCGGAGGCCTAGGTGGGCGTCCAAAGTACTGGAGCCTATAACTACCCTGAGACTGCTCCTGAAACCTAGGAAATCTCATCCTCTTACGCCGCCCTTGCTCAGTCCTCTTTGTACCCTGATGCCGGCCTATCCCTTTCTATATTCCGGGCGAATGCCTGAATCCGAGAGATATCCATACTATCCTGCAATGCAGCAGTGGCACATGTCTCGGTCAACTCTAGGGCCAACCGTGCTATAAACCTGTGGATCCTGTCCCCCATAGTAGCAACTATAGATGGTGCATATCTGGTCAATGAGTCAAAACGGAGACTATACTCTCAAACACTCATATTGCCCTGCTTGAGGGCTAGAAACTGAATGACTCGAGCCTGTCGGATCTCCCACGGTAAGTACTGGTCAAGGAAGGCATCTGAAAAATTCTCCCAAACAGCTGGAGGTGCATCACGTCCCCTGGACCTCTCCCATCCCTCGTACCAAAGGATGGCTATATCTCGGAGTCGAAAAGCTGCTAGCTCAACTGCATCTTTCTCCGTGGCATACATAACCCGAAAGATCCTGTGAAGCCGATCTATGAAATCATGCGGGTCCTCCCTCTGATCTGTCCCCGTGAACTCTAGGGGAGTCAAAGAAATAAACTCTCGAACCTTTGAACTCCCAGACCCCTCAGAAGATCCTGCACTAGCTGATGCCCAAGCCTGTTGCTGGGTAGCTACCAACTGTGTCAACAAATGCACCGCACTCCTCAAGTCCTGTTCTGATGGAAGTGGAGGGGGAACTGGATGTGCGATATGCCTAAGAATCTCCTCAGGTGGTGGAGGAGCCGGTAATGGATGAGTAGGGGTCTCGCCTTGGTCCTCAAACTGGGCCCCATCTACTGGGGGTACCCTACTGGTCCCCTCACCTGCTGTTGTATCTCTCCTCTGGATAGCTGTAGTATTCCTAGTCACCGCCATCTGTGTATGCAAACACCAACACGTAAGTTTAACTCAAATTTCCTATAACTCAGTTCTACAATACGATTTAGATTTGGAAGAAGGGTAACCAACTCATAAATGCCCTGTAGTTCCCTGCTTAAACAAGACCATACTAGATACAGCTTGTAGACTCCTTAGGACATAACTGCTATGATACCAAGTTTGTCACGCCCGAACCTGGGGGCAAGACTGGCACCCGGTGCCTCACTTAACATAGCATACCAACTTGCGACTGAGGGACTCTGAACATACAATGTCATACTTTAGCCATGGGGCCATATTGCAAGACAATTTGCGAAGCAAAATATAAAATAGAACGGAAACTAGCTTTGACTAAACATCAATATAAAGATGGGCCGAAAAGGACATCATAACTACTACAGCTGACAAACCAACAAAATATACATACAAAGCCTACAAGCCCAACATGCTGCACTAACTGACAGGATATGTCTACAAGCCTCTACTGATGGATGTACTGTGATCGGAACAGGGCCCCGACTTACCCATAACATATATACACAATATGTATACAAAACCTTAGACCCGGCAACTCCGAAGGATGTGGAGCTTACCGATCAGGCTGAACTCGGGCAACACCTACTTAGAAGGTCTACCCGTCTATCTATCTGAACCTGCACGCATGAAATGCAGCGTCCCCAGAAAAGGGACGTCAGTATGAAATAATGTACCGAGTATGTAAGACAATAAAATAACTGAAAGCTGAAACTGAACTGATAATATAATAACTGAAAGTACCTGGGAGTCAAAGATGATCTAGAGATATACTTACCTGCTGATACTGACTCAACTCCTTCAATATAGTAAATAAAATAAATGTCCGGCCCTATAAGGCTCGGTACGTGTAACTGCTCGGCCGTAGTAGGCTTGCTCATAGGCGCTCGGCCATACTAGGCTCTATATCTCGGCCATCCCGGGCTCGCTCATAGGCGCTCGGCCACAGTAGGCTCGGTATATAACTTACCATCTGATTAGAGGTTGCCCAATAGGGGGCTGCCCACCGATTATAGCTCGATGGTGGTGAAAATACTGTAATACTGTATATATATATAGACCCTCTGCTCTCTTGACTGGAAGAAGACAATACTCAATTGAATATAAAAGTCCCGATAAGGGAGAATACTGTAACGTATGAGACTAGGATAATGTATACAAATTCGGGAGTATGAACTTCTCTTTATGCCTCGTTATCAAACACATGTAGTTACGGGATCACGCCAAAATGAAGGAAAGGTTTAGCCTTAACATACCTTATCACAATCTTTCCAATCACCAAGTTGAACTCGCCTCTTCGCACCTTAATCTACAACAACGATAATAATACTATCATTAAGTTACGAAAGGTACAACTATCGCACAACGAACGACAAGCTTATTTTGTATTAAAACGGGCAGCATCTCCCCTATAATCCTTACTTCCTTCAAATCCAAGAAAACACAAAACACAACAATAACAACATGTATATATTATTTCCAACCTTATATACAACACAAAATACTACAAAATAGCCCAACACACCCCAATCTCTTCATACACAAAACGACCACTGTAGTAGTGTCAAACAGCCCGAAAATGTTACGATGAACGACCAGCCCACCACCCTGCATTTATGTGGTGTTTCTCCACACCCTTCCTCCTCCAAAACATCACAAAACAGTAGTAAAACACGCAGCCCAACAGCAACACAAAACAGTCTGCTACAAGTAAATAACTTAAACTCACGGCTTCCGATCACCGTCCCGTGAGTTCTTACAAATATAGAACGACTTACCATGCATTTACAACAAGCAAAAATGGATGAAATAGAGCAGTAATCTTACCTTATTTGTTGGATAACTCAGCTCCTATCTTGGTTCTTCAAACTCTAGGTTTTACCTCCAATTAGAATTAGAAAGGGAGAGAAAATTAATTAGGGTTTGTGGGCAATTTTTAGGAGGATTTTTGCAGAGCTTATGTCTGGTTATTATGCCCTATTATCAGTATAATATATGAAGGAAATAGGCCTTTAAAAGGCCTCTTTGGATGACCCAAACTGGCCCATTTTCGGACTCTTATTTAAGCAAGTAGGTGACACACTTACTTGTCACCTAACAGCTTGCACAATCTCACATAAATGCATATATCGCTCTACTCTGATGTCGTATTCATAAACGGTTCAATGCATTAGAAACTAGACTTATAGATCTTCTATTTGATGGGTGGAATACCCCATAACGCTAAGTATATTGGGAGAAAATTGTAGCTACATTTGACCCAAAGTTTCAGTAATACTTATGAACGTAACTTGTGATGACTTTTATCGACTTCTGTTCCACAACTCGCTTGACTTCAAAACATAATGCACAACTATTATACGACTAACATAACTCATAACATAACCTCCTTATCATGTTTAGCACCCTAGTCTCACCCCAAAAGTACATGTTATAACATTCCCAACTTGTCGACTTTCGACGAAACATTATTTTCTTCAATTCCTTTAGCTTATGAACCTTCCAACCCTCTCTGTACTTGTTGTTCATGATCTTCAACATTTGTAACCTCTGAGGTAACATGATAACTTACTTAATATACTTCCAAATATGATCTCATTTTTTATCTTACATTAGTTTGCTTAAGACGCACTTTTACGTACGAAAATATAGGATGTAACATATTGCCTCCATTTTATGGGAGGTCCAGTTCAACAGAGAGGTCAGGCTATGCCTTCTGCACTAGTTACATCACAACCTGCTCAACCAGCTCGGGGTTGGACTCAGGCAGTTTGAGGTCGCTCTAGAAGGGGGAGGTCGATCAGGTGGTGGTCAAGCTCGATGCTATGCTTTTCCCGCCAGGACAGAGGCAGTTGCTTCAGACGCAGTGATCACATGTATTGTTTCTGTGTGCCACATGGATGCTTCAGTATTATTTGACTAGGGTTCCACTTATTCATATATATCATCGTACTTTGCTCGTTATTTGGGTATGCCTCGTGATTCCTTAGTCATGCATGTTCATATACCTACATTGGTGGGTAATTCTATTATTGTGGACCTTGTGTATCGGTCGTGTGTGTTGACTATCGAGGGATTAGAGACGAGAGTTGATCTATTACTGCTTAGTGTGGTTGATTTTGACGTGATTCTAGGCATGTATTGATTATCACCATGTCACGCTATTCTGGATTATCACGTTAAGACCGTGACGTTAGCGATGCCGTGATTGCCTAGGGTTGAGTGGAGAGGTTCCTTGGATTATGTTCCCAGTATAGTGATTTCATACTTGAAGGCTCAATGGATGGTTGAGAAGGGATGTTTGGCATATTTGTCCTTTGTGAGGGATGTTAGTGCTTATACTCCTACCATTGATTCTGTTTTGGTCGTGCAAGACTTTTCGGATGTATTTCCTGCAGACCTGCCGGGCATGCCACCCGATAGGTACATTGATTTTGGTATTGATCTTCTTGAGGGCACTCAACCCATCTCTATTCCTCTATATCGTATGGCACCACCAGAGTTGAAGGAATTGAGAGAACAACTTCAGGAGCTACTTGATAAGGAACTCATTAGGCCTAGTGTGTTGCCTTAGGGTTCATTGGTCATGTTTGTGAAGAAGAAGGATAGTACTATGCGGATATACATTGATTACATACAGTTGAACAAAGTTACAATTAAGAACAAGTATCCATTACCCTGCATTGATGACTTATTTGACCAGCTTCAGGGTGCTAGAGTATTCTCTAAGATTGATTTGAGGTCTGGGTACCACCAGTTGAAGATTTGGGATTCTAATATTCTGAAGACGCCATTCAGGACCCGCTATGGTCACTACGAGCTTATTGTGATGTCTTTTGGGCTGACAATGCCCCAAAAATATTTATGCATCTGATGAACAATGTATTCAAGCCATATATGGATTCTATTGTCATAGTATTCATTGATGATATACTGGTGTATTCACACAGCCAGGACGTTCATAACCAGCATCTGAGGGTTGTAGTCTAGACCTTGAGGGAGAAGAAGCTTTATGTTAAATTCTCCAAGCATGAGTTTTGGCTAGATTCTGTAGCATTCTAATGGTGTCCAGTGAAGGGATCAAGGTAGATCCGAAGAAGATTGAGACATCTCAAAGTTGGCCCAGGCCGTCTTCAACAACTAAGATTCGGAGTTTTCTTGGCTTGGCCGGATATTATCACCGTTTTGTGAAGGGTTTCTCGTCCATTGCTGCACCTTTGACTAGACTGACCCAGAAGGGTGCTCCATTTAGGTGGTCTGATGAGTGTAAGGAGAGCTTTCAGAAGCTCAAGACTACCTTTACCACAACTCCCGTTCTAGTTTTACCTTCAGCATCGAGTTTATATATAGTTTATTGTGATGCTTCTCGAATTGGTATTTGGTGTGTCTTGATGCAGGAGGGTAGGGTGATTGCTTATGCTTCATGCCAGTTGAAGCCCCATTAGAAGAAATACCCATTCATGATTTAGGGTTGGCAGCCATTGTTCTTGCATTGAAGGTTTGGCGGCATTATCTCTATGGTGTGTTTTTTGAGGTATTTACAGATAATCGGAGTCTACAACACTTGTTTAAGTAGAAGGATCTAAATTTGAGGCAGTGGATATGGTTAGAGATGTTAAAAACTATGATATCACAATTTGTATCATTCGGGAAGGCCAACATGGTGGATGATGCCTGAGCAGAAAGGTGGTGAGTATGAGTAGTCTTGCATATATTCCAGTTGGTGAGAGACCGCTAGCATTAGATGTTCAGACCTTAGCCAATCAGTTCGTGAGGTTAGTTGTTTCAGAGACTAGTCGGGTTCTAGCTTGCGTGGTTTCTCGGTCTTCTTTATATGAAACCATCAGGGAGCGCCAGTATGACAACCCCCATTTGCTTGTACTTAAGGACACGATGCAGCACAGTGATACCAAGGAGGTTTCTATTGGAGATGATGGGGTGTTGCGGATGCAGGGTCAAATTTGTGTGCCCAACGTGGATGGGTTGATGAGTTGATTCTTGAGGAGGCCCATAGTTTGCGGTATTCCAATCATCCGGGTGCCGCTAAGATGTATCAGGATTTGACGCAACACTATTATGGAGAAGCATGAAGAAATATATAGTGGAGTATGTGGCTCGATTCATGAACTGTCAGCAGGTGATGTACGAGCATCAGAGGCTGTGCGATTTCCTTCAGAGACTTGAGATTCCCAAGTGGAAATGGGAGGGTGTTACCATGGACTTCGTTGTTAGGCTCCCATGAACTTTGAAGAAATTTGATGCAGTTTGGGTAATTGTGGACCGGTTGACTAAATCTGCACATTTCATTCTCGTTGTGACTACCTATTCTTCAAAGAGGATGGTTGAGATCTATATCCGCGAGATTGTTCATCTTCATGGTGTGCTGGTGACCATTATTTCTGATTATGGCACGCAGTTTGCATAGCAGTTTTGGAGAGCAATGCAGCGAGAGTTGGGCATACGTGTCGAGTTTAGTACATCATTCCACCCCCAGATGGTCGGATAGTCTGAGTGCACTATTCAGATCTTGGCGGATATGCTACGCGCTTGTGTTATGGATTTTGGGGGTTCTTAGGATCTGTTTCAACCGCTTGCAAAGTTTGCCTACAACAAGAGCTACCAATCGAGTATTCAGATGGCTCCCTATGAGGCCTTATATGGGAAGCAGTGTCGTTCTCCAGTTGGTTGGTTTCAGCCGGGAGAGGCTAGGTTGTTGGGTACTGATTTGGTTCGGGAGGCCTTGGAGAAAGTCAAGTTGATTCAGGATCATTTTCGTGCAGCACAATCTAGATAAAAGAGCTATAATGATTGGAAGGTTCGTGATGTTACCTATATGGTGGGAGAGAAGGTATTGCTCAGAGTATCGCCCATGAAGGGTGTGATGAGGTTTGGGAAGAAGGGCAAGTTGAGCCCTCGGTATGTTGGCCCTTTTGAGGTGCTTGATAGAATTGGAGAGGTGACCTACAAGCTTGCATTGCCACCTAGTCTATCGGGTGTCCACTCAGTGTTTCATATTTCTTTACTCCAGAAGTATTATGGTGACCCGTCCCATGTATTGGACTTCAGCACGGTTCAGTTTGATTGATATTTGACTTATGATGTGGAGCTGGTGGCCATTTTAGATCGGCAGGTTCGAAAGTAGAGATCAAAGAATATAGCTTCAATAGAAGTTCAGTGGAGAAGCCAGCATGTCGAGGAGGCTACTTAGGAGACCGAGCGGGAGATGCGGAGCAGATATCCACACCTATTTGAGACTCTAGGTATGATTCTAGACCCGTTTGAGGACGAACATTTGTTTAAGAAGGGTAGAATGTAATGACTCGGTCGTTCATTTTGAGTATTGTAGCCTCGTTCCCCCATTTATCATTTCTTCTATGTTCATTTGTGGTTATGTGAATTGACGGGGTGGTTGGTTTGGTTCCAGGGATATTTCGAAGTGAATTGGGATACTTAGTCCCAATGTTAGAAGCTTTAGTTGAAAGAGTTGACCGGAGTTTGACTTTTGTGTAGACAAATCTGGAATGGAGTTTTGATGGTCCCGATAGCTTTGTATGGTGATTTTGGACTTAGGAGTTTGTCTGGATATTGATTTAGAGGTCCATAGGTAGCTTTGTCTTGAATTGGCTAAAGTAGGAAAGTTGAAGGTTTGGAAGGCTGATAGGTTTGACCGAGAGTTGACTTTGTTGATAACGGGCTCGAATTTTAGTTTCGAGAGTTAGAATAAGTCCGTTGTGTCATTTATGACTTGTGTGCAAATTTTGGGGTCAATCGGAGTTGGTTTGATATAATTCGGCAATGATTTTAGAAGTTGGAAGTTCATTAGTTTCATTAGGTTTGAATTGGGGTGCGATTCATAATTTTGATATTATTTGATGTGATTTGAGGCTATGACTAAGTTTGTATCATATTTTAGGATATGTTCGTATGTTTGATAGGGTCCTGGGGGCCTCGGGAGAGATTCAGACTGATTTCAGAATTGTTTTTAACTTAGGATCTTGGCTGAGTTTTCTGATGACTGGTGTGATCGCACCTGCGAGATTGGGGCCGCATGTGCGAAGTCGCAGAAGTGATAGGCACGTCGCAGGTACAAAGTTGGCTGGTCTTGGAAGAGGCCGTAGATGTGAGGCTCTTTCCACATCTGCGAGCCCGCAGGTGCGAAGAAGCTGGCGCATAAGCAGATTTTGGGAAAGAGAGCTGGAGTCTTAGAAGTGGATTGTCTCCATATGTGCGAAAGCGCAAGAGTGAAGGTTGGACTGCAGAAGCGGTCCCGTAGGTGCGATAAGGTGGACCACAGGTGCATGAGGTCAGGAGCTTAAGTGCTTACCGTAGGTGCGGAAAGTTTACAGCAGATGCAGTTCTAGAGAAGCATAAGTTGGATCGTAGATGCGATTTCACTAGCAGAAACTATATTTCGAAGGGTTTTGAGTTTTCCACTCATTTTGGACTTGTGGAGCTCAGTTAGGGACAACTTTTGAGAGGGATTTCACTATAATTCAAGAGGTAAGTGACTTTTGATCATTTTTGTCCATAAATATTGAATACCCATTGATTTTTACACCTAGATTATGTGTGTTTGAGATGAAATTTTGCGGATTTTTTGTCTATGTACTGGAGAATATGATTTGAGGATTTGAGAGTCGATTTGTGGTTTGAATTGGATAATTTTGGTATGGTTGGACTCGTAATTGAAAGGGTGTTCGGATTTTGTGAATTTTATCGGGTTCTGAGGCATGGGCCAGAGGTTGAATTTTTGAATTTAGTTAAAGATCTTAGCATTATCGTATGGGATCGATTCCAATAGCTTCTATTGATTATATTAAGTTGTTTGTAACTAGATTCGAGTCGTTCAAGGGTTGATTCGTGAGGCAAGGGCTTGTTGGAGTAGTGAGTTGCGCACTTTGAGGTAAGTAACATTTCTATACTTGGTATTGAGGGTATCTATCCCTGGAAAATGTGTTATTTGTGTTGTGTTGGGTTGACGCACATGCTAGGTGACGGGCGAGTGAGCGTGCACCGTGGTAATTATGAACCGGTTGTTTCTTGTGTACCGTGTTGTTATCAAATCTTATTCCACCCATGAAATTCTTACTTGTTAGAGTAATTGGACTGTGATTCATGTTAGAAATCATGTTTAGGCTATGCGCTTATTTGGTTAAGACCTAATAAGGTTATGTTTACTGTTTTGAGTTATCTGCTTTAACTGCAATTATGTACTCAGTCATGTTTTTTTATTTGCATATTATATCTCAGTATCTGTTATCATTCGTTGTTACATCACATGTTATTATTGTTTGGACTGAGTGGTATGAGATTCTGAGACCTTGAGACTTGAGAGATTGATGACTTAGATGGGCTTGAGAGCCGGATTGTGTGTATTATTGTCGATCTGGCTGTACGACGCAACATGCCTTATAGGCTTATTGATTATTGTGGATCGGATTGTAAGCCACAGCATGCCTTATAGGCTTTATATTAGCGCTTGGGCAGGATCAGCCCCTCCGGAGTCTGACACATCAATAGTGAGCGCATGCAAAATGATATATACACGTGCTTTGGTGAGGGGCATTGATGCCAGGCACCCGTACAATGCTGAGTGATGGGTGGGCATTGAGATAGACAAATTAAGTACTCTGAGAGTGTGAGTACATGAGAATATCACTATGATACCTTACATTTGACACGCATATTTGACATGTAGACATAGAGATGTACCATTCCTTATGCTAGCTATATTTGACATGTTATTATAATTGTTGGTCTTAAATTGTGAACTTGCAAACATGTCTAAATTTATGTACCACGAACGAGCTGAATATGAAACTTTCTCTGAGTTCTTTACTGTCATTGTCATTATCTTACATGTGTTGTCATTATATTGGTTATGACTGTATCCTTCTGAGCTCGTCATTGCTTTCAGCCCAAGATTAATCATGTTACATACTAGGTATATTGGGTTGGTTGTACTCATACTACATTCTGCACTTCGTGTGCAGATCCAGGTACATCTGGACGCGGTGATTGCTAAATCGTTGCCGTACTTGCTTTGAGACTTCAAGGTAGCTTCTATGATGTCCGCAGACCTTGGCTCTCTTTCCTTTTATTATCTTATGTATTGTTCTATTTCTCAGACAGTTGTACTAGAGTTTTGGTTTATGCTAATAATTAGTAGTGATTATGTACTCGTTGACACCAGGTTTTGGGATGGTTGTACTAGCATTTCAGTTATTTTTATTAGATGTTTATGAGATTTTCTACTGTTGAGCTTATTAAAGCATGTTCTATTCAAATGTTTAGTTATTATGTGATTGTCGGCTTGTATAGGTAGTGTGTTAGGTGTCATCTCGACAGGTTGGGATTTTGGTTCGTTGCATCGTGACGTTTGATGACCTAGAGGTCATATGCATGGACCTATGGGTAATGGATTTGTCCAGAGGTCCAAGGCTTCAAACGTCCCTTTCTCCATCACTTTTAGAGGGTATATCTTCACCCATTTTCCCCTCAGATTTTTTTATCATCTTTTTCCTTTGATTCCGTCATTAGTTTTCGTCAGTGTTCATTATTGTTCTTTCTCCTTTATAATTTTTGAATCTGAGAGAATTCAAATCTCAAACTCTAAGCCCCAATCTTTGGGCTGTAAATACCGGCTTTAATGCCTTCACCTAACAATGAACAAGTAGAAGAAAATGCAACTATACTAAAGTATAAAAATCTTTATCTATTACTCAAAATCATTTCTTCTTTTTCTCTCTTTCAATTCTAGTCGAGGTTATCTGTTCTTAAGCTGACTGCGGGTATTAATTCTCAACGGCTAAAGTGAAGAACCTAGTTTTCTACCCTAAGGAAGGTCAGTGCACCTTCATTCAATTCGTTTCAATGATTGAATTTTGTTTATAGCTTCTTATGTATAGTTATTATGCTTGATTAGTATAATGTGTGTTGAGTCTTATATTGACAGTCATGCTTTTCTTAACTTGTTAGCATGAATATGAGTATGAGGCATGTTGTGAGATTGGTTTACTTAGCATGATTATATTTCATAGCTTTAATATTGATCTTGCTGTGTTTGGGTAGACCTCTTTTAATTTGAAGTCATTTGCTTACTTGTTAATATTAGCTGTAAGATGGTACTTCTTGTCACTATGAGACTGTTATATTGTTGTGGATACTATGTTTATAAGATTTACTAGTATAAGGTCATGATAACCTGGTGAATTTTACACTGCCTTGCGTGTTAGTTAAAACACTATTGATCTAGATTGTTTGTTAGCTTTAACTGCAAAATGCCATTCTTTCTTACCATATACTGCCTTGTTATAGTTGCCATGCTTATGCGTTTTTGCTGATCATCTTACCTTGTTTGATAGCTCTTGTTGTTCTCTGTTAATATGACCTTTGTGAAGTTAGTTTTAAGTCTAAGAATACTTAGCCTAGGCTGTTTGATATCCAATTAAGTTTAATCATGAACTATTCTCCTGAAGCTAGCTTAGTTTCCCGTAGTTCTAGTTCCTGATAATTTAGACTTACTAAGTGTAAAAGACATGTTTGTTATTTGAAAGCGAATAGTTATTGGCTTTGATTAACATCTAGAGGGTTATCACAAACAAACTTAACTTGCTTTGTTTACTTTAGGTTATAATTGTGTACTTTTTTATGTTTCTGCTTTTACTTCTTAAATGCAAGTACTAATTAAGTCTTTCTTCTTCTTTTGCATGAATACACTGGGCCAGCGAAGTTCATTGTGAACTCTGACCCAAGATCACTGAGCTAAGCTGCCTACTCTCCTTATAGCGTCACTGTTGCTAAACTCTGACGTTTATTATTTTGAAATGGGCCTGAATACTTGTCATCCTATCATAGAGTCTAGATATCCACTCTATTTTATATTACCGTTATTCTTAGCCCACTTCTGTATATATTGAATTGCAAAACTAACACTGATATTATGTGCTTTGTTCTTTGCTCTGGTTGTTTAGAATCAACGATCTTACGATAATCAAAATCTCGTAGGGTATAGGTAAACATGGTTAAGATAATCTTTCATTTTATAAGGTTAATAATCTCCAAATTTGGGTATATATCAACTTTTTATCAATAAAGGTCTCTTTAGTCCACTTGTTTGTCTAACAACTTTTTCAGTTAAAGGCATTTGCAGAACCAAATCAAGTTAAACGAAAAAGATTTGGAAAAGGTTTTCGATCGAATCGCTTAGGCAAACTTAACAGCTGAATTCTTTTTTTGGTAAAGATAAGCAACACATGCAATTTGGGTCCAGTTTTTTCAAAAATAAAAGTTTGCTTTGAAAGCTGAATAACTTAAACCAAACGAGTCTTCTAAGCACGGTTAAGGTATACATTATTTCACATTTCTTTTGGGGCAGAATAGCCTAGTAGACCCTGTACTTATTTCGGTTTGTCATCCTGATTCCTGCACTCCATAGAGTTTTATCTAAATACTTGTAGTTATTAAAACACACTACTACAAGAAAAAGGCTCATTAGTGACCAATATTTAGCGGCGGGATTGAAATCTAGTCGCTAAAAGTATACTTATAATGACTAGTTTTATTTTTGGTACCTAATTCTAAATTAAATAATGACGGGACTGAATCTCATCCCTATTATTATAAAACTCTCGTCCCTAATATGCATAACAGAGCGGGAGTGCGAGACTTGAGGTGCCGCCCAAAATTTTCTTCTAAAATTTTAATATTTTTATAATTATAAAGAGATAGAAACCTAGAAAAAGAAATAAAGAAATAGAAACACTTAAAAACATTCCCCAAGTCGTCATTTAGGAACTAGGGTTTACTCCCCGTCTCTCAACGTTTCTCTCAAAATCCCCAAACCCTCATCACTTTGACAATCAGTTCTAGTATTTCATCTAAATCTGTTCTTGATTTTATTGTTCAAAATGACGATTTCCATCATCAATCTGTTCACGACTATTCTACAGATTATTCAATTTTGCTAAGTTATTTTGGATAATTTTTTCCATCACCAACTGAAGTCGGATCTGTGCGATTGAGTTGGCATATTGTGATTCAACAAGTTATTTTTATGGCGAGGCCATATCTCTGAGCCGTTTTGTGAAGAAGAGCTCACGTGTTATTCATTTCAGCTTCCGCAGTGAGATGGGAAGGAGTTGTTTCATTGTGGTCCGAGGTGCTTCCAGGAGTATTAGCTTGAAATTCGTAAGTTTTGATTCCCATAATTCTATTCTCTTTATCTGCTTCAGCTATGCTTGTATATGTGTGTGCTGACAATTTTGTTTCTTGAATGCAAGATTTGATTATCTTTACGACTTGCTTAAGAGATGAAGTGTTCCAATCATCGGTTAGAGTTCCTTTCTTCCACTCACTATTTTAGACTTGCTGGATTTTGTTGTTAATGCTTGTGGGTTTTGATTCATTTCATTTATGGGGGCAATGAGTGATTTTTGGTATGTATTTTCATTGTTGCTCTTCATTTTGTTGATGGATACATGTTATCCACATTTTTGCTAAAATTGGGTGTTTATTTTATAGTGAGCTTCTTAATATTATTATACCCATGTCAAATATTGCTACTAAACACTCCTTTACGTACTAAAAGGAAGCTTTAATTAACATGATTATTGTACTTTGTTACCAATTGACATTAGGTGAGGTGCTAAACTGAGCTTGCTAGTCTACGGTGATTATCAGGTTCATGTAGCTTCTTTTAAATACGAGTGATAGTTATGTTTGCTAAAAGAAATTAAACTTGTGAATTTATTAGACAATGGCTATTTCAACTGGTGAAAAAACTGTTTGCTGCTAGTGCTCTAGTAGATGGATTGAAGTTACAGAAAAAAGTAAAGATTCATCCGCGCAAAGCCTTTGTGAAAATGATAGATTGAAATTGGTAATTTTAAATATGTTGTTGTATGGTTCTAAGACATGTTTTAAAGAAAATATTGAAATGTTAGGGAAACGTGGTATTAAAGTTGAACACCTTGAAGGAGATGTGTTTCTGGTTTCTCCACAAGGAGGTTGCTTGAATAAGTGAATCAGTGTTGTACTTGTAGTTCTATAAGATTTTATGAAGATATTTGATCTTGGTGCAACGGTTGTTAAGGTTATCTATTGATGAAGGTGGAGGTTCATTTGTGAGGGATGTTGCACTCTTGAAATGATAGACTTTCTTCTAACAATCTGAATCAATTTTTAATTTTTCCTTATTCTCTTTTATCCACTTTTATTGATTTCGTTGCTGGTTCTCAGTTTGTTTTTGCTACTCATGCAGGTACAATTTACTTTTGGACTGAAACTCAACCTTACACTCTATATCATGTTATAACCATTTAGTTGAAACTTTAGTCTTCTATTCTCTGCATCTCCGTGTCAGACGTCACTCTGAAGTTCGCATGTATCTTCATGATATAATTTTATAACAATTTGGGATACATTTCTTAGGTTCTCAAATATGATTTTATTTTTGTTGTAACACTGCAACGTTTCATGTAGTATATCTCAAACACTCATCTGGTTATGTACTCTTTTTACTTTTATGAACAATTTATACCCTCTGATATGGGATTATCAACAAATAGAGTATTCCCGACAAGGCGTGCATACCCAAAGCCATTTCCTCTTTATCTCTCACTTTTGTGTTTAGCAGCAATATCAAAGCTCACTGTGTGAAAGCCGTATGCGGAAAAAGGTACAAGAAATTTTGCTTTTTAAAATTCAATTATATGGAAGATAAATTCCTTTTCTTGATTCTCTTCCCTTCTCTTTCTAGGAGTAAGTTCAGTAGTTGAAAACAATGCCATTTGAAGTTAGCACAACTTGAGCTGAAACTTGAGAGAGTTAGACAGCAGGTCCAGAAATTTCTTTCACAAATTCTTGTAAAAATTATGTTTCTTTTACAAAAAAAATATCTATGTGTGTGTGCATTGATCATTAAGGAATTGCTAAATATTTTCTCACAAGTTAAAGGCTAATTGCAAGGACAACAAGTTTTAGGTTCAAGTATAGGATCATTGTCAATAGTTTATTTTTTATTTTTGCATCAGTAGATTTACCCTGATCTGTGTTACGTGATCCGGAAATTTTCTACATTGAACTGATAAGAACATAAACCCCTCACAATTTCTTGTTTATAGCAGAACCCAAAATCTGATTATGATAATGGGAAAAGTTATAAGGCACTGATTTTGATTTTTTTCTTAAACATTTATGTGCCAGATATTCTCTAAAGGAAGATGTACTTTAAAAGTGCAATTTGTTTGTTAGTAGTTTATATAACATAATGTTATTCGATCTTATAATTTGCATCCTATCTTTATATGTATTAAATAATGAGGGCTGATTCTCATTAACGCTATATTATGGACTTTGGATGATTCTCATTAATGCTAATGTTGAACTTAATCTTTGTTTCTTAGGTTGCGTGGCACTTACAACTTGAGGTGTAATATGGTAAATAATTATCTGTTTGTCTCCCTCTAAGCCTATGGAACCTATTTGTATATAATAAGATGTAGTTCTCCTTGTCATTGATAAAACAAATGCACTTTTTGAGTCTCTTACAGTGTTTTAGTTGCCGAGATGGCTATTTTGTGTTTTATTTCATAATGCAAGTTTCTTATATGACCAAAGTATTGTTATATTGTAATTAGTTTATGAAATAATGTAGGTCTCGCAATTAGTTACTCAAACTTTCTGGTTGATTATTATAGTTTTTCTGAAGTGAATTCATTTCATACTTGTCATAGGTCTTGAAGACTTCAGTTTACAAGTGAAGATGTAGATTTTGGAGAATTCAAGTTGACAAGCTAATTATTATTTGCCCAGAACTATAGACAACAATTTATTTTATTTGCAAATGATGTTAATTTGTTTTCTTCCCAAAGGGTGTGTAAATGATACAGTACAAATGGAATGTTAATCCTTTCTTTTGTTATTTTACAAATATATATATGAACACATTATTGATAAGTTTGTCTATATGCATTCAGTATATACATTATGAATGGAATAATATTTCGGAAAAGCAGGACATAAAATACATTTGTTTAGGACCACATTTCATAAGATCTTTAAGGACCAGAAATATTCGTCCTCAAAGTCCTATAAGATTAGGACCTGTAAAATCTGGTCGTTGTAAATTAATAGGCACCAGATGCAGCATCCAACATTCTTTTTTATCATTCATTAGGGACCAGTAATGTGGTCCCTCAAAGTTTATTAAGGACCAGAATCATACCAGTCCTTAAAGGTTTTTAAGGGCCGGTCACCAAATCTCGTCGTTATTGACCTTTAGCGGCGGAGCCTCTAGCGACCGGTGACGACCAGATTTTTCTGGTCGCTAATGATATTAAAGGACCATAATCGGACTTTTAGGGATCATTATTCTCGTCCCTAAAGGCGATTTTTCTTACACCCCTCTCATGGTTGACCTAGCTTATGTGGCATATGTAAGGCTGAGGTAGATAAAATGTTTGGTACACACGCGCAAAAAGAGCATGAATACAAAGATCGAAGAGAGAATGACTAAAATAAGAGCAAAAAATGAAAAAGAAAAACACAAAATAGCTTATCTTTTCATCATTATTAAAGGGCAACAGAAAATCATCAAAATCAATAGAAAAAATCAGCAAAGAACTCATGGTTCTCAACAGGAACTTTATCCAACAAAATCATCTAGAAAAATAGTAATTTCATCGGAGCCTTTCGAAAAATCATCGCTGGCTAGTACTGAAACTTCTGAATCATCAATGGCAAAGAACCGTAATAAGTAATAACCCAATATTTTAAGAGAAAACTTTTAAGTTATATATATATTGTTGGAAAATTTACTTACATACATATGAAGTATGGGGTAAAGAATTAATAAGTGAGTCGTGGGTCAATCGCACCTTACAAATTGACAATTGAAACAATGCAATACTACGAATACTTTATACGATGAGTAACTATTTTGTAACAATGATTTGGATTGAAATAAGACAGTTGCTTGGTTATAGTTTCTCTTTCATTGAAGTAGCATATGGGTGTGACTATATGTCTAAGTGTGTCTTAATTAGTGTTATAATGATCAGCTAGCTCTAAAAGAGGACAAAGGAATTTATATAAGATTCAAGAGAATTATTTGGTCGATCTAAGTATAGCATAAGTGACAGTCAGTAAGAATGGTCTTGCCTAGTCTTTTAAATTTTAGAAAACACCAACCTTTGCTTGGTCAATAATGTACAACGTGGAATTTGATACTATATATTACGGTGGCAGCATAGCTAAGATTATTTAATGAGATTATAATACATCTATATCTATATATCTATATTATATTAAAAGTGGGAACCCCATAACTTAAAAATTGGATTATCAAAATATCCTTCTAAAATAAATTATTTTATTAGTATAAATCTATATCTATATTATATTAAAAGTGGGAACTCCATAACTTAAAAGTTGAATTACCAAAATATCCTTCTAAAATAAATTATTTTATTAGTATAAAATAAATAAAAAAATCAAATTTATTTGAAGAGATGCAACCCTTCAGATTAAATTTATTAGTATAAAATAAATAAAAACATCAAATTTATTTGAAGAGATGCAACCCTTCATATTAGTAATTACTACGTAATGTTTAAAGTACTTCTTACCTGAATTCCTATGTGCTCTTTAATTAATTTATACCACTCTTCAGATAATAGTGTATCGATTTTGGCCTTCGTACGACCGGTCGAGATGAGAACATAATGGACCGAAGAGAGTCTTCATAATATCGAGATGAGATCCGATGAGGGCACAAACAAGCTTCGAGTTTTAGGGACAGATCAAATACCGAGCTCGAAGTCATTATCGAGCTCGAATCCAAATCGAACTATGATAAGAAGCGATGGAATCGAGCTTAAGAGCTAGAGGCGAACCAATACCGGACCCCTAGTTAATAACGAGCTCGAGCCCACATCGAGCTCTAAGCCTGAAAACCGACCGATACCAAGTCCGATCAAGATCGAGCCAAGAGACAAGAACCGTTACAGCCGCACTAAGAAAGGGAATCTCGGCGGAAATTAGGAAAAAACTGATTTATCATGAGTTCCCCACTATGTATTTTTTATTATATCCAAAGTAGGATGCCTCCACTATAAGAGAGATAGTTATTATTCTTGTAAAGGGGCATCAAGTCATTAATACATTGTAACTCAGATACAATACACTCGCATATTGAAAAATTATCCTTTTTAGCTTTATAGATTAATTCATCTTGCTTAACCCATAAATCATCTTCCTGTCAATTCGGTTTGTATATTTTCTTTATAGTCAATATTCGATATTTCTACTTACTCTTACGATTTATGTCGAGTTATACCACATACTCTTAGAACTACATACAAATTCAACTCTATCCGTTTTTCGGGTAAACAGTTTGGCGCCCACCGTGGGGCTAAGGATAATAGTGGTTATTTGATACGAATCTTCAAAACACACCATTTTACGCTTATTTTCGGAAGTGTCTTTGATTTCGGATTAGCAACGACGAGCTCTCAATTGAATGGCCTTACCTATCGACAACGAAGCTGGCCTTCAAGGTGAGAACAATAACATGACGCCCAGGGCCGAAAGGCCACTTGTCGACTACGTTGGAGCTCGAGTCGAAGTGCCATTAGACGTTAATTCGTATGTGGCCATTGAGGCAAACCTACGTTCTGAACCTGAAAATAGCATTCATGGTGGTACTCGATCTGCAGCTCGAGATACCCATAATGTTGAGGAAAATGGAATCAGCTTGCATATGATTTTCGAAATGTTGCAAGCTCAACAGCTAGCAATAGCTCAGTTGCAGAGTCAAACCCAGGTACCGAGCAGGCCGGAGCCCAGTCTACCCCGAGAAATCACCCACAGAACGGAGCCAACAATAGTAAGATCAAATGAGCAAGAATCGATGACTAATCCCGAAATTGCTAAGATACTCGAGGAACTCACAAAACGGATCGAAGCAAACGATAAAAAAATGGAAACATATAACTCCAGGGTCAATCAGATCCCGGGGGCACCACCAGTGTTGAACGGGCTGGATTCCAAAAAATTCATGCAAAAGCCTTTTCCACCAAGTGCAGGTCCAAAACCGAACCCCAAACAATTTCGCATGCCCGAGATTTCTAAGTATAATGGAACGACCGACCCCAACGAACACGTCACCTCTTACACATGTGCCATCAAGGGTAATGATTTAGAAGACGATGAAATCGAATCTGTGTTGTTGAAAAAATTCGGAGAGACCCTTTCGAAGGGAGCAATGATTTGGTATCACAACCTACCACCAAACTCCATCGACTCATTCATCATGTTAGCGGACTCTTTCGCAAAGGCACACGCAGGGTCCATAAAGGTCGCAACGAGGAAATCAGACCTTTTCAAGGTAAGACAAAGGGATAATTAAATGCTGAGGGAATTCGTGTCCCGATTTCAAATGGAACGCATGGAATTGCCACCGGTCACAGAGCCGTTCAAGCTTTCACCCAAGGGTTGAACGAGCGGAGTTCGGTAGCATCACGCCGGTTGAAACAAAATTTGATTGAGTATCCGACTGTAACTTGGCAAGATGTGCACAATCGATATTAATCGAAGATCAGGGTCGAGGACGACCAATTAGGAGCCCCTTCCGGTTCAGTACATCCAAACAGGTCGGTAGTTAAAAACCAGAGGAACGTCGACAGGGATCCAAGGTCGAACAGAGACCAATATCAACCATATACCGCAGATCGAAGGAACAATGGTTCAGGATACAATTCCGCCTAGAATAATCGAAGAAGTGATCGAGGACAGAATTCTCGGGGACTTATGAGAAAAAATGGTTTTGACAAGTATGCCAATCCCACAGAAGCACCTTGGTTATCGGAATATAACTTTAGCATCGATGCATCGGGCATTGTGTCGGCAATCGGAAGGATCAAAGATACTAGGTGGCCCAGACCCATACAAACCGATCCTTCCCAAAGAAACCCAAATTTGATGTGCAATACCATGGCACGCATGGTCACAAGACCGACGATTGTAGGTAATTAAGGGAGGAGGTAGCCCGTCTATTCAACGAGGGCCACCTTCGAGAGTTCCTCAACGATCGAGCCAAGAATCATTTCAGAGAAAGGGACGCCAACAGGAAAAATGAACATGAGAAACCCCAACATGTTATTCATATGATCGTCGGTGGGGTCGACACTCCACAGGGACCCATATTAAAATGCACTAAGGTATCAATCACTAGGGAAAAACGAACCCGAGATTATGTGCCCGAAGGCACTTTATTGTTCAACAACGAAGAAGCAGAAGGCATTTCTCAGCCCCACAATGACGCTCTGGTAATTTCTATCTTATTAAATAAAGTTCAAGTTAAGCGTGTTTTAGTGGATCCAGGTAGCTCGGCGAATATCATCCGATCGAGGGTCATGGAGCAGCTCGGCCTACAAAATCAAATCGTGCCCGCAGCTCGGGTCTTAAACAACTTCAATATGGCCAGTGAAACAACTAAAGGGGAGATTACTCTACTAGAGAACGTGGCTGGAACCATTCAAGATACTAAGTTCCACATAATCGAGGGTGACATGAGGTACAATGCCCTTCTCGGAAGGCCTTGGATCCACAATATGAGGGCAGTCCCTTCGACTCTCCACCAAATGATGAAATTCCCAACGTCGGACGGTGTAAAAACAGTATACGGGGAGAAGCATGTTGCAAAGGAAATGTTTGCGGTTGATGAGGTAACACCGATATCATCACTATCAACCTCAGAAAGGTCAAGCATCGAAGGTAAACAGGAAGTCAAATAGCAATCACAGCCATCAGCTTCGACCGAATCAAGGAAGCAGGAGATAGAAGAAGAAGAGGAAGATTTTCTGACCTCTCGAACTTTTATTGTTCTCGAAGACTCTGACACCACCAAATCAATGGTTGAAGAGCTGGAACAAGTTATATTGATCGAGTACCTGCCAGAGCAAAAGGTATACCTGGGAACGGGATTAACCCCCTAACTCAGGAAAAAGCTTATTCAATTTCTTATTGATAACATAGATTGTTTTGCTTGGTCCCATTTAGACATGACAGGGATCCCATCGTAGATAACGACGCATCGACTAAGCCTAAACCCTAGGTTTAAACCGGTGAAGAAAAAGAGAAGACCCTAGTCAGAGGTAAAGCACGCATTCATAAAGGACGAGGTAACTAAACTTCTCAAAATAGGGTCCATTCGGGAGGTGAAATATCCCGAATGGTTATCCAATGTAGTTGTAGTCCCTAAAAAAGGGAACAAACTTAGAATGTGTATAGATTATAAGGATTTAAACAAAGCGTGCCCCAAAGATTCTTTTCCACTGCCTAACATCGATCACATGATCGATGCCACGGCCGGCCACGAGATCCTTACTTTTCTCGATGCCTATTCCGGGTACAATTAAATCCAAATGAACCCGAAGGACCGAGAAAAGACGTCATTTATCATGAAGTATGGAACCTATTGTTATAATATAATGCCCTTCGGGCTAAAAAATGCGGGAGCTACTTACCAACGCCTAGTAAATAAAATGTTCGAAGAACAAATAGGTAAATCAGAGGACCATTTGGTTCATTTACAGGAAATGTTCGAGATTTTAAGAAAATACAAGATGAATCTCAACCCCGAGAAGTGTGCTTTCGGGGTCGGTTCGAGCAAGTTCCTTGGCTTCATGGTATCGAATCGGGGGATCGAGATCAACCCCGATAAAATCAAGGCCATCGAAGACATCACCGTCATAGATAATGTAAAAGTCGTGCAGAAGCTAACCGGACGGATAGCTACCTTAGGCCGATTCATTTCGAAGTCGTCAGATCGAAGCCACCGATTTTTCTCTCTACTCAAAAAGAAGAACGATTTTGCATGGACCCCGGAATGCCAACATGCATTAGAGGAATTGAAGCGATACCTATCGAGCCCACCGCTGCTTCACCCTCTGAAGGCAGATGAGAAACTTTACTTGTACTTGGCAGTATTGAAAATAACGGTAAGTGGTGTCCTAGTATGAGAAGAGCAAGGTACACAATTTCCCGTTTATTATGTAAGTCGAACCTTAGGGGAAGCAGAAACTAGATATCCACACTTAGAGAAATTGGCACTTGCACTGATAAGCGCCTCTAGAAAGTTAAGACCATACTTTCAATGTTACCCCATATGCGTATTAACCACTTACCCACTTCGTAATATTTTGCACAAGCCCGAACTATCGGGCCGATTGGCCAAATAGGCCATCGAACTCAGTGGGTACGATATTGAATATCAACCCCGGATGGCCATCAAGTCTCAAATTTTAGCGGACTTCATGGCCGATTTCACGCTAACCCTCGTACCCGAAGTTGAAAAGGAACTCTTGTTAAAATCGGGTACCTCATCAGGGGTATGGACCCTCCTCACGGACGGTGCTTCGAATGTGAAGGGGTCCTGGCTAGGCATCGTTTTGAAGCCGCCCACGGGTAGCTCTATTAGGAAATCTATCAAAACTTCTAGGTTGACTAACAACGAGGCCGAGTACGAGGCCATGATTATAGGTCTCGAGCTAGCTAAAAGCTTGGGAGCAGAAGTCATTGAAGCCAAGTGTGACTCTTTACTGGTGTTAAACCAAGTAAACAAAACTTTCGAAGTTCGAGAGGATAGAATGCAAAGGTATTTGGACAAACTGCAGGTAACTTTGCACCGTTTCAAAAAATGGACTTTACAACATGTACCTCGAAAACAAAACAGTGAGGCCGATGCACTTGCAAATTTGGGGTCATCGGTCGAGGAAGACGAGATCAACTCGGAGACTGTCATTCAACTCTCGAAATACGTGATCGAGAAAGGTCATGCCGAGATAAACTCTACAAGCTTAACCTAGGATTGGAGGAATAAATATATTGAATACTTGAAGAAGGGAAAGCTCCCATCGGACCCTAAAGAGTCGAGGACCCTACAAACCAAAGCTGCTCGATTCACATTGGCTGAAGATGGAACATTATACAGAAGGACATTCGATGGACCATTGGCAGTATGCTTAGGACCAGGAGACACCGATTATGTTTTACGAGAGGTCCATGAAGGCACTTGTGGGAACCACTCTGGTGCCGAATCACTGATTCACAAAATCATTATAGCAGGATACTACTGGGATAACATGGAAAAAAACACTAAGGAGTTTGTTCGAAAATGTGATAAATGCCAAAGGTTTGCACCGATGATCCATCAGCCCGAAGAACAACTTCATTTAGTCCTATCCCTATGGACATTCATGAAATGGGGGATGGATATCGTCGGCCCTCTGCCATCGGCCCCAGGTAAAGCTAAGTTTATTTTATTTATGACTGACTATTTCTCTAAATTGGTTGAAGCACAGGCGTTCGAGAAAGTGAGAGAGAAAGAGGTTATAGACTTCATCTGGGATCACATCATATGTCGATTTGGGATACCCGCCAAAATAGTGTGTGACAATGGAAAATAATTTATCGGAAGCAAAGTGATGGAATTCCTCGAAGACCATAAAATAAAAAGGATATTAACAACGTCATATCACCCTAGTGGGAACGGACATGCCGAATCGATGAACAAGACTATCATTCAAAACATAAAGAAAAGGTTGAACGACGCTAAGGGGAAATGGAGAGAAATTCTACCCGAAGTCCTTTGGGCATATCGAACAACATCAAAGTCCAGTACGGGGGCAACCCCATTCTCCTTAGTATATGACTCTGAAGCCTTGATTCCAGTCGAAGTCGGGGAACCCAGTGCCAGGTTTTGACATACAACAGAAGAGTCAAATCATGAGGCTATGAATACTAGCCTCGAATTATTGGATGAAAAACGAGAAGCCGCTCTCGTCCGATTGGCCGCCCAAAAGCAGCGGATCGAAAGATACTATAATCGAAGAACCAATCTTCGCCATTTTAAAATCGGGGACTTAGTGCTAAGGAAAGTCACCCTAAGGGCTACATTACTTCGAGTTCGAGCAATCACTCACTCGACTACTAAACCTATGGGCTACATTACTTATAGTTCGAGTAAGCACTCACTCGACCATTAAGCCTAAGGGATACATCATTTCGAGTTCGAGCAATCACCCACTCGACCATTAAGCCTAAGGGCTAATCTTATTTTGAGTTCGAGCAATCACTCACTCGACTATTAAAAGCCTACGGGCTACATCACTTCGAGTTCGAGCAATCACTCACTCAACTACTAAGCCTACTAAGACTATGGGCTACTCTTACTTCGAGTTCGAGCAATCACTCACTCGGTTATAAAAACTTCAAGATCCAGCTTCGATCAAATTGCCTAAAGCCTCGAACTTATGAAAACTTTCATAAGCATGAATAAAACAGAATTTTCATAAGGCATGACTGAAACAAAGTTCTCACAAGGCAGAATATAAAACAAAGACAAATCGGGAAAGGAAAAGATCTTCATATATATGAGTATGTACAAGGTCCGATCAGGACCCTACACAAAAACGATCAAAAACAAAAAACCCTAAGGTTCCTGACTATCTCCGGGAGCAGCCTCTTCTCCATCAAGCTCCTCCCCGCTCTCAGACCAACTCTTGCTCCCATTATCATCATCATCATCATCATCATCAGAAACCAAGGCTCAAGCATTGGCTTCAAGCTCTTTAGCCCTTTTTATCTCTTCGGTAAGATCAAAACCTCGAGCATGAATCTCCTCGAGGGTTTCCCTTCGAGATTGGCATTTGGCGAGTTCATCAACCCAATATTCTCGAGTTTTAGCGGTCTCGACAGCCTCTCTCGCTTGCACCTGAGCGGCTTCAGCATTGGCCCAATAAATGGCCACAAATGTATCTGCATCGGCCTTGGCGAGTTCAGAAGCCAACCGAGCCTCGAGCTCCTCTATTTTCCTTGCTTGAACCGAGCTTTCGTCCTTCAGGCCTTGAGGTTGACCTTCAACCGATAATAATTAGGCTCGAGCAACCTCTTTTTCTGCAGCAAGGCGGTCCATGCCTTCTTGCCACTCCAAGGACTCCGCCTTTATCATATCAACCTCCTCACGGAGCTGCCCGATCACCTCAAGCTTCTGCTGCAGCTGTGAGACCAAAATATTAGCCACCGTTCTAGTATCGAGCCTATAGGTTTTTAATATTATCATTACCTGCTCGGTCAGATCGGTCTGATCTTGGTGAGCCTTGGCTAACTCAGCTCGGAGGTCCTTGATTTCCTCTTCCCTTTGACCGAAGACGGCCGCGTACCAACGCGGCTCAGCTCAGCTCGAGACTAAGAATATGCTTCTCGATGAACCGCTATGGCCTGCGATGAAAGAATGAAAGAAGTTAGAAAAGAAAAACAAACATGAAGGTGGTACCAACGAAGTGAGTTCAGGCTTACCCGATTCAGAGCCTGCTGCACTTCGTGGAAAAGACCCGATGCATTACTAGGGTCGGCAGCATCCTCGATATCGGTAAACAGATCATGAAAAGGGTCCTTTCCCTCGTGTGACCCGTCTACCTCGAGGACCCCCAAAGCTTGGGCTTCCCGAATCACCCCTTCAGAAAAAGCAGGGAGAGTGGGCGAGTCTCCGATTACTATTTTCCCAAGCGACTCGCTTGGGGCGTTCTCCTTTGTTCAAAAAGCTTCAAGACCAGCCCCTTCAGATATGCCCACCGTTTGTTGACTTCGGTGGGTGGCATCCTCGATCTTTAACAATTCGGGGACTCTGCTCGAATCTTTCTCCGATATTCCCTCAGTTCGAGGCGGAGCTCTATAAACCACCATCGATCCAGTTGCCTTTGGGGCATCAATGGTTTTCTTCACTCGGGCCACCAGTATGGAGCCGTCGTTTTCTTCTTCTTCGTCTTCATCCCTCAAATACCGAACAGATTCTTCGGTCAGAGGGATAATTTTCCTCCTCGGCTTATGAGCCGTCCTTGTCTTGGGTTCTGGATCCTCAGAAGTGGAGGCCCTTTTTCTCTTATTGCCCTTCGTCGGTTTTGGAACTGGGGCCTAAGTCTCTTCCTCACCAGACGGGGGCCTCATAACCGCATCTTTGCCCAAACCTATACACAAGAAAATTGGTTAAGTATATGAACAACATTCTGTTTGAACCATCAAAGACACGAGAAAGAGGCTTACCATGATTTTTGGCCTCCCATCGGCCCTTTGACAACTCACGCCACGAGCGCTCGACGTATGTAGAGGTCGAAGCCAGGGCCTGTACCTAGCTCTTAAGGTCGGTAACAACACCGGGCATCCAAGAAACTGTCATATCATGAAAAAAGATATCGGTGAGAAAGAAACGAAGGAGCAAAGCAATAAGAGCTAACAGTCGAAATATACTTATGCTTCATGTTCCACTCCTGAGGAAATGGTAGCTTCTCGGCCGGGATCAGATCGGAGGTTTTCACTCGAACGAACCTGCCCATCCAACCCCGGTCCTTGTCTATGCTCGAGAACAATACTTTGTTAGCCCGGCACTGGAGTTTTATTAACCCATCTCGATAGAGGCGGGGGCTGTACAATCTAATAAGATTGTCGAGGGTGAAAGGCATCCCCTCGATCATGTTTATGAAGAAGCGGATCAGAATAACGATATGCCAAAAAGAAGGATGGATTTGGCCTAAGGTTATTTGATATTAGCGGCAAAAATAGATAACGACTGGGTCAAGGAGGCCCAATGTGAAAGGGTAAGTATACACACTTAAAAACCCTTTTACATAAGTAGTGATATCTTCTTCGGGAGCCGGGATTATCACTTCTATTTTCTCCCAGTTACAATCTTTCCTCAGCTGCTCGAGGTGTCCCTTAGTTAACGAGCACATATACCTCGATACTAGTTCACATCGACCAGGAATCGACGAGGCTTTATCGACCTTAAAATCGGAGGTAAGAACATACGCCCCGGGAACACACTTCTCAAGCCGTGGTTCCACCGGTGTTTTGTCGACGGCAGGCTGTGAAGAAGAAGCTTTTTCTTTTTGAGGAACGGTTTTAGATGTTTTCGCCATTTTAGATTTAGAGATTGAAAATAGAAGGAGATGACAAAGATGTGGTGTTTTAAAGAAAGATTTTACAGTGAAAATCACAGAAGAAAGATTTTTGCAGTAAAAATCACAGACTTACAGATGAACTCAGAAGGTGCGAGAAAGAACTTGGAAAATTTGGAGATTGAAGATGTAAAAGTGATAAAAGGTAAAAAAAAAAAAAAAAGGGAGCTATTTATAGATTGAGCAATGGCGGTTCAATATCAGTAGTGACCGACCATCGTGTGACATGCATTAAATGCCTTGGACAACTATCACGTACGTCATGGCCGGGCTCGATGCAAACGTCAGTGTATATCTAATAGCGCCGTTGAAAAATCACATCGTTTCTCGCCACATTCTTTCCGAGAAACGAGGAGACTATCTGTATACGATCGAAACCGATTCGGCCTTCGTACGACTGGTCGAGATGAGAACATAATTGACCGAAGAGAGTCTTCATAATATCGAGATGGACATATCGGAACAGTTTGATAACAAAAAACGGGTTTTATTTTTTTACTCAACTTATAATTTATTTGTTGTTTTCTTCCATTCATATTTTATGAATTTCAACTTTTATAGATGTTAGGGTGGATGATCGTGATCCCATAATATATTGTGGCTTGTATAAATTCTATGATTAGAAGCAAGAAAGGTATATTACTTATTCCTTTGAGATATGAATCGGTTTATTGTCATACAATTTGCTGTTATGTGAAAGATTATAGTTTCAAGGTTAGTAAGACGTGGATTAGGCTTCATTAATACTTGAACATATTTTTGAGATTATGAAATAAATTAGGGTTCCATTTAGACATAATTTAAACGTTGGTGAACTTTTATTATAAATTTAATATCTCTTGGGTGAAGAACAAAATACCCTTATAATATATATTTTATATTTTAACAATTATATTATACAATAATTAAGTAAAAAAATTTAAAATATAGATTTATCATGTTTCTCTAAATAGTTATGATTTTCATTAATAACTAAATTTTAAAGAAATTATTTAGTTGTTTAGCCATTAGGAATTTTTCAAGTAGTTAGTTATTTTATTAAACGGCACAACTCTTTGAGAGAGAAAAGATATAAGTTTTTATTTATTTATAGTAATGTGATTATTAAATAATACTATTATATATAACAACTCGATGTGATTTTACTATTGGTGTTTATGAACTAAGAAATTAGTATTGATTTATGATGAACTAACTTATTTTTTGTCTACCAGTTGTACGTACTGAACATTAAGAAAATTAAATGTAAGGGAGAATGAAATTAAACGTGTCTAACTTTTTTATGTAAAACTAAAAAAATTGGGTGACAAAAAATGAACGAAATAGTCAATAAGCTCTATTGAGTCATGTTTATTATTTGCAATAGATACATATTCAAACTCAAATTTCAAAAGACACACGTTCAAACTCATGAAAATTGTGTCTTTTGAAAGAGAGAGTTTTTGTGCTCCTTATTTATTTATTTATTTATTTATAAATAAATAAAAGGGTCTTGATTCTCCTTAATCAGTACTCTAACACTTGAATAATTACTACATTTTAACTTCAAATAAACTTTATTTATGAGAAAATAAAGAATACTGTGCTGAATTAGCATCAAATTGTCACGACCCAAATTTTTCCCCCATCAATCGTCGTGACGGCACCTAATCTCTACGACTAGGTAAGCCTAACACTTGCGGAAATGAAATAAAAAATATAAAAATTTAACAAACTCACAGTAACAGATATTTTAATAAGCCATTGAGATGCCACTCGGCATATACAATAATCAACTCTCGAAATATACATAACACTCCCAAGACCCGGAACACCATAAGTCACAAGCTTCTACGAAGTTCTAACTGTTCTATACATCAGTGTCTATAGAAATAAGAGAAGAATCAATATATGGGGATAGAGGGGGACTCCGAGGATCTGCGGTGCGGGCAGATGTACCTTGAAGTTCTCCGAAAAATAACAGCGACTGCAACTAAGGACGAGGCTGGTAAAAGGAACCTGGATCTGCACACAAAAAATATGTGCAGGAATGGGCGTGAGTACACCACAGCGGTACCCAATAAGTGCCAAGTCTAACCTCGGCCGGGTAGTGACGAGGTCAGGTCAAGGCCCTACTGGTATATAATAAATAAGCAGGAGAGTATAACAATATAATAAGAGATTGGAATTTAAACAAAAAGAACATAGCAAAGTAGCAACGCAGAACATAAGGATAAACAGCAGAGGATCTCCCGATATACCGTCTCGTAGTCCCAAAAATAAAAGTACAAGGAGATCACCCGAGGTACCGCCTCGTAGTCTCAAAAATAAATATGCAGAGAGAACTCCCGAGAAACCGCCTAGTAGTCTCAAAAGTAAATGTACAGGGATAACTCCCGAGGAACCGCCTCATAGTCTCAAAAGTAAATATACAAGGGGATCTCCCGGGATACCGTCCCGTAGTCCCAAAGTAAATACGCAGCACAAACAAATGAATATAACAGTTACAACACGAAACCTATAATTTAGACTAAGTACAAGTCAAGAAAGAAGCAAGATTCTTCTAAACATGCTGCAAAGAGTTCAAATAGGCAATTAGGATACGTAGACATGCTATTCTAGGCTAACAGAATAACTACACATGCTAGTATATTCAGATAAGATGAAAACAGGCTATTACTCGGTAAATATCAGTTTTTTTCATAAATAGCCCGTGTACGCACTCGTCACTTCGTGTACACGACGCTCACATATCATAACAACACCAAATCCTAAGGGGATTTCCCTCCCATAAGGTTAGGCAAGCCACTTACCTCAAACCAAGCTCAATCAATCCGTAATAATGCTCTTTCCACAAAAATCCGACTCCGAATGGCCCAAATCTAGCCAAAATCAATTACATATCATAAATATAACTACAAGGAACTAATCTAACTACTGAAATCAAAGCTACAACAAGAAATTAAAAAATCGCCCCAAAACGTCTCCCCGGGCCCATGTCTCGAAATCGGGTAAAAGTCACAAAATATGAACACCCATTCACTCACGAGTTCACTCGTACAAAAAGCATCCAAATACGATGCCAAAATCCCAATCAAAGACCAAAATCTTAGTAGAAGAACTTCTACCATTATCCCCAAATTTCTCAACCAAATTTCTTAATTAGATGATGAAATCAACCATAAATTAGAGGAATATAACCATAAAAGAGTTAGGATTCATTATCCCAAAGCTTCCTCTGAAAATCCCTCGAAAAGTCGCCAAATTCCGAGCTCTCAAGTCCAAAAATGAAGAATGAAATCAAACCCTCACACTTAGGTCTTTTCTGCCAGTAAACTCGCACATGCGAGCCTTCAACCGCACTGCGGTACCGCTTTTGCGGCTAAGACTCCGCACCTGCGGAGTTTCATTAAACTCCCAGGCTTCGCACCTGCGCACTACCCTCCGCACCTGCAGATGCACTTCTGCGCTCAATTGTCCGCTTCTGCGGAAACTTGGCCACCTCAGCCTCCTCCCCAAATCCGCTTCTGCGACCACTACATCGTATCTGCGGATACGCAGATGCGGCCCTCATCTCGCATCTGCGCTCACAGGCTCTTATGACCAAAAGCGCACCTACGCCCTTCTCTCCGCACGTGCGAACCCGCACCTGCGGTCTCCCCACCACAGGTTCGAAACACCAGAAACCAGCAACATCAGAAATTGCATAAGTCAAATTTTTTGTTTGTTAAGCATTCGAAACACACCCGAGGCCCTCGGGACCTCAACCAAATATACCAACCAATCCTAAAACGCCATACAAACTTAGTCGAGCCCTCAAACCACATCAAACAACGCTAAAATTATAAATCATCCTCCGATTCAATCTTAAAGAACTTGAAACTTCCAAATTCGACAACCGATGCCGAAACCAACCAAACCACGTTCGATTGACCCCAAATTTTGCACATAAGTTGTATTCAACCCTACGGACCTATTCCAACTTCCGTAATCAGAATCCGAACCCGGTATCAAAATTTCACTACCGGTCCAAATCTCCAAAACTTAGACTTTCGCCATTTCAAGCCTAAATGAGCTACAGACCTCCAAAATACTATCCGGACACACCCCTAAGTCCAAAATTACCTAACGGAGCTAACAAAATCGACGAAACTCCATTCTGGAGTCGTCTTCATACAGTTCCGACTACGGTCCAAATTCTAAAGTTTAAATCTCCATTTAGGGACTAAGTGTCCCAAAACACTCCAAAAACCAAAACGAAATCTCCCGGCAAGTCACAATAGCAGAAATAGATATGGAAGAAGCAGTTAATAGGGGATCGGGACTATAACTCTCAAAACGACCGGCCGGGTCGTTACACAAATAAAAAAGCCAATGTAGGTATATATAAATCTAAATCTATATTAAATCTAAATCAGTATCTATATTATTGTAAAAGTATAAACCCTAAAACTAAAATTCTAGAGATCTAAGTACCCTTCTAAATAACCTAAATGCCTTATTTATAGAATAAATAAAAATATCAATGCCACAAACATCAGCTTCAAATCATCTTTTTTCCTCTCTTATTTCCTTGTTTACTTGATCGTTAGTGTTGCTTTTGAACCAGAAATATAGAATTATGGGTAGAGGTGCAGAGCGTGAGCATGAATCCAAGGGAGCCCTTAGTGGAGTGATAGGGACACTGAGCTTGTTGGAAAAATCACATGTATCTATTTAAATTTGGATTATTCATTTTCGTTGGTTCAGACAATATTCAATTATTTTGAATTTGACAAACAAGTCTCTATAGGAAGATTCACATTGATCATCACAATAACTTGTACTTTGTTCTTTCGTATATAAAAGCTTATAATTATTATAAATATAACTTTATAATATCGTGTGATCATAACTCGACATCCACGTGCAACGCACACATCGAGAAACTAATTATATTATATATAGAGAGGGAACAAACTATTAGGGCAATTCCAACACTTACCAGAGGCGGCGGTATTTGTGGGGGTATGTATCCCTACAACCTATTATGATAGAGAAGCGGAGAACCAAGCCCTTGCTGGGCCAAATTTACTGTGAATTAACTAAACATCACTTCTTACTACTTTTCACTTGAAATTTTAGCATCTAAAGAGGGGAAAGGGAGTTGATAAAAGCTAATAGACTTTCTCTCAAACATTAACTTCGGTACTTGGGGAAAACACAATAGAGTTGCTAAATCTTGTTTGGTATCTCTAAACATGAACGTGAATGGGGAATTTGACCACGGGAAACATGCTGCTCCTTTTCAGTAAATCAACATGAGGGAGAGATTTTTAACATGTGCTGAAATCAACAAATTCTATACGGAGTCAATGAGTGGTCTAACAATAGTAAACCACGACCAATTTTCGTTCAAGCTTGTTATTGCGAATCTGAATCATGAATGGCTGCGAGGATCTTGAGATTGAGGATATTTGGGACTGTTTGGTTGATAAGTTAGACGTTGCAAGATTGAGTAACGTGTGATTAGCGAGGTAAGTGAGACTTTAAGCTTTGATGCTTGCTTTTTCAAAACTCGTTTTGAAAATATATTTTCTTCTGCCTGGTCTATGTGTTGGGACGAGCGTGCGCTTGACAGAATTGATGGTCTTTGACCAGTCACAAATATATATTATTTTGCAAAAAGTTAAAATTATTTAATAAGTGATTTATGGTGTGGTGTGGCGTAGCCTCGTGCTATGACGTTGGGGCGTTAGAAATTAATTGTTCGCTGCCATAATAAATTTGAGGCATGGTGTATGCTGCCGTGATAGATTTGGGATATTGTGTATGCCGCCGTGGTAGATTTGGGGCATTGTGTATGCCGCCGTTATAGTAATTATATGGTGAAAGAATTTCTGTGCATATTATTTCTGTGCTCGTTGTGTGTTTGTATTTTCTAACACTTGTTTCAGAGGTATTCAGAGTGGCGGGTCGAGGATCTTACTGGGTTATATTTACGTATAACTCACTCCTTACCTGCATGTCGATGCAGATACTATTGGTGAAGTCGGAGCTAGTAGCTGACGAGTTCACTAGAGTTGATTCAATTATTGAGGTGAGCCGCCGTATTGTTCGTGGAGGCTGCCAAAAGAGTCTTTATCAGTTATCTATATGATATCTTTTGTAATTCTCTTAGATGCTCTATGATCTAGTGTGGGATTGGGCTAGAGTTTCAATTTACTATTTTGAGATATTAATTGTTCGTACTTAATTTTCAGATTATTTGGATATTCATTTAATTAATCAAGTGCTGTAAATTATTGGCTAAGGTATGAAAGTATGGTTCGCCTGGCGGGTAGTATTAGTTGGATGCCAATCACGTTTAAGGGGTAGTTTAGGACGTGACAAGAACACACTGAAAAAGTTCAACCATCACCGGTGACGGAGACCACCAATGACCGGTACAATCTTTTCTTCCGCATCACCATTCTGAATCGAAAATAAATAAAAAACCTAACAATTCAAGTCGAATCGGATGAAGAACACCAGAAGGGGCGTTGATATAAAGAGCATAAACAAGGAAGAAAGATATTGGGTGCCCGAATCTAATATGTAATGGCGTATGGGTACCCAAATCAATTACTTGGTTTGTGAAAATTATTAGATTTTGAAGTGATTGCAACTTCAATTGCTTCCTCTCTCACTTTCAATCCCTCGAAAAATTGTGGTGAATATTCACAAATCCTTTTTTTATTCTTTTTTCCAATGAGGTAGAGGTAAGAAAAAAAATAAGCTTTTGATGTTTGCTAGTATCTCTGTTGTGGTTCGGTTTTAATGGGGAAGGTGACTAAATATTCCAGTGGTGTTGGAGGGTGAAGAAGGTGAAAATGGTGGCCATTTTGCCTTTTCAAAAAATAATTACGTATAAAAATAAAAAATGACGTGGCATAATTTATCTGACGTGGATGTTAATATCAACATGACTGAGCAACACACAGGGTCAAAGGGGTGTAAGATAGTATGTTTTAATAATTACAAGTGTCTAGATGAAACTCTATAGGGTGCAGGGACCGGGATGACAAACATGAATAAGTACAGGGGTCTACTAGACTATTCTGCCTTCTTTTGGGAACATGGAAGGTTAAGTAGTAACATAGATTCATATTTAAACTCATTATTTTTGAATAAGTCTTACAACTTAGTCTTTAAATTAAACATTCTTTTCTAAAGCTATAAACCTATTTTCGAAACAAGCACTTTTCAATAAGACTAGACATTTGTCACCAAGATTAAACGTCATAAAGACCCATTTAGCAACCTTAATCATTAACTGCCTAGAAGATAAAAAATTCCTTCCCCATATTTAGCCTAAGTTTAAGGAACTACTTTAATGTAGATTTTAAGGGTCGCCTAACACCTTCCCTTTAGAATAACTAAAACCCTTACCCGGATTCTCACTAGTTTATCAGACCATTAAGATGATAATTTTTACTGGCATATAGGTACCATAGTATACCTTTAAATATTAGGTGACGATTTCTATTTTATTAACCTTAGATGAACCACAAGTTGTATTTTATTTTGACATGTGCAAAATAGGGTGTAACGACATGACGACTTTGCTGGGGATTTTACAGTAAGGCTCTGACCTTAGCAGACTTAGGCTAGATTTTTAAACACTTCGGGATTTTTTTTATATTCTATTTGCTCAACACTTCACAATATATTTACGTGTCTTCATAATTTGCAATTATGTGTTTACTTATTTTATTCCTAATGTTATCACTGGCTTATCACAATTATTTGTTATTGCTTTTATACACTATCACCATATTTTTCTATCGAGTCTTGGCCGTACACAATCACACACAAATCACGCGAGGGTTGTCTTTTTACCTTTCCGAACCTTCTTTTTAAAACTCTCTAGTTTGAGAGAACGACATTGTGAGGTCAACTGACTTGTTGTCTCGCAACTATTCAGTCTCAGTCCAAAAGTTTAGGAAACACTCTACGCTTAGAAATATAAGCCATGCTACATACACCCTAGGTGAGTCGATCCTTGGCATTGACTCACAAGTAGGAAAACCTCCGTAATGTCAACGGGTCATGCACCTAATGACATGCCTTATGTGAAATGACAAATTAATCCAGATTAAGATACTAAGGATTTGGAGCAAAATACTTACCTAGACTTTTCTTCCCTTTTAGATGGAAATCAACCACAACATCCCTGATATTAGTATGGTTATGGGAGCGCCCTACAAGCTGAAGCAATGGCGGAGGAATATTCGGCGGGTGCACGGGGAGGGAATCAGAACACACCCTTGAGTGCTAAATGCATTGATGAACATCCAAGCTGATATAGTGCTTACTAGGTTGTGGATAGCATTCTGGGATCCGACCAAAGTAGTCTATAAGTTTGTCGACTGTGAGCTAACACCAACGCTCGAGGAGATTATCAACTTTACTAAGTTGCCATTCGCTGGACGAAAGCCCATACTTCCGGTCATCATGCCGGGTCTTAGGTTTCTCTAAGCATTGGGATGAAAGAGTAGCGGGAATCTGAGGAACGTCGAAGATGGGTGGATAAGTCCAAATCAGTTTTTCGATAAAATTTTGCATCTAGAGAGCTATGATCTACATCATGATGAGTTTCAGTACGACATGGAGACGTGGGAGAGCCTTTGCCTTTTGACCTTTTCTTTGGCCTTGTTGGGACTGTTAGTTTTTCCACAGCAGAAATGGCGGATCAATATTAATGTGCTACCTCTGGTCATGGCCACATTTCAGGGGAATTTGAGAGTCACTCTTGTCCCTATACTATTGGCAGAGATGTTCAGGGCATTATCAGCATGTTCAAGGGGTTACGACTTCTTTAAGGGTTGCAACCTGCTGCTGCAAGTGTGGGCTATGCAGCATTTTTTTCAAACAGAGCCGACCATCGATTGCTTCGTCGGAACCAACAATATGATTCGAAGCTACGAAGAAAGAATGAGGCACTAGGGAGTACCCCATGGGCAAGAAGAAAGGCTTCATCTTTTGACTCACCTAACTTGAGACTTCATCAACTAGAAATGTTCTTGGCTAAATGGTAGAGCAATCGTGAGGGGGCCGGAAAACTATTTCATTAAGCTGATGGGATTGGAATGGACCAGCCTAATGCACCACTGAGAGTCCTGAGATAGTTCAGTCTGGTAAAAGATATACCCATGTGGTCCCGAATGGCTTTGTTTGTGGATGACTACAATGGACAAATCCCAATTCCAAGAGTGAGACGACTCCAAGATGAATGGAGTGATTTTGTCACGATGAGTATGGGACAGAATGTGTGATGCACACAAAATTACATTGTGTGGACTTCTGAAGAAGACCAGTTGGATAGGCCTAGTCAAGAAGGGTTAGCAAGATTAGAAGATTCGAGAGCATCTCAAGTGTGTCACGAGATTTTACCCCACTACCTTATCACCTCAACTATGCACCAATATGTGGTCTCAGGATATATTGACCATATGCTACCACCACCTGATGATGACAATGAGGTACTGGAGTATGTGTAGATCAAGTCCGAAGACGAGTCGGAAGAGGACCCAAAAGAGGAGATTGAGTATCATGGTGAGGATGTCAAGGAAGAGTTTGAGTATGATCCTGAGGAAGACCCAGAGGAAGAGAACCCAGAGGAAGATTCAGCGGAATATTACTAAGTTGTTAGTTGATTTCCATTCTGTACCTTTAAATTCCCTTAGGGCAATCTTAGAAGCCCATGAAGTCTTTGTAAAACCCCTTGTGAAAGCTTTATAGCCCATGTTGTAACCATCAAAATTTCTTATCAATGGAAATCAATTCGCTCCGGATCTGAATGTGTCAAATAATTTGGATATTTTGTTAATAGTTACGATGTAGGCCTACCTCCGGCAAAGAGAGGTCCTCCAATACTTTAGGAACCCGTTTGTTCAATTTGAGAATTAACTGCTAAGTGTGACTATATATGTATATTTCCTGAGCTAACTTTTATTTTGGTTTACTTTCTCCCTTGTTTATATTATTATTCACCCCCCCGAACAGAGGTTGGTTTGTGTTGTTAACTAAACTGATTGAGCTATCGTATAACCTGAGGTCCAAAAGAAAGATGACCTCCACAGATAACCCGGCCGAAAATGCTCTAGTAACTGACATTCCAGGGGGTTCAAGAGAAAGAGACGAAACTTGGAACGATGAATATGCACCTGGATGGAGCAAGAAATGGAATTGTTGAGAGAGGAAGTACAACAGATCAGGGAACTGGCACATCTGGCCGTGACGACGCTCCCGCAACCACCTTGTTTTCCATCACTAGACTCAATTCCTGACCACTTTCCTTCATCAACCAGCCAACCTGCCAGTACTCCGACTACCATCACTTGCACCGCAACCCCCGCCATGTCTCATGCTATACCACCAATTACCCTTGCAAATCTACCAAACCCTCTCATACACACGCCTTACATTCCTAACTACATTCAAGCTTTGCAAAATCCACCAGACACAATCAACTTAGTCCGAACTCCCCCTCGTGATAACGCAACCTTTGCAAACACCCATATGTAATATATACCCGCGGCACACACTACCACTCGTGAGCGGTATGTTCCACCCATATATAGTGCTAGCGAACCAACTTTCACTGTGCCTTACACGACCAGGGTGCCTTTACGAGATCGGTCAGTATGCTGAGATGGAAAAGGAAGCAAGATCCAAAGAAAATGAGTCATTGTCAGAACAACTCCGGGTCCTGAGAAAGAAAATAAAGAACCTAAAGGTTGCTGGAGGGAGCGAGAGCTTAAACTACAAAGATTTGTGCATACATCCAGACATCGATATGTCGGCAAGATACAAACCTCAAAAATTTGATATCTTTGACTGGACGAGAGATCCCCACGCCCACTTGAGCGCCTATTTTAATAAGCTAGTAGGAGTGGGAAGAAACAAGAAGTTGAGAATGAAGTTATTCATAAGAAGTTTGACTAGGGAAGCACTCACCTGGTATACCAGACAGTATCCCAAGAATTGGAGTGAATGGCAAGACATGGCTAAGGATTTTATAAATCATTTCAGGTTCAATACTAAGATTACACTAGACAGATTTGCTTTAGTGAACATACATAATAAACCTCTGAGTTATTTCAAAAGTATACCCGTTGTTGGATTTCAGAAGCAGCTAGAACACAGCCCCCGCTGGATGACAATGAACTGACAAAATACTTCATTCGTTCCCAGGAAGGAATCTACTTTGAGAAAATGATGGGCAGAAGTTCCCCAAGTTGGTCAAAATGGGAGATTTCTTAGAAGAAGGTATCAAGTTCGGGAATATATATTCCATGGCTGCATTACAAGCTGCTAGTAAAGCTATGCAGTCCGGTTCCATCGGCAGCGCAAAGAAGAAGAAGGAAGAGGTAACGGCTATTGTTCCTTACTATCAACCAAGCCCACCTCGTCGAGCTAACTAATTCCCCGCACATGCTCAAATTCCAACCCAGCCCACTTATACCCAGTCTATACTACCCAACCACATTATAATACCCAACCACATTACAATCCACCCCAAGCCAATAGATATCCAAATCCACCGTGGCCATACGCCCCTGTCCAAACCACCACTCATCAAAACAGAACACCCCACACTTAAACCATTGCTCGTCCTCGAGCAATCAAACTACACTTCACATAGACACGACCGTTTTAAACAACTCTCATAACTCATCACACCAAGAATATTTCAAACAAATTAAGCATAATAACGTAACATACTTGCCTCAAGATTTGACTCAAACACACTGTAAGGCCCCGTAAAATTTTGCAAAGGAAGAATAATGTTTCGTGGTGCCGAACTGGGATTACGTTTTTGAGGATTGTATAAGGCTCGGACTTTTTGGGTTGAACAATGAACTGGAAAGTAAAAAAGAAATTTGGGCAGAAGAAATGCACTTCTACGACCCACTATGCTGCCGCAGAATCACTCTGCGGACCGCATAATGGTCGCAGAGTGAGACAGTCTTTTGGGCCATTTTTTATGTCATTTTTGCGACCCATTATGCGACCGAAAAACTATTTCGCGGGCCGCACTATGATCGCATATCCAGGTTTGAGGTTTTTTGGAGGGAGGTTCTGCGACGCATTATGCGATTGCAGAACAGTTCTGCGGCGCATTATGCGACGGCAGAACAGGTCTGCGGCGCATTATGCGACCGCAGAACAGGTCTACGGGCTGCATAATGACCACAAACAGAGTAAGATTTGCCCAGTTCTGGAGGGTAATTATGCGGCCTATTCTGCGGACTGCATACCCTATTCCGGAGCTTCATTTTTGGGTTTTTATAACCCGACCCTACTTCGATAGAACATATGCCATAGTCAAATTTGTGCAAATTTATGATACTTTTAGAGTGAGAAAGAGTGCTTACTGTGGGGGAGTAGCCTTCAAACTATTATCCATCAATTGTTGCTCAATCTTTGAAGATTAACAAGGAAAACTCACTAGGTCTTCATCCTAGAGGTAAGATTCTACACCCTAGCCCTTAATTTCGAAATTTATCTAAGAATGGATAATTAGCAAGATAATTCTTGGGTATGGGAGTTGTTATCTTGCATGCATGTGTTATCAAAGAATGTGGGAAGGTTGTGAGCTAAAAATGGTAGAGGATGGGTTGGGGAATGATGGAATCCTTCACAAAAGGGCCTTAAAAATATTAATGCACACCTAGTGTTTGATAATGTGCTCAAATGAGCTAGAATCATGACCATCTTCCTAATTTTGGTCCAACTTGTTATATTTCTAAAATATATCGAAGTTGCTAAGAATTCCGGAATGTTTTAGAGTTTAAAGGAAGCTCAATTGAGGTATGTTGGCTAAAACCCCCTTCTTCTTAGAATCGAATCCCATGATATTCATGTAATTGGTGTAAGTCCCAAATTGATCATAATAGAATTGTCTATTCCGATTGTGCTTGTGTTGAAGGATATATGCTCAATATGTATTGTAAATGCTTCATCATATCACCTTATTATTAAGGAAGTGTTCAAAATATGGAATATGTGTTGAAAATATTAAGATTTCAAGTCAAGATCGAAATAAAGGTTGTTATGCCAAATTGTATGAAAAGCCTCTATATGCCTAAGATTTCCAAATTGCTCATATGTGAATTTAATGTCTTTAATGTGAAGCATTATTATTGTTGATAATGATAATGATGTTTGAATGTGGAAAGGGGAACTGAAATTATGAAATACGGCCAAGTGCCAAGAATGACTTTATAATTGTGGCCACTAGTGCCAATGAATCGAAAGGATATGAAAGAAGTATGATGTGAGATGATTGACTGAAAAAGGTAATGTCTCGGGTGAGACGGCCTAGCCGATCGGGCCGTGATCGGACTCCATGCCGCACATATGGTGGTGATTGTGCTGGAAATTATAATGAAATTGTGGTTATGGTAGATGTCTCAAATGAGACGACCTAGACGATCGGGTCGTGATCGGACTCCATGTAAGAATACGGTGGTATTGTGAATTATGGTATATCGGTACTAAAGATCACCCAACCTAATAATATGGAAATTGACTTGAAAACTTATGTGATCCTTAACTTGATGTTTTAGTATTATTTGAAGCTCGTATTGAATTCTTAACTGTTCCCCCTGGTATTATTATTCATTCTATAGAGATGGTATTTAGTTTTACATACTGGTACTATTCGACAGTACTAACGTCCCTTTTGCCGGGAGCGCTGCATCTTTAAATAGACAATGCCATCCAAACTTGCTCAGTTTCCTGCTTCACTTTGTGGCCATTCTACGGCCCGCAGAGTGATTCTAGGGCCGCATAGTGGGCCGCAGAAATGTCTTCTTCTGCCAAAAAGTTTCCTTTACTACCCAGTGCACTGTTCAACCAAAAAAGTCCATACCGTGATGAGCAATCTCGCCGCGAAGAATCTCTACATTCATCAACACAAAAGCCTACTTTGGCACCACGAAACCCTGAGTTTTTAGGCAAAATTTATGGGGCCTTATATCCTCCCCCACTTAGGATCATTCATCCTCGAATGAGGGTCAAAATTCACCATTAGCGCACAATGTGAGTCAGTTGCTACAACACACACCAACAATTCTAATTTTTGACTAACTCCCTAAATTTCCAAAACTTTTGCCAGAGTCTCTCCTGTAATTGGGCCTATCCACCTGCCAGAGAATTCCAAAACCAGTCCTAACAACATATACAGGAACGAATGATGCAACATAACATTAAAACAACACCAGCCGTGGCCTCACGAGAAGTATACCACCAAAACGGAACACTTTTGACATCAACAGTACAAATGATACATAATTCATAGAAGGTAACAATGCCATCATTTTCATAGAACATAACTTTATAAGTACATGGCTATTCAAACAAATAAGGATACTTCTTCTTCATTTTTTCCTCGGCCTCCCAAGTGGCCTCTTCAACTTGCTGGTTTCGCCATAACACTTTCACGGAGGCAATCTCGTTGTTCCTTAATTTTTGGACTTGCCTATCAAGGATGGCAACTGGAATTTCTTCATAAGTCAATTCTTCATTAACCTCAATGGTCTCTACTGTCACATTAACCGACGGATCTCCAACTACCTTCTTCAACATAGACACATGGAATACTGGGTGCACTTATGACATCTCAGGTGGTAGCTCAAGCTTGTAAGCCACCTGACCAATCCTCTGAACGATTCTGTACGGCCCGACATACCTTGAACTGAATTTCCCACTCTTACCAAACCGCATTATACCCTTCATGGGGGAAACTTTCAAAAATACCCAATCATCTTCTTTGAACTCCAAATCCCTACGACGCATATCCGAATAGGACTTTTAACGACTCTGAGCAGTTTCCAATCGCTCCTTAATGATCTTTACTTTTTCCATAGCCTGATGCATGAGGCTTGGCCCTATCAACTCCGCTTCCCCAATCTCGAACTACCCAATGGGAGATCTACATCTCCTACCATATAGAGCCTCGAACGGTGCCATCTGAATACTGGCATGATAACAGTTATTGTAGGCAAACCCTATTAGTGGCAAATTATCATCCCAGCTACCTTTGAAGTCAAGAACACAAGCGCGCAACATATCCTTAAGCATTTGAATAGTCCGCTCTGCCTGCCCGCCGGTCTGTGGATGGAAGGTTGTACTAAGATTCACTTGAGTACCCAAACCTTGATGAAATTTCTTCCAAATATTAGCCGTGAACTGTGCCCCTCGATCTGAGATAATAGAAACTGGGGTGCCATGCAACCTGACTATTTCCTTGATGTACAACTGAGCATAATGTTCTGCTGTGTCGGTAGTCTTAACATGTAAGAAGTGTGCTAATTCCGTAAGTCGATCCACAATCACCCAAATCCAGTTAAATTTTTGAGGAGTGCGAGGTATCCCTACCACAAAGTCCATGTTAATCATTTCCCACTTCCACATTGGAATATCTATGTTCTGTGCCAACCCACCGGTCTTTTGGTGTTCGGCCTTCTCTTGCTGACAATTTGGACATCTTGTCACAAAGTCCGCTACGTTCCTCTTCATATCGTTCCACCAATAGACTTTCCTAAGATCATGATACATCTTTGTATAGCTCGGGTGCACGGAATACCTAGAAGTGTGAGCCTCAGTCATGATTCTTTTCTGGAGATCATCCACATTTGGATTACATAGTCGCCCTTGGTACCTTAGTGTACCATCATCCACGCCAAGAGAAAAGGCCATGGTCTTATGTTTTTGAATCCCCTCCAACAATTATACCAACAATGGATCGTTGAATTGCTTCTCCATGACATCCACCACAAGCGACAATTCAGAACTATTTTGCACAATCACCCCCCTTCACTAGAGTCCTCAAGACTAACTCCCAAACTAGACAACTGATGAACCTCCTTGGTCAAAGACCTTTGATATGCCTCCAAGTGAGCCAAACTGCCCATAGATTTCCGGCTAAGAGCATCCGCTACAACATTAACCTTCCCTAGATGATACAGGATGTCGATGTCATAATCCTTGAGTAACACAAGCCATCTTTTCTGCCTCAAATTCAATTCCTGCTGTTTGAAAATATATTGCAGGCTCTTATGGTCCATGAATACATCCACATGGACCCCATACAAAAAATGATGCCAAATCGTCAACGCAAAGACCACCGCTGCAAGCTCTAAGTCATGTGTTGGATAGTTCTTTTCATGATTCTTGAGTTGCCTAGAAGCATGCGCTATCACCTTTCCATGTTGCATTAATACACACCCAAGTACGATCCTTGAAGCATCACAACATACCACAAATCCATCTGTACCCTCTGGTAGAGTCAATAACAGTGTCATAGTTAATCTTGATTTCAACTCTTGGAAGCTCCTTTCACAAGTATCTAACCATTGGAATTTAACCGCCTTCTACGTCAATTTAGTCAACGGAGAGGTAAGAGTAGAGAACCCCTCCACAAATTTTCTATAATATCCAGCTAAGCCCAAGAAACTGCGAATCTCTGTTGGAGTATTAGATCTAGGCCAATTCTTCACGGCTGAAATTTTCTGGGGGTCAACCTCAATTCCTTCTCTAAAGATAACTTGACCCAAGAACATAACAGATTCAAGCCAAAATTCACATTTCGAAAACTTCACATATAACTAGTGCTGATACAGGACCTGCAAAACTGCCCTAAGATGATCGGCATGGTCCTCCTGACTCTGCGAATAAACAAGAATATCGTCAATGAACACTATCACGAAGGAGTCGAGAAAGGTTTGAAGAACCGATTCATAAGATCCATGAAAGTTGCGGGGGCATTTGTTAGCCCGAAAGACATTACCAGAAATTCAAAGTGCCCATACCGGGTCCTGAAAGCTGTTTTCGGAATATCCTGCTCCTTGATCTTCAATTGGTGATACCCGGACCTTAAATCGATCTTGGAGAAGAACTTAGCACCCTACAATTGATCAAACAAGTCATCTATCCTTGGTAGTGGGTACTTATTTTTGATTGTAACCTTGTTGAGCTGCCGAGAGTTAATATACATTCTTAGAGACCCACCCTTCTTTCTTACAAATAGAACTGGTGTGCCCCGAGGTGACACACTCGGACAAATGAAACCATTCTCTAACAAATCTTTCAATTGGTCATTTAGATATTTTAATTCTATTGGGGCCATTCTATAAGGTGGAATAGATATAGGCTACGTGCCTGGCATCACATCAATCCCAAAATCAATCTCCCTGTCTAGCGGGATCACAGGGAGCTCATCCGGAAAGACCTCCGAATATTCATTGACAACAGGCGCAGACTCATTTGTAGGTGCCTTAGCATCAGTGTGTGTAACCCGGATAAAATGGTAGATACACCCTTTGTTAATCATCTTTGTGGCCTTAAGGTAAGAAATAAACCTACTCTTAGGCACCACACTATCCCCCTTCCATTCAATCACTTACTCAGTTGGAAATTCAAACCTAACGGTTCTGGTTCGACAGTCAAGCTTAGCGAAACATGAGTAAAGCCAATCCATCCCCATTATTACATCAAAATTGACCATTCCCAATTCAATGAGATTGGCCATGGTGTGTCGATCACGCACCGTGACAACACAATCCCTAAAAACCCACGCGGCTACAATAGACTCACCAACCAGAGTAGATACAGAGAACGGTTCATGGAGCTGTTCCGGTTCTATCCCAAATTCCATAGCAACATAGGGAGTAACATATGACAAAGTGGAACCAGGATTAATAAGAGCATACACATCATGAGATTGGACAGTCAATATACCTGTGACAACATCTGGAGAACCCTCTGAACTCTGGCGACCGCTCATAACATAGAAATGGTTGGGTCCTCCCAAACTTTGTATGCCACCCTAACTGCACCATGCCTTGCGTGTACTGGGGTGACTCAAGCTGGATGAGGTGCTACGGATGTAGTTGCTATAGAACTGGCTGGCTGAGCTGTACCTCTGCCCATGCTCTGTTGAGACGAATGACAATCTCTCTGAATGTGACTCCTCATACCACACCTGTAGCATATGGGCTGGTCCATGTAGCAGATCCCAAAGTGCATCTCCCTACACCTAGGGCATGGGGGCCTCCGCTACTGCTTAAATCTCCCACCAGACCGACCGTGCTGGTAGGATCCCTTGTTGCCCTAACTGGGCCTAAAATGGTTCCCCTGCTACTGACTGGGCTCCGATGGTGGTGCGCTGACTGAAGATTGATCAAAAGACTGGGACGGCCCTGATGATCCTTCCTTGAAAGTTGTCCTACCACCACCACTAGAAGTACCACTGAAGTTGCCCGCTGACCGGGCCCTGTTGCTACTCTCTCGCTCCATTCTATTCTTCAGTTTGCGGGTCTCTGTCGCTTGAGCAAATGTCACCCTATAACCATAGTTCATATCAGAGTTCAAGGCAACTGTAGCGGCCTCATTAATAACCAAGGGGCTAAGGCCCTGCGCAAATAGGCGCACTCTAGCCTCCATAGCAGGAAACATGTAGATGGCATATTTGGACAGGCGCGCGAATCTCATATGATACTCCCACACACTCATGCTCCCCTATTTCAGATTCTCAAACTTGGCGGCATGGGCTACCTTAGTTCGGCAGGCAAGAAATGATCAATGAAAGTATAAGCAAATTCACTCCACCTCGCCGGAGGGCTCCCCTCTTCACGGGAGTCCTCCCATATCTCAAACCAAGAATAGGCCACCCCTTTCAGGTGGTAGGAGGTCTACTCTGCTCCCTCCTTCTCAGTAGCACGCATAACTCGGAGGGTCTTGTGCATCTCGTTAATAAAATCCTGGTGGTCCTCCTCAGGATCAGTACTTGTGAACACTGGAGGGTCCAACTGGACAAATCTGTTCACCCTGGAACTAGTGGAATCCCCTGGATGACTAGCCAAAGTGGGTGCAACATCTGATCTCTAGGCCTGAGAAGCCACTATTTGAGCCAACATCTGTATGGCTCCCCTAAGATCCGCATCAGATACACCAATCGTTGCAACCTCAGTAGGTGCAGGAACTGGTGCGGGCTAACCAGGTGTAGTAGAAGCAGGCAGTGTAGTAGTCGGGGGAATATTCTCACCCCTCGGATGTTCACCTGTATCATCAAGTAAAGGATAAACTGCCACTCCTGGGGTGGCATTGCCTCCTTGGCCAGTTCTTGCTTTCTTCCTAGGCTCCATATACTGAAAATTAGAGCAATGCACGAGTTAAAGGAGGAATAATCTTACAATCAGCTTTATCGCACGATCTAGAATATCAAAGAAGGGTGTTATTCCTAAATGCCCAAGTAGCCTCCTAATGGTAGATGTGGTCAACAACACACCGATAAGAAGGACTCTACTAGACACGGCTCCGAGACATCCAAGGACAATTTAAAACCTTAGGCTCTGATACCAAGTTTGTCATGCTCCGACCTCGGGGAGGGCGACCGACGCTCAACAGAGTTACCTCGATCGAGCAAGCCTGCACAGTGCCATCTACCCAACTCACCCACAAATAAAGAGAAGAATACATTTCATTAATAAGTCAATAAGAAGTCATGTGAACAACACCGGTTCATTTTCATTAGTTACGTCATTAACAAGTCTTCAAAATAGTACGTTGTACAATCATAGTTAAAGTGGAACAGATGATACCATTACAACATATTCAGTTAACTTTCCCAAAAATAGATACAACCCACACTATGTCTACGGAGCCTCTAACAGGAATAGAAGAGTGCTATGACACTGCCGGCAACAAGGCCCCAACTATACCTCAAAATGCTATGTACAAAGGGTAGAAGAAGGGTAGAAGATATAGGACCCCGAAATGAAGTGGGGCTCACCAAATTAGCTGAGGATAGGGTGTGCTGCTATCACTGATCAATACCACCTGCTATGGAACCACCTGCATCCATTAAAGATGCACCGCCTCCCGGCAAAAGGGACGTTAGTACATATAGAATAGTACTAGTATGTAAAACTAAACCCCCTCTCAATAGAATGAGCAACAGTAAACGGAGAATAAAACATGATATCAATAAGGGACTCAAACGGTATCAAAGTGCCACATTAGGGGAAACATAAATTCCAAATAGGTTTCGGTAATTTAAGTTAGGAGATCTTTAGCACCGATGTACCTCCGTGTTTTAGCACGAAGTCCAATCTCAGTCCGACTGGCTAAGCCGTCTCACCCCGAGACATACACTCACAATACAACCATGTGCGCGACATGGTATCCGATCTCAGCCCCATCGGCTAAGCCGTCTCACCACAATGTCGTGTGGGTCGACATTACATCATATCTAGATAGCACTAATCTCATCCCATTTAAGGGGAAAACATCTCAACACACCAATCTTATCCCATATAAGGGGAAACAGTCTCATCACATTAACATGGGGATTTACCCCTCAATCACTCCTACACCGACACGTGTAGTTTCGGTGTTAGGTTGTTCCGACCTACCCTTCCTCGGTGGCTAATCGATACTCCCATGTTATTAAAAGTATTTAACTCTCAATTCATATTCTTTTACATGTCATTCATTTTATCGACATCATTGGCCATAACACAATATCATTCTTAGCGCATTGCTCACTATTCCATTTTCAATCATTATCATTAATAATCAACAACAAGGCCTTTCAAATTAAGACTTTAATCACATACTTGAGCAAATTATGTCTTAGGCACATATGACTTCTTACACAATTAACATGGTATCTTTCATAAGAATTCATGCTTTCAAATCATAACATAGTAACACACAGCCCATACTTAAACCACATCGTCAAACAATTAACTTATCATAGCAAAAATCTTTGGAATGCATATTGAACACATAATTATTTCAACACAAGGCTTATTTGACAACAATTCTATTTATAAAGGGCATCACGAGACTTACAAGGACATTGCGGGGTTCAATTCTAAGAGAAGGGTTTAGCCAACATACCTTTCCTCGAGCCTTTTTAAATTACTACAATGTTCTGGAATTTATAGCTTCTTCGATCTAGTTGGAAATATAGCAAAATTGAACACAAATTAGGAAAGAGTTTATGGTTCTACCTCATTTGAGCATTTTATCAAACACTAGGTGGGTATTATGATTTTAAGGTCCTCCCATGGTGGATTCTTTCACCCCACTACCCAAAGTCTACCCAATTTAGCTCAACATTCTTCCCCCAACCCTTGATAATACATGCATGTAAAAATAAATAACTCCCATACCCAAGAATTGACTTACTAATTACCTATTATCAATTAGAATCATGAAATTGAGGGCTATGGAGTAGAAACTTACCTCTAGGATGAAGACCTAGTGATTTCTTCGTACAATTTCTTCAACTTTGAGCAAGAATTGATGGATGATGGGATTAGGAACTCCCCCTCACTCCTTGGCGCTCCCCCTCTCTAGAATGTATGTTTCTGCTTTAGAAGTGGTCCATTACTCTAATATATTGAAATAGGGTCCGGTAAAAAAATTAGAAAAAAGGAGCCCCGTCACAGATCTGCGATCGCATATGCGACCGCATAATGCTTTTGCAGTCCGTAAAATGGGCCGCGAAATAACCCCCGGAACTGGGCACTCCTGCCCCAGTCTGCGGCCATTATGCGGTCCGCAGACCTGTTCTGCGGTCACATAATGCGCCGAAGAACCTCTCTTCGAAAAAATCTTCATGCTGGTTCTGCGGTCGATGTGCGGCCCGCGAAATAGTTTTGCGACCACATAATTGACCGCACAATGCCATCCAAACTTGCCCAGTTTCCTACTTCACTCTGTGGTCATTCTGCGGCCCGCAAAGTAATTCTACGGCCGCATAGTGGGCCGCAGAAATGTCTTCTTATGCCAAAAATTTTCCTTTACTCCCCAGCGCACTGTTCAACCAAAAAAGTCCGTACCACAGCGAGCAATCTCGCCACGAAGAATCTCTACATTCATCAACACAAAAGCCTACTTTGGCACCACGAAAACCCGGGTTTTTAGGAGAAATTTATAGGGCCTTACATCCTCCACACTTAGGATCATTCATCCTCGAATGAGGGTCTAAATTCACCATTAGCGCACAATGTGACTCAGTTGCTACAACACACACTAGCAGTTCTAATTTTTGACTAACTCCCTAAATTTCCAAATATTTTGCTAGAGTCTCCCTTGTAATTGGACCTATCCACATGCCAGAGAATCCCAAAACCAGTCCTAACAACATATACAGGAACCAACGACACAACATAACATTAAAACAATGCCAACCGTGGCCTCACGAGCAGTATACCACCAAAAAAGAACGCTTTTAACATCAACGGTACAAATGATACTTAATTCGTAGAAGGTAACTCTTAGAATTTTTATAGAACACAACTTTATAAATACATGGCTATTCAAATAAATAAGGATACTTCTTCTTCATTTCTTCCTCGGCCTCCCAAGTTGCCTCTTCAACTTGCTGGTTTCGCCATAACACTTTCACGGAGGCAATCTCTTTGTTCCTCAATTTTCGGACTTGCCTATCAAGGATGGCAACTTGAATTTCTTCATAAGTCAATTCTTCATTAACCTCAATGGTCTCTACTGTCACAATAACCGACGGATCTCCAACTACCTTCTTCAACATAAACACATGGAATACCAGGTGCACTAATGACATCTCAGGTAGTAGCTCAAGCTTGTACGCTACCTGACCAATCCTCTGAATGATTCTGTATGGCCAGACATACCTTGGAATCAATTTCCCTTTCTTACCAAATCGCATTATACCCTTTATGGGGGAAACCTTTAAGAATGCCCAATCATCTTCTTTGAACTCCAAATCCATGCGATGCATATCCGAATAGGACTTTTGATGACTTTTAGCATTTTTGAACTACTCCTTAATGATCTTAACGTTTTTCATAGCCTGATGCACGAGGTCTGGCCCTATCAACTTCGCTTCCCCAATCTCGAACCACCCAATGAGAGATCTACATCTCCTACTATATAGAGCCTTGAATGGTGCCATCTGAATGCTGGCATGATAACTGTTGTTGTAGGCAAACTCTATTAGCGGCAAATGATCATCCCAACTACCTTTGAAGTCAAGAACACAAGCGCACAACATATCCTCAAGCGTCTGAATAGTCCACTCTACCTGCCCGTCGGTCTGTGGATGGAAGGATACTATGATTCACTTGAGTACCCAAACCTTGCTGAAATTTCTTCCAAAACTTAGCCGTGAAACTGTGCCCCTCGATCTGAGATAATAGAAACTGGGGTGCCATGCAACCTGACTATTTTCTTGATGTACAACTGAGCATACTATTCTGCTGTATCGGTAATCTTAGTAGGTAAGAAGTGTGCTAATTTCATGAGTGGATCCACATTCACCCAAATTTATGGCACCACAAACCCCCGGGGTTTTAGGAAAAATTTATGGGTCCTTATACCCAGACCAGCATACTAAATACTTTGATACAAGTAAGCATTGCACATATCATGTAGATTTTTCGAGACATGATACCGAAGATTGCTGTGGTCTAAGGAATGAGATCAGAATGTTGATTAAGAGTAGAGCTATCCAATGTACCCCAATCCCAACAAATGTGAACCACAACCCACTACCAAACCACAAAAATCAAGGGGTAAACATGATCACCTTGGAGGAAGAATATGGTCTAAAGGGAACCATCGTTGGGAACACTAAAGTAGTAAGGACAACTCCTTGGCGGCCCCGTTAATCAAAATAGAATTGAAGCCACCAGTAATGATCCAGACATATCATCCATGGCCTGTCATAGCCATCAAAGAGGATTGAAATCATAATTACAAGCCAATTCCGTGGGATTATCAAGCAAAGGGAAAGTGAAAAATAATAGAAACTGTGGCAGCTCATAGGATGACCCGGTCAGGAAAATGCTACGATCCTAAGGAATTGAATCGAGTAAATCAAAATAGAGAAGAACCAGAGGAGAAATATAATGATGCATAGGCAGGAAAATTCTGGAGCAAGATGCCGGTTAAGGAGTACTCTATCGAGGAACAACTAAAAACTACCCCTACGCACATATCAATTATAGATTTGCTGATGAGTTCTATCAGCCACAGAGACACTTTATTGAAAGTATTGAGTGGAGTAAGCGTTCTAGGAAACACCACTAGTGAGGCACTGACATCAACTATCGGAAGATAGTGGAGTCTAGTAAGGTCTCTTTTCAAAAGTATGAGCTTGCTGCGGAGGGAGTAGATCACAACCGAGCTCTACACATTAATGTCAAGTGTGGAGATACGGTCATAACTTGAGTTATGGTTGACGGGGGATCTAGAGTGAACATTTGCATGTTATTCACTTGTAGAAATTGGGTATCCATATAAGAGAGGTGAAAGAAAGCCATGTGCGGGTAAGGGCTTTCGACGGATCGCTGAAAGACATCATTGGGGAAATTTATTTAGCTTTGCAAGTTGGACCCATTGAGTTCCCGGTGTTATTCAAAGTGATAGACATCTCTTCCTCTTACAACCTACTACTAGGGAGGCCATGGATACACATGGCAAGGGCAGTTCCTTCCACTCTATAACAATGCATGAAGTTTGAATGGCATTGGCAGGAAATAATGATTCATGGAGAATCGAGTCATCCAGCTTATTCAGAACACACGTTTCCTTTCATAGAGGGATTATATGGGGTGACCATTCATGAGGTCGAGATCATGCAAACAATGAAAATGGAAAATAATGAATGGTTCCACAACACACAGCCGTCATATGGGTCAGGGAGATGATGAAATATGGGTATAAGCCAGGATCTGGGCTCGGAGCAAGGTCTAACGGGATAACAGAGCCAATATAACTAAAGCAATAGAAGGGTACTACTGATTTAGGATACCAACCTCCAATCGGAGGGGTCCATAACAGTGACCCCAGGAAGAATGTTTTCGTGCCAGAGCATGTTCTGAGTCCGGGTCAGAGCTCAATGCAAGAAGAGGATATCATCGATGTGATCGGAATGTTATTTGTGGCGATGATCAAGGAATGCTGCGGTAAAGCTGACATCAAGACACCGACCATTAGGGATGCCAAACTAGGAGAGACATTGCAAAACTGGATAGCTAGTCCATCTCTGGTTCGCCAGGAGTCTTGGTAGTGTGGATTTGTAGTAATATTTTGAACATTTCATGACCAATTAAGGCTTGAATCATGCTGACACTTTTTGTTAAACTGCCTCTTTGAACGCTAAGACGTTCCTTTCAATGAAATACAATTTTGTTCTTCCTGAAGTATTACGCAAATTTATTTTAATTTATAATCGCATTTTCTTTTTAGTGATCAAATTAATAAAAAATCTCATTCCACGATTTTGACATGTAACAAAACGCTTGAACAAAGCGTTAACAACATGGCAATGTGACGACCCGATAAGTCGTTTTGAGTTCTAGCCCTTATTTTCGTATTTCGAGTCCTCTATTAGCCCCATTTGATGTTTCTTGATTTGTGTGCACAGTCCGTGCCTTTTTCCGTAAAGTTTTTACGTAAACATTTGAAGAAGATATAATTTTTGGCTTTAAAAATAACTTTAGTTGACTACGGTCAATATTTTGTGTAAAGAACTCTGAGTCGGTGTTTTGATGCTTCCGGTAGGTCTGTATTATAACTTTGGAGTTGGGCTCATGTCCATAATTAATTTGGAGGTCCCCATATTGATTTGACTTGTTTTACCAAAAGTTAGCAATTTGGAAGTTTGAAATTTTCCTAGGTTTGACCCTAGTTTGACTTTATGGATAACGACTTCAATTTTTTTTTTGAGATTGGTATAGGTCCGTTTTTCTATTTGAAACTTGTCTGTAAAATTTGGTGCTAATCAGATTTGGTCTGATAGATTCAGACGCTTAGTTGTGATTCTAGATGTTCTTGAGTTTTCCTTTGAAATTTCATTAGTTTTGATGTTTAATTTGTAGTTTTAGGTGTTATTTTTGTATTTTGATCGTGCGATCAAGTTTTTATGATGTTATTACACTTGTATGCATGTTTGATTTGGAGCCCGAGGGACTCGAGTGAGTTTTAGACGTGTTTCAGATGAGTTTGGATATTGTGAGGACTGCTAGTGCGTTGCTGCTTCTATTGCTGGTCTGCAGATATCGCATTTGCAAGGTCTGGCATACAAATGCGAGCCTCGATTTTGCGATCAAGACGTTACATTTGCGAGTAGGGAGCCTGGGCTGGGTAATCTCGCAATTGCGAGGAAATGATTCGCATTTGCGAACTAGCTGAGATCGCATTTGCGATCTCAGAGTCGCATTTGCGACGTAGAGTTCTAAAGGGTGAGCTTCGCATTTGCAAAGTATTGTCCGCATTTGCGAAGGGGGTCTGTTCGCATTTGCGGACATTTTGTCGCATTTGCAACTTTAGCAGGCTGGGGACACATTCGCAATTACTACCTATTTCTCACATTTGTGATGTTCGCAATCGCGAACAAGAGTTTGCATTTGCGACATCCGCAACTGGGTAAAAGATGAAAAAATTGGAAGTTAGCTCATTTTACACCATTTTCAACCCTAAACACTCTAGAGTCGATTTTTCAAAAGATTATTCTTCCCAAAATCATTGGTAATCAACTTTAATCTATTTCCTTTCAGTTACCCAATACGTTTCATGAGATTTCAACATCAAATCAAGGATTTTCATGGTAGAAATTAAGGATTTGGGTAGAAATTGGGGATTTAATAAAATTGATATTTATATCTCAAATTGAGGTCACCACATAACCGGGCTCGGGGGTGAATGGGTAATCGAGGTTTGATCCAAATCACGGGTGTTAACCTAGCAAGCTCGGGTTGACTTTTCTTGACTTTATCCAAATTCATTAAAGATTGAATCTATTTCACTCGTGGGTAGTTTCTAAAGACTATTTTGAATTATTTGAACTATATTTGGCTATATTTGATTGGTTTGGAGGCTAATTCTAAAGGCAAGGCCGTGGTTGGGCGATTGACTTAGTTGCGGAGTGAGATAAGTGTCGTGGTTAACCTGGACTTGAGTGATTAGGACTTGTTGGACTAATTGTTATGTGAATTATGTGCGGGGATGGCGTATATGTAAGGTGACGAGTATATATACGTTGTTATTGGGTTAAAGCATGCGGGTAGAAATTATTTTATTATATTATGTTGTTTCCATGACTATGTTTCCCATGTCGTAGTTAGATTATTACTTCTTTAATTGTCCGCTTTCACATCTATTGGTTATTATGGAGCTGTTAGAATTTTGAAAGTTGAGATGAATTATCATTACACTGATATTGAAGTGAAATAGCTTCCCAACTTGTTTTGCTATTTTGGATTAATATTGTTGCTTGGTGGAAGAGTGAAAAGCATGAAGGATATTGCCATGCCTTATTTGCATGCAATAAAATTTATTGAGAGATTGTGAGGTTTAAAGTACGAAGGGTAATGCAGTGCATTGATTGCTTATTATCATTTATCAAATCATGCGAGGTTGAGAGTAAAAGCACGAAGGGTGATGCCGTGCTATTTTATTTATGATATTACTTGGTGAGGACGAGAGTAAAAGCACGAAGAGTAATGCCGTGCCATTATTGGTTTCTTTGCTTTACTTGGATATCCGATTGATGATTTACTTGGTTGAATTATTATTGTTTCTTTTCGGAGAAAGGTTATTCGGTGATTTTGTACATGCCATTCTTTTGTACTCCCATTACTTCATGTCCCATCCCAATCAATACTTTAACTGTCCTACTTATTATTTTGTTGCTTTATATATATACTTGTACATGATTTATGTAGGTGTCTTGTCATTTCCTCGTCACTACCTCTCCGGGGTTAGACTCGACACTTAGAAGTATATTGGGTGAGTTGTACTCATACTACAGTTCTGCACTTCTTGTACAAATACTAGTGTTGGTCCTAGCGGCATTTAGTGTCATCTTTGCTCAGATTCAGTTGCATAATAGGTGCATGGCGTCCACAACACTGAAGTCCCCTTTCTTTATCTAGATTACTATTTATTTAGCTCCAAACAATCGTATTTTGTTTCAGACCGTCTATGTAGTATTGTAGTTTCTCATGTACTTGTGACTCAGGATTTCTAGGAGTAGTTAGCATCGCGTTATTTCTATTAACACTGTGTTAAATTCTGAGTTTATTTTATCGTTAAATATCATTACTTTGTGTTAATTATTAAAAATTGGCTAATTAATTTAATAACATTAGCTTACCTAGCAAGTAGATGTTAGGCGTCATCACGGTCCCGAGGTTGTGAATTTCAGGTCGTGACAGCCGGATTACGAGAAATATGATGAAAGTATGATGCCCGAGAATTTACCGCAAGAAATTGAACATTTAGAAAGTTAGAAGAAACCCAACCTCAAGCAGACAGAGGTAATCAATCTGGGGGATGAAGAAGAGGTGAAGGAAACTCGAATTAGCATCCACCTAAAAGAAAAACAAAAGAGAGGACTGGTGGAGCCACTTCAAAAATACATTGACGTGTTCGCTAGGTCGTATGATTATATGCCTGGGTTGAGTACTGACATTGTCTCACATCGATTGTCCCCCAATCCTGCCAGACCTCTAGTCAAGCAGAAACCAAGAAAGTTCAAGCCTGATTTGAGTATGAGAATCAAAGAAGAAGTCACTAAGCAAATAGAAGAAAATGTGGTAAGAGTCAAAAATTACCCCACCTTGTTAGCCAATATAGTACCAGTGCCTAAGAAGGATAGGAAAATTAGGACATGTGTGGATTATCGAGATCTCAACAAAGCCAGTCCCAAAGATGAGTTTCCTTTGCCAAATATCCACTTTCTCATTGACAACTATGCAAAACATGATCTACAATCGTTCATGGATTGTTTTGCCGGATATCACCGGATTTTGATGCGTGAAAAAGATGTAGAGAAGATATCATTCATCATACCATGGGGAGTCTACTATTACAGGGTCATTCCATTTGGTCTCAAGAACACCAGTGCCACCTATACGAGAGCTATGAATACTCTTTTTCATGACATTATCTAAAAGGAAATCAAAGTATACGTGGATGATGTAATCATCAAGTCACGCAAGAGTACGAATCTTTCAAGTGATCTACGGAAGTTCTTCGAATAGTTACGACGGTAGAATTTGAAGTTGAACCCTACAAAGTGTGCATTCGAAGTTCCCGCTAGGAAGTTGTTGGGTTTCATCGTCAGCAGGAAAGGGATAGAGCTAGATCCCTCAAGAATCAAGGCTATTCAAGACTTGCCTCATCCTAAAAGCAAGAAGGACGTAATGAGCTTCCTTGGGAAACTGAACTAAATATGTCGATACATAACCCAATCAACAGTGATCTACGAACAAATTTTCAAGCTATTGAAGAAAGATGTTGCCATGAAATGGACGAAGGAACGCCAAAAAGCTTTCGATAGAATTAAGGAATACATGTCTAGCCCGCTAGTGTTGGTTCCTCCTGATCTAGGAAAGCCGTTCTTAGTATATATATCCATCTTGGATGATGATTTTGGATGTGTGTTGGGGCAACACGATGAGACTGGAGAGAAGGAGCAGGCTATCTACTACCTCAGTAAGAAATCCACGTCGTACGAAGCCAGATACACCTTGTTGGAACAGACGTGTTGTGCTTTAACTTTGATCACCCAAAAGATTAGGTACTACCTGTCAGCATACACCATGTATCTGATATCCATACTCGACCCTCTTAAGTTCATCTTCCAGAAGCCAATGCCAACTGGAAAGCTAGCAAGGTGGCAGATCCTTCTCAGTGAATTCGACATTGTGTACGTGATGCAAAAGGCTATTAAGGGACGCTCTGGCTGATCACCTTGCTGAAAACTCGTAAGACAAAGAGTACGAGCCACTTACCATATACTTCCCAGACGAAGAGGTACTATTTATAGGAGAATAGATTTCGGCGTCTTACCCATGGTGGAGGATGTTCTTCGATGGAGCTCCAAACATCAAGGGAGTAGGGATTGGGGCAGTCTTACTCTATGAATCAGGACAACATTATTCTATTTCTGCCAAGATAATGTTCCCATGCACAAATAATATGGGAGTACGAAGCATGAATCCTTGGGATCAGGATGGCGGTAGATATGAACATCTTTTGGTCATAGGAGATTCTGATTTGCCGATCCACCAAGTCCAAGGAGAATGGAAAACCAAGAACGTCAAGATTCTTCCGTACTTGTATTGTGTGAAAGAATTGTGTAAGAAGTTCACCATGCTTGAGTTCAATCATGTTACAAGAATCTAGAATGAATTCGTCGATGCTCTTGCAACATTATCATCCATGATTCAACACCCGAACAAGAATTATATTTACCCTATTGAGGTGGAGATCTGGGACCAACATGCGTATTGCTTTCAAATAGATGAAGAACCAGATGGTAAGCCTTGGTATCATGACATCAAAATGTTTCTTGGGACAAGGGATTACCTAGAGAATGCTACTACCGGTGAGGACCAGGCATTAAGGAGATTGGAAAACCACTTTTCCCTTAACCGGGAAGTCCTATATAGGAGGACCCCAGACTAGGGTCTGTTAAGGTGTGTTGATGCTGCTGAAGCAACAAGACTATTGGAGGAAATACATACAGGGACGTGCGATCCTACATGAACAACTTCACCTTAGCCAAGAAGATTCTGAGGGCAGGATATTTTTGGATGACCATGGAAAAGGATAACATTCGCTACGTGCAGAAATGTCATAAGTGTTAGATTCATGGGGATTTTTAGGGTCCCACCAAATGAGCTAAATGTGATGGGTTCTCCTTAGACGTTCGCTGCTTGGGGCATGGATGTGATCGGACCCATAGAATCGGCCGCATCAAATGGGCGTGGTGAATTTGATTATTTCACCAAATGGGTCGAAGCTTCTACATATAAAGTCGTTAAGAAGAAGGTGGTGGCAGATTTCGTCCGTAACAACATAGTATGCCAATTTGGGATCCCAAAATCAATAATAACTAACATTACAGCAAATCTCAACAGTGATCTCATGAGAAAAATTTGTGAGAGGTTTAGAATTTTCCATCGCAATTCCACTACATACATGTCACAGATTAATGGAGCAGTTGAAGCAGCCAACAAAAACATCAAGAGGATCTTGCGAAAGATAGTATAAAACCACACACAATGGCATGAGAAACTATCATTTACACTACTTGGCTATCACACCACAATGAGGACGTCTACCAGGGCAACGCCATACACGTTTGTATATTGTACTGAAGTTGTAATACCCGCAGAGGTCGATATACCTTCTTTAAGGATTATTCAGGAGGCCAAGCTAGACAATGAAGAATGGATACATATCAGGCAGGAACAACTAATGCTCATCGATGAGAATAGGTTGGACGCAATTTGTTATGCTCAGCTTTATCAAAATATGATGACCAAGGCATCCAACAAGAAATTGAAACCTCGGTAGTTCACACTAGGAAAACTGGTCTTAAAGAAGATAGTTCTCCATCAAGAGGAAGCTAAAGGAAATTTCGAACCAAATTTGCAAGGTCCATATGTGATCCATCGGGTATTGTCAGGATGAGCATTAATCTTAGCAAAAATGGATGGCAAAGTTAGCACAAAGCCCATCATTTCAGACGCAATCAAGAAGTACTGCATTGAAGACAATTAAGTTAGGTTTTTGTGTAATAGAACTATGCTTGACCTGACTTACCACAGTGGGATACGTAGGCAACCCATGTACAGTCCAGTCCCATTTGTAATAGAACCAAAATATCATTTCCATGTATTCAGAACTACGGCATGACTTAATTTCTTTTTGCATGAATGCGTAGGAAATCCATGTTGGATTCAGTTATTTATTGTAATCGAACTACGTTTTGACCTGATTTCATTTGGATATGTAGGCAGTCTGAGTCAGATTCGGTCATATAATTCTAAAATTCTATTTTTGTCACTTTCGTACCTATTGTAATCGAACTACGTTTTGACCTGATTCCATTTGGACACGTAGGCAACCTGAGTAAGGCTCAGTCACTTCAATATCTCATTTATTCATACCCTCAAACTACGTTCAGACCTGATCCTTTTGGATATATAGGCAACCTGAAAGGGTTCGGTCATCACTCTAGGAAAGCCTTTGTAATGTATTTTCTAGATTAGGAAATAATCGCAACAGTAAACTTAATTCATTGTAAGGGGCACATCCTGAAAGGCATCATCAATAAGGCAGAGTCATCCAAATATGATATTCGTTTGAAGAAGTTCAGCGGTTTCTAAATGTGTCATAGTCCGGAGCGACGATGTTTATCGTAAATATAAATGATTTTTTCAAAATTCTTTTCTAAAAATGCTTGTCACACTTTTCCACCTGCCAATCCTCATGGCATAGATCACCACAGTCAGAAGGAGCATGAAGGAATCCAGAGCAAGGCCATGTTTACGGTCAACACAAACAAACATCCCTCCCCACTAAGAATATTTTTTTGAGCGCACGATTGACAACGTCAGATAGCGTAAACCAGAACCAGAATCATTGCTAGATTTGCTACAGCCTCATGAGCTTTCGACTCTTTTTTACTTCATTACTTAATTAGATTTAATCTCATAAAGCTAAAAATAAACTTTCAATTTTTGCTGGTATCCCAGAGTCAAATCAGAGATTTCAAATAGATCATTGCAAACCTCATCACATCTTAGCCAATCAAAGGCTGGTTCATTCAAATTACGTCATATGTCTTGCCGATCGACGACCGCAAATCTAGTCCCATCAACGAGAGGGGCCAAACATAGAAAAATGACCCTGCAGTCAAAAGTATCTCTTGGGCATGCTCTTTTCTATTTTTGTTTTAGTTTGGATGTCTTAATTTTTTTATTATGTGGCTTACATGCGCATTTACGCTCTTGTTTATTCCAAGCTCAAACCTTTTGCCACAGGGAAATTCCTAGTTAAAGATCAAAGTGAAATACTCCATCACTCGGAGATTCTAAGTCAAAGATCAAAGTCAAAGTTCAAAGTCAAAATTCAAAGTCAAAGTTTAAAGTCAAATGCTCCGACAACTTTAGAACGGTATAAAGCCCGGCTAACCCTTATAGTCAAAATTCAAACACCCAGTCTCCAGAATCCCAAACAATGCTCCACAACTCAGAGGCTTTAAATTCAAATATCCATTCCCTGGAATCCCAAATAATGCTCCATGACTTGAAGGTTTCAAATTCAAACATCCCATTACCCAGAGATCCCAAATAAAGTTCTGTCGGAAGCCAAACATTATCATTTCACATATTTACATTATATCCTAACATATCTACTTCAAAAAATATGGGTATATGTGTAACTTCCTTTTGCAGGTCAAACACTTTAACGTGGAACTGTGTCTAAGCGGCAAACTAGGTTACATCGCTAATGAGGGACATCAAACTCATAAGAAAGCCAAGGATCCGATCTCCAGCTCAACTCGACCAGTAAATTCTGAACTATCAAAATCTCTCAAAATCTCTAATCAAGCTGTGACTCAGATAGGCGTTTTGAATCTCAAAATCTCTCCGCCTTACGGTATTGTCATAACACGATACTAGGGCAATCCCTGCAAGCATAATTCATTTCAAATTATCATTTCATAACTACATATGGCCTGATCCTCATTGAACCCGAGGTTGTAGGCGATTCAATAGAAAGAATTCGGCCATAACCTCATAGTTAATTGTATTCAAAACTCCATATGCCTTCTTGCTGTATGTGCCTAAAGTCGAGGCAAAATTGGCCATAGAGTCAATTTCTATGCCCATATAATTTTTTATCATCTTCGGTCAAAGAGAGGCAGCTGTTGACGGCCAATTTTGGCCCTCCCTTTTTTCTAATTAACTTATTACGCTTCTTGATCAACAGTGGCGTATTAAAGTATTTTTAAAATTATTATTTTTCTAAAAAATAAAATATAATATATAATAAGTAATAATAGCAGTGATACTAGTTGTTAATATCAATCATATGCCTATAATTATATAGTAGTAATTTAATTTAAGTAATTACGGTTATATCACCCCTATTATTTTAATCGGTTAACCAATAAACCTTTTGTAGTATTATGTACATCTATAAGGTGTTTTAACTATTTTAATTATATGAAATTAGCGTATCAATATACATACGTATAATAAGAAGTTTAATTAATTTAATTATGATAAAAGGGGTTAAGATTTAAATATGTTATACTTGTAATTGATGAATTTTAATTAAAATGTCTATAGATTAATTTCATATTTTCATCCTTCTCTTTCAAAAAACCAAAAAAACAAATGGCCCTAAAATGTCTTCGACCCGTCCAGGCCCAAAACAAATACAGAGACCCTCCTTACTTGGCAATCCATTCCTTATTTCCTCTATTAATCATGCTTCACCACGTCAGCGTCTCAAAGCCCCTCACAAAACAAACACACTCCACATGGACCGTTGATCGCATTTATCAACAATCCAGATTAATTGTGCCTTTCCCTTCTAAATTTAATTACGTCGTTTTAATCCCAATCGCTAGATCAAAATAGTCCAACAACTCATGTTTTATCTCCCATTATCGGTTTCCTTTTATTTTTAGTGCGAAAATCCAGAGTCGTCGATCTAGTTGATCCAACAACCCACATTAGTTCCCTCACATTAAACATACACAGACTCCCCTAAACCCTAATCACTTCTTTCATACCAGATGACCCCATTTCCACATTTTCTCATTTCTCTCTCATCCTCTCTTCTCTGAAACTTCCCCGAACCTAGCACAAATTGGTGCAAAATCACTGAGAGATCACTATAAGACCACCACCATCACTATTAGCTGAGAATCTAGCCGAAAACATTCTCATTCTCATCATCCCCTTTAAAATATCAAACTTCGAAACCCTAGCTTCAAACATGAATGCCACAGAACCTAATCATCACGCATTAATTCATTCAAATCTTCCATTAAAGCTCTGCATGCACCTCCAGATTCAAAAGAATCTTGACCTTGTCGTGACATCTGATGACCCAGAGGTCAAATGCAAGGACCTCTAGGCAAAGGCTTTGTCCAAAGGTCCATCAGCTTCAAACGAATATTTCTCTGTCACTTTTAGAAGGAAAATCTTCACCCCTTTTTCCCTCTGATTTTTATCATCTTTTTCCTTTGATTTCGTCATGGGTTTTCACCAGTGTTCATTATTGTTCTTTGTCCTCTATTTGTTTTGAATCTGAGAGAATTCAAAATCTCAAATCCTAAGCCCCAATCTTTGGGCTATAAATACCGACCTTAGTGCCTTCACCTAAAAACAAACAAGTAAAGCAAATGCAACTACACTAAAGTATAAATGTCATGACCCAAATCCCAACCTGTCGTGATGGCACCTATCACGTTACTAGGAAAGCCGACAATTACATAATAACTATGCATCTGAATAAAAAACATGATTTTTTTAACAAGTTCAACATTGGAAAATCTCATAAGTAACTGATAAAAATAACTGAAACTCAACGACAACAAATTCCAAAATTCTGGTGTCACTGAGTACATGAGCTACTAATGTCAACATAATCTAAAACTCTTGTACAAATGTCTGAGAAAATAGAACAATACTGAAATAAAATGAAAGGAAGGAGAGTCAAGGTATGCGGGCGTCATAGTAGCTACCTCGAAGTCACCGAGCAAGTACTAACACCAGATCTAGCAATCATCATGTCTAGATGTACCTGGATCTGTACACGAAGTGTAGAGTGTAGTATGAGTACAACCGACCTAATGTACTCAATAAGTAACAGGATTAACCTTGGGCCGAAAGCAGTGACAAACTTAGAAAGATAGAGTCCAAATCAAATAGTGACAACACAGATATAACAAGATAATGACAGTAATAACTCAGAGAACTTCCATATTCAGCTCGTACACAGTATAGAAACTTAGGCATGCTTTCAAGTTCAACAATTTAAGCCCAACACTGATATAATACGCCAAGTACAACTAGCATGATGAATGTTACATCTCTATGCCTACAAGTCAAATTTGCGTGTCAAATGTAATGCATCACAGTGATACTCCAGGGTACTCACACACTTAGAGTACTCAATCTGTCTATCTCAAACTCCCACTCATCACACATAATCAATCAGCACTTTATGGTACTTGTGCTCACTGTTGGTATGTTAGACTACGGAGGGGCGGATCCTGCCTAAGTGCTAATATAAAGCCAATATGGCCTACTGCGGCGTGCAACCTGATCCCATAATTATCCTCACAATCAGGCCCTCGGCCTCACTCAGTCCGATCCCATAAATATCACTCACAATCCAGCTATCAGGCCCCAACTCAGTCATCAATCTTTCTAGTCTCACGGGCTCACAAATACCATACCACTCTGCCCGAACAATGATAACATGATGTAACAATAAATGATAATAGAGACTGAGATATGATATGGAAATGAATAAATATGACTAAGTACATAATTGCAACTTAAGAAAATAACTCAGCAATAGAAATGACCTCAGTGGGTCCCGAAAGAATAAGCACATAGCCTAAACATGATTTCTAGCATGGATCACAACTCAATTACTCTAACACGTAGGAATCACACAGATAGGAACAAGACTAGATAATTACATAGTACCACAAAATAAGCCGAGTCATAATTACTAAGGTGCACGCCCACACGCCAGTCACCTAGAATGTATGTCACCCTAACACCAACCATATAACATGTATTCCAGGGATTTATACCCTCAATACCGAGTTTAGAAGTGTTACCTACCTCAAAGTGCGCAACTCAATGCTCCAACAAATCCTTACCTCGTGAATCGGCCTTTGAACGACTCGAATATAGTCACAAACAACTTATTATAATCAATACAAGCTATAGGAATTGATTCCATACGATAAAGCTAAGTTATTTAACCAAATTCAAAAAGTCAACCCAAAAAAGTCAACCCCAGGCCCACGCCTCGGAACCTGACAAAATTTATAAAATCCGGACACCCATTCAATAACGATTCCAACCATACCAAAATCATCCAATTCGGACCACAAATCGACCCTGAAATCCCCAATTCTTACTCTCCAATCCCTAGTCCAAAATCCCTCAAATTGCACCTTAAATACACATAATCTAGGTGTAGAAATCAATGGGTATTCAATATTATTGGACAAAAGTGATCAAAAATAGTTTACCTCTTGATTTGTAGTGATATCCATCAAAACAATCGCGACTAGCCGAGCTCCCCAAGTCATAATAAGAAATAATACTCTAACCCTCGTTTTTGAAACTTTAATAGTCTGCCTAGTTGCCCTTCTTTGCGAATGCGGAAATTGCCTTGCATTCGTGAAGCACAAAAAATCCTCAGCTGCCAATTTCTCTTATGCAAATGCCAAACCTCCCTCACAAATGCGACTACCACTGGTCCAATGCATACGCGAACGCGACCCCTATCCCGCGAACACGAAGGTTTACATGCCTGGAGCCCAACCGGCCTCATCCTTCTACGGGAACACGAGTCCCCTCTCACGATCACGATGCACATACCCACTAGACCTTCGTGAACAGGTCCATCTTCTCGCTAACACGATGAACAAAATTCACCAATCACCCAAATACACTTTGCAAACGTGAGACCTCCCTCACGAACGCATTTAAGGAAACTAGATATAACCATTTTAGTAGTCCAATAAGTCTAGAAATGAGCCAAACATGATCCGAATCACACCTGAGGCCGCTTGGACCCCATCCAAACATACCAACACATCCTAAAATATCATAAGAACTTAGTCGAAGACTCAAATCACATCAAACAACATCGATATCACGAATCATACCCCAATTCAAGCCTAATGAACTATTGAACTTCCAACTTTTAAAACCAATGCCGAAAAACACAAAACCAACTCCGATTGACCTCAACTTTTGCACACAAGTCATGAATGACACAGTGGACCTATTCCAACTCCCGAAACCAAAATCCGAGCCCGGTATCAACAAAGTCAACCCTTGGTCAAACTTTTCAACATTCCAAACTTCAACTTTCCAACCTTTGCCAGTTGAAGCCAAAACGACATATGGACCTCCAAATCAATATTCAGACATAATCCTAAGTCCAAAATCACCATACGAAGCTATGGAACTATCAAAACTTCATTCTGGAGTCGTTTACTTATAAATCAACATCCAATCAACTCTTTCAACTTAAGCTTCCAACCTTGGGACTAAGTGTCCCAATTCATTCTGAAACATCCCCGAAAGCAAAACAACCACCCCGGCAAGTCAAATAACCACAAATGAATATAGAATAAGCAATAAAAGGGGGAATGAGGCTACAATACTCAAAACGACCGGCCAGGTCGTTACATTCTCCCCCTCTTAAACAAAAGTTCGTCCTCGAACGGGTCTAGAATCATACCTGGAGTCTCAAAAATGTATGGATAGTTGCTCTGGATCTCCCGCTCGGCCTCCCAATTAGCCTCCTCAACTGACTGACCTCTCCACTGAACATTCACCGAAGCTATTTTCTTTGATATCAACTTTTGAACCTGCCGATCCAAAATGGCCACCGGCTCCACATCATAAGTCAAATCTCCATCTAACTGAACCGTGCTGAAGTCCAAAACATGATACGTATCACCGTAATACTTTCGAAGCACGAAAACATAAAACACTGGGTGAACACTCGATGTACTAGGTGGCAATGTAAGCTTGTAGGCCACCTCTCTAATCCTCTCAAGCACCTCAAAAGGGCCAATATACTAAGGGCTCAAATTGCCCTTCTTCCCAAACCTCATCACACCCTTCATCGCCGATATTCCAAGCAATACCTTCTCTTCCACCATATATGCAACATCACGTACCTTCCGATCAGTGTAACTCTTCTACCTAGACTGTGCCGTGCGAAGCCGATCATAAATCAACTTGACCTTTTTCAAGACATCTTGAACCAGATTCGTGCCCAACAACCTAGCCTCCCCCGACTCAAACCACCCAACTGGAGATCGACACTGCCTCCCATATAAGACCTCATAAGGAGCCATCTGAATACTCGATTGGTAGATGTTGTTGTAGGCAAACTCTACAAGCGGTAGAAATTGATCCCAAGAACCCCCAAAATCCATAACACATACACGTAGCATATCATCCAATATCTGAATGGTGTGCTCGGACTGTCCATTCGTCAGAGGGTGGAATGATGTACTCAACTCAACCCGAGTTCCTAACTCTCACTGCACTGCTCTCCAAAACCGCGATGTGAACTGCATGCCCCGATCAGAAATAATGGACACCGGCACATCGTGAAGACGAACAATCTCGCGGATGTAGATCTTAGCCAACCACTCCAAAGAATAGGTAGTCACCATCGGAATGAAATGTGCGAACTTAGTCATAATCACCTAAATAACATCAAATTACTTCAAAGTCCGTGGGAGTCCAACAACGAAGTCCATAGTGATACGCTCCCATTTCCACTTAGGAATCTCAAGCATCTGAAGCAAATCACCTGGCCTCTGATGCTTGTACTTCACTTGCTGACAGTTCAGGCACCGAGCTACAAACTCCACTATATCTTTCTTCATTCTTCTCGACCAATAGTGTTGCCTCAAGTTTTGATACATCTTCTTGGCACCCGGATGAATGGAATACCGCGAACTATGGGCCTCCTCAAGAATCAACTCACGTATAAATCCATATTTGGCACACAAATCCGACCCTATATCCGCAATACTCCATCTTTTCCAATAGAAACCTCCTTGGAATCACCGTGCTGAACCGTGTCCTTAAGGATAAACAAATGGGGGTCTCCATACTGACTTTCTCTAATGCGATAATGTAAAGAAGAATGAGGAATCGCACAAGCTAGAACCCAATAAGGTTCCAAAATATCTAAACTCATGAACTGATTAGCCAAGGCCTAAACATCTGATGCAAGCGGTCTCTCACCAACAAGAATATATGCAAGGCTACCCATACTCACCGCCTTTCTACTCAAGGCATCGGCCACCACACTGGCCTTCCCGAGATGATACAAATTGGTAATATCATAGTCTTTTAATAGCTCCAACCATCTTCTCTTCCTAAAATTTAGATCCTTTTGCTTAAACAAGTATTGTAGACTCCGATGGTCTGTAAATACCTCAACAAGTCACATCGTAGAGATAATGCCTTCAAATCTTCAATGCATGGACAATGACTGCCAACTCTAACTCATGAACATGGTAATTATTATCATGTGGCTTCAACTGGCGTGAAGTAAAAATGATCACTCTACCCTTCTACATCAAGGCACACCCAATACCAATCCGAGAAGCATCATAATACAATGTATATGAACCCAATACTGAAGGCAAAACTAGAACTGGAGTGGTGGTCAAGGCAGTCTTAAGCTTCTGAAAGCTCTCTTCATACTCATCAGACCACCTGAATGGGGCACCCTTCTGGGTCAACCTATTTAAAGGTGCAGTAATGGATGAGAAACCCTCCACGAATCGACGATAATATTCGGCCAAGCCAAGAAAACTCTAAATCTCCGTAGCTGAAGACAGTCTGGGCCAGCCTTGAACTACCTTAATCTTCTTCGGATCTACCTTGATCCCCTCACTGGACACCATAAGCCCCAATAACGCCATAGAACCAAGCCAAAACTCACACTTGGAGAATTTAGCATAAAGCTTCTCCTCCCTTAATGTTTGTGTTCAATCCTCAGATGTTGTGCATGCTCCTCCTGGCTACGTGAGCACGCCAGGATATCATCAATAAATACTATGACAAATAAATCAAGATATGGCTAGAATACACTGTTCATCGGATGCATGAATGCTGCTGGGGCATTAGTCAGCCCGCAAGACATCACAAGGAATTTGTAGTGACCACATCGGTCCTGAATGTCGTCTTTAGAATATCAGAGTCCTGAATCTTCAATTGGTGATACCCAGACCTCAAATCAATCTTAGAGAACACCGTAGCTCCATGAAGCTGGTCAAATGAGTCATCATTGAGCGACAAAGGATACTTGTTCTTAATTGTAACTTTGTTCAACTGCCTATAATCAATGCACATCCTCATAGTACCATCCTTCTTCTTCACAAACAGAACTGATGCACCCCAAGGCGACACACTAGGCCTAATGAACCCCTTATTAAGAAGCTCCTGAAGCTACTCTTTCAATTTCTTCAACTATGTTGGTGCCATACGATACGGAGGAATAAAAATGGGCTGAGTGCCCGGCACCAAGTCAATACCAAAATCAATGTCCCTGTCATGTGGCATGCCCGACAGGTCTACATGAAAAACATCCAGAAAGTCTCGCACTACTGGAACAAAATCAATGGTAGGAGTATCAACACCAACATCCCTTACAAAGGCCAAATATGCCAACTATCCCTTCCCAACCATCTGTTGGGCCTTAAAATATGAAATCACTCTACTGGGAATATAATCCAAAGAACCTCTCTACTCAATCATAGGAAATCCTGGCACCGCCAATGTCACAGTCTAAGCATGACAATCCAGAATAGCATGACATGGTGACAACTAATCCATGCCTAGAATCATGTCGAAATCAACCATATTAAGCAGTAAGAGATCAACTCTCGTCTCTAATCCCCCAATAGTCACCACACACGACCAATATACACAGTCCATAATAATTGAATCACCCACTGGCATAGACACATGAACATGTGAAGCTATGGAATCACAGGGCATATCCAAATAACGAGCAAAATACGATGATATATATGAATAAGTGGAACCAGGGTCAAATAATATGGAAGCATCCCTATGGTACACTAAAACAATACCTGTGATCACTGTGTCTGAAGCAATAACCTCTATCCTAGTGGGAAAAGCATATCATCGAGCCTGACTACCACTTGATCGGCCTCACCCTCTAGGGCGACCTCTAGCTGCCTGAGCCCCACCCGAGCTGGCTGAGCGGGTGATGAAGTAACTGGTGCAAAAGTCATAGCATGAACCCTCTACTGAACTGGACCTCCCAAACGACAGAGACAATACATGCACATATGTCAATACTCACCACACTCGAAGCAACTCCGATCTGTCAATGGCGGCGGTGACTGAATCGGACTTCGAGAACTAGAATAACTATTAGAAGGACCTGGTACAGATGATCCCTGAACTGATGGAGTACGGGATGAACTCTGAGCTGGGAGGGCACTGAGAGATGACTGACCCGGACGAGCATTGTATGAACTATGGCTAGCTGATACACCACGATGAACCGGACAAGCCATCTGAGCGGGCTTAAAAGGGAGACCCCTACTGTGGTGGGACTATCCTCCGGATGAGGCACTACTGAAACCACCCGAACCACAAGGCCTCTTGGCCTACCTCTCCTCATGCTCCTGACTACAAACATGCTCTAGCCGTCTAACAATATCAACCACCTCGTCAAACTCACACCTGACGCAATCTCCCGAGTCATGATGAAGCACAATCCATAGTTGAGGCCATCAATGAACCTTCTAATCCTCTCCTTATCTATGGGAACCAATCATATTGCGTGATGAGCCAACTCCGAGAATCTCATCTCATACTGGGTCATTGACATACACACCAGGCATAGCTGCTCAAACTGCCTACGCAGCTCCTTTTGCGGGTCTGTGGAACAAACTTCTCTAAAAAGAGAACTGAGAACTCATGCCACGTAAGTGATGCAGCGCCGACTGTCCTGCTCAACTCATAGGCCTCCCACCATCTGAAGGTATCCCCGACAGCTAAAAAGTGATAAATGAAACTCCACTAGTCTCCAGAATACCCGTCATATGAAGGATCCGCTGGCACCTGTCTAAAACATCCTGGGAATCCTCTGACTAAGCCCTACTGAACTCTGGAGGCCTGAGCCTCCCAAATCACTCTAGCCTCTTCTGTTCCTCGTCACTCATAGATGGACCAACCTGGGCCCAAGCAGCTACAACCGGCTGGGCTGGTTGTACCCTTGGTGTCTAAAGTCCCTAAACTAAATGCTCTGGGGTACAGGCGGTGGGAGTTTGAGCACCTGCCCTTGCATGAGAAGTGGATGGTGCGGCCAGAACAGAAATCGCTTGAGCAAGGCTAGTGCATACATCCAGTATCTAGGCCAAAGCCTCCTAAAGGCCTGTAATCACAATGGGCATAGCTGGTGCCTGAGCTAGTCCCACCGGCTCAACCACATCTAGTATCTGCTCCTGAGTTGGAGCAACTGGTGGCTCCATAGGTGCTGCTCTAGCTGCAGTACTGTCATGACCCAAACTGCAGGGCGCGGCGATCACGTGGTGCCTTATTCAACCGAGTACTAACGTAACATATCTTTCTTATCATACCATCATGGGTAAGTGGGACAAAAGGGCCGTCATGGGATAACCAGAATAAAATATAAGGTAATACTCAACATAGGATGACCCAACATGGTATACAAACTCATACATGTGACATACGGGCCTATACGACAAAAATGATCAGTTGTACACTCAAAACATAGGCCGAAAAGGCCATACAATCATCCATATGCATGACATATGTCTACAAGCCTGTAAGAGTACATCAACATCATAAAGGCTGGGACAGGGCCCCGCCATACCAATCTATACATGTTCAAAGCATACTGACAAATAGGCAACTCCGGAGGAAGTGGAGTGCACCAACACCTTCCGCTGAGTTGATAGCCTACTAGTAGGACTGTCAACCTGTCTATCGGGACCTGCGGGCATGAAACACAGCATCCCCAGGCAAAAGGGACGTTAGTACAAATAAAGCACCAAGTATGTAAGGCATGAAAGCTGTATATAAAAGACATGAAAGAAACATGGAGTAAAGAACTAAACCTGTAAGTCTGAATAACTCTGTGAATCATGAAATATTTATAATGTCATGCATATGCAAATAAATGCCATATCATGCATAGGTATATGTGAACATAACATCATCAAGCCTCTGAGGGTATCTCATCATATCATCTCGGCCTCTATAGGCTAAATCATCAATGTATGCCAGCTGATCAAGTGGTGGTGCGTATATAATGCCATAGCCTTTCCCCATACCCCATTTATATATAATATACGTATATATAATGCCATCTGGTCATGGGTCAATATACATGTATAAATGAATGCAATGCATAAGAAGTAAGTCAATAAGATCTCTCGGGATGTCATAAGATCAATATGCCTTATGTTAATATCACGAAATAAACATTAACAACTTAAATATTTTCTGAGACCCATGAACAGACAATATGATAATAGGAAACATGGGGAATCAAGAACATAGGCAACCCTAGTACTTCTAAGAATAGAATCATTTGTGAAAGTTGCATGCTTGCTCATTTCGTTGTATCATATGGATCATGCCAAAAGGAAAGAAGGGATATCCTTACGATACCTTAACACCATTGAGTCCTTGATACCTTCCAAGCTCACTGCACCTTAATCTACTACAACGACAGTGAAGCTATTGTCAAGTTATGAATGACTCTCTTTTATATAACAAAAGTAACTTAATCTGTAACCAAAAAACGGTCAACATTTCCCCTGATTTTACTACTACCTCAAGCCTTCTATAGGAGAGACAATAACACAATACAATTAGCAACTCGAAAACAACCTAACTACAATTCGGGTCCTTTAATACAACAAAACCCCAAATATACCATAACACACCCAGTCAACAAGTTATCAAGTATCTTGAAACTGCAACGACGAGCGACCAGCCCACTATCCTACCGCATGTGGCATTTCTTCCCGCCCTTTATCATTCCAAAATCCATAAATCAGCAGCACAAGAGGCCAACATGAGTGGACTACAAAATTGTCCGCTAAAAGTGGAATAAATCGAACTCACAGCTTCCGATCATCATCCTGTGAGTTCTAACTATCAGGAAACGCATTTATCAACCTTCTTTGATATTTAAAAGCTTAAATACAGAAAATAGGAATTTTCCTAACTATGAAGTACCTTCCAAAACTCAAACTACAAAGAAAACGAGAGGCGGTATAATGACACTTACGTCGTAGGGATCGTTCTAATATTATCGCTTTTTGATTTCGTACCCGGGATGTTAATCTTCTTTGAAACCCTTGTAGAGAGCTTAAGAATAGGTTTATGGGTGTTTTCTGTTCGTTTTATATGAAAAATGAAGAGAAAGACGACTTAAAACCTATATATATCAACTTTTGAAAAGTCAGAGGTGCTAGCTTGGCACCCTAGCATGGGCCCTTCTTCGGACGCTCATATCCTTTTATACGGATGTCGTATTAATGAACGGTTAAGAGTATTGGAAACTATATTACAAGATCTTAAATTTGATATATAATATGTCCCAAAAGGACCTCTTATAGCACACGAAATGCATTGCTCAAAACCCTTCGTTACAAGGCAAATCCTTAGTCGGTTTTTCTGCAACTTAAATTCGATATTTCCCAAACTTTATATTTTATATCCAAACATCATATATAGTCATATTATGAATTTACACTCATTTAAATCATGATTAAATTTTTATATTCATTATACGTCACCTTGGGACGCATAGGGTGTAAAATTTCCAAGTATATTGGGAAAAAATCGCAGCTACATTTGACCTAACTTTCAGTACATTTATGAATGTAACTTGTGATGACCTTTGCCAACTTTTGTTTCACAACTCGCTTGACTTCAAAACGCAATACACGACTATCATACGACTAAAATAACTCATAACATAACCTCCTTATCATGCTAAGCACCCAATTCTTATCCCAAGAGTACATGTTATAATATTCGCAACTTGTCGACTTTCGACGAAACTTATTTTCTTCAGTTTGTTTAGCTTCTAAGTCTTTCAAACCTCTTGGTACTTGTTATCCATGATCTTAAAGATTTGTAACCTCCAAAGTAACACGATTTACTTAACTTATGTACTTTAAAAAATGATTTCATTTATGAGCTTACATCAATTGTCTTACGACGTACTCTTACGTACGAAAACATGTGGTATAACAAGTACGAGCTACACCTCGGCCTCTATCGCGGCACTAGCTAGTGGTACTAGTGGCCATCCGCCTGACCCGGTCGCACATGTCCTCACCAGCTGCGATAGAATAGAATAATAGAAGTTTAGTTTTCTGAATCAACAAATCTGCATGACAAGAATACAAGAAAGTGAAGTTTTCTAATCGTTCAGTAGCCTAGTGCTCATGACTCGTGAGATCTACTCATGACTTGTGAGACCTAAGTATAGACGTCTCCGTACCGATCCGCAAGACTCTACTAAACCTGCTCATGACTCGTGAGACCTAAGTAACCTAGTACTCTAATACCAACTTGTCCCAACCCAAATCCCAACCTGTCGTGATAGCGCATATCACATTACTATGCAAGTCGACAATTACATAATAACTACGCATTTGAATTAAAAACATGATTTTTTAACAAGTTCAACAGTGGAAAATCTCATAAGTAACTGATAAAAACAACTCAAACTCAACGACAACAAATCCCAAAATCCTGGTTTCACCAAGTACATGAGCTACTAATGTCAACATAGTCTAAAACTTTACTACAATTGTCTGAGAAAATTGAATAGTACTAAAATAAAATAAACGGAAAGAGAGTCAAGATATGCGAGTGTCATAGTAGCTACCTCGAAGATCCGAGCATGTACTAACCACAGATATAGCAATCACCGCGTCCAGATGTACCTGGATCTGCACACAAAGTGCAGAGTATAGTATGAGTACAACCGACCCAATGTACTCAATAAGTAACATGACTAACCTTGGGCTGAAAGCAGTGACAAGCTCAAAAATATATAGTCTGAATCAAATAATGACAACACAGATATAACAATATAATGACAGGAATAACTCAGAGAACTTCCATATTCAGCTCGTACATAGTACAAAAACTTAGGCATGCTTTCAAACTTAACAATTAAGCCCAACACTGATAAAATATGGCAAGTACAACTAGCATGAGAAATGTTACATCTCTATGCCTACAAGTCAAATATGAATGTCAAATGTAATGCATCACAGTGATACTCCCAGGTACTCACACTCTCATAGTACTCAATTTGTCTATCTCAAACTCCAACTCATCACACATAATCACTCAGCAATTTACGGTACATGTGCTCACTACAGTATGTCAGACTCTGGAAGGGCAGATCCTTCCCAAATGCTAATATAAAGCAAATATGGCCTACTGCAGCGAGCAGCCCGATCCCATAATAATAGATAAGACAATAAGTCCTGATGCGGCATGCAGCCCGATCCCATAAATATCACTAATAATCCGTCTCTTAGGCCCCAACTCAGTCATCAATCTCTCTAGTCTCATAGGCTCACAAATCTCATACCACTCAGCCCGGACAATGATAACATGATGTAACAATAAATGATAATAGATATTGAGATATGATATGCTAATGAATAAATATGACCAAGTACATAATTGCAACTTAAGCAAATAACTCAACAATATAAATGTCAGTGGGTCCTAACAAAATTAGCACATAGCCTAAACATGATTTCTATCATGGATCATAACTCAATTACCCTAACACATGGGAATTACATGGATTGAACAAGACTAGATAAGTACACAGTACCACAAAATTAACCGAGTCATATTTACCATGGTGCACGCCAACATGCCCGTCACCTAGCATAGACGTCACCCCAACACCAACCATATAACACGTATTCATACCCTCAGTACCAAGTTTAGAAGTGTTACTTACCTCAAAGTGCGCAACTCAATGCTCCAACAAACCCTAGCCTCGCGAATCGACCTCCAAACGACCCGAATCTAGTCACAAAAAACTTAATATATTCAATACAAGCTATAGGAATCGATTCCATACGATAAAGCAAAGTTCTTTAACCAAATTTAAAACGTTAACTAAAAAATTCAACCCCCGGTCCATGCCTCGGAACCCGACAAAATTCACAAAATTCGAACGCCCATTCAATAACGAGCATAGCAAAATCATCCAATTCCGACTACAAATGGACCCTCAAACCCCCAATTCTTACTCTCTAATCCCTAGTCCAAAATCCCCCAATTTCACCTTAAAAATACATAATCTAGGTGTAGAAATCAATGGGTATTCAATATTATTGGACAAAAGTGTTAAACAAATAGCTTACCTCTTGATTTGTAGTGAAATCCCTCACAGCAATCACCCCTATCCGAGCTCCCCAAGTCAAAATATGAAATAATACTCTAACCCTAGTTTTTGAAACTTTAATAGTCTGCCCAGTTCCCTTCTTCGCGAACGCGAATATTGCCTCGCGTTTGCGAAGCATAAAAAATTCTCAGCTTCCAATTCTTCTTACATGAATGCGAGACCCCCCTCGCGAAATCGATGACCACTGGTCCAATGCCTACGCGAATGCGAAGGTTTACATGCCTGTGCCCAACCAGCCTCATCCTTCTATGCGAACGCAAGTCCCCTCTCGCGATCGCGATGCACAGACCCACTAGATCTTCGCGAATGCCTCCATCTTCTCACGAACGTGATGAAAAAACTTCACCAGTCACCCAAATACACTCCGTGAATGCGAGACTTCCCTCGCAAATGCATATAAGGAAACCAGATATAACCATTTAAGCAGTCCTACAAGTCTAGAAAAGAGCCGAACATGATCCGAATCAAACCCGAGGCCCCCAAGATCCCATCCAAACATAACCACACATCCTAAAATATCATAAAAACTTAGTCGAAGCATCAAATCACATCAACCAACATTGAAATCACGAATCGCACCCCAATTCAAGCCTACTGAACTATTGAACTTCCAACTTCTAAAACTAATGCCAAAACATACCAAACCAACTCTGATTGACCTCAAATTTTGTGCAAAAGCCATAAATTAGATAACAGACATATTCCAACTTTTGAAACCAAAATTTGGGCCCGATATTAACAAAGTCAACTCTCGGTCAAACTTCACAACTTTTCAAATTTCGTCAATTCAAGCCAAAACGACCTACGGACCTCCAAATCAATATCCGGATATACACATAAGTCCAAAACCACCATACAAAGCTAAGGAACCATCAAAACTCCATTCCAAAGTCATTTACTCGTAAGTCAATATCCGGTCAACTCTTTCAACTTAAGCTTCCAACCTTGGGACTAAGTGTCCCAGTTCATTCCGAAATATCCTCGGAACCAAACCAACCATTTCATCAAGTCACATAACCACAATTGAACATAGAATGAGCAATAAATGGAGGAATGGGGCTACAATACTCAAAACGACTGACTAGGTCGTTACAATAAAAAATTCTATCTATTGCTCACAACCATTTCTTTTTTTTCTCTCTTTCAATTTTGGTCGAGGTAATCTGTTCTTGAGATCACTGTGGGTACTAATTTCCACCAGCTAAAGTCAAAAACCTAGTTTGCTACCCTAAGGAAGGTTAGTACGCCTTCATTCAATTTGTTTCAATGATTGAATTATGTTTATAAATTCTCATGTATAGTTATTCTATTTGATTAGTCTAATGTGTGTTGAATCTTATATTGTAAGTCGTACATTTCTTATCTTGTTAGCATGAATATGAGTGTGAAGCATGTTATAAGATTGGTTTACTTAGCATGATTACGTTTCATGGATTTAATATTGATCTTGATTTGTTTGGGTAGACCTCTGCTGATTTGAAGTCGCTTACTTGTTAATATTAGTTGTAACATGGTACTTCTTGTCACTATGAGACTGTTCTATTATTGTGAATGCTATGTTGATAAGATTTACTGGTATAAGGTCATAATAATCTGGTGAATTTTACATTGCCTTGCCGTTAGTTAAAACACTATTGATCTAGACTATTTTTTAGCTTTAACTACAAAATACCACTCTTTCTTACCATACAATGCCTTGTTATAGATGCCATGCTTATGAGGTTTTGTTGATCATCTTACCCTGTTTGATAGCTCTTGTTGTTCTTAGTTAGTGTGACCTTTGTGAAGTTAGTTCTAAGGCTAATAATACTTAGCCTAGGCTGTTTAATATCCAATTAAGTTTAATCATGAACTATTCTCCTGGTTATGTGTCTGTTTGTCTATAAGTAGCTGTCCGGAAGCTGGTTTGGTTTCATGTAGTTCTAGTTCCTGATAGTTTAGACTTACTAAGTGTAAAAGCCATGTTAGTTATTGTTGTGTTCTTGTCTAATCTTTGTGAGGCACTAGGCCTATGTTGAAAGCATATAAGTAAATACATGTTTTGAATATTCATCTTTTTCTAAACTCTGGCTAATATCTTAGATAACTTAGATTAATGTTCTATACTTGAAATTATGTTTAACCCAACAAGTATGTCTATAGGAGTACATTGTTAATGACCTTTATTTTGTGACTCTCTTTTGATCATGTTGGTCTGAGGCAGTGGTTCCCAAGAGGATTATGTAGGTGTTATTGTATGCAGAATGATTCTAAGTTGTCTTCTGAGTTATTGAAACCACTTAAAAGAATTTCTGGGAACTCATAATCATATATGATGATGTTGTCGATTTAACCATGATTAGTTCTTCCCTGAGAATACTTGATACCTAAAACATATTTAACATCTTGCTATCTATGCCATATTTCTTTGATGAGTGCCTCAGTCATAAAATGATATTTTCATGTTGACATGATCCAGTGCATTACATTGAGTGGTCTATGTTTTACTTAACTAAATTCTTTGAATGATTTAAGGCATTACATTAGGCCTTCTGTGTTTTAAAAGGTTTATTTATGGTTACTATTTGGGTCTACTTAGTCAGACTGTTGGTTGAAGCTTTGGGTCAAAGTTTATGTTCAAACCTCTATGGAATAAAAAAGTTCAGTAACTAATGGCCCGTGTTGTGTACTTAATTTCACTATGAAGGGACCCCTCTCTAGCACAAGCACTGCTCGGGGTCTTAGAGACCTTTGTGAACTTTGATGTGCCAAGGGTTCATAGAAAAACCTTGTATGGGATGTGTGGTCCACTCTAGCCATTGATTATTGGCTTTGATTAATCTCTTATGGATTACCACAAACAAACTTGAATTGTTTTTTTTACTTTAGGTTATAATTGTGCCCATTTTTAAGTTTATGCTTTTACTTCCTATATGCAAGTACTAATTAAGTCACCCTTCGTCTTTTGCATGTATACATTGGGCCTGTGGAGTTCATTGTGAACTCTGGCCCAAGATCAATGAGCTGGGCTGCCTACTCTCCTTATAGCTCACTGTTGCTAAACTCTGACGTTTATTATTTTGAAATGGGCCTGAATACTTGTCAGCCTATCACATAGTCTAGATCCCTAATCTACTTTATATTACTATCATTGTTAGCCCACTTCTGTATATGTTATATTGCGGAACTAATACCAATATTATGTGCTATGTTCTTTACTGTGGTTGTTTAGAAAACGTGATCTTAGGAAAATCAAAATCTCGTAGGGTGTAAGGTAAACATACTTAGATAACCTTTCATTTTATAAGGTTAATAATTTCCAAATTTTAGTATATATAAACTTTTTATTAATAAAGTTCTCTTTAGTCCACTTGTTTTTCTAACGATTTTTTTCTGTTTAAGGCATTTGCAGAACCCAATCAATTTAAACGAAACTGATTTTGGAAAAGGTTTTCAATTGGATCACTCAGGAAAACTTGACAGCTCAAACATTTTTTGGGAAAGATAAGAAACACGGGCAGAATCAATTTGGGTCCAGTTTTTCAAAAATAAAAGTTTGCTTTGAAAGTTGAATAATTTAAACCAAACGAGTCTTCTAAGCAAAATTAAGGTATACATTATTTCACATTTCTTTTGGGCACATGGAAGGTTAAGTAGTAACATAGACTCATATTTTAAACTCCTTACTTTTGCATAAGTCTTACACCTTAGTATTTAAATTAAACATTCTTTTCTAAAGCTATAAACCTATTTTCGAAACAAGCACTTTTTAATACGACTAAACATATTGTCACCTTGATTAAACCTTCATATATACCCATTTAGCAATCTTAATTATTCATTTCCTAAAATATAAATAATTCCTTCCCATATTTGGTCTAAGTTTAAGGAAGTACTTTAATGTAGATATAAGGGATGCCTAACACCTTCTCCTTAGAATAACTAGAACCCTTACCCGGATTCGCACTAGTTTAGCGGACCATTAAGATGATAATCTTTACTAATATATAGGTACCCTAGTATACCTTTTAATATTAGGTGGCGACTCTTCTTTTATTAACCTCAGAGGAACCACAAATTATATTTTATTTTGACCTGTGCAAAATAGGGTGCAACAGTAACATTACCCTTGGAAACCTGAGATAGACTTGGTGGAAAAACTTTGGTCCACCTCTGGAGCTATAGGTGGCTCCTCAGAAACTGCTCTAGCACGAGCATGAGTGGTTGTAGGTGTTCCACCTCTAGGTGCTACTACACGTGCCCTAGTCTGGGCTCTAACCCTGCCTCTGTCCTGACCTCTTCCTCTAGTAGCGGCTGCAACCTAGGGCTCTAGCTCCTGCTCAGTTGCGGCTGACGCTCGCGTTCTCAATATCAGTTAGGGAATAGAAGAATAAGAAATAAAATTCAGGATGGAACAAAGTTGCCTCATAGAAAATGAAAGAAAGTGAAGTTTTCTAATTACCCTATAGTCTCTCGAAGATAAATATAGACCGTTCCGTAAGACGCTACTAGACATGATCATGACTCGTAGTACCCATGAACCTAGAGCTCTAATACGAACTTTGTCACGATCCAAAATCCTCCCAAGGTCTTGATAGAACCTAACCCCAAATTTCTAGGTAAGCAAAATAAAATCATCCAAATCATGATAAATACAAGATAAACTACTTTCATGATAGAAATAAGCATAATAAATCTTAAAAAAAAAAAAGAAGAGAAAGAGTATTACAATAATGCCACGACCCAAAATCCTAACCAACGAGGTCATGATGGCGGCTAAAACCACTTGGTAGGCAAGCCAACACTTAACAATAAATAAGGAAACGAGACTAATGGTTAACAACATATTAATATTGAATAAGAGTAAAACTTAGAAATATATAATAAGTCTAAAACAAACACTAACTAATTAACCTTCAAAGATTTGGTGTCACAGAGTACATAAGCTATTAGGAGTACTAAATACAATGTCTGAAATGAACACAATATTGTTTGGCATAATAAATAGTACTGGAGATAATGGAAGAAGACTCTAGGGCCTGCAGACAAGTGTGCAGCTCTACCACGAGTCGTCTATCTAGCAACGACTAAGCACCTCTCTGGACTCTATTGGTACCAATGCCTGAATTTGCACAAGAAGTGCTAAATTATAGTATGAGTAAAACTAACCCAATATACTCAATAAGTATCAAGATTAACCTAGCTGAAGTAGTGACAAGGCTATAATAAAACACTTACCATATAAACCTATATAGTTAATAAGCAACAGATATAGCAATAGAGATAACAGTAATAATAAAAGGATTAAAGGTAGAAAATAGCAGAAGGATTCAATAACAGAAGTAATATCCACATTCCTCTAATATCACAACCAGCACCTTTTCAACAACACAAATCAACGGGGAAGAAGAGATATCCGTGAACAACATTGCCAAAGCCCAGAGCGAAGACTATACCACAAACAATACAAAAATTCATTTCACATACGTTGTGGCGCACAACCCGTTCTATCACACAAAACATTATTGTAGTGACAACCCGATCCCATGGTCATACTATTATTGTGGCGAGCAACCCGGTCCTTATTATAATATTATTATAGACTCGATCAAACATACCAATTCACATAGAAACATCCAGTAACACAATCAACATGGCAAGGCTCATAATAAATTATCGAGGAAATTAGATAAGCATAATTTACTAAAGAAAAGATGAACACAAACAAGGTTTAATGGAAATCCCATATCCAAGTATGGTGCGATCCCACAATCCCGACATAGCATAGATAAATAAGGCATGTATGGTGTGAAACAAGTATAGGCTCCGTGATGACCCGGCTGGTTGTTTTATATATTTGAGCCTCGTTCCCCTATTTGATGCTTCCCATATGTTTATGTATTATTTTGTGACTTGTGGGGATGGTTGGTTTGGTTTCGAAAATAATTTGGAATAAATAAGAACACTTAGTTCCATGGTTAGATTCTTAAGCTATAAGAGTTGATCAAGATTTGACTTTTGTTTAAATGGCCTTGGATTGGCAATTTTAGGGTTCCAATAGATTCTTATGGTAATTTTAGACTTGGGATTATGTTCAAAATGGGATTTGGAGGTTCCTAGAGTGTTTTAGTGCTTTTTGTAGAATGTTGGAAATTTGAAGGTTTGGAAAGTTCATAAGTTTGACCGGTAGTTGACTTTGAGGCTATCGGGTTTAAATTGTTGTTCTAGAATTTGAAATAGGTTCATTATTTCATTTCTAACTTGTGTGCAAAGTTTTGATTCATTCCGGATTAATTAGGCTTGAATCAGACGCTTGGTTTGAAGTTGGAAGTTCATATACTAAAGAGATTGATCTTGATCGATGATTCTTGATTTTGATGTTAATTACGGTGTTTAGAGCCTTTGGATAGGTTTTGCTGATATATTAGGACCTTTGGTATGATTGGAAGGGGTTCATGGGACTCAAGAGTGTTTCACATGGATTTCGGATCATTTGGGAGAAGGTTGGCAGAACTTATTCAGGTGTTCTGCATTGTGGAGCTTTTCTGCTAGTGCGAGGTTGCAGAAGCGAGGAAGGCATTACTGAAGAGAGGTTTGGCTGGGATTAGCTATTACCGCAGGTGGGAGCCTTGGTCGCAGGAGTGTATCCGCAAAAGCAAATAGTTGTCTGTAGAAGCAGTAGGTCTGTGATTGAAGTGGGTTCTGCATCTGCGAGGGTTTTTCGTAGATGTTGTGTCATAGAAGAGACAATTAGGTCCGCAAATGCAGTAATCACTAGGCAGAATATTATAATCAAGGGTTTGGGTTCATTTTTTCTTATATTGAGATTCTGAGCTTGGATTGGGGGCGATTTTCACCCACTTGGATTGGGTAAGTGTTCTTAACTCAGATTTGAATATTATTTGTGATTCTATCCTCGATTTTGGCTTTTGGTTGATGAAATCTAGGGGAGATTTTGGGGTTTTGTGCTAGAGTTTTGGAGAGCGATTATTTGGGATTTGAACCCCGACTTGAAAGTCGGATTTGGGTGAAACTTGTATATTTGGACTCATGTAGGAATGGATGATCGGAATTTGTGACTTTTGTCGGGGTTTTGGGTTGTGGGCCCAGGTTGACCTTTTGATTGACTTTGTGTATTTGATTAAAGATCGATCCTTCATGCTCCGTTATTGTTCCCTGTAGCATTACTTGACACTGTGGTGTGTTATTTAACTAGATTCGCATTGTTCAGAGGTCGATTCACATGGGAAGGCATTTATGGAGAATTGATTCTCGCACTTTGAGGTAAGTAATTTGTCTATTCTTGGTTTGAAGGTAATTTCCTGTAACGACTCGACATGTCGTTTTGAACATTTACGCTCCTTTTAACTATTTGAAGTCTTGAGTAGCTTCATATGATGTATTGTGACCAAGTTTGAGTTATTTTGTATTCGACCTCGGATCCGAGTTTAGATGATTCCATTAGGTCCGGATGGTGATTTTGGACTCGAGCGTATGAGCAGAATTTCATTTGGATATTTCTAGAACGTTTTGGCACAAGACCTAATTTGGACAAGAATATCTACATATATATAAGGAGTTATGTGATGGATAACCTATCAAATGAAATATCTTCGAGTCTAGTTTCTAACGCTTCAAACCATTCGTCATTTGGATATTTCTACAAGAAGTTATGACCGAATTCCCAAAGGCAGGCAGAGGAGTGAATTGCGGATGCGTAGCATCCGGGGCCGCGTCCGAAAGAAAGGCTGGCAGTGAAGTTCTTCCATAGCATCCAGGGCAACATCCGAAACCTAGATATTTGGGCCTATAGATACAATTTCAGGGTTCATTTTTCCCCATTCCTCTTGGGCGGTTTTTTGGGTTTTCCTCCACTCTCTCAAGACCTCCAACTCCCCCATCTTCAAGGTGAGTAATCCCTACTAATTTGGTATTTCATCCCATCAATTCCACCCTAAAACTAACTCAATCCTCCATAAAAACATAGATCTTCAAGAAATTTCTTCAAGAACTCAAAGGAGGGTTTTGCAAGATTTCTTCCAAAAAGTAATCATATACCCTTAGACTTACATATATGGATATATTATGGGAATATGAGTATGAATTAAGTATTGAAACTTATGGTATGGTGTTGAAAGCCATAAGTTCCCAATTTAAATATTTAACCATTGTAGAGATTGAAAGGTGATTATTTGATGGAATTTTGTTGGTTAGATGTAGATGGATGGTCATGTATGTGATGTTGGAAGTTATAAATTGTTTTAGAATGATGGTGGGATAAATTGTTGGTAAATGGTAGTAGTTTGATAAACTTGTTACACCCCATATTTCCATACGTGAAAGTATGCCATAAGTAAATTGATGAAAGCTTGGAAATGAGATGTTACATCCCGCATTTTTGTACGTTAAAGTTTTGTCGTAAGTTAAATGATGTAAGTTCGGGAATGAGATTATTTTGAGATTATAAGTATTATGCTATTTCAAACAAGTGATAAGTAAATTCGTGAAGGTGAGAGGGTAAACATATCAAAGAAAATGAGTTCCGTTGAAGGTTGTCATTTTGAGATAAAATACGGTCCAAACTATAATACCCCGTATTTATGGACTAGTGCCATACAAGGTACCATATCACCATGATAGTAAGGTGTATGAAGTGTGTTAAAAGATTTTAGTATTTTAAGTAATTTGGAATAATTCGTAATTATGTAGATAATTGGTTAATTATTGATTTGAGTGGGATGTTAACAAATTAATTAAAAATTTGTTGATAAATAATTAAGTGAGAATTTTGAATAAATACTAGGTGACAACATCCACGTGGGAGTATGGAAATTTGGTAGCAAATGTCATCTATGAATGACCTTAAGAAGGTGGTGGCAACATTAAAGATATATGTGCACATTTATCTCATTTGGTTGAAAAATGCTATCAAGAAAGCAAAAAAAAAGTGTAAGGCATCTATGGATTCCTTTTCTTATAGTAAGCAAAGTCCTATATGTAACAAACTGACTCGTCATTTTAAGAATGAACGCCTCATTCAACGACTTAAGGTCTTGAGCAGCTTCTATTATGTGTATTGACTTGCGTGCGTGGTTGAATTCAGTTACCGGATGATTCGGGGTGATTTGGGACACTTGGTCCCTAAAACGGAAGCTTAAGTCTTAGGATTTTGACCATAGTCGGAAATGTGTGAAGACGACTCCGGAATGGAGTTCCGTCGGTTCCGTTAGCTCCTTTGGGTAATTTTGGACTTAGGAGTGTGTCCGTAAAATTATTTGGAAGTCCGTAGTGGAATTAAGCTTGAAATGGCGAAAGTCGAATTTTTGGAAAGTTTGACCGGGGGGTTGACTTTTTGATATCGGGGCCGAAATCCGATTCTGGAAATTGGAATAGCTTTGTTATGTCAATTAGGACTTGTGTGCAAAATTTGAAGTCATTCCAGATTGATTTGATGTGTTTCGGCACAAGATATAGAATTTGATATTTCAAAGTTTATTAGGCTTGAATTGGTGTATGATTCGTGGCTTTGATGTTATTTGATGTGATTTGAGGCCTCGAGCAGGTTCGTGTTATGTATTGGGACTGGTTGGTACTATTGGACCGGGTCCCGGGGGCCTCGGGTTTGATTCGGGGTAGTTCCGGACCAAGTTTGGGTGTTTTGATGCTGCTGGTTGCTGGTTCTGGTATTGTTCTTCGCGTTCGCGAAGAAGGATTTTGTTGTTAGGACTTTATTCTTTGCGTTCGCGAAGAAGGAAATTTTGCTATTCGTCGTCTGACTTTAGAGGCTCATATCTCGCAATCTATGAGGAATTTGGAGATGATCCCAAAATGAAAAATTGTAGCCCTTTGTGTCTAGTTTTCAGAAAGAGAAACCATATGTCATTTGGAGTTGTGTACAAAAAGTTATAGTAAATAAACTATAGGCTTTTCGGGAAGAGTTTGAAAATCTCTGTTGCACAGGGTTGCCTTTGGAAGCTTATAGCTCGTAATCTATAAAGAATTGGGAGATGTGTAACAAATAAAAGTTATAGTCGTTGGATTCTAGTTTTCAGAAACTCAAACCATTCATCATTTGGAGTTTTGTACCAAAGGTTATGACTATTATACGAAAGGCTGTCTGAGAAAAGTTTGAAAATGACTTTTGAAGAATTTGTTCATCGCGAATGCGAGGGGAGTCTCGCGAACGCGAAGAACAAACCCCTGGGCAGCAGAATAAAGTCCAAATTCATGTCATTCTTCCATTTTTGGATCAAGAAAGCTCGGGTGAGGCGATTTTTTGAGAGTTTTTCAAGGAAAACATTGGGGTACGAATTCCTAACTTGATTTTGGTTAAATTATATGAATCTATTGTTGTTTTTATCATTAAATTAGTGAATTTGGTTGAAAAATTTAGAAAACCCTCTTGGTTTAAATTTAAGATTTGGAGGTTGATTTGTTATTGGAATTCGATGGTATGGTTGGACTCGTATCGGAATGGGTGTTCGGATTTCATGAAAATTATGTCGGGTTCCGAGAGGCAAGTCCCGCGTTGACTTTTGTTGAATTTTTGGAATAAATTTTTAAGACGACGTATTATTATCCGGAATCATTTCCGATGAATTTTAATGAAGTTATACAATTAATTTGGATAGATTTAGGACGGTCTGGAGGTCAATTCAAGAAAAAATGTGATTTTGGAATATCAGCATAACTTCAAAAAGGTAAGTGTCTTGCTTAACCTCGAGTGGGGGAATTACCCCTTAGGCATCGAGTCTTATGTGCCATTTGTAAAATATAAAAAGCCGAGTACGCGAGGTGACGAGTACGTACTCGGGCTTATATGTGCAGATTTTCTTTGTTTAAAGTTTTAGGCATTCTTATGTATTAAATTAGATAATTGTTGGCATTAGTAAATCCTTGAATTATCACGCCTCGTTCCTTGTTTGTCAAATTTGTATTTTATATAATAAATTTAGTGTTATTGTCACTTGGATTTTACGTGAATTCCGTGTGTTTATTGATTTGATATTTTCTTGGAATTAAATCCATGATGGAACCCTTATCTGCAAATATTTATTAATTAGTTTAAATTGAGGAGTTAATATAATTATCAAGAATTTGAATTAATGAAGGCGTTGCCCTATACTGAGTATTTTTTTACCTTTGTTGATTTTTTTTAGGTTTATTATACGTTGTGTGGAGCCTTGGGCTATTTGTTGACAAATTTATTGATTCTGCTACATATTTGGAATTTGGTTGTGGTCAGTGGAAATTGCGATATGAATTGTTGTATTGTGTTGTGGTTTAAACACTCTTCTTGATGTTATTTATGCTTCCTACCTTGCTTGTTAATGATATACACGTGCTTGGTAAGGAAGAGTGTAAAGCACGAAGGGTGATGTCGTGCCATTTGAGAGCGTAAAGCACAAAGGGTGATGCCGTGCCATTTGAGAGTGTAAAGCACGAAGGGTGATGCCGTGCCATTTGAGAGTGTAAAGCACGAAGGGTGATGCCGTGCTATTTCATTTATATTATCAGGTGAGGATGAGAGTAAAAGCACGAAGGGTGATGCCGTGCAATTATTTTTATGTTATCATATATTCATGGCACGAAGGGTGTTTCCGTGCAGGCGAGGCCGAGAGACATACATTATATTGTGATATCATTTTATTGTGTATACATTCATGCCTTTATCTTTAGATGTTATTGTGCACCTATGTTTTCTGTGTGACTTGTAGTCGTTGTTGCTTCATGTGTGCCTCCACTTTATTTCTTTTATTGTTATTGACATTTCTCCCACCTAGTTGGTACTATTATATGTATGCACAGTGAGGAAGATATAAATGCACGAAGGGTGTTGCCGTGCCAATTGATTTGAATCAAATATATATATATTGGGTGAGAATGAGCTAAGTGCACGAAGGTATTGCCGTGCCATTTGATGTGATATGTTGAATGTATTCCTCACGCCAGGAAAGTTAAATGAGGCGTCACATGGTGACTTTTATTTGAAAGAATTATATTAGAAAGATATTTATTTGAAAGAATTATATTATAAAGATATTTACTTGAGAGAAGTATATTTGAAAGATATTTATTCGAAAGAATTATATTAGAAAGATATTTATTTAAAAGAATTATATTATAAAAATATTTACTTGAGAGAAGTATATTTGAAAGATATTTATTCGAAAGAATTATATTAGAAAGATATTTATTTGAAATAATTATATTATAAATATATTTACTTGAAAGAAGTATATTTGAAAGTTATTTACTTAAAAGAATTATATTCGAAAGGTATTTACTTGAAAGAATTATATTTGAAAGATATTTACTTGAAAGAATTACATTCGAAAGATATTTACTTGAAAGAATTATATTCGAAAGATATTTACTTGAAAGAATTATATTCGAAAATATATTTATTGGAAAGGATTATATTCCAGAGATTTTTATTGAATAACTTAGATAAAAGATGTATATTCTGAAGGACCTGATTAATTGGTTGTACCTGTGTTTATTACTCGTTTGAGCAATATTTATGGTGTTCCTGTTACCTTGCTGTTTAAATCACTAGTTGATTGATGTTGCTATTACTGCTATTTATTTTCTATTATTTTTGCATGCTATATTGCACAAGTTATTAGACTAGTCAGTGTCTTGACTGTACCTCGTCTCTACTCCATTGAGGTTAGTCTTGATACTTCTGGGTACCGACCGTGGTGTACTCATACTACACTTCTACATATTTTTGTGCAGAATCAGGTATTGGAGATATCGGACTTGAGCAGAGTTAAAGCGGGATCGTAAGGATTCAAGGTAGAGCTGCTTGGTCGTCGCAGTCCCTTGGAGTCTTTTCATTTCATTGTACTGTTAATTTTAATCAAACAGTATTGTATATTCTGTCCTCGTGATCATTCCATGTATTCAGTTAGTACTGCTTGGGAGGTTGTACATTCATATTTGTTCTGCTATTAGTTTTGGTTATTTATTTAATTAAAATAAAATGGCTTCAAAATGTGATAGATATCAGCTTACATAGTCTTAGAGACTAGGTGCCATCACGACGCCTATGGTGGGATTTTGGGTCGTGACACTATCCCTAATTAGTGATATTGTTCATAAGTCTTAAAGTGGGATGCTAAGATTTGCTAAGTAACGGATGGAGCTCAAACATTTCATATGAAACTGCATAATACTATAGCAGCGTGAAATCGCGATTCTAAGGGAGTACGGTGCAATCTTTCTCAAGGATATCATATGGATTTTTCCCTACTTCGATCCGCCGTTACGTGATTTGTCGCAATTGACGTGTGTTAGTGGGATTATCAAGAGATACGGCTTAGGTATATTAAGGTTATCCCTTCTTTATTTTTGGCATGATTCATACGCTACAAACGAAACGAGCAAATGCACAACTTTCATAAATGACTCTATTCATAGAAGTACTAGAGGTGCCTATGTTCTTGATTCCCCATGTGAATTATTATTATATCTTCTGTCCATGGGTCTCAGAAAAATACGTATGTGATAAAGTTTATCCGAAAGGCATATTGATCTTATGACATTCCGAGAAATCTTATTAACGTATTTCTTATGCATTTCATTCATTTATACATGTACATTGAACCATGACCAGATGGCGTTATATACGCGTATATTATATGTATATGGGATAAGAGAAAAGGTTACGATGTTATATACGTACCACCACCTGATCAGCTAGTATACATTGATGATTTGCCCACAGTGGCCGAGATGATATGATGGGATGCCCTCAGAGGCTTGCTGATGTTATGAACGCATATACCTATGCATGGTATGACATTTATATGCATATGCATGACATTATAAATATGAAATGATTCATAGAGCTATTAAGACTTACATGTTGAGTCTTTTACTCCATGATTCTCTTTGTCTTTTATTTACTGATTTTAGTTCCTTACATACTCGGTACATTATTTGTACTGACGCCCCTTTTACCCGGGGATGCTGCGTTTCATGCTCGCAGATCCCGATAGACAGGTTGAGAGTCCTCCAAGTAGGCTATCAGCTCAGCGGAAGGTGTTGGTGCGCTCCATTTGCTCCGGAGTTGCTTATTTGGTCAGTGTTATTTGGACATGTATAGATTAGTATGGCGGGGCCCTGTCCCGACCTTTATGGCATTTATCTACTATTAGAGGCATGTAGACATATGTTATGTACGTGAAAGATTGTATGGCCTTGTCGGCCTATGTTCAGTATACGAGTGATCATTTTGGTCTTATAGGCCCGTACGTCATATGTATAAGTTGGTATATCATGTTAAGTATTTCCTCATGTTTTATTCTACTTATCTCACGATAGTCTCTCCGGCTCATTTACCTATGATAGTTTGATACGAGAGATACGTTACGTTGGTACTCGATTGAGTAAGGTACCAGGTGCCCGTCGCGGCCTATCGTTTTGGGTCGTGACAAAAGTGGTATCAGAGCAGTTCTGTCCTAGGGAGTCTACAAGCCGTGTCTAGTTGAGTCTTGTTTATGGGTGTGTTGTGCACCACACTTATAAGTAGGAGGCTATAGGGCATTTAGGACTGTCACTCTTTCTTCTTACTCTAGATCATTGAGCAATAAGAATTCAAACTCTTAAACTCTATCTTATTCGTAATACAAAAATACCTACATCCAGAAAAGGTGGTTGGTAAGAGATATAGCTGTGGAAGAGCTGAGGCAGAGGAACTCGATTCGGCATGATGCTTATGATGAATAAATGTGAGGTCTTCAACAAAACATGTATGTATAATCGGCCACACCCATTCAGTTATGCCCTATGGGAGCTAACAGATATAGTTTAAGAGAATGATGGGATATCAGGATCAAGCTGGGGTTAGAGTAACCCAAAATTGTGGATGGATTGTTAGCATTAGTTGACATTTCTGAGGGATATTGCAAATAATCTAATAGATCTACTTGTGAGACACCTAGATGGCGCACTCTAAAATAGTACAGCTAGATATGAGTACTACAAAGATAGGCACTAGAAGCCTGAAAGGGGTAAATATTATCTTAGTATGGCTCCCGTCCCTAGTAGGGAGAGAATGTTATGCAACCCGAAGAGCCAGTGAATGTAGCAAGGGGAGATAAAAGCAAAAGAATGTCTTGTTGAAGTTTTCAGAATAAAGTGATAGACAGAAATATTAGTAGGGAAATAAGAAAAGAGTTAATGAAGCATTATGAGTAAGATGTGATACATGGATGACAACAGTAGATCAAATAAAAATGACAGTATTACAGAGTCTATAGTCAAGGGAAGGAAAACACGAGAGGTGACAGGGTTTGAGACAACAAAAGAGTATAGTCCATAAAGTCATATCCTCATTTCGATAAATAAGTTCGTGACTCTAACGTGATTACCAAAAGGAAAAGTTAGACCCCAGAGTAATAGAAATCAGTATAGGCTGGTGAAAAAGATAAACTAAACATGAATTAGGGACTGAGTGATTTGATAATAGTCGGCATCACGAGAATTTCAAATTGCGTTCCGGCGATAATAGAATGGACGACAGAATAATAACCTTTAAAGGTCATTCAGGAAGATGCTTCCCTAAAGCAAGAAATGTGAGCAAAGTTAAGCTTAAGGGACTATGTGTGCCAGTTACACTAAGTGTCACTCTCGTGTGTAAGGAATTTTGTTATCCTTGGTACAGAAGGATTGCCGCAAGGCGAGTAAGGGTCATCGATGATGTGAAAAGACGCCAAAGATAACGAGGTAAAACATCTATAGGTAGATCGTCGTAGCACAAAATCTTAGTACTCCCCTGGGGGGGGGGGATATGGAGTGATATGGCATTAAGTCAGAATTAAGTGGTTTTAGTAACTATGGAATGATAAAGGAAGAATGCGATAAAAATGAGAAAAGGGATGAGATTGCACTTATTCAAATCCTACAGATATGCTACGATTCCAGAACATTATGCAAGCACGATGTCAAGGAGAAGAAGTAAGGGTTCCTTCTCGAGATGTTATTGATAGATAAGGAGTCAGTACGAGACGTAAGTTAAGACAAAGGAAATAACCCAAGAAAGATTACGCGGATTATTGATATGAGAATGGGCTAACAAATAGTTAGCAGTTGATTCAGGAAGAGCCTACTTATGGCTAGACAAGAAGATACAGACAAATCAACAGATCATGCAAGATAAATATAGTGAATTCAGCCTCGCAGTTATGACATTGTAATACTTGAGAAATGTTCAGATAGGAGTTGGGGTAGTTAAATGTACCGTATGAGTGTTACAGAAATAAAAGAGAGTGCCAATGGGAAGACAGTCAAAATATCAGTTCAGATGCAACCCTACAAGCACAAGGGCATGGAGGTAAGTAACTACGGATAAATATTGGCGAGGAAGGACATCAAAAAAAAAATCTGTCGAGTATACGATGTAATAAGCTCGCAGTTTTACAAAAGTCAAAGGGCCTTCCCTAAGAACTACAATGAAAGACCAGCTGAGGAAATAAGGAAGAAGGTTTCAACCTAAGCATAGTAATTTGAAGAAGAAATGGTCATGTAAAAACAGTCTCGCTACAACATTGTATGCACTCCATAAGAAAGTGGCACCTACCGTGGCTAATGAACGGGAAGTAAAATCAAAAGTAATATTCGAGATCATATGAGTTGCATAAAAATTCCAGCATGCGTGGGATCTAAGATAAGCTAAGTATGCACACAATAAGGGACAGAAAGACCAGGAAAAGTAATAGCTTACGTTTAAAGAAATTTGAGAAGGAACGAAAGGAATTATTCGATCAATGATCCAGAGTTAGTTACGTTATGGACACACTTAAGATTTCAGAGTATTATCCATGCAGCATAAATGTTGACAATCATACAGTCGTAGAAGACTCCGGTATAAGTTAAAAGAAAGAATTGATTCCGGGTCATAGACAAATGATTGAATTGTTAAAAGATTGTATCGTGGATATTCCATAGCGTCCATGAAAGTCTAAAGTAATGACTAATACTATGAGCCATAGATCGGAAGATAGCTTAAGCCTACATAAAGGTTGGTGAGAGGGAAGAGGAAACTAAAGAGTTACATCAACTAAGTAAATCAGGAGTCTGATTATTGGACCTAGAAAATTATAGAGATCGTGATTGAAAACATTGCAGAATCACTCTTAGTATCAGAAGTACAAGAGTACAACAACCATATTCTATGAAGAGTATCATCCTCACAAGAAGTCCGTATGTGGATGTGAATTATACCTACGTGGAAGGAAGGTCATGAAAGCGATAAAAGATGTGATGCGAGATTTTAAGGTAAGTAAGGTAAAGGTAACCAACGTACGAGATACTCAAATGCAGAAGGTGGTGAATAGTCCATACTTTGGATAGAAGGCTAGAAGCACTGGGATTCAGTATCCATGAATGATAGCAACGTCGTCAGTGGCATATCTTCCAGCTCATGGTTTCTAGGTATTGAGAGGTTTAGTTAAGAGAGAAAAGAAGAGTTAGAAACGATGTGATGTCTCGCTTGATGTCTAGAATAACACAAGGAAATCTATGGTGCAAGCAAGTTGAAGGAAGGTTGCACAGATATGTGTAGGTCACAAGATAAAGTATGGTAGAGCGACAAAGTTTTAGGAAGACATTAGTAAGGATAAGGAAAGGCGAGTGAGAAGGTGACTAGAATGGATAAGTCCTCGGGATTATGCCCATGAAAACAAGAGAGCTGATGGTTTCTCTAAGTTATAGAAAGCTCAGTATAGCCTGAATGAACTCAAAGGAGTCTAAGACTAGTAGAATTTAGAAGAGACGGAATGATGCCCTTGTAGTACAATGAGGGTGAAATTATGATAGATAAAGGATGACGTTTGGGCCTTCGATTGAGTAATGATTTGAAGAAAAAAATGATTTCATGAATTGTACGGGATTAAAATACCCACTTAAGGTGAATCACATTGGGATGCTATAAAATACGGTTACGGAAGTATAGTATCGCCCCTAGGTGGATCAGTCTAATTACTCTAGATGTTCCCCGATTAGACGTGAGCCCTAGCGACAGCGTTACATAAGAGGTCAAGTTATCAGTTGTAGATTATAGATCAACATTAAGGTGAATTAACAATAGATGGATAAAAGTTACAAAGTATGAGATGAGATTAGGCCATCAGTCTTAAGATGAACAATAATGAAGAAGCATTAAAGGACTTATATTTATACATATAGGATGAGCAACGAGAATAACCTAGAGTTTGGTAGTAGACCTCAGTAACGATAAATCGAAGTAAGAGTTATGGTATAGTATGGCGTACTTAGACGTAGTAAAGCTAATGACGCCCATAGGGACAAATAATTCTATATATGTTCACAAAGTGAGGCCTAAAGATTGGCTAAAAGCTGGAAAAAAGAGGAGAGAAGACGCACATACAAAGTCATAGTCGTACAAGCTTCATGATAGAAGGTAGCAATAGTTACGAGATTGGAAGAATTCCGACCACAAGTCGTGGTGTGAGAAAGAGGCCTAAAGGGGGGAAAGCCCTGGCCTATAGATTTATTCATAGAACAGTTGCCTAGATGGCAAGGGGAGTACTAAAGTATTCGCAAGAGCTATAAGTTATGATAATGATAAGTGCATCAGTCAACATTCGAGGACGAATGATCCAAAGGGGGGAATGATGTTACACCCCATGTTTTCATACGTGAAAGTACGCCATAAGTAAATTGATGAAGGTTCGGAAATGAGATGTTACATCCCGCATTTTTGTACGTTAAAGTTTCGTCGTAAGTTAATCGACGTAAGATCGGGAATGAGATTATTTTGAGATTATAAGTATTATGCTATTTCAAACAAGTGATAAGTAAATTCATGAAGGTGAGAGGGTAAACATATCAAAGAAAATGAGTTCCGTTGAAGGTTGTCATTTTGAGATAAAATATGGTCCAAGCGATAATACCCCGTATTTATGGACTAGTGCCATAAATATGGGATAATTCTTAATTATGTGGATAATTGGTTAATTATCGATTTGAGTGGGAAGTTAAAAAATTAATTAGAAATATGTGGATAAATAATTAAGTGAGAATTTTGAATAAATACTAGGGGACAACATCCACGTTGGAGTATGGAAATTTGGCAGCAAATGTCATATATTCATGACCTTAAGAAGGTGGTGGCAACATTAAAGATATATGTGCACATTTATCTCATTTGGTTGAAGAATGCTATCAAGAAGGCAAAAAAGCGTGTACGTCATCTATGGATTCCTTTTCTTATAGTAAGCAAAGTCCTATCCCTAATTAGTGATATTGTTCATAAGTCTTAAAGTGGGATGCTAAGATTTGCTAAGTAACGGATGGAGCTCAAACAATTCATATGAAACTGCATAATACTATAGTAGTGTGAAATCGCGATTCTACGGGAGTATGGTGAAATCTTTCTCAAGGATATCATACGGATTTTTCCCTACTTCGATCCACCGTTACGTGATTTGTCGCAATTGACGTGTGTTAGAGGGATTATCAAGAGAGTCGGCTCAGGTATGTTAAGGCTATCTCTTCTTTCTTTTTGGCATGATTCATACTCTACAAATGAAACGAGCAAACACACAACTTTCATAAATGACTCTATTCATAGAAGTACTAGGAGGTGCCTATGTTCTTGATTCCCCATGTGAATTATTATTATATCTTCTGTCCATGGGTCTCAGAAAAATACGTATGTGATAAAGTTTATCCGAAAGGCATATTGATCTTATGACATTCCGAGAAATCTTATTAACGTATTTCTTATGCATTTCATTCATTTATACATGTACATTGACCCATGACTAGATGGCGTTATATACGCGTATTTTATATGTATATGGGATATGTGAAAAGTTTACGGCATTATATACACACCACTACCTGATTAGCTGGTATACGTTGATGATTTGCCCACAGTGGCCGAGATGATATGATGGGATGCCCTCAGAGGCTTGATGATGTTATGAACGCATATACCTATGGATGTTATGACATTTATACGCATATGCATGGCATTATAAATATGAAATGATTCACAGAGCTATTAAGACTTACACGTTGAGTCTTTTACTCGATGTTTTTCTATGTCTTTTATTTACTGATTTTCATTCCATACATACTAGGTACATTATTTGTACTGACGTCATTTTTGCCTAGGGACGCTGAGTTTCATGCCCGCAGGTCCCGATAGACAGGTTGAGAGTCCTCCAAGTAGGCTATCAACTCAGCGGAAGGTGTAAGTGCGCTCCATTTGCTCCGGAGTTGCTTATTTGGTCAGTATGATTTGGACATGTATAGATTAGTACGGCGGGCCCCTGTCCCGACCTTTATGGTATTTATCTACTCTTAGAGGCTTGTAGACATATGTTATGTACATGAAAGATTGTATGGCCTTGTCGGCCTATGTTCAGTATACGAGTGATCATTTTGGTCTTATAGGCCCGTACGTCATCTGTATAAGTCTGTATATCATGTCGAGCATTTCCTAATGTTTTATTCTACTTATCTCATGACAGCTTCTCCGGCTCATTTACCTCTGATAGTATGATACGAGAGATATGTTACGTTGGTACTCGGTTGAGTAAGGTAACAGGTACCTGTCGCGGCCCATCAGTTTGGGTCGTGACAAAACTAATTCTATGGTTAAGAGATGTAGAGATTCATGGCTACTAGGTGTTTGATAAAGTTCCTAAATGGCCTAAATTATGGAATTTGTTACTAATATTGGTCCCATTGGATGTTCTTTTTGTAGATTGAAGTTGCTTAGTGTAGTGGATCGTTGTAGTATCATTAAGGGATGAATTTGAGGTATGTTGGCTAAATTTCTCTCCTAGAATTGAATCCCATGATGTTCTTGTAAGTCCCGAGTTATCCATTATAAATTGACTATTCCGAATAAGATTTGTGTCGAAAGATATACACTCAATATGTATTCCAAATGTTCCCATTATGTTATGTGCTATTTAAAAATGTGGTCGAAGCATAGGTTGCATATCTAATTGTTATAACTTCAAGTCGTGGAACAAATGAAAGCTATTATGTCAAATTGTGTAAGAAATCTCAATGTGATTAACATTCGTATTTTCTCACATGTGGAATTAAAGTCTTGAATAGAAATGCCTTGATGTTGATGATCCTTGATGACATTTGAAAGAGAAAGAAGCGAGTGTGGGACGTAGAAATGTGGCCATCGTGCCAAGAATGAGAATTACATTTGTGGCCAATAGTGCCAATGAAATGAAATAATATGTGAAACATTATGAGATGAGTTTTGACTCCTTTATATAATAATGTCATTTATGTCTTATGACCACCCATGGCTAGTACAAGTGATAATATGAACATGAACTGTGGTCGCTTGCCAAAATGAGAATTACGAGGCATTATATGTTTCAATGGTTTCAATCATGGTATGTATGCTTCTAAAATAATTAATGCAAATGAATTCAATGTTAAGTCCCCAAAAATCATGAACTTATTTAATGACCTTAAGTTGACAAGAGGGTATATAATGAGGTGAAAGAGAGATGTCCTATGCTAAATGATGGTAAATCTTATGAAAACAAATTTGGGGCATGTGCCATTGAAATTGACTTATTGATTCACCATACATGTGCTAATGTAATGAGTTATTTTTCTCCATGATGCGCATGCACATGAACTGTTCAAATGATCCGTGAACTTGCGTCCTTAAAAGTGCCATTAGTCATGTCGCTTGAGATTATATATGGGTATGTGCATAATAATGTATATGAAGTCCTATGGACGATCTATTAAATGCATAGGTGTATTATATATGTGATCCTATGGATGGTCTATGAAGCGCATAGGTGTGTAATATGAATGAAACCCTATGGACGGTCTACGAAACGCATATGTGTGTAACATAATATGTGAACCCTATGGACGGTCTATGAAATGCATAGGTGTGTAATATGAATGAAACCCTATGGACGGTCTATGAAACACATAGGTGTGTAATATGAATGAAACCTTATGGATAGTGTATGAAACGCATAGGTGTGTAATAAAATATATGAACCCTATGGACGGTCTATGAAATGCATAAGTGCATAATATCATATGGGAACCCTATGGACGGTCTGGTGAGACGCATAGGCCACACGAACAATAGGTGCCACTTTCATTGGCCTTGTTTGTACATGTTGTTTCAATTACATTATATTATGTATTCCACGTATAGCTCATATGGCTTAGTTGATCCTAAAAGAAGTTGAGAATGATGCAAATATAATAAGACTTGAAATTTGATTCTATGGGATGTTTCGTAGTCTCTTGATGTACTTTAATTGCCCCTTATTTGAGTTACCGTATTTTCATATGTGTTCTGTCTGCCTTACATATGAGTACTATTCCACATTTACTCACATCCCTTTTATCGGGGGTGCTGCATCTTTTAATGGATGCAGGTGGTTCTACAGCAGGCGGCATCGATCAGTGATAGCAGTACATCCTCTTTCCAGTTGACTTAGTGAGCCCCACTTCATTTCGGGGTCGTGTATCTTTTGTTCCTTGTGTATTGTGTTTGAGGTATAGCCGGGGCCTTGTTCCCGATGCTATCATAGTACTCTTTCGTATATATTAGAGGCTTTGTAGACATGGTGTGTGTTGTATGTTGGTATTGGGAAGGTAAAACTAATGATGTTGTAATTGTATCACATGATCCACTTCTAAACTATGGATGCGTAATGCAACACTTTGGGGACTTATAAATGATGTAGTTAATAGTAATGGATTGGTGTTGTATTTATGATCTCCGTATTGTCTAATTAATGAAAATACATCTTTTCGTTATTCATGGTTGAGTTTGGGTAGAGGGAAATCTAGTAGGCTTACTCGGCATGGTTATCCCGGTTGAGCGCCGGTTGCGCTCCCCGAGTTCATGGCATGAAAAACTTGGTATCAGAGCCTAAGGTTATAAAGTGCCCTAGGATGTCTCGGAGGCGTGTCTAGTAGAGTCCTTCTTATCGGTGTGTTTTCGGCCACATATATAATGGGGAGGCTATTTGGGCATTTAGGAATAATACCCTTCTTTCATGTTCTTGATCGTGAGATAAACCTGATTGTAATATTGCTCCTCCTTTAACTCGTGCTTTGCTCTAACTTTCAGTACATGGCACCTAAGAAGAATGCAAGAACTGGCGAAGGAGCCAATATCACCCCAGGAGTGGCAGTTGATTTGATATTTAATGATACGGGTGAGCACCCGAGGGGTGAGGATATTCTCCCAATTACTACACCGCCTGAATATACTATTCTTGCTCAGACTGCACCACTTCCTACACGTACTGAGGGTGCAACAGTCCCTCCACTTGATATTCCAGTTCCACTTCCAGATTCAGCTCTGGTCCCGCTATTTCTGATGGGGATCGTAGGGGACCACACATATAATGGCTCAGATAGTGGCTTCCCAGTTCCAGAGATCAAATGTTGCACCCAGTTCTTCTAGTCAGCCAGGGGATTCCGTTAGTTCCAAGGTGAACAAGTTTCTCCAATTGGATCCTCTAGGGTTCACAGGTACTGATCCTGAGGAGGACCCCAGGACTTCATTGATGAGATGCATAAGACTCTAAGAGTTATGCGTGCTACAGAGACGGAGGGAGTAGAGTGTGCCTCCTACCGTCTGAAAGGGGTGGCCTATTATTGGTTTGAGATGTGTGAAGAGTCCCATGAGGAAGGGAGCCCTCCGGCGAGGTGGAGTTAGTTCACCAATGCCTTTGTGGATCATTTCTTGCCTACAGAGACTAAGGCAGCACGTGCCGCTGAGTTTGAAAGCCTGAGACAGGGTAGCATGAATGTGTGGGAGCACCATATGGAATTCGTACGCCTGTCCAAGTATGCTATTCACATGTTGCCCACTATGAAGGCTATAGTGTGTCGGTTTGTGTAGGGTTTAGCCCCTTGGTTATTAATGAGGCCGCTACAGCCGCCTTGAATTCTTATATGAATTATGGGAAAATGGTGGCATTCTCTCAAGCTTTGGAGGATCAAAAGTTAAAAAGAAAGATAGAACAAGATAACAACAAAAAGACCCGATCCGCGAGCAATTTTAGTGGCTCCTACAGTGGGGGTAATGGTGGAAAGGCATTACATAGGAGAGTGTCATCCGGACCCACACAGTCAGTTGTTTAGTCTTCAGCTAGAACATTACCATCAATGCCTGATCAACAGCAGTGGGGTCATAGTACTCTAGACCAAGGCAACAAGGGATCTAATCAGCAGGTCCAGTCAAGCGAGAACTATCAGCTGCAGCAGAGGCCCCTATGTCCCAAGTGTAGGAGGTGTCATTTGGGGCTGTTCCGACATGGCACTGATGAATGTTTCGGGTGCAGAGTCAAGGGTCATCAGCTAAGGCACTACCCCCAACAACCAAGGAACATCAAGTAAGTCCCTCAACCCCCTTTTCCCTTGTTTCATGATGGGTGTGAATGAGTTTGACCATAGAGTTTCGTGCCATGTATGCTTGACCATGTGATGGTACTTCCTTACATGTTTGGACCTTCAACAATGGAAGGTTTGACTCATACGGGAATTAAAGGTGTTAACCCAAGCTTGTAACACAACTTAAGTGATTAAGAAGGATGACCAAGGGGTTGTTCATATAAGAGAATGATGTGGGTAAAGGTGTATGCCCTTAGTCACTCTATAGGCATATGTACATAAGCTTTCACATATAAGGAAACGAAAATTTCCTGTCATTTCTTTTTCTGATATCACAGTGTGGAGAAACGTGTTTAGAACATTTCACGAATGTTGCATGAGGCTGAAGGTCGGTGCTAAAAATTTGAAGGTCATGTTTTGTATTGTCTCTTAAAAGTAGAGATTCAGGAAAAGCAAGAAACGTTGCGAGGATCCCACAATGATGTTCTCTAGTATGTCTAATCCTGACTCGATCAAGGAGTGGCTATAGGAATGTGTTTTGAGGAGTATAGGGCAAATAAAGGCCGTGGTTATCTTGTATTGGGTTTTTGTTCTACTGTGTGGTGTGTCGTGTGGCGGGAGATGAAAGTTGCCCATGGATTGTCCAAAGTTGGTGTGGTGGAGTTGATAGGGGCCAGAAGTCGTTCACTAATCTATGGTGAAGGTCAAGATCATCAAGGAATTGTTGTGTTAAAAGAATGTTAAGAGTTTACTTTCTATGAGTGACGTCCAACTTGTACAGTTTATGCAAATGCCCCAATTGATAATATGATGCCTAGGAGGTCACGGTTGTTGTTATTTTCATGTATGTGGTGCAATGTGGTGTTATCTATTTATTGTTTGGATCGATTTCTTGGATTCTCTTACTGGTGGATAGGCCCAGTTACAGGGGAAACTCTGCCGAAATATTTGGAAATTTATGGAGTTAGTAAAATTGGGAACTTTTGGTGTGTGGATGAGGATTTAAGTCACATTGGGTATATATGGCGTATTCTAACCCTCATTCGAGGATGAATGATCTTAAGTGAGGGTGAATGTAACGACCCGACTTGTCATTTTGAACATTTATGCTCCTTTCAACTATTTGAATTATTGAGTAGCATCATATGATGCATTATGACCAATTTTGATTTTTTATGTATCCGACCTCTGATTGGAGTTTTGATGATTCTGTTAGGTCTGGATGGTGATTTTGGACTCGGGCGTATGCCCAAAATTTTATTTGGATATTTCTAGAAGTTTTCGGCACAAGACCTAATGTTGGACAACAATTTCTACATATATATAAGGAGTTATGTGATGGACAACCTATCAAATGAAAGATTTTCGAGTCTTGTTTCTAACGCTTCAAACCGTTTGTCATTTGGACATTGCTACAAGAAGTTATGACCAAATTGCCAAAGGCAGGCAGAGGAGTGAACTGAAGATGTTAATCCAGGGTCGCGTCCGAAAGAAGGGTTGGCAGTGAAGTGCTGCCATAGCATCCGGGACAGCATCCGAAAACCAGAAATCTGGGCCTATAGATACAATTTCGGGGTTCATTTTTCCCCATTCCTCTTGGCCGAATTTTGGGGGTTTTCTTCCACTCTCTCAATGTGAGTAATCCCTAATAATTGGTGTTCCATGCCATCAATTCCACCCTAAAACTAACTCAATCCTCCATAAAATACATAGATCTTCAAGAAATTTCTTCAAGGACTCAAAGGAGGGTTTTGCAAGATTTCTTCTAAAAAGTAATCCTACACCCTTAGACTTACATGTATGGATATATTATGGGAATATGAGTATGAATTAAGTATTGGAACTTATGGTATGGTGATTGGAAGCCATAAGTTCCCAACTTAAATACATAACTATTGTAGAGATTGAAAGGAGATTATTTGATGGGATTTTGTTGGTTAGGTGTGAATGGATGGTCATGTATGTGATGTTGGAAGTTATGAATTTTTTAGGAATGATGATGGGATAAATTGTTGCTAAATGGTAGTAGTTGGATAAACTAATTCTATGGTTAAGAGATGTGGAGATTCATGCCTACTAGGTATTTGATAAAGTTCCTAAATGGCCTAAATTATGGAATTTGTTACTAATATTAGTCCCATTGGATGTTGTTATTGTAGATTGAAGTTGCTTAGTGTAGTGGATCGTTGTAGTATCATTAAGGGATGAATTTGAGGTATGTTGGCTAATATTCTCTCCTAGAATTGAATCCCATGATGTTCCTGTAAGTCCCGAGTTATCCATTATAAATTGACTATTCCGAATAAGCTTTGTGTCGAAAGATATACACTCAATATGTATTCCAAATATTCCTATTATGTTATGTGCTATTTAAAAATGTGCTAGAAGCATGGTTTGCATATCTAATTGTTATAACTTCAAGTTGTGGCATAAATGAAAGCTATTATGTCAAATTGTGTAAGAAATCTCAATGTGCTTAACATTCATATTTGCTCACATGTCGACTTAAAGTCTTGAATAGAAATGACTTGTTCTTGATGATCCTCGATGAAGTTTGAAAGCGAAAGAAGCGAGTGTGGGATGTAGAAATGTGGCCATCGTGCTAAGAATGAGAATTATATTTGTGGCCAATAGCGCCAATGAAATGAAAGAATGTGTGAAACATTATGAGATGAGTTTTGACTCCTTTTTATAATAATGTCATTTATGTCCTATGACCACCCATGGCTAGTACAAGTGACAGTATGAACATGAACTGTGGCCGCTTGCCAAAATAAGAATTACGAGGCATTGTATGTTTCAATGGTTTCAATCATGGTATGTATGCTTCTAAAATAATTAATGAAAATGATTTCGATGTTAAGTCCCCTAGAATCATGAACATAGTTAATGACCTTAAGTTGACAACAGGGTATATAATGAGGTGAAAGAGAGATGTACTATGCTAAATGATGGTAAATCTTATGAAAATGAATTTGGGCCATGTGCCATTGAAATTTAATTATTGATTCACCATACATGTGCTAATGTAATGAGCTATGTTTCTCTATTATGAGCATGAACATGAAGTGTTCTAATGATCCAGGAACTTGCGACCTAAAAAGTAGCATTAGTCAGGTCTCTTGAGATTATATATGGTTATGTGCATAATAATGTATATGGAATCCTATGGATGGTCTATGAAACACATAGGTGTATTTTATATGTGATCCTATGGACGGTCTATGAAACACATAGGTGTGTAATATGAATGAAACCCTATAGACGGTCTATTAAACGCATAGGTGTGTAATATGAATGAAAACCTATGGACGGTCTATAACGCATAGGTGTGTAATATAATATGTGAACCCTATGGACGGTCTATGAAATGCATAGGTGCATAATATCATATGGGAACCCTATGGACGGTCTAGTGAGACGCATATGCAACACAAACAATAGGTGCCACTTTCATTGGCCTTGTTTCTACATGTTGTTTTAATTTCATTCTATTATGTATCCCACGTATATCTCATATGTCTCAAATGATCCTAAAAGAAGTTGAGAATAATGCAAGTATAATAACACTTGAAATTTGATTCTATGGGATATTTCGTAGTCTCTTGATGTACTTTAATTGCCTCTTATTTAAGTTACCGTATTTTCATATGTTGTTCTGTCCGCCTTACATATGATTACTATTCCACATGTACTCATGTCCCTTTTGCCGGGGGCGCTGCATCTTTTAATGGATGCAGGTGGTTCCACAGCAGGCGGCATCGATCAGTGATAGCAGTAATTCCTCTTCCCAGCTGACTTGGTGAGCCCCACTTCATTTCGGGGTCGTGTATCTTTTGTTCCTCATGTATTGTGTTTGAGGTATAGCAGGGGACCTTGTTCCTGGCACTATTATAGTACTCTTTCGTATCTATTAGAGGCTTTGCAGACATAGTGTGGGTTGTTGTATTGGGAAGGTCAAACTAATGATGTTGTAGTTGTATCACATGATCCACTTCTAAACTATGGATTCGTAATGTAATACTTTGGAGACTTATAAATGAAGTAGCTAATAGTAATGGATTGGTGTTGTATATATGATCTCCGTATTGTCTAATTAATGAAAATACATCTTTTCGTTATTCATGGTTGAGTTTGGGTAGAGGAAAATCTAGCAGGCTTGCTCGGCAGGGTTATCCCGGTTGAGCGCCGGTCGCGCTCCCCAAGTTCGGGGCGTGATGTTTCCCCCGTTGTCTGTGGTACTTCATATATGTTGGGTGACACGCGTACGAGGTGACGAGCGTATGTATGTACACTGTAGTTATTCATGATCTGGGTAAACCTTAGGCTATTATGTGCCTTGTTTGCTATAATGCCTCCTTGTTATCGTATTTTCTCTACTTGTATGACCACTTGAGCTATTATTCATTCTAAAAATCTTGTCTAGGCTATGTGCTTGTCCGTTCGAGACATGATAGAGCTATTTTGCTATGTTGGGTTGTTTACCTTGATTGTAGTCATATCTTTCAGCCATGTTATTATATCCGCGTGTTATATCAGCATATCTACAAACTTCTTATATGTCATCTCACATGTTGTTAGTGTCCTTACTTTTGTGACTCAGGCTTGAGCGAATTTTTTGCACGTTGGTATAATCAGTGTGGTATGATGATTTTGATATAGTGAGATGTTGGCATATTGAGATTTGAGCGGATATAATTACTAATATTGGGCTATAAAGTCGTGTTAATATTGATTGTAAGGTGACGCATACCCTAGGCCCCATATTGGGTTGAGTGGTATTGATAGTGAGGTGTCGCATGAGCCAGGCCCTATTGACTGAGTTATGATGATCATTGACTTTTGATTCGGTCAGTGCTTAGGCTAGGATCTACCCCTTATGAGTCAGGTAAACCTATGTTGCTTTGGGCCATGTGAGTGCAGGTACTTGATACGCGCTTGGTGAGGGACGTATGTCAGGCACCTGTACAGTGCAGTGTTGAGTGAGTGTGTATGTGTGTGTGTGTTTGTGATGGTGGAGGGATACTTGTGCCGGGTACGATACATGGACTGGGATTTGGTATTCTTGATGATTAAACTGCAATGTCATAGATTTTGGCATGTATACTTGTCATGCAAGCATAGAGTTGTATTCCTTTCCGCATGTTAGTTGGGACTTGATGTCTCTCTTTGATGTTTAGAGCTTGGAATCACAGTTAGATTGATAAACCCATGTCTAGGTGATTTTTGTGGAAAGATTTATGCATTAACTCTAAACTTGGAAAGAATCCTTATTTCTCCTATCATTATGAAAAGCCTGGACTTGGTATTACTTCATCTATTTTCCTTTACTATTGTAATACTGTTATTGTTGTTATTGGCTATTGAAAATGAATATAGGACTTTGCCAAGATCGTCACTTCTTTTAGCCCGAGGTTAGGCTTGTTAGTGATTGAGTACATGGTGTAGGTTTTACTCATACTACACTCTGCACTTTATGTTCAGATCCAAGTACTGCAGATAAAGCTGACTGCTAGTTATTTGTGCCGGTACCCGTCGGTGATTTCAAGGTAGCATTGTTGTCTCCATCAGCCGGTCTTGGAGTCCATTTCCTCTCTTCATGCTATTACTATTTATGTTTTTTCGATAGTATTGTATCTTTATTCAGACTATTATTTAAGTTTATCTACGCACATTAGTTGTTGGCTTGCCTAGTAACAAATGTTAGGCGCCATCACGACCTCGGTGGGAGTTTTGATCGTGACAAGTTGGTATTAGAGCACAAGGTTGCTTAGGTCTCACGAGTCTTGAGCAAGTTTAATAGAGTCTTGCGGATCGGTACAAAGACGTCTGTACTTATCTTCGAGAGGCTATAGGGCTGTTAATTATACTTATTTTTCATTCTTTTCTATTGTGCAGATTTGTTTATCCCTAAGCCTGAATAGTTGCTTTTCTATTTATTCTCTCACATATTGTGAGGAAGTGTCTGGTTCAGCTGATTAGGCGTTGGTACCCCAAGCCAGGGCCGTAAGAGGCCGGAGCCGCGACAGAGGTAGGGGTGGAGCACGTGTCGCAACTAGAGCCCTTGCTCGAGCAGCTGCCGTAGAGCCTAGTAGCTCCTGTTGAGGAGCAGGTTCATGATTTTGTTGAGTCGGAGGTACCGGCTTAGGTTCCCTAGGGTTTATTTGTTTCACCATATATTCAGTATGCTTTGGTCCGTATGTTTGGTTTGTTCAAGAGTTTGACTCCGGTAGGGGCATTTCCTACCGTACCAGTTACTTCCCAGGCAGGGGCGGAGCAGAGACTCCAGCTATTTGTACCCTAGAGCAGGTGTCCTAGGGTTATCAGACCCCTAGAGTGTTACTAGTTGGGGAGTTCAGCCTATTAGTGCCACGCAGCCTAAGGATAGGCATGCGATGTCAGTCGATGAGCTGAAGAGGCTAGATAAGTTCACAAAGTTGCATCCTCCTCACTTCAGTGGTACACCTTTAGATGATGCCCAGGGGTATTTGGATCGTTGTCATGAGTTTCTGCGCAATTGCGGACTAGTCGGGTCCAATAGAGTTGACTTCACCTCCTTCCAGATGCAGAGCCTAGCCAATAGGTGGTGACTTGTTTATGAGTTGGGCAGACCAGCAGGATCACCTCCTCTTACCTTGGCTCAGTTCTCTAGGGTCTTTCTAGAGCAATTTGTGCCTCGCACTAGGAGAGAGGAGCTGAGAAGGCAGTTTGACTACCTTTGGTAGGGTCCGCTGTCAGTAACTGAGTATGAGATGAGGTTTACAGAGCTTTCTAATCATGCTACTAATTTGTAATGACCCAGCCTGTTGTTTTGAAATTAATAGCCCCGATCCCCTATTTACTGCTTCTCCCGTAACTTTTTCTGCTATTGTGACTTGCCGGGAGGTTTCATTTTAGTTTTTGGAGGTGTTTGGGACAATTAGTCCCTAAATGGAGGTTTAAGCCTTAGGATTGACACCGTAGTCGGGATTGTAGGAAGACGACTCCGGAATAGAATTTCGTCGATTCCGTTAGCTTCGTTGTGGGATTTTGGGCTTAAGCGTATGTCCGGATTGTGTTTTGGAGGTTCGTAGCTCATTTAGGCTTGAAATGGCGAAAGTCGAATTTTTTGAGTTTTGGGACAGTAGTGGAATTTTTGATATCGGAGTCAGATTTCGATTTCGGAAGTTGGAGTAGGTCAGTAGTGTTGAATATGACTTGTGTGCAAAATTTGAGGTCAATCAGACGTGGTTTGGTTGGTTTCGGCATAGGCTGTCGAATTTGGATGTTTCAAGTTTCTTTAAGTTTGAATTAGAGGGTGATTCGTGATTTTAGCATTGTTTGATGTGATTTGAGGGCTCGACTAAGTTTGTATGGTGTTTTAGGACTTGTTGGTATATTTGGTTGAGGTTCCCGGGGGCCTCGGGTGTATTTCAGATGCTCAACGGATCCTTTTGGACTTTGGAAAGATAGCAGATTTTTCTGGTTTTTGTTGCCGAAGAAGAGCTCGCGTTCGCGAAGGTGTGTCCAGTGGAAGAATCGCGAACGCGAGGAGTAGGACACGTTTGCATAGAGGAAAATATGGAGCAGCTGAGACCCCAAGGATTTGTTCTACGCGTTCGCGTAGAGGAGAACGCATTCGCGAAGGGTCTGGCAGGTGAAGCTGTGCGTTCGCGAGAGGACTCTCGTGTTCGCAAAAGAGGAATTTCGATCAGTGAATTTTTGTTCTACACGAACGTGAGGAGATGGCCGCGTTTGCGAAGAAGGATTACCTGGGTCGTACTTAAAACATTTCAAAATCGAGGGTTAGCCATTTTTTATCAAAACTTGAGTTTGGGAGCTCGGATTTGGATGAGAGTTTGAGGGATTTTTAGAGATATCAATTGGTTAATGATTCTTAACTTGATTTTGGTTATAACCCACTTATCCATCATTAATTTTATCATTTAATTTCGGATTTGGGGTGAAAATTTGGGAAATATTGAGAAGAGTTCTTAGACCAAATTTTGGGGTTTTGATCGAGATTTTGGTATCGGATTTGAGAGAATTTTGTATGGTTAGACTCGTGAGTGAATGGTTGTTCGTATTTTGTAACTTTTACCCGATTTCGAGACGTGGGCTCGGGGAGGCTTTTCGGGCAATTTTTCCAATTTCTTGCCTTAGCTTTGATTTCAATAGCTAGATTAGTTTCTTGTGGTTATATTTATGCTATGTAATTGGTTTTGGATAGATTTGGTCCATTTAGAGTCAGATATTCATGGAAAGAGCACTCTTACAGATTGATTGAGCTTGACTCGAGGTAAGTGGATTGCCTAACCTTGTGTGGGGGAACTCCCCTTAGGATATGGTACAGCTTTTGATATATGAGCGTCGTGTACGTGAGGTGACGAGTGAGTACATGGGCTATTGTTGCAAAAACTCCATTTTCATTAAGTAAAATTCTTGTCTTTCCTTTAACTGAACTACAGTAGTATATGAATTTATCCTGTTTAGTCTAGAACAACATGTCTACGTGTCTTAATTGCTTATGTGAACTCTGTGCAGCATGCTTAGTGAATTTTATGCTTCTTCCTTGACTGGTACTTAGTCTAAATCGTAAGATTTCGTGATGTAGTTGTATTTCTATTGTTTGCACTGCGTATTTACTTTGGGACTAGAAACGGTATTCGGGTAGATCCCTCTCTCTGCATATTTACTTTGGGACTACGGAACAGTATTCCGGTAGATTCCCTAGCTCTGCATATTTACTTTGGGACTACAGAACGGTATTCCGGTAGATCCCATGTTGTTATTTCTGTGTACTGAGCTGTTGACTTGCTATGATTTCATTCTTGTTAAATTTCAGCACTTATTTTTACTGCAATATTCCATTATGTCTAAGTCTATTATATATATACCAGTAGGGCCCTGACCTGATCTCGTCACTACTCAACCGAGGTTAGGCTTGGCACTTACTGGGTACCTATTGTGGTGTACTCATGCTACTCTTCTGCACATGTTTTTCATGTGCAGATCCAGGTACTCCATATCAGCCGCACTATCAGTGAGCCGGGACAGCTTTGGAGACTTCAAGGTATATCTGCCGCGTCCGTGGACCTCGGTCCCCTTCTACTCTTCCCCATGTCCATTATCTTCTGTATTTTCTTTCGATAGACTCTGATGTATAGAGAGACTAGATCTTTCCTTCTGTAGTATACTAAGGAGTTGGTTATTGTACATACCAATCGACATGGTATTCAGTTATGGCATTATTGCTACAGTTAGTTGTTGAATTTATGTTTTCATTTCATTATTCCGCAAATGTTAGGCTTACCTAGTCACAGAGACTAGGTGCCGTCACAACGTCACATGGAGGGGAAATTGGGTCGTGACATAATTTGATTCCCACTGAGGAGAAAATAGTGAGGAGAATATTTGATGGTCTTCACCATGATATTCACATTGCTATGGCTAGAGAGGTAGAGACCAAGACTTTATTTCACTAGGTTGTGGAGATAGGACAACGTATTGAGTGAATTTGCATTGAAATTTGAGAGATGATACAACGTAAGGACAAGAGGTCACAATAGTTTTAGTGGTGCCTCATGTGGAGGACGAGGTCGATTTGGGGGAGGCCATTCTAGTAGGCCTATCATGCACTGCCACCTAGTCGAGGAGATTCCGTGCAGTCTTCACTTAGTGCACTTCCAATGCAGAGTTCTCATCGCAAATCATCTATTCAGGGTTCATCGATACCGGGTTTTTCTAGTGGGCATTCTAGTTCACGAGGTCCGACTCAAGCCCCATAATCATTTTCGATTAGATATAGTTATGAGTGTGGAGACCAAGGGAATGTCAAGAAATACTGCCCCCGTCTTCATAGAGGTTCAGGGTAGTAGGGAGGATAGACTCTTATTCTTGCACCGATTGCCATACCACCCCTTCAACCAGCTTTGGGTGGAAGTCATCTAGGATGTGGTCGTGCTAGACGGGGAGCTTAGTGTAGTGTAGGTTAGACCAGATGCTATGTGTTGCCAGGGAGGACTGGGGCTGTTTCTTCTTATGCAATGATTATAGGTATTGTTTCTGTATTCCAAAAGGATGCTTAAGTATTGTTTGATCCTGGTTCTACTGATTCATATGTGTTATCATACTTTGCTTCTTGTCTAGATATGCCTCGTGGTTCTCTTGATGATTCTATGCATGTGTCTATACTGATTGGGGTTTGTATTGTGGTGGATCGAATTTATCGATCCTGTATGGTCACTATTTATGGTTTTGAGACGAGGGTGGACTTTCTATTGTTAGATATGGTGAATTTTGATGATCTTGGGCATGGATTGGTTATCTCCGTACCATGTTATTCTTGATTGTCACGCTAAGACCATGACGTTGGCGATGCTGGGGTGGCCGAGGTTGGAGTGAAAGGGTTCTCTTGGTTGCACTCCTAGCAGAGTGATCTCATTCATGAAGGCTCAATGGATGGTTGAGAATGTATATTTGGCGTATCTAGATTTATTGAGAGATGTTAATGCTGACACTCCTACTATTGAGTCAGTTCCAGTAATGAGGGAGTTTTTGGATATGTTTTCTTCAGACCTACCGGGCATGCCACCCAATAGGGATATTGATTTCGCTATTGATTTGGCACCAGACACTCAACCTATTTCAATTTGGCGCATCGCATGGTTCCAAATGAGTTTAAGGAATTGAAGGAGCAGTTACATGAGTTGCTGAATAAGGGGTTCATCAAGCCTAGTATATCACCTTGGGGTGCAGCAGTGTTATTTGTTAAGAAAAAAATGGTTCTATGAAAATGTGTATTTATTGGCAGTTGAACAAGGTGACCATCAAGAAAAAGTATCCCCGCGCATTGAATGTTTATTTGATCAACTTTAGAGTGTCAGGGTGCTCTCAAAGATTGACTTGAGATCAGGGTATCACCAGTTAAAGATTAGGGCTTCAGACATTCCTAAGACTACTTTCAGGACTCATTATGGGCATTATGAGTTTTTGGTAATGTCTTTTGGTTTGACTAATGCCAAGCAGCATTTATGCATTTAATAAATAGTGTGTTCCATCCTTGCTTGTATTCTTTTGTCATTGTGTTTATTGATGATATATTAGTGTATTCTCGTAGTAGGGAGGAGCACAAGCAACATTTGAGGATCATGCTCCAGACTTTGTGTAACACCCCGGAAAATTTCGAAATACTTAAGTGGTAAGCCCGATAAATTTTGCAAAGAAAATAATGTTTCATGGTGTCGGACTAGGCTTACATGTTTGAGAATTGTAGAAATTCTTTGCGGCGAGGTTGCGAGCTGCGGCTCGGACTTTTTAGGTTGAACAATGCACCGAAAAGTAAAGAAAAGTTTTAGGCGAAAAAGTACATTTCTGCGGTCCATTATGCGACCGCAGAATCACTCTGCGGACCGCATAATGGCCACAGAATGAGGCAGTTAATTGGGCCAATTGGAATCAATTATACGGTCGACTATGCGACTGTATAACTGTTATGCGGTGCATTATGCGACCGCATAACGGTTATGCGGACCGCATAGTGACCGCATACATAGACAGTTCTTTTGTCTATTTTGTAACCAACTAAGCGACCGATATGAGGTCCGCATATCTGTTATGCGATCGCATACCTTGTTCCGGAGCTCCATTTTTGGGTTTTTAAAACCCTACCCTATTTCGTTAAATACACTCTTTGGGTCATTTTTGAGCTATTATCTGACATTTTAGAGTGAGAGAGGGTGCCCTAGAGTGAGAAGGTGTTCTCCAATATTTGTTCTTCAATTCTTGCTCAAGTTTTCGAAGATTAAGAAGGCAAGCTCGCTAGGTCTCTATCCTAGAGGTAAGATTCTACACCCTAAACCCTAATTTCGAAATAATCTGAACATGGGTAATTAGCAAGATAATGTTTGGGCATGAGAGTTGATTATTTTACACGCATGTGATATCAAGGGGTGTAGGAAGATTGTTGAACTAAGAATGGTAAAGATTGGGTTATGGGATGATGGAATCCTCCATAAAAGGGACCTTGAAACCTTATGCACACCTTGTGTTTGATAAAATGCTCAAATGAGCTAGAAACATGATCATCTTCCTAATTGTGGTTCAATTTGTTATATTTCTAAAATAGATTGAAGTTGCTAAGAAATCCGGAACGTTTTAGAGTTTAAGGAAGCTCAATTGAGGTATGTTGGCTAAACTCTTCTTTAAGAGTTGGAATTCTCATTATTCTTGTAATTTCCGAGATGTTGATTATAAATCGAGTATTCCGATAAGTTTTGTGAGGAAGATATATGTTCAATTCGTATTTCAAATGCTCTTTTCATATTGCATTATAAATTGAGGATGTGTCCCAAACTATGGATTATGTATCCACATGTTATAACTTCTACTCGTGATTTATGTGAACGTTATTTATGCCAAGTTGTGTAGAGATTGTGATTGTGATACACCACCACCCGCACGCATTGGGGTAAGGCGGCATGACCGCTTTGTGTGGGGATTTTGGTATAGCGATTGTGATTGTGATACACCTCCACCGGTATATATATTGGGGTGAGGCGGCATAACCGCTTTGTGTAGGGATTATAATATTGTGGGACTGCACCTCCACTCGCTTACATTGGGGTGAGGCAGTATGACCTCTGTGTGTATGGTTTTGGTATTGTTGTGGCACCACCACCCGCATACATTGGGGTGAGGCGGCATAGCCGCTTTGTATTGGTATTGGTATCGTTGATGCATTTCCACCCACAAACATTGGGTTAAGGTAGCATAGCCGCTTTGTGTAGGTTCTTGGTACTGTGGTTATACATCCACCCACATACATTGAGGTGAGGCGGAAGTGCCGCTTGATTTGAGTTGTGATATTGTACGTACACCTCCACCTGCATACATCGGGTGAGGCGGTGAGGCCGCTTTGTGTGAAGTTGGTTATAGAGTATCTCATCTTAAATCCTATAAATGTTGTTGATAGCTTTTAATAATCTTTCTATGGTTGAGACGGTTATCTATATTATTCTATTGCCGCACTGGTTCATCATAATTATCTTGTATTTCTAAATTCTTAAATTGGTGTTTAGTTTTCATACTAGTACTATTCGACGGTACTAACGCCCCTTTTGCCGGGGGCACTACATCTTTAAATGGATATAGGTGGTTCCACAGTAGGAGACATTGATCAGTGATAGCAGTACACCTTCTTTCCAGCTGACTTGGTGAGCCCCACTTCATCCTGGGGTCATGTATCTTTTATTCTTTATGTATTATGGTTGAGGTATAGCCGGGGCCTTGTTGCCGGCATTATCATTGTACTCTTCTTTATCTATAGAGGCTCCATAGACATAGTGTGGGTTTGTGTATTGGTGGTGGGAAAGACAAACTGTGGTTGTATTACTTGTCCATTTGAGACTTTAAAAATGGTGAAACTTATGGTAAGAAATTGGTAATTGTAGACATGACTACTTTATTGTTAATTAAGGAAATCATTTATTATCTTTATTCATGAATGAGTTTGGGTAAAAGGAATCTAACAGGCTTTCTCGGTCGGGTTCACTCGGTTGAGCGCCGGTCGCGCTCCTTGTTTTTGGGGCATGACAAACTTGGTATCAGAGCCTAAGGTTTTAAAGTGTCCTAGGATGTTTCGGAGCCGTGTCTAGTAGAGTCCTTATTATCGGTGTGTTATCGACCACATCTATAAATAGGATGCTACTTTGGCATTTAGGAATAATACCCTTCTTTCATGTTCTTGATCGTGCGATAAAGATGGTTGTAAGATTGTTCCTCCTTTAACTCCTGCGTTGCTCTAATTTTCAGTACATGGCACCTAAGAAGAAGGCAAGAACTGGCCAAAGAGCCAATGTCACCCCAGGAGTGACAATTAATCCTATAATTGATGATGAGGGTGAGCACCCGAGGAGTGAGAATATTCCTTCAGCTACTACACTGCCTGGCTCTACTATAACTGATCAGGCCGCACCTATCCCTACCCCTACAGAAGGTGCAACGGTTCCTCCAACTGATATTCCAATTCCACCTCCAACTCCAGCTTCCGATTCTGGTGTGTTTGATATTGATATTAGGGGAACCATACAAATGTTGACATAGTTAGTGGCTTCTCAGGCCCAGAGATCGAGTGTTGGGCCTACTTCTTCCAGTCATCCAGGAAAATCCGCTAGTTCCAGGGTGAACAAGTTTCTTCAGTTAGATCCTCCAGTGTTTACGGGTACTGATCCCGAGGAGGACCCCCCGGACTTCGTTGATGAGATGCACAAAACTCTCCAGGTTATGCATGCCATAGAGACGGAGGGAGTAGAGTTGGCCTCTTACCGCCTGAAAGGGGTGGCCTATTCTTGGTTTGAGTTGTGGGAGGAATCTCGTGAGGAGGGAAGCCCTCCGGCAAGGTGGGGTGTGTTCACAGATGCCTTTATGGATCATTTCTTGCCTGCCGAAACTAAGGCAGCTCGTGCCGCTGAGTTTGAAAGCCTGAAGCAGGGTAGTATGAATGTGTGGGAGTACCATATAGAGTTTGCGCGCCTGTCCAAGTATGCTATTCACATGTTGCCCACTATGGAATCTAGAGTGCGCCGGTTTGTACAGGCCTTAGCCCCTTGGTTATAAATGAGGCCTCTATAGCTGCCTTAAATTCCGATATGAACTATGGTTAGATGGTGGCATTTGCTCAAGCCACAGAGACCCGCAAATTGAAGAACATAATGGAGCGTCAGAGTAGCAGCAAGGCTCGGTCCGCAGACAACTTTGGTGGTGCTTCCTATGGTGGTGGTGGTAGGTCGGCATTCAGGGGAGGGTCATCAGGACCATCCCAATCATTCACCCAGTCTTCGATGGGTGCACAGTCATCTGGACCCAGTCAGGGCAACAGGGGACCCCACCAGCAGGGTCGGCCCGACAGAAGGTTTCAGCAGCGGAGGCTTCCATGCCCTAAGTGTGGGAGGATGCACTTTGGGTCCTGTTTCATGGACCTACCAGTATGCTATGGGTGTGGTTTGCGGGGTCACATTCAGAGAGATTGCCACCCATCCCGCCAAAATATGGGCAGAGGCGCGGCGCAGCCAGCTAATTCTGTAGCTACTACATCTGCAACACCTCCAGCTCGAGGCACCCCAACACCCACAGGGCGTGGTGCAGCTAGAGGTGGTGTACAAAATTCGGGAGGACCCAGCAGATTTTATGCTATGCGGAGACGCCGGGAATCAAAGACTTCTCCAGATGTTGTCACAGGTATATTGACTGTCCAATCTCATGATGTATATGCTCTTATTAATCCCGGTTCCACTTTGTCATATGTCACTCCTTATGTTGCTATGGAATTTAGGATAGAACCAGAATAGCTTTATGAGCCGTTCTCTGTATCTACTCCAGTTGGTGAGTCTATTTTGGCCGCGCGGGTTTATAGGGATTGTGTTGTCACATTGCATGGTTGAGACACCGTGGCCGATCTTATTGAATTGAGAATGGTCGATTTTGATGTGATAATTGGATGGATTGGCTTCATTCTTGTTTTGCCAAGCTTGATTGCCGAACCAGGACTGTTAGGTTCGAATTTCCAAATGAGCCAGTTATTGAGTGGAAGGGTGATGATGTAGTGCCAAAGGGTAGGTTTATTTCCTACCTTAAGGCCGCAAAGATGATAAACAAGGGATGTATTTACCATTTGGTCTGGGTTACGGACATCGATGCTGAGGCACCTACACTTGAGTCCGTGCCTATTATGAATGAATTTCCAGGAGTCTTTTCGGATGAACTCCCTGGGATCCCACCAGACAGGGAGATTGATTTTGCGATTGATGTGATGCCAGACACATATCCTATATCTATTCCACCCTACAGAATGGCACCGGCAGAATTGAAGGAGCTAAAGGAACAATTGAGAGATTTGTTAGAAAAGGATTTTATCCAGCCGAGTATGTCGCCTTGGGGCGCACCGGTCCTTTTTGTAAGAAAGAAAGATGGGTCACTGAGAATGTGTAATGACTTTCGACAACTTAATAAGGTCACAATCAAGAATAAGTACCCACTGCCAAGGATAGATTACTTGTTTGATCAATTGTAAGGTGCCGGGTACTTCTCCAAGATTGATTTAAGATCTGGGTATTACCAACTGAAGATCAGGGAGCGGGATATTCCGAAAATAGCTTTTAGAACCCGGTATGGACATGTTGAATTTCTGGTAATGTCTTTTGGGCTAACGAATGCCCCAGCAACCCACATGGATCTTATGAATCGCGTTTTCAAGCCATTCATCGATTCTTTTGTGATAGTGTTTATTGACGATATTCTTGTATATTCACGCAATCGAGAGGACCATGCTGGTCACCTCAGCGCAGTGTTGCAGACTCTGTATCAACACCAGTTGTATGCAAAATTTTTGAAATGTGAATTTTGGCTCGAGTCTGTCACATTCTTGGGTCATGTTGTCTCTAGTGAGGGGATTAAGGTTGATCCTCAGAAAATTGTGGCTGTGAAGAATTGGCCGAGGCCTACAACTCCAACACAGATTCGCAGTTTCTTAGGCTTAGTTGGATATTACAGGAAGTTTGTGGAGGGGTTTTCTACTCTTGCCTCTCCATTGACTAAATTGACGCAGAAGGCAATTATGTTTCAATGGTCAGATGCTTGTGAAAAGATTTTCTAGGAATTGAAAGCAAGACTGATTACGGCGCCGGTGTTGACTCTACCAGAGGGTATGGATGGATTTGCGGCATATTGTGATGCTTCAAGAATCGGGCTTGGGTGTGTATTAATGCAACACGGGAAGGTGATAGCTTATGCTTCTAGGCAACTAAAGAATCATGAAAAGAACTATCCAACACATGATTTAGAACTTGCGGCAGTGGTATTTGCATTGAAAATTTGGCGTCATTATTTATATGAGGTCCATGTGGATATATTCATGGACCATAAGAGTCTTCAATATATTTTCAAACAGAAGGAATTGAATCTGAGGTAGAGAAGATGGCTTGAGTTACTCAAGGACTACAACAACGATATTCTATATCATTCGGGAAAGGGCAATGTTGTGGCTGATGCTCTTAGCCAGAAATCTATGGGTAGTTTGGCTCACTTGGAGGCATATCCGAGGCCATTAGCTAAGGAAGTTCACCGATTGGCTAGTTTGGGAGTTCATCTTACGGACTCTAGTGAAGGAGGGGTAGTTGTGCAAAATAGGGCTGAATCATCGCTTGTTGTGGAAGTCAAAGAGAAGCAATACAACGATCCATTGTTGGTGCAGTTGAAAGAGGGGATTCATAAACATAAGACCATGGCCTTTTCTCTTGGCATGGATGATGGTACACTAAGGTACCAAGGGTGACTATGTGTTCCAAATGTGGATGGTCTCCGGGAAAGAATTATAACTGAAGCTCACACTTCTAGGTATTCCGTACACCCAGGTTCTACGAAAATGTATCATGATCTTAAGGAAGTCTATTGGTGGAATGATATGAAGAGGAATGTGGCGAACTTTGTAGCAAGATGTCCGAACTGTCAGCAAGTGAAGGCCGAACACCAAAGGCCCGATGGGTTGGCACAGAACATAGAAATTCCAATGTGGAAATGGGAAATGATCAATATGGACTTTGTGTTAGGATTACGCGCACTCCGCGCAAGTTTGACTCAATTTGGGTGATTGTCTCACGAAATCAGCACACTTTTTGCCGGTTAAGTCTACCGACATAGTGGAGTAGTATGCTCAGTTGTATATCAAAGAAATAGTCACGTTGCATGGCACCCCAGTTTCCATCATTTCTGATCGGGGGGAACAATTCACTGCTAATTTTTGGAAGAAATTTCAGCAAGGCTTGGGTACTCAAGTGAATCTTAGTACAACCTTTCACCCGCAGACTGACGGGCAGGTAGAGTGGTCTATTCATACACTTGAGGATATGCTGCGCGCTTGTGTTATAGACTTCAAAGGTAGCTGGGATGATCATTTACCACTCATAGAATTTTCATATAGCAATAGCTATCATGCTAGTATTCAAATGGCATCGTTCGAGGCTTTATATGGTAGGAGATGTAGATCTCCCATTCGGTGGTTCGAAATTGGGGAAGCAAAGTTGATAGGGCAAGACCTCGTGCATCAGGCTATGAAAAAAGTTAAAATCATTAACGAGCTATTGAAGACTGCTCAGGGTCGTCAGAAATCCTATTCGGATGTTCGTCGTAGAGATTTGGAATTCAAAAAAGATGATTGGGTATTTTTGAAAGTTTCCCCCATGAAGGGTGTAATGCGATTTCGTAAGAAAGGAAAATTGAATCCGAGATATGTCGGACCGTACAAAATCATTCAGAGGATCGGTGAGGTAGCATACAAGCTTGAGCTACCACCTGAGATGTCATTAGTACACCCGGTGTTTCATGCGTCTATGTTAAGGAAAGTAGTTGGAGACCCGACACTCATTGTTCCGATTGAGACTATTGAAGTAAATGAAGAATTGACTTATGTAGAGATTCCAGTTTTTATTATTGATCGGCATGTCCGAAAGTTGAGAAATAAAGAAATTGCATCCGTGAAAGTGCTATAGCGAAACCAACAGGTTGAAGAGGCTACTTGGGAGGCCGAAGAAGAAATGAAGAAGAAGTATCCTTATTTATTTGAATAACCATGTAATTATGAGTTGTGCATTATGAAAATGCTAAGGGATATTCCTATGAAATATGTATGACTTGTACATTTGGTGTTAAGGGTGTTCCGTTCTGGTAATATAATTGCTTGTGAGGCCACAGTTGGTGTTGTTTTGTATTATGTTACGTTGTTGGATTATGTATATGCTGTTAGGATGTGTTTCTGGGGCTCTCTGACAGGTGGATAGGCCTAATTACAAGGGAAACTCTGGCGAAATATTTGGAAATTTAGGGAATTAGTAAAATTTGGGGCTGCCTAAGTTGCATAAGATGCTAATGACGGATTTTTACCCTCATTCGAGGACGAATGATCCTAAGCGCGGGAGAATATAACACCCCGGAAAATTTCGAAATACTTAAGTGGTAAGCCCGGTAAATTTTGCAAAGAAAATAATGTTTCATGGTGTCGGACTAGGCTTACGTGTTTGAGGATTGTAAAAATTCTTTGCGGCGAGCTTGCGAACCGTGGCTCGGACTTTTTGGGTTAAATAATGCACCGGAAAGTAAAGGAAATTTTTAGGCAGAAAAGTGCATTTTTGCGGTCCATTATGCGACCGCAGAATCACTCTGCAGACCGCATAATGGCCGCAGAGTGAGGCAGTTAATTAGGCCAATTGGAAGCAATTATGCGGTCGACTATGCGACCGCATAGTGACCGCACACACAGACAGTTCTTTTGGCTATTTTGTAACCAACTATGCGACCGATATGCGGTCCGCATATCGGTTATGCGATCGCATACCTTGTTTCGGAGCTCCATTTTTGGGTTTTTAAAACCCGACCCTATTTCGCTAAGTGCACTCTTTGCGTCATTTTTGAGCTATTATCTGACATTTTAGCGTGAGAGAGGGTGCCCTAGAGTGAGAAGGTGTTCTCTAATATTTGTTCTTCAATTCTTGCTCAAGTTTTGGAAGATTAAGAAGGCAAGCTCACTAGGTCTTCATCCTAGAGGTAAGATTCTACACCCTAAACCCTAATTTCGAAATCATCTGAACATGGGTAATTAGCAAGATAATGTTTGGGCATGAGAGTTGATTATTTTACATGCATGTGATATCAAGGGGAGTAGGAAGATTGTTGAACTAAGCATGGTAAAGATTGGGTTGTGGGTTGATGGAATCCTCCATAAAAGGGACCTTGAAACCTTATGTACACCTTGTGTTTGATAAAATGCTCAAATGAGCTAGAAACATGATCATCTTCCTAATTGTGGTTCAATTTGTTATATTTCTAAAATAGATTGAAGTTGCTAAGAATTCCGGAATGTTTTAGAGTTTAAGGAAGCTCAATTGAGGTATGTTGGCTAAACTCTTCTTTAAGAGTTGGAATTCTCATTATCCTTGTAAGTTCCGAGATGTTGATTATAAATCGAGTATTCCGATAAGTTTTGTGATGAAGATATATGTTCAATTCGTATTTCAAATGCTCTTATCATATTGCATTATAAATTGAGGATGTGTCCCAAACTATGGATTATGTATCCACATGTTATAACTTCTAGTCGTGATTTATGTGAACGTTATTTATGCCAACTTGTGTAGAGATTGTGATTGTGATATATCACCACCAGCATGCATTGGGGTGAGGCAGCATGACCGCTTTGTGTGGGGATTGTGGTATAGAGATTGTGATTATGATACACCTCCACTCGTATATATATTGGGGTGAAGCGGCATGACCGCTTTGTGTAGGGATTATGATATTGTGGGACTGCACCTCCACCCGCTTACATTGGGGTGAGGAGGCACGACCGCTTTGTGTATGGTTTTGGTATTGTTGTGGCACCACCACCTGCATAAATTAGGGTGAGGCGGCATAGCCACTTTGTGTTGGTATTGGTATCGTTGATGCATTTCCACCCGCACACATTAGGGTGAGGCGGCATTGCCTCTTTATGTAGGTTATTGGTACTGTGGTTATACATCCACTCACATACATTGAGGTGAGGCGGCAGGGCCGCTTGATTTGAGTTGTGGTATTATACATACACCTCCACCTGCATACATCGGGTGAGGAGGCGGGGCCACTTTGTGTGAAGATGGTTATAGAGGATCTCATCTTAAATCCTATAAATGTTGTTGGTAGCTTTTAATAAGCTTTCTATAGTTGAGATGGTTATTTATATTATTCTATTGCCGCACTGGTTCATCATAATTATCTTGTATTTCTAAATTCTTATATTGGTGTTTAGTTTTCATACTAGTACTATTCGACGGTACTAACGTCCCCTTTGTCGGGGGCGCTGCATCTTTAAATGGATGCAGGTGGTTCCACAGTAGGAGACATTGATCAGTGATAGCAGTACACCTTCTTCCCAGCTGACTTGGTGAGCCCCACTTCATCCCGGGGTCATGTATCTTTTGTTCTTTATGTATTATGGTTGAGGTATAGCCGGGGCCTTGTTGCCGGCATTATCATTGTACTCTTCTTTATCTATAGAGGCTCCGTAGACATAGTGTGGGTTGTGTATTGGTACTGAGAAAGACAAACTATGCTATGTTGTGGTTGTATTACTTGTCCATTTGAGACTTTAAAAATGCTGAAACTTATGGTAAGAAATTGGTAATTGAAGACATGACCACTTTATTGTTAATTAAGGAAAAAATATATTCTCTTTATTCATGAATGAGTTTGGGTAGAAGGAATCTAACAGGCTTGCTCGGTCGGTTTCACTCAGTTGAGCGTCGGTCGCGCTCCTCGATTTTGGAGCGTGACAGTTTGAGAGAGAAAACGTTGTATGCTAAGTTCTCCAACTGTAAGTTTTTGGTTGGACATGATAGCATTCTTGGTTCATGAGGTATCTAGAGATGGGATCAAGGTGGTTCCGAAGAAGATTAAGACAGTTCAGAGTCGGCCCAGACCTTCTACATCTACAGAGGTCAAGAGCTTTTTGGGTTTGGCTTGTTATTACTACTGTTTCGTAGAGAGATTTTCATCTATTGCTGTCCATTGACTAAGTTGACTTAGAAGGGTGCTTCGTTCTGGTGATCGGATGACTGTGAGCAGAGCTTTCAGAAGCTCAAGGCAGCTTTGACTACAGCTCCAGTGTTGGTTTTGCCTTCAAGATCGAGTGATAGACGGTCTATTGTGATGCTTCACGGGTTGAAATTGTATGTGTATTAGTGCAGGATGGTAGAGTGATTGCTTATGCATCGTTCTAGTGGAAGCCCCATTAGAAGAACTACCCATTACATGATTTGGAGTTTGCAGCTATTGTAAATGCGCTCAAGATTTGGAGGCATTACATATATGGTGTGTCTTGTGAGGTGTATACAGATCATTGGAGTCTCAACATTTGTTTAAGTAGAAAGAATTGAATTTGAAGCAGCAGAGATGGTTGGAGCTATTGAAAGATTATGATATCACTATTCTTTATCATCCGGATAAAGCTAATGTGGTAGTTGACCCCTTGTGTAGAAAGGCAGAGAGTATGGGGAGTCTAGCTTTCATTCTAGTTAGGGAGAGGCCCTTAGCTATGTATGTTCAAGAATTGGTCTATAGGTTGATGATATTTGATATTTCGGAGCCTAGCAGAGTCATTAATTGTGTGGTATCTCAGTAATCCTTATTTGATCGCATTAAGGCTTATCAGTATGATGATCCCCATTTTCCTATCCTTGGACACGATGCAACGAGGTGGCGTTAAGGAGGTTACTAATTATGGTGATGGTGTATTGAAGCTAAAGGGTCGGATCTATATTCCTAATGTGGATAGGTTGAGAGAGTTGATTCTTGAGGAGGCTCATAGTGTACAGTATTCCATTCATCTAGATGCTACAAAGATGTATTGTCATTTGAAGCAGCATTATTGGTGGTGGAGGATGAAGAAGGAAATTGTTGGATATGTTGATCGGTCTTTGAATTGTTAGCAGGTTAAGTATGAGTGTCAGAGACCAGGTGGTTTGCTTAAGAAGATTGAGATACCAGAGTGGAAGTGGGAGCGCATCACCATGGACTCTGTGGTAGGGTTGCCACAAATAATCAGGAGATCTAATGCTATTTGGGTCATTGTGGACAGACTGACCAAGTCTGCATATTTCATTCCAATCATGACTTCCTAAACTTTGGAGAAGTTGGCTAGGATCTACATCCGAGAGATTGTTTGCTTGCAAGGTGTGCCTGTTTCTATCATCTCGTATCGCATCACTCAATTTACATGGCACTAATAGAGAGCCGTTCAGTGTGAGTTGGGCATGCAGGTTGAGTTGAGCACTACATTTCACCCTCAGACAGATGGACAGTCCAAGCGGACGATTCATATTTTGGAGGATATGTTAAGGGCCTGTGTTATAGATTTCAGAGGCTAGTGTGATCGGTTTATTCCGTTATCAGAGTTTGCATAGAACAACAACTACCAGTCTAGTATTCAAATGGTTTTGTATGAGGCCTTATATGGGAGGCAATGTCGTTCTCCGGTTGGTTGGTTTGAGTTGGGTGAGGCTATATTGATGGGCACAAATTTGGTTCGTGATGCTATGGAGAAAGTGGAATTGATTCAGGAGTAGCTTCATACAACGAAGTCCAAGCAGAAGAGTTATGCTGATAGGAAGGTTTGTGATGTGGCTTTCATGGAGGGTGAGAAGGTTCTTCTCTGAGTTTCACCTATGAAGGGCGTGATGAGGTTTGGAAACATCGGCAAGTTGAGCCCTCGGTATATTGGTCATTTTAAGGTGTTACAAAGAGTAGGTGAGGTGGCCTACAGACTTGCTTTGCCTCCCAGCTTGTAGAGAGTTCACTCTATGTTTCATGTTTCCATACTTCAGAAGTATTAAGAGGACCAGTCATATGTGTTGGGTTTTAGTTCAATGCAGTTGGATGAGGATATGGCTTATGAGAAGGAGCCAGTGGCCATTTTGGATATGCTCGTTCGAAAGCTGAGCTCTGAGGGTATTAGATCAATGAAGGTCCAGTGGAGAGGTCAACCAGTAGAGGAGGTAACTTGGGAAACCGATCATCATATGCGGAGCAAATATCCTCACCTTTTTGATATCCCAGCTATGATTCTAAACCCGTAGGACGAATATTTTCTTAAGATGGAGTGAATGTAATGACCCGACTGGTCATTTTGTGCACTTGAGCCATGTTCCCCCTATTTGATGCTTCCCATATGTCTGTGCATTGTTTTATTACTTGTGCGGGATGGTTGGTTTGGTTTAGGGAAGGTTTTGGAATGAATTGGAACACTTAGTTCCATGGTCGGAAGCTTAGGTTATAAGAGTTGACTAAGATTTGACTTTTGGGTGAACGACCTCAGATTGGTGGTTTGAGGGATCCAATAGGTTTGTATGGTGATTTTGGACTGGGGCATATGTTCGAAATGTGATTGGGAGGTCCCTAGGGTGTTTTAGTTGAAAGTTTGGAAAGTTCATGAGTTTAATTAGGAGTTGACTTTGAGACTATCTGGTTCGAATTATTGTTTTGGGAATTGGAATAGGTCTGTTTTAAAATTTGGAACTTTTGTGCAAAGTTGGGTTCTTTCCAGATTGATTGGTATTGAATTGGATGCTTGGTTTGAAGTTGGAAGTTCATGAACTTACGAGATTGATCTTGATTGAAGATTCTTGGTTATGATGTTAGTTATAGCGTTTGGAGCTTTTTGATAGGTTTTGGTGATGCATTAGGACTTGTTGGTATAATTGGGCATGGTCCCATGGGGCTTGGGAGTGCTTTTGATTGATTTCACATCATTTGGGAGAAGGTTGGCAGAAATGGTTTTGGTGTTCCGTACCTGCGGAGCGTTTTCGCAGGTGCGAGTATGGCTGGAATCACGGAAGATTGTAGGTGCAGAAGCCTGGGCACAGATGCGTTGGTGTAAGTGCGAGACTTGGTTGCAGGAGTGGATATGCAGAAATGGATATTTGTCGGCAAAAGCGATAGGTCGGTGGGTGGATCCTATGACAGTATAGTGGGTGGAATATTTGAGGCAGCCGTGGGGCCGGGAGTTGACATTGTGGAGGCAGTGGATGGATCCTCTGACTGGATAATGGTGGCCGAGACCAAAGTAGGAAGCTCCGCTAGTTATGGAGCTGGGTCCTGGACCTGGGAGCGGCTTGCCTCACCAGATGATGGCTGCGTGGTCATGGTAGTAGCCCTGGCAACCAAATCTACAAGGGAGTGTGCGATAGTTGTATACACATCCACCTCCTCCTCACCCAGTGCATCTGTAGAAAATGAAAACTATTTGCCTCTGTTGTCCCTCTGATCATCACCCTCCTCAAGTATCTCCTCATCATCAGTTTCCTCACGAGACTCTCCAGAATCCTAATCTGAATACTCATCAGTGTGTGCAACGGAACCCGAATCTTGCGAGATGTCAGTAGCATGTGCCTCCTCAGCTGACAGGAGGTTTGTAAAGTCCAGATCGAAGCTTGGTACGTGGGAAGTGCCAGTGCCATGCTCCCCTTCCACTAGAAGAAGGGTGGTCAAATCAAACTTAGTGTCTGCATCTTATGCAGTTCTAACTTGAGCTCAGCTACATCCTTTTTAAGTTGAAGCATGTCCCCAGCTCCACCTCACTCAACCTTCTCAAGGCGAGCTTCAAAGTGCTTGAGTTGAGCCTCATATGGTAGATGTTGCTTTTGAAGATCACTTATTGAGGTTTGGATCAGGGTCAATACTTGTTGGATGAGAGATGGAAGTTCTTTTGTAAATTTGTCTACTTTGGCATTTGCATGTTGTGCCAGTAGACCAAGCTTGGAGAGTGCAGGCAGTGAGACAGGTGGTGTCGTAGTGGCTAGTCTGGGAGTGGATCTGGAGCTAGCTGGTGCGGAAGAAGTATCTGGCACTGATAAGGTAGCAAGTGCTTCTGAGGCGTACGAGGCCGAAAAGAGAGTGAGTGATTGCTCTGGTGGATCTTTGACCACTTTATCCGCAACATCATTGTGCCGAGTGATGTCAATGTCCCGAACATCATTTTCTATGCGGTCATGTTTGGGGAATGGAGGAACCGCCGCGTTTTTACACAAAGCATAGATTAAGCATGGAAAAGGGAGCGAGGTTTCTTTATGGTTTGCTCGGATCCCCATCTCAAGGAATATAAGCTCTCCCACATCAATCTTGATACCCGACATGATGCAAGCAATAAGGATCTCCTTCTTGATACTGATGTCGGTCTTATTTCTCATAGGCAGTATACGAGAACAGACAAAACTTAGCCAATACCGACTTTCTTGGGTGAAATTTCTCTTGTGAATCTTCTGGGCGGTACAATCCAGGGTGGAGTTCCCTTGGCTATGACAGAGGCTACCCAAGCATGCTCAGATTCCTTATTTGCAATTTTTGCCTCATATTCTGCCATGCCTGGCTCCCACTCTTCGAAATATACATCATTGATTGATTGGGAATCACAAAGTATTTCAACTCCTCACACTAAGACAGAGTTCAAGTATCTATGGTTTCTCTTTTTTTCTCAGTTCCTGGATGGAGCATATGCAGCATAAAATTCCCTAACAAGCATCTCGTTGTACTCCCCGGGAACCTTAGTGAAGAACTCCCATCCCCTCTTTTTGATGTTTTCTAGCACATTGGGGGTAGTGTTCTTTAAGATCGTTCAAACTCAGCTGCTTTTCTTCGAGGATCTTTCATTTTTCCACGCCATGTCTGTACAGAGTCCAAGAGCCGGCAATCCTAAACATGTGATCCTCACCACTGTTTCTGTGTGCTTCAGCCTGGAGGTCAACTGGTGGCACAAGGTCATGTTGTGCCTCCTCCTCTTCAGACTGGGAGGTAGGCTTAAATGAATTTCTGGATGTGCCAGGCCGGTTGTGTTGGGATCGCTGTGATTGTGGGCATATAGCTGCAGCCCTTCGCTTTCCTTGAGTGGTGGGTGTTCGCGATGCTAAGGATTTCTTTGATACCATGCCTGCCAATTAACGAGGAGTTAGTACAGGGTAGGGCATATGTAACATATGGCAGAGAAATGAGAGACACAAAATGTTCTGCAAGTAGTTATGCGATCGCAGAACAATTCTATGGACCGCAAACCACAAAGCAGAAGATAACCATCAGAAGCAAAAAGGAATTATGCGGGCCACAGAAGCAGTCACATAACAAGTTTGCGACCGCAGATCGGTCACATTTTTAACTTTGAACTAAGCTTGATTCTGCTTCGGTCTGCGACCAGTATGCGGTCCGCAAACCATTTCTGTGGCCACAGACTCAACCATACCTTGGTTGCTACAAAACTTCCAAACACACATAATGTGATAACTCTGCGGACCGCAAAGATCATCTTCTTCACTTAAAATTCACTCACAGGCAACATTTATGCAACACTAAGTAGCTAATGCTCAAATTTTGAGAGAGCATTACACACACTCCACATCAGGTCAATTTCATGCTCAGCCTCACCATACCTAATTCAAATTGTCACAAATATCCAACCCTCATACTCAAATCAGTCCCCTAATTCTAACCCCCAAATTTTGATTGACCCACAACATATATTTTCCCCCAAAGTCCATTCCCAGTACAAGAGATAAGAAGTTGGGTAGATAGAGAAGGGTATCATGGATGGGAGGGAAGAATGAGGCGAGTGAAAACACACAACAATCTTGAACTTAACTGAGCAAGAGAAATGTTGAAAATTTACATTCCAGATGTGAGACGATCGAGCAAGCCACTTTGGTGTGTATCGTGAGCAAGGTGAGCCTTTCTTTTCAAATTCTTTTTATTTTTCTTCGTGTTTTTCTTTTGTGTTATGTTTCATGCTTGGGTGTGTGAGATTAGAGACGATAGATGAAAGTGAGAGAGAGAAAGAAGTAGGGTTTAATACCTGAGAATTTTGCGGTGAAAAGACCATCACATAACATATTATGCAGCCGCATATGTGTTTTGTGATGGGTTAGTACTTGGGTGGTGCGCAACAGATTTGCGATCCACTCTCTGGTCATAGAATGATTCTATGGGCCGCAAAATTTGAATTTCCTCCGCATTTTTAAGGCCCAATTTGAATGTTGTTCTGCTTGTGTCTGCGACCATTATGCAGTCTGCGAACCTTTTATACGGACGCATATGTTGCCGCAGAATAACAGCTGAAGCTCAGCTTGTTTTCCTTAATTTTCCCTCTGCCTTTGTATCCTATTTCTTTGTATTTTGGGTAACCTGCATTCTAACACACACGTCAAACTGTTCGACACTACCTACCAAAATTAAAATCTAACCAAAAACAATGTTACCAACACATGGGTTGCCTCCCAATAAGCGCTTGATTTAACATCGTGGCACGATGATGTTGCCCCCATTTTGGCTAATAAGTGGTGGGGATTGGTACATGACCATCCTTGAGTGTGAATTGTTCTACCAGTTGCCTTTAACCAATGGGTCCGAGGTAATGCTTGACCCTTTGGCCATTTACTTTGAAAGTTCGAGTCCCGTCCTCAGAGTCTAATTCAATAGCGCCATAGGAAGACACACTCACAGCTTTGAATGGGCCAGACCATTTGGATTTGAGTTTGCCCGGAAAGAACTTCAATCTTGAGTTGAAGAGTAAGACCAAGTTACCGGATTTGAATTCATGCTTCAAAATCTTCTTGTCATGAACAAACTTCATTCTTTCTTTATACATGGTTGCATTCTCGTAGGCATGGAAATGAAACTCTTCCATCTCATTGAGTTGTGTCATCCTTAAATTAGCACCTTCGGCCCAGTCAAGATTTAACTTTTTCAATGCCTACATGGCTTTGTGTTCAAGTTCCACTAGCAAGTGATAAGACTTACCAAAACCCAATCGGTAAGATGAGGTACCAATGGGTGTCTTAAAATGCTGTTCGATAGGCCCACAATGCATCATCTAGCTTCTTTGACTAATCAGTCCTATTTGCATTAACAGTTTTTGCTAGAATATTAATAATCTCTTGGTTGGAGACTTCCACTTGACCGCTTGACTGAGGTTGATAAGGGGTAGCCACCTTGTTCTTAACTCCTTAATTTTTTGAGCAACCCAGCAAAAGCTTTGTTGCAAAAGTGAGAACCATCATCACTAAGGATGGTCCGTAGGGTTCCAAACCGATTAAATATGTTCTTCTTCAAGAAGGCGGTTACACTTCTTTCCTCATTGTTCTGCAAGGCAATTGCCTCAACCCATTTGGAGACATAATCTACTACCACCAAGATATATGTCATGCCGTAAGAGATTACGAAGGGACCCATGAAATCTATCCCCCCCACACATGAAAGATCTCGACCTCCATCACAAAGTTCATAGGCATCTCATGCCTTCTAGAAATTGACCCATGTCTTTGACATTGATCACATGCCTTGACCATTTGGTTTGCATCTTGGTAGATCGATGGCCAATAATAGCCACATTCAATAACTTTTGCCGCAGTACGATTTCCACCGTGGTGATAACTGGGGAATCATGACATGCTTTGAGAATTTGAATTACCTCATCTTCCAGAACACAACGCCGAATGATGTTGTTAGTGCAAATCCGGAACAAAAAGGGTTCCTCCCAATAGTATTGCCTACACTCCCGCAAGAACTTTTTTTTTTTGATAAGCTTCCAATCCGTCGTGGATAAGGTCACTAACCAAGAAGTTAGCGATGTCGTCATACCAAGGAGTGGAGGTGCTAGATATTGCCAATAAGTGTTCATGTGGGAAGGCATCATTAATTTCAAGATCTTCTTTTGGTTTCCCTGCCTCTTCAACCCTAGATAAGTGATCCGCAACTTGATTCTCTATTCCTTTCCGATCTTTGACTTCAAAGTCAAATTCTTGTAACAAAAGAACCCACCTAATCAATCTTGGTTTAGCATCCTTCTTCTCCATAAGGAAGCGGAGAGCAGCATGATCGGTGTAGACTATCACTTTGGATCCCAACAAATAGGCCCATCATTTTTCAAAAGCATAGACAATAGCAAGCAGTTCTTGCTCAGTTACAGTGTAATTCATTTGTGCGCCATTGAGTGTATTTCTTGCATAGTAGACAGGATGAAGAATCTTGCCATTGAGTGACCAAGTACAGAGAAGTCGTCCATGAATACCTCTAAGAAATCCTCCTCCATGTACTTCTCCAATAGCTACACCACTGGCATCACACATGAGTTCCAATGTAAGAGACCAATCGGGTGTGGCAACAATAGGTGTCGTGGTGAGCCTTGCTTTCAATTCCTCAAAAGCTTTGAGGCGCTTCTCATCAAACTCAAACTTAGCATCCTTTTCAAGTAGCTTGCACATGGGACTTGAAATTTTTGAGAAGTCCTTGATAAATCGCCTGTAAAAACAGGCATGCCCCAAAAATCTCCGAACACCCTTTACCGAAGTGGGAGGAAGAAGCTTTGAAATGATCTCGATCTATGCCCGATAAACCACTATGCCTTGCTTGGAAATTTTATGGCCACGAACAATACCTCGTCTACCATGATGTGACTTTTTTCCCAATTGAGCACAAGGTTTGTTTCCTCACATCTTTTGAGAACTTGCCTAAGGCTGGCAAGGCAATGCTCAAAGGAATCACCAACTACAGAGAAGTCATCCATGAATACCTCTAAGAAATCCTCCTCCATCTCTGAGAAGTTTGATATCATGCATCGTTGAAAAGTAGCTGGGGCATTGCATAACCCAAATGGCATTCGGCTAAAAGCAAAGGTTCTATACGGACATATGAATATCCTCTTCTCTTGGTCCTCCAAGGCGATGTTGATATGGTTGTAGCCGGAGTAACCATCCAAGAAGCAATAAAATGACCTTCCCGCTAGCCGATCGAGCATTTGATCAATAAAAGGCATAGGGAAATGGTCCTGCTCCAATAGCTACACCACTGGCGTCACACATGAGTTCAAATGTAAGAGACCAATCGGGTGTGGCAACAATAGGTGTCGTGGTGAGCCTTGCTTTCAATTCCTCAAAAGCTTTGAGGCGCTTCTCATCAAACTCGAACTTAGCATCCTTTTCAAGTAGCTTGCACATGGGAGTTGAAATGTTTGAGAAGACCTTGATAAATCGCCTGTAAAAACCGGCATACCCCAAAAAGCTCCGAACACCCTTTACCGAAGTGGGAGGAAGAAGCTTGGAAATGATCTCGATCTTTGCCCGATAAACCTCTATGCCTTGCTTGGAAATTCTATGGCCATGAACAATACCCTCGTCCACTATGAAGTGACTTTTTTTCCAATTGAGCACTAGGTTTGTTTCCTCACATCTTTTGAGAACTTGCCTAAGGCTGGCAAGGCAATGCTCAAAGGAATCACCAACTACAGAGAAGTCGTCCATGAATACCTCTAAGAAATCCTCCTCCATGCTTGAGAAGATTGATATCATGCATCGTTGAAAAGTAGCTGGGGAATTGCATAACCCAAATGGCATTCGTCTAAAAGCAAAGGTTCTATACGGACATATGAATATCCTCTTCTCTTGGTCCTCCAAGGCGATGTTGATATGGTTGTAGCCGGAGTAACCATCTAAGAAGCAATAAAATGACCTTCCTGCTAGCCGATCGAGCATTTGATCAATAAAAGGCATAGGGAAATGGTCCTGCTCCAATAGCTACACCACTGGCGTCACACATGAGTTCAAATGTAAGAGACCAATCGGGTGTGGCAACAATAGGTGTCGTGGTGAGCCTTGCTTCCAATTCCTCAAAAGCTTTGAGGCGCTTCTCATCAAACTCAAACTTAGCATCCTTTTCAAGTATCTTGCACATGGGACTTGAAATTTTTGAGAAGTCCTTGATAAATTGCCTGTAAAAACCGGCATGCCCCAAAATGCTCCGAACACCCTTTACCGAAGTGGGAGGAAGAAGCTTGGAAATGATCTCGATCTTTGCCCGATAAACCTCTATGCCTTGCTTGGAAATTCTATGGCCATGAACAATACCCTCGTCCCACATGAAGTGACTTTTTTCCCAATTGAGCACAAGGTTTGTTTCCTCACATCTTTTGAGAACTTGCCTAAGGCTGGCAAGGCAATGCTCAAAGGAATCACAAACTACAGAGAAGTCATCCATGAATACCTCTAAGAAATCCTCCTCCATGTCTGAGAAGATTGATATCATGCATCGTTGAAAAGTAGCTGGGGCATTGCATAGCCCAAATGGCATTCGGCTAAAAGCAAAGGTTCTATACGGACATATGAATATCCTCTTCTCTTGGTCCTCCAAGGCGATGTTGATATGGTTGTAGCCGGAGTAACCATCCAAGAAGCAATAAAATGACCTTCCCGCTAGCCGATCGAGCATTTGATCAATAAAAGGCATAGGGAAATGGTCCTGCTCCAATAGCTACACCACTGGCGTCACACATGAGTTCAAATGTAAGAGACCAATCGGGTGTGGCAACAATAGGTGTCTTGGTGAGCCTTGCTTTCAATTCCTCAAAAGCTTTGAGGCGCTTCTCATCAAACTCAAACTTAGCATCCTTTTCAAGTATCTTGCACATGGGACTTGAAATTTTTGAGAAGTCCTTGATAAATCGCCTGTAAAAACCGGCATGCCCCAAAAGGCTCCGAATACCCTTTACCGAAGTGGGAGGAAGAAGCTTGGAAATGATCTCGATCTTCGCCCGATAAACCTCTATGACTTGCTTGGAAATTTTATGGCCATGAACAATACCCTCGTCCACCATGAAGTGACTTTTTTCCCAATTGAGCACAAGGTTTGTTTCCTCACATCTTTTGAGAACTTGCCTAAGGCTGGCAAGGCAATGCTCAAAGGAATCACCAACTACAGAGAAGTCATCCATGAATACCTCTAAGAAATCCTCCTCCATGTCTGAGAAGATTGATATCATGCATCGTTGAAAAGTAGCTGGGGCATTGCATAACCCAAATGGCATTCGGCTAAAAGCAAAGGTTCTATACAGACATATGAATATCCTCTTCTCTTGGTCCTCCAAGGCGATGTTGATATGGTTGTAGCCGGAGTAACCATCCAAGAAGCAATAAAATGACCTTCCCACTAGCCGATCGAGCATTTGATCAATAAAAGGCATAGGGAAATGGTCCTACTCCAATAGCTACACCACTGGCGTCACACATGAGTTCAAATGTAAGAGACCAATCGGGTGTGGCAACAATAGGTGCCATGGTGAGCCTTGCTTTCAATTCCTCAAAAGCTTTGAGGCGCTTCTCATCAAACTCAAACTTAGCATCCTTTTCAAGTAGCTTGCACATGGGAGTTGAAATTTTTGAGAAGTCCTTGATAAATCGCCTGTAAATACCGGCATGCCCCAAAAATCTCCGAACACCCTTTACCGAAGTGGGAGGAAGAAGCTTTGAAATGATCTCGATCTTTGCCCGATAAACCTCTATGCCTTGCTTGGAAATTTTATGGCCATGAACAATACCCTCGTCCACTATGAAGTGACTTTTTTCCCAATTGAGCACTAGGTTTGTTTCCTCACATCTTTTGAGAACTTGCCTAAGGCTGGCAAGGCAATGCTCAAAGGAATCACCAACTACAGAGAAGTCGTCCATGAATACCCCTAAGAAATCTTCCTCCATGCCTGAGAAGATTGATATCATGCATCGTTGAAAAGTAGTTGGGGCATTGCATAACCCAAATGTCATTCGGCTAAAAGCAAAGGTTCTATACGGACATATGAATATCCTCTTCTCTTGGTCTTCCAAGGCGATGTTGATATGGTTGTAGCCGGAGTAACCATCCAAGAAGCAATAAAATGACCTTCCCGCTAGCCGATCGAGCATTTGATCAATAAAAGGCATAGGGAAATGGTCCTGCTCCAATAGCTACACCACTGGCGTCACACATGAGTTCAAATGTAAGAGACCAATCGGGTGTGGCAACAATAGGTGTCTTGTTGAGCCTTGCTTTCAATTCCTCAAAAGCTTTGAGGCGCTTCTCATCAAACTCAAACTTAGCATCCCTTTCAAGTATCTTTCACATGGGACTTGAAATTTTTGAGAAGTCCTTGATAAATCGCCTGTAAAAACCGGCATGCCCCAAAAATCTTCGAACACCCTTTACCGAAGTGGGAGGAAGAAGCTTTGAAATGATCTCGATCTTTGCCCGATAAACCTCTATGCCTTGCTTGGAAATTTTATGGCCATGAACAATACCCTCGTCCACCATGAAGTGACTTTTTTCCCAATTGAGCACTAGGTTTGTTTCCTCACATCTTTTGAGAACTTGCCTAAGCCTGGCAAGGCAATGCTCAAAGGAATCACCAACTACAGAGAAGTCGTCCATGAATACCTCTAAGAAATCCTCCTCCATGCCTGAGAAGATTGATATCATGCATCGTTGAAAAGTAGCTGGGGCATTGCATAACCCAAATGGCATTCGGCTAAAAGCAAAGGTTCTATACGGACATATGAATATCCTCTTCTCTTGGTCCTCCAAGGCGATGTTGATATGGTTGTAGCCGGAGTAACCATCCAAGAAGCAATAAAATGACCTTCCCGCTAGCCGATCGAGCATTTGATCAATAAAAGGCATAGGGAAATGGTCCTGCTCCAATAGCTACACCACTGGCATCACACATGAGTTCAAATGTAAGAGACCAATCGGGTGTGGCAACAATAGGTGTCTTGGTGAGCCTTGCTTTCAATTCCTCAAAAGCTTTGAGGCGCTTCTCATCAAACTCAAACTTAGCATCCTTTTCAAGTGTCTTGCACATGGGACTTGAAATTTTTGAGAAGTCCTTGATAAATCGCCTGTAAAAACCGGCATGCCCCAAAAAGCTCCGAACACCCTTTACCGAAGTGGGAGGAAGAAGCTTGGAAATGATCTCGATCTTTGCCCGATAAACCTCTATGCCTTGCTTGGAAATGTTATGGCCATGAACAATACCCTCGTCCACCATGAAGTGACTTTTTTCCCAATTGAGCACAAGGTTTGTTTCCTCACATCTTTTGAGAACTTGCCTAAGCCTGGCAAGGCAATGCTCAAAGGAATCACCAACTACAGAGAAGTCGTCCATGAATACCTCTAAGAAATCCTCCTCCATGCCTGAGAAGATTGATATCATGCATCGTTGAAAAGTAGCTGGGGCATTGCATAACCCAAATGGCATTCGGCTAAAAGCAAAGGTTCTATACGGACATATGAATATCCTCTTCTCTTGGTCCTCCAAGGCGATGTTGATATGGTTGTAGCCGGAGTAACCATCCAAGAAGCAATAAAATGACCTTCACGCTAGCCGATCGAGCATTTGATCAATAAAAGGCATAGGGAAATGGTCCTGCTCCAATAGCTACACCACTGGCATCACACATGAGTTCAAATGTAAGAGACCAATCGGGTGTGGCAACAATAGGTGTCTTGGTGAGCCTTGCTTTCAATTCCTCAAAAGCTTTGAGGCGCTTCTCATCAAACTCAAACTTAGCATCCTTTTCAAGTGTCTTGCACATGGGACTTGAAATTTTTGAGAAGTCCTTGATAAATCGCCTGTAAAAACCGGCATGCCCCAAAAAGCTCCGAACACCCTTTACCGAAGTGGGAGGAAGAAGCTTGGAAATGATCTCGATCTTTGCCCGATAAACCTCTATGCCTTGCTTGGAAATGTTATGGCCATGAACAATACCCTCGTCCACCATGAAGTGACTTTTTTCCCAATTGAGCACAAGGTTTGTTTCCTCACATCTTTTGAGAACTTGCCTAAGGCTGGCAAGGCAATGCTCAAAGGAATCACCAACTACAGAGAAGTCGTCCATGAATACCTCTAATAAATCCTCCTCCATGCCTGAGAAGATTGATATCATGCATCGTTGAAAAGTAGATGGGGCATTGCATAACCCAAATGGCATTCGGCTAAAAGCAAAGGTTCTATACGGACATATGAATATCCTCTTCTCTTGGTCCTCCAAGGCGATGTTGATTTGGTATTAGCCGGAGTAACCATCCAAGAAGCAATAAAATGACCTTCCCGCTAGCCGATCGAGCATTTGATCAATAAAAGGCATAGGGAAATGGTCCTGCTCCAATAGCTACACCACTGGCGTCACACATGAGTTCAAATGTAAGAGACCAATCGGGTGTGGCAACAATAGGTGCCATGGTGAGCCTTGCTTTCAATTCCTCAAAAGCTTTGAGGCGCTTCTCATCAAACTCAAACTTAGCATCCTTTTCAAGTAGCTTGCACATGGGAGTTGAAATTTTTGAGAAGTCCTTGATAAATCGCCTGTAAATACCGGCATGCCCCAAAAATCTCCGAACACCCTTTACCGAAGTGGGAGGAAGAAGCTTTGAAATGATCTCGATCTTTGCCCGATAAACCTCTATGCCTTGCTTGGAAATTTTATGGCCATGAACAATACCCTCGTCCACTATGAAGTGACTTTTTTCCCAATTGAGCACTAGGTTTGTTTCCTCACATCTTTTGAGAACTTGCCTAAGGCTGGCAAGGCAATGCTCAAAGGAATCACCAACTACAGAGAAGTCGTCCATGAATACCCCTAAGAAATCTTCCTCCATGCCTGAGAAGATTGATATCATGCATCGTTGAAAAGTAGTTGGGGCATTGCATAACCCAAATGTCATTCGGCTAAAAGCAAAGGTTCTATACGGACATATGAATATCCTCTTCTCTTGGTCTTCCAAGGCGATGTTGATATGGTTGTAGCCGGAGTAACCATCCAAGAAGCAATAAAATGACCTTCCCGCTAGCCGATCGAGCATTTGATCAATAAAAGGCATAGGGAAATGGTCCTGCTCCAATAGCTACACCACTGGCGTCACACATGAGTTCAAATGTAAGAGACCAATCGGGTGTGGCAACAATAGGTGTCGTGGTCAGCCTTGCTTTCAATTCCTCAAAAGCTTTGAGGCGCTTCTCATCAAACTCAAACTTAGCATCCCTTTCAAGTATCTTTCACATGGGACTTGAAATTTTTGAGAAGTCCTTGATAAATCGCCTGTAAAAACCGGCATGCCCCAAAAATCTTCGAACACCCTTTACCGAAGTGGGAGGAAGAAGCTTTGAAATGATCTCGATCTTTGCCCGATAAACCTCTATGCCTTGCTTGGAAATTTTATGGCCATGAACAATACCCTCGTCCACCATGAAGTGACTTTTTTCCCAATTGAGCACTAGGTTTGTTTCCTCACATCTTTTGAGAACTTGCCTAAGCCTGGCAAGGCAATGCTCAAAGGAATCACCAACTACAGAGAAGTCGTCCATGAATACCTCTAAGAAATCCTCCTCCATGCCTGAGAAGATTGATATCATGCATCGTTGAAAAGTAGCTGGGGCATTGCATAACCCAAATGGCATTCGGCTAAAAGCAAAGGTTCTATACGGACATATGAATATCCTCTTCTCTTGGTCCTCCAAGGCGATGTTGATATGGTTGTAGCCGGAGTAACCATCCAAGAAGCAATAAAATGACCTTCCCGCTAGCCGATCGAGCATTTGATCAATAAAAGGCATAGGGAAATGGTCCTGCTCCAATAGCTACACCACTGGCATCACACATGAGTTCAAATGTAAGAGACCAATCGGGTGTGGCAACAATAGGTGTCTTGGTGAGCCTTGCTTTCAATTCCTCAAAAGCTTTGAGGCGCTTCTCATCAAACTCAAACTTAGCATCCTTTTCAAGTGTCTTGCACATGGGACTTGAAATTTTTGAGAAGTCCTTGATAAATCGCCTGTAAAAACCGGCATGCCCCAAAAAGCTCCGAACACCCTTTACCGAAGTGGGAGGAAGAAGCTTGGAAATGATCTCGATCTTTGCCCGATAAACCTCTATGCCTTGCTTGGAAATGTTATGGCCATGAACAATACCCTCGTCCACCATGAAGTGACTTTTTTCCCAATTGAGCACAAGGTTTGTTTCCTCACATCTTTTGAGAACTTGCCTAAGCCTGGCAAGGCAATGCTCAAAGGAATCACCAACTACAGAGAAGTCGTCCATGAATACCTCTAAGAAATCCTCCTCCATGCCTGAGAAGATTGATATCATGCATCGTTGAAAAGTAGCTGGGGCATTGCATAACCCAAATGGCATTCGGCTAAAAGCAAAGGTTCTATACGGACATATGAATATCCTCTTCTCTTGGTCCTCCAAGGCGATGTTGATATGGTTGTAGCCGGAGTAACCATCCAAGAAGCAATAAAATGACCTTCACGCTAGCCGATCGAGCATTTGATCAATAAAAGGCATAGGGAAATGGTCCTGCTCCAATAGCTACACCACTGGCATCACACATGAGTTCAAATGTAAGAGACCAATCGGGTGTGGCAACAATAGGTGTCTTGGTGAGCCTTGCTTTCAATTCCTCAAAAGCTTTGAGGCGCTTCTCATCAAACTCAAACTTAGCATCCTTTTCAAGTGTCTTGCACATGGGACTTGAAATTTTTGAGAAGTCCTTGATAAATCGCCTGTAAAAACCGGCATGCCCCAAAAAGCTCCGAACACCCTTTACCGAAGTGGGAGGAAGAAGCTTGGAAATGATCTCGATCTTTGCCCGATAAACCTCTATGCCTTGCTTGGAAATGTTATGGCCATGAACAATACCCTCGTCCACCATGAAGTGACTTTTTTCCCAATTGAGCACAAGGTTTGTTTCCTCACATCTTTTGAGAACTTGCCTAAGGCTGGCAAGGCAATGCTCAAAGGAATCACCAACTACAGAGAAGTCGTCCATGAATACCTCTAATAAATCCTCCTCCATGCCTGAGAAGATTGATATCATGCATCGTTGAAAAGTAGATGGGGCATTGCATAACCCAAATGGCATTCGGCTAAAAGCAAAGGTTCTATACGGACATATGAATATCCTCTTCTCTTGGTCCTCCAAGGCGATGTTGATTTGGTATTAGCCGGAGTAACCATCCAAGAAGCAATAAAATGACCTTCCCGCTAGCCGATCGAGTATTTGATCAATAAAAGGCATAGGGAAATGGTCCTTGCAAGTAGCACTATTGAGCTTCTGATAGTCCATGCAAACTCTCCACCCGGTCACCGTCCTCGTTGGGATGAGTTCATTTTTGTCATTTTGAATCACGGTCATGCCTCCTTTCTTTGGCACACATTGTACAGGACTCACCCAAGGACTATCGGGAATGGGGTAGACAACCCCAAAATCTAACCATTTTATATTTTCTTTCTTCACCACCTCTTGCATGGAAGTATTTAACCTACTTTGATGATCCACGCTAGGTTTTCTCTCGTGCTCCAATTGTATCTTGTGCTCATAAATTCCAGCGGGAATCCCTCGGACATCTGCTATAGTCCAACCAATGGCATGTTTGTGGTCCCTCAAGTTATCTAATAAGTGTTCAACCTGCACATCCTTCAACAAAGAAGAAATAATTACGGGTAGAGTTTCATTATATCCATGAAATTTATACCTTAAGTGCGACGGAAGTGACTTAAACTCAAGTTGTGGAGGCTCGATAATTAAAATCTTAGAGGGAGGAGTGACTCTATTCTCTAAGTCAAGAGAAATCTTCTTTGGTGCATAAGTGTAGGACCTAAGCCTCTCCAATGCATTAACCGATTCCACGTATCCTTCCATGTCCTCACCATCAAAATTTACCAAAATAGCCGCCAATGCCTCACCAAGGAATTCCTCTTCCATCTTCACCTTGACTGCATCCTCTAACTCATCAACAATATCAATGACTGAGATACTCTCGTATGTATATGGCAATTTCATACCCTTACTTGCTTGAAAGGTAACTTCTTCGTCATTAACTCAGAACTTGATCTCATTTTATTCTGAGTCCATGAGTGCCCTCCCGGTAGCAAGGAAAAGTCTCCCCAAGATGATAGGGACCTCTTTATCAACAACACAATCGAGAATAAGAAAGTCAGCAGGGAGGAGAAACGTCCCCACTTTCACAAGAACATCATTAGCTATTCCCACCAGTTGATTTATTGAACGGTCGGCCATTTGCAACATCATACTTTTAGGCCTAGGCATAACTAATCCTGCTTGCTTGTAATTAGCAAAGGGAATTAAGTTGATGCTAGCCCCATTATCACAAAGGGCTCGTGAAAATTCAAGCAATCTAATAGTGCATGGAATGGTAAAGGCTCTCGGGTCCTCTTTCTTTTGGACGGCGGTTGTTGCAATGATGGAACTAACCCGGCGAGTCACATTCACCACTTCATTCTTGGTGGTTTTCTTTTTAGTGATCAAGTGCTTCAAGTACATAGCAAAACCTGGCATCTCTTGAAATGCTTCTACAAATGGAATGTTCAATGATAATTGCTTTAGGATGTCATAGAACCTTTTGAGTTTGCTATCATCAACCTTTCTTGCTAGTCTTTGAGGGAAAGGAGGAGCAGGTCTAGGAACTGGTGCTAGAGTTTTTGGTGCCTCTATTACCTTTCCCTTAACCTCTTCATGGTTCACTTCTTGAGTTCTCGCCTTCTTCAGGAGTCTTTCAACTTCAACAACATTTGGCACCTCAACTTGTGCCTCGACTTCTTGTTCAGAATATTCCACTTCGACCACTTGTTCATTCTCTCCTTGAAGTAGTTTCCCACTTCGAGTTGTGATTGCCATACAATGAGAAGTTGGACCACTCCCACTACCATTTGGCTTTGCAATTGTATCACTTGGGAGCGTGCTTTTTTGCTTCGAATTTTGATCTCTTGAGAGATCCCTCATTTGCATCTCCAACTTTTGAATAGATGCGGTGTGAGAACCTACAAGCTCGGTCATATTCTTCATTGAAGTGTCGAATCTCTCTTGATTTTGCAATACTCTTTCAAGCATGTTTTCCAACTTGGACTCACTTTAAGAACTTTCCTTCCAATGTGGAGAGTTAGAATATTGCCCCTTTGGTGGAACATAGGGGTTTGAACTCCGATTTAAAAAATTATTGCTGTTGTTACTTCAATTCTCTTGATTTGAACTACCTTTGTCGTTTCGCCACTGTTGGTTGGCTTGACCTTACGGGTTAAACCTCCATTGGTGGTGTTGTCCTGAACCTTGGTAGGGTTGTCTTTGATATCCTACTTGAGGATTGTTAACCTAATTTGCTTTTTCGTATTCCTCATTTGACATTGGTTACACATCTTCCACAACATTCACCTTTTTTATTTGGCTTTTAGTGAACATTTTTGTCAACATGTTGACAGTGGTGCCAAGCCCGACAATTACTTGATTTCTTTCTTGGTTCTCCTTAATCATGTTAGTCAAGGAAGGAGTACCATATGAAATTCCACCTGTGGTATTTTTCGAGTGCCAAGTTTGGTTATATTCTGCCATCTTGTCGAGGATTTGTGTGACCCTTGTAAATATTTTATCCATAAAAGATCTATCCGCTGCATATTTTGCTATGGATTGATTCATAGGATCCAAGCCCATATAAAACTTCTCCAAAAAAATATTATTCGGAAAGCAATGATTCGGCGACCTCACCAAATATAACTTGAATTTATCCCATGCCTCATGTAGATACTCTCCCGGTAATTGCCCGAAGAAGAAAATTTATCGCGAAGCTCGGACTTCTTGCTTTGCGGAAACTATTTTGCTAGAAAAGCTCGGACAAGTTCGGGCCAAGTACGGATGGAATTAGGAGGTAGATTTTAGATCCACTATCTTGCCTCTCCAGTTAGAGAGTACTTGAACACCCTCAACCTTAGGGCATCATTTGAGACATGATTCTGCTTGTGCATTGCACACACACCCAAAATATTTCTGAGATGTTGGGTCGGATCATCCTCGGTGAAATTTCGGAAGAACCCTTCTACCTTTAGCAATAGGATTAGACTGTGTTCCACTTTAAAGGTGGTAGCATCAACTCCTGGAGGGACAATGACATTTGTATCCTCAATATACTCATCTATATCCGCAAACACATTCTCTTCTTCTGGCTCGCCCATGTTTACCTAATGGCACCAAGAAAAGCAAGCAAAGTGTGATAGAATAGAAGAAGACATAAAGTAAAGCACACACTAGTTAGTAATTTCAAAACCGTATTCCCCGGCAACGGCGCCAAAATTTGATACGCTCAAATTACACCAATATAAATGGTGTAACGCGGCCGGTGTCAAATATAATAACCCAACTAGGTTGGGGTCGAATCCCGCAGGGAATAAGTGTGAAAAGGTCATTTGAATAGTGTAAAACTTCACTTAGGCCGTAGTTCTACTCCGTTAGTTTAAAAAGAGTTTTGTAATTGTGAATTGTCCAGAAAAGCTATTTTGTTAAGAGAATATGATTAATTTAATTAAGAAACCAAGGTTCTGTCCCCATCAATAGAATGTAATGCTCTCAGAGTTAATATGATATATTTCTAATGGAAGGTCCTTTGATGTGCAAATAATTCCTAAATGACAACTCAATATTTTCCAATAACTAGGTAGTATTTCCTTTTTATGATTTTCTCAAATATAAAAGAGTTACAATTAAGAGCAACTAATTTATATCAAGTAGAACTCACTTACCCTTAAGCGATTCTATTAAACAAGGTTTAAAGCTTTTAATTCTTGCTATTCAATTCTACCGAATCCTAACCCACTTTTTCAAGTAAAGATAGAGTAAAATGGCACTAGTCAATGTTTGCAACCATCAACCATAAATGAAGCATAAGAAATGAACAGAAATCAACCAATCATTATATATATATTCAATGGTAAATAACCATTAACATTACACCCACTTAGGGTCCACAACCTTAGTATTTAAAGTTAGCTACTCGTATTAGAATACAAGAATAAAGTAATAAATAAAGTCATAAAACTTACAAAGAGAATAAAGTCTTAGATTCTCTCTCAAAAGCTTCCAAAATAATGGTGTATTCAATGCTCTAAATGTAGTCTCTTTTTCAGACGCGATGGTCCACAGAAACCCTAATCATTCTCTTTATAATGATCTAAAAGTCATGATCAAAAAGTGACAAAAATGACCCTGCAGATAAAGTTTCGACCGCAGAACACTTTCGCGGTCCGCACATATTCATTTTTCACCGCAGAATTGGTCACAAAGTTTTCTAGTTTTCCATTGTATTATGGTTATGCGGTCCGCATAACGTACTGCAAAGCCATCTTCACTGTAAATTCTTTTGCATTTGTGCGATCACTATGCGGTCCGCATAAGAGTTATGCGACCGCACAATGGATCGCATACTTGACTCTCATAAATTGGGATGATCTGCTTCATTCTGCGATGGATCTGCGGTCCTCACATCACTTTTGCGGTCGCATACCTGCCGCATTTCTGTCTTTCCATGTGTTTTTGTCATCTTTTTTATGTTCTTGGTTTTTCAAGTATGGTTTCCTACAAAACACCAAAACTAGATAAGAAATGACTTAAAATTCTTTAAAAGATGAGCTAAAGTCTATGTAATTACAATCAAAAGTGTCGCATTTCTATGACACATCATCCTATTTTTCAAATATTAGGATACTCTATTAATTTATTGTCATTTAAAAAAAATGATATATACATCATTGTAGTATTTTCAATTTTAAAATAAATACTATAATATTTCTTGATTAAATAAATATTTTCTTATATAGCATAGTCTATAATTATACGGAAGGCAGTTGAATTTAATTCAAAACACAAATCTAGTACATTCAAATTCAATGCTCCATCAACATCCGACGTGACATGATATTTGATGTGACTAGACATTGTTTTAACTTAATAATGACGTGACATAACTTGGATATGGTTTGATCTGAACAGATCTGACAGGAAAAGATCACTGGAGCTTTGGTCTAAATCTGGTCTGAGACAACACTTACGAGTCCGCTCCGGTAGGTCTTTCTTTGTACATTATATCAGTCTCCAGCAGTAAGCTTTAATCTCAGCTACCAGACCGTGAACACCGAAGATGTGATGCTTCGATGCCGGAAAAATGTAACTCCGGCGACTCTTACTTTTTCTGTGATGGCTGTTTCGTTTTTGGTGACTGCTATTTGTGGTTTAAACCTAATTGTCGAATTTTGATTTGCTAATACTGACCGAAGACTTTAAATTCCGGTGACCAGTGTTTGCCGGCGATTTCACCATTTTTTCCGGCTCTTCTGTTGCGTAGTAGCTTTGTTTGTTTGATGTGGCTATGTTTTTAATGACTAGTTGTGATTACTTTGGTTGTAATGGATTCATTATGTTGGCCTAATTCCCGTTGCAACTAACAATTTGGTATTGTTTTAGAGGTACTGTTTGCTGCTATTCCTGTCGATCGCTCCTTGATGATGATTGTGATATTGGACTGTGTTCGCTTGATATTTCTATAAACACTAAATTTAGCTCTTTTGTTAGAATCATTATTCCTCTATGTCACGAGGACGTACATACATCTTTGTTGGACAGCGCCTATGAGAATAATTATTTTGAGGCCACGACGCGCCGTTTAACTCTTGGACTGGGTCCGAAATAATGAGGCGATGATAAATATCGAAAAAGGAAACCTACAACCTATGGGAGGCGACACGGTTGGCCACCGGAGTTGCTACCGAGGCGGTTTCCATTCTCATGTCTAGACGGATATCGAAAAATACATATCTGAGCCTCATATATTATCTTTTAAACTACTTTCCAAAACTATTTCCTAAAAACAATTTCCCAAAAATATTTTCAAACTATTTTCAAAAACAATTTCTCAAAAATTTCACTTCTCTTATCCTGCGAGGTACTATCACACAGAGTTACTTTTGAAAGACAACACTCGAAGATGAAAAGACAAATCCCCGTCAAGCTTCTCGTTTTGTACTTCCCGTTCTTGGATGTACCCAAAACGTAAAGTAGTAGATAGATGTTGTATTTGCTTGCTTGCTTTAATGTTTATCTATTTGTCGAACACTTAGGGAATTGCATGTAGTTAATAATTGGATTAACTTAAAAATTATGTGTCAAGTAATTCTTGAAGTGTGTATGAGATGTTGAATATATTTTATGATGTGGTTAATTAATTTAGGACCGGTGTATACCTAACTAATTAGATTAGTCATATCCAAAAAATAAAAACATGTCATCTTCTTGCAATAAAATAAAATAAATAATTTTGTCATAGCCTTCAAATTATATGAATACCTTTCCGAACTACTTTATGTATAAAATTGTTCTTTAATTAACACATCTTAAGTAGGGAATTGTGGTTGGACTATCATACTATTCTTTGAGAAACTTAGGCCTTGTAGTCATTTGGGGTTGGCTCACATAATTGTGTTTCGAGACCATAACTCTAAAAATAATTTTTAGTTACTCATCGAATAATAATTCATTGTTAGCACAAATAAATTTTCTTATATTGATACAATAATTGTTTATGTCACAAGTATTTTGATATATCTTTTCTATACCATATCCATTCACTATTTATCAAATTAATTCTTTAGATTTATCCACTATATACTAAAATTGCTCAAACTGTTTGAGTCAAACATCGTTCATTTTCACTTTTACCAATCATTTAGAGTAAACTTTTATCTTTACATTTTTAGCTTTTCACTTAAATAGTTAATCTTTGTGCATAAAGAGAATTCTTACGAATTCTATTTTTTAATTAATATTCATTTAGTCAATTTACACATATTCCGCTTATCACTACATATTCTCTTATATTTCAATTTCTTTAGCAACCTCCTATACATGTTCATTCATAGCAAAACAAATGCTTCCATACTTTACTCATTTAATTAACAGTGCATGACGTAGTATTTGTACATCATTCAACCTTATCTTATTTATTGTTATTGTTCTTTATTACATTTTTATACTTTAGTCAAATACATACATTATCCATTTTTTATCCACTACTAAATTCTTCTTTTAGGTCTTGTGCCCCGATTTCAAAGAATGTAAATTATTTCATTTACGTTGTTTATTGACTTTTACTACATGTGCATGTGAATATAAATATTCTATTATTTGCTTGCTATAGTTGATTATCCTCTTTTTAATTTGAATTTTTAATTATTCTTGTGAATATTAATCAACTCTCTTCTTGCCCTATTCATTGCATAGAAGTAATAAAAACTATTCAAAAGTAATTCTTCTTTTCCACTCTTGATCAATTATTTTCTAGCCACGTTTTCTTACAATAGTTGATTTAGTTTACAACTAAATTCTTTCGAGATTATTCCTTTCAACTCAAAGTTATTTGGCTAATTTGTAAATATTTTACTTAATGATACACTTCACTTAGTCACTAAATTTGTTTTAACTCTTTCACATACTTTCTTTATCTACATCTCTGCACATATTCTGTTGCACACAAATATCCCTAGTTTTACCGTATGACGTTCGCCTCCAATCATTCTTCATTCCAAAGCATTTTTATAATTCTTTGTAAATATAAATTTAATCATTCTTTTTGAAACTTCCCTCTCTTATTTGATCGAGTCCACATGAACCACATTTTGTGGATCTTGAGGGATACCTAACACCTTCTACTCGAGATAACTTGAACCCTTACTCAGAATCTCAACAGTTTCGTAGACCATAGTCGAAGTGTATATTATATAGTGTAATATAGGTGTGCTAGTGTACCTTAAACATTAGGTGGCGACTCTAAATTTTAATAACCTTGTAGTGTACTATAAGTTGTAGTTTGTTTTGTCTCGTGCAAAATAGGGTACAACAACATGGCGACTCTGCTGGGTTTATTTCAGGTCCTAACCACAGCGAATTTGATCAATTACTTGAGGGATTACAGGTTCTCCGATACTCCAACTTCTATTATTTCCGTCACACGTTTCAAGTCATACATTCTCTGCTCCAAGTTGTATACTATTTTCTTCAAGTTGTATGTTCCTTGCTTTAAGTTGTATATTCTTTGTTTTAAGTCATATATTCTTCATCGCATGCTTCAATCTGGTGTATTCTTTCTCATGTGCTTCAAGCGGTATATTCTTTGTCGGTTTCCTTGAGTTGTGCATTCTTTGTTGTGTGCTTCAAGCCGCATATTCTATGTTGCATGCTTCAAGTCATGTGTTCGCTGTTACATGCTTCAGGCTATATATTCTTTGTCATGCTCATATTGTATATGCTTTTACACATGCCCATGTTGTATATTCTTTATCACATGCTTTGGTGCTACCTTGTTGAATTGTCATCACTTTTCTGTCGATACTTGGTCGTACACAATCACACACAAGTTACGTGAGGGTTGTCTTTTTATCCCTCCAAACCTTCTTTCAAAACCCTCTAGTTTCAAAGATTGTCATACGAGGTTAACTATGTACCATCTCGCAGTTTTCCTTAACTCATGCTTGAGTCTAGGTAAATCTACTCTTAGAATTCCTAGGTCACTGTACACACCATCTTGCAGCTTGCTTTAGCTGAATTAATCCTTATATCCTTTAGTTGTTACATATTTTTGTATATTTGCTGTATATTCTTTGTCTTCCATTGTTATGTATCCTTTATCTGTTATATCTACATTCTATTTGTTATCTACTATTAGGTTCTTCTCACGACCCAATTTTTCCTCCGTTGGGTATCGTGATGGCACCTAGTCTTGGGGACTAGGTAAGCCTAACATTTACTGAGTAACAACAATAACAAAGGAAATCTAACAGTCTCGATATAGAAATCTTTACAAAATTTATAATTTTCCAAAACCGGTAGTACAAGTCATAAGCTCTACAAAGTTTACTACAACTTCTAAATACAACTATTCAGAAGTAAGTAAAAACAGTGTAAATACAAAATAGGAAGGTGATTCCGAAGCCTGCGAACGCAGCGGCAGGTTTACCTTGAGTCTCCTCAGCAAGGATCCGCACAGCTACTAACGATCGATATCTGGATCTGTACAAAATGTGCAGAAGTATAGTATGAGTACACCACAGCGGTGCCCAGTAAGTATCAAGACTAACCTCGGTGAACTAGTGACGAGGACTAGTCAAGACACCCATTGGTCTAATAAATTGAACAAGCATAAGTTTAGGAATGACAGAACATGACATCTATCTAAGGACCCCGCGATATGGCTAACGACATAGCAACTACAATAAGGAAGGAAAAACAACAAGTAACAGCGGAACACAAGAATAAGACACAAGAGAATGAACGGAAATACAACCCAAATTCGAAAATCACAATACAGTAAAGGCAAGTAGTAACTCAGCAACTGCATTAGTTTTCACATCAAGTATCAGCCAACAAACCCCAATAAATTAGTCAAATCTTTCAAGTGTAAACTTTCACCCGTAAGTTTTTTTAAAAAATTGAGGTCTTTAGAATATAATCCTTTCCAATAAGAAATTATTTTTGAAATATACTTCCTTCAAATAAATATCTTTCAAACATAATTCTTTCAAGATAGAAACCTTTCAAATATATACTTTTCAAATAATTAGCCTTCAAACATAGTTCTTTCAAGATAAATACTTTTCAAGTATAACCCTTTCAAATAAATATCCTTCAAACATAGTTTCTTCAAGATAAATACTTTTCAAGTAATATCCTTCGAGTATAAGTCACCCTGTGATACCTAAGCATGGAAGATTAGCAGTTCCGAACACAGATATAACCACAGGGGAATCTACCGGGATACTGTCCCGTAGTCCCGAATTAATTATGCAGGGGGGGGGGATCTCCCAATTTAAATATGCAGTACTGGAGGATCTCCCGGAATACATCTGTAGTCCCAATTTAAATATGCAGCGCAAACAACAGAGATAATAACTATAGCATGACAGAAACCTCGTACATCACCACAACAAGTACAAAAACAACAATGACAGAGATGCAAAGTACGGCGAGCTAATCAACTCAAGAACTTAAATCACAAGAATGGTAGAACTCATTCACAAGGAATAACCACAGTAAAGAATGCTATGCACAAGGAGAACAACTTAATAAGGGAAAACAAAACAAAAAGTAGCAACGATTCCACAATATTCAAGTCAACAATAAGAAGCCAACACGAGTCAAATAGTTCCAAATAATGGCAAGTCAACTAAGATATAGGTTATCTAAACTCCTTTTGAGGTTGAGCAATTATGAGGAATATTCAACAATTCAAGTAAGGATAAGCTGCGAAAGATAATCATAACTCCAATTAAGACTAAACAATTATAAGATGAGAAAATAATGATTTCAATTAAAGATAAGCAGTTATAAAAAATATAGCACGACGATAGAACAGGTAAAATCTTTGGTTAAGTCGAATAAGGGACAAATAGAAAGTAAGAGTGAATCCTAAAGCAATTATCTCTAATCAAAGCATATAGAGGTGAAACTAGCAAATAGGAATTCAAGCGTATCAAGAACAACATCATACACGGTGAATATAAGGACATAAGAACCCTAAAAGGCCAACTTTCCACAAATAAGTCCGAGCACGCACTCGTCACCTCGCGTACACAAACTACAATCAACATAAATGACTAAAATCCTAAGGGGTAGTTCCCCCACACAAGGTTAGGCAAGATACTTACTTCGAATCGCTCGACTCAATCCGAAACCACGCTCTTGCCACGAGTATCCAACTTCGAATGGTCCAAATCTAATCAAATCAATTGCATAATGTAAATAATACTACAAGTAACTACTTTAGCTAATGAATTCGAAGCTAAGGCAAGAAAATAGGAAAAAAGCCCAAAAAGTCTCCCCGGGCCCACGACTCGGAATCGGGTAAAAGTTAATAATTTCGAACACCCATTCACTCACGAGACCACTCGTACAAAAATCATCTAAATCTGATGCCTAGAACTCGATCAAAACTCAGAATTTCGATTGGGGAACTTTTCCCCCCATTTCTTACATTTCTCACCCAATTACCTTGATTAAATGAGGAAAACTACAATAGATTAATGCCATAAAACCAAATTCGAGTAAGAAATCGTTACCCACAAGATTCCTCTGAAAATCCCTCAAAGAATCGCCTTCTCCCGAGCTCAAAATAAAAAATGGAGTGAAAATGAACTAACCCTCGATTCCAACCCCTTTTCTGCCCAGCGATTCTCGCACCTGCGACCATTTCTCACACCTGCGCCTACCGCACCTGCGGTCTAACCAGTCGCACCTACGGGAGTCACTAACTCCCACAGTCTCCGCACCTGTGAGCCTTCTGCGCATCTGCGGGTATCGCAGATGCGGAACCTCCTCGCACCTGCGACCCCAGGCCAACTCTCAATTCTTGCATCTGTGCTTCTATCTCTGCACGTGCGAGTCCACACCTGCGGTTCCCACTCCGCAGGTGCGAAACACCAGACACCAGAAAAACTACAGCAATGGCCTAAGTCCAAAAATTCATCTGTTAAGCATCAGAAACATACCCGAAGCTCCCGGGACCTCAACCAAACATACCAACCAATCCTATAACACCATACGATCTTAGTCGAGCCTTCAAACGACATTGAACAACATCAAAAACATGAATGGAGCACGAATTCAAACCTAAGGAACTTTGAATTTTCCAAATTCTACAAATGACACCGAAACATATCAAACCTAGTCTGAATGACTTCAAATTTCACACACAGGTCACAAATGACACTACGAAACTACATCCACTTCCGTAATTCCATTCTGGGTTCGATATCAAAATTTTCACTGCCGACCGAAATCGCCAAAAATCCAACTTTCGCCAATTCAAGCATACATCTACTACAGACCTCCAAAACACATTCCGGACACGCTCCTAAGCCCAAAATCACCATACAAAGCTGTTGACATCATCCATAACTCATTCCAGAGCCGTTTACTCCAAATTCAAGTCATATTGCATCTGAAACGAAAATCAAATCTTCACACCTCTCTTCATTTCAAGCAAACTCCCATCTTCTTCTTTTTTTTGCCATATTCAATCTTTCTCCGTACAGTAACCATCATTCCAAATAAAATAAGTAGACCAAATCACCTTCCATCACAATTCCCAAACCATTCAACACTTCCTCAAAGCATGTGGCTATCCTACCATAGAATCCATATGCTACTCTGCCACTCCCACTTCGGTTAAACCGCCTCCTTAAAGCAATTCTTGGCCTATGCTCTTCATACTTTAACTTGTTAGTAATTCAACCACCGCAAGACACCTCCCACGTATCCTTCCTCATTCTTCGTTACCCAATATTGCATCAAATCAAAATCCACCTCTGTAGCACCTGAGCTAATAACTTGCTACCAACTTTAAGCCTCTTCGAAGATCATCTCTCTCTCTCTCTCTCTGACCATCAATATTAGAAATACCAATTCAATTCTGAACCACTGCATACCACTATTTCTGACAACCACCCCTCATGCACTATTTAACGACACCCTGCCCCGAAGGCAAAATCAAAGAAGACCATAACATCGGCGAATCATAATGCATTCAAACAAGGATGACGACACCGCATCACAATGAAAATTCCATCACGCTCGGAAATATCAAGTCTCGTTACTCCACCAACCAAGGTCTGAACATCCGTAACCCAATTGCCTTCTCTCTACTGGAATCAAATGCTGAACCTCCAATTCATGAACTGAGAAACCCTCATTTTGACCCTTTCACTGCCTCGACACATAAACGAGCACCTTACCATTACACCAACACTGTGCGATGATAACTCATAGACATCGTAGTAATCTGTGCATAGTCTCGAAACCAAAAAAAATACAGATACTAAGCTGGAACAAAAGAACATCCTTCCTCTAGGCGATGCTAATAGCATGCTCGAACACGCAGGGAAAAGTATCATGCACCACGTCTGTAGTACCACTACAACTCCTCGATGCCCAATTGACACGAGCGTTCCACTTCATATAAGAATGAGTAGGAAGGGAAACAAAGGCACAAGCCTTAATGGAATCAAGCAGCACGATGGAGTAATCAAGAAGGGAAGTGCTCCTAACAGCTATCACGACCCAAAATTCGCTAGTTGCGATGACACCTAACCCAACCCACTAGGTAAGCCAACTAATAACTGTCCAATTTCAATAATAGTGATAAGACAATCAAACAAAGGAATTTTATGAATCTTAAACCTTTCCCAAGGACTGATAGTTCAAATCATGAGCTTCTAAGAATAGAATTTACAAAGCTGATATGAAGTAAATACATATTCTGTTTGAAAAGTACATAAACATAGTTTTTATAAATCTAAGGCTACCATGAACAAGAGGCAGCTACAATAGGAACGCATGCACATCTTCAAATCTGGCAACCATCGAGCACAGCAACAACAGCAGCCAACATCTGCATGCAATGTGCAGAAGTATAGTATCAGTACAACCGACCCCATGTACTGAGTAAGTAACAAACCTAACCTTAGGTTGAAAGCAGTGACGAGCTGGAACATAGGTCAGGTCCAACACCAATAACCAATAGCAGTTCATAACAACGTAGAGCATATAAATAAGAAATTAACTCAGCGATAAAAATGCTCAGCTTTTTCACAGTTTTCCAAAAATTGTTCCACTTTTCAAGAATATAAGTGAAAACTTAAATCCTTTACCAAAATCGTCGTAAAATATGAGATAATTTGAAAACCGTAAATTTTTCCAAAAATCCTTTCCACAATAAATTAGATGTTTCATTTTCTTTCCAGATAGCAAGGGTGAAATACCTCTCTCTGCCCATATATCAATGTGTGTAAAAATTCATGAATGACGTGATACCGTACAACATAAGGCAAAATGCATCTCTATGCCTATATGTCATGTGTGCATGCCAATGGCATGTATCTCAAAGATGAATCATGTACTCGCACTCTCAGAGTACTCAATCTCACTGTCTCACACTTTCCACTCATCATGCTCAACCACTCGGTACTGTATATGGCCCATACGGCCCAGGAAAATTCATCCCAGAACATATACAACACTGACTATAAGTCACCCGGTACCGAGGAAAAAGGGCAATCCAACCCTGTGGAGAAATTCATCTCTAGGTATCAAGTACTTCGGACAAATCCATGTCCAGGGAAATCCATCCCTCAATAATATCATCCGCGTTCGCTGGGGGTGTGTACAGACTCTAGAGGGGCTCCTACTGCCCAAGCGCTATCATAATCATCAATATAATCGCTGCGGCGTGCAGCTCGATCCGATAATTGTCACTCATAAACAGGCTCTCAGCCTCTCTCAGTCATCACTCACGGCTCACAACGACATGAAACTAGCCCGACAACAATGATATGATGTATCAATACACAACCACTGAGACTGAAATATGATATGAATGCATGAATATGAATGAGTACAAAATATTAATGAAATCAGTGAGATGACAGTAAGAAGCGACCACTATAGGTCTTAACAATATCAGCATAAGGCCTAAACATGATAGCTAGCATGATTCACAGTTCAGTTACTTAATCACGTGGTGAAAACACAGATTTCAACAAAATAGGGCCACTAAATAGTGCCATGAAAACAAAGGAGTCACAATTCACCGGGTGCATGCCCACATGCCCGTCACCAAGCATGTGCGTCACCTCATCATCAATCACATAGCACGTAACTCGGGGTTTCATACCCTCAGCACTAAGTTTAGAAGAGTTACTTACCTCGAACAAGCCAATTCCAATACCGAGCAAGCCAAGCGATGCTCCAACAATGCCACCCCGCGCGTTCCGACCTCTGAACGGCTCGAAACTAATCAAAAACAACTCAAATACATCAAACAATGTTAAAGGAACTAATCTCAATCGAAAAAGGTTGAATCTTTAATCAAAGCCCAAAATCGGCCAAAAAGCCCAACCCGGGCCCGCACCTCGGAACCCGATAAAACTTATACAATCCGATAACTCATTTAATTACGAGTTCAACCATACTAGTTTCACTCAAATCAGACTCCGAATAGATATTCAAAACTCAAAATTCAAGTGTGAAAATTTAGACAAAACCCCCAAATTTCACTTTGAAATCATCAATCAAATACTAAAAACGAAGATAGATTCATAAAATATAACAAAATTAAGTATAGAACACTTACCCCAATCCATATGGTAAAAATCTCCTCCAAATATTGTCCAAATCCGAGCTTCCCAACTCAAAATATGACCAAATGAACAAACCTTCGATATGAAGTACTTTTGCCCAGTTGTTCTGCCTCGTTTTGCATGTCAAATGATCCCAAAACTTTCTTTTGATGCCTCCAATGGATGCCTTGTGAAATTTAAGTCAAGATAGGCTTTTGAATCACTCCATTTAACCTTATAATGAAAGAGATATATTGGTTTCAATATTTGAAAATAGTGCAGATTTTTAAATACGAAGTGAGTGGCAATTTCGTAATTAAGTTGCACAATCTGGCAAACCAATTCTTAGTAAAAAGACCATAAACTCCTCATACGATGTCCAAATTTGACGATTCTTTTTGTCACGGATCCGTAATTACGATATGGATCTAATGCTTTAACCAAAACAGAAATCGGAGCTCATTTGTTCAATGTGGTACCATTTATGCTTGAAGAAACGACGTCGAAACATAAGAAAACCGAGCGCAAAACAACCCAATTCTATCCACAACTCACCCGAACCACCTCGGGACCCCGTACGAACATATAAACAAGTCCCATAACATAACACGGACTTATTCAAGGCCTCAAATCATGTATAACAATATCGAAACGATGAAACACACCTCAAATCAAACTTAAAGTACTTTTGAACTTTCGACTTCCAAAAACTCATGCCGAAACATATCAAATCAACTTAGAATGAACTCAAATTTTGCACACAAGTCCTAATACATCATACGGAGCTACTCGTGCCCCCAAACTACCAAGCAAAGTGCAAATGCTCAAAACGACAGTTCGGGGCGTTACAACAGCCCTGTAGCCTCTCGAAGAAAAGTACAGACGTTTTCGTACCGATCTGTAAGACTCTAACAGACTTGGTCATGATTCATGAGACCTAAGTGAAACTACCGCTCTAATACTATCACGGCCCAAAATTACCAAAGGTCATAATGGCGTCTAACACCGCCGTCAGGCAAGCCAACCGTGATTTAATCAACTCAATTTCATATTTTAGTATTTTTAAATCATATTTTTTACTTAATTAAATAGTAGAAATAGAATTACAGAAACAATAATGACTACATGAACTACAATAACGAATAACCAGTAGAAATCCTCAAAACCCGGAGTCACAAGTGCATGAGCATTTTCTAAGGAATACAATAATAATATTACAAAGTTTGTCCCGAATATAATAAAATAGAGTAAAATAAATAGTACAATGGAGACTCGGTGGACTGTGATGCGTAGCCTGGAATACAACTCATATAAAGTCTCCTCAATAGGTGCGCATATGCGCCAAGATGATCACCAAATGAACATGTTAGTTCCTGCACATTTAGTGCAGAAGTGCAGCATGAGTATGTAAATCAACGCGTACCCAATAAGTATCTAGCCTAACCCCGGAGAAGTAGTGACGAGGGTTGACATTGACAATTACTAAAGGTCCAATAAAGCAATATAATAAAACTTAAGCAGATATACAGCGTACGGTAATAATAAGATAAATCTGTAAGGTTCATAATCTTCCAATTAATTCTTTTAAAGTATAAATTTCTCAATCTTGTATCCTGCCTTAACAACTCAGAAATTATCAAGTGCCAATATCAAATAAATAAGGAACACCGTATAATATGTCGAGCATCAGTAGAAAGATTAACTCGTGAACATTCTGACTACTAGCGATATAACGCATGATTCTACCGAGGTCATTTAGCCCGATCCATATAACGTGTAAACTGCCAAGGGACTAGCGGCACGATCCGTAGTTGCATCTATATACTGCCGAGGCATTCGTCCCGCTCCACAAGAAAAAGGAAGGAAGTTACCAAATTTCGAGATACATGTTTACAATACAACACATGATCACAAAAATGAATTTAATCTTACCATTTCTCAATTTACTCGCCCACAACTCAAAGTGATAAGGCTTAGCCTGGTGTACATATAATTATTTCTAGATTCATTTCTATTACAACTTCAATTAATTGAGCCAGCAGAATGGATCCAACTAATTCAATTAGTACATGATATGGTCCTAAATCTACCCGGATATAAATATGCTTTAGCTACGTACGGACTCTCGTCACCTCGTGCGTACTTAGCACCCACAACTAGTTGCACATAACAGTAATTATCACCTAGGGGCAGTTTCCCCCTCACATAGTTGGATAAAAGACTTACCTTGCTCCGAAGTTCCACAACCGGCTCCAAAGTCTCTCTAATACCTCAAACCGATGCTCGTCGATCCAAAACTATTCAAATAAATGTGCAAACCAATCAAAATATACTCTAATACCCATAATTGATCAATTTATATTAATTTTCAACTCCGCTCGAAAAGTCTATAAAATCAACCCTCGGGCCTACGTGCCCAGATTCCAAAAGGTTTCGAAGATAAACTTTACCCATAACACCACAAACTCAAATATATAACTTATCTCAAATTCCAGGTCCAATTTTGTGGTTAAAATCCAAAAATACTAATTCTAGGTTTTCTACCAAAATCTCACAATTTCTACTAATTTTCATGCTCTAATACACATATAAACCATGTATTTAACTTGTAATAGGTGGGAATCACTTACCTTATGTTGCTTGATGAAAATCTCCCTTGAATCTCTCCAAAATCGCCCCAACCAAGTGAACATGGAAGAAAATGGGCCAAATCCCATTTTTATAAAAACACCTCTGCCCAGACGACCTTCCGCTTCTGCGGACAAAAACTCGCTCTTGCGATCACGCTTTTGCGGCGCCCTGACAGCTCCTGCGGTCTCGCTTCTGTGGAGCCTTGACCGCTCTTGCGGTCCAGCGCCAAAGTCCTAGCCCCGCTTCTGTGATGTCTTCACCGCTTCGGCGGATGCGCATCTGCCCCCCCCAACTCTGCATCTGCGGCCCTTCGCCCAGCTGGCCAAGGACCACTTCTGCGACCCACGTGGCCACTTCTGCCGCTCCGCACCTATGGCCAAAACCTCGTACGTGCGGTTACACTATATGTGTTGCCACCAGCAAAATTTCATAAGGCCAAATTCAATTTGTTCACTATCCGGAATCCACCCGAAGTCGTCAGGACCTTAACCAAATATACCAACATGTCCCAAAATACAATACAAACTTAGTCGAAGCCTTAAATTATGTCAAACAACATCAAAATCATGAATCGCGCATCGAATCAAACTTATAAATTTCCAAATTTTATATCTTGTGTCGAAACGTATCAAATCAATCGGGAATGACTTCAAATTTCACACACGATTCATAAATGACATAACGAAACTATTCCAAGGCTCGAAATCCCAAACGAATATGGACAACATTAAAAATCCACCTCAAGTCAAACTTAAGAATTTCTTAAACTTTTAAAATACCAACCTTCCATAAGAAGCGCCGAAATGCTCCCGGGTGATCCGATACTCGACCCGAACATACGCCCAAGTCTGAAATCATCATACGAACCTATTGGAACCTTCAAATCTCGACTCCCGGGTGATCCGAAAGTCACACCTTAGTTAATTCTTCCAACTTAAAGCTTCCAAAATTAGAATTTCCTTTTCAAATCAATCCCGAACTTCCCGAAATTCGATTCCAACCATATGTACAAGTCATAATACCTAAAGTGAAGCTACTCAAGGTCTCAAATCACTGAACGACTTGCTAGAACTCAAAATGACAGGTCGGATCATTACAATGACCATCCATCACAACCATACCATTATCTGGATTCCACCTGCTTTTTCAATTTAGAAGCTTTAAGTTGGAAGAGTTGACTAAGATTTGACTTTTGAGTATACGACCTTGGAATCGAGATTTGACTGTCCCAATAGGTTCGTACAATGATTTTGGACTTCGGCGTGTGTTCAAATCGGGTTTCGATGACCCGGGAGCGTTTCAGGGCTTAATGTTGAAAGTTGGCGCATTGAAGGTTTTCAAGTTCTTTAAGTTTGGTTTGGAGTAGACTTTGGTATTATCGAGGTCCGTTTGGGATTTCGAGCCTGGGAATAGTTTTGTATGGTGATTTTGACTTGTACACAAAATTTGATGTCATTCTGAATAGTCTACGTATGATTCGGCGCGTTCAGAGTAAGTTAGAAAAACTCAAAATTCATAAATTGATTCGATTTTGTTTTGGGGTGCTATTCTTAGTTTTGATGTTGTTTTACGTGTTCTGAGGGTTCAAGCGAGTCTATTTTATGTTTACAAACTTATTGGTATGTTTGGACGAGGGCCTCAGGTGCTATTCGGACGATGTGTAGAACATGTTTGAACTTGGAAGAATTGCTGAAGCAACAGGGATCTGGTGCTTTCGCACCTGCGAAGAATTGGCCGCATGTGCGGCTGGCTAGCCGCAGATGCGAAGCTTGGCTAAGTGGGCTGAATCTACATATGTGGATGTGGGGGCGCAGGTGCGAGAGCTCGACCACATCTGCGAGTCCGTAGATGCGAAGAAGGAGTTGCAGCAGTGGAAGGAGGCCAGTTGGGGAGGATCGCATCTGCGATGCAATTCACGCAGATGCTGAGCCACAGAAGCGGAATCTCTGGGGGGCAGAAGGGTGCATTTAAATCTAGACTTAGGCTCATTTTCTCAATTTCTCTCACTTCTTGGTCGAATTTAGAGCTCTTTGAGGAGGGATTTTACCTAGCACTTTGAAGTAAGTAATTTCTGTACAATATGAGTTTAAATCATGCATTATGGGTAGATTCTAATATAGAAATTGTGGAAATTATAAGTTTAGTGGAAAAACCTAGATCGTTGATAAAAATGGGATTAGACAACAAAACTGATTATGGAATTGGGTAGAAATTATATATTTTTGTTCGTGAGGCTATGGGTAATATTTATCTTCGAAAATTTTCGGAATTCGGGCACGTGGGCCAGAGGGCGAATTTTAGGGATCTTTTAATTTGGGTTGGGTTATGACTCTAGAAGCTAAAGTATGAACTTCTGAGTATATATTGATTAATTTATATAATATTTGACTAATTTTGGATTGTTCGACATCGACTTTAGGCTTTTAGAGCAAATTTGTGGACCAAAAAATGAGCGTGGGGACGGGGTAAGTCTCTTGGCTAACCTTGTAAGAGGGAATTTACCACATAGGTGTTTAAATTAATATTTGCTACTAATTGTGGGTGCTACGTACGCACGAAGTGACGAGAGTCCGTGCGTAGATCATGCTTATGTCCGGATAGTTTTAGGACTCTATCATGAAATACTTGTATTATTTGCACTCTACTTGTTAATTTAAGTTCCTAAATTATATTGAAACTTGATAAAGGATTCATAAAGACCGAACTTTATTTACATTAAGTTTTGGCAGGTTAGTTGACCGTTGGTAGAAATTGTGCCTCCTTGTGTATTAGTTTTGTAGTAGCCAGTAAATCGGAGTTCGTAGAATAATGCCAGGAGTCCGATTGCACATAATATTACTTACATGACTTGAGACTTTATAATTTACTTGATAGCTCATATTTGTTGAAGTTAGTATGTGTTAATTGGAGATCTTGATTGACATCTAGTTAAAGAATCACTTATTTACTATTTATTATTGCATTATTATTATTATTATTATTGATGTATTCCATACCTATTTAGAATTTTTGTACTTTATTTATTGGCCCATAGTAAGTGTCGATGTAGACCCCTCGTCACTACTTCTTCGAGGTTAGACTAGATACTTACTGGGTACATGTTGTTTATGTAGTCATGCTACACTTCTGCACTAATCAAGCAGTATTTGAGGCAGGTGCATCTGGCGGTCATTATGGCACCTATCCCTATTACCCCGAGGCATAGTGGTGAGATGCTCTCTGTGCCCGTTCTACAGCGCACGCAGTCTCTCTTTTATATTTATTTTTTGTCTGTCTTATTCCAGACAGTAGTATAGGTGGTTTTGTATATTCTACTAGTTGTTCATGCACTTGTGACACCGGATTTTGGGATGTTCTAGAAGTTGTTTGTGGTTTTGCTTACCATTTACACACTTTCATTAGCTATTCTATTTAAATTGCATGTTTCCATAATTTTAATGCATTGATTTCTTTATCTAATAAAATTTATGATTTTGAAACGGCGATGTTGGGAGCCATCACGACCTATGGCGGGTTTTGGGCCGTGACAGCTTGGTATCAGAGCTCTAGGTTTACTTGGGTCTCACGAGTCATGAGCGAGTCTAGTAGAGTCTTGCGCATCGGTACGGAGACGTCTGTATTTATCTTCAAGAGGCTGCAGGGCAGTTAGGAGCACTTCCCTTCTTGATTCCTCATTGTGCGATTTGATTCTATTGAATCCTATGCCTTCATTTCCTTCCTACTCAATCTTATGCGACGTGGAGAGATTGTTATCAATTGGGAATCTAGGAATTATAATGGTACTGCATATGTGGTGCAGGATGTTTCTCCCTGCGTATTCGATTGGGCTATTGTCGTCGCCTCGTGGAGGGATGTTCTGTCATTTCAGCGCAATGTTAGTGTTGCCTACGATTTCACAGCTATGCACAGTGTATTATGATGTTCCTGAGTGTTTATTGCGCAGTGTTGATGTAAATGGTAGGGTGCTTATTTATGTGGCGCGAAAATGAATGAATCTAAAGGAGGATTACTCGATTCATGGTTTAGAGGTTCCGCATTTAATTCTAGCAGAGGAGAGGTAATTAGACTAGGGGTGTTCAGGCTTTAATTGACGGAGTAGTGAGACTTGATATTTTTGAGCGTAGTGAAATGTTTCATTTATGGTGTGGTGTCATCGTCCTTGTTGGAACACATTAAGGCCTATGGGTGTTAGGGTCTCCTTTGATTTTTCTTCGGGGCAGAGTGTTATAGAACGGTGCCTAAGCAGCTATTATTAGAGGTAGCGGTGTAAGGCGACTTTAGAGTCAAATCAATGTTTCTAATGTTGATGGCTCAAGAGAGATGATCTTTATGAAGGCTCAGAGTTAGTGGCAATTTTTCAGTTCGGGTGCTGCAAAGATGAATTATGATTAGAGGCAGTATTTTGGCAGCGAAGGAGGATGGAGGACATGGTGGGAGGTGTCTCACAGTGGTTGAATTGATAGCAGGTCAAGTATGAACAACAGAGGCCGAGAAGTTTCTTAAGGAGATGAGTTTATCGAAGTGGGAGTGGTAGAGTAGCGTACGAATTCTGTGGTAGGATAGCCACATACTTTGAGGAAGTTAAGAGAGATTTGGGGATCATGGTGGACAATGATTGAGTCTATAAATTTCATTTGGGACGGTGGCTACTGTACTGAGGAAGTTGAAAAGAAGAGTGGTGTGAAATCTTGATTACCGTTTTTGGATGCAACATGACTTCGAGTTTGGAGCGTATGGTTGGACTTTCAGTTGATGCTAATAGGGAAAGAACATACTTTTACTACTGGTGGACGAGCATGGGCTCAGGAGGGTTCGCTGATTTCGTGGTAATTGTTATGAGGGCGATGTTATTGGAAGATGTCGAAATGGAATTCCATAAGTGGGCTATCTCCTGTGAGCAAATTGGCGGTTGCGTGATTGTTGATGACGTTCCCATGAAGGGTTCTACTTCTACACAGCGGGAGGCATGTACTGTAATGTGAGCTTCGATCTCTTGAAGAAGATGGTACGACTGTCAGAAGGTCAAATATGCAATTGTGGCTGATGATTCGGAACGTTTCATGAAAAGTTTAACAAGAGATTGCGAGAATTTGGCGGGTTAACGGTGCGAGATCATGGTAATAGAGAAAGAGGAGTTATTGTGGGTTCTAGATTTATGTGATTGTAGCTTATAGCTAAGTTGGGGAGCCCACAGTCTACGATTGGATCGTGTGGTTATGTACCTGTGCGATTTATGGCTATCTGTACATTGGTGGATTAGTTATGACTAAGAAGAGAAAAACATCAAGGGTAATTCGGGCAAAGGTCTTAAGGAATGTGTGCAACAATTTGCCTTATCGTTTCATGTGCGGATTTTTGAGATGACTCCGAGTTTATGCTTATTGTGGATGTGATGTACAAGGAAAAGAATTTATTTGGTTTCTTCTTTGGGAGTGTCCATATGCTAACAAAGCGTTGGAGTCTGGTTAAATTTGTGACCAAGTCAGAGTGGGTGACCCTCAACAATGGTTCTAGTGGGTTCAAGAATTAAAGTGCGGTGTCTAAGGATTTTAGGTCCGCTTTGTGGTTAAGGATTGAGTTTTTGCAGTTGATTATGAAGAGAACTTGGCGTATTTCTATGTTAGCACCGGGGGTCTACGCTGCGATGTTAGAGAGAAGGAAGGAAACAACTTCGGATTCGTAGAAGATCTTTCAGAACTGGTATACCAGTTGGAGATACTATTGAGTGCATGAGGAGGGTATGAGATGGCTGATGGGTGTTGAGGCGATGTGGTCTCGTGATTTAGGGTCACTCGGGATAAGTGTTGTTTGAGTATGTTTTATGTGTTTGAATAGAACTATTATTTCAAAGGCAAGTCTAGAGTAAATAGGAAAACATTGAGTCAGTTCATAATGGTTGAATCACCATGATTGTGGAAATGGCCTGTTCCTTCGACGTGTTAAGTTATACAGGTGGTTTGTGGTTGAACGTACAGCCTTGAAAGCCACCATAAATTGATTTATTTGGGAGGTATTTGATTCGAATGGCCTTGTTATGAGTAAATGGATCCCGGAAGAGTTGTGGTAGTTTAGACCATGACTTGATCTTTTGCGGTTATGAGAAGGTTGTCGTGTGTTGCGATTCGTCTTCGAAAATGAGTTAAATGAAAGGTTTCTAGCCAATGAAGTATTCATTCTACTAGTATTTCAGGGGTTATGATGAATTCTTATACTCTAGCGTAGCGGCATGATAGGTGCGGTGAGCGGTACGGAATTGAAAGTTGAGGATCAATGTTGCGGTTCGGTGTTGATAAGAATTTCAAGAGCTCGAAGGAGCGGGGGGAATATTTTAGATGTTTAGAGTATGTCAGGTGCTATCTTAGTGTCACCTGAGTGCGGTGTCCTGTGTAAGAGGCATTGCGTATTGATTTGCGGATTCTTGATTTGCATTACATAATTAGTACGGTTGGAGGTATGGATGTGCAGACTTTTCTACCTGGTGCGGAAGGTCATGGGCGTATAACCCATGTGAAGATCACATAAGTGTGACGTGTTAGTCACTTGATTGTTATAGGTTGAAACCAGGTATGGAGATTTTGATATTGTCACTAATGTGAGAGTTTATGCATTAAAGACGCTATATTCCTTGGGTTGTGGACTGTGGGAGTTTGTTGCGGATTGGACGGCTGCTCGTATGTGTCGTGAATAGAGTTATTGTCATTCTTTGGAAGGTTGTTGGCCCAGTATGGGATGATCGGAATCGACGTGAGGTTCATTGGAAGATCTAATGTGAATATGTGCTCTGCATCAGGTCGGATGTGCTCATTCAGTATAGCGTTTCTTATGGAGGAGTCTACGAGCGTTGGATGTTATCCTTGATGTAAGCTATTCTGTGTAATACACTATTGTGCCATGTGGGTTATGAGACGTGTTGATTATTCGCACATATGTTGTGATCCCGTGTAGCTTGTGGTGTTATATGAGCAAGATGGCTCTCGAGATGCAGGCCGTTTATCACACCTTAGACGTGCCTTAGATTTTGTAGCGCATGGTGCTATCCGTCTCTCCACAGTTATATTTATGCACTAGGCGCGCTTGTGGTCAATATTCGGATATTTCATAGATATGAGCATTGTGTCTTGATGGGTATTTCCTTATTTATTGATATGTATGGATCGGCTGGGGCGCCGCCACGGGTATGTTGTTTGGATCGGGTTGTACGCCGCAACAGTATCATGTTTGGATTAGGTTGCACGCCGCAACGGTGTCATTTTTGGATTGGGTTGCAACCATGAGATGTTGAGTATGGTTCCTTATACTAATTTTATGTGCCTTATTTCTCATCTCTAATATAGGTTCATAGCATCTGTTTGGCTGTTTTATTCGTTATGCGGGCTAGATGGTTCTTTGCCAGAGTTTGTTCTTCCCTATGGGTCATATTCGAGTTTGTAGCTTGTTAGCGCATTGATGGCATCATATGATATTTTTGGCGGTGTTTGAGGTTGCCTATTGCCTGAGCAGCTTGTACTAGGTGAGACGAGGTTATTGGACCTGAAATTAGTGCAATCGGATTTATATAAGGTATATTAGAGGGAAAATGTCAATATTCAGTTCAGAATGAGGAAAGAGTTCTTGTTTAGCGGAGGACTCCATGATTTATTGATTTGGCAGGTGGTTATAAGCTTCTATGCATCGTTTTCATCGTTGCAGTATCGTGAGGGTTGGATCAGGGCTTATGCACATATGAGGTATACTACGGGCATCAGGTTATTGAATTTGCAGCTTCTACAGTTGGAGGATGTTCTTATGGGCATACGAATTATGCGGTGCATTGTGTGGTTTCAACACGGGTGCATGATCATTTTTGGTACGGAAGGTTGAGATTGATATGGTGTTCGTATGTTAGAATTAGGTCTCATAGAGAATTCCGGATGTTGGAATCTGGTTCTAAGGCTTGTGGGCTAAGGTAGCCAGAAGTGTCTTCAGTCTGGCTCGAGTTAATGTATTCACATGGGTTGTAGTGGCACAGGTAGGTGCACGAGGTGTTAAACAGTAGTTTGGGCAATTCAGGAGCGGTTTTTGGCACGTTCGAGGATGAACGTATGTTTAAGTAGGGGAGAATGTAACAACCCGACCGGTCGTTTTGAGCTCTAGCGCGTCCTTCGGCGGTTTGGGGCCTTGAGTAGCTTCACTTCATTTTTTATAACTTGTGCGCGTAATCGAAATTGAATTTCGGAAAGTTCGGAGTTGATTCGGAAGGAGAATTCTCAATTCAGAAGCTTTAAGTTGGAAGAGTTAACTAAGGTTTGACTTTTGAGTAAACGACTTCAGAACCGGGATTTGACGGTCCCAATAGGTTCGTACGCTGATTTAGACTTGGGCGTGTGTTCGGATCACCGGGGAGCGTTTCGACGCTTAATGTTGAAAGTTGGCGCATTAAAGGTTTTCAAGTTCTTTAACTTTGGTTTGGAGTAGGATTTGGTGTTATCGAGGTCCGTTTGAGAAATCGAGCCTGGGAATAGTTCCGTATGGTGATTTATGACTTGTACGCAAAATTTGGTGTCATTCCGAGCAGTCTAAGTATGATTCGGAGCATTCGCAGAAGCAGAAGGAGGCCAACTGGGGAGGACCGCATCTGCGATTCAATTTCCGTAGTAGGGGAATCGCTAGGGGCAGAAGGGTGCATTTAAATCGGGACTTAGGCTCATTTTCTCCATTTCTCTCACTTGATGGTCGAATTTAGAGCTCTTTGAGGAGGGATTTTACCTAGTACTTTGAGGTAAGTAATTTCTATACAATATGAGTTTAAATCATGTATTATGGGTAGATTCTAACATAGAAATTGTGAAAATTATAAGTTTAGTGAAAAAAACTAGTCTTTGATTAAAATGAGATTAGATCACAAAAATGAGTATGGAATTGGGTAGAAATTATATATTTGGATTCGTGAGGCTAAGGGTAATATTTATCTTTGAAAATTTCTGAAATTCGGGCATGTGGGCCCCGGGGCAAATTTTAGGAATCTTCCAATTTGGGTTGGGTTATGACTCTAGAAGCTGAAGAATGAACTTCTAAGTATATATTGATTAATTTCTATAATATTTGACTAGTTTCGGATTGTTCGGCATCGACTTGAGGCTTTTTGAGCGAATTTGTGGATCGCAAAGTGAGATGTTGAGTATCGTTCCTTATACTAATTTTGTGTGCCTTATTTCTCCTCTCTAATATAGGTTCATAGCATCTGTTTGGCTGTTTTATTCGTTACGCGGGCTGGATGGTTCTTTACCAGAGTTTATAATTATATGCCTATTTAGAATTTGTTTGGATGTATTCTATGCCTATTAGCCTATAGTAAGTGTCGATGTCGACCCCTTATCACTACTTTTTCGAGGTTAGACTAGATACTTACTAGGTACATGTTGTTTATGTACTCACGCTACACTTCTGCACTAATCATGCAGGATCTGAGGCAGGTGCATCTGGCGGTCATTCAGGCACGTACCCCCGTTACACCGAGGCATAGTGGTGAGCTGCTCTCTGTGCCCGTTTTTTGCAGTGCCCACAGTCACTCTTTTGTATTTATTTTCTGTTTGTTTTATTCCAGACAGTAGTACAGGTGGTTTTGTATATTCTACTAGTTGCTCGTGCACTTTTGACACCAGATTTTGGGATGTTTTAGAAGTTGTTTGTGGTTTTGCTTAGCATTTACACACTTTCATTATATATTCTATTTAAATTGCAAGTTTTCATGATTTTAATGCGTTGATTTCTTTGTATAATAAAATTCACAATTTTGAAAATAATAAAAGGCATAATTATGTAGGTAGTTCACTGTTGGCTTGCCTAACGGCAACGTTGGGAGCCATCACAACCTATAGTGGGTTTGGGTCGTGACACTCTCAATTATACCTTAGTTATGCTTGAAAAATCGCATGCTTACAGTTAGGGTAATAACAAAGCCGACCCCATCATTTCTTGTGCATTGTGTGGTGAGCCTAGATGATAATTCATTGCATAGTATTGTAGATCTAGAAGTTGGCCCGAATATCTGTTGAGGCGAAATCCTGAGTAACACTTGGTTTGGGAAAGGATCGTAGGCCTTCTTTGACCCGTTTGAGCTTTTCTAGCCACCAAATGACATTAATGCCTAGCATTCACCCTTTGAGCCTTAAGCATTTTTCTTAGATAGCCACATCTCAGACTATACCCTTTTGTGCTTAAGAGCACTAGCCCTCTCTTGGCCCAACCTCCCTGTGCGCACTGAAAACGTGTAACTTCGGATGAAGATCAAAGTGAAGGCGACAAGCATGAAAAGGCAAAAGATGCAAAGTCCAAGACAATCAGAGACATGATTTCAGGAAAAGAAGGCGGAAACTCCGCCATTCAAAAGGAGGATCCAACATGAAGGACAAAACTTCCACAAATTCACAGGGAAATAAAAAGAAAGGAGAAAAAGGAAAAAACTCCACAAATTCAAAGAGGAGGAACCCCGACGAAAAATAGATGGGAAAAACTCTTCCAAAGTAGGAGAAACCTCAAAACAAAAGAAAAGAAAGAGAAAACATCTACAAAAACGGAAGAAGAACCTCCTAAAAAACAACATTAATACTTCATAAATGTTTGAAAATTAGGACTTTCTTTGTGGTGAGGGCACTTGAAACATGAGTTAGGCAGAATTCAATCCTTTGATTGAAGCGAGATGAACAAATCTTGTCGAACCTAGGTATACTTGAGGTACCACTCAAAGCTATAGGAATTACCCATAAGCTGATCTCGGTTTGTTGGAAAGCATATGGTGGAAATTCTTATGCCCAATACTACTTGTTGGTACCAACCAAAGTCAAGTAAAAAATGATCAATCAATAAATCATAGTCTCTCTTTACTCTTCAAATTTTAAAATATTCTCTACAAAGCTACAAAACGGTGAAAAATACAGAAAACAAAAAGATTCAAGTTTTCTTGACAGTAGTATTAGGCTTTGTTGTAACAGTAGGATACGTAGGCAACCCACGTAGGGTTAGGTCCCTCTCTTGTAATAGAAAACCAAAAAAATTATTTCTATATATTCGGATCTACGTCGTGACTTGATTTCCTTTGGTAGGAATACGTAGGCAATCCACATCAGATTCAGTCATCTTTTGCAGTCGAACTACGTTTTGGCCTGATTCCATTGAGATACGTAGGCAGTCTTAGTCAGGCCCGGCCATATTATTTCGAATTCTATCTTATTGCATCTATTGCCTACTTGAGTCATTAATAACAGACCCTCTTTATCAATTTCTTACATGCAAAAATAGCTCTTTCCTTTTCATGGCACCCTCTTGAACAATGGGCATTTCATTTTCAAGTTAATTTTCCAGGCGCCCTACTGAACATTGGGCATTTCATTTCGTGTTCAAATTTTACAGGCGCCCACCTCCTAATACGGGTATTTTAGATTTAAAAGCTCCGATATAGTTTCGGACAGGTACATAACCCGTATTTCCTTTTTACACTCAAGTGCTCAGATATCACTTCCGACTGGTGCTAGCCCGGATTTTCTTCAAAATCAAAGTGCTCTGATCACTTTGGACCGGTATCTAGCCCGATCCCTTCAAAAATCAAAGTTCTTCAATCACTTCGGACTAGTATCTGGCCCGAATCCCTTTCAAATTAGAGTTCCAACCCGAGGCCCTATTTCATTCAAAAATCATATCCATCTTTCTCAAATCAGACGGAAGCATAGTCCACACATAATCAACTCTACTGATCAAAGACGTGACATAATCCGAAACTATCTCCTATAAAAAAACTAGGGCAGATTTTGAGGATGGATGTCGAGATTTCCAAATAGCAATCGACGGCATGTCCCAAGTATCGTTCTTAAGTCCCATTTGACATGGGGTGTGTAGGCAATCTGAACCCCCATAGCCAAAATAAAATACCCAGTGTCATCACAACTTGATGTTGGGGAAACTTTCAAAATCAAAAAATCAATTCATCCCATCGCCTTCCCGTACTACAACCGTCATGATTCTCGTTACATCCGAGATATGTAGGAAAACTCAGTACAGAGCCCGGTCGCATCCACATCAAAATCGATTCAATCAATCTATCTGTCCATCTAACACCACATCTCAGTGTTATCATAGTCCAAAACTTAGGCAATTTTGGAAGCCATGTCGAGATCCCACGAACCTTTTCGTCCTCGAACATTTGTCTTCCACCCCATGAGACTACGATTCATAAGAAGCACTCATTTGGATTTCAGAACTGCACGTGACCTGATTCTCTTGTAACCCGAGATATGTAGGCAACTTAAATACTAGAGTTCAGTCACGATCGTAAAAACATCCACATCCCCCACTCTGTCATGTCGGGTCAAAATTGAGTATGGTGTCAATTTCTTTTCCTCAAGACTCTTACATCATCTCCGGTCAAAGAGGGGCAGTTGTTGACAATCAATTTTGACCCTTTGTATTTAAAAAATAGATTCTGCAGGCTTCCTTGTAAAAACAAATGATAAAATATAGTATTTTACACTTTTAGCTATAATGCAATTTATTGATAATTATTCCTATTTTACAAAATATGAGAAGTTTTATTATTTTATTGTAATTAGTTAAATACTACAATTTTTATGCATTGTTTTTAAATTTGAGATAATTTATTGATACTTGTCCAATTTTTTAAATATTAGGATACTCTATCAATTTATTGTCATTATTTAAAAATATGATAATTACTACGCCTTGTTGTAGTTACAATTTTAAAATAAATACTACAAGATTTTATGATTAAATAAACATTTTCTTATATAGCATAGTCTATAATTACACGGAAGCCAGTTGAATTTAATTCAAAATACGGATCCAATCCAGTCAAATTCAATGCTCCATCAACATCCGACGTGACATGACATTTGATGTGACCAGACATTGATTTGACATAACAATGACGTGACATGACTTGATGTGACATTACATTCTTTTATTTTGACCACATATTTTCTTTTATATTTTACTTTTTTTTTACTTTAATTTGAGTCCACATGTTCCAAAATATCTACACAGCCCCACCCCACTTACAAACATCCATCAGCTTTTTAATATGGGTAAAACCCTAAAATCTCAAAAACTTCTCTCACTCATTCTCAAAAGGCAGCCGCCCACCCCTATAAAAGATCTATTTCTATAGCTGCCCGTTGTCGGTGAGCTTCACCGGTCACCCATGGCCAACCCCATCAACCCCAACGGCTTCTCCCCTTATGTCGTCCCCCTCTCCCCCCCCCCCCCCCCACATCCCCCTTTCTTTCTCCTTGAGTTACGACAAAAGCAGCGGCCAAAATGGTGGGAAACAACACCTACGAGTTCGCTCCAGTTGGTTTTTATTTGTACATTATAACGGTCTCTGGCAGTAATCTTTAAGCTCAGCCACCAAACCGTGAACACCGGGGATGTGATGCTCCAATGCCGGAAAAATATAACTCCAGCGACCCTTACTTTTTTTTTGTGATGGCTGTTTCTTTTTTGGTGACTGCTATTTGTGGTTTAAACCTTATTGTCAGATTTTGGTTTTCTAATACTGACCGGAGACTTTAAATTCCGTTGACCCGTGTTTGCCGGTGATTTCACCATTTTTTCCGGCTCCTTTGTTGCGCAGTAGCTTTATTTGTTTGATGTCGCTATGTTTTTAATAAATAACTGTGATTACTTTGGTTGTAATGGATTCATTATGTTGGCCTAATTGGACAGGGCCGATGAGAATAATGCTTTTGAGGCCACGATGCGTCGTTTGACCCTCCTACTTTGCCCGAAATAACGAGGTGATGATAAATAACGAAAAAGGAAAAAGACGAGAATACGAACCTACAACCTATTGGAGGCGACACCGTTGGCCACCAGAGTTGCTACCGAGGCAGTTCCCATTGTCATGTCTAGACGCATATCGAAAAATATATATCTAATGCCTCGTATATTATATTTTAAACTATTTTCCAAAACTATTTCCTAAAAACATTTTCAAACTATTTCCAAATACAATTTCTCAAACAATTTTTTTTTAACTATTTTCAAAACAATCTTCCAAAAATATTTTTTCAAATTAAATCATTTTTAAAAAAACTTAGTTTATTATTATTATTATTATTTTATATTTTACTAATAATATCACTTCTCTTGTCTTGTGAGGTACTATCACACGGAGTTACTTTCGAAAGACAACACTCGAAGATGAAAAGACAAATCCCCGTCAAACTTCCCGCTTCGTACTTCCCGTTCTAGGATGTACCCAAAACGTAAAGTAGTAAATAGATGTCGTATTTGCTTGCTTGCTTTGATGTTTATCTATTTGTCGAACACTTAGGGAATTGTATGTAGTTAATAATCAGATTAACTTACAAATTTTGTGTTAAGTAATTCTTGAAGTGTGTATGGGATGTTGAATATATTTTATAATGTGGTTAATTAATTTAGGACCGGTGTATACCTAACTAATTAGATTAGTCATATCCAAAAAATGAAAACATGTCATCTTCTTGCATTAAAATAAAATAAATAATTTGTCTTAGCCTTCAAATTATATGAATACCTTTTTGAACCACTTTATGTACAAAATTATTCTTTAATTGACGCATCTTAAGTAGGGAATTGTGGTTGGACTATTATACTATTCTTTGAGAAACTTAGGCCTTGTAGTCATTCAGGTTTGACTCACATAATTGTGTTTGGAGACCATGACTCTAAAAATAATTTTTAGTTACTCATCGAATGATAATTCATTTTTAGGATATATATTTTTTCTTATATTGATACAATAATTGTTTATGTCACAAGTATTTTGATACATATTTCTATACCATATCCATTAACTATTCATCAAATCAATTCTTTAGGTTTATCTAGGAGTGTCAATGGATATTTAAAAACCGACTAAACCGACCGAACCGTACCGTACCGAACTGATTTTTAGGATTTTTTTAATAAAACCGTATATTTTTATATAAATTTATAATCGTACCGATAATTAGGGTAGGTTTTTTATTTTATGAAAATAAACCGAAAAAATACCAAAACCGTACTGAATAAATTTACATGTAGAAAATATATTTATATATTATGTTTAAAAATAATAGAGCATTAATTTTTTTTTTGGGAATTGGAATTATAGAAATGGTTAAAAGCCAACGAGTAATTAAACTCAAAATCCTAATTCCCAAAACTATTATGCTACTTCTATTGAAACTTAATAATTTTCAGCATAGTCGCTAGCAAGACACAAAGTATTCTAGCGATTATGAGTAGCAAACTATAATGTATTGAATATGTTTCTTTACGTATGATTTAAATTTATCTTTTTGAATATTTAATCTTCCATATACTTTATTCTTGAATTCCAACTTGATTAATATCTTTTCATTCGTGTGATTTATATTTTTTTGTCTTTGCTTAGTTTCTTTTATGCTGCTGTAGAATAGTTGATGGATCTAATATTATGGCCATTTTTCATATTTTCTTAATTCATCACTCTTTAAACAGTAAAAATATTTAGAGAGTTTTGCTAAGTCCTATAAAAGTATGTATGTTATTGCATTCTACTTCCACTAGTAATTTTTACCTGACATTTAAAAATAATACCGAAAATTAACCAAACCGTACCGGTACCGAAGAGAAACCGACATGATTGGGACGGGTTCGGAAAGTTTAATTTTGGTTATACATAATAAAATAACTAAAAAATTAGTATGGTACAAATTTTATAAAATAACCAGTCGAACCGAACCATTGACACCTCTAGGTTTATTCACCAATCATTTAGAGTAAATTTCTATCTTTACATTTTTAGCTTTTCACTTAAATAGTTAATCTTTGTACATAAAACGAATTCTTCCAAATTATATTTATTAATTAATATTCATTTAGTCAATTTATACATATTCCACCCATCACTACATATTCTCTTATATTTTCATTTCTTTAGCAACCTCCTATACTTGTTCATTCATCGCAAAACAAATGCTTCCATACGTTACTCATTTAATTAACAGTGCATGACATAGTGTTTGTACATCACTTAACCTTGTCTTGTTTATTGCTATTGTTCTTTATTACATTTTTATACTTTAGTCAAATACATACATTATCTATTTTTTTTATCTACTTGACCCATTCTTTTAAAATACCAAATTCTTCTTTTAGGTCTTGTGCACTGATTTCAAAGAATGTAAATTATTTCATACACTTTGTTTATTGACTGTTACTACATGAGCATGTGAATATAAACATTCAATTATATTCTTGATATAGCTGACTGTCCTCTATTTAGTTTGACTTTTCAATTATTCTTGTGAATATTAATCAACTCTCTTCTTGCCCTATTCATTACATAGAAATAAAAAAAACTATTCAAAAGTAATTATTTTTCCACTCTTGATCAATTATTTTCTAGACACGTTTTCTTACAATAATTGATCTTGTTTACAGCTATATTCTTTCGAGATTATTCCTTTCAACATAAAGCTATTTGGTTAATTTGTAAATATTTTACTTGATGATACACATCACTTAGTCACTAAAGTTTTTTTAACTCTTTCACATACTTTCTTTATCCACATCTTTGCACATATTCCGTTGCACAGAAATATCCCTTGTTTTACCATATGACATTCGCATCCAATCATTCTTCATTCCAAATCATTTTTATAATTCTTTGTAAATATAAAATTAATCATTCTTTTTTAACCTTCCCTACCTTATTTGATCGAGTCCGCAGGAATCACATTTTGTGGATCTTGAGGGATTCATAACACCTTCCCCTAGAGATAACTTGATCCCTTACTCAAAATCTCAACGGTTTCGTAAACCATAGTCGAAGTGTACATTATATATTGTAATATAGGTGTCCTAGTGTACCTTAATATAATGACCAGGCCGGTCGTTTTGAGCATTTTCACTCCGCTCAGTAGTTTGGGGGTATGAGTAGCTTCGTATAATGTATTATGACTTGTGTGAAGAGTTGATTAAGTTTGACTTTTGAAAATTTTACCTCGGAACGGAGTTTTGATGGTTCCGTTAGGTCCATATGGAGATTTTGGACTTGGGCGTATGCCCGGGTTTGCATTTGGATATTTCTAAAAGGATTCGGCGTAAATTGGCGAAAGTTAGAAATTTGAAGGCTTGGAAAGTTCATAAGTTTGACCGGGAGTTTACTTTGATGATATCATATTCGGATTGTAGTTTTGGGAATTGGAATTGCTTCGTTATGTCATTTGGGACTTGTGTTCAAAATTTGAGTTCATTCTAGGTTGATCTGATATTTTTCGGCGTAAGTTTTGAAAGTTCAAAGTTCAAAGTTCATTTAAGTTTGAATTGAGGTGTGATTCGTCGTTTCGATGTTATTATGTGGGATTTGGGCCTCGAGTAGGTCCTCATTATGTTATAGGACTTGTTTCTATATTCGAACGGGGTCCCGAGTGGCTCGGAGGAGTTTCGGATTGTTTGGATCAATTTTGTTAAGGCTAGTTTTTGAGCAGTCCTAGTGTGATCGTACCTGCGCAATGTTGGGCGCAGGTGCGACGTTGCACAAGCGAGGCAGTGGCCGCAAAAGTGGCATGGCAGGATCAGGGCAGTGTCGTAGGTGCGAGGTTATTTTCTACATCTGCGAGATCGTAGATGCGGTGCTAGGAACGCGGAGGCGATGGCAGCACATAAGCGCATTTTTTAACTCGCACCTGCGTGGTTGCAGAAGCGGACTTTCTGCCATCGGTGCGAGGGCTGGCTACCAGTGGTTATTCACAGAAGCGAAACGTTTTCTGCAAAGATGTGACGGTACTTGGGCAAAAGCTATATATCGAGGGCTTGGCTATTTTATTCACATTTTGAGTTGGGGAGCTCATATTTGAGCGATTTTGGAGACACATTTCATCACAAGGATTGGGGTAAGTGTTCTATACTCAGTTTTGATTATATTTCGTGAATCTATCTTCGTTTTTGGCATTTGGTTGATAATTTCAAAAGAGAAATTGGGGGCTTTTGTCTAAAATTTCATAGAGAGAATTTTCGAGTTTTGAGCATTGATTCGGAGTCAGAATTGAGTGAAACTAGTATGGTTGGACTCATAATTGAATGTGTTCTCGGATTTTGAGAGTTTTGCCGAGTTTCGAGGTGAAGTCATAGTTTTGACTTTTTGTTTGACTTTGGGCTTTTGATTAAAGATTCCACCTTTATCGATTGGGTTTGTTTCCTTTGGTATTATTTGATGTTCTTGAGTTACTTTTGGCTAGTTTTGAGCCGTTCGGAGGTCGGTACGTGCGGGATGGCATTTTCGAAGCATCATTTGAGTTGCTCGGTATTGGATTTGGCTTGTTTGAGGTAAGTAACACTTCTATACTTGGTGTTGAGGGTATGAACCCCTGAATATGCGTGATATGTGTTTTGTGTTGAGGTAACGCACATGCTAGGTGACAGGTATGTGGGAGTGCACCGCGTGAATTGTGACTCAGTTATTTTTGTGGTACTGTGTAGTTACCTAATCTTGTCTGTAACCATGAAATATCTACGTGCTAAAGTAATTGAGTTGTGATCCATGTTAAAAATCGTGCTTAGGCCACATGCTGCCACTATTTGGACCCACAAAGGTCGTGTTGCATGTTGAATTAATTGCTTAATTTGAAATTTATATTCTGTCACGACCTAACTGGAGGGTCATGACTAGCACCCGAGCCATACTTGCCGAGCACCAACGTACATTTTATCTAACCTTCCTTATTATCTTTAAGGGCCGACAAGATCAATATAAATAGTAGACATGGATCATGAACATCCAACAATGAAAGATAATGTCATGAACATACATAACATGGGACGACAAGATTGTCAAGAAACTATATATAAGGTACGAGCTACCATGCTGCCAAGAAAGACTATACAACAAAAATCAGCCGACAAGGCATTCCAAACCATACATAAGTCGACACCTGTCTATGAGCCTCTAAAGGAACATAAGTGCTACAACATTGCCGGAACAGGGCCCCGACATACCCATAATGTCTATAACAAAAACGCATACCAAGACCACGGCAAGACCGAAGAAGGGATCTCGCCAATAACCGCTGAACTGGACAGCCTACTGTGGTGGGGGAGCTGCATCTACCCGTCTATCAGGACCTGCAGCACGACATGCAGCGTCCACAAATAAAAAGGACGTCAGTACGAATAAAGTACTGAGTATGTGAGGTAAGAAAGCATAAGTAAGAACAGTAATGTAAACAGGGATAGAGAATATACAACCTGTGACATCTGGGTACCTCTGAGGGCTACTGACATGAAATACATGATACATACATATATATACATAAACTTTTAAAACATACGCCTTTGTGGGCATCACCATCATCATATCGTACCCGGCCGTAATAGGCTCGGTAAAACGTACCCGGCCATCATAGGGCTCGGTAGAATCGTACCCGGCTACGTGGAGCTCGGTAAAACCCAACTGATCAGTGGTTGCACAATAGGTGCCATACCCGGTCGACTATAGCGCGGCTCGGTAGAGTAAAATAGATACATATATATGATGCATGCTGGACTCATTGGAATCACATTTTGAACCTTTCGGAGTGACGTAAGGTCGGTATCCTTCGTACACGTTATTAGGATTAACTCTTCATCAAGAATCTTATAAGAATCAGGAACTACCAACAACATTGATAATATAAGAATAAGAGAAGTAACATCAATATCAATCGTTTCATAAGAAGGGCAGCAATGTAAGTACTGCTAGCTTCTAAGAGTAGAGTATCTTTGGGAGCTCGTTCATTACATTATGTACAATCGGAGTCGTGCAAAAGAATGAAGGGGATAGCCTCACATACCTTGTATATACTGCCCAACCTCAAGCTATGCAAATGTCACGACTCCTTAGTCTACAATAAGAGAAATGACACTATCATTATCGTTTAAGCGTCGTAACTATTATGTATCGACCGCAACCTATTTTACGATAAAACGGACAGCACCTCCCCTATTTATATGACTTCCCACAAGTCAATAAAATCACCAAACAGCCCAAACAACATCATTAATAATCATATTGAGCCTCCAAAACAGTCCACCAACTAACAACATTACTACCAAGCCTTTCGATATATATTTCACAAGTTCTAGCATCAACGACTTAGCCACAACTTGGATAATCTTAAATATATATAGAGTAAGAGGTTCCTTACCTTTAAACAGAAAGAACAACTCCAATTTGACCTTAATCTTCCACGAAATATCCCTTCAATTCTGCCACAAGAATAAGGAAGCGAAACTAGCAATTAATTCGGGTTTTTCGGCACTAGAATTACTTTAGAAGACTTGAAATCACCTAGGGTTGATATTAAAAACTTGAAGGTGTATTTACAGAACATAAACACTTAAAACAACCTCCCACACGAGCTGGAACAACACAAAAATCCGCAACAACAAGAAGAACAAGAAACTTACTAGCGCCACGGGATTCCCGACATTTGATTTGTGTTGTTTGCCCTTTGTTTGGGTCTTGGATCATGAGAGACCCTTGAGAGACTGTTTTTAGGGTTATAAGGTCTGAATATACTGAAAAATAATGACTTAAAACGGGGTTGAGGTATCTTATATATGTCCATATGTCTTAAACCACCTTTGTGGGCCCCATAGAGAGCTGCGTGGCGCACTCTCGCAAAAACGCAAATATCTCTCTATTCCGAGATCGTATCGACGAACGGTTTAATGCGTTGGAAACTAGACTCATAGATTTTCAATTTGATAGTATATCACCCCATAATTTCAAGTACATTGGGAGAAAAATGTAGTAACATTTGACCTAAAGTTTAAGTAAAATTATAAACGTAAGTTGCGACAACTTTTATCGACTTTTGTTTCATAACTCGCTTGACTTCAAGACTTATGATACGGATATTATATGATTCAAATACATTAAAACATGACCTCTTGGGACAATTAATCACCTCTAGTGTTACCCGAAAATACGGGTTACAACATCCTTGATTCGTTTAACTTCTAATACTTGTTAACCACTCTTATACACCCTTGTATCGTTTAAGACCAATAGGATTAACTTCTTATCATCTAAAAGATAATCTCTTCTTGGATTTACGTCGACTAACTTACGGCGTGATCTATGGTATGCGAATTTGGGTTGTAACACCCTCTCCCCCTTAGGAACATTCGTCCTCGAATGTAAGGGTTTATGGGGTGTCTAACTCATCGTGGATTCCGACGGAGATTTCCGGCTGAGTTTCTCCCATAAAATGGACACTAGCCAAACTTGCAAGCAGTTAAACCCAACCTATGGCCTTACAAGACTATACAAAGCATTATGGATATGTACATTATCTGCATATCACCATTTTGTATTAAAAAAAGAGTATTCACAAGCTATTGCTTACCTTATAGAGCCGTTTCACCTTATAATGCGTCCTTCTTTCCCCCGGCATCCTCGTTATCTTCACTCTGGAATAGGTAAGGGTATTTAGACTTCATCTCCTCTTCTGCTTCCCATGTCATTTCTTCTATATTCTTGTTCCTCCATAATACTTTCACGAAAGCTACATCCTTTGTTCTCAGCTTGCGGGACTTGTCGATCTAATATAGCCACTGGCACTTCATCATATGATAGATCCTTTGTAACTTGTACATCTTTGATAGGGACGACCCGAGAAGGGTCTCCAATACATTTCCTCAACATAGATACATGGAATACCGGGTGGACAAATTCCAATTCAGATGGCAATTCTAACTCGTAAGCAACCTGTCCAATTCGTCGAAGAATTTTGTACGGCCCAATATATCGCGGACTCAACTTACCCTTCTTCCCAAAATGCATAACAACCTGATGCTCGATCTTTACTTGTTGACAATTAGGACACTGGGCTACAAATTCTGCAATAGACTTCTTCATGTTATCCCACCAATACTGCTCCTTAACGTCATGATACATCTTTGTCGAGCCAGGATGGATAGAATATCGGGACTGGTGAATCTCAATCATAATCTTCTCTCGCAACCCTGCCACACTAGGTACACATAATCGGCCCTGGTATCTCAGTGTCCCATCTCCTCCGATCTTGAAAGCTGTAATCTTACACTGCTGAATTCCCTCTCTCAATCTTACTAAGGTAGGATCTTCATATTGCCGTGCTTTTACCTCGGCTACCAAAGATGATTCTGCTGTATTCTGTACAGTAACACCTCCGTCATCAGAGTCCAACAATCTGATTCTCATATTGGCCAGCTGGTGAAGCTCTTTGGTCAACCCTTGTCTACCTGCCTCAATATGTATTAAGCTTCCCATTGACTTACGGCTGAGAGCGTCTGCCACAACATTAGCTTTACCGGGATGGTACAATATCTCGACGTCGTAGTCTTTCAGTAATTCAAGCCACCTACGCTGCCTCAAATTCAACTCCTTCTGCTTGAAGATGTATTGTAAACTCTTGTGATCTGTGTAGATGTCAACATGGACGCCGTATAAGTAGTGCCGCCATATCTTCAAAGCATATATTACTGTAGCCAATTCCAAATCATGAGTCGGGTAATTCTTTTCATGCTTCTTCAATTGTCTTAATGCATAAGCAATCACCTTCCCACGTTGCATCAATACGCACCCCAAACCTATACCTGAGGCATCACAATATACCACATAACCTTCTGTTCCTTCTGGGAGAGTGAGCACTGGCGCGGATGTCAATCGATTCTTTAGCTCCTGAAAACTATGGTCACAAGCATCAGACCACTGGAACTTGGTAGCTTTCTGGGTTAACTTAGTCAATGGTGCTGATATAGAGGAAAACCCTTCTACAAACCGCCTATAATATCCTGCTAGCCCCAGGAAGCTGCGGACTTCTGACGGTGTTGTAGGTCTCGGCCAATTCTTCACTGCATCGATCTTCTGAGTGTCGACACTAATACCCTCATCAGATATCACATGGCCAAGGAATGCTACTGAGTTCAGCCAGAATTCACATTTAGAGAGCTTAGCATATAACTTATGATCCTGAAGGGTCTGTAATACTATCCGCAAGTGGCCCGCATGTTCCGCCTCCGAACGAGAATACACCAGAATGTCATCAATGAATACGATCACGAACACATCAAGATAGGGCCTGAATACACTATTCATGAGATCCATAAAAGCTGCTGGGGCATTTGTTAGCCCGAACGACATCACCAAGAACTCAAAATGCCCATATCTTGTCCGGAAGGCCGTCTTTGGAATATCCTTCTCCTTAACCCTCACCTGATGATACCCTGAATGCAAGTCAATCTTGGAGAAATACTTGGCACCCTGGAGTTGGTCAAACAGGTCATCAATTCTTGGAAGTGGATACTTGTTCTTTATTGTAAACTTATTCAACTGTCGATAATCGATACACATCCTTAATGACCCATCTTTCTTCCGCACGAACAAGACTGGCGCACCCCAAGGTGAAGTGCTAGGCCTAATGAAACCCTTATCCAACAAGTCCTTCAACTGTGCCTTCAACTCTCGCAACTCTGCCAGGGCCATCCTGTATGGAGGGATAGAGATCGGTTGAGTGTCAGGCAATGCATTAATGCTAAACTCAATCTCCCTTTCAGGAGGAAGGCATGGGAGTTCATCTGGGAAAACATCTGGAAATTCATTGACCACGGGGATTAATTGTAGAGTAGGAGGCTTCGCCTCCGCATCCCTAACGCGAACAAGATGATAAATGTAACCTTTTGAGATCATCTTCCTTGCCTTAAGATAGGAAATAAACCTACCTTTCAGCGTAGCAATGTTCCCCTTCCATTCAATGGCGGGTTCACAAGGAAACTGAAACCTAACCATCTTCGTACGACAGTCAACATTTGCATAGCATGAGGCCAACCAGTCCATTCCCATTATCACATCGAAATCAACCATTTCTAACTCAAATAAATTTGCCGAGGTTTGACGACTACAAATCATCACAGTGCAACCTTTATAAACCCTTCTAGCAATCACTGAATCTCCTATCGGAGTGGATACCGCAAGTGGTTTACTTATCAATTCAGGTTCAATGCCAAACTTAGTAGCCACAAAGGGTGTAACATATGATAAGGTAGATCCTGGATCAATTAGCGCATATACATCATAAGAAAACACAGACAATATACCTGTAACAACATCCGGAGATGACTCGAGATCTTGTCGACCTATTAGAGCATAGGTTCGATTTTGAGCACCACTCGAACTCGGCACTGAACCTCTACCTCTACCACGACCTGTCGACTGTTGAAAACCTTGTGCTGGAGGTCGAACTGATGAGGAAGAACCAGACACATATCCAGTCGGTTGAGCCATACCACCACCTCCTCTGTTAGGACAATCCCGCATCATATGGCCATGCTGTCCGCAAGAATAGCACGCATCGAAACCTCGACGGCACAGTCCAAAGTGGGCCTTGCCGCACTGATCACAATGAGGTGTTGGGGGTCTCGTCTGACTAGTATCTCTATGAAATTGTGAGCCTGATGCCCTCGAACTCTGACCTGAACCAGAATAGGTAAATCGATCATATCGAGGCCTCTGAAACTGTGGAGGAGCACTAGCTACAGGTGGCGCCGAACTCCTCGAAGATTGGGGCCTGATACTGCCTCTGAACTCATCAGAATACCCTGCAAATCTTGCCCTCTTATGCTGGCCCCTATCCTGCTCCCTATCTGCCCTTTGCTGGCGCTTACGATCCTCTAGGGTCTGGGCATAAGCCTGAATACGGGAAATATCCATGCCCTCTACCAAGGAGGTTGTTGTGCACTCATTTATCAGATGTGGTCCCAACCCGTTCACGAACAGATGCACCCTATCACTCATCTCTGACACCATATGGGGAGCATACCTTGCTAAAGAAGCAAACTGTATACTATACTCTCGTACACTCATATTACCCTATCGAAGGTTCAAGAACTTATCAGCTCTAGCTCGTCGTATCTCAGCTGGCAAGTAGTGACGAAGAAAGGCCTCAGAAAATTCCTTCCACACTGCTGGAGGAGCGTTCGGACCCCTAGATCTCTCCCAACTATCATACCAGAAAACCGCTAAATCCCGTAACCGATAAGAAGCCAACTCTACTGCCTCCGTATCACTAGCATGCATAACCCGCAATGTACGATGAATCTGATCAATAAATATTTGTGGGTCCTCCTTGGGGTCTGATCCGGTAAACACTGGAGGGTCTAGATTAATAAAATCACGAACTCTCGCACTAACCGGTTTATCAGCAGCACCGGTATTCTGCCTCTGAGCCTGAGCAGCTACCAAGCTAGTCAACAATTGCACCGCACTGCGCATATCATGGTCTGTAGTGCCAGACGGAGGAATTGGATGTACTGGGTGCCTCCTAATATCCTTGGGAGGAGACAGAGAGGTATGAGACGGCATCTCACTCTGAGCCTCACTTTGGCCTGCTCTGGCTGGAGGCACCTGAATGTTACCCTCTCCCACAGCTGTATCAAGCCATTTACTAATCGCTTGCTTCCTAGTCGAAGGCATCGCTGAAAGAAAACAAGGTGAATATTAGATATGAACACTTACTACTCAACTCTACGCACGATCTAGATTCAGGAAGAAGGTAACAACCCTAGATGTCACGTAGCCTCCTGATTATAAATGTGGCGCGCTACACATCCATAATCAAAACTCTACTAGACACGGCTCATAGACAACCCCTAGGACAGACTTGCTCTGATACCAAGTTTGTCAGGACCCAACTGGAGGGTCATGACTAGCACCCGGGCCATACTTGCCGAGCACCAACGTACATTTTATCTAACCTTCCTTATTATCTTTAAGGGCCGACAAGATCAATATAAATAGTAGACATGGATCATGAACATCCAACAATGAAAGATAATGTCATGAATATACATAACATGGGACGACAAGACTGTCAAGAAACTATATATAAGGTACGAGCTACCATGATGCCATGAAAGACTATACAACAAAAATCAGCCGACAAGGCATTCTAAACCATACATAAGTCGACACCTGTCTATGAGCCTCTAAAAGAACATAAGTGCTACAACATTGCCGGAACAGGGCCCCGACATACCCATAATGTCTATAACAAAAATGCATACCAAGACCACGACAAGTCCGGAGAAGGGATCTCGCCAATAACCGCTGAACTGGACAGCCTACTGTGGTGGGGGAGCTACGTCTACCTGTCTATCAGGACCTGCAGCACGACATGCAGCGTCCACAAATAAAAAGGACGTCAGTACGAATAAAGTACTGAGTATGTGAGGCAAGAAAGCATAAGTAAGAACAGTAATGTAAACATGGATAGAGAATATACAACCTGTGACATCTGGGTACCTCTGAGGGCTACTGACATGAAATACATGATACATACATATATATACATAAACTTTTAAAACATACGCCTTTGTGGGCATCACCATCATCATATCGTACCCGGCCATAATAGGCTCGGTAAAACGTACCCGGTCATCATAGGGCTCGGTAGAATCGTACCCGGCCACGTGGAGCTCGGTAAAACCCAACTGATCAGTGGTTGCACAATAGGTGCCATACCCGGCCAACTATAGCGCGGCTCGGTAGAGTAAAATAGATACATATATATGATGCATGCTGGACTCATTGGAATCATATTTTGAACCTTTCGGAGTGACGTAAGGTCGGTATCCTTCGTACACGTTATTAGGATTAACTCTTCATCAAGAAACTTATAAGAATCAGGAACTACCAACAACATTGATAATATAAGAATAAGAGAAGTAACATCAATACCAATCGTTTCATAAGAAGGGCAGCAATGTAAGTACTGCTAGCTTCTAAGAGTAGAGTATCTTTGGGAGCTCGTTCATTACATTATGTACAATCGGAGTCGTGCAAAAGAATGAAGGGGATAGCCTCACATACCTTGTATATACTGCCCAACCTCAAGCTATGCAAATATCACGACTCCTTAGTCTACAATAAGACACTATCATTATCGTTTAAGCGTCGTAACTATTATGTATCGACCACAACCTATTTTACGATGAAACGGACAACACCTCCCCTATTTATATGACTTCCCACAAGTCAATACAATCACCAAACAGCCCAAACAACATCATTAATAATCATATTGAGCCTCCAAAACAGTCCACCAACCAACAACATTACTACCAAGCCTTTCGATATATATTTCACAAGTTCTAGCTTCAACGACTTAGCTGCAACTTGGATAATCTTAAATATATATAGAGTAAGAGGTTCCTTACCTTTAAACAGAAAGAACAACTCCAATTTGACCTTAATTTTCCACGAAATATCCCTTCCATTCTGCCACAAGAACAAGGAAGCGAAACTAGCAATTAATTCGGGTTTTTCGGCACTAGAATTACTTTAGAAGACTTGAAATCACCTAGGGTTGATATTAAAAACTTGAAGGTGTATTTACAGGACATAAAACACTTAAAACAACCTCCCACACGAGCTGGAACAACACAAAAATCAGCAACAACAAGAAGAACAAGAAACTTACTAGCGCCACGGGATTCCCGACATCTGATTTGTGTTGTTTGCCCTTTGTTTGGGTCTTGGATCATGAGAGAACCTTGAGAGACTGTTTTTAGGGTTATAAGGTCTGAATATACTGAAAAATAATGACTTAAAACGGGGTTGAGATATCTTATATATGTCCATATGTCTTAAACCGCCTTTGTGGGCCCCATAGAGAGCAGCTTGGCGCACTCTCGCGAAAACGTGAATATCTATCTATTCCGAGATCGTATCGATGAATGGTTTAATGCGTTGGAAACTAGACTCATAGATATTCAATTTGATAGGTAGATCACCCCATAATTCCAAGCACATTGGGAGAAAAATGCAGTAACATTTGACCTAAAGTTTAAGTAAAATTATAAACCTAAGTTGCGACAACGTTTATCGACTTTTGTTTCATAACTCGCTTGACTTCAAGACTTATGATGCGGATATTATATGACTCAAATACATTAAAACAAGACCTCTTGGGACAGTTAATCACCTCTAGTGTTACCCGAAAATACGGGTTACAACATCCTTGATTCGTTTAACTTCTAATATTTGTTAACCACTCTTATACACCCTTGTATCGTTTAAGACCAATAGGATTAACTTCTTATCATCTCAAAGATAATCTCTTCTTGGATTTACATCGACTAACTTACGACGTGATCTATGGTATGCGAATTTGGGTTGTAACAAAAAATGAGGCCGAGTATGAGGCCATGATTGTAGGTCTCGAGTTGGCTAAAAGCCTTGGGGTCGAGGTGGTCGAAGCTTAGTATGATTCCCTCCTTGTGGTATATCAAGTCAACGGGACATTCAAAGTAAAAGAGGAATGAATGCGAAGGTATTTAGACAAGTTACAAGTAATGCTGCATCAATTCAAGGAGTAGACCCTACAACACGTGCCCCGAGATCAAAATAGCCAGGCCTATGCTCTGGCTAACTTGGGGTCCTCGGTTGATGATGATGGTTCAACTCGGGGACAGTAGTACAACTCATGAATTCGGTGATAGAAGAAGGTCACACCGAAGTAAATTCCACGAGTTTAACTTAGGATTAGAGGAACACGTACATAGATTACTTGAAGACTAGGAAATTGTCCTCGAATCCTAAAGAATCGAGAGCTCTGCGTACGAAGGCTGTCAGGTTTTGCTTGTCCGAAGGGACTCTATTAAGAATAACGTTCGACGGTCCACTGGACATATGCTTGGGGCCGGGAGATACCGAGTATGCCTTGAGAGAAGTTCATGAAGGCACTTGCGGGAACCATTCGGGAGCAGAATCTTTGGTTCGGAAATTAATCAGGGTCGGCTACTACTGGATCGACATGGAGAAAGACGTGAAGAACTTTGCACGAAGATGCGACGGCTGCCAGAGACATGCACCGATGATCTATCAACCGGGAGAGCTACTCCATTCAGTCTTGTCCCCATGGACCTTCATGAAATGGAAAATGAACATCGTCGGTCCCCTGCCATGGGCACATAGTAAGGCTCAATTCATACTATTCATGATCGATTACTTTTCTAAATGGGTCGAAACTAAAGCGTTCGAGAAAGTCTGAGAAAAAGAAGTCATTGACTTTATTTGGGACCACATAATATGCTGATTCGGGATACTGGCCGAGATTGTATGCGACAATGGGAAATAGTTCGTCGGCAGCAAGGTAAATAAGTTCTTTCAAGATCACAAGATTAAGAAAATACTATCAATACCTTACCACCCGAGTGGAAATGGACAAGTAGAATCTACGAACAAGACCATTCTCCAAATCTTGAAAAAGAGGTTGACCGATGCCAAAGGGAAATTGAAGGAAATCATGGCGAAAGTCCTGCGGGCGTATGTACGACCTAGAAACCTAGTACTCAGCCACCCCGTTCTCACTGGTATACGATGTTCAAGACTTAATACTAGTCGAAGTGGGAGAACTAAGCCTCGGGTTCCAATATGCGACCGAACAGTAGAATGGCGAGGCCATGATCACGAGCCTGAAACTATTGGATGAGAGGCGTGAGGCCGCCCTAGTCTGGTTGACCGCCAAGAAACAACAGATAGAAAGATACCACAACTGAAGAGCCAACCTCTGATACTTTAAGATCGGGGACTTGGTGTCGAGGAAAGTAACATTACACACTTGGGACCCGAACAAGGGGAAGCCGGGACCAAATTGGGAAGGACCGTATCGAGTCATCGGAATTACCGGCAAAGGCTCATACAAACTCGAAGCAGGAAACAGTATGTAACTACCAAACAACTGGAACGTAACTTACTTAAAGCGGTACTACTGCTAAGGTATGCTCTCAATTACTCTTTAATAATATTATAAATCAGACTAACACTTGCAGGCAATGGCCAAGAGAGAATGTGACTATTAGGTCTGAAAGCACGCATTGCACTCCTTTTTTCTTGAACTAGTTTTATCCCAAAATGAGTTTTTCAGCAATGTTTTTAACAAGGCAACAGTAAATCGTGCTAACTTAGATTCGAAGGTCGGTCTCAAACCGGAGTCAATGGGCGCATCAACAGTATCCGAGCCCTCTCGAGCTCGACCTCGAATACTGGGGGCCATCATTCTTGGGTTATGGTTCTTAGCAAGGAAAGGAGGACACTTCGTACTTGAGTAGCTAAGGCTCGGTGGTAAGGATACATTGTAAGGACCAAATGGTCGTAAGAATCGTGCCCACATAGCCCACCTTAGCCATGATACAAATTTTTATCATGTACTTTACACATTGAAACGAAAGAAAGTTCCGCCTTGCTATTATAAATTTTCTTGCCTCTTAAAACCCGGATCCTAAAAGCCCAATGGCTACCCCTACTCGGGGACTATCAAGCCCATAGGCTACCCCTAATCGGGGACTATCGATCGAAAAATGTTCGGATAAATTGGGCTACTAAATCTCGGGAGCACCAAACCTATTAGACGGTGCCCAAAAACAAAAGGCTACGGCCACCCAAAAAATGGCTCGGAGACATCCGAAGCTCATAATCAAAAGAAAGGCCTTTATAAAATTTCAAAACCTGCTAAAAGGTTACCCTCGGCAAAAGCATCATCTAAAATCACTTAAGTATCTTGAAAAAACTTCCAGTCGCACCGAGTTTTCAAAGCCTCGAGCAAACAAAGATGCATCGAAGTCAGGCTCCGTTCGAACTTCTGAAACAACGGACGCCCTATAACTACATTGGATTCTATGCTAAGGCATTAGGAACATTGCAAGAATAGAAATTATTAAAATATGCTAAAAAAGTAAAGACTCAGAATCTCCAGAAAGGGAAAATTTTATATATATTCTAGAATATACTTACAAAGGCCCAACAAAAATGACCTCAAAATAAACAAAAATTGAACATAAGACAAAAACCAAAAATGTACTAAGGCGTCTACGCCTAATCTTCACCAAGGTCCAACTCTTCGCCAGAGCCATCGACACCCCCCGAGCCCTCGCAATCCTCAGAGCCTTCGGCACCTTCGGCATCGTAAAGCGTCCTCACCTCGGCCTCAGATTTTTTGGCTTCCTCAATTTCAGCCTACAGGTCAAAACCTTGGGCATGGATCTCCTCGAGGGTCTCTCTTCGGGATAGCCTTTTCATATATTCAGACTTTGCCTTCAGGTAGGCTCCAGCTGCCTCCAAATCGGCCTTGTATTGGGCCACCATTTCATTGGCATCGGTGGAGGTTGCATCTAAATTGGACTTCACTGCCTCGTATTCTCTATCGAGGGCATCCCGCTCTGCGACAACCAAGATCATCTATGCTCGGAGACCGTCATTCAACTAAGACAACTTGTCAGCTTTCTCCTTCACCACTCGGAGTTGGACCTCCACCGACGCCAGCTTCACCTTGGAAGTTTCCTTCTCCGAAGCCAGTAGGTCCATTTTTCTTTTCCACCCATTGGCCATAACTTGGACCTCGTTCATCTCGATTCGGAGTTGGTCGATCTGGTTGATCTTTTGTTGGACATGCGAGGTTTTGTCGTTAGTCGCCAGGACTAGCTCCTCATTTTTAACTTCAAAGACCTTTACCTTTTCGAACAGGTCGGCATGTTCCCGCCTCAGGGTCGAATCTTCCTTCTGAGCCCTAACCTGCTCGGCCCGAAGGTCCTTGATGGCCACATCTTGTTGCTCACTGAGGAACTTATACATATCCTTCTTTCGTGGTTTCGAACTCGAGATGGTTGATCTCGTAGCGGTACCGGAGGAAGCTCTCGTGGTTAGGTACCGAGGCCTGCAAAACAACAAAAATAGTGAGGGATATCAAAAACTAAGTGAAATTCAAGACGGAGTATTGATAGGTCATTCTTCGGGACGTACAGGTCGCCCAGCTCGGAAAAGTTTTTCAAAGTGGATGAGTCCACGCCATTGAAGAAGGAATGAAGGTGGTCGTCTGCACCCTGAACTTCTTCACTTGACTTCTCTTTTCCTACTTGGGCCTCCTCAAGCATGGAATCAGTGTAGTAGGGCATCTCCATGATGTCTATTACACCAGTCGCTTCTTTCGGAGCAGAACCGGCTTCTCCGGGAGTCTCAGCCCTCATCTCCGACTCGTCCTCTTGAGTCAGAGGAAGGTCGGCCTCACGACTCTCCCCCTTGGTTGCCACCAGCTCCTCGACAAAGGTCGATCCGTAGGCAACAAAAATATCATCTTCTTCAGACTCATCTTTGAGCAGGAAAAGCGAGTCAGAATCCAACACCGGGAGTTGGTGCTCTTCTTGGGCTTACAAGCCCGGGAAGACGCCCTCTTCTTTGGATTCACCTCGGGATCCGGGGAGCCTGAAGACTTTCTTTTCCTATTCTTCTTTTCCCCCGCGGCAACCCCGGGCTATCCTGTAATGGAGGGATCAATGGGTATGGATATTTCCTCATCCCCTTTCTGCGGCTTAAGTTCGGTGGTCTTAGGCAAACCTGTGAAGGAAAGATAAAGGGTCAGCTTTATGTAAGTTCAGAGTGTAATAGTAACTGTTCTGAGAAAAGCCTTATCATGAGAACATGTCTCCCATCTGCCCTTTGAAAACTTGTGCCACGAGCACTCAAAATATGACATCTGCTTGTAGATGCCCTCGATCCACTCCTTGAGTCGGGGGACCATATTGGAAACCCGAGCAATAGTTGCACGATCACAAATACTGATGGTGAGAAAGGGAGCAAAAAAGACTCGTCACTTAAGTAAATATTACACTTGTGGGATGCATTCCACTTCTTGGGGAATGGTAGAAACTCGGGAGGGATAAAATCTTCAGTCTTCCCAAGAACGAAGCGCCCCTGCTAGCCTCGGTCTCGATCCTCGTCAATGATCGAAAAGGTGGCCTTGCTGGCCCGACGAGTGAGCTTGATTAGTCCCTCTCAGAAAATTTGGGGACTGTATAGATGGAGCAGGTAGTCGAGGGTGAACCGACGTGACTCTGTGTTATTCACAAAGTAACGGAGGAGGATCACGATCCTCCAAAGAGACGGGTGAATTTTTCCAAGGCACACCTCGTACCTCTTGAAGAGAAGAGTATGAAGATTTGAAGGTAGGATAAAGATCTGGGTAAGAACCTAAGAAGAATTATGAAGTGTTGAGGATCAAAGATGAAGATATGAAGGTTTGAAAGAGTTGGTAACAACTAGAAAATTCGAGGGTGGAAGCTTGGATCGGAAAGTGGAAAAAGAGCAAAGGATATAAGCTTTTATAGGGGAAATACGCGACGTTTCACATTCGGGGGCGACCAACCGATGGTTGACACGTGTCCGCAGTCAGAACGACATGACTGATGGGACGTTTCGGCTTCTTTGTCGTTTCAGTTGTAACATACGAAGGATGGAACCGGGGAACATTTATCGTTTTCCATCATTTCGACATATCTACTCTCTGAGAAACGAGGGGACTATTTGTATACGGGTAAAATTGGGGGCAACCAACACCCCGATTTTCGGTGGGTCAAACGAAGCAAAGGCATGATTATTTGGGGTCCGAATCGAAGTCGAAGCACCTCGTACTAAGGTCTGAACGGAGTGGTCATCACCGTGCTTAATAAAACATTAGTTCTCCGATCCCAAAACGAGCTTCGAGACCTCGAAAAACACGATAAAGGTTACACACAACCAACAGGGGGCTGTGATATCCGCACCCCATAAAATATCATGGTGCAGATCTCGGCCCGTATCGGCAGTGGATCAGTGATTAACGATAAAGAAGATTTTTTACCTTTCTTAGAATTGTACTAGGGGTGAAACTCTCCTACTGTATAAAGGGGGTCATTTTTATTTAATGAACACATTATAACACGCATATCAAAGCAATACGAACCTATTTTATCAGCTTTCTAGCTATTGAAACGTTCTTATTTTAATCATAGTTCTTCATACATATCTGGCTTCGAACCGAGAATTCGACGGAGGGAAAAACTATCGTTTAGATTAAATCCGAGCCCAAGCTCAACGTCACAACTAGTTTAATTATTTATTTTTGTCCGTAATTTGTTGATCTAATATGCTTAATTACTTATATTGAATCAATCCACATATCCTTAAAACCGCGTATAAATTTAATTGTTATCCGTTTCAAGGATAAACAAAGTCACAATAGTTAGCAAGTTAAAGAAAATTAAAAAAATTGTAAAAATGTTATCAAAAAAGAATTATTTCATTTGACTCTTCAAATAATAAATATGTTACATAAAATGAAATGGAAGAAATATGTCATTTGTAATTTGTAAATTGTATATGGAGCATCAAAATGGGAAGGGTATCTTCGGTGACAGAGAATATATAACTCGATGCCCTTTCACCTCGGTCTTGTTTGGATGAGGCCTTCTGGACTTTGAAATCGTCTAAGATTGAGCAGCTCCCGGAAATACATCTCTTCATGGAGGGCTTTGGGGCTGATTCGATGGCAGCCACTTCGGGAGCAACCACTTCGTTAGCAACCTCCTCGGGAGCAGCCATCTCGAGAACAACAACTTCAGGAACGGCCGCCTCGGTACCCGTGGCCGGGTGAGAAGATGAAGAGGCAGCCTGTTAAGGAATTGATTTGGAAGTTTTAGCCATTACTAATTGAGAATGTTTGAAAATTTAAAGAAAAGGTATGAGGGTTTGAAGGGTGAAGAGAAGAGTATGAAGATTTGAAGGTAGGATAAAGATGTGGGTAAGAACCTAAGAACAATTATGAATATTTGAAGATCAAAGATGAATATATGAAGGTTTGAAAGAGTTGGTAACAACTAGAAAATTAGAAGGTGGAAGTTTGGATCTGAAAGTGGAAAAAGAGCAAAGGATAGAAGATTTTATAGGGGCAATGTCAAGCCCAAACCTCGGGGAGCGCGACCGGCGCTCAACCGAGTGAATCCGGTCGAGAAAGCTTAATAAACCTTTCCTACTCGACTCATTCATAATCCAAAAAGGGATCACTTCACCATTTGTAAAACAGGAGAAAGATCAGTTATATAAATATATAAACGTTGCTAGTTCATTTTTTCCTTATATACATTATGCCATAGTTGAGTTTCCAAAATACAACTCGATCCAACGACCACCCCAACATATATACATGACCTACATAAACGTCTACGGAGCCTCTAAGGGTACAAATGAGCAATATGATAATGCCGGCAACAAGGCCCCGACTATACCTCAAAATATGAAAACATATACAAAAGAAGGACTACATGAACCCTCGGAGGAATGGGGCTCACCAAGACTGCTGTGAGGAGAGAAAGAGAGCACTACTATTTGCGATCGGCACTATCTGCGATGGAACCATCTACATCCATTCAAAGATGTAGCGCCCCCGGTAAAAGGGACGTTAGTACTGTCGAATAGTACTAGTATGTAAGGTAAACACCAATCTTAGTAGAGAACAGTGAAACAAAGAGAAGGCAGTCATAAAAATCAATAAGTACTTCACAGAAATACAAGGAAACACCAAGTAAGGATCACATAATTTCCAATTCAATCTTTCCATCTTTTTAGGTTAATAATCCTTAGTGCCAAATCTACAACTCATAATGCCATCGTGTTTTTACACGGAGTCCGGTCTCGGCCCGACCGGCTAAGCCATCTCAAGTGAGACATATCCATATCCACAATGTAAACCAATAATTTCAACACAAATGCCACCATGTGTACAGCATGGCGTCCGATCTCGGCCCGATCGGCTAAGCCATCTCACTTGAGACATAACCTCTTTCAATTGCTCACTCAATTCACATAACTTTCCCATCTTTCGTTACATGGCACAAACAGCCTCATTTATTAAGTAGTTCTTGGCACTTGGGAACATTTTACAATTCAAGTCTTTCCTTTTGTATTCGTTCAAATAACATCATCACTCATATTGATAAGTACCATCACATAAGGCATTTCACACATAGGGAAAGGAGCTTGGAAAATCATGATTTCGTTCTCAAATAGCATGATGACATGGTAACCATCTAAAACAATTAGGGAACATGAATCTTTCAATCCAACACACTAAGGCAAACAATTCTAGAATGATCAAGTTGGAACTTACACCAATTATTCGGATACCAGGAGTTCGATTCTAAGAAGAAAAGAGTTAGCCATACATACCTTAATTGCGCTTCTTTAGATTCTACAATTATCCGGAACCCTTAGCAACCTCAATCTATTTTAGCAATATACAAATTGAACCCAAAATTAGGAAAACGTTCATGGTTCTAGTTCACTTCTTATTTTTCCCACACTCTTTATCACATGCATGCAAGATAAACAACCCTCGCACCCATGGACCATCTTATTAATTACTCAATTTCAGTATAAGTTTCAAAAATTTAGGGCTAGGGTATAGATTCTTACCTCTAGGATGGAAGCCTAGATTGTTTTCTTTGATAATCTTCAAAGTTTCAAGCAAGAATTGAAGAATAATTGATGAGGATTACTTTCTCACTCTAAGGCTCCCTCTCTCACTCTATAGTATCAGAAAATGAGCTCAAAATAGGCTAAAGGGGTGTTTTAACGGAATGGGGGTCGGGTTTTAAATTAAGAAAATGGATGCCCCGACACAGGTCTGCGGTCGCATATACGACCGCATAACAGTTATGCGGTCTGCAAAGTGACCACAGAAATGGCCCTTAGGGGCCTGAACTTACGGCTCAGGTATGCGACCAGTATGCGGTCCGCATACTCGTTCTGCGGTCGCATAATGCACCGTAGAACTCCCTCCACAAAAACCCAGGAGTAATTATGCGACCGATATGCGGTCATATAATCGACCGCAAAACTGACCTCAAGTTGGCCAAACTTACTGTCTCACTCTCCGGCCATTATGCGGTCCGCAGAGTGATTATGCGGCCTCATAATGGGCAGCAAAAATGCGTTCTTCTGCAAAATATTTTCCTCTAAGTCTATGAGGTACTGTTCAATCCACAAAGTCCGAACCGCAGCGAGCTTGCTCGCCGCGAAGAATTTCTACTATAATAACGCAGGAATCTATCTTGGCACCACGAAACCCCGAGTTTTTGGTTTAAATTTTTACGGGTCCTTACATTCTCCCCCACTTAAGATCATTCGTCCTCGAATGAGGATCAAGGTTTGCTTAACATAGTTTCAGTTGTACCACATAACATCAGCCCCCGATTTGCCTAACTTCCTAACTTTCTGAAAATTTTGCCAGAGTTTTCTTTGTATTTAGGCCTATCCACCTATCAGAGAGCCCCCGAAATACACCTTAGCAACATATATAGAATTAAATGACACAGCAGAATGCAAAATAACACCAACGGAAGCCTCATAGGGGACATATAACTAGAAAGGAGTGTCTTTATATTAGCCGAACAAGTGATACAAAACTTAAGGGGAAGGGACAACTTTATAGAGCTATTACATGGCTATTCAAATAAATGAGGGTACTTATTTTTCATTTCATTCTCGGCTTCCCAAGTAGCTCCTTCGACTTGCTGGTTTCTCTATAATACCTTTACGGATGCAATTTCTTTGTTCCTCAACTTTCGGACCTGTCTATCAAGGATAGCAACCGGAATCTCTTCGTATGACAGTTCTTCACTAATCTCGATGGTCTCAACCGGCACGATAGCGGACGGATCTCCAACTACCTTCTTCAACATGGACACATGGAATACCGGGTGCACTAATGACATCTCAGGTGGTAGATCAAGCTTGTACGCCACCTGACCTATCCTTTGAAAGATTCTATACGGCCCGACATACCTCGGACTTAATTTCCCTTTCTTTCCAAACTGAATGATCCCCTTCATGGGAGATACCTTCAAGAACACCCAATCATCTTTCTTGAACTCTAAGTCTCTGCGACGAATATCCGAATAGGAATTTTGATGACTCTGAGTAGTTTTCAACCGCTCTTTTATGATCTTAACCTTTTTCATAGCCTGATGCACAAGTTCTGGTCCTATTAGTTCGGCTTCTCCAACCTCGAACCACCCAATCGGCGATCTACATCTTCTACCATACAAGGCCTCAAACGGCACCATCTAAATACCGGCATGGAAGTTGCTGTTATAGGCAAATTCTATGAGCGGTAAATGATCATCCCAGCTACCCTTGAATTCAAGCACACACGCACGCAACATGTCCTCAAGTGTCTGAATAGTCCGCTCTGCTTGCCCGTCAGTCTGTGGATGGAAAGCCGTGCTAAGATTTACCTGCATACCCAAACCTTGCTGAACTTTCTTTCAAAAATTAGCTGTGAACAAGGCCCCTCGATCAGAAATGATGGAAACTGGAGTGCCATGAAGCTTGACTATTTCCTTGATATACGATTGAGCACATTGTTTTGCGGTGTCGGTGGATTTAACTGGAAAGAAGTGTGCTGATTTCGTGAGTCGATCCATGATCACCCAAATTGAGTCAAACTTACGCGGAGTGCGTGGTAACCCTACCACAAAATTCATATTGATCATTTCCCATTTCCATATTGGAATTTCTATACTCTATGCTAACCCACAGGGCCTCTGATGCTCGGCCTTTACCTGTTGTCCGCCACACCCTCTTTATGTTATTCTACCAATAAACTTGCTTGAGGTCATGATACATTTTTGTAGAACTTGGGTGTATGGAATATCTAGAAGTATGTGCTTCTACCATGATTCTTTCCCAAAGACCATCTACTTTTGGAACACATAGTCGTCCTTGGTACCATAATGTACCGTCATCCATGCCAAGAGAAAAAGCCGTAGTCTTATGTTTATGAATCTCTTCCTTCAGCTGCACCAACACTGGATCATTGTATTGCTTCTCCTTGACCTCCGTCACAAGCGATGATTCCGCCCTATTCCGCACAATCACTCCCCCTTCATTAGAGTCCGCAAGACGAACTCCTAAACTGGCCAACTGGTGAACCTCCCGGGCCAAGGGCCTTTGACATGCCTCCAGGTGAGCCAAACTACCCATAGATTTCCGACTAAGAGCAACTGCCACCACATTAGCTTTCCCCGGATGATACAAAATGTCGATGTCATAATCTTTAAGCAACTCAAGACACCTTCTCTGCCTTAAGTTCAATTCTTCTGCTTGAAAATATATTGAAGACTCTTATGGTCCGTGAATACATCTACATGGACTCCGTACAAATAATGATGCCAAATGTTTAATGCGAAAACCACTGCCGCAAGCTCTAAGTCTTGAGTTGGATAGTTTTTTTCATGATTCTTAAGTTGCCTTGAAGCATATGCTATTACCTTACCATGTTGCATTAATAAACACCCAAGACCGATCCTTGAAGCATCGCAATACATCAAAAACCCCTCGGTACCCTCTGGCAGGGTCAATACCGGCACCGAAGTCAATCGTAATTTCAATTCCTGGAAGCTCCTTTCACAAGCATCGGACCACTGAAATTTAACCGCCTTCTGCGTCAATTTAGTCAATGGAGAGGCAAGAGTGGAGAACCCCTCCACGAACCTCCTATAATACCCGGCCAAACCCAAGAAACTGCGAATCTCTGTTGGAGTAGTAGGCCAAGACCAATCCTTCACTGCTGCAATCTTTTGAGGATCAACCTTAATTCTTTCTCCGGAGACGACATGACCCAGGAATGTAACAGATTCAAGCCAAAATTCACATTTCGAGAACTTTGCATACAATTGGTGTTAATGAAGAGTTTACAGAACTGACCTGAGGAGATCGGAGTGATCCTCTCGACTTCGTGAATACATAAGGATGTCGTCAATGAATACTATCACAAAGGAGTCGAGGAACGGCTTGAAGACTCGATTCATAAGGTCCATGAAAGCTGCCGGGGCATTTGTTAGCCCGAAAGACATTACCAAAAATTCAAAGTGCCCATACCGGGTTTTGAAGGCTGTTTTTAGAATATTCTTCTCCCTTACCTTCAATTGATGGTACCCGGACCGCAAATCAATTTTGGAGAAGAACTTAGCACCTTGTAATTGGTCAAACAAATTGTCTATTCTAGGCAATGGGTAATTGTTTTTGATTGTGACTTTGTTGAGTTGCCGGTAATCAATACACATCCGCAGCGATCCATCTTTCTTACTGACAAAGAGAACCGATGCGCCCCAAGGTGACACACTCGGTCGGATGAAACCTTTCTCTAGCAAATCCCCTAGTTGCTCATTTAGCTCTTTTAATTCTGCCGGTGCCATTCTATAAGATGGAATGGATATAGGCTGCGTGCCCGGCATCACATCAATCCCAAAATCAATCTCCCTGTCTGGAGTAATTCCAGAGAACTCATCCGGAAATACATCGGGGAATTCATTCACAATTGGTACAGATTCAAGGGTAGGCACCTCAGCAGTGGTGTCCGTAACTCGAATCAAATGATAAATATACCCCTTCCTGATCATCTTCGTGGCCTTAAGGTGAGAAATGAACCTACCTTTTGGCATAACGTTATTCCCCTCCCACTCAACAGCTGGCTCGTTAGGAAACTCAAGCCTCATGATTCTGGCTCGGCAATCGAGTTTGGCAAAACATGAATAAAGCCAATTCATTCCCATTATTACATCAAAATCAATCATCCCTAGTTCAATAAGATCGGCCATGGTATCCCGACCACGCACCGTGACAACACAATCCCTATAAATTCGTGCGGCCACAATAGACTCGCCAACCGAAGTAGATACAGAGAACGGCTCATGAAGCTGTTCCGGTTCTATCCCGAAGCTCGTAGTAACATAAAGAGTAACATAGGACAAAGAAGATCTAGGATCAATAAGGGCATACACATCATGAGATTGAACAGTCAATATATCTGCGACAACATCTGGGGAAGCCTCTACACTTTGTCGACCACTCATAGCATAGAATCGGCTGGGTCCTCCGGAACTCTGTGCACCACCCCTAGCTGCACCACGCTTTGTGGGTGCTTGAGAACCTCGAGCTGGAGGGGGTGCTGAAGATGTAGCAGCTGTAGGACTGGATGACTGAGCTGTGCCCCTGCCTGTACCCTGACAGGATGCACGACAATCCCTCTGAATATGACCTCTCATCCCGTATCCGTAACATACTGGCATGTCTAGGTAGCAGACTCCCGAATGTACCCTCCCACACTTAGGGCATGGGGCCCTCTGCTGCTGCTGGAATCTCCCTCCTGATCAGCCCTGATGGTGGGACCCCCTGCTGCCCTGACCGGGCCTAAAGTGACTCCCTTGCTGCTGACCGTGCCCTGATGGCGGGGCACTAGCTGAACACTGGGCATAAGACTGTGGTGGCCTTGATGATCCTCCCTGAAAAGATGATCTCCCACCTCCGAATGAATCCCCAAGGTTGCCCGCTGATCAGGCCCTACTACAACTTTCCCGTTCCATCCTGAACTTTAACTTTCGAGCCTCAGTAGCTTGGGAAAATGCCACCATCTTCCCATAGTTCATGTCAAAATTTAGAGCAGCTGTGGCAGCCTCATTAATAACCAAAGGGCTAAGGCCCTGCACAAATCAACGCACCCTAGTCTCCATAGTCGGCATCATATGAGCGGCATACTTTGACAGGCGCACGAACTCCATGTGATATTCCCACACACTCTTACTACCCTATTTAATGGTCTCAAACTCCACAGCACGGGCTGCCTTAGTCTCGGTAGGAAAGAAATGATCTATGAAGGCATCCGCAAACTCACTCCATCCCGCCGGAGGGCTCCCCTCCTCACGGGAATCCTCCCACATCTCAAACCAGGAATATGCCACCCCTTTCAGATGATAAGAGGCCAACTCTACTCCTTATGTCTCCGTAGCACGCATAACTCGGAGAGTCTTATGCATCTCATCATTAAAATCCTGAGGGTCTGCCCCGGGATCAGTACCTGTGAACACAAGAGGGTCTAACTGAAGGAACCTATTTACCCTGGAACCGGAAGAATCTCCTTGCAAGCTAAATGAGGTGGGTGCAACATTTGACCTCTGAGCTTGGGAAGCTACTAATGAGTTAGCATCTGAATAGCTCCTCTAAGATCCCCATCGGAAATACCGAGACCAGGAGTTGGGGCTGGAGGTGGAACAGGTATATCGGCGGGAGGGATTGTGGCATCCTCCGCGGGTGTAGGAACTGGGGTAGTCTGTTCTGGAGTAGACGAATCAGGCAGTGGGATAGTTTGGGGATTATCCTCACTCGCATTATCAAGTAAGGGATTAACAACCACTCCTGGGGTGGTATTGGCTTCTTGGCCAATTCTCGCTCTCTTCTTAGGTGCCATTTATCGAAAGTTAGAACAATGCACGAGTTAGGGGAAAACAACCTCACGTTCCGCTCTATCGCACGATATAGAACAACAATGAAGGGTATCATTCTTAAATGTCCAAGTAGCCCCCTAAATATAGATGTGGTCGACAACACACCGATAAGAAGGGCTCTACTAGACATGGCTTCGAGATATCCTAGGACACTTTAAAACCTTAAGCTCTGATACCAAGTTTGTCACGCCCCAACCTCAGGGAGCACGACCGGCGCTCGACCGAGTGAACCCGATCGAGCAAGCTTAATAAACCATTCCTACCCGACTCATTCATAATCCAAAAAGGGATCGCTTCACCATTTGTATAACAGGAGAGAGATTAGTTATATAAATATAGAAACGTTGCTAGTTCATTTTTTCCTTATATATATTATGCCATAGTTGAGTTTCCAAAATACAACTCGATCCAACGACCACCCCAACATACATACATGACCTACATAAACATCTACGGAGCCTCTAAGGGTGCAAATGAGCAACATGACAATGCCGGCAACAAGGCCCCGGCTATACCTCAAAATATGAAAACTTATACAAAAGAAGGACTACATGAACCCTCGGAGGAATGGGGCTCACCAAGACTGCTGTGAGGAGAGAAAGAGAGCACCACTATCTGCGATCGGCATTATCTGCGACGGAACCACCTACATCCATCCAAAGATGTAGCGCCCCCGGTAAAAGGGACGTTAGTACTGTCGAATAGTACTAATATGTAAGGCAAACACCAATCTTAGTAGAATGAACAATGAAACAAAGAGAAGGCAGTGATAAAAATCAATAAGTACTTTACAGAAATACAAGGAAACACCAATTAAGGATCACATAATTTCCAATTCAATCTTTCCATCTTTTTAGGTTAATAATCTTTAGTGCCAAATCCACAACTCATAATGCCACTGTATTTTTACACGGAGTCCGGTCTCGGCTAAGCCATCTCAAGTGAGACATATCTATATCCACAATGTAAATCAATAATTTTAACACAAATGCCATCACATGTACAGCATGGCGTCCGATCTCGGCCCGATCGGCTAAGCCATCTCACTTGAGACATAACCTCTTTCAATTGCTCACTCAATTCACATCTCTTTCCCATCTTTCGTTACATGGCACAAACAACCTCATTTATTAAGTAGTTCTTGGCACTTGGGACTATTTTACAATTCAAGTCTTTCCTTTTGTATTCGTTCAAATAACATCATTACTCATATTGATAAGTACCATCACATAATGCATTTCACACATAGGGAAAGGAGCTTGGAAAATCATGATTTCGTTCTCAAATAGCATGATGACATGGTAACCATCTAAAACAATTAGGGAACATGAATCTTTCAATTCAACACACTAAGGCAAACAATTCTAGAATGATCAAGTTAGAACTTACACCAATTATTCGGATACCACGAGTTCGATTCTAAGAAGAAAAGAGTTAGCCATACATACCTCAATTGCGCTTCTTTAGATTCTACAATTATCCGGAACCCTTAGCAACCTCAATTTATTTTAGCAATATACAAATTGAACCCAAAATTACGAAAACGTTCATGGTTCTAGTTCACTTCTTATTTTTCTCACACTCTTTATCATATGCATGCAAGATAAACAACCCTCACACCCATCTATGCTAGGGTATAGATTCTTACCTCTAGGATGGAGGCCTAGATTATTTTCCTTGATAATTTTCAAAGTTTCAAGCAAGAATTGAAGAATAATTGATGAGGATTACTTTCTCACTCTAAAACTCCCTCTCTCACTCTATAGTATCAGAAAATGAGCTCAAAATAGGTTGAAGGGTTGTTTTAACGGAATGGGGGTCGGGTTTTAAATTAAGAAAATGGATGCCCCGACACAGGTCTGCGGTCGCATATGCGACCGCATAACTGTTATGCGGTCTGCAAAGTGACTGCAGAAATGGCCCTCAGGGGCCTGAACTTACGGCTCAGGTATGCGACCAGTATGCGGTCCGCATACTCGTTCTGCGGTCGCATAATGCACCATAGAACTCCCTCCGCAAAAACCCAAGAGTAATTATGCGACCGATATGCGGTCCGTATATCGATTATGCGGTCGCATAATCGACTGCAAAACTGACCTCAAGTTGGCCAAACTTATTGCCTCACTCTGCGGCCATTATGCGGTCCGCAGAGTGATTATGCGGCCGCATAATGGGCCGCAGAAATACGTTCTTCTGCAAAATATTTTCCTCTAAGTCTATGGGGTACTGTTCAATCCAAAAAGTTTGAACCGTAGCGAGGTAGCTCGCCGCGAAGAATTTCTACTATAATAATGCAGGAATCTATCTTGGAAGTACGAAACCCAGAGTTTTTGGTTTAAATTTTTACGGGTCCTTACAGGAAGTATGCGACGTTTTGCATTCGAGGGCGACCGGCTGATGGTTGACATGTGTCCGCAGTCAGAACGACACGACTGATGGGACGTTTAGGCTTCTTTGTTGTTTCAGTTGTAACGTACGAATGAAGGAATCGGGAAACATCTATCGTTTTCCATCATTTCGATAAACCTACTCTCTGAAAAAGGAGGGGACTATCTGTATATGAGTAAAACCGGGGGCAACCTACACCCCCATTTTTCGGTGGGTCAAACAAAGCAAAGGCATGATTATATGGGGTCCGAATCAAAGCCGGAGCACGTCGTACTAAGGTCCGAACGGAGTGGTTGCCACCGGGCTTGGTAAGACATTACTTCTCCGATCCTAGAACGAGCTCCAAGACCTCGGAAAATACGATAACGGTTAACACACGACAAATAGAGGGCCACGATATCAGCACCCCATCGGATATCACGGCGCAGATCTCGGCCCGTATCGACAGCGGATCAGTGATTAACGAAAAAGAAGATTTTTTACCTTACTTAGAATTGTACTAGGGGTGAATTTCTCCTACTATATAAAGGGGGTAGTTTTTATTTAATAGACACATTGTAACACGTATATCAAAAAAATACAAACCTATTTTCTATGCTTTCTAGCTATTGAAAAGTTCTTATTTTAATCATAGTTCTTCTTACATATCTGGCTTCGAACCGAGAATTCGACGGAGGGCATAACTATCGTTTAGCTTAAATCCGAGCCCGGCTCAGCGTCACAACTGGTTTGGTTATTTATTTTTGTCCTTAATTCGTTGATCTAACTTCCTTAATTACTTGTATTGAATCAATTCACATATCCTTAAAATCGCGTATAAATTTAATTTTTATCCGTTTCAAGGGTAAACAAAGTCACAGTAGTTAGCAAGTTAAAAACAATTTAAAAAACTTGTAAAAATCTTATCAAAAAAGAATTATTTCATTTGATTCTTCAAATAATAAATATGTCACATAAAATAAAACGGAAGAATTATGTCATTTTTAATTTGTAAATTGTACTTCAAATAGATTTAAAAAATTATATATTCAAGTTTACACTAAAAATTAGAGGTTGCGTCCTTTTTGGACAGAGAATGTATGTTTTATTTCTTACTCTCGAAACTTTAATATTTTGTTGTGATTCGACATTGTCGAATTGTGACCAACAGTTAATGAGCTATTACCCATTATACAAACCCTTAAATAGCATTTCCAAACGAGTATAGCAATATAACATATAACATGCATCTGATGTGATTGAGGTAGATAGTATATCAATTCAGATAATAACAACAACATTACCAGCCAAAAGAATCCCATAACCCAAATAATATATGGAGCATCAAAATATCTAAGTATAATTGAAACGGGATAGCATCCAATAAAAGTGAACAAGACATAAACCCAAGATGCCCTCCACAGATAATTAATGTGAAAGGCTCACCACTGCTGTTCTCAAGAATAGCGAAGACTCAGGCCACTGCGATATCTGCTTCAGAATCTCAAAATCTACACATAAAGTAAGGGAGTGAGTCCCCTTAAACCCCATAAGCATTTTAAACCCATTCTTAAATGCCTCTGTGACAGATCTTTTACTAAAAAGAATGCATACATGATAAATGATATGATCTATGCAACTATATGCAAATTGAGCTGCACTAAACTAAGCTAATTAACTCTAGGTACGAAATCCATATGAAGCTGATATCATGCACACAGATACTTGTGCATGTGATACCTTTGATAGAGGATGTATTGATAAGGGCAGGTAAAGCTGATTGGCAGACTTTTAAGCTTGCAAGCTTTCGAAGAATGAGTTGCATACTTGCACTTAATCAAATAATACATCGAAAAGGGAGGAAAAATAAAGTGAATGTTGGGAAAAATAATAATCCAGCCCAAAAATAATATCCATGAAAAATAATAATAATACAAGAGAGTAACAACGACATACACCAACTCTTTTAGCGAGGTAAATACAATACCCGAGCAGAGCAATATTACAACTATAATATTACAACTTAGTAGTGTCAAGAGACTACTACAATTTTGAAAGAAATAATACTCTTTATTTAAAATACCTCACTACAATATTACTGACATTCACTATTTATCTCACAGATTACAATCTGTGGATTACTCTTTCTAACTTTTACTACTTCTCTTTGTTTTGGTGTGTTAAACCGAGAGGGAAGTATCTCTATTTATAGGCAAAGTTGCCAACCTCTCACCTAATCAAATTGATTGGTTCTTTGCAATTTGCATCGTCCAAACATTGTTTTGGTTGCAACTTGCATCTTTATTTTCAGCCGCCCTTATTGCAAACAAGTTGCCATTGTAACTTGTAATTCTTTCTTTCTTTTTAATTTGGGGCTGGTCCCACAAATCTCTCCCTTAATTTTATTTTTTCTTCTTCATTCCAATTCTTGATCTCAATCTGTAAAAATCTTCAAACTTGAGGGGCTTTGTAAAGATATCCGCAATTTGATCATGAGACTTCACATATTTGAGCTCGACTTCCTTCTTGGCAATGCATTCTCTGATGAAGTGATATCTTGTGTCTATATGGTTGCTTCGATCAAGATACACCGGATTCTTCGCGAGTGCCTGTGCGGACTTGTTGTCAATACAAATCTCTGTAGCTTCAATTTGTGATAAATTGAGCTCCTTCAACAATCTTCTCAACCAAATAGCATGACACGTACAAGATGTTGTTGCTACATATTCAGCTTCACAAGTCGAGAGAGTAACAATTGGTTGTTTCTTTGAACTCCAAGAAATAACAAAATCACCCAAAAAAAATACAAAACCAGTTGTGCTTTTTCTATCATCAATATCTCCCGCATAATCACTATCACAAAATTCCATAAGGTTGAAATCACTAGAAGAGGAATAAAATAGCCCAAAGTCAATTGTACCTTTTAGGTAACGAAGAATTCTTCTAGTGACTTTCAAATGGATGGAGGTAGGAGCTTCCATGAAGCATCTTACTAGTCCAACTACAAAGAGTATATCTAGCCTGGTACAACTCAAGTGCCTCAAACTTCCCACAAGACTTTCATAAAGCTTGGATAATTTTGTCCCACTCTACATCGGTGTATTCACGGTGTTGCAATCTAGCATGTTGAACTTCTTCAAGATCTCCTTCATATAGCTTTCTTGAGATATGAAAATTCCATCCTCCATCTGCTTCACTTCTAGGCCCAAGTAGTATAACATGAGCCCTACGTATGTCATCTCAAACTCACGGGACATATATTTCTTAAAAGCTTTAAATAAACTTGGGTTATTATCCGTGAAAATAAGATCATCAACATAAAGACAAACAAGCAAGATATCTCCATTAGTATGAACTTTAAGGTAAAGAGCATATTCACGGAGACAACGAGTAAACCCATTGTCTTGAAAATACTTATCGATGCAACTATTCCATGCTCATCGGGCTTGCTTCAATCCATATAAAGCTTTGTTCAACTTCAGCACTTTATCTTCATGGTTTTTGACTACGAAGCCAAATGGTTGTTCAATATAGACTTATTCTTCAAGATATCCATTCAAGAAGGCTGACTTGACGTCTAGTTGATGGATCTTCCACTTCCTTTGCGCCACCAAAGAGATCAGCAAACGAATCATCTCCATGCGGTCAATAGGTGCATAGAGTTCTTCATAGTCAATGCCTTGCCTTTGCTTGTAGCCTTTAGACACAAGTCGTGCCTTGTATCTCTTCACATCTCCATCAGCATTCTTCTTTGTCTTGTATACCCATTTTACTCCAATTGCGCGATGACCCTTGGGAAGAGTTGTTAACTCCCAAGTGTTGTTCTTCTCTATTGAATCGATCTCCTCCTTCATGGCTTGTCTTCACCTCTTGTCTGTAACAGCTTCATCAAAGTTCATTGGTTCACTCTCAGCAAAGAGACAATATAAAAAATCAAAATTAGTAACTTCTTTTGTGTCCTCATAGATCTCATGAATACTCTTTGTCCTTTGCGGCTGTTTATTTGAACTTTCTTGGGAATAGGGAGATGCAATATTGGTTGGAGAAGGATGTGGAGTTGTATCCTGCACATGTTCCACAGTCTCTGGTTCTTCTTCATCACCAAAGTATGGAAGAAAATCATATGAAATTTCTTCGTGAGCTTCCCAATTCCATGCCAATTCTTCATCAAATTCAATATCGCGACTTACTACCACCTTGCCGTTGCTTGGGTTGTATTACTTGTAGCCTTTTGAACTTGTATCATAGCCAACAAACACATGCTTGACACTCCGATCGTCAAGCTTCTCTCTCCCTTGTTGTGGCACATGAGCATAGGCTATGATCCCAAAGATTCTCAAGTGCTTGATACTTGGTTTTCTTCCACTCCATGCTTCTTGAGGGGTTTGATATTTAACATTTCTTGTTGGAGACATGTTGTTCAAATAAACTATACAAGAAACAGCTTTGGCCCAAAATTCCTTGGGCATACTTTTAGCTTTCAACATACATCTAGCCATATTAAGAATCGTTCGATTCTTTCTATCTGCAACTCTATTTTGTTGGGGTGAATAAGGTACTGTTAGAGGGCGGCAAATTCCATGAGACTAACAGAAGTCATTAAATTCTTTTGAAGTGAATTTGCCTCCTCTATCGGACCTTAAAGATTTTATTTTATAGCCGCTTTCTTTTTCTACAAGTACTTTGAAATTTTTAAAAGCAGCAAAAGCTTCAGATTTTTGGTTCAAGAAATAAACCCAAGTCTTTCTACTAAAGTCATCAATGAAAAGCAGAAAGAATTTACTTTTACCAAAGGAAGGTGGATTGATTGGTCCACATACATTAGTGTGAACAAGCTGGAGCAGTTTGGTTGATTTTCACATGGCCTCTTTTGGAAAACTCCTCCTTGCATGTTTTCCAAGAAGACAAGCTTCACACAATTGATTGAGATGGTTGATTGATGGTATCCCATGTACCATGTTCTTTTCTCCCAATTTTTTGAGCGCTTCAAAATTCAAGTGCACAAATCGCATGTTCTAACACCATGATTCATCTTGCATATTAGCCTTCAAACACTTTGCATTAATTGTCTTAAGACTCAGAGAAAATAATCTATTCTTTTCCATATGCACTTTAGCAATTAGAATTCCACTTGATTGTCTAAGACAAAAATGCATATTTTTCATGTGAATGTCATATTCCTTTTCAAGAAGGTGGCCCAAACTCAAAATATTACTTTTTAATTTTGGGACATAATAAACATCTTGAATTAGTTTGTGACTACCATCTTTACAGGAGATCAGAATCGTACATATCCCTTCGATTTGAATCTTTGAGGTATCTCCAAAGGACACATTACCTCTCACTGTTTTATTGATCTCCACAAACTTCTCTTTGCATCCAGACATATGATTTATTGCTCCATTGTCCAAATACTACGAGCTACAATCATCTTCGTCTTCTTCTTTGAGTGTCAGCAACAACGTTGACTCATCCTCTTGTTTCTTGTCGTCAACAAGGTTAGCTTTTTCTTCAACATTGCTACGACATTCCCAAGAGTAATGGATAAATTTATGACAATTATAACACTCATTTTTTATTTGTCATACATTTATCCATTATTCTTTTGGTAGTAGCCACGTCCTCTTCCCACTCTTTATCCACGGCCACGACCTCTGAATGTTTGGTGGATTTTAACTTCATTATTGAAGTTTTGACCATTACTTCTTCCTCTTCCATGACTATCACGGCCTCGTCCCCCTGTCCATTCCCTCGATAGCTCTTTTCACCTCCATAATCCTTGAAGGACGCCTGCGTTTTAAGAAGTTGCTCCAATGGCACTTCTTGTCTCATTTTGATCTTTTCTTCGTGGGACTGTAAAGAATCCTCCAATTGCTCTACCATCATATAGTCTAAATCTTTAGACTCCTCAATAGCACACACCACAAAATTAAATTTAGGTGTTAAAGTGCAAAGGATCTTTCCTACCACACGGACATCTTCTATGTCCTCACCGTATCTTCTTAATTGATTTACAACAGCCTTCACTTTTGAACAATAATCCGAAATGCATTCAGATTCTTTCATTTTTAAAACTTCAAAGTCAGCCCTTAGAGTTTGAAGTTTTACCTTCCTCACCTTGTCAACTCCTTGAAGAGAATTTTGTAAAATCTCAAAAGCTTCCTTTGAGGTGGTAGCATCTGCCACCTTCTCAGATATGACATCATCCAAACATTGGTGGATGAGTGTGAGGGCTTGTTGATCCTTTTTTCTTGTCTTTGCCAAGACATCTTTTTCATTTTGAGGCAGAGCTTCCTCGTTATCGGTTTTTGCATACCCTCTATCTACGATTTCCCACACATCCTGGGAGCCAAGAATGGCTTTCATACGTAGACATCATTTCTCATAATTATCTTTTGTGAGACGGGGGTACTGAAAAGACAGCGTATCATTATTTGCCATGGCTCTGATACCACGTTGTTGGAAAAAATTATAATCCCGCCCAGAAATAATATCCACGAAAAATAATAATAACACAAGAGAGTAACAATATCAACAACTCTTTTAACAAGGTAAATACAATACCCCGAACAAAGCAATATTACCACTGTAATATTACAACTTAGTAGTGTCAAGAGACTATTACAATTTTGAAAGAAATAATACTCTTTATTAAAAATACCTCACTACAATATTACTGACACTCACTATTTATCTCACAGACTACAATCTGTAGATTACTCTCTCTAACTTATATTGCTTCTCTTTGTTTAGGTGTGTTAAACCGAGAGGGAAGCATCTCTATTTATAGACAAAGTTGCTAACCTCTCAGCCAATCAAATTTATTTGTTCTTTGCATTTTGTATCGTCCAGACATTGTTTTGGTTGCAACTTGCAACTTTATTTTCAGCCGCCCTTGTTGCAAACAAGTTGCCATTGCAACTTGTTAATCTTTCTGTCTTTTTAATTTGGGGTTGTCCCAATATGAGACATAATACAAATTCATATATGCTTCGGTATTTTTGGGTTTGATAATCGCATAGACCAAGGGATAAATTCGTAAACTACACGGTAAATGCAGAAATAAACGCATTTAAACATAACTAAAATGTGCAGTAAATCATAAGTTGTAAACAAAAAAAAATTCAGTAAGCTCAACGGACATATGACATATGCTTACGTCCATTATTACTCAAAATGATTGGATCGGACAAAATTGATATTCCATATCTTATTAAGATCGTTGTTCTTCTAAAACTTGGCACGTCATTGCATTACCGATAATAAGAAATTCTCGTCCTAACAAATGAAAACCTGTTAATGTAATTTTCTCAATGACCATTCTCTTCCATTCCAGTTCTATTTTCGTCGAGATTGAATTGATGTTTAATATACCACTTGTGTAGCTTATGTTTTGTAAGTCTACATAGGATACAAAATCGAAAAGAAAATATTGAATGGATGCTCGGGCATTGAGAACAAAGGACGTTTTCAGAGGTGAAAGGCCATGGGCAACTTTCCTTTTCCAAAGGGTAACCATCAATTAATTAAAGAAGAAAAAGACAAAACGGGTCAAGAACGAGCAACTTTGCTGGTCTTAAACATACCATAGATTGGTGGGCGCTGCCAAGCAGGTTTAAAAATGAATTTTCTGCATTATTCTGATTTTTTGTTTGTTTTTTTGGGGCTAAAATTCGGAGTTAGGACGACGATTGTAAGGTTTAATGGGCCAACACAAAACTGTGCCTAATTAAATTGTATGAAATGTCGTTTGAGGCTCATCTCCTCCACAACAATAGCCACACACGTACCAATATCCATAAGCCTAACCAAAGTGCCTTAGCCTTTTGGCAATAATCCAATGCCCTTGCACCAGTTTGTGGGATCTCCTGAGCTTGTGCTTCTATTGCTGGACTGCCTAGACTCGAGAAGACGTAATGCGGAACTCGTGGGTCCAAAAATTAAAAAGAAAATGAACTGAATATTTTCAAGTAATATACCTTCTTTAGCACACGTTAGCGGCATCTCTTATCATCCAAGGGGTGTAGTAGGATAGTTGAGATCCATTCACTCTTAATCAGAAATTTTAAGCTCAAATTTAGATATATAAAACCTTAGTAGTTTACAGAGAACGCTCTAACTTAATAAACCTATCTGGCACAAATTCAAATTAATCAGACTGTAAATTTAATTTAAATACCAAATGCCTAATCCCTAGCAAAAAAAAAAGATCATGTGAGCTTCTGCGCCTCTTCCTAGACTCGAGAGGGCCTAAGCTCATGGAAGGAAAAGAAACAGTAAACTTCAAGTACTTCATATTGTATCAGCTTACCTCAAGTAATCCGGATGCTGTCGATTTTCAGTTTCTCCTAAGAGATTAAGTCCAAATATAATCTCTTGACCAATAACTCTTAATCATTAAATCTATTAGCTAATCTTATGCCAAATATACGGCCATTCAAATTAGGATGACGATTACAGAATCTTTAAAAAGAACAACTATTATACTGTTAGATTATTACAGTTCTATGATTACATGTCACAACCCAAAATCCCACCTCAAGGCCGTGATGGCGGCGTCTAGCCGAACTTGCTAAGCGAGCCAACTCACAAACAACAAATAAAGTTCATTTTCATTATTTAACAGCGATATATAACAATAAAAGATAGAAATAGTCTCAAAACAGTAATAGTATCTGATAAAACCCAAGCACGGCCAAAATAATACGCCCCCAAGACTAGGTGGCACAAGTGCACTAGCAAACCACGGAAATGAAATCAAATATGTGTATATGTCAAACTATCTGAAATACAAATATACATAAATACAAAAGGAAAAGGGATTCGGGAACTGCGAAGTAGATCTATGAAGTGCAACTCACCCTAAGTCTCCATGAAAGCTCCTAGCTCAATCAGGAAGCTTTGCTAGGACCCAATTGAGGATGTGCACAAAACAATGTGTAGAAGTGTAGTATGAGTAAACCACAGTCGGTACCCAATAAGTATCAAATCTAACCTCGAAGAAATAGTGGCAAGGTTAGATGCTTCCAAATAATTACCACACAAGTGTAATAATTGAAAGAACTGAAGCAGTAATTAATATCATGAATTGCAAGAGTCACAGCTATCAACAGTTGAAAAATACTAAACATGGTTTTCTAGTCAAGAAATAACCATAATACTCTGCAGATTAGAAATAACAGACAACATGCTCGATAAACGGAGCCAGAACTCCCAACTAGCATAAAAGGATGTCAAGTAATAATTAACAGTTAAACGGATACTGCTAAAAGAGTCAATTATATGAATGTATGCTTAAAGCCAGTACAAGATTCATGTACCCCGATACACAATCCATAAATCAATATAACCCGATACAAAATTCATGTATCGACCCGGTACAAAATCTATGTACCGACCACGCCCACAGGGTTTAAGGTAATATGGGTAATCACCTAACTCCGAAGGGACGAATCTAAATTCCAAGTGCAAATTGGGGCGCAATAGCATCCCTCAATAATCAATACCCGATCATCATGTTTAATGTGCCATAACTATATCTCATCTGCACTCTTACCCTTCGTGCCAAAATTCTCAGTCCAAATCATGTTTCCATTATATAAATATATGTATATTCTCAAGATTTATAGACAAAAGGTGCACAAGGACTTAATAATTATCATACGGATATATGCTCAAGAAATCTCTAAGTGACTACGGATAATTATGTAATTCAACATATCAAGAATAAGTTCTCATACTTTTACAATTGATCGTAAACCTAGGCAAGATTTCTAACATGAGTAAGAGAGCATACATAGTCACATAAGATAAATAATTCATGAATCAAATGAGCACAAAGTCCAAACGATGCATAAAATATTTTAATTCTACCCCGGTCATGATATAAACTCGATAAATGCATATACACTCGGCACCACGTATATACACTACCCCAATACCTTAAAGAGATAGCAAACAAATCAAACACTAGGGGTTTCCCTCTTTAAAAAGTTGGCCAAGAAATTTACCTCCACCTAGTAGCCTCTAATCTCCCAAAATAGCCTTTACTCTCAAATCAACCTTTGAACGAATCAAATCTAGCCAAATACAACTCAATAACGTTAGACAAAGCCACATAAATCGAACTCAAATGATTAATATTGAATCTTTAAACAAATACAAAAAGTCAACCTGGGCCCGCCTCCCACAACCCAACCAAATTCACAAATCCAAACACCCAATCTAATACGAGTCTAAATGTACAAGTTTCATCCAAATCTGACTTTGAATCAGGGTTCAAATCTCATTTAATTATGCTCCAAAATTTCTCACAAAACCTCATTTTCTCCCTTAGATTTCGTCAACCAAAAGCCAAATAAAAGATGAAATCATAAAAATAAAATAAAATACAAGTCAAGAACACTTATCCCAATCAAAGTGGTAAAAATCGCCTCAAACATTTCCCAATCAGAGCTCCAAATTTTAAAATATGATAAAATAAGCCAAACCCTCTATTATAAATGTTCTGCCTAACGATTATCGCACATACGACCAAATTTGCAGCTTCTGCGGCGTCGCTTTTGCAACCAAATTCTGGCTTCTGCGTGTTTCACTTAATCCCCAGCTTGTCACACCTGCGGACCATCCTCCACTTCTGCGGTATTGCAGGTGAGACCAAAGAGCCCGCTTCTGCACAACATCCCAAGCCTTCCTGCTCTGCTTCTGCACGAGCACTCCTCATTTGCGATCATGTAGATGCGCACAAAGCCGTGCTTCTGCAAACCTCCTGCCCCAAGCCTTCCTTCAAATCTGCGACCACCAGTCCGTACATGAAGGACTTGCACCTGCGTATCATACCTCGCAGGTAGGAAAACACCAGCATCATAACTGCCAATTCAACCTCAAATGATCCGATATCTATCCTAAACTAACCCAAGCCTCTTGAGATCCCTGTCCAATCATACTAACCAGTCCCAAAATATAATATGGACCTACTTGAGGTATACCTAGTAACATCAAAACTACAAATCGCACCTCAATTCAAGCATAATGAACTAATCAACTTCCAGTTTTCAAAACTATGTCGAACCACATCTAACAAACTTAGAATAACCTCAACTTTTGCACACAAATTTTAAATGATATAAAGAACCTATTCTAGCTTCCGGAACAACAATCCAACCCCGGTAGCCTCAACGTCAAGTCCCGATCAAACCTATGAACCTTCCAAGCCTTCAATTTTCCAACTTTCGCCAAATAAGACCAAATCAACCTAGGGAGCTCCAAATCCAAATCCGGACATGCTCCTTAATCCAAAATCACCATACAAACCTATTGGAACCATCAAAATATCATTCCGATGTCGTTTACATAAAAGTCAAATCCTTGATCAACTCTTACAACTTAACCTTCCATAAATAACACTAAGTGTTCCAAATCACTCCCGAACCTTCCTGAAGCCAAACCAATCATCCCCGCAAGTCATAAAATAACAAACACACATACGAGAAATATCAAATAGGGAAACGGGGCTCAAATATACAAGATGACCGGTCGGGTCGTTATATTCTTCTTGTCTTAAACAAATATTTGTGATGGACGAGTTTAGAAACATACCTGGAATGCTAAAAAGATGAGGATATCTGCTCCGCATATCATGCTCGATCTCCTAAGTTGCCTCCTCAACCGATTGGCCTCTCAACTAAACCTTCACTAATGCAATATCCTTCAACCTCAACTTTCGAATCTGCCTATAAAAAATGGCCATTGGCATAAGCCAAGTTCTCATCCAACTGCATTGAATTGAATATCTAACACATGTGACGGATTCTCATGATACTTCCAAAGCATGGAAACATGAAACATCGGATGAACTCTCGATCAGTTGGGTGATAAAGTAAGTCGGTAAGCTACTTCACCCACTCTCTCCAAAATATCAAATGGACCTATGTATCGAGGCCTCAACTTGCCTTTTATTTTTGAACCTCATCACGCCCTTCATATGTGAATCTCTGAGAAACACCCTCTCACCATCCATGAAAGATACATCGTGAACCTTCCTATCAGCATAACTCATCTGCCTAGACTATGTTGTACGAAGCCGCTCCTAAATCAGCTTCATCTTCTCCAAAGCATAATGAACCCGATCGGTGACCAACAACCTAGCCTCCCCAAGATCAAACCAACCAACCAGATGATGACATCGCCTCCCGTATAAGGCCTCATATGGAGCCATCTGGATACTTGATTGGTAGCTGTTGTTGTAGGCGAACTCTGATAATGGTAGAAAATGATCCCGCTGACCCCCGAAGTCAATGATGTAGGCTCTCAACAAATCCTCCAAGATCTGAATGGTTCACTCGGACTGCCCGTCCGTCTAAAGGTGAAATGCACTACTCAACTCAACTCGCATACCAAACTCATAATGCATATCTCTCCAGATATGTGATGTAAATTGAGTGCCTCGATCTGAGATGATAGACACGGGCACGCTATGCAGGCGAAGAATCTCTCTAACATATATCTAAGCCGGATGCTCGGAAGTGTAAAAAGTGATGACTGAAATAAAAAGTGTAAACAATGACACACACAACATCAAATCCCCTCAATGGTCCGTGGCAACCCAACCACAAAATCCATAGTGATAGGTTTCGACTTCCACTCTGGTATATCTAACCTCTAAAGCAAACCACCCAGTCTCTGATGCTCATACTTGACCTGCTGATAGTTCAAACACTGTACAACATGATCAATAATGTCCTTCATCTTTTTCCACTAATATTGATTCTTCTAATCACGATACATCTTCATAGTGCCTAGGTGAATAGAATATCGCAAACTGTGAGCCTGCTCAAGAATAAACTCCCTCAAACCATCCACCTTAGGAACATTGATACGTCCATGAAGCTACAATACCCCATCATCACCAAAAGTCACCTCCTTAGCACCACCTCATTGCACCGTGTCCTTAAGAACAAGCAAGTGGGGATCATCATATTGTCATGCCTTAATGCGCTTAAACAAATACGACTATGATACAACAAGCAAGAACCATGTTAGGCTTCGAAATATCCAACCTCACGAATCTGTTGGCCAAATCCTAGACATCCTTAGCTAATGGCCTCTCCACATCTGAAATTAATGCCAAACTCTCCATACTCTCCGCCTTTCTACTCAAGGCGTCAGCTACTATATTGTCTCTACTCGGATGATAAAGAATGGCGATATTATAGTCCTTCAACAAATCCAACCATCTCTACTATGTCAAATTCAAATCTTTACGTTTAAACAGACACCAGAGACTCCAGTGATTCGTATACACCTCAATCTACACGCTATATAAGTAATGCCTCCAAATCTTAAGCACGTGTACAATAGCAGCTAACTCCAAATCATGCACTAGATTGTTCTTCTTATGGGGATTCAGTTGGCATGATGCATAGGAATTCACCCTACCATCCTACATCAATACACATCCAAGACCAACCCTCGAAGCATCACAATAGACTGTGTACTCCGATCCTGATGGTAGTACCAAAACTAAAGCTGTAATCAATGCCGTCTTGAGCTTCTGAAAGCTCTCCTCACACTCGTCTAACCACCTAAATGGAGCACCCCTCTGAGTCAACTAAGTAAATGGGCCTAAAATAGATTAAAACCCCTCCAACAAGCAGTATTAATACCCTGTCAGGTGTAAGAAACTCCTGATCTCAGTAGCAGTAGAAGGTTTGGGGCAACTCTGAACTGCCTCAATCTTCTTCAGGTTTACTTTAATCCTGTCACTAGATATCATATGGCCCAAGAGTGCCACCGAGTCCAGCCCAATATCTCACTTGGAGAACTTAGCATACAGTTTCTTCTCTCTCAAAATTTGAATCACAGTCCACAAATGCTTCTTGTGCTTCTCAGTACTACGAGAGTACACTAAGATATCATTAATGAACATAATGACAAACGAATCCCAGATTGAACACACTGTTCATAAAATTCATCACGGCTGATGGGGCATTAGTCAGACCAAAAGACATCACCAAAAACTCATAATGCCCAAAACGAGTCCCGAAAGCCATCATGGGAATGTCCGAAGCCCTAGTCTTCAACTGGTGATACCTAGATCTCAAGCCAATGCGAGAAAACGGATACTTATCCTTGATGGCAACCTTTTACAATTGATTGTAGTTAATACACATCCTCATGGAACCATCTTTCTTCTTCATAAATAACATCGACGCACCCCACGATGATACACTAGGCCTGATGAACCCCTTATTCAGCAACTCTTGCAATTGTTCTTTCAATTTCTTCAACTCTGCTGGAGCCATACGAGACAATGGAATAGAGATAGGTTGAGTGTCTGGCACCAAATCAATACCAAAATCAATATCCCTATCGGGTGGCACGCCTGGTAGGTCTGCTGGAAACACGTCTAGAAACTTCTTCACTACCGTAATTGACTAAACGGTAGAAGTATCAGTATTAACATCTCTCACAAAGTCTAAGTACACCAAGCCCCCCTTCTAAACCATCCACCGAGCCTTCAGAAATAAAACCACCCTACTAGAGGTATACCCAAGAGAACCTTTCAATTCTAACCTCAGCATCCCCGGCATGTCCAACGTCACGATCTTAACATGACAGTAAAGTATAGCATGATACAGAGATAACCAATCCATACACAAGATCACATCAAAATCCAACATACTAAGCAAGAAAAGATTACCACTAGTCTCAAAGCCCCCAATGATAACCAACTTAAGATCGATATACACGATCTACCACAATAGAGTCTCTCACAGGTGTAAATACCTAAACATGAATATCAAGATAACTACGCGGTAAATCCAAATACGATGCAAAGTACAATGACACATATAAATATGTAGAACCTAGATCAATTAGAATTGATGCATCTCTGTGACACACTACCTCGGGCCTATCCGGGAATGCACAACAATGGGCCTGACTCCGCCTGACCGACCTTTGCCTATAAATGGATTTTGCTAAATGGGTAAATTATATGAATGCATGCTCAAAATTGGTACAAGATACATATACCCCGATACACAGTCCATGTATCAACATAACCCGATACAAAATTCATGTATCGACCCGGTACACAATCCATCATACTGACCACGCTCATAGGGCCCAAGGTAACATGGGTAATCACTTGACTCTGGAGGGACGGATACAAATCCAAGAACAAATAGGGTCTTAATAGCATCCCTCATAATCAATATCTGATCATCATGTCCAAATGTGCCATAATTGTATATCTTCTGCACGTTTACCCTTCGTGCCAAAATCCTCAATCCAAATCACGTATCCATTATTTAAATGTATGTATATTCTCAAGAATTATAGATAAAAGATGCACAAGGATTTAACAAATATCATATAGATATGTGCTCAAGAAATCTCTAAGTGATTATGGATAATTATGTAATTCAACATATCAAGAATAAGTTTCCATGCCTTCACAATTGATCGTAAACCTAGGCAAGATTTCTAACATGAGTAAGAGAGCAGACGTAATAATATAGGATAAATAATTCATTAATCAAATAAGTTGTAAAGACCCGACCTGTCATTTTGAGCATAATCATTAAGTTTGGTAGTTTAAGGTCATAAATAGCTTCATATGGTGTATCATGACTTTGTGTATCATCGGTTTTGGTTTACAAGTGGTTCGGGTTTGATTTGGAAGAATGATTCTCAATTTGGAAGCTTTAGGCTCGAATAGTTGACCAAGTTTTACTTTTGTATATTTGATCTCGGATCAGAGTTTTGATGGTTCCTTTAGGTCCAGATGGTGATTTCGAATCTGGGCATGTGCTCATATTTGCATTTAGATATTTCTAAAAGCTTTTGGCTCTATTTGGCAAAAGTTGGTAATTTGAAGGTTTGAAAAGTTCATAGGTTTGTCCGGGAGTTGACTTTAATGTTATCAGGTTTGGATCATGTTTTCAGAAGTTAGAATAGGTTCGTTATGTCATTTGGAACTTGTGTGCAAAAATTGAGGTCATTCCAAGTTGATTTGATATTTTTCCGCACAAGTTTTGAAAGTTAAAAGTTCATTAGTTCATTAAGCTCGATTTGAGGTGCGATACGTGGTTTTTATGTTGTTATGCATGATTTGAAACCTCGAGTATATTCGTGTTATATTTTGGGACTTGTTGATATGTTCGGATGGGGTTCTGAGGGGCCTAGGTGAGTTTCGTGGTGGTTTCAGACCATTTTTTCTTCATGTGTGATTGCTAGTTTTTTCTGGTTCTGATGCTTCAAGTCTTCTTCATGATCGGGAAGGTGAGGATGCGATCGTGAAGGTGACGATGCGATCACATAGTGTTTTGGGAGCTGCTTGTTTTTTATTCATCGCATTCGCGAGAGGACGAGCACGTTCGTGCAGGGTTGAGATATTTGACCTTTATATTCCCATAGATTGATTGCGATCGCGTCTCAACGAGGGAGCTAGGGGTTTTGGTCATTGCGTTCGTGCAGGAGGTGATGAGTTCGCGAAGGTATGACAGCTGTGTACATCGCGTTCTCAAGTGAAGTATCGTGAACGCGTTGTGTAATTTCTAGCAGTGTGATTTTGTGTATCGCGATCATGATGGTACAGCCGCTATCATGTAGGGTACCATTGGGCAGTGGATATAAGTATTCTATTTCGGACCTTGAGCTTAGTTTTTCATATTTTGAGTTATAGAGCTCGGATTTGGGCGATATTGGACAACATTTTCACCACATGGATTGGGGTAAGTATTTTTTACTCGGTTTTGATTATTTTATATGATTCCATCTTCAATTTTGGCATTTAATAGAGGAATATAAAAGAAAAATTGGGGGGGGGGGGGTGTGTAACTTTTTCTAAAGATTAATAATTGAGTTTTGAACATCAATTCAGAGTCGGAATTGGATGAAATTAGTATGGTTGGACTCGTATTCGAATGAGTTGTCAAAATTTCTGAGTTTTATCGGATTTCGGGGTGTAGCATGGGTTGACCTTGAGTATTTGATTAAAGATTCGACCTTTATCATTTGGGATCGATTCTTATGGCATTATTTGATTTTTTTGAGATGCCTTTGGCTATTTTCGAGCCATTCAGAGGTCGATTCGTACGGGATGACACTTCTAGTGTATCGATTTGGCTTGTTTGAGGTAAGTGTCTTGCCTAGCTTTGTTGAAAATTTTTTTCTAATAAAATGATATTGTTTGCTACATGCGAGGGTGATTCATATGCGAGGTATTGAGCATATTTTCATGTGCCAGGGTTATCCATGTTCGGGGTATATTATACGATTCCTTGTGTCTTGTTGGACTGTGTGAATTTCTTGCCTCATATTTTACTTCACTTCTTTAATAATATGAATATGAATTTCAATACTAGAAATCATGAGTCAGCTTATTATAACTTGATTAAGTTTGACTCACTTTTTGTGAAAATCGTTGATGTACTAAATTCGGTCATCACTATACCTAATCACAAATACATGTCTATGACCGTTATTCTAAGGTACTTGGGTTCCATACTTATGTTGAAAAACATGTTTGAGCTTTGTTGAGATCATTGAACAATAGGGTTCTTGAGTTTTATTGAATTGTTTGTTGGTTCGAGAGTTGTGATTGATGTTCATGTGATGTATTTGTTTGAATATTCTTCTTGATGTTATCCATGCTTCTTGCCTTTCTTGTCATTGATATACATGTTCTTGGTGAGGAAGAGTGTAATGTACGAAGGGTGATGACGTGCCATTGCATATACATTATTATGTGAAGAAGAGTGTAAAGCATGAAGGGCGATGTCGTGCCATTTTATATACATTATTACGCACAAAGGATAATGTCGTGCCATTGATTTATATTATCATGTGAGGAAGAGTGTAAAGCACGAAGGGTGATACCGTGCCATTGCATATACGTTATGTTATGAGGAAGAGAGTAAAGATAGAAGGGTGATGTCGTGCCATAGCATATACATTTATGTCTTTGTTTCAAGTTGGAATTGCTGCACCTATGATTTCTATGTGATTTGTTGTTGTTGTCACATCTTTTCCTCATACCTTAAATTTTTATTTGTTCTATCCATGCTTTCTATCAGTTTATCCGGTCAAAATCATGCTTTCTGTCTTGTTTGTTATATTTATATCTATGCCTTTCCTCATTTGTTGTGCTCTCATCTAAACCTTCTACTTTACTAGATAGTGAAATTTATGTTCTCTTACCTTGATTGCTATCATTACTTATGTGTTTCCACCCTGTGTGTAACAGTTGTCCTTATGCTCTGCCTTGTTCGATATTGCTACTTGAGTATTTTCCACTTTGTTGTTACTGTTATTGATATTTCTTTTATCTAGTTGGTACTGTTATACATATGCTTGGTGGGGATGAGATAAATGTACAAAGGGTGTTGGCGTGCTAATTGATTTGACATACATTCATAGATTTTGTGAGGATGAGATAAATGCATGACGGGTGTGGCCATGCCATTTGATTTGATATCTTGAACACATTCCTCATACTATAAAGATTCGTGGGTTTACTATATTGTTTGATGGTTATCGCTTTAAGAAGTAGGTTGGTTGCAATATTGAGGAAACTGGCCGCGATTTCTTATAGTAATCATTTATTGCTTCGCATATTTGTTCTTGTACTCTTTTCTATTATTTCTAGTATTCTTTCTATCGCAAATCTAACTGAACAGGTTATATAAAAACTTGCACTATTTCACCGAGGTTAGTCAAGATACTTACTGAGTACACGAGGTCGGTTGTACTCATACTACACTTCTGTACTTTGGGTGGAGATCTTGGAGCTGGGATGCTATGGATGACGTGAGCTGGAACTGAAGATGTACATGGCTTCCGGATTTATCTACCACTTGTGCTTGGTATTTTTAGATTTGAATTCTGTTTATGTATATTTCAAATAGATGTTGTATTTATTTCATACCAGTTTTGTAAATCTAGTCTTAGTAGCTCATGACTTGTAATACCAGTTCTTGGGATATTCTATGGAATTCAGTTATATCATTTATTGACCACTTTTATTTCATTAGAACTGTGTTAGTTGTTATTTGGCTTACCTAACGGGTTGGGTTAGGTGCCACCGCGACTAGGTAGATTTTGGGTCGTGACATAAGCACATAGTCGAAATAAGGCATATAATATTCTAATTCTACCCCGGTCATGGTATAAACTCGGTAAATACATATACGCTCGCCACCACATATATACATCAAGAGATTTACCTCCACCCGGTAGCCTCTATCTCCCAAAATAGCTTTTTCTCTCAAATCAATCTCTAGACTAGTCGAATCTATCCAAATACAACTCAATAGCCTCAAACATAGCCGTAAAAATCAAACTCAAACAATAAAGATTGAACCTTTAGTCAAATACATAAAGTCAACCAAAAAGTCGAGCCAGGCTCGCCTCCCGAAACCTGACCAAATTAAAAAATCCCGAACACCCAATCCGATGCGTGTCCAAATATAAAAGTTTCATCTAAATTCGACTCCAAATCGAGGTTTAAATTTCACATTATCATTCTTCAAAATTTCTCACAAAAGCCTCATTTTATCCCTTAGATTCCATTTAGCAAAAGCCAAAATCAAAGATGAAATCATGAAACAAAATCAAATCTAAGTCAATAACAATTACCCAATCTAAGTGGTGAAAATTGCCTAAAAATGACTCCAATCCGACTCTCAATCTTAAAATGTGATAAAATAAGTCAAACCATCGATTATAAGTGTTCTGCCGAGCGATTATCGCACATGCGACCAAATCTGTCGCTTCTGCAGCGTCGCTTTTGCGATTAAATTCTTGCTTCTGTGAGTTTCACTTAATCACCAACCTCTCGCACCTGCGGACCATCCTCCGCTTATGCTGTATTGCAGGTGCAACCAAAGAGCCTGCTTCTGCGCAACACCGCAATCTTTCCTTCACCACTTCTGATCCCAGCACTCTGCATCTGTGATCACACAAATGCGCACAAAGCCCCGGTTCTACGAATGTCCAGCCCCCAGCCATCCTTCGTATCAACGATCACCATTCTGCACCTACGGACTCGCAGATGCGCATCATACCTTGTAGTTGTGAAAATACCAGTATCAAAACTACCAATTCAACCTCAAATAATTCGAAACCCATCCGAAACTAACCTGAGCCCTTCGGTACACCGTTCACTTATACCAACTAGTTCCAAAACATAACACGGACCTACTCGGGGACTCAAATCATACTTATAACATCAAAACTACAAATTGTACCTCAATTCAAGACTAATGAACTAATCACTTTCAACTTTAAAAACTCTTGCGGAACCACATCGAACCAACTCGGAATAACCTAAACTTTTGTACACAAGTCCTAAATAACATAACGAACCTATTTCAACTCCCGGAACAACAATCCGACCTCGATAGCTTCAAAGTTAACTCCCGGCCAAACCTGTGAACCTTCCAAACCTTCAATTTTTCAACTTTTGCCAAATAGGGCCAAATCAACCGAGGAACCCCCAAATCTAAATACGGATATACATTTAAGTCAGAATCACCAGACGAATCTATTGGAACCATCAAAATACCATTCTGAGATCGTTTACACTAAAGTCAACTCTTACAATTTAAGCTTTCATAAATGACACTAAGTTTTCCAAATCACCCCCGAACCTTCCCGAAGCCAAACCAATCATTCTCGCAAGTCATAAGTAAGAAAAATACATACAAAAAATATCATATAGGGGAACGGGGATCATATACACAAAACGGCTAGCCGAGTCTTTACATATTTTATCAGCTTACCTCAGGTAATCCAGATGTTGTCGATTTTTACTTACTCCTAAGAGATTGAGTCCAAATATAATATCTTGACCTATAACTCTTAATCTTTAAAACTTTTAGCTAATATTTTTAAAATATACGGCAATTCCAATTAGGATGAATTTTTACAGAATCTTTAAAACGAACATATACTATACAGTTAGATTATCATAGTTCTATAGTTACAACACGAAGGCTAATAATTGAATAATAAATACAAAAGATTGATAGTGTTGACAATTAATTGCTTTAAATTGGGATAAATCAAGAATACAATGTGTACCACACTAAAAATCTGTTTGAAAAGCTATGTGTTACCTGGCAATGCAACTACTAGGGTAGTATTTACGCACCCTGGTAATTATGAAGTATAGTAATTACAATGACCTGTTTGTTTACCAATACATAATTACAGTGTAATTCTACTGTCATGTTTGGTTGGAGAAGTGTAATTACATTGTTAAACAAAATAATCAGAGTAGCATGTAAATATAAGTTTTACTGTACAAATCTATATATGTAAATAATAATGGAATGATCCAACATGTTGTTTTGAGATATATCATCTTGTTCTATGATTTGAGACTTCGAGCGGCTTCATACGGTGCATTATGACTTGCATGCATTGTTGATTTTGATTTTCGAGTGGTTCGGCGATGGATTTGACATAGTGATTCTCAATTTGGAAGTTTTAAGTTGGAAGAGTTGATCAAGGTTTGACTTTTGAGTAAACAAACTCGGAATTGGGATTTGATGGTTTCAATAGGATTTTGTGGTGATTTTAGACTTGAGCGTATGTTCAAATTTGAATTTGGATATTCCTAGAAGGTTTTGACTTTATTTGTTCAAAGTTGGCAATTTGAAGAATTGAAAAGTTCGTAGTTTGACCGGGAGTTAATTTTGGTGTTATGCTTTTATTGTGGTTTTGAGATATATAGGTTCGTCTAGTTGATTGGAATTTGCATGCAATATTTTGCTGTGATCCAGAATGTTTAAGTGTGATTCAGACGTGTTTGGCGAAGTTTGAAGGTTTGAAAGTCAAGAGAATGATCTTGATCTTCGATTCTTGGTTTTGATATTATTTATGATATTTCAAGTATTTGGATAAGTTTGGATAATGTATTTGGACTTGTTGGTATGACTGGACAGGGTCTCGGGGGGCCTTGGCCATTGGGTATGATTCGGGGTGGGTTGGACCATTTTGGTGATGTTTGAGTTGCTGGTTTTAGCAGGTATCAATATGCTTTGTGTTTGCGGTCCGAGCAACGCGTTTGCGAAGAGTATTTTTGGTGCTGGATATGTTACTCTTCGCGTTCACGGGGATATGCCGCATTCGCATAGGGTGTTTTGGTCAGTGGCTTTGCGGAGATGTGGTCACGTTCACGAAGGGTACAGCTGGGCAATGTACTTAAGATGTTATTTCGGTATTTTGAACTCATTTCTCATATTTTGAACCCTAATTTTGGAGAGGGGCGATTTCTCATGAAGATTTTCACACAAAACTTTGGGGTAAGTGATTTCTACTCATATTTGGTATTATTTCAAGAATCTACATGAATTATTAACACCCAAAATATAGAATTTTAAGATAGAATTTGTGGTTTGGAATACATTTTAAGAGAGTGTATTTTGAAAATTTGCGTACCGATTTGGACCCGGTTTAGATATCTAATTATAATATGAACTCGACAGGTTATGGGTAATCAGATTTTGGTATTGATTTCGGATTTCAGGAAATGCGGGCCTGGATTAACTTTTGTTGACTTTTTAAAAATTCATCAAATATTGAAACTTTTTGGATTAGGATTGTTTCCTATGTCATTGCTGGGAACTTTCCTCGTTGATGTTTGGCTAGATTTAAGCCGGTTAGAGGTGATTTTTCAAGGAAATGCGATTTTGAAGCTTTGGACTAGCCCGAATGAGGTAAGTATCTTACCTAACCATGTTAAGGAAATAACCCTTAGGATATGACTTTATCTATCTAATGGAAATGTGTGAGAAGTGACGTATATGCGAGGTGACGAACGTATATAGAGGTGCTATGTATGATTCATGACCGAAGTAGTCTTTAGGTTGTACTATGCCTTGATTTGGATATTGTGCTTTTTGCGATCATGCTTTATATGTTTATATGACTACGTGAACTCTATGAATCATACTAGAGATCATGTTGAGATGTTGATTTCCTATTGAGCGTGATATTTTTTGTTGCATGGCGTACCTGCCCGATCTGAGCTGTCACCTTAGCATGATATCTTCTTCAGTTCGTGAGTATGTGATTTGATATCCGTTATTCATATACATATATTCTTGAATATATTTTCTGTGTGATGGATTGGTTTGGTGGCACTTGAGTGGCCCATACGGGTTGAGTTATTAAGGCACGTGTCACGACCCAAAATTCCACCTTAAGGATCGTGATGACACCTAGTTTCTAAAACTAGGTAAGACTAACACATAATGAAATCGACATAAATATCAACTAAAATACAATACAAACTGAGGAATACCATAATATAACCAACAACGGAATACAATAGTAAAAAATCCCAAAACCCGATAATACTGAGTCATAAGCTCTACAAGAAATACATAATGAGTCTCAAAATACAGAACTATTTGGAATACAGTAAACATTAAAATAGAAATAGTAAAAGGTGACCGAGGCCTGCAAGCGCGACAACAGGTATACCTTGAAGTCTCCTTAGCAACTCGAAATTAGCTCGCTAACATTTGTTATGCTCTGAGGTACCTGGATCTGCACAAAATGAGCAAAAGCATAGTATGAGTACACCACAAACGGCACCCAATATGTATTAAGACTAACCTTAGTAGAGTAGAATGAGGTTCGAGTCAGGACACTCGCTAGACCATAACCAGTACAAAATATAAATAAAAAGCTAACATGGAAAGCAAAATAGAATGAATGGCAGCATAGATTAGAGCAAGTGATAATACGACAAATTAATCAAAATTTGAACAATACAAAGTGAAAACAGTTAAGGAAAAACAATGACATATCCAATTCATCAACCGATCCAACACAAGAATAACAACTAGAATTCCCCGAAGCACCTCATAACATAATCACAAATCACAAGTCCCTTTATGATGCTGCATGAGCTACACATTTTAAAACATTTTTCCGTAATAGCTTCACGCGCATAAGCCCCTTTATCTTGCCGTGTATACTTCACCATAAAGTATTTACCCTTACTAGCAACACGCACATAAGATCCCTTATCTCGCCGCATGCATATCAATATATACACCACCCTTATTCCTCCGCATGCGCATCAGTATGATAAACCCAACTTGCTTGTCCTTAAAGACACGGTGCACCATGGTGATGATAAGGAAGTGACTATTAAAGATGCTGGGGTATTGAGGCTTTAGGGCTGGATTTGTGTACCTAATGTGGATGGGTTGAAGGAGATGATTCTAGATGAGGCCCATAGTTTACGGTATTCCATTCATCTGGGTGCAGCAAAGATGTACCATAATTTGAAGCAACATTATTGGTGGATAAGGATGAAGAAAGATATTGTTGAGTATGCAACACGGTGTTTGAACTGTCAGCAAGTTAAGTATGACCATTAGATACCGGGTGCTTTTCTCTAGAGGCTAGATATACCGGAGCGGAAGTGGGAGCGTATCACTATGGATTTTTGTAGTTGGGCTTCCACGGACCTTGCGGAGATTTGAGTTATGTGGGTTATTGTGGATAGACTGACCAAGTCTGCATATTTCATTTCAATCGTGACTACCTACAACTCTGAGCAGCTGGCTCAGATTTATCTTAGAGAGATTATTTGCATGCATGGTGTTTATGTGTCTATTATCTCGGATCGAGGCACGCAGTTCACATTGCATTTTTGGAGAATGGTGCAACATGAGTTGGGCACACAGGTCGAGCTGAATACGATATTTCATCCCCAAATAGACAAACAGTTTGAGCGCACTATTCAGATCTTGGAGGACATGTTGCAAGCCTGTGTCATTGATTACGGGGGTCAGTGGTCAGTTTCTACTGCTAGCAGAGTTCGCCTACAACAACAGCTACCACTTGAGTATTCAGATGGCTCCTTATGAGGCCTTATATGGGAGACTATGTCTTTCTCCTATTGGTTGGTTTAAGCCTGGGGAGACTAGGTTGTTGAGAATTAACTTGGTTTGTGATGCTTTGGAGAAGGTGAAATTGATTCATGAGTGGCTTCGTACAGCGCACTCCAGGCAAAAGATTTATGATGATAGGAAGTTTCGTGATATGGCATTCATTATGGGTGAGAGGGTTCTACTCAGAGTTTCACCCATGAAGGTTGTGATGAGGTTTGGGAAGAAGATCAAGTTGAGCCCTTGGTATATTGGTCCTGTAGAAGTTGAAAATCATCATACAAACCTATCGGAATTGTCAAAACAGCACTACGAGTTTGTTTACAAACAATGTTGACCGTGGTCAACTCTAACCATTTTCAAGTTCAAAAATCAAGTTTTCTTTGAAAAATCACATTTAATTTTGTTGAAAATTAACACGGACCATGCATGTAAGTCATAAATAGAACTATGAAAGGTCTCAAATCATGGAATTTGAAGCGGGAACTCAAAATGACATGTCTGGTCATTACAGAGGAAGTGGTTGATGTTCTAGTGCGAGTTGGTGAGGTGGCTTACAGACTTGTCTTGCGACCCAGCTTATCAGGAGTTCATCCAGTGTTCCATATTTCCATGCTTCGGAAGTACTATGAGGATACGTCATATGTGTTATATTTTGCATCAGTGAAGGTTCAATGAAGGGGTCAATCGGTCGAGGAGGTGATTTAGGAGACCGAGCATGATATGAAAAGTTGATATTTTCATATTTTTGGCACTTCAGGTGTGTCTCTATACTCGTTCGAGGATGAACATTTATTTATGAGGGGAAGAATGTAATGGCCCAACCAGTTATTTTGTGTATTTGAGCCTTGTTTACCCTTTTGAAGCTTCCCATATGTGTATTTGTAGTTATGTGACCTGCGATATTGGTTGGTTTAGTTTTGGGGAGGTGTTGGATTGATTTGGAACACTTAGTTCCTAGTTTGGAAGCGTAAATTGGAAGTTTTAACCAAGTTTGACTTTATGTGGAAAAGACCCCGAAATAGTGTTTTGATGATTCTAATAGGTTCATATGGTGATTTTGGAATTAGGCGTATGCCCGTAATTGAATTCGGAGGTTCCTAGTTTAATTTGACACTTTTTGTCGAAAGTTGGCAATTTATAGGTTTAGAAATTTTCTTAAGTTTGACCATGGATTGACTTAGCGGCTATCGAGTTTGGATTATGGTTTCGGGACTTGGAATAGGTTTATTTTGTAAATTGGTACCTGTGTGCAATGTTTGTTGTCATTTCGAGTTGGTTTGGTAGGAATCAGACGCTTAGTTGTGATTTAAAAATTCTTGAATTTCATTGTGAATTCGATGCATTTTGGTATTTGATTCGTGTTTTCGGATGTTATTTTGATATTTTGGGCTCGCGAGCGAGTTCGTACGATATTAATAGACTTGTGTGGATGTTTTTTGTGGAGCCCCGGGGGCTCAGGTGAGTATCGGACATGTTCGAGAGTGTTTTAAATTTGATTCAGTTTTTGTTGTTGCTGCAGGTGTCGCAAATGCGGGAACCAGTTCGCATTTGCGAGGTATCAGCTACAATTGCGAAGGTGGTTAGAGGTGACATGCTTCGCATTTGCGAAGCCAGTCTCGTAATTGCGATGAGGGAACTGGCATGGGTCGGTCGCATTTGCGACCGTTTGGTCTCTTTTGCGATGCTTACTAACTTCGCATTTGCGAAGTATGGTCTCATTTACGACATTCTCTGGACTGTGCAGACTTCGCATTTGCGATCCATGGATCGCATTTGTGGAGGACGCATTTGCGAACCTCTGGTTGTAAATGCGACATCTGCAGTTGAGTTATTAGATGGGAATTCGGGACTTAGTCTCATTTTATCACATTTTGAGCCCTAGACTTTGTGGGAAGCGATTTTTGGAGGGGATTTCCTCACATAGCTATTGGGTAAGTGATATTCACTCAATTTTGATATTATAACTTGATGTTTTATGGATTGTAACATCAAAATCATGAAATTTGAAGGGAATCTTTGGGGACCTTTTTTTACTATATTGTAAAAAATTAAATTTGACATTTGAGAGTTGACGTGGACTTGGTTTTGAAAACAAATCAACATATTTGAACTCTTGGGATTATGTGTAGTCAAGATCTACCCTTCGATTCGGGTTTTAATCGGGTAAGTCCGATATTGGTTTTTGTTGACTTTTTGGGGATTGGGTAAAGATTGGGCCTTTATTGTTTGGAATTGTGTTCCTTTAGAATTGTTTGATATTATTGAGTAATTATTTACTAGATTTGAGCCGAGCGGAGGTGAATGTTAAAAGAAAAGTATTTTTGGAGTATTGAATTGGCTTGTTTAAGGTAAGTATCTTGTCTAACCTTGTGTGGGGGAATACTCCTTAGGATTTAGTTTCAATTGCTTATTCATGATATGTGAAAGATGACGTGTACGTGAGGTGACGAGTGTGTACACAGATGTATATATGATTTATGACCGGATTAGACCTTAGGCTATTAAAATGGCTTTATTTGGGGATGTATTTTATATGAAACATGCTTAAAGTACTTTAAGAACACATGATCATGATCGCTACATTTTGAATTAGCCATAGTCATGCTTTATTTATTGAACACTCCTCTGCACTTTTATGTTATTGCCATGTCCTTGTGCACTTTTTTATAAGATGTGAACTTATGTATTGATGAAACTTTGGGTATTGTTGTTTTGTAATATTGTAGCACATATGGACATGTGCGGGTCGACTATTGTTGTGTGTAGTATTAGGGTGGCAAGATGCGCATGTGGAGACATAAGGGATGCATTTCATTGTGATATGCATGCGGCGAGATAAGGGTGGTGATATTTGCATGCAGATACACAAGGGAGGCATTTCATTGATTATATGCATGCGGCGACATAAGAATGCCATTGTTGACGATGTTATGTGATGTTTCAGGTGTTCCTTTGATGTTGTTCATGTGTTGGAACTGGTTAATATTTTGATAAAATACTTGTTTCTTACATGTTTCTGTCTTGTGATTTATGAGCTATTAGTTGATTTTGACATACTATGATCACATGCCCACTCCTATTTGATATTTTGCTGGCAAAGATGGGTTATTCTACATTGTGTTGTTGTTACACGCTCTACAAGGTTGTTGGTATTTGTTTATTTTATGCATTCCATTGTTAGTTCTTTTGATATCTTGCACAAGTTATTTGACTAGTGAGTATCATGACTTGAACCTCGTCACTACTCCACCAAGGTTAGTCTTGATACTTACTGAGTACCACTGTGGTGTACTATGATGTTTGGCAAAATATCTATGTTTTTGTATGTAATTTGCCTTGCATTATGCCTCGATCTTGTTAACTTTAGTGTTAATATGTGTGACTCGAGCTTAATAATGGTATTTATATATGTAGAAGTCAGTTGAAAGTGATCTAGAAAGTTTGCGCACAAATTGAACTAAAAACAGAAGAATTTGGAGGAAGTATAAATTTTGTGCCCAGGTTCACGCCACATGCCAACCAAAACGCCGTTGACAGCAAGCCAAAAAGTTCACTGTCCAGCTTCGTGCAAGGCGCAAAGTATGCCGCCCAAAGGCGAATTTCGTCCTAATTCGGCTGGGACTTGGTGAATTCAACCCTACACACCTCCAACATGTATAAAAGGGGTTCTAAACCTATTTTTGTAGGGAGATGGCGTTCTTTAGAGGAACGTTTGACCAAGGGAGAGAACAAAGCTGTCGTGGAGGCCGAAATTCATCAGATTTCATCTTTCTTCTGCCAAACTTAGTAATTTTTATATTTCTTTGTATGATTTATTATTTGGCTACCATGTCTATGTGGAGCTACACTTCACGTTCTAGGGTTGTGGTTCTTTCATGACTATTGTTATTCGGATATTCATTTTGCTTTCTTGATTTATCATATTGGTTTATTTATTCAATCTTGCACTTAATTATTTGATTGATTGTTTACCAACTGAATACTACCTACGAATCTAGAGTTGAACTCGAAAGTGGGAATTCTAGATTGCATATAGGACTGAGTAGGGTAAGCTCTTGAACCTGGCCCTCGGGGAATGGATTCGTGATTATGATAGACATATACCTAATTGCCTTTCTAAGTTGATGTACATGAATTATAAATGCGTTCTTGTTAGTTCTAATTCCATATACATATATGCGTTAGGTTAGCTTGAATATGCGAGTAAGAACTTGACAGATTCTTATGAGTGATATTAACCCTGTCAAATAATAAACTAGATAAATTAGTTAATCAATTCAATTGAATAATACAATAGGAATGTTAGATTTCTCATTACCCTGGATTGTTTTTATTACGTTGAAAACATAAAAATGTGCTCTTCCTTTGTTCAAAGTTCATTATTTATTTTCTTTTTATTTTAATTATATTAGAGTAAAATATTTTTGGGTTTAATCCTTGTTTAAATAATTAATATAGTCTAATTTGTTTAATGGTTGATAACAAGTCCTCGTGGGCTCGACACTCTATCTTATCACTTTATTACTTGACGAGCGCATATACTTGCGTATGCGTTTGGCCGCAACAAGTTTTTGGAGCCGTTGCCGGGAACTTAAAGATTAGCTATTTTTCTAGATTAGACTTTTACTTTATCTTTACAAGTTTTGCTCTTTTTTTAAAAAAAATATTTTAATTTTATAACTATTTGATTTTTTTTCTCTAAGTACCTTTCTAGCTCTCTCAGTATGACATCTGGAATGAAATATAAAGAGGTAAGGTTATTGATGAAGACACTTGGTTGACGGAAGATTTTTATGGCCCGTCCTTTTGGGCTTGTCATGACCTGAACTCTTGTAAATCTAAATTTGAATATGGGAGTAAGCGTTGGTATTTGGATGTTGTCTTTGGTACCTGAGGTAACGATGTTGCCTTCTAACAAAGTTGGGAAATGATTGGTCGAAGGAGAGAGTTGATCTTGCACAAGAAATTAATATGTTTGGCTTGACTGTGCACAACTTGAATGCAGATTTGAGTGCAAAGGTTGATGCGTGCAACGCCCAACAATTTAATGATAAGTTGTCTGAAGATGACAAAAGTCTTGTAGACTAAATTGAGGAGCTAAAACGAGAATATCAATCATTATATCATATTTTTCTTGATGATGTCAATGTTGAGAAAAGTGTCCTAGGGTCATGTGAGAGAGTAGATAATATTACTTTGGAAGACTTGAGTGTGTGTGTATATGAGGATGTAAACAGTAGTACAATTCATGAGTTATGGCGTATTAGACTTCATTTTAATCATTTTTTCATATTGTATTTAGATAGTAAGATAGTAATCGAGCCATCTGAGCCTTTGGGGAAGTCAAAGGGTGAGGATGAGACTGTCTATATTCTTGAATTTGTCATACCTCTGAGAGAAAGAATTACATATCTCATCTGAAGGCCAAGAAGTGCAAAATATTATATTGGTTACTTGGCCAAGTTAAATTTGTCCCACCACCCCGGGAGCACAATAGAAAGCTTGAAGCCAAATTGGAGGCTCAATTCATAAGTTTGAGGTTGAGACAAAAAGTGGTTCAAGTCATTCATCGACGTTAAATTAGGCACTTGTTGGGAGGCAACCCAACTTTATTGTTTTCTTTTAGTTTTGTTTATTTTATTTATTATATCACTTTTGTAGTATCGTTTTGGTTTTTTAGGAGTATGAGCATAGGAAGAAAGGCCATAAGATGTGCAAACACGAGCTAGATTATTGGGACTAAGTGTGGGGTGCCCGCACAAAGGACCATGCATGGGAGAAGTTTGAGTATTCCGTGAGTTGATATTGCTTCAGTCTTTGGCCTTCCTGGGAGTTTATCTTACCCTCTGATTTTATTTATGATGTGCATTGAGGACAGTGCACTCTTTTATGTATGGGGTGAGAGAATTCCTCTGGATAATTAGTAGTAGTATGTTAGTAAACATGTTAACTTCTTATTTTGATTTTAGCTTGTTATTTTTTATTTCATAGTAATGTAGTATTTCAGAAGTAGATTAGTCGTTTAATTTAGTTTGCTTAATATTTTTCAAAACAAAAAGCAAAAACAAATACAAAAAATCGAAACAGAAAATTGGGTTTTCCCGATGATGGACCTCCTAGATAGGGTTTTTAAGGGATTAAAGTCTATACAAAAATACAAAGAAATTGAAAAATAGAAAAAAAAATCAAAAACATGTCTTTTAGATTTCTCTAGGTAGTAATAATCTCCCGTGGTTTTTCTTAGTATCTCGGTTCTTTTCCATGGGATGTAGTTGAACAGGGTAGTAGTTTCTTTATATTTAGGGTAAGTTAGAATTTAGGGAATAAATGGAGGAAGAAAGATGAGATTCCTAGGCGTCTTTGACTTGTTTGATAGTAGCATATTTAGGCTTTAGCATGTGTAGTATCTTCCCTATGTTTTGAAATTGATCATGGTGCATTAATTATTTGGATAACATGTTTTGTGACGCCTATATCATTGTACTTGTGTCTAGAACTTTCCCGGTATGTGAGTTGAAACGATATTTTAGGTGTTGCTCGGTTTGAAAAGTGATTTAGTCTTTCTTTGATCTTTTCGAGCTTTATTGCCTATCACAAATAAATTATACACCTAGTTAACCCTTTTGAGCCTATAGACTGTTATTTTGGCACCCACATTACAAGTCTATTCCCGTTTGTTCTTAATTGACATTGTTTTTATCCTTTTACCTCTTAAAGCACTTTTAATGGTAAAATCAATGCTAGAAGAACTAAGGAGGGAATTTGGGTGGCTTTCGAGTGGAACCAATGAAAGAAAAAAAGTATACTTGTTTTGTAAGAGATACACCACTATCAAGAAATACAAAAGGGAAAGAAAAATCTAGAAAAAATGATGAGTGTAAGTAAATAAATTGATATCTTGTTCTTGCTAGTGGGTATGTCACGATCCAAAATCCAACTAGTCGTGATGACACCTAACCCAACCCGCTAGGTAAGCCAATTATCAACTCTCCAATTCCAAAGAAATTAATAAGGTAATTAATTAAAAGAAAATATATGAAACTAATACATTTCTCTCAGAACTTGTAGTACAAATCATGAGCTTCTAAGAATACAGTTTACAAAGCTAGTATGAAGTAAATACATAATCTATTTGAAAATTATATAAATAGAGTTTTGTGAATCTAAGGCTACCATGAACAAGAGGCATCTACAAACGGAATGCGGGTACATCTTCAGATGCAGCTCCCAACGAACACAACAACATTAGCAGCCAACATCTGCACACAAAGTGCAAAAGTGTAGTATGAGTACAACCAACCCCATGTACTCAATAAGTAATAAACCTAACATTAGGTTGAAAGTAGTGACGAGCCTGTACCAAGGTCAGAGTCCAACTCCAATAACCAACAACAGTTCATAACAACATAACGCAAGTAATAAAAGAAGTAACTCAAAGATAAAATGCTTAGCTTAATCATGATTTATGAAAATAGTTCTGCCTTTCATTATTAGTGAAAACCCAAATCGTTCACCGAATTTGCCAAAAATATCAGTAAGTTTGAAAGCAGTAATTTTTCCCAAAACTCCTTTCATTAATAAATAAGATGTCTCATTTTCTTTCCAGATAGCCAGTGTAAAACAAATGCATCACTATGCCCATATATCAACATGTGTGAGAAGTCATGAATGACGTGATATCGTACAGCATGAGTAAAATACATCGCTATGCCTGTAGGTCATGGGTGCATGTCAATGTAATGTATCTCAGAGATGAACTCATGTACTCACACTCTCAGATTACTCAATATCACTTTCTCACACATTTCATTCATCATGATCAATCACTCGGTACTATATATGGCCAACCTAGCCCAGGGAAGATCCATCCCGGAATATACACATCAACTGATCATCAGTCACTCGGTACCGAGTAGGGCCAATCCAGCCCGTGGAGAAGATCCATCTCCAGGTATATAATGTTTCGGACAAGATTCATGTCCAGGGAAGATCCATCCCTCAATAATATCAACTGCGCTCACTTGGGGTGTATGGAGACTTCGGAGAGGCTCCTTCAGCCCAAACGCTATCATAAATTAGTATAACCACTGCGGCGTGCAACTCAATCCCATGAATATCACTCATAATCAGGCACTCGGACTCACTCAGTCATTAATCTCTCCAGTCTCTCTCTCACGGGCTAACAATGTAATGATACTAGCCCGAAAACAATGATATGATGTATCAATAAATAACAATAGAGACTGAGATATGATATGCAATGAAATGAGTATGACATTTCAATTTAAGCAATTAATTCAACATCAATATGACCTCTGTGGGTCTCAATAATACTGGAACATACCCTCGGCATGATTTTTACTATGATTCTCAACTCAATTTCTTTAACACATAAAACTACATAGGAAATGCCAAGATTATTTGACTACAAAATTCCATGAAACCAATTACGTCACAATTTCTATGGTGCACGCCCACATGCCCGTCACCTAGCATGTGTTTCACCTCCAAACAATTCACATAATACGTATATGCAGGGTTTATACCCTCAGCTCCAAGATTAGAAGAGTTACTTACCTCAAACAAACCAATACCAATGTCGAGCAAGCCAAGCGATGCTCCAAGGATGCCATCACGCATGTAGCAACCTCCGAAATGCTCAAAACAAGCCAAAAGCAACTCAACTACATCAAATGAAGCCCAAGGAAACAATTCCAAATGATAAAGATCGAATCTTTAATCCAAACCCAAAATCGGCCAAAATTCACACCCGGGCCCGCCTCTCGTAACCCAACAAAACTCATAAAATCCAACAACCCATTCAATTACGAGTCCAACCATATTAGTTTCACTCAAATCCGACTCCACTTCGATGTTCAAAACTCAAAAATTCATATTATGAAACTTTAGACCAAACCCCCCAATTTCCTCTATAAAATTCACAATCCAATTACCAAAAATGAAGGTAGATTCATGAAATATAAGCAAAACCGAATAGAGAACACTTACCCCAGTTCATATGGTGAAAGTTGCTTCATAAATCGCCTCAATTCGAGCTCCATAACTCCAAAAATGCAAAAATATTCGAAACCTTAGAAATAGATGTGACGACCTGGCCGGTCGTCTTGATAAATATAGCCCCGATCCCCTATTAACTGCTTCTCCCATATCCTTTTCTGCTATTGTGACTTGTCGGGAGGTTTTGTTTTGGTTTTTGGAGTGTTTTGGGACACTTAGTCCCTAAATGGAGGGTTAAGCCTTAGAATTAGCACTGTAGTCAGAACTGTGTGAAGACGACTCCAGAATGGAGTTCCGTCGATTCCTTTACCTCCGTTGGGTGATTTTGGATTTAGGAGCGTGTCCAGATTGTATTTTGGAGGTCTGTAGCTCATTTAGGCTTGAAATGGCGAAAGCCGAATTTTTGGAGTTTTGGACCGGTAGTGGAATTTTTTATATCGGGGTCGGATTCCGATTCTGGAAGTTGGAGTAGGTCCGTAGTGTTGATTATGACTTGTGTGAAAAATTTGGGGTCAATCGAACGTGGTTTGATAGGTTTCGGCATCGGTTGTAGAATTTTGAAGTTTCAAGTTCTCTAAGTTTGAATTGGAGGGTGATTCTTTATTTTTAGCGTTATTTAAGGTGACTTGAGGGCTCAACTAAGTTCGTATGGTGTTTTTGGATTGGTTAGTATGTTTGGTTGAGGTCTCGGGTGCCTCGGGTGTGTTTCGGATGGTTAACGGATGAATTTTTGACTTAGGGAAGTAACTGAGTTTTTGCTGCTTCTGGTGTTTTGCACCTGCGGAGGGGAGACCGCAGGTGCGGGCTCACACGTGTGGAGGAACAGGTGCAGATGCAGAATTCAGAGGCTTGACCAGGGGTCACAGGTGCGAGGAATTTCCACATCTGCGATGCCCGCAGATGCGCCCAAGGATTCATAGGCGCGGAGAAAGATCGCAGAAGCAGACAGTGTTCCGCAGGCTTGCACGGGCAGGTGCGGCCACCACTGATGTAGAAGCGGACCCAGCCCTCTTAAGTGATTTCCGTACCTGCGAGGGATTTTCCGCAGATGCGGCGTCGCAGGTGCGACCCAAGGCCCGCAGGTGCGACCCAAGGCCCGCAGGTGCGAAGATTCCTGGATAGAAAAGGGGCAGAATCGAGGGTTGAAGTTCATATTCACAAATTTGATTTTTGAGCTCGGGAGAAGGCCATTTCTTGAGGGATTTTCATAGAAAGCTTTGGGGTAACGATTCCTAACTTATTTTTGATTGTATTTCATTAATATATGGCAGTTTTCTCTATTTAATTAAGGAAATTGAGTGAGAAAGTTGGGTGAATGGGGGAAAATTCCCCAAATGAATTTCTGTGTTTTGAGTGGGATTTAGACATCGGATTTGGTTAATTTTGGTATGAGTGATCTCGTGAGCGAATGGGTGTTCTTAATTGGTAACTTTTACCCGATTCTGAGACGTGGGCCCGGGGAGGCTTTTTTGGGCATTTTTCTAATTTCTTGCCTTAGCTTTGATTTCGTTAGCTAGATTAGTTCTTGTAGCTATTTATGTTATGTAATTAGTTTTGGCTAGATTTGAGCCATTCAGAGTCGGATATTCGTGGAAAGAGCATTGTGACGGATTGATTTGAGCTTAGTTCGAGGTAAGTGGCTTGCCTAACCTTGCGTGGGGGAAACTCCCCTTAAGATTTGGTACTTTTTGATATGTGAGCACCGTGTACTTGAGGTGACGAGTACGTACACAGACTATTTGTTGTAAAACTCCATTTTTCGGTAAGTCATAACTTGTTTTCTCCTTATTTGAAACACACTAGCATATGTAACTATCCTATTAGACTAGAATAGAATGCCTACTTGTTTAAATGCCTATTTGAACTCTGTGCAACATGTTTAGTGAAATTACCTGCTATTCTTGACTTGAAATTAGTCTAAGGTGTAGGATTATTTGCTGTAACTTGCGCTGCATATTTACTTTGGGACTACGGAACGGTATTCCGGGAGATCCCCATGTACTGCATATTTACTTTGGGACTACGGAATGGTATTCCGGGAAATTTCCCTGCTCAGCATATTTATTTTGGGACTACGGAACAGTATTCCGGGAGATCCCCCAGCATATTTATTTTGGGACTACGGAACGGTATTCCGGGAGACCCCCTGCACATTTACGTTTGGGACTACGAGACGGTATCTCGAGAGATCCCCCGTTGTTATCACTGTGTTCTGAGCTGTTGTCTTTCATTTGATTTTATTCCTGTTAGATTTCCATATTTTATTCCTATTTGAACTATGTGGAGCATGTTTAGTGAAATTACCTGCTATCCTTGACTTGAACTTAGTCTAAGCTGTAGGATTTCCTGCTGTAACTTTCATTTCAATTGGTTGCGCTGCATATTTACTTTAGGACTACGGAACGGTATTCCGGGAGATCCCCCTGTACTGCATATTTGCTTTGGGACTACGGAACGGTATTCCGGGAGATCCCCCTGCTCAGCATATTTATTTTGGGACTACAAAACGGTATTCTGGGAGATCCCCCAGCATAGTTATTTTGGGACTACGGAACAGTATTCCGAGAGATCCCCCTGCACATTTACATTTGGAACTACGAGACGGTATCTCGGGAGATCCCCTGTTGTTATCACTGTGTTCTGAGCTGTTGTCTTTCATTTGATTTTATTCCTGTTAGATTTCCGTATTTATTTTACTCACGCCCTTTCCTGCACATGTTTTTTGTGTGCAGATCCAGGTTCATCTTACCAGCCTCATCACTAGTTGCAGTCGCTGCTGCTTATTGGAGACTTCAAGGTACATCTGCTCGCGCCCGCAGATCCTCGGAGTCCCCCCTTATCCACCTATGTTTATTTTGCCTTCTTTCTGTAGAAATGATGTATATAACGGTTAAGACTTCTTAGTAGCTTGTGACTTACGGTATTCTGGGTTTTGGGAAAAGTGAATATTGTATATGTCGAGTGGCACTGTTTTTGCTTATTTACTATATCTGTTAGCTGTTATCTTTGTGTTTTCATTTCATTTCCGCAATAAATAGGCTTACCTAGTCGTAGAGACTAGGTGCCGTCATGACGGTTCACGGAGGGAGAAATTGGGTCGTGACAATAGAGTACTATATACACTGCCCAGATGTCCTTTTTCGCGAATGCGGGAAAACCATCACGTTCACGATGAACAAAATATCAGTCACCTAAAAATACTCTACACATTCGCGGCACAAGCCTCGCGAACACGATGAAGAAAGGCCTCTAGCTCCATCTCCTAGCTCAACCCTACGCGAACACGATCCCTCGTATGCGAACGCGAATAAGACTTGCCCCAAATCTACGCGAACGTTGACCAATATTCACAAATGAGATGAAGAAATGCCACTCCATCAAAATACACTACGTGTTCGTGATACATGCCACGCGAACGCGATGAAGGGCTGAGACACCATAAACTAGCAGAACACAACAGTGAAAACATGAAGGAAAATGATCCGAAATCAATCTGAAACACGCCCGAGCCCCTCGGGACCCCATCTTAACATACCAACAAGTCCCATAACATAACACGGACCGACTCGAGGCCTCAAAACACACATAACAACATCGATAGGACGAATCACACCTCAACGCGAAATCAATGAACTTTGAAACTTCAAACTTCCACAATCGATGCCGAAACCTATCAAATCACGTCCGATTGACCTAAAATTTAGCACACAAGTCAAATTCGACATTACGGACCTGCTCTAACTTCCGGAATCGGAATCCGAACCCGATATCAAAATGTCCACTCCCGGTCAAACTTTCCAAAATTTCAACTTTTGCCATTTCGAGCCAAATTCAACCACGAACCCCCAAATCACAATCCGGACGCACTCCTAAGTCCAAAATCACCCAACAGAGCTAACAGAACCATCAAAATTCCAATCCGAGGTCAAATGCTAAAAAGTCAAACTTGGTCAACTCTTTTAAATTTAAAGCTCCCTAGTTGAGAATCATTCTTCCAAATCAGTCCCGAATAACCTGAAAACCAAAACCGACGATTCACATAAGTCAAAATACATCATACGGAGCTACTCACTCCCGTAAACTACCGAGCGAAGTGCAAATGCTCAAAACGACCGGTCGGGTCGTTACATCCTCCCCCACGTAAACATATGTTCGTCCTCGAACGTGTCCAGAGTTGTTCTCAAAGCCATCAGACCGCCGTATAACCTTTCCATGCACATACCCGTGGGTGATCCCACGTCACCCTATTCCATATAGCCCCGACAACATAACATAACATAAGATCATTACTCCAACCTTAGCCCATAAGCCTTAGAATCCAATTTCCAACATCCGAAATTTCTATAACGTCAGAATCTCGCATCAGTATAAGTCTGAACAAGTTGTAACCATAATCCAAGATGTAATCACATGATATACCGCATAACTCAAATACTCATAGCAATAATTTCTAATCACAGTAGTTGCTCAAAACCACCCAATACCGGTAATCGACCTCATGTCAAACAAAATCTCATTCTAAAACCTTCGCACACTTCCGATGATGAAAGAAACACGCATAACTCATAACCATTCATCAGATCAACCAGTCATGGAACTCTCTCTCATTCGACAAGAACTATAGCCAATTCTAAGCCGACTTTCGATATTATCCTTCCAAACATGCTGTAATCAAATCCGATAGCATCCATCTTAGGTCCAATGACCTCATCTCATCCAACACGACCCCTCTAGTGACATGCCACATCAATACAATCTAAAACCATAACCTGTGCAATCCGTGCACCAATAAGCAACATTCTAAATATACTCAAATCATGGGAAAAAATGACTCAAACGAGAGAACCATCCCGCAAGTTCAACAAGTACCACCATAACCGAAATTCTACGAACCCATCATACCTAGTAGAACCAAGACAGCCGAATCTAACATGAGGGATCATATCTCAACATAACTCCGCTGCAATGCGTAACCCCATCCAAACACCGATCCATATGAAATACCTCAGCCACCATGCTAATAATCAATAACCACGGAGAGGCAAATGACATAATGCCACACAAAACCTGAAAGAACATAACCCATATGCCATTAACCATGCAATACCCAATTACTCATCTCGCTCAAATTCCGCTATAAAGCCCAAATAGAACCACACAAGGTGTGCTTATAGCCAATGAATCACAACTCCTCGTAGCATAGAAGAGTAAATCACAGATCATTTCCGACCATGAATAAGTTCAACATCAATCGAATGGCATATCCCTCAACAACAGCAGTATGGAGCCAACCAATCCAGCTTTGTGTAGAATACACATCGTAATTGGGCCTACCAATGGACCCCCAAATCAACTTCGGGCACCCACAAATAGATAAATAGCCCTCCGAAAGCCCACAATGACTGAATCATAACACATACTATCATCTGGCTAGCTTTGGCCATGACTTCACAGTCCACAACCATGAAACAATCTGCTCTTGAGAATTCCTAGTCTCCAAATCCATAGAACACATGAATCACCATATTTGATCCCAACTCCACCGCTAGGATGTTTAACACATATCTCATACACGATCATCCCACAAGGAATACTTCTAAAATCCTTCCGTGCCACATAGCAAAATTTTAATTTCAGCAGTCGATCAACCAGGAGAGTGCCGCAGTACCAGTGAAGTATCCGTAAATCAAAACACATTGCCCCTTTTGAAATGTATACTCTCATCAAGCTATACCGATTAGCAATAGCATTTACCTAGTCAACTGAAACCGTCCATGCTGCCTACGAATTTACGCCCTTTCCTTTCAAACTGAACCGTGACGTTGCACATGCAAATTTTAATCCCACACAACACACCGCATCTACCATTCCATCCTGTGAAGAGTACCGGAATCTCATAATGAACTCTGAGTCACAAGCATAATACATACCCGATCAATCAAAAACCTTCCATTTAATCTCATCCCAGAGAAAATCACTATACACCTCATGCTCCTCATGCCAGTAGGTAATATGCCCCTCGAACCATGGTAGAAACCATTGAGAACTCTTCGAAGTCCATTTTCACATAACCAAGCTATCAAAACCGAATCTTTCTAACTCAACCCAGCCACGCAGGTTGCCAAAACCCAAGAGCATTGCCACGAAACACCTGTGGAGACTAGCCACATCATAAGTACCCAAAGAACCGATTATATCCATTACTGTGCTGATTCAACCTACTATCAAGCTGTCCTACTTCTCCGAGTCCCTTCCAAATTGCCTTCAAATTGATACTTCTCCTTGCTGGAACACCATCATCATTAACCAAAATTCACCACACAAAAGACCCTAGTATAAAACCACAACGCCCTAAGGCCCATAAACCGATGACTTCCCTCTTAAGCACCCCAAAGCACCATGACCGCGACACCTACTCCAAAGAGACCTTATGTGAACCTAAAACTGTTTCCTTCACCTTCTTGGTGCTGAAATGCATAATCCACAGTGGTATAAAAAAATGCCACAAATCTCGACACCATCCAATGTAACTCTCAGTCTCTAGCCATATACAAATCTTAAAAATTTCAAATCGTTACATATAAATCTTGAATACATTAGAACCATTCTCGAGAGTCATCCACTCTACTCAAATTTCAATTAAACCGACTAAACGGACCGAACGACCTGTGCCCCAATTGCACACCAGCACCCTAAGAAGTAACCCCACATTAAGGCAACCAAACAAATTCCTACTCCTTGTACACTACGTCATTCACGATAACCACTCAATTATTTTATGATTCCCATATACCCATAGAGTGTAATACAACCTGTATCCAGAAATTCCTTTACCCGAGTCATCCTCAATCTCAACCCCTGCAGTCATAACTGATTCACCAGTATACCTCAAACCGAACCCAATATAATGCATAATCGTGCATTCAACTCGTCGATAACAGACTCCCCCACTCGACTCGAAGCCATAGATCAAAACACATAATAACTCACAATGCCCATACTCTATTATTTCCATAATACTATGGTGGGATTCAACTAAATCCTTCATCAGCAAATGCAACACAAACCATCTAGTACCTCAAATCATCTGCAATCTCGCATTCATCCTCGTGATGGTTAAGCCAACTTCCACAAGCGATCCAAACTCAAATTGCAACATATATCATTCACTGGTAAAAGAGAACTCTCTACAAAATATCATAGGGATCACACAACCTCAGGACACCTCACAGGAGATAACCCACCTGCATTGCCTTAAACTGATATCTCTCTATACCGTTCCACAGTCACGACTACTACGCAATCATTTAATCTTCTCGATTCTGAAATCATCAATAAGACATGAGAATCTACTTTACTCCACAACTAAACAACATGAAAAATCCCTCAACACACCCATAACTAGAGACCATACGCTAAATCAAGACAGAAATCAAACACCCAATAGTCCTTGATACATCTCAAGTAAACTCTTCTCGTCACATTCGAACAATCTGAAAACATCTCGCAGTCACATCATACTCACCACATAGTCATCCAATCACAAATTCCACTAATGGGGACACCAACAGACTTATAAGTCCCAAAAACACGTGTTCACACAATCGAAATCTCCGTGCTCAAGTTACCGTCAAAACCCGACCTCAAGTCCTCCAGACTGGCCCATCATCAGCATGCCAAAATCACATCTCGCACCTCAACCATGGAATCACAGGCCGCCGGCGCACAACCGATACCAAGCGCTCACATGCACATACGAATGCATGGAAGGAATTCAAAGAGTTACGCTTCATGTTGAATCAATACAGCACGATAAAGAATAAAAGATGTGAAGTATATCCTAAATGTCCTGTAGCCTCTCAAAGATAGGTATGGACATCATCATACCGATCTGCAAGACATTACTAGACACTTGCTCATGACTTGTAGAACCTATGAACCTAGAGCTCTAATACCACCTTGTCACGATCCAAAATCCAACTAGTCGTGATGGCACCTAACCCAACCTGCTAGGTAAGCCAATTATCAACTCTCCAATTCCAAAGAAATTAATAAGGTAATTAATTAAAAGAAAATATATGAAACTAATACATTTCCCCAAGAACTGGTAGTACAAATCATCAGCTTCTAAGAATAGAGTTTACAAAGCTGGTATTAAGTAAATACATCATCTATTTGAAAGTTACATAAACAGAGTTTTGTGAATCTAAGGCTACCATGAACAAGAGGCAACTACAACCGGAACGCAGGTACATCTTCAGATCCAGCTCCCAACGAACACAACAACATCAGCAACCAGCATCTACACACAAGGTGCAGAAGTGTAGTATGAGTATAATGGACCCCATGTACTCAATAAGTAACAAACCTAACCTTAGGTTGAAAGTAGTGATGAGCCTATACCAAGGTCAGAGTCCAGCTCCAATAACCAACAACAGTTCATAAAAACATAACGCAAGTAATAAAAGAAGTAACTCAAAGATAAAATGCTTAGCTTAATCATGATTTCTGAAAATAGTTCTGCCTTTCAAGTATATTAGTGAAAACCCAAATCATTCACCGAAGTTGCCAAAAATATCAGTAAGTTTGAAAACAGTAATATTTTCCAAATAGCAAGTGTAAAACAAATGCATCACTATGCCCATATATCAACATGTGTGAGAAGTCATGAATGACGTGATATCGTACAACATGAGAAAAATACATCTCTATGCCTGTATGTCATGGGCGCATTTTAATGCAATGTATCTCATAGATGAACTCATGTACTCACACTCTCAGAGTACTCAATCTCACTTTCTCACACATTGCGCTCATCATGCTCAATCACTCGGTACTGTATATGGCCAACTCGGCTCAGGGAAGATCCATCCCGGAATATACACATCAACTGATCATCAGTCACTCACTACCGAGTAGGGCTAATCCAGCCCGTGGAGAAAATCCATTTCCAGGTATATAATGCTTCAGACAAGATCCAAGTCCAAGGAAGATCCATCCCCCCAATAATATAAACCACGCTCAGTTGGGATGTGTGCAGACTCCGGAGGGGCTCCTTCAGCCCAAACGCTATCATAAATCAGTATAACCACTGCGGCGTGCAGCCCGATCCCATAAATGTCACTCATAATCAGGCACTCGGCCTCACTCAATCATCAATCTCTCCAGTCTCTCTCTCACGGGCTCACAATGTCATGATACTAGTCTGAAAATAATGGTATGATGCATCAATAAATAACAATAGAGACTGAGATATGATATGCAATGAAATGAGTATGACTGAGTATAACATTTCAATTTAAACAATTAACTGAACAACAATATGACCTCTGTTGGTCTCAATAATACTAGAACACAGCCTTGGCATGAGTTTTACTATGATTCTCAGCTCAATTTATTTAACACATAAAACTGCATAGGAAATGCTAAGATTATTTGACTACAAAATTCCAGGGCACGGCCATACATAACATAGAAATCACACTTGGAAAGGGTGGACAATTAGCTAGAGCAGCGGGTGCTGTAGCGAAACTGATTGCAATAGAGGGGAAATCGGCCACATTAAAATTACCTTCTAGGGAGGTCCGTTTGATATCCAAAAACTGCTCAGCAACAGTTGGACAAGTGGGGAATGTTGGGGTGAACCAGAAACGTTTGGGTAGAGCCGGATCTAAGCATTGGCTAAGTAAGCGTCTTGTAGTAAGCTGAGTAGTTATGAACCCTGTAGACCATCCCCAAAGGGGTGGTGAAGAGAGAGCACCAAATGGTAGAAAAAAACCCACAACCCCTTAGTGTTATCCTGCACTTAGAAGAAGAAGTAGAAAAAGGAATAAATATAGTGATAATTTGATTCTTCATCGCCGTAGTAAACAGAAGAGAAAATCGCATTAAATTCTTCGTTTTTTACAAAAATATTACAAAACAAAAAGAACCAATTACGTCACAATTTCTATGGTGCACGCCCACACGCCCGTCACCTAGCATGTGCGTCACCTCCAAACAATTCACATAATACGTATATTCAGGGTTCATACCCTCGTAACCCAACAAAACTTACAAAATCCGACAACCCATTCAATTACGAGTCCAGCCAAAAATCACACCTACGCCCGCACCTTGTAACCAAACAAAACTCACAAAATCCGACAACACATTCAATTACGAGTCCAACCATACTAGTTTAACTCAAATCCGACTCCAATTTGATGTTCAAAACTCAAAAATTCATATTTTGAAACTTTAGGCCAAAACCCCCAATTTCCTGTATAAAATTCACAATCCAATAACCAAAAACGAAGGTAGATTCGTGAAATATAACCAAAACCGAGTAGACATCACTTACCCCATATCATATGGTGAAATTTGCTTCAAGAATCGCCTAAATCCGAGCTCCATAGCTCTAAAAATGCAAAATTATTTGAAACATTCGAAATAGAGTACTATATGCACTGCCCAGACGTCCTCTTTTGTGTACGCGGGAAAACCATTGCGTTCGCGATGAACAAAATATCAGTCACCCAAAAATACTTTACGCGTTTGCGGCACAAGCCTCGCGAATGCGATACACACCAGGGACATAACTATACGAATGCAGTTCCAACTGCGCGAACGCGATGAAGAAATGCCTCCAGCTCCAGCTCCTAGCTCAACCCTACGCGAACGCGATCCCTCATACGCAAACGCGAAGAAGACCTGCCCCAACTCTACGCGAATGCGGACCAATATTCGCGAACATGATGAAGAAATGCCACTGCCATCAAAATACACTATGCATTCGCGATACATGCCACGAGAACGCGATGAAGGGTCCAGAAACCAACAGAACACAACAGTGAAAACATGAAGGAAAATGATCCGAAAACAATTCGAAACATGCCCGAGCCCCTCGTGACCCCGTCCTAACATACCAACAAGTACCATAACATAACACAGACTACTCGAGGCCTCAAAACACACATAACAACATCGAAACGACGAATGACACCTCAACTCGAAATTAATGAACTTTGAAACTTCAAACTTCCACAACCGATGTCGAAACCTACCAAATCACGTCCGATTTATCTCACATTTTGCACACAAGTCACATTCGACATTACGGACCTGATCCAACTTCCAGAATCGGAATCCGAACCCGATATCAAAAAGTCCACTCCCGGTCAAACTTTTCAAAAATTTCAACTTTCGCCATTTCGAGCCAAATTCAACCACGGACCCCCAAATCACAATCCGTACGCACTCCTAAGTCCAAAATCACCCAACAGAGCTAATAGAACCATCAAAATTCCAATCCGAGGTCAAATGCTAAAAAGTCAAATTTGGTCAACTCTTTCATATTTAAAGCTCCCTAGTTGAGAATCATTCTTCCAAATTAGTCCTGAATAACCTGAAAACCAAAACCGACGATTCACACAAGTAAAAATACATCATACGGAGCTACTCACACCCGTAAACTACCGAACGAAGTGCAAATTCTCAAAACAACCGGTCGGGTCGTTACTGGGTATAAATTAAAGTAGTGCTTAAAGAAAGAGGAAACATTGTTAGGGGTATTTTAGTTGTGAAATTGAAGTGGATTGAAGAATTTGCGCTTAAAGTTAATTGTGTGATATATTAAAGTACTTAAGAGGGTTAGTCACTATTCCTAAATATATCCTGCTCGTCCCTTGGCCCACATTACAATCATAAAAATTCCTAATTGATTTTAGATCAAGCGAGCCTACATTGGTAGAGATTTACATTATGGGCAAGCCTATGGTACCAATTGCATGCATGTGACTTCTTTTGCGAGAGTGAACGAGTTCCTTTGATATATATGAGTCCTTAAAATATATTTGAGCAACTGATTTGAATGTGTGGATTCAACTTACTCTCTTGTTCTTGTTGTGAGGGCACATGATTTCATGAGGGAGAGGTAACGTTATTAGTTTTCTCTATGATGATGGGTGTTCAAGCCATGAGTGCATTGTGACGTTGAGTCGGTTTTTGAGCTAGGATTATTATAAGCATGTTGTCTTTGTTGTGAATATTTTTAAGTATGACATAAGAAAAGGAAAGTGTATGTGATTGCATATGTTATAGTTTAATTATTGCTATCAACCATAGTCATTGGTGTAGTATAACGACCCGATCGCTCGTTTTTATTTGTACTTCGTTCGATGGTTTGGGTCTTGAGTAGCTTCATATGGTATATTATGACTTACGGGTATCATTGGTTTTGGTTTTCGGGTAGTTGAAATTGATTCGGGAGAATGATTCTTAGATAGGAAGCTTTAAGTTGGAAGAGTTGGCCAAGTTTGAATTTTGTGTATTTGACTTCGGATCGGAGTTTTGATGATTCTGATAGGTCCGGATAGTAATTTTGGACTTAGGCATATGCCCGAATTTTTATTTGGATGTTTTTAGAAAGTTTTAGCTATAATTGGCGAAAGTTGGCAAATTTGAAGGTTTGAAAAGTTCATATGTTTGACCGGGGGTTAAATTCAATGTTATCGAGTTTGGAAGTAGTTTTGGGAGTTTTAATAGGTTCATTATATCATTTGTATCTTGTGTGTGAAATTTGAGGTGTTTCCGAATTGTTTAGACTTGTGTGCGAAATTTGAGGGAGTTTTAATAGGTTCATTATGGAATTTGGAAAAAGTTTATTAAGCTTGACTTGAGGTGCGATTCATGATTTTGATGTTGTTATGTAGGATTTAAGGCCTCGAGCAGGTCCATATTATGTTTTGGGACTTATTGGTATCTTCTTATAGGGTCCGAGGGGCTCGAGTGAGTTTGAGATAGGTTTGGATTGTGTTGCACTCGTTTTTGATGTTTCAATGTCGTTTCTTCAAGCATAAATGGTACCATACTAATCAAATAAGCTCAAAATTCTATTTTTATTGAATCATTAGATCTGTATCGTAATTACGGAGCCATAGCAAAAACAATCATCGAATTTGGACATCATACGAGGGAGTTATGCTCATTTTAGTGTCGGAGAAGAAAATTGGTGCTGGTGCTTCACTTATGTGAAGTTGGGTCCGCATCTGCGACCCCGCATGTGCGAAAAATTATCCGCAAAAGCATAATAACAACTGGAAAACAGCAGGTGCGGCTTTTTGGGAGTAAAAGCGGAAATCTTTGTGTATAAATAAACTGATTGCGTTCTTTTGGTATTTTGAGCATATCTTGAGTTCTAAAGCTCCGATTGAGGTGATTTATGCGGCGTTGTTCTCGTTGTTTCATGGGGGTCAGTATCTGACATCAATTTTTGTATTTTAGCATGATTACAGGAGTTAATTTGTGAATTATTCCATGTTTTGATTGGAGAATTGAGGGTTTTTATCAAAAACATTTCTAAATTGAATAATTGACTTTTAAACATTGATAAAGAGTCGGAATTGGATGAAATTAGCATGGTTGGACTCGTATGTGAATGGATTATTGGGATATGTGAGTTTTGTTAGGTTACGGGGTGCGGACCCTGGTTGACCTTTTTGTTGACTTTGAGTATTTGATTAAAGATTCGACCTTCGTTTGGGTTTGTTTCCTATGGCGTTATTTGATATTTTTGAGTTTCTTTTGGTTAGTTTCGAGCCGTTCAGAGCTTGATTCGGCCAGGAGGGAATTTCTAGAGTATTTTTTGGCTTGGTCAATAATTGATTTGGCTTTTCTAGGTACGTAACATGCCTAAACTTGGATTTGAGAGTATTTAACCCTGGGAACTATGTCATATGAGATCTATGTGATTATTCAGTTGAAACCTAATGAGACTATTTTTGTTGTTCTAAGCTATCTGTCTTAATTGTAGCTATACTCTTAGTCATGATTCTTCATTTGCATATCATATCTCAACCTCTGTTCATTATTTGTTGTTACATGGCACATTGTAGTGGTTTTCAATATGTGGTACTATTTGGGCTGGGTGACATGAGATTTGAGAGCCCTTAAGACTTGAGAGGTTGATGATTTAGCTGTGCCTTAAGGATATGTTGAGTGTGTTATTTGGATCAGGATGCACGTTGCAGCAAGCCATATTTGCTTTATTATTATTTGGATAGGGTTGCACACCGCAACATGCCTTATTGGATTTATTTTTATGTAAATCGGGTTGCACGGTGCAATAGGCCTTATTGGCTTTTTTGTTATTTGGATCGGGCTGCACTGCAACAGGACATATTGGCTTTTGATTAGAGCTTTGAAAGAATCCGCCCCTTCGGAGTCTGATATACCGGCAGTGAATGCAGGCATAGTGATATATACACGTGCTTTGGTGAGGGGCTTTGATCCAGGCACCCGTACAGTGCTGAGCGATTGTGTGTGTGTGTGTGTGTGTATGTGTGTGTATGTGTGTGTGTGTGTGTGTGTGTATGTGTGTGTATGTGTGTGTGTGTGTGTGTGTGATGGAGTAGGGGCATTAAGCCAGGCATCTTGAGTGGGATGAGAGTGAGGTACTTATAGTATCACTGTGAAAAACATTATTTGACATGTAAGCATAGAGATGTATTTTCCTCATGTTAGACGATAACATGACATTTGATGATTGACATGTATATTTGACATGTAGGCATAGAGAAATATTTTTCCTCATTCTAACTAGTAAATGAAAACTCTTATATGATGTTTGAAAATTGAATAACACAGTTCTTTTGATAAACTCATGTTTTAGTTGATTTTTCAATGGTAAGATTAAGACTTTGACTGTTATACTTGAGCAACATGTCTGTTTTTCCGTAACTGTGAATGAGCTGAGCATTATACCTTTTAAGTTATATACCTCTATTGTCTTCACTATATTGTTATGAATTGTTACTGGCCATTGATATTGGACTCTGACCATTTTTCGAGATCCTCACTGCTTTCAACTTGAGGTTAGGTTTGTTACTTATTGAGTACATGGGGTCGGTTGTACTCATACTACACTTATGTACCTTGCGTGAAGATTTTGGAGCTGATATTGCTGCACATGGGGAGCTGGCAATGAAGATGCACCCGTTGTCCGGACATGGCTACCACTTGTTCTTGGTAGTTTTATATTTGAGTTCTATTTCTGTATATTCAAACAGATGTCGTAATTATGTTTCATGCCAGCTTTGTAAATCTAAAATCTTAGTAGCTCATGAATTGTATTACCAATCCTTGGCAGTTTTATAGAAGTTAAGTTATTTTACTCATTTACTCTTATTATTCTCAGCAGAGTTATGTTGAATGTTAATTAGCTTACCTAGCGGGTTCGGTTAGGTGCCATCACGATTGGATGGATTATGGGTCGTGACAAGTTGGTATCAAAGCTCTAGGTTCATAGGTTCTACGAGTTATGAGCAAGTGTCTAGTAGAGTCTTGCAGATCGGTATGATGACATCCATACCGATCTTCGAGACGCTACAGGGTATGTAGGAGGTGCACTGATGGCCTGTGATGTCATCAGTTGTGCACTGATGGCCTGTGATGTCATGGATGAGGTGCGATATATATTCTCTGTGTTGTGGTGTTAGGCTAGTCTGGAGGACATGAGGCCAGGTTCAGACCACATGTTGGACTCGGTGGTTTCGGTTATGTGAGTATGTGCTTTTGGACTCATATGTCTAGTAGTATACCTAACGGTGGGATTGATGGCTCGGTGAGTGATTGCATAGCTATATGATGTGTATGATTTGACTGCGAGATGTGTTCATATGGATTGGATGTGACGAGAGGAGTTTGCTTGGGATGTAAAAAGGACTATTAGGTGCTTGATTTCTGTCTTAATATGTTGTACAACCTCGAGTTATGAGTGTGTAGAGGGATCTTTTATGTTGTTCATGTGTGGGATGAAGTAGACTCTTATGTCTTGCTGATGAGTTTAGACTCGGGAAGATTAAGTGATCGCATAGTGATTGTGACCATGATGGGGTCATAGAGGGGTGCCAGTTGAGGCTAAGCATGTGGGTTATCTCATGCGGAATGTTCTGAGGTTGTGTGATCCTCGTGATGTTTCTATGGAAAATATTTTTTCTACCAGTGGCTTATATGTGTTGCAATCAGTTTTGGATCGCTTGAGGAGGTTGGCTCGACTATCACAAGAATGAATGTGCATTTAGCAGAAGATTTGAGATATTTTATGATTAGTGCTAAATAAGTTCATAAAGGATTTTGTTGAATTGCAGTGTCGGATTATGGCAGTAATGTAGGTAGGTTATTGTGGGTTATCGGATGTTGTGATCTTTGGATTTTAGACAACTGGGGGAGGCTACTATCAATGATCATATTGCGTGGTCATGTGTTACACTAGTTTTGGTCTAAGGCCTACATTTGGATTAGTTACGACTTGAAGAGGTTTATTTCGAGAATGACTCGAGCAAGGAAGTTTTTGGGTGCATGATGTATTACACTTTATGAATATACGAATATCTTGGAATGATTTGTGTTTTTTTATTCATGATGAATGTAATGTGCTAAGAAAAGGAAGTCACTCGGTTGTGTTAAGGTGGGCTTACTTTTTGGGGTGTTTGTGTACTTATGGAGCACAAGTTGTTCGACTTGTTTGGGCGGTGCATTTGAGACTAGAATAGGGTGGATGACTCTCGAGAAGGTTCTAATGGGTTCAAAATTTATATGTGGCATTTGAGGAATTTCTGGATTTCTAAATGCCTAAGATATGAGATTTACATTGAATGGTGTCGAGACTCGCGGCAATTCTGTATTATTATGGATTCTATGTTTTAGTATCAAAGAGGTTAAGGAGACAGTGTCAGATTCACATAAGGTCTCTTCAGAGTGGGTATCTCGGATGTAGTATTTCTGGGTGCCTAAGAGGGTATACAATGGCTTATAGGATTTAGGATGATGAGGTTTCATGCTAGGATCTCTTGTAGCGAGCTTTGGGTTAAGGATCGTAGTGTACTATCAAGGAGAAGTGTTAACTTGAAGGTAATTTGGAAGGAACTCGGAAAAATGGGATAGATTGGTGGCAGATTGGATCAGCATGGTAATGGATATGATTGATTCTTTTGGTTCTTATGATGTGGCGACACCTTACCGATGTTTTGTGGAAATACTCTTAGGTTTGGCGACCTGCGTGACTTGGTTGATTTAGAGGGATTCGGTTCTGATGGCTTGGTGTTGTGCTAATGGATTTTGAAGAGTTCTCTATGATTTCACGGCTTGGGGTAGATGCTTCCTACTGGCATGAGGAGTGTGTTGTGCGTTGTAATCTTCTCCTGAATAGGGCCAGGTGGAATGTTCCTGGATGATGGAATATGTATTCTGCTGGTGATTCAGAGACGATAATAGGATTCTCGTGTTTTTATATAATGGAATGATAGATGTGGTGCGACGTGTGGGATTGAGATTTACATGTACAAGGTTGTAGTTCAGTTTCGAAGGGAAGGTCATGAGTTTTCCTTAGCACAGATGTTTAGAAAATACCGGTTCTATTCGGTATCACCTGAGATGAGTGTGCATTTCAGAAAGGTAATTGCATGATTGATCGACTGTTGATGTTCAGATTTTTCTATGTAGCACAGAAGAATTATGGAAGTATTTCCCGTGAGATGATTGTGCATGAGGGACGTGTCAGTCATTTGGGTGGTCGAGTCGGGATCAGATAGGGGGATTTTTTTATTCTTGTTATGTGGAGACTGGAAGTCTCAGAGGTTATTTATTCCTTGGTTGTGGACAATGAAGATATGACCTGAGCTAGACAACTGACGATATGTGCTATGGATAGGTTTAAGTAGATCGTTGGGAAGGTTATCCACTTATTTCGGGAGGATCAGGATCGATTTGGAGGCCTGTCAAGCCTAATAAGAATGTGTATTCAACATCGGGTCGGATTTGTTTGCTCAACACAACTATTGTTGAAGTATGTGTCATCCGTTAGAGTTGATCTTATTTCGTGTGTTTTGTTTCTCCTTTGTATGATGGGTTCATAGCATTGCTCCTTGTAGTGGCATTTGTTGAGATTGCGAGAGGTTCTCTCATTTGATTCGCATTTTATTATTGGGTACATTCGAGTTATTGCTTGTTTGCTGCACGGATTGCACGGTTCGTAGCTCTTGATGGTATTGGTGTTGCATGTCAGTCGAGCAACTTGTACGGGATGAGATGAGATTATTGGGCCTGGAATGAGTGCTATCGGATTTGATTAAGGTATGTTTGGAAGAATAATATCATAAGTCAGTTTATAACCTGGGCAATGGTTCTTGGCAGGCGAGAATGCTCCACGACTTATTGATCAGATGGTTGGTTATGAGTTTTGTTGTGTTTCTTTCGTCATCGGCAGTGTACGAAGGTTTAGTACATGGTTTTATTTGATATGAAGTTTCTTATTGGTACCAAGTTTGTTATTGAGCAGCTATTGTGGTCGAAAGATTTTGTTATGAGTGTCTGAGTACTATGGAGTATCGTGGGTTATGGTTATGGCTTGATACAGCTTGTTCAGACTTGCACAGTGTATAGATATGAGAATCGGGTCTTGTAATGGTTATCAGATATTGGAGATTTGATTCTAAGGTTTATAGGCTAAGGTTCAAGTAAGGATCTCCAGTTAGGTTGTGTTGTCAGGCTTATATGGATGGGGGTGACGTGGGATCACCCATGAGTATGTGCATGGTGAGTTTATACAGTGGTTTGATGGCTTTGGAATGAGTCTTGGCACATTCGAGGATGAACGTATGTTTAAGTGGGGGAGAATGTAACACCCTGATCGGTCGATTTGAGCATTTGCACTTCGTTCTATGGTTTGAGGTCTTGAGTAGCTTCATATGGTATATTATGACTTGCGGGTATCGTCGGTTTTGGTTTTCGAGTGGTTCGGAATTGATTCGGGAGAATGATTATTAGGTAGGACGCTTTAAGTTAAAATAGTTGACTAAGTTTGTCTTTTGTGTATTTAACCTCGGATCAGAGTTTTGATGGTTCCGGTAGGTTCGGATGGTGATTTTGGACTTGGGCATATGACCGGATTTGTATTTGGATGTTTCTAGAAGGTTTTAGCAATAATTGGTAAAAGTTGGCAATTTGAAGGTTTAGAAAGATCATAGGTTTGATCGAGAGTTGACTTTAATGTAATCGAGTTTGGAGTTGTTTCGGGAGTTGGAATAGGTTCGTTATGTCATTTGGAACTTGTGTGCGAAATTTGAGGTGATTCCGAGTTGTTTAGACGTGTTTGGCGTAAGTTTGGAATTTGGAAATTGGAAATAGTTCATTAAGCTTGATTTGAGGTGCGATTCATGGTTTTGATGTTGTTATATGAAATTTAAGGCCTCGAGTAGGTCTGTATTATATTTTGGGACGTATTGGTATGTTTGTACGGGGTCCCGAGGGGCTCGAGTGAGTTTCAGATAGGTTTGGGTTGTGTTGCGCTCATTTTTTATGTTTTGACGTCGTTTCTTCAAGCATAAATGATACCATATTAACCAATGAGCTCCAAATTTTATTTTGATTGAAGTATTATATCTGTATCGTAATTACAGAGCCTTAGCAAAAAGAATCGTCGAATATGGACATCATATGAGGAAGTTATGCTCATTTCAGTGTCGGAGAATAAAGCTGGTGCTGGTGCTTTGCAGATGCGAAGATGGTTCTGCATATATGACCCTGCAGGTGCGAAAAATGGTCTGCAAAAGCGGAAATCATAGCTAGAAAACCGCATGTGTGGCTTTTTGGGCGCAAAAGCGGAAATCCCTGTGTATTAAAAAATCGGACTGCGTTCTTTTGGTATTTTGAGCATATCTTGAGTTCTAAAGCTCCGATTGAGGTGATTTTACCTGCTTCTTCTCGTCTTTTCATGGGGGTCAGTATCTAACCTAAATTTGTGTATTTTAACACGGTTACAGGAGTTTATTTGTGAATTAATCCATATTTTGATTGGAGAATTGGGGTTTTTTATCAAAATAATTCCTAAAGTGAATAATCGAGTTTTGAACATTGATTCGGAGTCGGAATAGGATGAAATTAGTATGGTTGGACTCGTATTCGAATGGGTTGTCAGAATTTGTGAGTTTTGTCAGGTTACGAGGTGCGGGCCTAGGTTGACCTTCTGGTTGACTTTGAGTATTTGATTAAAGATTCGACCTTTTTCGTCTGGGTTTGTTTTCTATGGCGTTATTTGATGTTTTCGAGTTCCTTTTTGTTAGGTTTGAGTTGTTCCAGGGTTGATTCGCGCGGGGTGGAATTTCTAAAGTATTGTTTGGCTTGCTCGGTATTTGATTTGACTTGTTCGAGGTAATTAATGTATCTAAACTTGGATTTGAAGATATTTAACCCTGGGAACTATGTTATATGAGATGTATTGGGGTGACGCACATGCTAGGTAACGGGCGTGTGTGCGTGCACCAGAGTAATCATGATCCGAGTTATCTTTTAAACTATTATCGGACTTGTTTACTATTATATCTTGTTATATTTGTGTTGTCCCCTACTTGCCTTGATTATCTGAGCTGTGATTCATGTTACAAATCATGTTTAAGCTATGTGATTATTCGGTTGAGACATAATGAGGCTATTTTTGTTGTTTTGAGCTATTTATCTTAACTATAGCTATACTCTCAGTCATGATTCTTCATTTTGCATATCATATCTCAGTCTTTGTTAATTATATGTTGTTACATGGCACATTGTTGTGGTTTTCCATATGTGGTACTGTCTGGGCTGCGTGGTCCCTTGAGACTTGAGAAGTTGATGATTGAGATGGGCCTTAGGGCCGGGTTGAAGTGTTATTTGGATAGGGCTACACACTATAGTAGGCCATATTGGCTTTATTATTATTTGGATCGGGTTGCACGCTGCAACATGCCGTATTTGCTCTATTGTTATGTGGATCGGGTTGCACGCCACAACAGACCTTATTGGCTTTATTATTATTTGGATCGGGATGACACTATATCAGGCTATATTGTCTTTTGATTAGCGCTTCGGCAGGATCCGCCCCTCTAGAGTTTGAAATGCCAGCAGTGAGCGCAGGCACAGTGATATATACACGTGCTTTGGTGAGGGGCTTTGAGCCAGCTACCCGTACAGTGCTGAGTGATTTTTTCTTTGTGTGTGTAATGGAGTAGGGGCATTGAGCCAGGCATCTTGAGTGGACTGAGAGTGAGGGTACTTAATAATATCACTGTGAAATTATTTATTTTACAAGTATACTTGACATGTAGGCTTAGAGATGTATTTTCCTCATGCTAGACGATAATATGAAATTTGATGATTGACATGTACATTTGACATGCAGGCATAGAGACGCATTTTTCCTGATGCTAAATGTAAATAAAAACTATTATCTGAAGTTGTGAAATTTGAATAACACAATTCTATTGATAAACTCATGTTTTAGTTGATTTTTCAGTATAAGATTGAAACTTTGACTGTCATACTTGAGCAGCATGTCTATTTTTTCGTAACTGCGAACGAGCCGAGCATTATACCTCTTAAGTTATGAACCTATATTGTCTTCACTATATTGTTATGAATTGTTATTGGCCATTGATGTTGGACTCTGACCATTTTTCGAGCTCGTCTGTGATGACCCGATAGGTCATCTCATGTTTTCGAACCCCATTCTGCACTTTGAAGCCTTAAAATCTCATTTTTAACCTCCTCGATTTGTGTGTGCAGTCTGGGCGTGTTTTCGGAAAGCTTTTATGTTAAAAATAGTGAAAAATATGAAATTTTGCTTTGAAAACCATTTGAGTTGACTTTGATCAACGTTTTGAGCAAACGGACCCAGATTTGTGTTTTGACGGTCCTGGTAGGTCCGTATCGTGATTTGGGACTTAGGCGTATGCTCCGAATCGAATTCAGAAGTCCCTAGCCCGATATATCAGACTTTGTTGAAATTTGAAAGCTAAAGGCGTAATGAATTTGAAATGTTTGACCCATAGTTGACTTTTTGGATATCGGGTCCGTATTTTGGTTTCATAATCCGGTATAGGTCCAATACCATATTTATGACTTGTCTGTCAAATTTGGTGAGAAATGGAGTTGGTTTGACATGATTCGGACGTCCAGTTGTGAAAATAGAAGTTTCAAAGTTTCATGAAAATTTCATTTGATTTGGTGTTCAATTCGTAATTCTAGGTGTTATTTTGGTAATTTGATCACGCAAGCAAGTTTATATGATGTTTTTAGACTTATGTGCACTTTTGATTTAGAGCCCCGAGGGCTCGGGTGAGTTTCGGATGGGCTACGGAGTGAAAATAGGACTTAGAACATTGCTTGTATTTCCAATTCTAGTGCAGGCCTCTGGTATCGCATTTGCGATACCAGACATCGCATTTGCGACTTATGAGGGGCTCACATTTGCGATCTACTCATCCCAAATGTGAAGAGTAGCCGGGCCACCTTATGTTCGCATTTGCGATGGGGACTGGCAGGGGAAATTCTTCGCATTTGCGATCATGGGGTCGCATTTGCAATCAGTCCAGTTCACATTTGCGAACTATTCTTCGCATTTGCGAAGAAAGCAGGAATGAGGAGACCTTCGCATTTGTGATAGGTTCTTCGCATTTGCGGGGATCGCATTTGCAAACCCCAAGTCGCAAATGCGACACCTGCAACTTATCAAAACTTGACTTAGACGGGATTTTTGGTTCATTCTTCAAATTTTCAAACTCAAGAACACTAGAGGAGATTTGCCAAAAACCTTTTCTTCCCAAAAATATTGGTAAGTGATTTTAAACTAGTTCCTTTCAATCTTTCACAATTTTTCCTAAGATTTCAACCTAAAATCTAGAGTTTTCATGGTGGAAATTGGGGGAGAGTTTCGAAACAATAGGGATTTAGACTTCACATTGAGGTTGGATTCCAAAATAAATTACATAACCGGGCTCGGGGGTGAATGCGTAAGTAGGTGTTGGTCCGAATTTCGTGTTTGGACCAAGCGGACCCGAGTGTTGACTTTTGTTGACCTTTTCAATAATGACCTAAATTGAATCTTTTACAATTGTGGGTGATTCCTAAGGATTATTTTGAATCGTTTGGTTGGTAATTTGCTAGATATTGTTTGTTCGGAGGCTTGTTTGAAAGGCAAAGCTGTGGTTGAGCTTTGAGTGGTCTTTGGAGCGAGGTAAGTGTTGTGTCTAATCTTGACTTGAGGGAATTAGGAACCCTCAGACTATGTGCTATGGGATTCCCATGTGAGCGGCGTATATACGAGGTGACGAGTGCTTATACGCTGCCGAATTATCTGTTTCCCCTGATTTACCGCTTTTCCTTAATTATTACCTTTCCTGTCTTAACTGTTATATGCTCTAAATGCTTTTCATGCTTAATTGCTACTTGTTATTCAATATCTTCTCATGTTCATGACGTTAGTTCTTCCATAGTTTCATGATTCCCTGCTATTTTCTTAAATTGACTTACTTGCACATTCTAATTGTCAATTACTGGATTGGTCTCGATGTATAGTATTACTCGTGTAGATTTACTATATTGTACGAGGTTTCCATTTGGTTCAGTTTGGCATTTGTTAATCGTAAAGGCTATTGTGGTCTGAATTATTGATTTGACTATGCATTAAGTACATGGTATTGATATGGTGGGATCGGGCTACACGCCACAACATGTGTAATAAGGGTGGATTGATGTGGTGGAATAAGGGTGAATTTGTACTATATGGTGGGATCGGGTTGCACGCCACAACATATGGAATAAGGGTGGATTGACATGGTGAAATAAGGGTGAATTATGATACTGATATTGACATATGGTGGGATCGGGTTGTGCGCCGCAACAACCTATATGTTTCCATTTCTTGAGACGTGTTGGTTTTTTCCGATATTTGTATCTGAATTAATAAAGATTAGTAATTCTGGACGACACTGGTTTATTCTTGAGGCTGTGGGAATTCCGGGTCATGACAATTGGTATCAGAGCACTATGTTACATAGGTCTCACGAGTAACGAGCAAACTTAGTAAAGTCTGGAGGATCGGTACGGAGACGTCTGTACTTATCTTCCGGAGGTTTTGGAGTTAGGAACAGTTTCACTTCTATTCTTCTCTGTCGTGCGATTTTATTCTATCAATGCTAATTGGACCCTTCTATTATGTTCTCTCGCAGATGGCGAGAACGCGTACCGCATCTTCAGCTGAGCAGCAGCCAGAGCCCCCAGTGGCAGCTCCTACAAAGGGCAGAGTTCGATGACGAGGTCGTGCCAGAGGCCAAGGCAGGGGTAGAGCTCAGCCCAGAGCTCGAGCAGCAGCACCAGTGGTGGAGCCTCAGGTAGAGTTTGATGAGGAGGTTCAAGCCCAGGCTGTGCCTGTCGGACCAGCACCAGTCACTGAGGGGTTCATTGCCACCCCAGTGCTTTAGGATGCTTTGGTCCGTTTAGTGGACCTTATGGAGAGTGTGGCCTAGACTGGCACATTCCCCATGGCACCAGCCATCTCTCAGGCTGGAGGAGGAGCACAGACTCCTGCTACCCATACTCCGGAGCAGATGGATCCCCAGTATCAGACTCTAGCAACTCATCCAGTCGGAGTAGTTCAACTGGTTGTTGCGGAACAGGCCAGCGATGGGTCAGCTATGTCTTTTGAGGCTTTATGGAGATTGGACAGGTTTACCAAGCTATTTCCAGTTCACTTCAGGGGTGATTCTTCAGAGGATCCCTAGGAGTATCTTGACAGCTGTCATAAGGTGCTACGGAACATAGGTATAGTGGAGACCAATGGGGTCGATTTTGCTGCATTTCACATGACTAGTTTCGCCAAGAAATGCTGGAGAGATTATTTGTTGTCCAGACCAGCTGGATCGTCTGCTCTTACTTGGGACCAGTTCTCTCAGCTCTTCCTAGAGAAGTTTCTCCCTATCACATTGAGATAGGAGCATCATTGTCAGTTCGAGCGTCTTCAGTAGGGCAGTATGACGGTTACCTATTATGAGACCCATTTTATAGATTTGGCCCGTCATGCTCTTCTTCTGCTTCCTACTGAGAGAGAGAGAGAGAGAGAGGGTGAGGGGGTTTATTGATGGAGTTGCTCAGCGTATCATATTGCAGATGGCTAAGGAGACTGGGAGTGAGATTTCTTTTCAGACGGCTGCCAATGTTGTCAGGCGAGTCGAGATGGTTTTTGCTCAGGGAGTGTCATGCCCCAAAACCGAAGAGCGCGATAGACGCTCAACCGAGTGAACCCGACTGAGCAAGCCTGTTAGATTTCATTCTACCCAAATTCACTCGTGAATAAAGAGGAGATGTACTCCGTTAATCAAATACTGAAGAGATTTCATTAACCGCTTCCATTTCATTCCCATTAACAGCATCATTCAATACTTCCAAAATAGTACGAGTTTATAGATTTAATGAAAAATATGTTGCCAAATACCAACAGTTCTAATCCAATTCCCAACATCAAATACCACTCACAACCTGTCTACGGAGCCTCTAAGTACAACTGAAGAGTAATATGGAAATGCCGGCAACAAGGCCCCGACTATACATCAACCATAAAGTATATTAGAAACAAAATATACACGACCCTAAAATAAAGTGGGGTTCACCAAATCGGCTGAAATTAGTGTGCTGCTATCACTGATCAATACCACCTACTGTAGAACCACCTGCATCCATTAAAGATGCAGCGCCCCCGGCAAAAGGGACGTTAGTACTGTCGAATAGCACTAGTATGTATAGCTAGAAATCCTCTTTCAAAATAGAATGCCCATATGATCTATACGTGGAACACATAATATAATGTAATTGAAACAACCTGTACAAACAAGGACAACAAAAGGGGCACCTATTGTCTGCATTAATAATGTGTCTCATTAGACCGTCCTTAGTGTTCACATATCATATTATACACTTATACGTTTCATAGACCGTCCATAGTGTTTATTCATACCGTACATCTATACCTCTTATACACAATGCACCTATGCGTTTCATAGACCGTCCATAGGATTTCATATCACAATGGATTTCATAACACAATGTACCTATGCGTTTCATAGACCGTCCACAGGATTTCATAACACAATGTACCTATGCGTTCATAGACCGTCCACAGGATTTCATATCGCAATGTACATATGCGTTCATCGACCGTCTATAGGATTTCATAACACAATGTACTTATGCGTTTCATAGACCGTCCACAGGATTTCATAACACAATGTACTTCATAACGCAATATACCTATGCTTTTCATAGACCGTCCATAGGGTTTCATAACACAATATACCTATGCGTTTCATAGACCGTCCATAGGGTTTCATAACACAATATACTTATGCGTTTCATAGACCGTCCATAGGGTTTCATAACACAATATACCTATGCGTTTTATAGACCGTCCATAGGGTTTCATAACACAATATACCTATGTGTTTCATAGACTGTCCATAGGGCTTCATAATACATTGGAAACAAAAGTACAAATACGTACATCTCATAACCTTTCACACCACATATCACCTACTCCGTACTTTCAACCACTTACAACATTATTATTTCATTGGCTCTCTTGGCCATACATATGATTCTTTATTCATGGAGAAATGGCCGTATTACATATTCCACACTTTCATTTCTTCCCTTTTCATAGATCATCATCATAATTATCAACAAGTAGAATATTCCAAAAATTACAACTTTAAATTCATTAGTAATGAAGGCTTTAAACACAATCGATTTCTTTCCAATAAATGGAGTAAAATCATTGGCAACTGAAGTACAAGTTAAAATCATACACAATTTCCACTCACGAATATGTAAGAACGCAAAACACATTGAAAATTACTTACAAAGCATAGCATCTTTGGGCCTGAGGCCGTAGTTTATGCTTTATGCATTTTTGGGCCTAAGGCCACAGTTATGTATACGTATACTTGGGCCAGAGGCCGCAGCTTGTGCACATATATATTGGACCTGAGGCCACAGTTTATTTATTCAGATAAACATGTGGTTCATCATTCAGAAGAGGGAGTACTCATATCTTTATTTCCTTTGTTCAGTTCAGTTATCAGTTATCATTTTAGTTATCAGTTATTAGTTATCATTATCATTTTAGTTCTCAGTTATTAGTTATCATTATCATTTCAGTTATCAGTTATCAGTTATCATTTTTGTTTTAGTTTCAATAGTTATCATTTCAGTTATCAATTATCAATTCTCAGTCATCAGCTTAGTTTCAGTTTCAATATTTATAATTCTTTCTTTCAGTTGCTTTACATACCAGTGCAATTCAAATGTACTGACGTCCCTTTTTGCCAGGGTCTGCATCTCACAATACAGGTAATGATTTACAGGTAGACGATTCAGAGAGCTAGGATTCTCGTACCAACTATTTGGTGATCCCAGTTCTTTCAGGGCATTATCATTACCTTACAGTCTTCAGTATTTTCAGACAGTCAGTGTTTTCAGTGCTTCATTAGAGGCTTCATAGACTAGAGTAACAATTAGACAGAGTCAAAGGCATTTAAGGTTAAGCAATGTTGCTACATATATGTTTCAGACTTATATTAGTGTTTCTGCATTTAATTTATATCATTTAGACTTTCAATATATAAGCATGTGTTAGTTTATCTTCCGCATTCAGTATGTTATGATATCACATGTTGATTCAGCCAGCAGTTGGTTCGCTCGGTCATATATAGTCAAGCACCGAGTGCCGTGTTACGTCGAGGCTCAGGTTTGGGGAATGACATAAACCACCTTGGATTTGAATTTTGATGATTCCGTTAGCTCCTTTAGGTGATTTTGGACTTAGGAAAGCGTCCGGAATTTGATTTGGAGGTCCGTAGTAGAATTAGGCTTGAATTGGCGAAAGTTAGAATTTTGGCGAATTTGACCGGAAGTGGAAATTTTGATATCAGGGTCGGATTTGATTTCCGGGTATTGGAGTAGGTTCATGGTGTCATTTAGGACTTGTCTGCAAAATTTGAGGCCAATCAGACGTGGTTTGATAGGTTTCAGCGTCGTTTGTGGAATTTGGAAGTTTAGAAGTTCTTCAGGCTTGAATCCGGGTGTAATCCGTATTTTGATGTTGTTTTGGGTGATTCCAGGGTTCGACTAAGTTTGTAATGGGCTATATGACTTGTTGGTATGTTTGGTTGAGATCCCGGGGGCCTCGGGTTGAATTCGGGTGTTTATCGGACTTGGTTTCTACTTGGTGAAGTTACTGAAGTTGGTTGTTGCTGGTGTAATCGCACCTGCGAGTGGGCTAGCCGCAGGTGCGGTAGGATGGGCCCAGATGTGGGCAAGGCCAGACTGGGCAGGAGGCGCAGGTGCAAGAAATTGAGCGTATCTTCGAGCCCGCAGATGCGTAAGAGGGGATCTTGGTCATTTCCGCAGAAGCGGACGAAGGGCCGCAGAAGCGACTCCACAGGTGTGAGGCCTGGAGCGCAGGTGTGAGCCCAGTGGGTTTGAGTGAATTCCACAGGTGTGGATCTTTTGTCGCAGGAGTGGCTTCGCATGTGCGGATAAATGGTCGTAGGTGCGAAAAGTGTGGGCAAAAGGTTTAAAAGCTAGGGTTCGCGATTTTAGTCTCATTTCAACATTTTGGACTCGGACTTAGGCGATTTAGGAGAGGATTTTCGAGGGGATTATTAAGGTAAGCTTCTTGTACACGTTTTTGATCATAAATCTTGTTTCCGCATTGATTTTCCCACCTAATTAGTGAGATATTGAATTGAAATTTGGGGGTTTAGGGCTTGAGAATTGGAGAGTGGATTTTGGGGATTTGGATGGACAAATGATGTCGGATTTTGATAATTTTGGTATGGTTAGACTCGTGAGGGAATGGGCTTTCGGGTTTTGTTACTTTTACTGGATTTCGAGACGTGGGCCTGGGGGTCGGGTTTGAGCCGATTTTAGATTTTGGGCTATAATTTAGCAGTTTCCTTGTGAAATTGATCCCTTTAGCCTATTTTAATTGTATTGTACTGCTTGTGGCTAGATTCGGGACGTTTGGAGACCGATTTGAGAGGCAAGGCATTTCGAAATAGAGTTTTGCCCGGATTGAGGTAACTAATGCTTTCAAACTTGGTTCTGAGGGTTCGAAACCCCGAAATATGTATTCTATGATTAGTATTGAGGTGACGCACTTGCCAAGTGACGGGCGTACGGGCATGCACTATGAGAACTATGACCCGGTTGATTCCATGGCACTGTGTAGTGATAATATCTTGTTGATATCCGTGTTTTCATCATATGACAAAGTAATTGAGTTGTCAATCATGCTAGATATCATGTTTAGGCTTTATGCCGGTACTGTTGAGACCCATAATGGTCGTTTCTTGCTGTCACTTTACTGCTTTTATTGATATTTCGTACTCAGTCATATACATCCATTTTATATCATATCTCAGTCTCAGTTGTTATTTGTTGATTCATCATATTACTGTTTCAGGCTAGTTTTTATGATATTTTGAGCGCGTGAGTGAGATTGGAGAGAGTGATGACTGAGAGCCTGATTATGAGTGACAGTTATGGGATCGGGCTGCACGCCGCAGCGGTTATACTGATGTTATGATAGTGCTTGGGCTGTAGGAGCATCTCCAGAGGCTGTAACACACCCCCAGTGAGCTCGGTTGATACTATTGAGGGATGGATCTTCCCTGGATATGGATCTTGTCCGAAGTACTTGATACCTAGAGATGAATCTTCTCTACAGGGCTGGATTGGCCTTCCTCGGTACTGGGTGACTTATAGTCAGTGATGTATATGTTCCGGGATGGATCTTCCCTGGGCCGTGTGGGCCATATACAGTACCGAGTGGTTAAGCATGCGAGAGTGTGAGCACATGAGGTTGACAGCTAGGGGAGGCAATTTGAGCCCAAACCCATCCAACTCGCCCAAAGATTAATGGGTTGGGCTACAAACATTTTAGCTCATGGGTCTATTTGGTTGAGCCCAAGTTAACCCATTATTTTTTATAGCCCATTCTGACTCATTAAGCAGCCCAAATACAACTCATGAAACTCAGGGATCTCAACCCAACTTATCTAGAAATTTACTTCTTTTTTTTTTTTTTGTATTTTCAATTTTTTTATTTTTTTGCACCACCCATCCTCCCACCTATCCCTCCCCCCGCGCAAACCCCCTCAAAAAAAATAATTTTACTTCTTTTTTTTGTATTTTTAATTTTCTGTTTTTTTATTTTTCTACACCACCCCTCCCCCCATGCTAACCCCCTCAATCTTTTTTTGTATTTTTTATTTTTTATTTTTTTGTTTTTTTACACCACCCTACACCATATCCCCCACCCCCACCCCGCACAAACTCCCTTAAAAACCTTTTTACTTTTTTTTTGTATTTTTAGTTTTTTCGTTTTTCTGCACCACCCACCCACCCACCCCAACCCCCTCCCCCCACCCCCACCCGGAAAATATTTTTCATCTTACACATTTTAAGGTAATAGGCTTTTTTATGCAAGATGAGCATGGTTCTAAAATATGGGTCAAGTCGAGCGGGTTGGGCTATGACCCATTGTTTAGCCCATCTTGACCCAGCCCATCTTAGCCCAAGTACACTTTGGGCTGGGTTGGGCAATGATCCATTTATTGACCTAACCCATCTTGACCCGCCCAAATTCAACCCAACCTGCCCATTTTCCCCTATTGACAGCATGGTACATCACATACAGCATGTGCATTGGCATGTAGAGATAGCAGGGTTATATTGAAAGCATGCCTACGTTTCTGCACAATTATTCCCATTTTTATCAGTACCGATTGAGTTCGTCACTGCCTTTCAGTCCAAAGTTTGGACTTGTTACTTACTGAGTTGGATGTACTCACGTTACTCCCTGCACCTTGTGTGCAGATCCAGGCATTTTTGGTCACGGCGGCGGCTGCTGATTGAGGCATCAGAGTTCGGGGACTATCGAGGTAGCTGCATGGCGTTCGCAGGCCTTGATTCCCCTTCCTTATTCTATCTGTATTTTCAGTTTTATTCTCTAGATAGTGTAGTGGGCTGTATTCTGGTTTTAAACTTTCATGTACTAAGTGACACCCCGATTTTGGGATGGATTGTATCGTATTTTTAATAAATTCTGTTTTAAAAAGGCTTTTTCTTTAATATTAATTGTTCCGCTGTTATTTCTAAAAGTGTTTTACTGTGTTGGAAATGTTGAGTTATGGCTTGCCTAGATCCATGATAGGCACCATCACGACAGTCATTTTTGGGTGGTGACAAGTTGGTATCAGAGCCTAGGTTATATAGGTCTCACGAGTCATGAGCGAGTTTAGTATAGTCTTGTAGATCAGTACGAGACGTCTGTACTTATCTTCGAGAGGCTGCAGGACCCTTAGAGAAACTTCACATTCTTGAATTCTTTTCGTGCGAATCTGTTGATTCTGGTAACTAAACTTCTGTTATTTCATTCTCTCACAAATGGTGAGGACACGTACCACTGGGAAGGATGGGCAGCCACCAGTACCACCAACCAGGGCGCGAGAGGCTGAGGTCGCGGTAGAGGCAGCGGTAGGGGCAAAGGTGCAGCCCACACAACAACTAGGATAGTATCTGTAGATCCAACAGTTTCCCCAGTTCAGGATCAGGTCCCAGTTATGGATGCACCAGCGGGGCCAGCTCAGGCACCAGTTATGCCCATCGTGATTCCGGATCTTCGGGAGGTCTTAACTCAGATTCTGACCATGTGCACTGGTCTTGCTCAGGCGGACTCTGTTTCGATGGCAGCAACCACTTCTTAGGCCGGGGGAGGCGCTCAGACTCCCACCGCCCGCACACCAGAGCAGGTGATGTAGGGACTCCAGCCACAGGGGGCACCACCAGCCCAGCCGGTCATAACTACTCAGGATTATGTGATTCCTGCTATGCCTGAGGATGAGCAGCATAGATTGGAGAGGTTTGGGAGGCTCCAGCCTCCATCTTTTAGCGGTACATAGGGAGAGGATGCACAGGACTTCTTGGACAAGTGTCAGATAATACTCCGTACAGCAGGTATTCTAGAGACCAGTGGAGTCTTGTTCACTACTTTTCAGTTCTCTAGGGTTACCTTCAGTTGGTGGGAGGCTAACGAGAGGCGTAGGTCAGTCAACGCATTACCCCTTACCTGGCAGCAGTTCTCCATTCTCTTCCTAAAGAAGTTCGTGCCTCAGTCCCGTAGAGAGGAGATGCACATGCAGTTCGAGCAGCTTCGTCAGGGTAATATGTCTGTGACGCAGTATGAGATGAGGTTCTCGAAGTTGGCCTAACATGCTATCTGATTGGTTCCCACAGATAGGGAGTGGATCACGAGGTTCATAGATGGCCTCACATTTCAGCTGTGATTGCTTATGACCAGAGAGAGTGTGTCTGGTGCTAGTTTTGATGAGGTTGTCGACATTGCTCATCAGATTGAGATAGTTCGCAGCCAGGAGCGGGTTAAGAGGGAGGCCAAGAGGCCTCGTGGATAGGGTGGATTTAGTGGTGTTCCTTCTGGGGGTCAGTTCCACCACGGTAGGGGTCGTCCTTTCAGACATGCTCAAACGGCTCGCCCAGTTCATCGTGGTGCATCATCTGGCCATGGGTCACACAATTATCAGTAGGGCCAGTCATCATTCAATGCACTACCAGCTCAGGGTTTGTCTCATGCACCATCAACTCAGGGTTCATCTATGTCAGAACCTTCTAGTAGTTATTCCAGTGCTCGGGATTCCTTTCAGTCCCCACCGCCATTCGCAAGGAGAGGTTGCTTTGAGTGTGGAGATTTGGGTCATATCAAGAGGTATTGTCCCCGCCTTCCAGGAGGTTCATCTCAGCAGAGGAGTCAGCCTTTGACTTAAGCACCAGTTGCTTCACCACTCATCCAGCTAGCTCGGGGTGGAGCTCAGTCAGCTAGGGGTCGCCCGAGAGGAGGAAGCCGATCAGGGGGCAGCCAGGCCCGTTTCTATGCTCTCCCTACAAGACCAGATGCCATTGCTTCGGATACTGTGATTACAGGTATTGTCTCAGTTTTCCATAGAGATACCTCTGTATTATTTGATACTGGTTCCACTTATTCATTTGTGTCCTCGTATTTCGCTCATTTTATGGATATGCCCCGTGAGTATCTAGTTTCATTTGTTCATGTATCTACTCTGGTGGGCGATACTATTAATGTGGACAGTGTATATTGGTCATGTGTGGTGACTGTTGGGAGTCTGGAGACTAGAGTAGATCTTTTGCTGGTTAATATGGTTGATTTTGATGTGATTTTGGGTATGAATTGGTTGTCTCCATGACATGTTGTTCTAGATTGTCACGCTAAGACCGTGACGTTAGCGATGCCGGGGTTGCCAGGGGTTGAGTGGAGCCGCTCTATAGACTATGTTCCTAGATCCACTTGTTTCATTAGACGGTAGCCTTTGAAGGCAATTTAAGGAAATAAAAGTCACAAAAAAAAAAGAAGTCCACTTCTATCTCACTTTATTATATCTCATTTTGTGTTATTGATCTACCTGTTATTAGCCATTTTCTATGTATCTAGGTATTTGTTATCGTATCTCATTTTTGTGTGTGTGATGGAACCTTACTCGTTATTAAGAGACCTATTATCTTTATTGATAAATAGATATGAAAAGTTATTTGGATATGACTGAGATGAGAGTTGGGAATAAGAACATTTTTATTGCTCTTGCTATATTGTCTCCATTCTCTTTTAATCTGCCAAATTCGCTAGGAACAAGTTAGTCACAATTTTATTTTTTATTTTATAACTTAGTGGTATAATCGACCTTGTAAATAATTTAGCAAAAAGATTTCATATTCCTTCCATAACCATATATCCATAAATCATGGCCTCAAAATAATCTCAAACTTAGGAAAGAAAAAAATCATGAATACGCTAGAAAGGTTTTAGACGCACTTTAAATATTAGCCCATGTGTTCATACCCGACCCTTGGATTGATATGCTTAAATAATAAAAGGATCATGTGAGCATTCCGCGTATCGATACCTTTAAATTTAAAATAATTGTTTTATAACCACGTGTACATTCTGTACCTTGGTTTAACATTTAATTTCAAAGAAGTACCTTGTGTGCGTACCGCATCTTGGTGAACACAATTAATAAAATATAATAATTAATTAAGTGATAATAGGCAAACCATAACCAGTGCAATACAAGAATAGCCAAAAAATAATTTAAGCCGGACATAAGTCAATAAAAGCGACCGTGCTAGAACCACGGGACTCGAGGAGTGCCTCACACCTTCCCCTCGGTCAACAGAATTCCTTACTCAGTCTTCTATTTTCGTAGACCATAATAAGGAGTCAAATCTTCCGTTTGATGAGGGATTCAAATAAAAGGTGACTTGGAACACCAAAACTCAATTCCAAGTGGCGACTCCAAATAATAAATAATCCCTTTTCAAATCGTCACTTTAATTGGAAAAACTCTTCTAACCCAACCTCATAATAGGGTTGCGTGAGAAAAAAGAGGTGTGACAGCTCTGGCGACTCTGCTGGGGATAACTACTAATAAGAATTCGAGCTTTATATATTGATTCTTGTTTGGCTTTTATCATGCTTTGGATATTATTGTGTTTGGAAGCCTAATGTACTATTTGTCGCTTCATTACCGCTTTAACATTTATTTGAACTGTGATATAAATTATATCCTCTCTTGCACCCCTCTGAGTCTTCTGATAGGTAGTTATGTTGTGTTTGCCTACCAGCATCATAAAATTTCTGTCTTGAGATAAAGCCAGTTAGCCTACCAGCTTCTGGTGAAGGATTTAGTCACGCATGTTTAGGCGGGAGAGCCGTTAGCTAGCCAGTGATGTTCTATTACTGGTGACGCTTGACGTTCCTCGGCTCGGGTCATCCACTCGGGTAAGCCAGGTCTAGATACCATCTCCTTTAGGATTTGAAAACTTAGAAGAACAAGCCACCAGCAATGAATATCCCTATTAGGCTACGCTTTATTTACATCATGTGCATTGGACTTACCGGGACTCGGCACAGGGGTTGGGCCCGTATAGGACAGGTATCAATTTTTTAGACCAACATGTTCAATTTTCTGTGCTACATGTAATATTATTTGGTAGGCTTTACTGAAATGTTGATCGGCTTTAGGATAGATTGATTGAACAGGGAAGAGAGAAAGAGAAAATTTCCTCAAAATTTTCATAAATAACCCATTTTTTTAAATAAAATAAAATAAAATTTTGAAGGGTTCTAATGTGTAAAATCATAATTTTCAAAATAATTTTATTTATTTAGACCGAACTACGCGGGTTTGATTCTCACCGGATGTGAGATACGTAGGCAACCTTCATCAGGTTCAACCCCCCAAAAAACAAAAAATCAAAACAAAGTATTTTTTTTTTCAAATAATAATAATAATAATAATATAGTCACTTTTTCAGTTTTATCTCTTTTGACTAGTTTTGTCCTTGCGTCCAGTCCTTTTGTCGAAATAGCCTTGAAACCTTCCTTAGAAATGCGAAATGGTCGTTTTAACAAAAGAGGCCAGTTTTTTTCTGTTCACTTGTTTTTACGAAAAAATAGTCATTTTGAGCCTTTTATTTTTTAATTTCATGATTATTTTACTAATGTAATTAATTTTATTTTAGTCCCACAGTTTGGCTTTTATTTTTTATTTTTATAGAGTCTAAACCCAACAAATCGGATTTTTTGTGTCAATAATATATTTGATTAAAGTCTAACCTCGTGTCTGGGTAAACAGGTACACCATGAGTGGGGAAAGAGGTAAATCTGAAAAGAGGCCCAGATCAAAAGGGATACCAAATTTTTTGATTATCGATCAGATACCACAGTTGTTGTGGGATTGGTGGAGAGACTTTAAGGAATATGAGCGAAACCAAATAAAGAAGTACTTGGGATATTTGGTTCACATGATGACGATCAAGCCCAGAGGGATGTGATCGAAGCTTTAATTCCGCACTGGGATCCTGAAAATAATGTGTTCCATTTTATCGACTGTGAAATGACTCCGACCTTGGAGGAAATCGCCCATTTTCAGGGGTGGGGCTGCAATCTTCGCCGTCAAAGGCCCGTAGTACCAAAATATGTGAATGAGGGTAAGTTTTTGAAGCTCCTGAACATAAATTACAGACAATATGAAGGTTTAGGAGGCAAGTAGGTTAAGTTGTGTTTCACTTGTATGGCCTAGAATGCAATTTCGAAAGGAATGTGGGAAAATTGAAATCAAAGAAAAATAAGGAAACATGGAAGGTTCACAGAAGGTTTGCATTTATGGTTGCTTTTTTGGGGCGTGTAGTTTTTTCGGAAAGGGAAGGACGCATTGACCTCCGCTTAGCAGGTGTAGTTGAGGCTCTGACTTCAGAAGGGGATGATTATACTTTGGTCCCTATGATTCTTTCTTGCATTTTTCGTGCTTTAACTAGATGTAAATTGGGCGCGCGAAACTTTGATGGCTGCAACATTTTGCTACAGATATGGTTTTTGGAGCATTTTTATCGCCATCCTACGATCACTGATTTTAGGGAGCTATGGCCCAATCATACTTATGATCACCAGAAAAGAATTAACGAATGTGACTTACCAGAAGGGATAGATGCCTGGAAAGAACTACTTCTTACTCTGTCCGCCAAACGAATCACTTGGAATTACGATTGGTTTTCCTCTAAAGAGGTCATCTGTGAGTCTGCATACCATTCTTATTTGGTACTCATAGGATTGGATGGTGTTCAGCCCTATGCTCCACTTCGGGTAATGCGCCAGTTTGCACGACTACAAGAGGTGCCACCAACACGAGATATGAGCAAGTTCTGTTATGATTTTGGTAAAGATCAACCTCATGACGTAAAAGAAATTATAAAAATTTGGTATGCAAGTAAAGTCTCGGAGTTGAATGAGATGGTAGAAGACCGAGATCGTGGAGAGGTGATCCCTGAATATATTACCTGGTTTAATGATCCTTCGTCATTTGGAGATAGGCCTGAGGGGTCGAACAGGAGGAGAAATGATCAAAGAACTATAGAAAGGCTGAAAGAGGAATTGGAGCATGCTCAGATGACCATAGCCAAACAACAAGCCCCGCAGCAAGCTGGAGTCGCTCAGATTCGTTTAAATATTGAGAAACATTATCAACTTGCCTTATGGGTTACGGATAAAGATCTAAAACATGCTAAAAATGAGGCGGCCCGCTTAGAAGAAGAACTGGCAAACACGATTGGTTTAGTCAGAAGAGTTGAGGTGAACAAAAATGCTAAAATACATAAGCTGCAAGAAAACTTGAGTATCATTGAAGAGGATGCACACCAACAACAATTGGAGTTTGATCAGCAGAAAGAGCAGTTTGAAAGAGAAAGGGCCCACTGGATACGCTCAAAGGGTCAGCTTCATGCACAATTAGAAGAAATAATAAGGCAGAAGAGGGGTCATCAGCATGCAGATTTCGAGGCAGAGCGGCGTCAGTGGATGATTGAGAGAGGTGTGCTAAACCGTCGCATTGAAGAATATGAGGGACATGAGGCTCAGATGGGGCACGCCCTCAACACTACCTAGATGTGGTTGCAGAATTATCACGTGAATATGGGGCAAGATAGAGAGCAAGTACTTCGATTGGCAGAAAAAGCAGTATATATTCATGATGCTCATCGCTATCTAAACAATGAGAAAGTTGGTCAACAGGCACGTGCCCTCGTCCCACAGTTGTCAGTGGTGTTTCAAAATTTGTACGAGACCTTGGGGGGAGAATGGAGGCCAAGAGATGCAGATCATTGATGATATCAATTTAAGCAAGAAGACCATTGAAGACTAAAGTTTTAGTGCAATCAATTAGCTTTTAGTTTTATTTTCGTTTGTCGCATTTTAATTTTATATTTGGAGTCTTTTATTCTTATCAATATTTATTTTATTCCAGTCATGTTCATGTCTTTAGAGTCAATAGATTCAGTTTCTATATATTTCCTTTTCTCTCATTGTATATATAAAAAAATTAGTTGAAAATGAATGAAAAATATTTTAGTCTGTTCTATTTTATTTTATTTTAAAAAAAAAATCAAAAAATCAAAATTGTTATTATTTCTCCCCTGAACTACGTAATGGTCTGATTCATGCGGCGTCATGATACGTAGACAATCATCATCGGATGCGATCATAGCCATAATTAATCTAAAAAGAAATGAAAAACAAAAAGAGGAAAGAAAAAAAAAGAGCGTTAAATTCAAGAGGAAATAAATCAATAAGCCGGGATGAAGCATGAAGCCTTCCAAGATCATTTTATAAATGAAAATGGTATTAGGTGCATGACATATAATGTGTGGTTAATACCTACAAAATGCCTAACTCTAACACGTTTGTTGTTTGTCATTTTAAAAGATAAAGTTAAACAGAGGTGGTTGGTTTGTGGTTTAAACTGGCAACTCATCCTTACAACACGAGATCAAAAGGAAAAAGTAGAATGGCAAACAACAGTGAGAATGAGTCAGATAATAATGATGTCCATGGACAATTGGTTGAACAAGGTTCAGGACTAGTTGAAGAAGTAAGAGTCTTGAAACAACAATTGGTAGAGATGTACCAAGCCTGGGTGAATGGACATGCACCGCCGCCTTCAGATAATCTTCATAATGTGTCAGTTGCAAATCAAGTGCCCATCTCCATAACAAGTAACCCATTGTACCAACCTGGATTTAGTCCGAGAATTAACCTTCCCACTATCCCCAGTACCTCCATTCCACATCCTCCAACTGCACCCTTCAGAAATGACGCACCTACTGTACCCATTGTCCCTACTTTCACTGTTCCTCAATCGACTCTTGCTCAAAAGTCCAACAATGATCCACAACTGAATGCTCATGATGCCCAACATTACTCTCCAGAACTAGCTTTCAAAATTCCAGATTCATACAAGCATACTCCTCAGAACGTGTTCCCAATCGAGATCGAAAAGCCCGACAAGAATATGGAACAAGAGGAAATGACCAGAAAAATGAAGAGCCTGGAACAAACCATGAGAAACATACAGGGTTTGGGAGGCCACAAGAGTGTTTCGTTTAACGATCTATGCATGTTCCCCCATGTTCATTTGCCACCCGGCTTCAAGACCCCCAAGTTTGACAAGTATGATGGGCATGGTGATCCCGTTGCCCATTTGAAGAGGTATTGTAACCAATTAAGGGGAGCAAGAGGCAAAGAAGAATTACTCATGGCTTATTTTGGGGAAAGTTTGACAAGAATTGCTTCAGAGTGGTTCATAGATCAAGACATATCTCACTGGCATGTTTGGAACGCCATGGCTCAAGATTTTATCCAACAGTTTCAGTACAATATTGATATAGTTCCAGACCGCTCCTCTCTCGTCAACATAAAGAAGAAACCAACAGAAAGCTTCAGAGAATATGCAATCAAGTGGAGAGAGCAGGCTGGTAGGGTCAAACCACCAATGAAAGAGGCAGAAATGATGGGCTATTTTCTCCAAGCTCAGGATCCTGATTACCTCCATTACATGTTGGCCGCCATTGGCAAACCTTTCGCTGAGGCAACTAAGATTTGTAAAATAGTTGAGAATGGCATGAAGTCGGGCAAAATTGTGAGTCAGGCAGCCCTTAAGGCGACCACTCAAGCAATTCAAAGCAGGTCAGGCAGTTTCGGAAATCAAAAAAAGAAAGAGGAAGGATCAATGATGGCATCTGGGTTCGGGGGAGTTCAAAGAGGAATAGTTCCTTCTTATGTGTAATTCCAACAAGGACAATCCAATTCTCCTCAACATTACTATCCACCTCAGGGTCCCCGGTACTCAGTTCCCCCATAACAATACACAGTGTTTAATGCTCAGGCTTATGCTAGGCCTCCCAAATCACCAGCAATGGCGGGCACCGATTCCACAAGGCTCCCGTTAACTCCGGCCAAATTTTCAGGTGCCATATAATCCTCGTCCCTGACAGGAATATGTAAAAGAACATGAGCCAAAGAAAGAATTCACCCCAATTGGGGAATCGTATACAAGCTTATATCGAAAGTTGATGCAGTTGAAGTTGATTGAACCTATCATGCCGCGTTATGTGAATCCAAATTCAAAAGGTATTGACTCCAATGCAAGATGTGAGTATCACTCTAACACCCAAGGTCATAGTACCGAAAATTGTTGGACATTAAAGAAAGCCATTGAAAATTTGATTGAAGCAAAGGCAATTGTGGTAACAAACAATGAGGATACTCCTAATATCACAAACAATCCGCTCCCAGCTCATGATAATACACATTTTATTGGGATGATTTATGATGATTGGTATTATAAGCAGTCTGGCAAGACAGAGATGGATGTTGGAACCATAGGGAAAGAACCAAAATTGATAGTGAGCCCACCGCAATTGGCACCGTTGATTGTGAAAGGTGTGAGTTCTAGTTTGAACTTGGCAGGTTCTGAAAAAATGATTCTCTATATCCCTAGAAGCACAAAAAAGGTTGAGGTTCAATTGGGTGGGCCAAAACTTTACATCCTTGGGGGCATTCAAAAGATCATTCCGAATAATAGTTTGAGAAATATAACAGAGCCAGTTGTGATCCGACTTGTTGCACAAGTCCCAGTGACAAACACAAAAGCTATTCCCTGGAATTATAACAAGACTGTCATGACATATAGAGGAAAAGATATAGTTGAAGAAACAGATGAAATTGGGGGTTTGACCCTCTCTGGAAGGTACTACTCACCAGAGGAATTGAGAATAGCTAAGCAAGCTAGGGAAAGTCACTTGCCAGTGAAAGAACCCATTCCAGAAAAAAAAGCGGAGGAATTCCTTAAGAAGATGAAAATGCAAGACTACTCAATCATTGACCAACTAAGGAAAACCCCTGCTCAGATATCTTTGTTATCTCTGCTTTTGCACTCGGAAGAGCATCGTCGTGTGTTGATCAAAACTATGAACGAGGCATATGCCTCAGAAAAGACAACAGTGAATCAGCTAGAAAAAATGGCTGAAAGATTCTTTGAAGTAAATAGAATTACTTTCAGCGATGATGATTTGCCTAAGGAAGGGGCTGGGCACAATAGAGCTTTGCATCTTATGGTGAAATGTGAAGGGCACTACGTAAAATGAGTCATGATTGACGGAGGCTCAAGTGTAGATGTATGCCCTTTTTCTACTCTAGAACAGCTGAACATTGACACTAACAGAATTCGGAGTAGTAATGTTAGCATCAAAGCTTTTGATGGTTCAAGAAGAGACACTATTGGGGAAATCGAACTCATCATGACAATCGGCCCGGTTGATTTTAACATTATCTTTCAAGTGTTGGATATGGAGACTTCCTATAATTTTCTTCTAGGAAGGCCGTGGATCCATATGGCCAGAGCTGTACCATCCACCCTACATCAAATGGTCAAATTCGAGTATGACAGGCAAGAAGTTGTTGTTCATGGGGAGGATGACTCATCCGTCTATAAAGACCTGTCCCTTCCATGTATCGAGGCCAAGGAAGGGTGTGAATCCATCATATATCAAGCTTTTGAGGTGATTGAGGTTGACCAAGTGGAAGAAGGAAAACCAATTCTGCATCCCCGTCTTTCAGCCACATCTATGATGGTAGCGGCGCTGATGTTAAGGAATGGCTATGAACCAGGAAAAAGGATTAGGATCCTCTCTGCAGGGAATTGTGAACCCTATTGCTCCTTTTTCGAAGAAGGATACCTTTGGCTTGGGCTTTAAACCAACATCAGCTGACATAGACAGAGCCAAGGCCCGCAAAAAGAATGGTTGGAATTTGTCCAAACCAATCCCTCACATTGCCTACTCTTTTTTCAAGCCACAATTTGAAGAAGTCCAAAATCCTGCTACCCAGGATGACATTGATGAAGTTTGCCAGGGTCTCAAGGATATGTTCTATGAGATCAATATGGTTCAAGTTGGTGAGGGCCCTAGCCGTGCAACTATTCAGTTGATTGGTCCAGATACCTCGCTCAACAACTGGGAAGCAACTCCTCTTCCCATCAGGAAGGAGTCTTGGTAGTCTGTTTTGTTGCTTTTTCTGTATTTGGATTATTTTAAGGGTTGTAATCTAGATATTTTAGTTTAATTGCTTTGCTTTGATGTTAACCCTTCTATCCTTTCTAATTCAATGAAATGAAGTTCCAATTTTATAGTAAAATTATGTCTTTTCATTTCCCTAATTTTTGTTAATTTCTTACCATTTTCAGTTTCATTAATGCTGGTTTTAAAAATATGACATGCACGCGGAATTCATGCCCAAATCTTAAAAGGTTGTCTAATCTCAAAATAATGAATCAAGAAGTTGAGTATGATGAAGATAAGGCTCTTAAGGAAATAAAAAGGGAATTGGATCAATTTAAGAATAAGCCTAAGCCTAACTTAAATGAAACTGAGGCAATTAACCTGGGAAGTCCTGAAGAAACCAGAGAAACAAAAATAAGCATTCATACTGAACAAAAGACTAGAGATGGCATAATTCAAGTTTTGTTCGAGTACAGAGATGTATTTGCTTGGTCGTATGATGACATGCCGGGTTTGAGTGCCGATTTAGTGGTTCATAAGCTTCCCACATACCCTAATTTTCCACCAATCCAACAAAAACAAAGGAAGTTTAAGACAGACATGAGTGATAAGATTAAAGAAGAAATCACGAAGCAACTAAGTGCAAATGTGATCAGGGTTGTCCGATATACTACATGGTTAGCAAATGTTGTGCCAGTTCCAAAGAAGGATGGAAAAATCAGAGTTTGTGTTGACTATAGGGATTTAAACAAAGCAAGTCCAAAGGACAACTTTCCCTTACCAAACATTCATATCCTTGTTGACAATTGTGCTAAACATGAGATCCAATCTTTTGTGGATTGTTATGCCGGGTATCACCAAATTCTGATGGATGAAGAAGATGCAGAAAAGACCGCCTTCACCACTTCATGGGGAACTTATTGTTATAGAGTCATGCCATTTGGTTTGAAGAACGTAGGGGCAACTTACATGAGGGCCATGACTACCATATTCCATGACATGATGCACAAAGAGATTGAAGTGTATGTTGATGATGTGATAATTAATTCCAGAACACAAGCTGACCATGTGCAAGACTTGAAAAAGTTCTTTGAAAGGCTACGAAGGTACAATCTCAAACTCAATCCAGCCAAATGTGCATTTGGAGTTCCTTCTGGGAAGCTTTTGGGTTTTATAGTTAGTCGAAGAGGCATTGAGTTAGATCCCTCCAAGATAAAGACCATTCGAGAGCTTCCTCCCCCGAGGAACAAAACAGAAGTCATGAGTTTACTTGGGAGGTTGAACTACATCAGCAGGTTCATCGCGCAACTTACAACCACATGTGAGCCCATTTTCAAGTTGTTGAAAAAGAACGCCGCTATCAAGTGGACAAATGAGTTCCAAGAAGCTTTTAATAAGATCAAGGAACATTTTTCAAATCCCCCTGTCTTGGTCCCGCCGGAACCTGGTAGGCTTCTGTTTTTATATCTGTCAGTAATGGATAGTTCTTTTGGTTGTGTTCTGGGTCAACATGATTCCATATGCAAAAAGGAACAAGCAATATATTATTTGAGCAAAAAGTTGACCACTTATGAGGCCAAATACACTCTTTTAGAAAGGACATGTTGCGCCTTAACCTGGGTCGCCCAGAAGCTTAGGCATTATCTTTTGGCCTATACAACTTACCTCATATCCCGAATGGATCCCCTAAAGTACATCTTTCAGAAGCCGATGCCAACTGGAAGATTGGCAAAGTGGAAAATGTTGCTCACAGAGTTTGATATTGTTTATGTCACTCGCACTGCCATGAAGGCACAAGCTTTGGCTGATCATCTGGCAGAAAACCCGGTTGATGATGAGTATGAATCTTTGAACACATATTTCCCAGATGAAGAGGTTAATTTAGTTGAAGAAGTAGTCCAAGATGACAGTCAAATTTGGAAACTATACTTTGATGGAGCTGTCAACATCAAAGGCGTAGGGATTGGGGCAATTCTTGTATCACCTACTAGGCAACATTACCCTGCCACGGCGCGACTTCGTTTCTTTTGTACAAATAACACTACAGAATATGAAGCTTGCATCATGGGTTTGAACATGGCAATAAACCTAAATGTGCATGAACTGTTGGTGATGGGAGATTCAGATTTGCTTATTCGGCAGGTTAAAGGTGATTGGGAGACTCGAGACATCAAGCTCATTCCATATAGAAAATGTGTGGAGGATCTTAGCAAAAGGTTCAAGTCCATCGAGTTCAGGTACATTCCTAGGTTTCATAATGAATTAGCTGATGCCTTGGCGACCCTGGCCTCAATGCTTCCATATCCGGGTAATACTCACATTGACCCATTAGAAATTCAAATTCGGGATCAATATGGTTATTGCAATACAATTGAAGCAGAACGAGATGGTGAACCATGGTACCGTGATATTAAATAGTTTCTGAAAACAAGAGAATATCCGGAACATGCTAATAGGAATCAAAAGAGAACTATTAGGCGTCTCTCTAATGGTTTCTTTTTGAGTGGGGAAATCCTATACAAAAGAACTAAAGATTTGAATTTGTTGAGATGTGTGGATGCCAAAGAAGCTGAAATGATTATGAATGAGGTGCATCCGGGAGTTTATGGTCCGCACATGAATGGATATGTTCTAGCAAAGAAAATTCTTCGGGCAGGATATTATTGGCTTACTATGGAGCGAGATTGCTTTCATTTTGTTCGCAAGTGCCACCAGTGTCAGATTCACAGTGACTTGATTCACTCGCCACCTTCAAATTTGTATCCTATGTCGTCTCCTTGGCCTTTTATTGCATGGGGAATGGACGTCATTGGCCCAATCAAGCCAAAAGCTTCAAATGGGCACAGATTCATCTTGGTTGCAATTGATTAGTTCACCAAATGGGTGGAAGCTATTACATTGAAAGCAGTTACCAAGAAAGCAGTAGTAGACTTTGTTCACTCCAACATCATCTGTCGTTTCGGTAATCCAAAAACCATTATTACAGATAATGCTGCTAATTTGAATAGTCATATTGTCACGCCCCGAACCTAGGAGCGAGACAAGCACCCCGTGCCTCACCTAACCTGGCGTACCAAATTGCGACTAAGGGACTCTGAACACATAATGTCATACTTTGGCCATGGGGCCACCTTGCAAGACAATTTGCGAAGCAAAATATAAAACTGAATGGAAACTAGCACTAACTAAATATCAATATAAAGCTAGGCCGACAAGGCCGTCATAGCTACTACAGCTGACAAACCACCAATTTATACAAACCCAACATACTGCACTAACCAACAGGATATGCCTACAAGCCTCTACTGATAGATGTACTGTGATCGGAACAGGGCCCCGACCTACCCATAACATATATACAGATATACATAAGATGTACACAAAACTCTAGTCCTGGCAACTCCGAAAGACGTGGAGCTTACCGATCAGGCGGAACTCGGGAAACACCTACTGAGGAGGTCTACCCGTCTGTCTGTCTGAACCTGCACGCATGAAATGCAGCGCCCCCAAAAAGGGACGTCAGTACGAAATAATGTACCGAGTATGTAAGGCAATAAAATAACTGAAATCTGAAACTGAACTGATAATATGTTAACTGAAATTAACTGGGAGTCAAAGATGATCTGGAGATATACTTACCTGCTGATACTGACTCAACTCCTTCAATATAGTAAGTAAAATAATTGTACGGCCTTATAAGGCTCGGTATATATAACTGCTCTGCCATAGTAGGCTCGCTTCTAGGCGCTCGGCCATACTAGGCTATGTATCTCGACCACGCTGGGCTCGCTCATAGGCGCTCGGCCACAGTAGGCTCGGTATATAACTTTCCATCTGATCAGAGGTTGCCCAATAGGGGCCTGCCCATCGATTATAGCTCGATGGTAATGAAAATACTGTAATACTGTATATATAGGCTTGCTGCTCTCTTGACTGGAAGAAGACAATACTAAAATTGAATATAGAGTCTCGATAAGGAATAATATTGTAACTTATGAGACTAGAATAGTGTGAATAAATTCATGAATATGAACTTCTCTTTTGTCTCATTACTAACACATGTAGCTACGAGATCATGCCAAAATGAAGGAAGGCTTAGCCTTAACATACCTTATCACAATCTTTTCAATCACCAAGTTGAACTCACCTCTTCGCACCTTAATCTACAAGAATGATAATAATACTATCGTTAAGTTACGAAAGGTACAACTATCGCACAACGAACGACAAACCTATTTTGTATTAAAACGGGCAGCATCTCCCCTATAATATGCCCTTCCTCCAACTTCAAGATAACACCAACAATAACAGCCCAACACACCCCAATCTCTTCGTACACAAAACGACCACCGTAGTAGTGTCAAACGACCCGAAAATGTTATGACGAACGACCAGCCAACCACCCTACATTTATATGGTGTTTATAAACCCCCTTCCTCCTCCAAAACTCCACAAAATAGTAATAAAACACGCAGCCCAACAGCAACACAAAACAGTCCACAAAACAGTCCGCTACAAGTGAATAACTCGAACTCACGGCTTCCGATCACCGTCCCGTGAGTTCTTACAAGTATAGAACGACTTACCATGAATTTACAGCAGAAAAAAATGGATGAAAGAGAGCAGTAAACTCACCTTATTTGTTGGATAACTCAGCTCCTATCTTGGTTCATCAAACTCTAAGTTTTACCTCCAATTGGAACTTGAAAGGGAGAGAAAATCAATTAGGGTTTGTGGGAAATTTTTGGGAGGATTCTTTGCAGAGCTTATGTCTGGTTATTATGCTCTATTTTAAGTCTAATATATGAAGAAAATAGGCCCTTAAAAGGCCTCTTTGGACGACCCGAAATGGCCCATTTTTGGGTTTTCATTTAAGCAAGTAGGTGACACACCTACTTGTCACCTAGCAGCTTGCGCAGTATCGCAAAAATGCACATATCTCTCTACTCCGATGTCGTATTGACAAATGGTTTAATGCGTTATAAAATAGACTCATAGATCTTTAATTTGACGGGTGGAACACACCATAACTCTAAGTATATTGGGAGAAAATTGCAGTTACATTTGACCCAAAGTTTCAGTAAAACTTATGAATGTAACTTGTGATGACTTTCATCGACTTTTGTTCCACAACTCGCTTGACTTAAAAACATAACACACGGATGTAATACGACTAATATAAATCATAACATAATCTCTTTATCATGTTAATCACCCTAGTCTCACCCCAAAGGTACATGTTATAACATTCCCAACTTGTCGACTTTCGATGAAACATTGTTTTATTTAATTGCTTTAGCTTCTGAACTGTCCAACCCTCTTTATACTTGTTGTTCATGATCTTCAATATTTGTAACCTCAGAGGTAACATGATTAACTTACTTTATATACTTTTAAATATTATCTCATTTTTTTGTCCTACATTAGTTTGCTTACGACGCATTTTTACATACGAAAATATAGGGTGTAACATCACTCCCCCTTGGGAACATTCGTCCTCGAATGTTTACTCTTCGAGACTTTGGAAACTTTTTCCAGAGTATCCTTCGTACACTAGGTTAAAACCAACCTGCACGTAGCCAGAAACATACTATGCATGCCACACATGGCCAATCTTTATAAATAGCAGCAATTCGCCTCACCGACCGTAAATCATAAATATTGAAATTGAAAAATAAAAGCTTACCTGATGACCTGCTAGCCTACATAGAGCTATGTTGTAGCGTCCCATCTCGAACCATATCTTCATTTTGAAATAGGTGGGGGTATTTAGACTTCATTTCTTCCTCCGATTCCCACGTCATCTCTTCTACATTCTTGCTCCTCCATAAAATCTTTACGGAAGCTACCTCCTTATTTCGTAGATTGCGGATTTGTCGGTCTAGGATGGCAACTGGAATTTCCTCGTATGACAAGTCCTCTGTAATCTGTACATCATCCGTGGGCACCACTCGGGTAGGATCACCAATGCACTTCCGTAGCATAGATACGTGAAAAACCGGATGGACAGACTCCAATTCTGAGGGCAACTCTAACTCATAAGCTAGTTGGCCCACTCTCCGAATGATCCTATAAGGCCCAATATACCGTGGGCTAAGCTTTCCTTTCTTGCCAAACCTCATCACGCCCTTCATAGGTGATACCTTTAAGAATACCCAGTCATTAATCCTGAACTCTAAGTCTCGTCGCCGCACGTCAGAATATGACTTCTGACGACTCTGAGCTGTCAACAGTCGCTCCCGGATAACCTTTACTTTCTCTATGGCCTGCTGAACCAGGTCTGGCCCATGTAACCCAGATTCTCCAACATCAAACCACCCTATAGGAGATCTGCACTTACGCCCATACAAAGCCTCGTACGGAGCCATCTGGATACTGGAGTGGTAACTGTTATTATATGCAAACTCGATAAGAGGTAGATGTTCATCCCAACTTCTTTTAAAATCCAACACACATACTCGTAACATATCCTCGAGCGTCTGAATTGTGCGCTCGGCTTGTCCATCAGTCTGTGGATGAAAAGCTGTGCTGAGATTCACCTGAGTCCCTAGACCTCTCTGAAATGACCTCCATAAAATGTGCTGTAAACTGAGCCCCACGGTCAGATATAATAGAAACTGGTACTCCGTGTAGCCGCACTATCTCCTTAATATATAACTTTGCATAATCTTCTGTTGTATATGCAGATCTGACCGGTAGGAAGTGAGCTGATTTCGTGAGCCTATCGACTATCACCCATATGGAATCGAACTTACGATTAGAACGAGGTAAACCCATGATAAAGTCCATGTTTATCGCCTCCCATTTCCATGTCGGGATCTCTATAGTCTGCATTAGCCCTCCGGGCTTCTGGTGTTCTACCTTCACTTGCTGGCAACTAGTACATTGGGCGACAAACTCAGCAATGTTCTTCTTCATATCATTCCACCAGTACATATCCTTAATGTCATGATACATCTTCGTCGATCCAGGGTGGATGGAATACCATGAATAATGTGCCTCTGACATAATCCTGTCTCGTAGCCCTGCTACATCTGGAACACACAAACGACCCTTGTATCTGAGAACCCCATCTCCCTTGAGCTCTAACAATGGCTTCTTCTACTGTGGAACTCGCTCTCTCAACTCGACCAACTCTGGGTCCTCGTACTGCCTTTCCTTGACTTCAGCTATGAGGGATGATTTTGCAGTGTTTTGGATTACAACTCCACCATCCTCAGAATCTACTAACCGGACCCCCAACAAAGCCAATTGATGAATCTCTCTAGCTAATTGTCTTTTCTCGGGCTCTACATGTGCTAAGCTACCCATAGATCGGCGACTTAAGCCATCTGCTACAACATTAGCTTTCCCTGGATGGTAGAGAATGTTAACATCGTAATCTTTCAATAACTCAAGCCATTGCCTCTGTCGCAAATTCAACTCTTTCTGCTTGAAAATATATTGTAGGCTTTTATGATCAGTAAATATATCAACATGAACACCATATAAATAATGCTGCCATATCTTAAGTGCATGGACAACCGCAGCTAACTCGAGGTCGTGGGTCGGATAATTCCTCTCGTGCTTCCTCAACTGCCTTGAAGCATATGAAATTACCTTCCCATGTTGCATCAGGACACATCCTAACCCGATACCTGATGCATCACAATACACGGCATAACCCTCTAGACCCTTTGGAAGTGTTAGAACTGGAGCTGAGGTCAACTTGTTCTTAAGCTCTTGGAAACTCCGCTCACAAGCCTCTGTCCATTGAAACTTAGTTTCTTTCTGTGTCAACTTCGTCAATGGTGCCGAAAGGGAAGAAAAACCCTCTACGAACCTCCGATAGTATCCTACTAAGCCTAGAAAGCTACGAACCTCTGTCGGAGTGGTAGGTCTAGGCCAAGATTTCACGGCCTCAATCTTCTGAGTGTCCACCTTTATCCCTTCATCTGATACAATATGCCCCAAGAATGCTACAGACTTCAACCAGAACTCACATTTAGAAAATTTAGCATACAACTTACGATCACGGAGGGTTTGGAGTACCGCTCGCAGGTGGTCCGCATGCTCATCCTCTGAACGGGAATAAACCAGAATATCATCAATAAATACTATCACGAACAGATCTAAAAATGGCCGGAATAGGCTATTCATCAAGTCCATAAATACAGCGGGTGCATTAGTCAACCCGAAGGACATGACAAGGAACTCGAAGTGGCCATATCGGGTCCTGAAGGCTGTCTTCGGAATATCTTTTTCCCGAACTCTGACCTGGTGGTACCCCGACCTCAAATCAATCTTGGAAAAGCATCTAGCTCCCTGCAACCGATCAAACAAGTCATCGATCCTTGGAAGTGGATACTTATTCTTAATAGTTACCTTGTTCAACTGCCTATAATCGATACACATCCTCAGCGAGCCGTCTTTCTTCCGCACAAATAGTACCGGTGCACCCCAAGGTGAGGTACTGGGCCTAATGTAACCTTTCTCCAGCAAATCTTTTAACTGCTCCTTCAACTCCTTCAATTCGGCAGGTGCCATTCTATACGGAGGGACGGATATTGGTTGAGTTCCTGGATGCAAATCGATGCTAAAATCAATCTCTCGCTCTGGAGGAATACCTGGAAGCTCATCTGGAAACACATCTGCATACTCTTTGACTATGGGAATAGACTGAAGTGTAGGTATCTCAGCATCTGCATCTCTAACTCGCACAATATGATAAATGCACCCTTTTGCGATCATTTTCCTCGCCTTCAGATAGGAAATAAACCTACCTCTGGGTGTTGGTGTATTACCTACCCATTCAAGGACTGGCTCACCCGGAAAATGAAATTTGGCTACATTTGCTCGGCAATCAACTGTGGCATAGCAAGCTGCCAACCAGTCCATGCCCATGATAGCATCAAAGTCCATCATCTCTAGCTCAACTAGGTCAGCTGAGGTCTGACGACTACAAATTGTCACCGTACAACCTCGGTAAACCCGTCTAGCAATAATCGATTCTCCGATCGGTGTAGATACCGCAAAAGGATCACTTAGTATTTCAGGCACTATACCAAACTTCCTCGCGACAAATGGGGTAATATACGATAAAGTAGATCCTGGGTCTATCAAAGCATAAGCATCGTGAGAGCAAATGGTTAATATACCTGTCACAACGTCTGGTGAAGACTCCTGGTCCTGTCGACCCGCTAAAGCATAGATACGGTTCTGATTACCACTTGAACTGGAACCTCTACCTCTGCCTCGACCTCTACCAGCCGAAGACTGAGACTCACGCCTTGAAGGATGCACGGACATAGACGATCCTGTTGCTGAACTCGCTGGTTGTGCCATTCCCCCAGAATCTCTATTTGGGCAATCTCGCATCATATGCCCAGGACGCCCACATGTATAACAAGCATCAGAACCTGCTCGGCATTGACCCAAGTGTCCTCTACCACAGATGTCACACCGCGGAGGAAATGACCATGTCTGCGCAGAACCTCGTTGTCGCTGCAAACCCGACGCCCGTGAGCTCTCACCTGGTCCTGACTTAGTATAGCGGTCATACCCGTAACCCTGTAACTGAGGTGGCGGAGGCCTAGGTGGCCGTCCGAAGTACTGGGTCCTATAACTACCCTGAGATTGCTCCTGAGACCTGGGAAATCTCATCCTCTTACGTTGCCCTTGCTCAGCCCTCTCTGTACCCTACTGCCGACGCCTACCCCTTTCTATATTCTGGGCGAATGCCTGAATCCGAGAGATATCCAGACTATCCTGCAATGCAGCGGTGGCACATGCCTCGGTTAACTCTGGGGCTAACCCTGCTATAAACCTGTGAATCCTGTCCCGCATAGTAGAAACTATGGATGGTGCATATCTGGCCAATGAGTCAAAATGGAGACTATACTCTCGAACACTCATATTACCCTGCTTGAGGGCTAGAAACTGATCGACTCGAGCCTGTCGGATCTCCCGCGGTAAGTACTGGTCAAGGAAAGCATCTGAAAAATTCTCCCAAATAGCTGGAGGTGTATCACGTCCCCTGGACCTCTCCCATCCCTCATACCAAAGGATGGCTATATCTCGGAGTCGAAAAGCTGCTAGCTCAACTGCCTCTTTCTCCGTGGCATGCATAACACGAAAGATCCTGTGAAGCTGATCTATGAAATCCTGCGGGTCCTCCCTCTGATCTGTCCCCGTGAACTCTGGGGGACTCAAAGCAATAAACTCTCGGACCCTTGAACTCCCAGACCCCTCAGAAGTTCCTGCACTAGCTGATGCCCTAGCATGTTGCTGGGTAGCTACCAACTGTGTTAACAAATGCACCGCACTCCTTAAGTCCTGATCTGATGGAAGTGGAGGGGGAACTGGATGTGCGGTTTCCCTAGGAATCTCCGTAGTTGGTGGAGGAGCCGGTAATGGCTGAGTAGGGGTCTCCCCTTGAGCTTCAGACTGGGCCCCATCTACTGGGGGTACCATGTTGGTCCCCTCACCTACTACTGTATCTCTCCTCTGGCTAGCCGTAGTCTTCCTAGTCACCGTCATCTGTGCATGCAAACACCAACACATAAGTTTAATTCAAATTTCCTATAACTCAGTTCTATAGCACGATTTAGATTTCAAAGAAGTGTAACCAACTCCTAAATGCCCTGTAGTTCCTTGCTTATATAATGTGGTGCACAACACATCTATAAACAAGACCCTACTAGACACGGCTTGTAGACTCCCTAGGACAGAACTGCTCTGATACCAAGTTTGTCACGCCCCGAACCTAGGAGCGAGACAAGCACCCCGTGCCTCACCTAACCTGGCGTACCAAATTGCGACTAAGGGACTCTGAACACATAATGTCATACTTTGGCCATGGGGCCACCTTGCAAGACAATTTGCGAAGCAAAATATAAAACTGAATGGAAACTAGCACTAACTAAATATCAATATAAAGCTAGGCCGACAAGGCCGTCATAGCTACTACAGCTGACAAACCACCAATTTATACAAACCCAACATACTGCACTAACCAACAGGATATGCCTACAAGCCTCTACTGATAGATGTACTGTGATCGGAACAGGGCCCCGACCTACCCATAACATATATACAGATATACATAAGATGTACACAAAACTCTAGTCCTGGCAACTCCGAAAGACGTGGAGCTTACCGATCAGGCGGAACTCGGGAAACAACTACTGAGGAGGTCTACCCGTCTGTCTGTCTGAACCTGCACGCATGAAATGCAGCGCCCCCAAAAAAGGGACGTCAGTACGAAATAATGTACCGAGTATGTAAGGCAATAAAATAACTGAAATCTGAAACTGAACTGATAATATGTTAACTGAAATTAACTGGGAGTCAAAGATGATCTGGAGATATACTTACCTGCTGATACTGACTCAACTCCTTCAATATAGTAAGTAAAATAATTGTACGGCCTTATAAGGCTCGGTATATATAACTGCTCTGCCATAGTAGGCTCGCTTCTAGGCGCTCGGCCATACTAGGCTATGTATCTCGACCATGCTGGGCTCGCTCATAGGCGCTCGGCCACAGTAGGCTCGGTATATAACTTTCCATCTGATCAGAGGTTGCCCAATAGGGGCCTGCCCATCGATTATAGCTCGATGGTAATGAAAATACTGTAATACTGTATATATAGGCTTGCTGCTCTCTTGACTGGAAGAAGACAATACTAAAATTGAATATAGAGTCTCGATAAGGAATAATATTGTAACTTATGAGACTAGAATAGTGTGAATAAATTCATGAATATGAACTTCTCTTTTGTCTCATTACTAACACATGTAGCTACGAGATCATGCCAAAATGAAGGAAGGCTTAGCCTTAACATACCTTATCACAATCTTTTCAATCACCAAGTTGAACTCACCTCTTCGCACCTTAATCTACAAGAATGATAATAATACTATCGTTAAGTTACGAAAGGTACAACTATCGCACAACGAACGACAAACCTATTTTGTATTAAAACGGGTAGCATCTCCCCTATAATATGCCCTTCCTCCAACTTCAAGATAACACCAACAATAACAGCCCAACACACCCCAATCTCTTCGTATACAAAACGACCACCGTAGTAGTGTCAAACGACCCGAAAATGTTATGACGAACGACCAGCCAACCACCCTACATTTATATGGTGTTTATAAACCCCCTTCCTCCTCCAAAACTCCACAAAATAGTAATAAAACACGCAGCCCAACAGCAACACAAAACAGTCCACAAAACAGTCCGCTACAAGTGAATAACTCGAACTCACGGCTTCCGATCACCGTCCCGTGAGTTCTTACAAGTATAGAACGACTTACCATGAATTTACAGCAGAAAAAATGGATGAAAGAGAGCAGTAAACTCACCTTATTTGTTGGATAACTCAGCTCCTATCTTGGTTCATCAAACTCTAAGTTTTACCTCCAATTGGAACTTGAAAGGGAGAGAAAATCAATTAGGGTTTGTGGGAAATTTTTGGGAGGATTCTTTGCAGAGCTTATGTCTGGTTATTATGCTCTATTTTAAGTCTAATATATGAAGAAAATAGGCCCTTAAAAGTCCTCTTTGGACGACCCGAAATGGCCCATTTTTGGGCTTTCATTTAAGCAAGTAGGTGACACACCTACTTGTCACCTAGCAGCTTGCGCAGTATCGCAAAAATGCACATATCTCTCTACTCCGATGTCGTATTGACAAATGGTTTAATGCGTTATAAAATAGACTCATAGATCTTTAATTTGACGGGTGGAACACACCATAACTCTAAGTATATTGGGAGAAAATTGCAGTTATATTTGACCCAAAGTTTCAGTAAAACTTATGAATGTAACTTGTGATGACTTTCATCGACTTTTGTTCCACAACTCGCTTGACTTAAAAACATAACACACGGATGTAATACGACTAATATAAATCATAACATAATCTCTTTATCATGTTAATCACCCTAGTCTCACCCCAAAGGTACATGTTATAACATTCCCAACTTGTCGACTTTCGATGAAACATTGTTTTATTTAATTGCTTTAGCTTCTGAACTGTCCAACCCTCTTTGTACTTGTTGTTCATGATCTTCAATATTTGTAACCTCAGAGGTAACATGATTAACTTACTTTATATACTTTTAAATATTATCTCATTTTTTTGTCCTACATTAGTTTGCTTACGACGCATTTTTACATACGAAAATATAGGGTGTAACACATATGATGAAGGATGTATGTGAACAATTTAAAATTGAGCATCGCAATTCTAATCCTTGCCGTCCCAAAGCTAATGGAGATGTTGAAGCCGCAAATAAGAACATCAAGAGGATTCTTAGGAAGATGATATGAGGGTCTAGACAATGGCATGAGAAACTGCCTTTTGCTCCTTTTGGGATGCCGGACAACTGTCCATACATCAGTTGGCGCAACGCCTTACTTATTGGTTTATGGAACTGAAGCGGTCACACCTGCTGAAATTGAGATTCCCTCTCTCCGAATTATTGTTGAAGCAGGGATTGAGGACACTGAATGGGTGAAGTCCCGATTGGAACAGTTGAGTTTGATTGATGAAAAGCGTTTGGCGGCAGTTTGTTTTGGTCAGTTATACCAACAAAGAATGGCACGCGCTTACAATAAGAAAGTGCGCCCAAGACAATTCGAGGTAGGACAACTTGTTTTGAAACGTATCTTTCCGCACCAGGAAGAAGCAAAAGGAAAGTTCGTCCCAAATTGGCAAGGTCCTTACCTCGTCAAGAAAGTATTGTCAAAAGGAGCTCTACACTTGGCAGATATAGAAGGAAAGGTGACGGATATATCCGTCAACGCAGATGCGGTCAAGAGATACTATGTCTGACATGGCTCTATTGGGGCATTCTTATATTTAGCATGCTCAAGTTGGGTTGACGAAAGGTTATCATTCTCGCTACCCAAACACTGGTCAATCCTAGTTATCCCTTTGAAGCCTTGTTTATATTTCTTTGTTTTCCCCTCTTTTGGAACCAATGTACTTTAAAAAAAAGGAAAGAAAACTCAAAAAAAAATCATCAAAACAAGTTCATGTTAATTGAACTACGTCCGACCTGATTTCGAAAGGATACGTAGGCAGCCTCACTCTGGGGTTTGGTCATACCAAAACAAAAATCTACATTTTTCCAGTATTCAAAGAAACTGGGGCATGATTTTATTTTATTTTCGATGGTTGGTCCATCAAAATGGTTCCAAAAGTTGTAATCAGTTAAATAGTTCTTTTTACCTTTCCCTGCTAAGACCTTCTGATCAACTTTCGAGAATGCTAAGTCAGTATACTACGGGTGATGTCCCAGCCATTGTAAAGAGAGAAAAATAAATGAGAGAGTCTTATTGGTGAAAACCCTCACGGGCACTATAAGGCAATGTTGAGTTGAGAGAAAGGCAAATGAGAGAGGTCAGTTGGTGAAAACCCATAAAGGGCATCATTGACCGATTTAGGTCTTCATATATCCTAGCACAAGCATGGTTAAGACAAAGAACTCAGTTTCAAAGTGAAGTTTATAATAGATTTCGAGAATTAGACGGTTCAAACGGATCGAGCATCCAGTCCAAAGTGCATGTCATGTTCATTGAAGTCAGCATATTCCTCCAGATAAGTCCTTTCTTATTTTTTTTCTTTTCCCCTAAAAGGGACACTTCTTGATTAAGTTGTAATACATGTTAGTTCACTTTCTTGTTTTCTTTTGCATTACTTTCTTGAGTCCCTTTCAGTATAATTTTGTCAAAGCAAAGCAAAGAAAAGGCCGAAAAATTGGTTACAGTTTCCCCGTTATATAAAGGAAAGATTATTGGGCATAAACTATATGGGCAAAGACATAAAGCCATCTGTGATTTTTCCTGGCGAGCAAAAGTCTTGAAGGACTGAAAAATGCTTCAAGGTTCAACAAAAGTTACTCAGTTAAAAGTTGTTTTGGGAGCAAAGTTGTTTGCATCATAAACACAAGTGGTGATAGGCTCAAAATATTCTGGTTTTGATGTTGAGAAAGAAGATCTCCAGAAAGTAAATACAGAATCTCCCGGTGATTCGTACGACCATCGAAAAAGTCAACTTTTCTAACAAGTGTAATGGACTCGAGGTCAAGTCACCCAAGAAATCAAGGCCACAAACTGACCATCATTTTAAAACTAACGAATCTTTCTTTGTTCAGAACAGGAACATAACAATTTTAGGAAACAGTTCGTGAAAAGACGAACACCACCAAGTGAAGTTCTCAAATACTTGATTTCCTTTCAATATACATGTAATCATGTTATTTTTAGTTTTATTATAGGGAATCAATACCCTATCTTCACCTCAGGGTACTACATCCCCTGGTTGCATTTCTTATTGCTAACATAGGGTACGACATTCCCTAGTAGCATCTCATAGCGCCAAGATCCTCATCTTATCACCAACACAGGGTACTATATCCCCTGCCTGCATTACTTTCTGCCAACATAGGGTACGACATTCCCTAGTAGCATCTCAGAGTGCCACGAGCCTCATTTTTATTTCCAACATAGGGTACGACATTCCCAAATAGCATCTCAGAACACCATGAGCCTCATCTTATTGCCAACACAGGGTACTACATCCCCTGTCTGCATTACTTTCTTCTAACATAGGGTACGACATTCCTTAGTAGCATCCCAGAGTACCAAGAGCCTCATCTTATTGCTAACACAGGGTACTACATCCCATGGTGGCATTTCTTGTTGCAAACATAGGGTACGACATTCCCTAGTAGCATCCCAGAGTGCCACAAGCCTCATCTTATTGCCAACATAGGGTACTACATCCCCTGGTTGCATTTTTTGTTGCAAACATAGGGTACGACATTCCCTAGTAGCATCCCAGAGTGCCAAGAGCCTCACCTTATTGCCAACACAGGGCACTACATCCTCTGGTTGCATTTCTTGTTGCAAACATAGGGTACGACATTCCCTAGTAGCATCCCAGAGTGCCAAGAGCCTCACCTTATTGCCAACACAGGGTATTACATCCCCTGGTTGCATTTCTTGTTGCAAACATAGGGTACGATATTCCCTAGTAGCATCCCAGAGTGCCAAGAGCCTCACCTTATTGCAAACACATGGCACTACATCCCCTGGTTGCATTTTGTTATTGCAAACATAGGGTACGACATTCCCTAGTAGCATCCCAGAGTGCCTCGAGCCTCATCGTATTGCCAACACAGGGTTCTACATCCCTTGGTTGTATTTCTTATTGCAAACATAGGGAACAATATTCCCTAGTATCTCAGAGTGCCACGAGCCTCATCTTACTGCCAACACAGGGTACTACATCCCCTGGTTGCCTTCCATCTTGTTAACATAGGGCACGACCCATTTATTAAAAAAAGAAGCCCATTTCTCGTTCAATTCTTCATTTTGCAATAGCAAAGATAGTTTATTGTATTTTTAATAACTCACAAAAATTTTCTAGTGCAAACTGGGGCAGAAAATTTTTGTTCGTTTTATTTTTTTGTGATGGCTTGTAGGTTTTTCTGCAAAGCACAGATTGGATGTGTAAAAATTAAGATTCCAACTCTTGCCAAAGAAAGTGGAACGTTTGATCTCAATACCAGCCGCAACTAGCTTTGACATAATGTATGCGGAGACATAGGGTCTTAAGATCTATTTTCTCATCATCTGATCAAGAAACAGGCCTGTGAGAATATTTCCTAATTTGTTGCATCGAGAACATCAAGTTTCAGTCTAAAGTCAATGGGGGAAGCAAGTCAAGAAACAAGACAAGACTCCAGATGGAATTTAGATAGGAATTTTGTAACTTTTAGATTTCAAGAGTATACAATCTTCTTTTTATTTTGATGTAATAGTAGGAACCGCGGACCGGGACTTCGACGGAACCTCACTCAACTCTCCATCGAAGCATACTCCATCACTCTACTTCCATTTAAACTACACGTGACATGATTCCCTTATAACCCGGGATATGTAGGCTGCATAAAATCAAGGCTCGGTCACATTTCTTATTTTCTCTTCTTTTCCTTTTTAAATTATAGTGAGGTCAAAAATCAGTCACCTTATTCATTTTCTTTGCCTGAAAACTCCTCATGTTTCCAAGCAAAGAGGGGCATGTTGTGAACAACTAATTTTGGACCACACCTAAATTCTATACTATTTTAGTGTAAATATTTCTTTAGGTCTAATCTTGATATTTTAAATTTTTATCTTACTCTTAATAGATTTTATTCGATTTAATAATAATAAAAAATATTATTACTAAAAAAAATATAATAATACTCACATTCTTAGAGTAAAAGCTTTTTTCTATTTTGTATTAAAGAGAAAAAGAAAATTTAAAAAAACAAAGATTTGATTTATTTTAATTAGAATTTTAATAAGTAAGCTATAGAATCTTTATTAGTATCATTTAAAGTACATGTAAATATTAGTTTTCCTATATTGTAAGAAATGTTAGTTAATCTTCTTATTTAATATTTTAATTTATCTTCTAAAAAATTAATTCAAAAATCTGATTTTTAATTAGATAACAATCCCAATCACATAAATCCCCATTTTTAGCCTAACTTCCCACCTTTTATGTCCATCTTCCTCACGTCCTCTCTCACCAAAGTTCCATCCCATACTCCCACTCCCTCACATCTCCATCTGCACACACACACACTATATAACCACGATCCCATTATAGTTAGGGGATAACTCACTTACACATTTTACTTGCATATATATATATATAGAGAGAGAGAGAGACACAGTTAGGCACTCAAAGGGGGATTATCTTTTGAAAAAGGAGAAAATTACAACGGACGAAGGCGACAAAAAATTGAGAGAAAACATAAAGGAAAAAAGTATGACTTTCTTCGGATGAAGCTCTAGTTCAAAAAGAAATACATCACCTCTATTTTCCTTTTATCAAAAGAAACAGAAATTCTATCTTTGTGTTCCGAGTTCGAAAGATTGCGGGTTTGCTCGAGTTTATCGCCGTTGAGGTTCGTGTTTTGGTCGTGGTTCGCTTCTATTGATCTAATTCAGTCGCCAGAAGTTGTTGTATTCCAGATTCTCTCTATATATACTAAAATATCCTTAAGGTCCGTTCTTTCCCACTTTCATTTTGCTAATAATACTTGACGATGATGAATGAGATAATTATTTTGAACATCTCTTGTTCCTCCTTGAATGATTTGTTGTGAAGTTTCCTTTTGATTTGATATATTTCACTAAATTATTTCAAAGAATATCTAAGCTATTTAGATGTATGTATTTCTATGCATAATATACGAGGGAATCGGATGATTCAATAGAATAGACTAGCGGAGATAATAATAATATGTAAAAATTTCCTAAGTTACTTTCTGGGTTTTCTCATATGAATCAATATACTGGGAGTGGTAGTCTTCATTTAGTCATACTTTGTGAATTATTTAAAGATCTTAATTTTGCAATTCTTATCTCATTTGTTAGGTTCGTTAGTTTTGTTTTTAGCAGTTTAAGTCTTAGACATTACCAAATTCGTGATCAAGTGCAGTACATCATGTCTATCAACTTTGTGTTTGGTTGAGGTAATTATACTTTGTTAGGTTGTTCTTTACTATATATTTCAACTCATCTTAGTCTTAAATGAATAATCTCATTGTATAGATATGTTCTCATTAAGTAAGTTCGGCTTCGTTAATTTTGTTCAAGATGAAAATGATAATATTTTTAAGCTTGTTTATGAGGTGCTAAATCCCTACGGCCTAAGTCGAGATTTGAGTAAACAATTTTAAGAGGAACGACCATTTGGTAAACCTATATAAAAGTTGGGTGAATTGAGTTCGACACACTGTCCAGTTTAGTGTAGCGCAAAGTCAAGACGAATATTTTTAAAATTATGTTATTTATGTGTATTTAGATCCACTTGTTTCATTAGACGGTAGCCTTTGAAGACAATTTAAGGAAATAAAAGTCACAAAAAAAAGAAGTCCACTTCTATCTCACTTTATTATATCTCATTTTGTGTTATTGATCTACCTGTTATTAGCCATTTTCTATGTATCTAGGTATTTGTTATCGTATCTCATTTTTGTGTGTGTGATGGAACCTTACTCGTTATTAAGAGACCTATTATCTTTATTGATAAATAGATATGAAAAATTATTTGGATATGACTGAGATGAGAGTTGGGAATAAGAACATTTTTATTGCTCTTGCTATATTGTCTCCATTCTCTTTTAATCTGCCAAATTCGCTAGGAACAAGTTAGTCACAATTTTATTTTTTATTTTATAACTTAGTGGTATAATCGACCTTGTAAATAATTTAGCAAAAAGATTTCATATTCCTTCCATAACCATATATCCATAAATCATGGCCTCAAAATAATCTCAAACTTAGGAAAGAAAAAAAATTATGAATACGCTAGAAAAGTTTTAGACGCACTTTAAATATTAGCCCATGTGTTCATACCCGACCCTTGGATTGATATGCTTAAATAATAAAAGGATCATGTGCGCATTCCGCGTCTCGATACCTTTAAATTTAAAATAATTATTTTATAACCACGTGTACATTCTGTACCTTGGTTTAACATTTAATTTCAAAGAAGTACCTTGTGTGCGTACCGCATCTTGGTGAACACAATTAATAAAATATAATAATTAATTAAGTGATAATAGGCAAACCATAACCAGTGCAATAAAAGAATAGCCAAAAAATAATTTAAGCCGGACATAAGTCAATAAAAGCGACCGTGCTAGAACCACGGGACTCGAGGGGTGCCTCACACCTTTCCCTCGGTCAACAGAATTCCTTACTCAGTCTTCTATTTTCGTAGACCATAATAAGGAGTCAAATCTTCCGTTTGATGAGGGATTCAAATAAAAGGTGACTTGGAACACCAAAACTCAATTCCAAGTGGCGACTCCAAATAATAAATAATCCCTTTTCAAATCGTCACTTTAATTGGAAAAACTCTTCTAACCCAACCTCATAATAGGGTTGCGTGAGAAAAAAGAGGTGTGACAGCTCTGGCGAAACACATATAAACGAAACTCCACTAAACACGGCTTCATAGACTCCCTAGGACACTTGAACCTAGTGTTTTTATACCAAGCTTTGTCACGCCCCGAACCTGGGCCTCGACGTAACACGACACCCTGCCTAACTACATGTGACCGAGCAAATCAACTAGCTAGCTGAATCAATATGTGATATCATAACACACTGAATGCAGAATATAAACTAACACATGATGATATACTAAAAGTATGAAGGATATAAATCAAAGGGTGAAAACACTAATATAAGTCTGAAATATATTTGAAGCCAACAATGTTTAACATGAAAAGCCTGTTACTCTGTCTAACTATTGCTCTAGTCTATGAAGCCTCTAATGAAGTACTGAAAATACTAACTATCTAAAAATACTGAAAGACTCTAAAGTAATGATAATGCCCCGAAGGAATTGGGGCTCACCAAATAGCTTCTACGCGAATCCTAGCGCTCTGAATCGTCAACTTGTAAATCATTACCTGCACCATGAGATGCAGGTCCCGGGTGAAAGGGATGTCAGTACATTTGACTGGTATGTAAAGCAACTAAAATAAAGAACTGTAAATGCTGAAACTTAAACAGAACTGATAACTAATAACTGAACTGATAATTGATAACTGAATGATAATTGATAACTGATAACTGATAACTGAAATAATAACAGATAACTGAAATGATAACTGATAACTGAACTGAACAAAGAAAGTAAAGATATGAATACTCCCTCTTCTAAATGATGAACCACCTGTTTGTCTGAATAAGTAAACTGCGGCCTCAGGCCCAATATATATATATATATATATATATATATATATATATATATATATATATATATATATATGCGCTTAAACTACGGCCTCGGGCCCATGTATATGTATACATAACTGTAGCCTCAAGCCCAAAAATGCATAAAGCATAAAATGCAGCATCAAGACTAAAGATGCATAAAGCATAAACTATGGTCTCATGCCCAAATACAGGTGGTCAACATTCAGGGATTTAAAATTAGGAACTAAGAATCATACTGCAATGCATGATACTAAAATACTGAACCATACTGAGTTATATGATACTGGAATGCTGAATAGAACTAGAATCGGACATGTATTCATGAACTGATTATGAGAACTTATGCTCCAACTGTTTATGACATGCTGAGTTATCAAGACTAAGACTCATGGGCATCAAACACAAGTGTATATTGATTACGCTCTGAGCTCACAACGTTCACAATGAAAGTCATGAACGAATTATGAAGTTAGAGAATAGAGGTTCTACAACTATTCAAGGAACCAAACTTAACTATCTTTCTAAGGCAATTAGTTATGTTGTGGAAGGAACGTAGTGTAGGGAGAATCAATAACATTCCCAAACATAGAGAGTTAGCCTCACATACCTTAACTTCCTGCTCTAGAGTGTAATACAACGTTTGCCAACTCTTTCAACTTTAATCTATAACAATACAAGTCAAAAGGATTCCATATTAGCAATAATGCTCATGTTTTGGTTACACATTTTATCAAATATTTGGTAGGCATAAAGCTTCATAACCCTTATTAATGGTATTTTTACACTCAATAACCCATCCTCTTGCTCCTAGATAATTCTAAAATCTCAAATTACTATAAATATCATTCTTCATAGCCCATAAGAAAAATGACACCTTTAATCAATATTCAACAATCAACAACCCAAACCTATAACTGTTCATGATTTTCTATTAAACCCATAAACTCATATTTCATGAACTTAGAGTCTATAATCATAAATCCAATGCTATAATCAACTAGAGGGTGAAGATATTACATTTTTGACGTTCAATCCTCTTGAATTCGAGTTCTAGGATTTCTTTTCTCACCAATGATACCTCAATCGAATATCAAATGATTTGAGGGGTTTACCCATGTTAACAAGGTGTTGAAGAATTAAAATTAGCTTAGAATCATCATTAGAACTTAACTTGGATGATAGAGGGACCTTGGAGGGAGTTAGGTTCTTAAGAGCTTCCCTTTCTAGAGCATATGTTCGTGTTTTGGGGTGTGGGGGACGACATAGGGCTTTTAAAACGACCACCCGGGTGCTCTCCCATGCAGCTGAAGGCCCAAATTCTCACTTGAACGTGAACCAAGGGAAGTAACACTACCATAAGTGCGCTGCCGCGCACGAGAACAGTTGGGCGCGCACCTAAGTGTGCAGGCTGCGCATTGTCTAGTAAAACGCGCATAACATTTTACACAGAGATCCATTTGGGCTCCACAATATATCATTGTAAAGGTATTTCAAAGGGATATGACTTTTATGTTTTATGTTTCCCAAATTCTGAAAATATATTCCCGGAATATTGATAGAATACAGACCTTCCATAAACTTCGTCTATTTTATCGAATCTTATGAACATCACTCTCCGTCTTGATACCAAAACAACTATTTTCACCCATACACATCCCGATAGCATTCCACATGGATAAAATATCAAATTAATACTCATTTCACACATGCACTACTCCTAGTCCGAATTATGGAGTGTTACAAGCTAACTTCTCCGACACTGAAATCCGCATAACTCCCTCATATGAGGTCCAAATTCGATGATTCTTTTTTTTATGGCTCCGTAATTACGATACGGATCTAATGCTTCAATAAAAACTGAATTTAGAGATTATTTTATTTATGTCGTATCATTTATGCTTAAAGAAATGTCGTCAAAACATAAAAAACGAGCACCATACAATCCAAACCTATCTGAACTCACCTGAGCTCCTCGGGACCCGTCTGAAAATACCAAAAAGTTCCAAAATATAATACGGACCTGATCGAGTCCTCACATCCCATAACAACATCAAAACCACGAATAGCACCTCAAATCAAACTTAATAAACTTTTGAACTTTTAACTTCCAAAACTTGTGCCGAACCATATAAAATCAACTCGGAATGACCTCAAATTTTGCACACAAGTTCCAAATGATATTACAAACCTATTCCAACTCCCAGAACCACAATCCGAACCCGATAACATCAAATTCAACTCTTGGTCAAACCTATGAACTTTCTAAACCTTCAAATTATCATTTTTTGCCAATCAGCGCCAAAACCTTCTAGAAACATCCAAATGCAACTCCAAGCATACGCTCCAGTCCAAAATCACCATCCGGACCTAAAGATACCACCAAAACATTGATTCGGGGTCAAATACAACTAAGTAAAACTTGGTCAACTCTTCCAACTTAAAGCTTCCTATTTAGGAATCATTCTTCCAAATCAATTCTGAATAACTCGAAGACCAAAATCAATGATACACGCAAGTCATAATATACCATATGAAGCTATTCATGATCTCGAACCACAGAACTGAATGTGGATGCTCAAAATGACCAGTCAGGTCATTACATTCTCCCTTACTTAAACATACGTTCATCCTCGAACTTGCTAAGGGTCGTTCCAAAACCATAAAATCACTAACATCCCGTACACATACACGTAGGTGATCCCACGTTACCCCAATCCATATAAGCCCAACAACACAACCTAGCTGAAGATCCTTACTTCATCCTTAGCCCATAAACCCTAGAATTAAATCTCCAACATTTAGAATTCATTATAAGATCAGATACTCGCATCTATATACTGTGCAGCCTGAAAAAGTTGTATCAAGCCATAATCATAACCCAAGATATAATCGCATGATATACTGCATAACCCAGATTATCATAGCAATAACTTCCGACCACAATAACTACTCAATAACAAACTCAGTACCAATATCAAACCTTATATCAAACAAAACCTTGTTATAAACCTTTGTACACCGCCAATGATGAAAGAAACACGCAAAAACTCATAACCACATATCAATTTAGCAAGTCCTGGAGCTTTCTTGCTCGATAAGAATCATTTCCAAATTCTAAGCTGACTAGAAACATTATTCTTCCAAACATACCTTAATCAAATTCGATAGCACTCATTCCAGTTCCATAACCTCATCTCATCCTGTACAAGGTGTTCAACCGACATGCCATGCCAATATCATCTATAGCCACATATCGTGCAATCCGTGCATCAAACTGGCAATAACTTAAATGTACCCAAAATGGAAAGAGAATCAAATGAGAGGACCATTCCGCAAGCTCAACAGATACCACCACAAGCACACTACTATGAACCCATCACACAAAGGCGAACCAAACCATACAAGATAAACACAAAGGATCATATCCCAACATAACTCGGTCACGACACGCGACCCAATTCAAGCACCGGTCCATATGAAATACCTAAAACTATGATGCTCATAAACAAAAATGACATGCATATTAATGATAGTTACGCTATGTGCATGATCATAACCATGGAGAAACTGATAGCACAATATACCACAAACAGGAAAACCATAACCAAGGTGCAGTCAACAGTCTCCCAACCCATGGTAGCATAGCAGAGCAACACCCAAAACATATCAGTCACGAATAAGACCAACTCTAACCGATGACACACCCTTCAATAATAGTTGTGCTGAGTAAGCAAATCCAACCCGATGTAGAATGCATATCCTTAATGGGCCTACCAGTGGACTCTAATTCAATTCCTATCTTCCCAAAATAGATAGATAACCTCTAAAAGGTCCATAATAACCCATATCCAATACATACACTCAGCCATCAGCCTCTTAACATACCTTCACTGTCCGCAACCAAGGAACAACCTGCCTCTAAGAACCCTTCTGGTTTTCAAATCCCTAGAATACACGAATCTCTAAGTATGATCCCAACTTCACCACTCATAAGGCGAACACGTACCTCATACACAATCATCTCGCGAGAAATACGTCCATAATTCTTTCGTGCTAAACAACCAAATTCTGAACATCAGTCGTCGATCAACCAGGCGATTATCGAAATACCAGTCAAGTATTCGCAAGTCAAAACACAATGCGTCTTTCTGAAATACATGCTCTCCTCAGGTGATTTTAAAATAGGGCCAGCATTCTTCTAAACATCTTAAGTCATCCATGCTGTGTAGAACCCCTTCAATATTGAACCAAAAACTTGCACATGCAAATCTCAATCCCACACGTCACACCTCATCCATCATGCCATTGTATGAAAACATGAAACCTCAATTATCAACCCCGAAGCACAAACAAGATACACATTCCGTCAGCCAAAAACCTTTCGCTTGACTCCCATCTAATGGAAAATCACAACACGCAACATAACCCTCATACCTGACAAAAACATTCATCCCAAGCCATGGTCAAAGTTATCGAGAACTCTTTAAAACCTATTTGCAAATAACCAAGCCATCAGAACTAAATCCCCCTAACTCAAACAAGTCACGCAGGTCGCCAAACCCAAGAGTATTACCACAAAGCAGCGGTAAATCCCCACCACATCATAAGAACCAAAAGAACCGATCATATCCACTACCATACTGATCCACCCTACCACCAAGTTGTCCTATTTCTCTGAGTTCCTTTCGAATTGCCTTTGAGTTAACACTTCCCCTTTCCAGTACACTATGATCCTTATCCAAAGCTCACCACAAGAGATCCTAGCATGAAACCACATCGTCTTAAAGCCCATAAGCCATTGTATTCCCTTTTAAGCACCCAAAAGTACCACAACCAAAATGCCCACTCTAAAGAGACCTCCAACAAATCTAAAGTTATTTCTTTAACCTTTATGATACTGAAATATAGAATCCATAATGATATAGAAATATCGCGAGTCCCGATACCATCCGTCGCAAATCTCAAATCTTAGCCTTTTACTAATCCGAAATTCCTCAAATACCACATATGAATCGCGAACCCATTAAAAACTTCTTGAGAGTCATCTACCCTATTCTATCTCAAATGCACCACCCAAACAAGCCGAATGACCTGTGCTCCATTAGCACACCAACACCCAAAGAAGTACTCCAGATCTCTAAGCAACCGAGTGAATCCATGCTCCATACACGCTACCTCCACTATAAATAAGAACCCGAATCGTTGCAAGATTTCCAGTATCCCCATAAAGTATTGCATATCATGCATCCAGCAATTCCCTTTCTCAAGTCATTCTCAAAGCTAACCTCTTTAGGTCTTAACCGATTCTCAAATATGCCTCAGACTGAAACCAATATAACACATAACCATGAAATCTGATCATCGATAGCTGACTTCCCCACTTGGCTCAAAGCCATAGAATACAACATCTAATAATCCACAATACCCTTACTTCATTACTGCCATAATCCCGCATTATAATTCAACTAAATTTTCTATAAGCTCATGCCGCTCTAATCATAAAAATGCCTCAAATCATTTGCTAAACTCACATTCATCTTCCTGACAGTCAAACCAACTTTCTCAGACGATCCAAACGCAAATTGCAACACATATAACCCACTGGTAGCAAGAAACTCTCCATAAAATATCATAAGAATCACACATTCGTAGACTACCCGTACTCCCTACCATGGTCATGACCACTATGAAATCGCTAAATCTTCCCGAGTCTATACTCGCCAACAAGACATAAGAATTCATCCCACAAATGAACAACATGAAAGATACCTCAACACACTCATAACTCAAGACTGTACAACATATCAAGACAGAAATCAAGCCACAAAAAACTCTTCTCGTCACACCCAAGCCATCTAAACACATCCCGATGTCATACCATACTCATCATATAGCCATCCAACCACTCACCGAGCCATAAATCCCACTCCTAGGAACATTACTGAACATATAATCCCAGAAGCACATACATACATACATACATACATACATAACTGAAACTACCAAGCCCAAGTTGCGGTCTAAACCTGGCCTCAAGTCCTTCTAACTGGCCCATAAACACAACATCGAGAACACATCTCGCACCTCATCCAGGACACCATAAGTCATTGATGCACAACTGATACTGAATGCTCAAGATCACGTACGAGTGAGTGGAAGGAATTCAAAGAGATATGCTTCAAGCTGAATCAATGTCGCACGATAAAGAAAGAAAGATGGAAAATTTTCCTACGTGCCTTATAGCCTCTCGAAGATAGGTATGGATGTCATCATACCGATCCGCAAGACTCTACTAGAAACTTGCTCATGACTCATAGAACCTATGAACCTAGCGCTCTTATACCAACTTATCACGACCCAAAATTCACTAGCTGTGATGGCACCTAACCCAACCTACTAGGTAAGCCAACTTACATTCAACATAATTCAAATGGGAATAATAAGGGAACAATAAATGCAATAATAGAAAATCTATTCAATAACCCAAGGACTGGTAGTACAAGATATGAACAGCCAAGACTTTAGATTTACAAAGCTGATATGAACATGATTATAACATATGTTTGAAATATACAAAAGCAGAACTGAAATCTAAAACTACCAAGGACAAGTGGTAGCTATATCCAGAAAGCATGTACATCTTCAATGCCAGCTCCACATCTTCAATGCCATCTCCCACCATAAGCACCAGCACTAGCTCCAAGATATGCACACAAGGTGAAGAAGTGTAGTATGAGTACAACCGATCCCATGTACTCAATAAGCAAAAAACCTAACCTTAGGTTAAAAGCAATGACGAGCTCAGAAGATGGCCAGAGTCCAACACCAATAGCCAATAATAGTTCATAACAATATAGTGGATATAGTAAATGTATATAACTTAAGAGATATAATGCTAAACTATTTCACAGTTACAGGAATGTCATGACCCAAAACTAACCCTGTCGTGATGGCGCCTATCGTGGTACTAGGCAAGCCGACACATTATCAAAATAAATCGATATTTTCATTTCAAAGATAATTTCAAAACTATCTAATATAAAACCTTTATAAAGGAGTTCAAATCAAAATAAAAGTGCGGAAAAAAAAGCCCGACATCGGGGTGTCACTAGTCATGAGCATCTACTACAATTTGTCTGACAATATCGAGACTAACATAGTCTGGAAAATAACTAAATACAACTAAAGGAAGATAAGAGGGAGAAGAGCAGGGCTGCGATCGCCAGGCAGCTACCTTACTATCTTCGAGAAATCTGCGTTAGAAATAATCAACAGCCTCTACCGTGTCTAGAAATGCCTGGATCTGCACACAAGGTGCAGGGAGTAACGTGAGTACGCCAACTCAGTTAGTAACAACAGTAAATAAATACTGGAAAGTAGTGACGAGCATCAATGCAAGTAAAGTTCATATCACAAAAACTCAGTAAAATACGGCGTGCTTTTAAAACCAGAGTTTGAATCAAATCAGCTCGTTTAAATCCAGTTCCAGTAAAATCATTTAAAGATATCTTTCAACAATTTTCAAACAAAGGCTCAATGCAAAGGTGAGAAAAAATGATGAAATCATAATCAGCCCCTCGGGCAAACATCACTCATATACAGCCCCTCGGGAAAACATCACTCATATACAGCCCTCGGGCAAACATCACTCATATACAGCCCCTCGGGAAAACCTCACCATCACTCATGCCTCCCAGTCACTCAGCACTCGGCACTCGGCACTCGCACTCAGTAGTACATGCGCTCACTGGGGATGTGTACATACTCCGAAGGGGCTCCTTCATCCCAAGCGCTATATCAAGCCAATTATGACATAAATCAATGAGGCCCTCGGCCTATATCAAACATGCTGCGGCGTGCAGCCCGCTCCCAAAAATAAACATGTTGCGGCGTGCAGCCTGATCTCATAAATATCCTCACAATCAGGCTCTCGGCCTCACTCAGTCATAAACCTCTCCTTCCTCTTGGGCTCTTAGAAACACAAAGTATTCAGCCCAAACAACATTTATATGATGCATCAAAACAGAGTAATAGAGTCTGAGTTATGCAGTAAATAAGTATAAATATGACTGAGTATAGATTTTCAATCTAAAACAATGAGAGGATAGCAAGAAAAAACCTCTAAGGGTCCAAACAACACTAGCATAAGGCCTAAGCATGGCATCCGGCCTGATTTACAGAAATTCTTTCTAAAACACATAAGAATCATATAGTTTCAACAAAATATTCAACTTTACAGTTGATACGGGACGGACCAAGTCACAATCCCCAACGGTGCACGCCCACACGCCCGTCACCTAGCATGTGCGCCACCTCCAAATCGTATAATGATACAAAACTCCGGGGTTTCATACCCTTAGGACCAGATTTACAATAGTTACTTACCTCAAACCGATCAAATCTCTACTCTGTGATGCTCTTGCCCCTCGACTCGGCCTCCAAATACTCCGAATCTATTCACAACCAGTACAATACCATCAACATATGCTAATGGAATGAATTTCACAAGAAAAACTATCAAATTAGACCCCAAACTCGAAATCGGCTCAAACCCGGCCCTCGGGCCCACGTCTCAAAATCTGACAAAAATTAAAAACCTTGAAAGCCCATTCACTCACGAGTCCATACATACAAAATTTATCACAATCCGACATCATTTGGTCCCTCAAATCCCCAAATCAAACTCTCCAAAATCCCAAGCCCTAACCCCTCATTTTCACCCCTAATTTCCACTAATTAATTGATAAAACAACGAGAAAACACCATAGATAGGAGTATTAGAGCTCAAGCAACTTACCCCACTGAGAACCCTTGAATCTACCTTCAAAATCACTCCAAACGCTCCAAAAACCGACTTGAAAATGGTGGAAATGAACCAAAATTCGCGAAATGTGCTATTTATTCTTTCTGCCCAGGACTTTCGCACCTGCGGTCTCGCTTATGCGCAAAATAATCCGCACCTGTGGAATGTCACTTAAGTCCCTCATCCGCACCTGCGCCCCAGGTTCCTCTCCTGTGGGCGCCCACCTGCGCACATCCTTCCGCTTCTGCGAACTAGCCATTCTCCCTTCTTTCGCATCTATGCCCCAGGTCTCGCACCTGCGGGCTCGCAGATGCGACTGCCTTCCCGCACCTATGGACCAGCCTACCTCAGCACTATCTGCACCTGCGAACTCCCACGTGCACCTACGGCCTCGCACCTGGGGCTCCCCATCCGCAGGTGCGGAAAACACCAGCAGCCTCAAACACCAGCAGATCAGCTATCTCCCAACACCAACAATTGATCCATTAACCACCCGAAACACACCCGAGACCCTCGGGACCTCAAACAATCATACCAACAAGTCATATATCAACATACAAACTTAGTCGAACCTTCGGAACACTCAAAAATAACATCAAAACACCAAATTACCCTCGGATTCAAGCCTAAGAACTTCTAAACTTCCAAATTCCGCAAACGACGCCGAAATCTACCAAACCATGTTTGAATGACCTCAAATTTTACACACACGTCACAAATGACACTACAAACCTACTCCAACTTCCTAAATTCCATTCCGACCCCGATATCAAATTTTTCACTGTCGACCAAAATCGCCAAATTTCCAACTTTCGTCAATTCAAGCCTAATTCTACCACGGACCTCCAAATCACATTTTGGACATGCTCCTAAGTCCAAAATCACCTAACGGAGCTAACCGAACCATAAAAATCCAAATCCAAGATCGTTTACTCATAAGTCAACATTCGATTGACTTTTCCAACTTAAGCTTCTAAATAGGAGACTAAGTGTCTCATTCCACTCTGAAACTACTCCGGACCCGAAGTAACCAACACGATACGATAAAATACAGCTGAAGAACACAAAAGGAAGTAGAAATAGGGGAAACTGGGCTATAACTTACAAAATGACTGGCCGAGTCGTTACAAGGAAAGTAGACAAGCTTTCCAAATATAACAGTCCAAGTCCAAATCTTACCACTAAAATCAATTAAACATGAGTTTATCAAAAGAACTGTATTTTCCCAGTTTACAACATCGGATAAGGCTTTTCGTTTACCATATAGCATGAGAAAAATACATCTATATGCCTACATGTCAAATATACATGGGAAGCTAATGATTTCATAGTGATATCATCAAATACACTCACTCTCAACACACTCAAGGTGCCTGGCATCAAACTCCACTTCATCACACACAAAATCACTCAGTACTATACGGGTGCCTCGCTAAAAAGCCCCTCACCAAAGTACGTGTATATATATCACAATGCCTGTGCTCACTACTAGTATATTAGACTCTGAAGGGGCAGATCCTGCCCAAGCTATAACCAAAAGCCAATATGTCCTATGCGGCATGCAATCCGATCTAAATAATAATAAAGCCCATAAGGCATATTGCGACATGCAACCCGATCCAAATAATATTAAAGCCAATAAGGCCTATTGAGGATGCAACCCGATCCAAATAATAATAAGCCAATAAGGCTTGTTGCTGCGTGCAACCCGATCCAAATAATAATAAACAATAAGGCATGTTGTGGTGTGCGACCCGATCCAAATATCACTCTTAACACAGCTTTAAGGCCTACCTCAGTCATCAACCTCTTAGGTCTCAAGGCTCACAATCTCATATAACTCAGGCCAAACAATGCCATATATGGAAAACAACAACAACATGTGTTGTAAAAATGAATAATAAATAGAGACTGAGATATGATATGCAAATAAAAAATCATGGCTAAGTATATTACTACTATTAAGTCAGATAGCTCAAAACAATAGAAATAGCCTCGTTAAGTCTCAACCAGATAAGCACATAGCCTAAACATGATTTCTAACATTAATCAAACAAGTAAGGAAAACATGGGTATAATGAGGTATGATCACAAAACAAGTCTGGTAATAGTCTAAAAGTCAACTCGGAACATGATTACTCTGGTGCACACCCACACACCCGTCACCTAGTGTGATGACCCCGATAGGTCATCTAGAGTTTTAACCCTTAATTCTGCATATCAAAACCTCAAATAGCTCTATTTTAGCCTTTCTTAATTTGCATGAAAAGCCTGTGTCTTTTTTCGGAAGGCTCTTAAAATTGATTAAAATGCGAAATCGTACCTTAAAACTCATTTGAGTTGACTTCGGTCAATGTTTTGAGCAAACGGATCCGGATTAGTATTTTAACAGTCCCGCGGGGTCTGTATCATGATTTGGGACTTGGGAGTATGCCCGAAATGGAATTCAAAAGTCCCTAGCTTGATTTATCGAAATTTGTTGAAAATTAGAGGTTTAAAGGTTTAAAGAAATTCCAAGTTTGACCTAGTTTGACTTTGTTGCTACCGGGTGCGTATTCTTGTTACGGAACTTGGTATAAGTTCATTACTGTAGTTATGACTTATTTGCAAAATTTGGTGCAAAACGGAGTTAATTTGACGTGATTCAGACATCCGGTTGTTAAAATGAAAGTTCTTAAGTTTCTTTAAAAACTTCTTTGTTTTGGTGTCTAATTAGTAGTTTTAGGTGTTATTTTGGTATTTTGATCGTGCGAGCAAGTTTGTATGATATTTTTGGACTTGTGTGCATGTTTGATTTGAAGCCCCGAGGGCTCGGGTGAGTTTCGGATAGGCTTCGGAGTGGTTTGGACTTAAGAAAAATAGCTGGTGAAAATCCGGTTCTAGTGCAGCCTCTGATCTCGCAATTGCGAGGTCAATGTTCGCATTTGCGAACTTTCAAATATCTGTCAGGTTCGCATTTGTGAACCACTTTCTCGCATTCGTGAAGAATGGCTGGGTCAGTAAGGGATCGTATTTGCGATCAAAAGGTCGCATTTGTGGAGGGCCAAAGTTTGCATTTGCGAACAAATCATCGCAAATGCGATAATAGCAGAGATAGAGCTTCTTCGTAGTTGCGATGTATGTCTCGCATTTGCGGGGTTCGCAATTGCGAGATCTGTGCCTGGTCAAAAGCTGAGATTGACGGGATTTTAGCTCATTCTTTCAAATTCTCAACCCTAAACACCTTAGAGGCAATTTTTCCAAGAGATTTTCTTCCTAATTTCTTAGGTAAGAAACTTCAATCTACTTTCTTTCCTTTACCCTATACATTTCATAAGTTTTAATCATTAAATCTAGGACTTTCATGGTAGAAATTGGGGATTGTTGTAGAATTAGGAATTTTTCTAAAATTTGAATTTAGACCTTGAATAGAGTCAGATCTCGAAACTAATTACATAACCGGGCTCGGGGGTGAACAGGAATTTAGACCTTGATTCTGATTATATGGTGGGATTGGGTTGCGCGCCACAACATATATTTACTTATTATTGTTGATATTATTATGGTCGAATAAGGGAGAATTGCATTGCACGGTGGGATCGGGTTGCGCGCCCCAACAATTTATGCGATTTACATTCCTTGGTGTATTGTGTTGCCTTTGGTACTTTCATACGAGATTCTATGGATTTGTATTTCTAGAATTTATTGGTTTTTCTTTGGAGATTTAGTTACTTTTATGTGTTAACTGCCTCAATTCATTTCCATATTTTTCTTTTTGTCATTATTTTATACTTCCTCCAGGTTGTATTGAAAGTGACCTGCCTTAGCCTCGTCACTACTTCATCGAGGTTAGGCTCGGTACTTACAGAGTACATGGGGTCAGTTGTACTCATATTGCATTATGCACTTCTTGTGCAGATTTTTGAGTCGGTCCTAGCGGCGGTCCATAGATTACTCGGGTCAGCTATTGAGTGGAGACTTGAGGTACAGCTTCTCGGCATCTGTAGCCCCTAGAGTCCCCTTCTTCTTTATCTTAGATGTGTACTTTCCCTCAGATAACTTTACTTTTACTTCAGACCTTTACTTGTACTATTCTAGTATCTCGTGCACTAGTGACACCAGATTCAGGATTGTATTAGATATTTTAGTTGTTATGGTTTTCTGCACTTTACCTCAAATTTATTTTAGTTATTTTGGCTTAGTTATTATTATTTGATCTGAACTGTGAAAAAATGGATAAACTATTCGAACGTTGGCTTGTGTAGCAAGCGAAATATTAGGCGCCATCACGGTCCCGTGGGTGGGAGAGAGGGTATTGCTCCGGGTTTTACCCATTAAGGGTGTGATGAGGTTCGGAAAGAAGGGAAAGTTGAGCCCTAGGTATGTCAGACCCGTTGAGATTCTTGAGAGTGGGTGAGGTGTCCTACAAGCTCACATTGCCACCCAGCTTATCAACAGTCCATCTGGTGTTCCATGTGTCCATGCTCTGGAAGTATCATGGTGATCTGTTCCATGTGTTAGATTTTAGCTTAGTCCAATTGGATAAGGAATTGACTTATGAGGAGGAGTTGGTGGCTATTCTAGACCGGGAGTTAAGGTCTAAGAGTTATCCTTCAGTTCGAGTGCAGTAGAGAGGTCAGTCGATTGAGGCAGCCACTTGGGAGTCCGAATCGGACATGCGGAGTAGATATCTACACCTTTTCAGCAGTCTAGGTACTTTTCTATGTCCGTTCGAGGACGAACGTTTGTTTTAAAGGTGAAGAATGTGATGACCCGATAGGTCATCTAGAGTTTTAACCCTTAATTTTGTGTTTCGAAACCCCACATAGCTCTGTTTAGCCTTCCTCAATTTGTGTGCATCGTTCGTGTCTTTTCCTGGAAGGGTTTTATGTGAAATATTGATTAAAATGTGAAATCGTACCTTAAAACTCATTTGAGTTGACTTCGGTCAACGTTATGAGCCAACAGACCCGGATCAATATTTCGGTTCCGGTGGGTCTTTATCATGATTTGGGACTTGGGCGTATGTTCGGAATTGAATTCGGAAGTCCCTGCTTGATTTATCGTAATTTGTTGAAAATTAGAGGTTTAAAGGTTTAAAGAAATTCCAAGTTTAACAGTAGTTTGACTTTGTTGCTACCGAGTCCGAATTCTGGTTCCGAACTTGGTATAGGTTTACTACTGTATTTATGACCTGTCTGCAAAATTTGGTGCAAAATGGAGTTGATTTTACGTGATTCATACGTTCGGTTGTTAAAATGAAAGTTTTGAAGTTTCTTCAAAAAATTCATTCGTTTTGGTGTTTGATTCGTAGTTCTAGGTGTTATTTTGGTATTTTGATCGCGCGCGAGTTCGTATGATGTTTTTGAACTTCTGTACATATTTGGTTTGGAGCCCCGAGGACTCGGGTGAGTTTCGGATAGGCTTCGGAGTGGTTTGGACTTGAGAAAAATAGCTTGTGAAAATCTGGTTCTGGTGCTGCCTCTGATCTCGCAATTACGAGGTCAATGTTCGCATTTGCGAACCACTTCCTCGCATTTGAGAGAATGGTTGGGTCAGTAAGGGATTGCATTTACGATAAAAAGGTCTCATTTGCGGAGGGCCAAAGTTCGCATTTGCGAACAAATCATCACAAATGGATTGATAGCATAGATGGAGCTTCTTCGCATTTACGAAGTATGCCTCGCATTTGTGTGGTTCGCAATTGTGAACCCTATGTCGCAATTGCAACATCTGCGCCTGGTCAAAAGCTGAGCTAGACAAGATTTTAGCTCATTCTTTCAAATTCTCAACCCTAAACACCTTAGAGGCAATTTTCCCAAGAGCTTTTCTTCCTAATTTCTTAGGTAAGCAACTTCAATCTACTTTCTTTCATTTACCCAATACATTTCATAAGTTTTCATCATTAATTCTAGGATTTTCATGATAGAAATTGGGAATTTATGTAGAATTAGGGATTTTTGTAAAATTGGAATTTAGACCTCGAATTGAGGTCGGATTTCGAAACGAATTACATAATCTGGCTCGGGGGTGAATTGGTAATCGGGTTTTTGTACGAATTTTGGATTTTTGACCAAGCGTGCCCGGGGGTTGACTTTTGTTGACTTTTTTCAATAATGATATAAATTGAATCTCTTTCATTCATGGGTAGTTTCTAAAGCTTATTTTGAATCGTTTGATCAATAATTTGTTAAATTTGGTTGGTTTGGAGACTTGTTCGAAAGGCAAGGTAGGGGTTGAACTTTGAGTTGATTGCAGAGTGAGGTAAGTGTTGGGTTTAACCTTGATTTGAGGGAATTAGGAACCCTTGAGTTATGTGTTATGTGAAATTCATGTGTTGCAGCGTATATGTGAGGTGACGAGTGTATATACACCGCTAAAATACTTGTTTCCTTGCTTTTTCATATTTCTTTAATTATTTTATTCTATTCCTTAACTGTTACATGCTTTAAATGCCTCTCATGCCTTTATTTGCTACTTGTCATTTATTATTCGCGTGTTAAAAATCTTAGATTCTCTCATGCTTCCATGATTTAATGCTACTTGCCTTATATGACTTACTTGTACCCTTTAGTTGATCTTTATTTTACTTGTCTTACTGTTTAGTATTAATCATAGTGAATTCTTAATTTGAGACGAGATTTCCTTCTTGGCTCTGCTTCATATCCATTAATCGTAGAGAATTCTTGTGATTCGAATTCTTAAATTGATTGCACTTATTTATTTATTTATACTATACGGTGGGATAGGGTTGCACGCCGCAACAAGTGAAATAAGGGTGGATTGATATGGCGGATTAAGGGTGAATTTATATTGATACGGTGGGATCAGGTTGCGCATCGCAAAAGGTGAAATAAGGGTGAATTATATGGTGAGATCGGGTTGCGCGCCGCAACATATATTTACTTATTATTGTTGATATTTTTATGGTGGAATAAGGGAGAATTGTGTTACACGGTGGGATCGGGTTGTGCGCGGCAATAGTTTATGTGATTTACATTCCTTGTTGTATTGTGTTGGCTTTGGTACTTTCATACGAGATTCTAAGGATTTGTATTTCTAGCACTTACTGGTTTTTCTTCAGAGATTAAGTTACTTTCATGTGTTAACTACTTCAATTCATTTCCGAATTTTTCTTTACTGTCATTATTTTATATTGTGTCCAGGTTGTATAGTAAGTGACCTGCCTTAGCCCCATCACTACTTCGTCGAGGTTAGGCTCGACACTTACAGAGTACATGGGGTCGATTGTACTTATACTGCACTCTGCACTTCTTGTGCTGATTTTGGAGTCGGTCCCAGTGGCAGTCCATAGATTGCTTGGGTCGGCTATTGAGTGTAGACTTGAGGTACAGCTGCTCGGCGATCGTAGCCCCTAGAGTCTCCTTCTTCTTTATCTGAGTTATGTACTTTCCCTCAGACAGCTTTACTTTTACTTCAGGCCTTTATTTGTTCTATTCTAGTAGCTCGTGCACTTGTGACACCAGATTCGGGGTTGTATTAGATATTTCAGTTGTTATGGTTTTTTGCACTTTACCTCAGATTTATTTCAGTTATTTCGGCTTATTTATTATTATTTGATTTGAACTACAAAAAAATGGATAACTATTCTAATGTTGGCTTGCCTAGCAAGTGAAATGTTAGGCACCATCACGGTCCCGAGGGTGGAATTTTCGGGTCGTGACACCTAGCATGTGCGTCACCCCAATACATCTTATATGACATAGTTTCCAGAGTTAAAAACCCTCAAATCCAAGTTTAGATATGTTACTTAGCTCGAACAAGCCAAATCAAATACCAAGCAAGCCACATAATACTTTAAAAATGCCATCCAGCGTGAATCAACCTCTGAACGCCTCGAAATTAGCCAAAATCAACTCCAGAACATCAAATAATGCCTTAGGAAACAAACCCAAGCGATAAAGGTAGAATCTTTAATTAAAAACCCAAAGTCAACCAAAAGGTCAACCCGGGACTGGACTTCGAAACCGGACAAAACTTACAAATTCCTACAACCCATTAAAATACAAGTCCAACCATACTACTTTCATCCAATTCCGACTCCGAATCAATGTTCAAAATCCAATTATTCTTTTTAAAAAATATTTTGATAAAAACTCACAATTCTCCGATCAAAACATGGATTAATTCACAAATGAACTATTTTAATCATGTTAAAATACAATAATTGAGGTTATACACCGACCCTCGTAAAAAGACGAGAAGAACACCGCAAAAGTCACCTCAATCGGAGCTCTAGAACTCAAGATATGCTCAAAATACCAAATGAATGCAGTCTAATTTTTTTTTTTTACACAGGGATTTCCACTTTTGCACCCGAAAATTCGCACCTCCGGTTTTCCAACTGTCATTTTCGCTTTAGCGGACTACTTTTTGCACTTGTGAGGTCGCAGATGTCGATCCCACTTCGCTTCTGCGAAGTAACAACAACAACTAACTTCTCCGACACTAAAATGAGCATAACTCCTTCATATGAGTTCTAAATTTGACGATTCTTTTTGCTATGACTTCGTAATTATGATACGGATATAATGCTTCAATCAAAATAGAATTTGGAGCTCATTTGCTTAATATGGTATTATTTATGCTTGAAGAAACAACGTCGAAACATAAAAAACGAGCGCAACACAATCCAAACTTATTTGAAACTCACCCGAGCCCCTCGGGACCCGTCCGAACATACCAATAAGTCTCAAAACATAATACGGACCTGCTTGAGGCCTCGAATCCCATATAGTAATATTAAAATCACGAATCGCGCCTCAAATCAAACTTAAATAATTTTTGAACTTTCAACTTCCAAAACTCCCGAACCATATCAAATCAACTCAAAATAACCTCAAATTGCACACAAGTTTCAAATGAAATAACGAACCTATTCTAACTCCACGAATTACAATCTGAACCCGATAATATCGAAATTAACTCCCGGTCAAACCTATTAACTTTTTAAATTTTCAAATTGCCAACTCTCGCCAATTACCGCCAAAACCTTCTACAAACATCCAAATGTAACTTGAGCATACGCCCAAGTCTAATATTACCATCCGGACCTAACGGTACCGTCAAAACTTCGATCTGAGGTCAAATGCATGAAAGTCAAACTTGATTAACTCTTCCAACTTAAAGCTTCCTATTCAGGTATCATTCTTCCAAATCAATTTCGAATAACTTAAAGACCAAATTGACGATACACGCAAGCCATACCATACCATATGAAGCTATTCATGACCTCAAACCCTCGAACTTAATAAAAATGCTCAAAACGACCGGTCGGGTCATTACATTATTACTACCTGTTGATTTCTGCCCTCTTTTTTCTTTTTTTCCTTGAGCCGGGGGTCTTTGAAATTAGATTCTTTATCTTCACAAGGTAGGGGTAAGGTCTGTGTAAACACTACCCTCCCAAGACCCCACTTATGAGATTACATTAGGTTTGTTATTGTTGTTGTTATTGGTGTTATTGTATTATAAAAAAAAAGAGTTATTTTTTTCTTTTATTTAATTAGAATATAAAACATAAAGTAAAAATATATATTAAAGTTTTTAATCAATATAAATTTAGTAATCCAAAGCGATAATATTAGGTCCAGTATTACTTATTGTTTACATGATAATTTAAATATATCAAAATATAATCATTCAGTATAAATTAAAAATATGATTCATATATAAAAAGAAGAGGTGATATTTATAGTAGAGAGACTATTTCAAAGAAGAATAGGAGAAGTAGAATAAAAATATGATAGAAATAATATAAATAAATAAAAGAAAGGTATAAAAAACAAAAAAGAAAAAGGAAGAAGTTAAATTAATGAAGGATAATTTGAAAATAGAAATTTATAGTAAGGTTCTTAAAACAATTAATTTTCTGCTTTTGTTTCTTAAAAGAAGCTAGAATTTGCAGCTTCTTCCCAAAAGCAAATCGGTTCCGCTACTTTTCAAAAGTATTTCTCCATCTTGGCCAAATACCTTAAATTTTCAAAAAGTACTTTTTCTGATAAAAAAATAGGTTTAGCCTCCCAAAAACATGGCCAAACAAACTCTTAATAGCATAAGGCCGGCAAAATAGTAGCTAGATTTCAAGAATGACCTATTTAAAGTTTGATGTTTTCATTTCATTCATGAGAAACTCTCGTATTATATAGTAGTATGTTATATTCAACGGAAAGGGTTAAATATATTCATGTACTATCAAAAAAGTTTTAAAATACTCTTCGTTATACTATTTGGTTATCTTGACCCCTATTATTATACTATCACTTAAATATACCCCTCAATTGGCCGGACTACCACGTGCCCTCACAAAATTAAAATGACTCATCCCTTTTTTTACCCGCTTCATTTAACATTTACCCATAATCCAGCTGATAACACTTTGAAAGATGTTAAAAGCTCAAGCAAGAACACCTATCATTAATGAGATCAACCAACGATGCAGAAAGTGGCATATTGCCAGAAGACTTGTTTCCACTAAGATTTAATAAGCTTAAATTGTTCAAACCCATTAATTCCTCGTGCAAGATTCCATTGAGACCATTTCCTGCCAAGTTCAGATTTTCAAGATTAGTCGAATTTCTAAACTAGAAGGAACGGAACAATAAACCGGTGATAAAATCTTCAAGCTTCTAAGTTCGCCTAAAAATATAGGAATATGTTTACCTTCAAAATCGGATAACAATTGAATTTATACGCGGTTTTAAGGATATGCGATATAACTTGATACAAATTAAGAAACCACATTAATATTGAAATTGACGATAAAAGAATAAATGCAAACCACGCGAATTGAACAGCCTTGGCCCTCGAGGTTTATCAACCTCAAAACAAGAAATGCCTTAATGTATGAACAGAATAACAAGATGATAAGAGTTAGAAATAACAGTATGTTGCTTTGTGTTGCGCATTGTAATGTGTGTTACAAATGATCATACCCCTTTTTATATAGTAGGGGAGTCCTATTCTTAATACAATTCTATATAAGGTAAAAAAACTCATGATTTGCTAATTAATCGGCCCCTCCTTGATACGTACCGGATTTCCACCGTAATCCCGAACCGATCACGAATATTTTGGCTTTCTGTTATTTGGCTCGGCAAATTTTCCTCGATCTTGTTCGGTCCCGGAGTCACGATCTCAACGATGTAATTTGGCACCTCGATTCGATATAACCCGAGATCGAGCTTAATCCTGTCACGCTTCAGTCTCGATTGGTCACACAATAGGCGAACCTAATTTAGACCATATATAAAATATCCTCGTTAATCGATTCCCTTCAATATCAAGAACCTTCAAGTTACTGGACTTCCTAATCTCAAACAAAAGAGCACCTCTAAATAAATTATTGTCCATTCTCAGTTCCTCCGATCTCCAATTAATTTCCAGTAGCACTCGGGACTTCATCAGTGAACAAATTTCACAACAAATCCAAGGACGTTGACGCCGAGTTATTCATCAAAATCACTTATATTTCTAGAAGAGTAAGGGAGGAGATTGGGTAGCTTTTGAGTGGGAACCACATAAAGGCCAAAAGGTCTACCTATGTATTGCGAAGGTCACTAGCCAGAAATTCCAATTTATGGAGGGTGTTGAAAAGATTTGAGATAATACAAAAATACAAAAAAAAAAAAAAAAAATACCCCTTGAATTCACTTTGATATTTCCTGAGCCGAAGATCTTTCGAAAATAGTCTCTCTATCCCTTTAGGGTAAGGGTAAGGTCTGCGTACACTCTACCCTCCACATACCCCACTTGTGGAATTTTATTGGGCTGTTGTTGTTGTTGTTGAATTCACTTTGATATGTGCTAGTGATTATGCAGATGTGCGCAAAGTCAATGGGCCGTGTTATGTATAGTTTCGAAGCGAAATGTTGAGTGATCATGAAAAGGATGTACTTAAAGGTTAAAATATAGTGTATTAAAAGTGCTTAGGAGGGTTAGTCACTATTATCCATATCAATCATACTCATCCCCTAGCATATATTACGATCCATATAGACCTAATTGATCTAGACTTCGTGAGCTTAAATTAGTAGAGAGTTACACTACGGGCAAGTCTATGGTACAAGCTTTGGGGGCATATGAGTTTCTTTGTGAGAGTGAAAAAATTGTTTCAATATATGAGTCTCTAAATTATACTTAGATTCATATTTGAGTGTGTGGACTGATTACTCTCTTTGCTTTGTTGGTGAGAGCATATGCTTTATTCATAACTTTGGTTGGCACTAGAAGAGATTCACAAAGAGGAAACTATTGGAGTCATCTTTTGAAGCTAGGATGTTAGAAAGGGTCACACAAATATTTTAAATAGTCTTGGCATGGGTCTAGAAAAAAGAGGAAAGATGTCAACAACCCTTATGCTAGATTCTAAGCATTGATATAAACCATTGTCATTAGTATGATGCTTGAGTATTTTAAAATTTAGTTACTTGCCGATGTGCTTAATTTTAAATTGCTTGAGGATGAGCAAGAGTTTAAGTGTGGGGTAATGATAAATGATAAAAAGTGCATATTTTTTAGTATATTCGCATATTATTTTTTAAGTGAGGTGCGAAAGATTACATGATTTTTGAAGTGAAATATGCTCGTACATATTTTTTATGTGTAGGAGTAAGTTTGGATAATAAGTGATTAAACGATGTTAATTTGTTGTCAGGGGAGGGGGGGAGATGGAAGAATTGGGAGCTCGTCCATTCTCATGCATGGCATGAAAACAGATGCGGAAAAGAAGACAATTGAGTGCACAAAATAGGAAAATGAAGCCAAAGTACGAATCGCTTCCCGAAATGAAAAACTTGTAAAAGTTGAGTTCGCGTGTATGGCACGCTACGTGCGAGCATGGATGCGGATTTCAGCTTTCCTATCTACGAATAGATTGCATTGGACGATCCTCCACTCTACTTAGGTCATATAAATACACTCTAGACGTGATTTTTTTTACATAACTTTGAAATAGAGATACTACTTTAGGGTTAGAAAACACCTTTGGAGGCAAGAATATGTTAGGAGCAAGGATGAAGATTCAACCACGAGTTTTTCCTTTCTTCTTCCTATTTTCTATCATTAGTTATGAATTTTAGTATTGTATTTCTACATACTATTATGAGAAGCTAATTTAATATCTAGAGTTTTGATGGAACATTTTGTAAGATGAATTCTTGTTACGTTTTAATATAATTTAGCCTTTGAATTTTCTTATTTGCTTAACTACGTGCTTATTTCAATTGATTGAATGGCCATCAATTGACTGTGCCTATTTATTATGTATTGCTTGGAAAAAGGTATATGTTTAGATTGTTATTGAACACCGTCACTACTAACATATGTGAGAAATTAAAATGGCGGGTTTAAAGGTGAGTTTAGGAATAACAATTCCTTGGCGTGATTATAGTAAGCGGTAAGATTGTACGAGCTAGCGTAATTCGGGAGAATATGTCTAGTAAATTGTTGTAGTTACTCGGGAGAGAACTACGACATATGAAGTGCTCAAGATCAGTAGGGAATACTTAGGCAAAATTATAGAAGACATGGTGGGAAGAATTCTGATAGTTGGAAAAGTCATAACTCTAGGCCTCTTAATCTTGTCTCTAATCCTTAGTATGTTTAATTGATAAGTTACTACTTTAATTTAATAGCTAATTAGTTTAGAATAAAATCACATTCTTTATAACTTAGAAATTATTCGAGCTTGTCTTCTTAGTGATATTGAACAACTATAGCTAAACCTTAGTTCTCTATGTGATTTGACTTTGGACTCTTAGACCGGATTATATTTGCAGCGATCGCTTATCCTTTTTAGGACTACAGTTGGCGTGATCAGCAGGCACACGAGACGTGCTTGATGACGGGCTTATGTCAGGCACCCATACAATATTGAGTGTAGGTGTGTGTGATGATTGAGGGGTAATCGTGCCAGGCACTATACATATGCTGAGATTTGGTATACTTGATGATTAAACTGTGATATTGTTGAATTTGGCATGTAAACTTCTCATGGAGCCAAAGGGTTGTATCTTTCTCATGATATCCGGTACTTTATGTGTCTATCTGATATTTTAAGCTTGAAAATTATAGTTTAAATTTATAATCCATGTTCAGGGTCATTTGGCCATTTTTATCGAAGAAAGTCAGTTGCTAGTTAATTTTTTCTTTACTTAGTTTAATTTTCTTTCTTTGCTATCTGTATTTCACAATTTACATCAGTTAATCGTTTAAATTTTTTAGTTATGCCATTTCTGTTTTGGATGGTAAAACATAAATTAGGTTTTTGGATTCAACTCCTATTTTGAAAAAGAAGAAGAAAATTAGTGATTGGTATGATAATATTGCTTGAAACCTTGAATTATTAGCTTTAAGTTAGATAAATTTCAATTGAACCCTAAATTTTGAAGCTTTGTAGATTGGAAAAGAAATACACTTTCACCTTGCTGAAAGAAGAACCGCCCTCTATGGTTTATTATGTCCAAGTCATGATCAAGTTAATATAAAAATTCGTGACTATGCACATTAAGATAAAATTTCGTTAGCTGCATTACATAGTCTAAGTAAAATTTCATCATAATTTTTCCAGATGATAGTATGATGCCAGAGGACTACTATATTTGCATTGCCATTGAGGCATTAAACTTCCAGAGAAGATAAAAGAGTTCACCTACTAAGACTTATGAGAAAGAAGATATACAAACGTACCATAAATATAGATCACTACTTGAAGATTGTTTCTTGTAACCTTTTCTATTACTGTGTATATTCTTTTATTTTTTCTTAATTCCAAGTTTTGTTTAGCTTCATTTTTCATATTTAAAAAGTAAAAGTAATTTATATTTATTAAAAATAAAAGTAATTTATATTTTAAAAAAATTATCTTAGGTAATCAATTTAAATTGAAAATAAATTGAAATATAAATTATTTTATATTTGAGTTAAGTTAGTGTAACGACCCGGACGGTCGTTTTAAGAGTATTAGTCTTGATCCTCCCCTCTATTTTATTTTATGGTTACTTGACTTGCCGGGATGCTTGGTGTCGGGTTCGGGAGAGTTTCGGAGTGAAACGGGACACATAGTCCCTAAGTGTGAAGTTTGAGTTGTAATAGTTGACCGTAGTTTGACTTGTGTAAAGACGATTTCGAAATCGAGTTTCGTCGATTCCAATAGCTCTGTATGGTGATTTTGGTCTAAGGAGCGCGTCCGTATGTTGATTTGGAGGTCCGTATGTCATTTCGGCGTTAATTGGCGAAAAGTTGGAAAATTGGAAGGTTTTTGGGATGTTTGACCGGGAGTAAACTTTTTTGGTATCGGAGTCGGATTTCGATTCCGGAAGTTGGAGTAGGTTCGTAATGTCAAATGTGACTTGTGTGCAAAACTTGAGGTCAATCGGACGTGTTTGATAGGTTTCGACATTGTTTGTAAAAGTTAAAATTTTCTTAGTTTCAATAGGCTTGATTTGGGATGCGATTCGTGTTTTTGATATTGTTTGATCTGATTTGAGGACTCGGCTAAGTTCGTATTATGTTTTAGGACTTATTTGTATGTTTGGTTGAGGTCCGGGGGGCCTCGGGTTAATTTCGGGTAGTTAACAGATCGAATTGGAGTTGTGTTAGATTGCTGAAGCTTGGCAATGTCTAGTGCAATCGCACCTACGCACCTTGGGCCGCAGGAGCGGCCTTTCAGCCGCAGAAGCGAGAGTGAGTCAGTCCAGCAGGGACCGCAGGTGCGGTCAGTGGCGCGCAGAAGCGGAAGCGCATATGCGGTTGTCCCTTCGCAGAAGCGTAGGTGCACTTAGGGTGCTGTAGAAGCGAGCCTTCTGGGCTTAAGTTGGAACCGTACATGTGATGGAATTTTCGCAGGTGCGGAGCACCAGAAGCGGCTAAGTACTCGCAGAAGCGGTTTAACTGGGCAGAAAAGTCTAAGTTCGAGGGTTTTGATTTCATTATCCATTTTTGGAGCTAGAGAGCTCAGATTGAGGCGAAATATTGGGAGATTTTCAGAGAAAATATTTGGGTAAGGATTCTTGACTCACTTTTTATTATATTTCACTAATCTATCATTAATTTTGTCATTTAATTAAGGATTTGGGTTTTGAAATTGGGGAGAAAAGGGTGAAAAGTTCTTAGACCGAATTTTGAGGTTTTGATCGAGGTTGTGGTATCGGATTTGAGCTATTTTGGTATGGGTGAACTGGTGGTTGAATGGATGTTCGGATTTTGTGACTTTTATACGATTCTAAGATGTGGGCCCGAATCAACGTTTTGGGGCAATTTTTGTCACGATCCAAATTTCCATTAAAAGTCGTGATGGCGCCGGACACCGCTGCCAGGCAAATCAACACTAAATACTTAGTTTAGGTCTCATTTTAATATTTTTGAAATCATAATTTTCCTTCAATTAAATAGTAGAAGATGGAAATTCGGAGTAAATAATAATATTTTTAACAATTTCAATATTGAACAACTCATAATCACTCCAAAATCCGGTGTCACAAGTGCATAAGCATCAATTAGGAAATAAAATAAAATAAAATACAGCATCTGTCCGGAGTACAAATTTGGACAGGAAAGAAAAATATACTCTGAAGGAGACTCCGCTGGCTGCGGGTCGTAATGTGGAATGCAGCTCATCTAAGATCCCGCGTTAACCACGCCTTTGCGCCCACAAGGCCACTAAATATATATGTGCCTGCATAACAAAATATGTAGCAAGTGTAGTATGAGTACGTAAATCAATGCGTACCCACTAAGTATCCCGCCTAACCTCGAAGAAGTAGTGACGAGGGGTCGACTCCGACACTTACCATGGGCCAAAAATTAAATGCCAATATTCTGTTAAGCAAGGATTACATAACATAGTTGAAAATTCAATAACCGAAAATAATCAACAATTCTTTTTACTAATGAAAATATCCAAATTTATTTTCATCATTTAACAATTTATATCTCAAGCCAATAAAGAAATGTCAATTATTATTAGTTCCAAAGAATTATCACGCGCAAGTCATGCCGAGGTCGTACGGCCCAATCCAACATATAAATATAAATTGTGCACTGTCGAGGGTCAAACAGCACGAACCATAGATGCATCTATTTAACCTGCCGAGGCATTCGGCCCGCTCCACAAAAGAAAAACACATTCAAACAGCCAAATCAAGAATTCATTAAGGAGCAATTATCCAAGGAAATGCCAATTCTCATTTAACGGTCAAGAAAATGAAGTTTAACCTTTTAAAAATTCCTTTACCAATTTCAATATGATTTAAGCAATTTAAATTAACAATAAGGTTGCAAATATCGCAAGTATAGCATGATTTGGGTCCCAGACTACCCGAACTTAAGCATAATAGTACCTACGCACGGACTCTCGTTACCTCATGCGTACGTAGCCCTCACAAATAGAAGCACAGAATGAATTATTTCACTTATGGGGTTAATTCCTTCTTACAAGGTTAAAAAGGAGACTTACCTCGCTCCGAAGTTCCATACCCGGATCCCAAGCCTTTCCAACAACTAAAATTGATACCCAACGCTTCAAATCTAATCAATAAATGTGCAAATTCATAAATATATACTCCAATAATTATTATAAACCAATTTACAATAATTTCAAACTCCGCTCGAAAAGTCGATAAAATCAACCCTCGGGCCCACGTACCCGGATTCCGAAAATTTTCAAAGAAAAGCATTACCCATAACATCATGAACTCAAATATATAATTTATTCTCAATTCCATGCCCAAATTCGTGGTCAAAATTCAAAAATATCAATTTCTAGGGTTTCTACCAAAATCCCAAATTTTCACTAATTTTCCATGAATTTCCATGTTAAAATCTATATATAATCCAAGTATTTAACTTGCAATATGTGGGAATCACTTACCTTGAAATAGATGATGAAGATGGAGCTTCAAAATTGCTCCTAGGTCGGCTCCCATGGAGGAAAAATGATGAAATGAGCCAAACCCATTTTTGCAAACTTATACACTGCCCAGGCGACCCTTCTTCGCGTTCGCGGGCATCCCATCGCGTTCGCGATGAACAAAATTCTCAAAAGCCATTTCCAAACTCTTCTCAGACAGCCTCTAGTATAATGGTCATAACATTTTGTACAAAACTCCAAATGATCAACAACTTTCATGTTTTAGTCATCTCCCAATTCTTTATAGATTTCGAGATATAAGCTGCCAAAGTCAGCCCTGTGCAACACAAATTTCTTCTTCATCTTCTCGGACAGCCTGTAGTGTACCAGCCACAGCTTTATGTACACAAATACAAATGTTAAATGGTTTACCTTTCTGAAAACTAGACACAAAGAGCTACAACTTTTATTTTTAGATCATCTCCAAATTCCTTAAAGATTGCGAGATATGAGCCTCCGAAATCAAACCTGTGCAACAGAGATTTCCTTCTTCGCGAATGCGGGAACCTCTTTGCGAACACGAAGAACAAAATCCCAGAAGCCAAATCCTTCTTCGCGAACGCGATAGGATCCTCGCAAACGCGAAGAACAACACCAGACATCAGAAAATCAGCTTCCAAAGTAGCCCAAAATGATCAGAAATACACATGAGGCCCCCGGGACCCCAACCAAACACCCACACAAGTCAAAAGAAAATAACACGAACTTGCTCGAGGCCTTAAATCACATCAAACAACGTTGAATTCATGAATCGCACCCAGTTCAAGGTTAATGAACTTTAGAACTTCAAACTTCTACATTCGATGCCGAAACCTATCAAATTACGTCCGATTGACCTCCAATTTTGCACACAAGTCACATTCGATATTACGGAACTACACCAACTTCCGAAATAAGAATCCAACCCTGATATCAAACAGCCCATTCTGGTCAAACTTCTCAAAAACCTTCAAATTTCTAACTTTCGCCAAATGACCCCAAAATGACCTACGTACCTCGGAATCCTCTTCCGGATACGTTCCCAATACCAGAATCACCATACAGAGCTATTTCCAGACTTGGAATCCCAAACGGACTTCGATAACATTGAAATGCACTTCAACCCAAATTTATGAAATTCTTGCAAAATGCCAACTTCCACAATAGGTACCGAAACGTTCGCGGATCATCCAAAACCCGATCTTGACATACGCCCAAGTCCAAAATCATCATACGAACCTGTTGGAACCTTCAAATCCCGATTTCGAGGTCGTTTACTCAAAAATAAAACTTTAGCTAAATTCTTCCAACTTAAAGCTTTCGAAATGAAAATTTTCTTTCCAATTCAACTCCGAACTTTCAGAAATTTAATTTCGACCACGCGTGCAAGTCATAATACTTGAAGTGAAGCTGCTCATGGCCTCCAACCGCCGAACGACGCGCTAGAGCTAAAAACGACCGGTCGGGTCGTTAAATTCTCTCCCACTTAAACATATGTTCGTCCTCGAATGTGCTAAGAAAAGCTCTGGAGTTGTCTGAAATCACTGTTTTAACACCTCGTGCACCTACCTGTGCTACCACAACTCAGTTGAGCCCACTAACTCAAGCCAGTCTGAAAATTCTCCCTTTTTCTTAGTCAAATAAGCCTTGGAGCCCAATTCCAACATCCGGAATTCTCTGCCAGGCCCGTCTCCATATACGAACACCGTATCAATCACTACACGATGCACCAATACCTGATTGCCTACCTTTGCCGAATCCACGCCATGCACTGCATGGTTCACATGACCATAATAACATCCTCTGATAACATTAGCCGAAATCCCCCGAATTTGATGACCACAACACACCTCATAAAGCATATAAGTCCCGTTTCAGCTCTCGCAATATTGCCACGATAGAAGAGATGTGTAGAAACTCATAACCACCTGCTGAATCACAATTCATGGAGTCTCTCCTCCCGACAAGAACCATTACCTTATTCTAGATTGAATATCGATGTTTACTCTTTAATGTGCCTTATATAGATCTGATCACACTGATCCTAGGTCCAATAATCTCGTCTCACCCAGTACAAGCTGTTCAGGCAATGAGCCACCCCAAACACTACCGAAAGTCTTATATGATGTTACCATGTGCCAACAAGCTACAAACTCGAATGTGATACATAAGGAGACGAACTCTGGAAGGAACTACTCAACCCACGTAACTAATTAAACAACCGAGAGGACGTTACGAACTTTCCTTAGAGAATGAGAAACAAAACACACAAGAATAGATATAGGGAATTGTACTCAACATCACAATGTTGCGGCGTACAACCTGATCCACACATGATGCCGTTGCGGCGTGCAACCCGATCCAACCATGATACCCGTGGCGGCATGCCACCCGATCCAAACAACATACCTGTGGCGGCGTGCCACCCGATCCACATATAATAATCTATAAGGAAATACTTACTGAGCTAAAATGCTCATAACTACGGAATACCCAAATATCGACCACAAGCACGCCAAGTGCGTAATACCATCCCTGGGGAGATAGACAGTGCCATACTCCACAAAACTCAAGCACAACTAAGGTGCAATAAATGACTTGTATCTCGAGAGCCATCATGCTCATATAACACCACAAATTACACGGGATCTCAATACGAGTGCGAATAATCAAATCACCTCACAACTTACACGGCACAATAGAGTATTACATGAAATAGCTGACGACGAATAGCACCAAACGTCCGAATACTCCTCCATAAACAACGCTATGCTAAATGAACACATCCGGCCTGATATAGAGCCCACATTCACATTTAGACCATCCACGGACCTCAAGCTGATTCTGATCGCACCGTATTGGGCCAATAACCTTTCAGGGGTCCACAATAACCTCTTTTTCCCATGACACACAAGAACATCCGTCAAATCCAGAACAAACTTCCATGGTCCTCAACCAAATGAACCGAGCACCCTTTGGGCATAAGTTCTCAAATTAGCGATAGTACCATAACCTTCATACTCGGTTCCAATCTTCAATAAATCAAGTGACTACATGTCACACTTATACAATCTTCCCGTGGAACATGCTTCCACGACCTTCCGCACCAGGTAACAAATCTGCACATCCATACCGCCGGCCACACTAGTGCTGTAAGGCAAATCAAGAATCCACAATCAGTACGCAAAGCCTCTTACATAGGACACCGATCTCAGGTGACGCCAAAGACCATACCAGCTTAATCTAACCATCTAAATCCCTTTTATGCTCATCCGAGCTTGTGACATTCTTGTCAATACTTAACCGCAACCTTGATCCTCAACTTCGAATTCCCATGCTACTCACTGCACCTAATCATGCCAATACACAAGAGTATAAGAATTCCCTCATAACTCCTGAACCACTAATCGGGTACACACTTCTTCATATAGAAACCTTTCACTTAACTCATTTCAGGAGAACCATTGCAACACGCGACCGAGTTCCCATAACCTTAGAAAAGTACCGCCCTCGAGTAGTGGTCTAAACCACCATAACCCTTCCGAGATTCATCTACACATAACAGGCCCTAATACTCGAATGTCCCCAAATAAAATCAATTATGGCGGTCGTCAAGCCTCGCACGTACTGCCACAAATCACATGTATAACTTGACACGCTGAAGGAACTAATCATTGCCACCATTATGCCAATTCAACCATTGCTAATCGATCCGACATCTTCTAATTTACTCTAGACTTGCCTTAGGAATTATAATAGCTCCATTCAAAACATAACAAACCTAAATTCGCACTTATCCTGAGTGACCTTATTTCACGAAATCACGTTGTCTCAAAACCCATAAACCATCTCATGTCCTCCTTAAGCGTACAATAGCATCGCCAACTGATACACCCATTCTGATAATTCCTCTATGAATCCGAAGTCATCTTCTCCCATTCCTCTCATGTTACACCGCAGACCGAAGATAATACAGAACACTCCAAGCTCCATTTATAATCCGCTGCAAAAGTTTGATGCTCAACCATACTACGGACTCGAAATCCTCAGGCACCACACTTTAACTTTTGAATCCACTAGGACCGTTGTTGAGAGTCACCCACCCTGACTTGGTCCTGAACATAATTAACTCCAAGGCTCTGCTAGCACATGAACACCCTCGCAAAGAAGCACCCGGCTGGATCACTTTCCTTGTACATCACATCTACACGAAGCATAAACTATGAGTCTTCCCAAAGCCTGAACATGAATCGATAAGGCCAATTATAGCACACATTCCTCAAATCCTTTGCTCAAATTACCACTGATGTTCTCTTTCCTTAGTCATAATAACCCACCAATATGCCGATAACCAGAAACCTCACAAGTAGACAACCATGCAATCCAATCATAGTCGGTGGGGCTCTCCTACTTAGCTTAAAGCTACCATTACATAACCCTGGAACCCACCAAGGCTCCTTATCCTCCATTGACATGATCTTGCACAATCAACCCGCCAAATTCCTCGAAATCCTTCTGTTAACATTTCATGAACACTCTGAATCACTAGCCACATTTACATATTCGACCTCTTACCGGATAGCCGGTAAAACTCTTCGTAGAAGCTTCGTCAACAACAAAAAACCGCTAACCTGCTCACAAGAGATAATCACTTGTGGAAATTACAAGCCGAAACTTTTGTTTTTGTTTTGCTTTTTTTTTTTTTTTGACTTTCAGGTTCCAAAGAGAGTGATCAAAGAAGAGTAACCGGCTCAAAGGGTTTGCAAAGGGTTTATAGTGTTTGGGTGGCGAGAATGAAAGCCTTCGTCATCTCAATCAAAGAGTATTAAGACCGCAAAAGGGGTTAAACATAATACCTTTTGACCGCATACGCATTGATAGCTGTTTCGGGGTCATTTCCTTCAATGTCTCCTAAGTACAATGCCCCTTTCGGCAATAATTTTCTTATAATGTACGGACCTTTCCAATTTGGAGCGAACTTTCCTTTTGCCTCATCATGATGTGGGAGAATACGCCTTAGAACGAGTTGCCCCACTTCAAAATTCCTAGGCCGCACTTTCTTGTTGTAGGCGCAGCTCATTCTCTGTTGATATAACTTCCCATGACAAACTGCGGCCATCCACTTTTCATCAATCATAGTTAATTGTTCCAGCCGGGTTTTGACCCATTCATCATCCTCGATCTCGGCTTCAACAATGATTCGAAGAGAGGGAATTTCGACTTCTGCAGGTATTACGGCTTCAGTGCCATAAACCAATAAGTATGGCGTGGCCCCAACTAATGTGCGCACGGTTGTGCAATATCCCAATAATGCAAAAAGGCAGCTTCTCATGCCATTGTCTAGAACTTTGAATCATTTTTCTGAGGATCTTCTTGATGTTCTTGTTTGTCGCTTCAACAACGCCATTGGCTTTGGGTCGGTAAGGGGTAGAATTGCGATGCGTAATTTTAAACTTTTCGCATACCTCCCTCATCAAGTGACTGTTCAGATTTGCAGCGCTGTCGGTAGTGATAGTTTTTGGAATAGCAAAACGACAGATAATGTTGGAATGTACGAAGTCCACCACTGCTTTCTTGGTGATGGCTTTGAAAGTGACCGCTTCGACCCATTTCGTGATATAATCAATGGCAACCAAGAAAAATCTGTGCCCATTTGAAGCTTTCGGCTCGATTGGCCCAATGACATCCATACCCCAAGCAACAAATGACCAAGGTGCTGACATAAGATGCAACTCTGAAGGCGGTGCATGAATCAGGTCACCGTGTATCTGACATTGATGGCACTTCCGGACAAAACTAAAGCAATCCTGTTCCATGGTCATCCAGTAATAACCTGCCCGCAGGATTTTCTTCACAAGGATATACTTGCTCATGTGGGGCCTGCATACTCTTGAATGTATTTCGTTCATGATCTTTTCAGCTTCTTTGGCATCTACACACCTTAAAAGATTCAGATCTGGAGTTCTTTTGTACAAAACTTCTCCGCTTAAGAAGAAACTGCCAGCAAACCTTCTAATAGTTCTCTTTTGGTCTCCACTGGCCTGCTCGGGGTATTCCTTTATTTTCAGGAACCTTTTGATATCATGGTACCATGGTTGAACATCTGGTTCTACTTCAACTGTATTGCAATAACCATGTCTTTCTCGGATTTGAATCTCCCAAGGGTCAATATGGACATTGCCCGGATACGGCAGCATTGCAGCCAAGGTAGCTAGTGCGTCAGCTAACTCATTGTGGAATCGAGGAATATACCTGAATTCAACGGATTTGAACCGTTTGCTAAGATCTTCCACATGTTCTCTGTATGGGATAAGCTTGATATCTCGAGTTTCCAATTCACCTTGGGCTTGCCGAATGATCAAATCAGAATCTCCCATGATTAATAATTCTTCCACATCCAGATCAATTTCCATGTTCATGCCCATGATGCAAGCTTCATATTCGGCAGTGTTATTCGTACAAAAGAGCCGAAGCCGGGCTATATCCGGATAGTGCTGACCAGTGGGTGAAATTAAAATTGCCCCAATTCCGACACCTTTTGCATTGACTACTCCATCAAAGAGCATTTCCCAAGTCTTAGCGTATTTCGGAATTACCTCAACTGAATTTACTTCCTCGTCTGTGAAATAAATGCTTAGGGGTTGGTATTCATCATCAACTGGGTTCTCAGCTAAATGATCGGCTAAGGCTTGGGCTTTCATAGTCGTGCGAGTGACATAAACGATGTCAAACTCAGTGAGCAGGATTTGCCATTTTGCTAGCCTTCCTGTGGGCATCGGTTTTTGGAATATGTACTTCAAAGGGTCCATTCTGGTTATGAGGTATGTGGTATAGGCCAACAAATAATGTCTAAGCTTTTGAGCGACCTAAGTTAGGGCACAACAAGTTCTTTCCAGCAACATGTATTTGGCTTCATAACCAGTAAATGTCTTGCTCAATTAGTATATGGCTTGCTCTTTCTTCCCGGTCGCATCATGTTGCCCGAGAGCACAGCCAAAAGAATTCTCCAAGACCGTCAAGTACAAGAACAAAGGTCTTCCAGGCTCAGGCAGAACCAACACCGGCGGATTTGACAAATATTTTTTGATTTTATCAAAAGTTTCTTGACACTCATCCCTTCATTTAATCACCGCGTCTTTCTTTAGTAGCTTAAATATGGGCTCACATGTGGTAGTAAGCTGAGCGATGAATCTACTATTGTAATTCAACCTTCCTAGCAAACTCATGACCTCTTTCTTGGTTTTCGGAGGTGGTAGATCTCGGATAGATTTTATCTTTGTTGGATCTAACTTAATACCCCTCCGACTGACAATAAACCCCAAGACTTTCCCAGATGGAACTCTGAATGCACATTTAGCTGGGTTTAATTTCAAGTCATGCATGCAGAGACGCTTAAAGAATTTTCTCAGATCTCGCACATGGCCTTCTTGTGTTCTAGATTTAATGATCACGTCATCAACGTACACCTTAATTTCTTGGTGCATCATGTCGTGGAAGATGGCAGTCATAGCTCTCATGTAAGTTGCCCCGGCGTTTTTCAAACTGAATGGCATGACCCTGTAACAGTAAGTTCCCCATGGTGTGGTGAAAGTTGTCTTCTTTGCATCTTCTTCATCCATCAAGACTTGGTGATACCCAGCGTAACAATCCACAAAAGACTGTATCTCATGTTTGGCACAATTGTCGACAAGAATGTGGATGTTTGGTAACGGAAAGTTGTCCTTGGGACTTGCTTTGTTCAAATCTCTGTAGTCAACATACACTCGGATCTTCCCGTCCTTCTTGGGTACTGGAACCACATTGTCCAACCATGTGGTGTATCGGACTACTCGGATTACACCAGCTTTTAATTGTTTGGCAACCTCTTCTTTGATCTTATCGCTGATGTCTGTTTTGAATTTTCTTTACTTTTGTTGGACAGGTGGACAACCGGGATAAGTTGGCAACTTATGTACCACTAAATTGACACTTAGTCCTGGCATATCATCATAAGACAATGCAAACACGTCTTTAAATTCAAACAAAAGTTGAATCAATGCATCTCTAGTTTTTTCCTCAGCATGAATGCTTATCATGGTTTCTCTGATCTCTTCTGAACTGCCCAAATTAACTGGCTCGGTTTCATTTAGGTTTGGCTTAGGCTTATTCTCAAATTGTTCCAATTCTCAGTTTATTTCCCTAAGATCCTCATATTCATCATATTCTTGTTCTTGATTCATTATTTCACAGTTAGACAACGTTTTAGGATCTGGGCATGAAGTCCGCAAGCATGTCATGTATTTAAGTCCGTATTATTATAACTGAAAAGAGAAAGATAAGATAAATAGCAAAATCAGAAAGAATAATAAAAAAAAGATTCATAGACAATGAAATATTTATTTCATTTCATTGAATTTGAAGATACGAGGGTTTACATTGAAATGAAAAGACAAAAAATTAAAAACATTCGAGTTACACCCTGAAATAACTCGGAATGCAGAAAAGATGGCAAGACTGAACTACCGGGATTCCCGTCTGATAGGGAATGGAGTAGCCTTCCAATTTTGAAGCTTATCATTGGGCCCCACGTATTACACTTCAGCAGTGCTTGAGCCTTCGGCCGGTTAGACCATGTGGACCTCGTACAACATTTGCCTCATTGCCTCACAAATGTCCTCAATTTCTTCGGTTGTGAAGGCCTCTTCTTATTCTTCTTCTATATATCTTGTCTTAACAAATGACCTGGCGAGGTGCGGGACTGGCTGAGGCAGGGCCCACCCATTTTTCTTACGTTCATCGGGCCATTTTTCGTCGGCATCAGTAGCTTGGAAACCTATGCCAAAGAACTTCTTGTTGGCAGTCAAGGTGACGGGCTCTGTGACGCCTTGTAAGGATACCTCGAGCACTTTCTCGGGCTTGTACCCATGTTTGATCATTTCACTAGCAACCATAATTGATGCGTTTGATAAGCAGGGTTGAGGACATGGTGTTCCTTCTTCGCACTGGTCGGCGACCACAATTTCAAAGGCTTGGTAGACAATGTGCTCACTCCCCTCTCTAGCCTTCATACATGGAACTGACGGGTCCCTGTAAATTGACTGTTCATCCTCTCCGTGGACAACTATTTCTTGGTTTTCATGTTCGAACTTGACCATTTGATGGAGAGTAGAGGGCACAGCTCCCGCGGCATGGATCCATGGTCTTCCTAGGAGAAAGTTATATGAAGTATCCATGTCCAAAACTTGGAATGTTACTTCAAAATCTACGGGGCCAATGGTTAGGATCAAGTCAATTTCCCCTATCGTATCCCGCTTGACACCGTCGAGAGCACACACACAGACATTGTTCGGTCTAATCCTTTCTGTCCCGATTTCCATCCTCTGTAATATTGATAGAGGGCAAATGTTAACTTCGGACCCACCGTCTAACATAACCCTTTTCACATAATATCCTTCACACTTGACAGTCAAGTGAAGGGCTTTGTTGAGGGTGGCTCCTTCTGGAGGCAAGTCATTTCGGCTGAAGGAGATTCGGTTGACTTCAAAAAAATCGCTCTGCCATTCTTTCCAATTGTTCAACCGTGGTTTCAATCGGAACATACGCCTCATTCAGTGTCTTTAGAAGCACCTTCTGGTGCTCGTTTGAGCTCATCAGTAGGGACAAAAGTGAAACCTGGGAGGGAGTCTTTCTAAGTTGATCAATTATAGCATACTCCGAGGTTTTCATCTTCCGGAAAAAATCCTCCGTTTCTTCAGCACTAACTGGCTTTTTGAGTGGAAACCGCTTCTGCTTGGTTTTGTTCAATTCTTCTGGGTTGTGATACTTCCCAGATTGGTTTGTTTCATTTACTTCTCCCCTAACTTCCTTTCCTTTGTATGTGACCACTGTTTGGTTGTAGTTCCAAGGGACGGCAGTGGGGTCTCTCATGGGATTTTGTGGTACGCGGCTAATGATCAAAGGCTCATCCAGCCTGGGTGGAATTATTGGCCTCCGTGCCACGTAAGTCCCTTTCGGTACATACATTTTTGGCATATTCGGCGTGGTTTTCCTCTGTTCAAATCTCTTGGGAGGGCTTAACATGAGTTGTCCCTTCCTGGGGCTCTTGGGACATAGAGAATGGCCTCTTTAGCGGGTGCTGCCCCTATCTTTGTTTCCTCGGCTTTTTCTGCATTTTGGGGAGTGGAATTTATCTTCTTCTCATCTCCGACTTGTTTTGCCACAACTTTAGGTTTCTTTTCTGAGTCGGCGATGGCAATGATAGCTTTTAATGCTGGGTCGACTTCTTTGTCCTCACAGATCATCCCGATGACCGGCCCGTTGTTGTGAGCCGGTAACGGGTTGTTAGTTACATTAGGGACTTCCTCGTCCCTTAACACTACCCGCTTCTGTTCTATCAGATTCTCGACTGCTCTCTTAAGGGTCCAACAATCTTCAGTGTCATGCCCTTCCGCCCCTGAGTGATAAGCGCACCTAGTACCTGGCCGGTAGGATGGAGACTCCGGGTTCTGCCTGTTCGGAGGTACATGCTGCAATAGACCTATTTGGACTAACTTTGGAAACAGACTAGAGTAAGATTCACCAATAGGGGTGAAATCAATTTTCCTGGGTGGTTCACGGGGACGTGTGTTATATTGGTAATTGTTTTGTGGTGGACGGGGATTATACGGAGCTTGGTGAGAAGGGTTGTTTCTTAGAGGTGGAGCTCTATTTTGGTTGTAATGCTATTGTGGTCGGGTGTATGGTTGTGCGTTCATTACCGTATAAGGATACGGGGCCATAGCATATGCTGCATCCTGGTGGGGGTAATAATGTTGCGGGGTCCTGGAAGGTGGACCAGAATAATCCCGGGATCGACGAGAGTTTCTCAAGCTTGAAGTTATCATAGCTCCTTCTTTTTTTTTCTTCCGGCTTGCTAAACCTCCCGAGCCGCTCTGGATGGTTTGGGAAGTGGCTCTTAAAGCTGATTGACTTATGATGCGGCCTATTTTCAGGCCGTTTTTCCAATTTTTATGGCCTCCGCGAACAGTTTGCCCATGGAAGACAACATGTTTTTGAAATAATCGGCCTCTTGGGCCTATAAGAAGACACTGACCATCTCGACCTCATCCATCAGTGGTTTTACCTTGGCTGCTTGTTCACACCATTTGATAGCGTATTCCCGGAAACTTTCTGAGGCTTTCTTTTTGAGGTTGGTGAAAGAATTCTCGTCCGAGGCTATATCAACATTGTATTGGAATTGCCTTACAAAATCCCGGGCCAGGTCATCCCATATATGCCAATGGAAGATGTCTTGGTCCATATACCACTTCCGGTGAGGCTCTCTCCGAAATAGGCCATTAACAGCTCCTCTTTTCCACCAGCACCCCTTAGCTGGTTACAATATCGCTTTAAGTGAGCAATCGGGTCTCCATGCCCATCATATCTTTCGAACTTTGGCGTTTTAAAGCCAATGGGTAAATGCACGTGAGGGAACATGCACAGATCAGCATATGAAACGCTCTTTTGGCCACTCAGGCCCTGCATATTCTTGAGGCTTTGCTCGATGCTTTTCATCTTTCGTGCTATCTATTCTTGTTCAGGATTCCTACGGCTCTCTCATGTTCTATGGGAGACTCAAATTGTAGGTGCTGAGGATAGGAATTTGGGGTAACCCGAGTGGTGTCCAATTGAAATTGGGGTGCTTGGAAAGTGAAAGTTGATGGTTAAAAGCTTTGTCGAGGTAGTGTTAGTTATGCCGTGGTAGAGGCTGGTGGTGCTGTGAACACTGTAGATGATATTCCTGAAGATGGTGCCTGGGGGCGAACCTCAGAAGGTATACCAGTGAAGTTGGCTGACATGGTGGGGTACCCAAACAGAATGGATATTGGTAGTTCCTCCCGTACTGGGGATCAATTCAGGAAATCCAGGGATAGTACTGGTGGTTCCCTACCATTGGACCATGCATCCCACATCTCTAGCATATGACATCGTAGCCTTCTATTTTCCTCAGCAACTTCTGACTCTGGCTGCGGGATAGCCGATGCCGGGCTATCTTCGGGCTCAACGATAGGTAGATGACTTTCTGAGGCCATGGCGATACTTCCTTTAGCTCTCGTGAAATAAGGGTGTGAAGCCAGATTACCACCACAAAACAAACCACCTAAAAATAGAACCTTGATTTTAATAGCATACACAACAAACCAGTTAGTTTGGGACATTTAACACATAGGGATTTGCATATTGGGGGATGCAATGCACCTAAACAGTTAAACATTTTTCTAAATGTTTTGCAACGGCTGTGTGTTTCATCCCAGCTTTGTGATCTCCCTTTTTACTTTCTTAATTTGTTTCTCTCTTTTATGGCTATGATTGAATCCTATGTGGATTGCCTACGTATCATAACGCCGCATGAATCAGATCATTACGTAGTTCAGGGACTAAGTGCAAAATAACAAAGACACATTTTACATTAACAAAACATCTTTTTCTCTTTCTCTTTTTTTGGTTTTCTATTACAAAAGTACTGACGACTACAAAAGAAAACATACAGACTCAAAATAACGACAAAAAATTTTGATCAAACTCTAGAAAGCCGTAAAGTACAGACTCGAAAATTGGAAAGTCAAAAGTACATGAGAGCCTCTACTGGTCTTCTTGGAGCCTGCGGGGCATTAGCTAGTCTTTGCGCGGGTCTTCGCACAATGTCTTCTTGAAGACGATCTAAGTCATCCATTACCTGGTGGACGAAGGTCATCATAGAAGCGAATAACATGGACCTAGTCATGTCTTCACACTCGTGACATTTCATCACGACATAGTCAGCTATCTCCTTAATCCTGGTTCTGATAACTCCTTTCTCTTGAAGCAGACGCCCAATTTGCTGTGCCCGGGCTTCCAACACTTGTGCACTTGTATTGTTTTGGTCCTGTAGCTGTTGCACACTTTCTTCTAGTTGGCAAATTAGTGCGTAGCAATGCTATTTTTCTGTCTTAAAATCTTTGGTTTGCTGGACCATTTCATTCCCAAGGGCAAACAACTTTTCCTTTAGAACTGTTATTTCTTTGTCATATTTCTGTTTCAAACGGTAGGCATGTTCTTCTGCTCTTTTAGCTAATTTTGTTTGAGTATCTAGCAAATTTTTTCGGTCTTTATCAAGTCAGCTGCATATTCGTGGACCTTCATTCTTAAGTTGTTGATGATTTTTTCATCTCTCGCTTCTTACAAGCGTTTCGGCGGCTATCCTCATGTTCCGGAGTTAGGCTCGGAGCGCCTCGTTCTCTCGGGTTAATTTTCTCTTTTCACCTTCGGCTACCTATGCCTGTAAGTCATTGTCAAATGCGAGGTTTCTAAACTTTTCCTCCAAGGCATGGATAGTGGCTTGATATTTCTTTTCTTTTTCTCCCCATGCCAATCGTTCTTGGACTTTGTCATCAAAAGCTTGAATATGAGGCCTTTTGGCGGGCCTTTCTGGCTCGGGATCTGGCTCCTCATTAATGCAATTCCTTTTTTTGAACAATGTGGCATAGCCTGAATCTACTTCACCTCTTGCAAGAGTAGGTACTTAGGTATCCTCTTTTAAATATCGGCAACCATTCCAGATTTGTTGGATTAAAGCCTCAGGAAGTGGGATGTCGGGGTGTAGCTCAATAACTTGGACACTCATATCATCATCCTCAAGCACTACTTGATATCTTCCCAATTGTCTCAGAACCCTTTGCGGTGCATATGGTTGGACACTTCTCAAGCCCATCAATAGCAAATAATTATTTGTGGCTGTCATATGTATGACTTCCCTCACCGGGAGCCATTCTAAAGTCCACTCAATCTGGTTCGCCTTTAAAGTTCTCAAGTGGGCAATCCAAGCTTCAACCCCCTCTAAAGAGTTGTAATCTTTCACTCTCTCTTCATAGCTCTCAATGAAGTTGCTCTTGCTCGGGCCGTAGTTCATAAATTTCGGATAATGGCGAATTTGTTCAATTAACCACATTTGTAGAAGTATATTGCAACCTTCAAAGAATGTCGCCCCTGACTTACACCGTGTCAATGCCCGATAGATATCTGATAATATAAGTGGAGCAAGTGTGTGATCTTCCTTGGCGGGTAGGACTTGCGCAATTCTAGCCATACGGATAGTAATTGTCCCTTTTTCATTTGGGAAAACCATGATGCCCAGAAATGCCACTATGAAAGCAAAGCGATGATGAACCTTCCAAGTGTCTTTGCTTTGCTTGTTGTTCAACCCTTTTTTCATGCGTTTCAAACCCATCTGGATGCCCATACCTGGAGTATAGGAAGTAGAATGAGCAGCAACCCTCGCTCACATGTTTCTTTCTTATTTTCTTGCTGATGTTCATGATATCAAAGAAATTGCGCACCGAAAGAGGCCTCGGGATTATAGGCTGTTGATTTCTCAAACCCCGGCCAAAACCTGTATACCCCGCTATTTCCTCCAATGTGGGAGTGAGCTCGAAGTCTGAGAAACGTAAGACATTGCGGACGGGATCCCAAAAAGTCACTAAAGCCTTGATTAGATCATTCCGGGGCTTGACTTTCATGATATCCGTGAGAGCACCCAGATGTTCAATTACCCAGTCTTGACCCTCTTTATCCAAATCATACCACCACATTTGAAGTTGTAGTGGAGCTTGCTCTACGGCATTTAATGGTGGGTTCTGGACGGTATTCATTCTGTACCTGTGAGCGGTTAGGGTTAGGGTTGACTCTAGTTTGAAAGACAGACCAGCAGACTCTTTTTGCAAGAACCAGTCTTCAATTTTTAAAGAGAAATCGCCTGAAGGTGGCTATTTGTGCAATGTTGACCAAAACGGTCATTTTTGCAATAGTGGCCCCTTCCCACTTTCGAATAAAGTTTTGAGGCCGACATAAGGCACTTTTATGGGAAAAGTGATGCCTTATTGATAGACATGTCCGTTCTTAGCGAAAATAGCCCTTCGACAATATAAGGTGTTCTAAGGCTATTCCGGCAAAAATGGCGCAAGACTTAACCGAAGCTGGGTCGGTTTTATTCTCTTGACCGATGGACATACTTTATTACATTATTTGTTGGAAGAATTGGAGTTGGTACCGATGAGGTTTGCCTACGTATCTCACATCCGGTGAGAATCAGACCCGCGTAATTCGGTCAGTTTTGACATAATTGGAAAAATATGATATTGACTCACTTTTATTTTTGAAATACATTTTTTTTTCTTTTTTTAGAAAAAAAAAATTGGCAGAGTTTCGAGGCATTTTCAAATACCGGGGTTTTCAGAACTGGGTGAATTCGAGCTTGTTAATACCAGGGTTCTGAAAACCCCGGTATTTTAAAATGCCTCGAAACTCTGCCAAATTTTTTTTTTTTTTAAAAAGAGAAAAAGATAATGTATTTCAAAAATGAAAGTGAGTCAATATCATGTTTTTCCAATTATGTCAAAACTGACCGAACTACGCGGGTCTGATTCTCACCGGATGTGAGATACGTAGGCAAACCTTATCGGTACCGACCCTAATTCTTCCAACAAATAATGTAATAAAGTATGTCCATCGGTCAAGAGAATAAAACCGACTCACCTTCGGTTAAGTCTTGCGCCGTTTTTGCCAGAATAGCCTTAGATTACCTTATATTGTCGAAGGGCTATTTTCGCTAAGAACGGACATGTCTGTCAATAAGGCATCACTTTTCCCATAAAAGTGTCTTACGTCGGCCTCAAAACTTTATTCGAAAGTGGGAAGGCCACTATTGCAAAAATGACCGTTTTGGTCAATGTTACACAAATAGCCACCTTCAGGCGATTTCTCTTTAAAAATTGAAGACTGGTTCTTGCAAATAGAGTCTGCTGGTCTGTCTTTCAAACTAGAGTCAACCCTATCCATAACCGCTCATAGGTACAGAATGAATACCGTCCAGAACCCACCATTAAATGTCGTAGAGCAAGCTCCACTACAGCTTCAAATGTGGTTGTATGATTTGGATAAAGAGGGTCAAGACTGGGTAATTGAACATCTGGGTGCTCTCACGGATATCATGAAAGTCAAGCCCCGGAATGATCTAATCAAGGCTTTAGTGACTTTTTGGGATCCCGTTCGCAATGTCTTCCGCTTCTCAGACTTCGAGCTCACTCCCACCTTGGAGGAAATAGCGAGGTATACAGGTTTTGACCGGGGTTTGAGAAATCAACAGCTTATATTCCCGAGGCCTCTTTCGGTGTGCCGTTTCTTTGATATCATGAACATTAGTAAGAAAATAAGAAAGAACCGTGTGAGCGAGGGTTGCTGCTCATTCTACTTCCTATACTCCAGGTATGGGCATCCAGAGGGAACGCATGAAAAAGGGTCGAACAACAAGCAAAGCAAAGACACTTGGAAGGTTCATCGTCGCTTTGCTTTCATAGTGGCATTTCTGGCCATCATGGTTTTCCCAAATGAAAAAGAGACAATTAATATCTGTATGTCTAGAATTGCGCAAGTCCTAACCGCCAAGGAAGATCACACACTTGCTCCACTTATATTATCGGATATCTATCGGGCATTGACACGGTGTAAGTCAGGGGAGACATTCTTTGAAGGTTGCAATATACTTCTACAAATGTGGTTAATTGAACAAATTCGCCATTATCCGAAATTTATGAATTACGGCCCGAGCAAGAGCAACTTCATTGAGAGCTATGAAGAGAGAGTGAAAGATTACAACTCTCTAGAGGGGGTTGAAGCTTGGATTGCCCACTTGAGAACTTTAAAGGTGAACCAGATTGAGTGGACTTTAGGATAGCTCTCGGTGAGGGAAGTCATACATATGACAGCCACAAATAATTATTTGCTATTGATGGGCTTGAGAAGTGTCCAACCATATGCACCGCAAAGGGTTCTGAGACAATTGGGAAGATATCAAGTAGTGCTTGAGGATGATGATTTGAGTGTCCAAGTTATTGAGCTACACCCCAAAGCCCCACTTCCCGAGGCTTTAGTCCAACAAATCTAGAATGGTTGCCGATATTTGAAAGAGGATACCCGATTACCTGATCTTGCAAGAGGTGAAGTAGATCCAGGCTATGCTACATGGTTCGAAAAAAGGAATTGCATTAATGAGGAGTCAGAAAGGCCCGGGCAAAAGGCCTTATATTCAAGCTTTTGATGACAAAGTTCAAGAACGGTTGGCCTGGGGAGAAAAGAAAAAGAAATATCAAGCCACTATCCATGACTTGGAGGAAAAGTTGAGAAACCTCGCATTTGACAATGACTTACAGGCGTAGGTAGCCGAAGGTGAAAAGAGAAAATTGACCCGAGAGAACGAGGCGCTCCGAGCCCAACTCCGGAACATGAGGATAGCCGCTGAAATGCCTGTAAGAAGCGAGAGAGATGATAAACTCATCAACAACTTAAGAATGAAGGTCCATGACTATGCAGCTGACTTGATTAAGACCGAAAAAGATTTACTAGATGCTCAAACAAAATTAGCTAAAGGAGCAGAAGAACATGCCCACCGTTTGCAATAGAAATATGACAAAGAAATAACATTTCTAAAGGAAAAGCTGTTTGCCCTTGGGAATGAAATGGTCCAGCAAACCAAAGATTTTAAGACAGAAAAAGAGCATTGCTACACACTAATTTGCCAACTAGAAGAAAGCGTGCAACAGCTACAGGACCAAAATAATACAAGCGCACAAGTATTGGAAGCCCGGTCACAGCAAATTGGGCGTCTGCTTCAAGAGAAAGGAGTTATCAAAACCAGGATTAAGGAGATAGCTGACTATGTCGTGATGAAATGTCACGAGTCTGAAGACTTGACTAAGTCCATGTTTTTCGCTTCTATGATGACCCTCATCCACCAGGTAATGGATGACTTAGACCGTCTTCAAGAAGACATTGCGCGAAGACCCGCACAAAGACTAGCTAATGCCCCGCAGGCTCCAAGAAGACCAGTAGAGGCTCTCATGTACTTTTGACTTTCCAGTTTTCGAGTCTGTACTTTATGGCTTTCTAGAGTTTGATCAAAACTGTTTTGTCGTTATTTTGAGTCTGTATGTTTTCTTTTGTAGTCGTCAGTACTTTTGTAATAGAAAACCAAAAAAAGAGAAAGAGAAAAATATGTTTTGTTAATGTAAAATGTGTCTTTGTTATTTCGCACTTAGTCCCTGAACTACGTAATGATCTGATTCATGCGGCGTCATGATACGTAGGCAATCCATATAGGATTCGATCATAGCCATAAAAGAGAGAAATAAATTAAGAAAGTAAAACGGAGATCACAAAGCTGGGATAAAACACACAGCCGTTGCAAAACATTTAGAAAAACGTTTAACTGTTTAGGTGCATTGCATCCCCCAATATGTGAATCCCTATGTGTTAAATGTCTCGAACTAACCGGTTTGTTGTGTATGCTATTAAATCAAGGTTCTATTTTTAGGTGGTTGGTTTTGTGGTAGTAATCTGGCTTCACACCCTTATTTCATGAGAGCTAAAGGAAGTATCGCCATGGCCTCAGAAAGTCATCTACCTATCGTTGAGCCCGAAGAAAGCCCGGCATCGGCTATCCCGCAGCCAGAGTCAGCAGCTGCTGAGGAAAATAGAAGGCTACGATGTCGTATGCTAGAGATGTGGGATGCATGGTCCAATGGTAGGGAACCACCAGTACTATCCCTGGATTTCCTGAATTGATCCCCAGTACGGGAGGAACTACCAATATCCATTCTGTTTGGGTACCCCACCATGTCAGCCAACTTCACTGGTATACCTTCTGAGGTTCGCCCCCAGGCACCATCTTCAGGAATATCATCTATAGTGTTCACAGCACCACCAGCCTCTACCATGGCACAACCAACACTACCTCGACAAAGCTTTTAACCATCAAATTTCACTTTCCATGCACCCCAATTTCAATTGGACATCACTCGGGTTACCCCAAATTCCTATCCTCAGCACCCACAATTTGAGTCTCCCAAAGAACATGAGAAAGCCGTGAGGAATCCTGAACAAGCAGAGATAGCACGAAAGATGAAAAGCATCGAGCAAAGCTTCAAGAATATGCAGGGCCTGAGTGGCCAAAAGAGCGTTTCATATGCTGATCTGTGCATGTTCCCTCACGTGCATTTACCCGTTGGCTTTAAAACGCCAAAGTTCAAAAGATATGACGGGCATGGAGACCCGATTGCTCACTTAAAGCGATATTGTAACCAGCTAAGGGGTGCTGGTGGAAAAGAGGAGTTGTTAATGGCCTATTTCAGAGAGAGCCTCACCGGAAGTGGTATATGGACCAAGACATCTTCCATTGGCATATATGGGATGACCTGGCCCGGGATTTTGTAAGGCAATTCCAATACAATGTTGATATAGCCTCGGACGAGAATTCTTTCACCAACCTCAAAAAGAAAGCCTCAGAAAGTTTCCGGGAATACGCTATCAAATGGTGTGAACAAGCAGCCAAGGTAAAACCACTGATGGATGAGGTCGAGATGGTCAGTGTCTTCTTATAGGCCCAAGAGGCCGATTATTTCAAAAACATGTTGTCTTCCATGGGCAAACCGTTCGCGGAGGCCATAAAAATTGGAGAAATGTCCTGAAAATAGGCCGCATCATAAGTCAATCAGCTTTAAGAGCCACTTCCCAAACCATCTAGAGGGGCTCGGGAGGTTTAGCAAACCGGAAGAAAAAAGAAGAAGCAGCTATGATGACTTCAAGCTTGAGGCGTACCAGAAGGTGCTTCTAAAGATGAGCCCAAACGAGCACCAGAAGGTGCTTCTAAAGACACTGAATGAGGCGTAATTCTGATTGAAACAACGGTTGAACAATTGGAAAGAATGGCAGAGAGATTTTTTGAAGTCAACCGAATCTCCTTCAGCCGAAATGACTTGCCTCCAGAAGGAGTCTCCCTCAACAAAGCCCTTCACTTGACTGTCAAGTGTGAAGGATATTATGTGAAAAGGGTTATGTTAGATGGTGGGTCCGGAGTCGACATTTGTCCTCTATCAATATTACAGAGGATGGAAATCGGGACATAAATGATTAGACCGAACAATGTCTGTGTGCGTGCTTTTGACGGTGTCATGCGGGATACGATAGGGGAAATTGAAGTAACATTCCAAGTTTTGGACATGGATACTTCATATAACTTTCTCCTAGGAAAACCATGGATCTATGCCGCGGGAGCTGTGCCCTCTACTCTCCATCAAATGGTCAAGTTCGAACATGAAAACCAAGAAATAGTTATCCACGGAGAGGATGAACAGTCAATTTACAGGGACCCGTCAGTCCCATGTATGGAGGCTAGAGAGGGGAGTGAGCACATCGTCTACCAAGCCTTTGAAATTGTGGTCGCCGACCAGTGCAAAGAAGGAATCCCATGTCCTCAACCTTTCTTATCAAACGCATCAATCATGGTTGCCAGTAAAATGATCAAACATGGGTACAAGACCGGGAAAGGGCTCGGGGTATCCTTACAGGGCGTCATAGAGCCCGTCACCCTGACTGTCAACAAGAAGTTCTTTGGCATAGGTTTCCAAGCTACTGATGCCGACGAAAAATGGGCCGATGAACGTAAGAAAAATGGGTGGGCCCTGCCTCAGCCAGTCCCGCACCTTGCCGGGTCATTTGTTAAGACAAGATATATAGAAGAAGAAGAAGAAGAAGAAGAGGCCTTCACGGCCGAAGAAATTGAGGACATTTGTGAGGCAATGAGGCAAATGTTGTACGAGGTCCACATGGTCCAATCGGTCGAAGGCTCAAGCACTGCCGAAGTGCAATACATGGGGCCCAATGCTAAACTTCAAAATTGGAAGGCTACTCCATTCCCTGTCAGACGGGAATCCCGGTAGTTCAGTCTTGCCATCTTTTTTGCATTTCGAGTAATTTCAGGGTGTAACTCGAATGTTTTTAATTTTTTGTCTTTTCATTTCAATATAAACCCTCGTATCTTCAAATTCAATGAAATGAAATCAATATTTCATCGTCTATGAATCTTCTTTTTATTATTCTTTCTGATTTTGCTATTTTTCTTATCTTTCTCTTTTCAGTTCTAATAATGCGGACTTAAATAACATGACATGCTTGCGAACTTCATGCCCAGATCCTAAAACGCTATATAACTGTGAAATAATGAATCAAGAACCAGAATATGATGAATATGAGGCTTTTAGGGAAATAAACCGAGAATTGAAACAATTTGAGAATAAGCCTAAGCCAAACCTAAATGAAACCGAGCCAGTTAATTTGGGCAGTTCAGAAGAGATCAGAGAAACCATGATAAGCATTCATGCTAAGGAAAAAACTAGAGATGCATTGATTCAACTTTTGTTTGAATTTAAAGACATGTTTGCATGGTCTTATGATGATATGTCAGGACTAAGTGTCGATTTAGTGGTACATAAGTTGCCAACTTATCCCGGCTGTCCACCTGTCCAACAAAAGCAAAGAAAATTCAAAACAGACATCAGCGATAAGATCAAAGAAGAGGTTGCCAAACAATTAAAAGCCGGTGTAATCCAAGAAGTCCGATACACCACATGGTTGGCCAATGTGGTTCCAGTACCCAAGAAGGACGGGAAGATCCGAGTGTATGTTGACTACAGAGATTTGAACAAAGCAAGTCCCAAGGACAACTTTCCGTTACCAAACATCCACATTCTTGTCGACAATTGTGCCAAACATGAGATACAGTCTTTTGTGGATTGTTACGCTGGGTATCACCAAGTCCTAATGGATGAAGAAGATGCAGAAAAGACAGTTTTCACCACACCGTGGGGCACTTACTGTTACAGGGTCATGCCATTCGGTTTGAAAAATGCCGGGGCAACTTACATGAGAGCTATGACCGCCATCTTCCACGACATGATGCACCAAGAAATCGATGTGTACGTTGATGACGTGATCATTAAATCCAGAGCACAAGAAGGCCATGTGCGAGATCTGAGAAAATTCTTTGAGCGTCTCCGTAGGCATGACTTGAAATTAAACCCAGCTAAATGTGCATTCGGAGTTACATCTGGGAAACTCTTGGGGTTTATAGTCAGTCGGAGGGGTATTGAGTTAGATCAAACAAAGATAAAATCTATCCGAGATCTACCACCTCCGAAAACCAAGAAATAGGTCATGAGTTTGCTAGGAAGGTTGAATTACACTAGTAGATTCATCGCTCAGCTTACTACCACATGTGAGCCCATATTTAAGCTGCTAAAGAAAGAAGCGGCGATTAAATGGAGGGATGAGTGTCAAGAAACTTTTGATAAAATCAAAGAATATTTGTCAAATCTGCCGGTGTTGGTTCCGCCTGAGCCTGGAAGACCTTTGTTCTTGTACTTGACGGTCTTGGAGAATTCTTTTGGCTGTGTTCTCAGGCAACATGATGCGATCGGGAAGAAAGAGCAAGCCATATACTACTTGAGCAAGAAATTTACTGGTTATGAAGCCAAATACACGTTGCTGGAAAGAACTTGTTGTGCCCTAACTTGGGTCGCTCAAAATCTTAGACATTATTTGTTGTCCTATACCACATACCTCATAATCAGAATGGACCCTTTGAAGTACATATTCCAAAAACCGATGCTCACAGGAAGGCTAGCAAAATGGCAAATCCTGCTCACTGAGTTTGACATCGTTTATGTGACCGCACGGCTATGAAAGCCCAAGCCTTAGCCGATCATTTAGCTGAGAACCCAGTTGATGATGAATACCAAACCCTAAGCATATATTTCCCAGACGAGGAAGTAAATTCAGTTGAGGTAATTTCGGAAGACGCTAAGACTTGGAAAATGCTCTTTGATGGAGCAGTCAATGCAAAAGGTGTCGTAATTGGGGCAATTTTAATTTCGCCCACTGGTCAGCACTATCCGGCTACAGCCCGGCTTTGGTTCTTTTGTAAGAATAACACTGTCGAATATGAAGCTTGCATCATGGGCATGAACATGGCAATTGATCTGGATGTGGAAGAATTATTAATCATGGGAGATTCTGATTTGATCATTCGGCAAACCCAAGGCGAATGGAAAACTCGAGATATCAAGCTTACCCCATACAAACAATATGTGGACGATCTTAACAAACGGTTCAAATCTGTTGAATTCCGGTATATTCCTCGATTCCACAATGAGTTAGCTGACGCACTAGCTACCTTGGCTGCAATGCTGCCGTATCCGGGCAATGTCCATATTGACCCTTTAGAGATTCAAATCCGAGAAAGACATGGTTATTGCAATACAATTGAAGTAGAACCAGATGTTCAACCATGGTACCATGATATCAAAAGGTTCCTGAAAACAAAGGAATACCCCCAGCAGGCCAGTGGAGACCAAAAGAGAACTATTAGAAGGCTTGCTGGCAGTTTCTTCTTAAGCGGAGAAGTTTTGTACAAAAGAACTCCAAATCTGAATCTTTTAAGGTGTGTAGATGCCAAAGAAGCTGAAAAGATCATGAATAAAGTACATTCAGGAGTATGCGGGGCCCACATGAGCGGATATGTCCTTGCAAAGAATATCCTGCGGGCAAGTTATTACTGGATGACCATGGAAAAAGATTGCTTCAGTTTTGTCTGGAAGTGCCATGAGTGTCAGATACACGGTGACCTAATTCATGCACCACCTTCAGAGTTGCATCTTATGTCAGCACCTTGGCCATTTGTTGCTTGGGGTATGGATGTCACTGGGCCAATCGAGCCGAAAGCTTCAAATGGGCACATATTTATCTTGGTTGCCATTGATTATTTCACGAAATGGATTTCTGAGAGTTGGACAGTTCGCACAGATCAGGTATCCAGTCCAAGAGGCATGTCATATTTATTGAAGTCCGCATACACTCCAGATAAGTCTTTTTTTCCTTTCCCCGAAAGGGATACCTCTCGTCTAAGTTCATTTTATCCGTTTCATTGTCTGGTTTTTCTTTGAATCCCTTTTGATTTAATTCTATTCTAAAATTAAGACAAAGAAACGATGGCAAGGTTGATTTACAAGGTTCTTGTTCGACACAAGCAAATATTTAAGAAAGCGCCCAGCCTCGGCAGGTGCATCGAGTCGACCTCGACTGGCCATGATAGCCGATGTTTTGAAATCAAGAATTCCTGAAAGGAAAGGAAATCAAAGTCAAATGCCACAAAGGCAAAATAAAATTAAAGAAGGTTAAGTCCCGCGTGATTAACCGTCCTGGTAAAGTTTTGGAAAAGTCAAGATCTCCAGGGTTAGAAATGAAATCGGTCCCCAGGGAGCAAGCAAGCAGTTGAGATCTTCATCAAAGAGGACGGGCCGAGATCAAATGACCAAAATAATCAAGGCCACAAAACCAACCACCATTTCAAACTGACGAATTGTTCTTTATTTGAAAAAATAGGAAAAAGATGCAACCCAAAAGCAACCTTGCAAGAAGCAGGTGCAACCAAAAAGAAACTGCGCAAGGGCTAGAAACAACTTTGCAGCAACAACTTCAAAGGGGAAGTCTCCTCCAAAATTCTTTCCCGCATTTACTCGCTCTCTGAAAATAAAAAACTAAAAAAAATAAAAAAGGGAAAAAAAGAAATGATGTTGAAAAATGATTCAAAATTATGGTAGTATAGGGTCTCCAATCCCTAGCTGCTTTTTCCAACACAGGGTCCCCAATCCCTAGTTGATGCCAACATAACCTGATGACTTTCCAACATAGGGTCCCCACCTCCTAGTTGATGCCAGCATAACTTGATGACTTTCCAACATATGGTCTCCACTTCCTAGTTGATGCCAGCATAACCTAATGACTTTCCAACATAGGGTCTCCACTCCCTAGTTGATGCCAGTATAACCTGATGACTTTCCAATATAAGGTCTCCACTCCCTAGTTGATGCCAGCACAACCTGATAACTTTCCAACATAGGGTCCCCACTCCCTAGTTGATGCCAGAATAACCTGATGACTTTCCAACATAGGGTCTCCACTCCCTAGTTGATACCAGCATAACGTGATGACTTTCCAATATAGGGTCTCCACTCCCTAGTTGATGCCAGCATAACCTGATGACTTTCCAAAATAAGGTCTCCACTCCCTAGTTGATGCCAGCATAACTTGATGATTTTCCAACATAGGGTCTCCAATCCCTAATTGATTTTACTTTTAGACGTAGGGTCTCTACTCCCTAGTCTACATTTACTCTGGGTACACCACTCCTACCCTCTTTATCGCTTTCAAAAGAATTTCGTCACAATAACTTACGAAATTTTCCTAGTGAAAACTGGGGCAGAAAAAATTCGTTCGTTTGTTTTGATGCGTGAGCAGGTTATACCTCGAGGCGACCAAAAGAAGAAGTTTCAGTCCAGAATAAAAGAAGGAAAAGAAAAGAGTTGAAACCAAATTGCAGAGGCGGAGAAAAGATGTGGACTGCTCAAGACATCTTGATCCGAGAAGCTGAAGAAGAATGAGCTAGCACCTGCAGCTACCAAGCGTCAAGATTTCAGATCAGAGTCGGAACGAAGAACCAGCCAAGACTCAAGATCAAGCTTTAGAAGATTTATAGATAGGAATATTGTAACTCGTAGTTGATAGGCTTAGCTAGTCTCTTTTATCTTGACTTGGGTGTAATAAAGAGCTCAGCAGCAGTAACAGCAGTGAAATCACAGCTTCCCGATAGTCCCAGCTACCAAAACTTCCAGAACTACACTGGCCTGATTCCTTTATAGCCAAGAATATGTAGGCAACCTTTGAAGCAAGGTTCGGTCAAACTTTTTCAAAATGCTTCCCATGGAGTATCAAACGGAAAAACATTTGTTCTTGACTTCTCACTTTATCTTTGTCCGAAAACTCTTCGTGTTTCCGAGCAAAGAGGGGAAGCTGTGAGCATGTAATTTTTACCTCACCAAAAATATTCCTACAAAACTAATAAATAGATTATTCCCATTTGTTTTAAGATTTGTTTTTTAGAATTTTGGTAATTATTTAAATTATTCGCATTTAGTTGCATTTTTCATGCATTTTTAGCATTTTGAAGTAATGAAAAATAACAAAAATACTTAAATCTTCATCATATAGCACTATTAGGTTTTTTATTGCACCTAACATCTAATTGCATGATTTTATTATATTATTAAAATAAAATTCACAAAAATTGTTCATTTTCACTTTTTTTTAGCTCTCGGTGTGAAATTAGTTATTTTTCTTTTGTTTCTTTAAGATTAAATAATTGTGTAAATAGTATAAATATATAATTAGTTTAATTTTACAAGATAGATTGATTTAGGACTTAATTTAGGATTTTAATTAATTTAATTAGAATTTAAAATCAAAGAAAAGAAAAGAAAACAAAGAAAAAAAAAGAGGGAATTGGTTTAGTCTTGTTCGAAATTGGGCCATAGATTACAATGGCCCAATCTCTTCAAATACCTGTCCCAGCCCAGACCAAAATCCGGTCCAATCCCTCACTAAATCAAACAACACTGTTTAGGTGTCAACCAATCCCAGCCGTTGATTTTCACGAGATCCAACGTCTCGGAACTCCTATCCCATTTGGTATTTAAGTGTCTTAAAAACCCTAGCCCCCCTCATTTCTGTCTCCCTCCCCTATCTCATACCTCTCTCTAACCGCCTCCCCCAAACCCTAGCCGCATCTCTACCCTCCGCGCTGCCGGAAATCGCCTACGGCGGCAGCGACACCCTAAAACCAACCAAAAGCCACCCTATACACTCCCCACACCCTCTCAAACCTTACCCTACCAACCAAACTCCCCAAAACCCCACAAAAATTAGTGGATCTTAAACACAAGAATCCCAAAATCCCTAGCCCCACCGAAAATCGCCCACGGCGGCGGCGAAACCCAAAACCTTACCATATAACCCCCACACCCTCTAGAACCCCATCATACCAACCGATCCCCCAAAAGCCCCACCAAAATTGTTAGATCTTAGATCTAGACTCCTAGAAACCCTAGCACCGCCTTAAACCGCCACCAGAAATTTCATACTCCATGTCATCACGCATCATCCCCACAAAGTGTGCATCATCATGTGCAGGTAAAGGATTCTGCGTGATATTCTAGGTGTCACTGTCTTGGATCACAACCAGTTTTTCCTGGATCATCCTTTCTTTTTCTCTTTTTAAATCCCGACAGCTTTCAACATTGTGCCCCTGGGCATTGGAATGGTATTCACACCTTCTAAAAGGGTCAAATCTTCTTGCACGTGGGTCCACATGATTTGGAGGAATAGGTGCAATCATGTCATGATGCTTTAATTTTTTAAACAAGCTTGCATAGGACTCTCCTATTGGTGTAAAATTATCTTTCAACCTTTGTTCCCCTCTATACTCCTGGCTTGGATGTGGGTTATAGGACACTTAAAAATTTTGTGGAGGCTGATGGAAATTTTGCGGTGCTGGTGCTCGCCTTCTGGGGTATCTTGGTGACTGGACAAAATACTGAGGTGGAGAAAAAGAGTATTGTGGGTTTCGAGATGGATAGTAGTTCTCAGGGGAATCATCGGAAATTAGATGAGGCTGGTCATACCTTCGATATGTTATCCTAGGACCTATTCTCAACCCTGACGTCATCATAGTTTCTTCATCATTCTCATTTGTGTCACTACGATTATCAGATTCAATCTGGACAGCCTGAGTTGCGGCTTTGAAAACTTCTCGACTTATAATTTTGCATGTCTTAAGGCCATTCTCAACCATTTCTCCCATTTTGATTACTTCCGATAAGGATTTGCCAACTGCGGACATCATGTTTTGAAAATAAAGGGAGAAAATAAATCTCTGATAATTCGAGCAATAAGCAGCCGCAAGAACACTTAAATGGAGAATCAAAAGAGCTTCCAATTTCAAACTTGAAACCCAGTAGAGTAAGGAAACAGTATGATTTGGAAAAAAGGGAAAGTAATATATTTTTTTTTTGTTTCTGAAATACCAAAGCTAGTTTTCCAGAAAAGTTTTTGAGAATGAAGGAAAAAGACAATGGAGACTCAGTGATTTTTTAGGAAATTTTCTGTGTGTGTGTCTATATTCTTTAATGGAAGAAAGTGAGTGTTTATATAGAGTGAGGGTGCAAAAGGGATAAGGATCAACGTACAAAGGGAATCTGACAGCATTTCCTAATCAGGAAATGGCATCTTTCCCAAAACAGAAAATACACAGCTGTCCAATTTCTGGTACCTTCTTACCACAGAAAATGGACAACTGTCCAATTTTTGGATATTTGAGACCCTATCCTTATCCTTTCCTACTCAGATTGGGACAGTTGTCCCTGTTCTAGAAACTTTCTAATATTTATTGAAAATTTTTCAAATTAAAATTCTAAAGTTGACCCTTCATGGCTTTGAAATTGCCTCAGAACCAGACCTGGTTCTGGGCCTGAGTCGTGTGACTCTGGTCTAAAAGACCTTGGGCTCTTAAACATTACTAAAGTTGTGGGCCTGTCTATTACAAACAGGCCCAACTTTTGAGCCAAATTAAATGGGTCAATCAGTGAAGCTCAATTCCTAATACTAACAAACAACTACCCAAACATGCATCTACTAATTACTGATTTAATTTAACCTAACTAATTTTATTTAATTAATTTAAAAAAAATAACAGAAAACAAGTAAAAACAGTAACACTAAAAAATAAACATAGAACTAATAAAAATAAAATACATGATAATAAAAATAAAGAAAAAAACAGAAAAGAAAAAGGAAAAAGAAAGTATACCTAAATCGAATTGTTTTGGCAAAAAGGGATCTAGTTGATAAAAACCCTCTTGCCAAGACACCAATCTGGAATCTGAAATCCCTGATGGGAGATCTTAGCACGAGGAGTTTTAGACAAGCTAGGTGGAAAAATTTAACGAGGACATATCTAGGGTTTAGGGGTGTTTTCAGATCTGAAACCCAAGGTTTTCGATGGGGTTTTTGGCGGGGTTAAGGGTAGATCTGGGTGGAGGGTGAAGAGGGGATTATGGGGTTTGATTTTGAGCTGGTTTGGAAGTCACCGCCGCCGCGGGTAATTTCCGGCGGCGGTGTAAGGCGGGGCTAGGGTTTCTGGGAGTCTAGATCTAACATCTAACAATTTTGGTGGGGCTTTTGGGAGATCGGTTGGTATGGTAGGGTTCTAGAGGGTGTAGGGGTTATATGGAAAGGTTTTGGGTAGGTTTAGGGTTTCGCCACCGCCGTGGGCGATTTCCGGCGGCGGTGTACGGCGGGGCTAGGGTTTCTGGGATTTTTTGGGTTTAAGATCCATTGATTTTTATGGGGGTTTTAGGAGTTTGGTTGGTAGGGTGAGGTTTGAGAGGGTGTGGGGAGTGTATAGGGTGGCTTTTGGGGGGGGGGGGTTTAAGGCGACGACGCCGCCGTAGGCGATTTCCGACGGCGGCTCATGGCGGAGGGTTGAGAGGCAGCTATGGTTTGGGGGAGGCGGTTAGAGAGAGGTATGAGAGAGGGGAGGGAGACGGAAATGAGGGCGGGGGGAGGGGAGTAGGGGTCTTTAGGACACTTAAATACCAAATGGGATAGGAGTTCCGAGCCGTTGGTTCTCGTGGAGATCAACGGCTGGGATTGGTTGACACCTAAACGGTGTCGTTTGATTTAGTGAGGGATTGGACCGGATTTTGATCTGGGCTGGGGCAGGTATTTGAAGAGATTGGGCCATTGTAATCTATGGCCCAATTTTAAACAAGACTAAACCAATTCTCTCTGTTTTTTTCTTTGTTTTCTTTTATTTTCTTTGATTTTAAATTCTAATTAAATTAATTAAAATCCTAAATTAAGTCCTAAATCAATCTATCTTGTAAAATTAAAATAATTATCTATTTATATTATTTACACAATTATTTAATCTTAAACAAATAAAAGAAAAATAACTAATTTAACACCAAGAGCTAAATAAAATGTGAAAATGAACAATTTTTGTGATTTTTCTTTTAATAATATAATCAAATCATGCAATTAGATGCTAGGTGCAATCAAAAACCTAATAATGCTATATGATGAAGATTTAAGTATTTTTGTTATTTTTCATGACTTCAAAATGCATAAAAAATGCAACTAAATGCGAATAATTTTGAATAATTACCAAAATTCTAAAAACAAATCTTAAAACAAATAGGAATAATCTATTTATTAGTTTTGTAGGAATATTTTTGGTGAGGTAAAATTACATGCTCACAATCTCCACTGTTATCTCACTCATTAATGGTTTTTCAAGATCAATCTCCACACGAAGCTTAGCAGTGATGGTTGTTGTCTTTGATAGGGTAGCTTTATCCATGATCAAGGGGACTCCGATAGGTTCTACAGTATGACATGTATCCCATTCAGACAGGGGTCTTGGTGTTTACAGGTTCAAGTTTAAAATTTATAGTCCGTTTTGGAATTTTCATTGCATAGTCCCCGCCGAGTGTAATGAAACTTCTAGAACTCACATCAATATGTTCCTCCTCATTGTCGAAATCAATAAAAACATGATAGATATCAAAAGCCCCAATAGTAATGCAGCCTTTTACCGGAATGAAATTAGCAGATCCCACTTCTGATAATGTTGATAGAGCGTCAAGTCCGAGAAAATTTACCTACAATCGTCCACTTACAGCTCTGGGCAAGAGTTTCGGCTTCTTCTTTAGTTAAGACCACTATTAGTTTACTGCTCACCATCTCGAACAGCCTGGAGTAATCATACCCTGTTTCTTGCTTTTGTTAAGAGCTTCTTTCCAATCGCAGTGGCATAAGAGGTTTGTGAAGAGTCCCCTCCATTTTTCTGCAGATTGGTATTGTTTGGGTCTAAGAAGGTAGATTTGAGAAGTGTTTTTGTACCGCTATAGATATTCAATGGTTGACTCAGTTGGGGACATAGTGGAACACGTGATGGGAGCTGAGAGAAATCGATCTGGTGAGAATTAGTTGTAGCATGTGAAAGGAGCAAAGACATTGGGTCTAGGGATCCGTAGGTCTACCTTTAGAAACATATTACTGTTGTCAGAACAGTGTTAGGGTTTTATTTAGGAGAGAGGAGAGTTTTTCGGAGCCCGATCTACTTTGTGTTGGGGACATATATGTAAAGAACATGCTCATGTTGCAATAAAATATGATAATTTTGATAATTCAACACTGAACTATTAAAATTTTTGCAAATGCAAAAAAACAAAAAAAAATCAATTATTTAACTTAGAAAAGCTCACTAAAAAAATTGACCACTAACCACATAAGTTGTACAATAGACATGGAATTCACTAGCTAAGCTTATTAAAGTTGCAGCACCCGTGGTTTATCGGGGACTACTGTAACACATTCAGTGCATCCAAGGAAAAGCTCTGATGAGTATTACTTCTATCGTTATTCTTGAGTTCCTTATTGTGTCACAATGGTGTTACTTGAGTTGCAGCACCCGTGGTTTATTGGGGACTACTGTAATATTTCTTGCACTATTCGCTTTTATTGTGTCATAATGGTGTTACTTAGGGATTGAATCTCATGGATTTTATATCTTGGTAACATTGATTTCTTATTGCAGCACATAGAGCTTGTTTTTCCTTCACCGCCAGAGGCTGAGACTTCTACGTTTGATGTTGTTGGTCCAGTATGTGAGTCTGCAGATTTCTTGGGGAAGGAACGAGAACTTCCTACCCCTCCCAGGGTACTTTCTTTGACCTCTCATAGCCTACAGAAAAGGAAAATGTTTGGCCTCTTATAGGACATCTAGAAACACGTTCGTCACAGTAACTATTGATTTTTGCATTCAGGGCACTGGTTTGGTAGTTCATGATGCAGGTGCTTACTGCATGAGTATGCAGGGTCGGCCCAAGCTCATCGGAGGCCTAAAGCAAAATCTTAATAAGAGGCCTTAATATATATATATATATATATATATATATATATATATATATATATATATATATATATATATATATATATATAAAATTTAATGAACATCGTTTTTTAAAAAAATAGACAAGGATGTAGAACTAAAAAAATGAGAACTTAGTTTTATAAAATACAGAAAATTAAATGAATTTAACGTTGATTGCATCACAACTGAAATGGGAAAACTCAGAAAACATAAGTGACTCCTTTTTTTTAGTAAGTCCCTTTCTATATTTGGTAACAATTCAACTTTAGATTTTTTTTTTTTTACCATTAATGAGATGATTTCTAGCCCAAAAACTTCTATGATTTATTTAAGATTACAAGTTTCAAAAGCCTTTCTTTATTTCATAAAATCCATGTCCAGGCAAACACTTTCATATAAATTGGGACGGAGAGAGAATAATTTATGTAAGGAAAATAAATAATAAGTTAGATTATTAGATATAGTTACGTGACAAATAGATTATTAGATATAGTTACGTGACCAACTAATGAATAGAGAAATATAATTAAGTAAAAAAATAAAATAAGATTAACAGAAAACTATTTTAGTTATATTAATTAGAGGAAGAAATCGAGTTATTAAAAATTAATATGACAATAAAAAAATAAATTTATCAATAATAAAAGATAATTATATAAATAATATACTACTATATATAGAGAAATACTAGTAATTTTGGGGCCCTTAAATATTTGGGGCCTTCACTTGCTTTAGGATTGGGCCGCCCCTGAACGTTGAGTATGGCATCAACATACAATCTCAAGATACGCCCACCTGAATATTGGGTAAATAATTTTAACCATGTAGTATGTTGAATGAATTTTCAGATCGAAAGAATTCCTTATGATGCTGTTTACATCTGTTAATTTATCTTCCAATCCTTGGCCTGAACACAATATCCTGGTAATCCCATTACACTTGTACTCAAGTCAGAGAGCACATGGTGAATAATTTCCCAATGGCCTATAGTCATCCCAGTGCTTGATAATTGAACTCTTCTCCTGTTAGTTTTTTTAGTGGCTAATATGCATTGTCTTGAATTATGCGCGTATGGTATTTGAGGAATAACCTAGTGATCGTTAGCTAAGCAATTTAGTGACTGGATGCTATAAGCTTACACATCTCTGCTAACGACTGCAATGGAAGTGCTGAAATTGATTCTAATTCTATAAGACCTAGAGAGCACCAGTATGTAAACTTTCTTTTGACCTTTTACGAAGCTAGTGAGGGTGCTTTGTGTTATAGGACTATTCATCTATCATATTGCTGAGTCTTACTGTGACGTGAATCACTCGGAATGCCTTTTATCATTGCAAGTATTATGTCAAGGTCCAACAATTGCTTCTTAAAGATATTAGAGTGGTGTATTATGCTAATACTATTTCCTGACTGAATCCCCGAGTCTTTTCTAATCCCTTAGCATCTTTTCCCTAAAGAGTCTTATAGACTGTCAGTGTAGTGTAACGTCCATGATGAGTGGGATTACTGACCTGGGGGAAAAAGGGAGTTAACCTGTCGTCGTGGCATGCCTAATGAAATATGCCTATTAATCATCTGCATGAATTCTGACTTTGTTGCATATATTCAGAAAGTAACTTTGGATGCTGCACTGTTGTTGCCTGTTTGTAGGTAGAAGAAGATGGATCCATCTCCAAAATCCGACATGGTGAGACATTTGAAGACCATCTGAGATTTTTGAGTGTCTGTAAAACTCATTTTCAGCAGTTTACACAGCATTTACATCAAGACAGGATGTGAATCGTAGGGAAATCCCAATTGTCGGTGTGCTGCAGTCCTGTCTAAGTCATCTTTGTGATCTAAATTCTATTTTTTTTTCCCCTTCTGTAGACTTACTGATCCAGATTCTTTTTCTTTTTTCTTTTTTCTTTTTGTATGTGTTTTTCCGGTCACAAAGCATAACATCGAATTTCTACGCCATGTTTACATCAAATTACATTAGTTTATTCTATGGTTAATATATATATATATATATATATATATATATATATATATATATATATATATATACATACCTTAAAATCGAATAACAATTGAATTTATACGCGGTTTTAAGGATACATGATATAACTTGATACGGATTGGAGAAACATATTAATATTGAAGTTAATGATAAGAAAATAAATGCAAACCACACAAGATTGGACAGTCTTTGCCTTAAAGGTTGGTCACTCTCAAGTCAAGAAATGCCTTAATTGATGTCGGAATAAAATGACAAGATAATAAGAACTAGAAATAACAGTGTATTACTTTGGGATGCGTTTTTCAATGTGTATTACAAATGATCAGACCCCCTTTATATATTAGGAGTGCCTTACTCTTTATACAATTCTATAAAAGGTAAAAAATCTCATCATTTGCTAATTAATTGGCCTCTCCTTGATAAGTGCCGAGATTTTCGCGGATATTTCGGCTTTTCGTTATTTGACCCGACAAAGTTTCCTCGATCTTGTTCGGTTCCGGAGTCACGAGCTCGATGATTTAACTTCGCGCCTTGGTTTGATTTAACCCGGGGTCGAGCTTCAACCTGTCACATTTAAGTCTCGATTTGTCATACAATAGACGAGCCCGGTTTTGACCGTATACAGATAGTCTCCTCGTTTTTCGGAGAGAAGACGACGAGAAACGATATGAACTCCCGAGCCTTACTTCGATAAATCATGATGTAAGCAACAAAAGGTAACTAAAATGTCCCGCCGGTCCAGTCTCCAAGGCATTAAATGCGTGTCAGTTGTCGGCCATTACGGGTTTTGAACCATCGTTTGCAAACTATAAATACTTCATCCTTCCATCCATTAGAACTTTTACATTCAAACGTTTGTTCTTGTGCCTTTAAGAAAAAATTTCATCACCTTCATCCTCTGGTTTTCTAGCTTAAGTTTAAAACTTCTTCCCTTCTAGTTTTCTGAAAATTTTCATAAACTATCAGCCAATAACGCCCTCTCTTTCATCAGTACCATCTCTTCACCCTTACTCAGAAGCAATGGCAAAGACTTCTAAATCTGTTCCTCAAAAGGAAACTCCCTCTTCCTCGAGACTGTCTGAAGAAGAAAATGTTCTGTCTACTGTTGTCGAGGAAAAGACACCTGAGCCCTCCTTAACTATGTTCGTTCCTGCGGGATGCCCAACTGGGGGCGACTTCAAGATCGAGAAAATCCTTTCCGTATCGGGTCGATGCGGGTTGGTCTCGAGATACATATGCTCCATCACTGACGATCTCCTCCCCAAAGTCAAGAAAGATTGTAATTGGGCCGGTAAACACGTGGTGGTGCCTACCCCCGAGGAGTCAATCACTACCCACTTAGAGGGTTTTCTAAGTGTTTACACTTATCCCTTCACGTTGAGCAATCTAGACCCGGTCATCATCGCCTTCTGTAAGAGGTACGAGGTGACCCTTGGTCAAATCCATCCCTCATTCTGGAGGATAGTGATTCTCCTCAGTTTCTTTGATAGCAAAATCGACAAGTGCCCCTTCACCATCGACCATCTCATGCGTTTGTACAGTCCCTGACTCTACCGAGGGGGATTGATAAAGCTTGCACGTCGGGCCCCTAAGGCCCCATTCTCGAGCATAGATGAGGATCGAGACCGAGGCTAGTTGGGCCGGTTCGTTCGAGTGAATACCTCGGATCTAATCCCGGCCGAGAAAATGCCATTTCTCGAGAATGGAACATGAAATGTAAGTATAACCTCATCTTTAAGATTTTATTTACTGATTTTCCCTTTCCTCTCATCTAATCGATGTTTCGTTGTGCAGTGGCTGCTTGGATGCTGGATGCAGTTCCCCGACTCAAGGAGGGCATCGTGTCGCAAAAACCCTACATCGTTCTCACGGTAAGATTCTTTCCTAGAACTGACATCACTTGGGTTTCTTTCCTAGTTTACTCATTTCTTTTTCTTTGTAGGCCTTGGGAAAGATGTCGATATGAGGTCTCCGTCTGGTGATGATGACATATTCGCCGATCCCCCTACTCCAAAGCATAATAAAGAGAAGAAGAGGAGAAAAGCTTCGAGCTCCTTGAGTCCTGAAAAGAAGAGACCGAGGAAGCGGCTGGAGTGCAAAGCTAAGAATGCCAATGCCCGAGAACTTTCATCGGACTCACTCCGTCGATTGAGGGATGAGTCTGAAGAAGAAGAAGATTCTGAATTGGTGGCCCGTGTGAGAAGCGGTTCCGAACTGCCTCAATCCATGAAGGTCATCGAAGAAGCAGTGGATGAAGCCTCTGAACCAGAAAGGGTCGAGACCATTTTTCTCCGAGCTAGGGAGGTCAAAAAAGAGATTGTGACCGGTACTTCTCGGTCAGAAGATAATGTGCCTAAGGAGGCACTTGGGGTGATCGATCTATCTGGTTCGCCTTCGTTTACCGATTCTATGATAAACGAAGCTCAGACATTGAATGGTAACCTCAGCAAAGGGGTCCAAGGAGCAGCAGATTCTTTCCATAATTTCTTGGATGGCCTGGATTCTACCATTTCGGAGGATGTCACCGGGTTGGGCGACTTACCCTACCAAAGAAGATACCGTCCCCGGGAACTAGTGGGTCTTCTTCGAGCCCAAAATACTTGAATCAGTTCCTAGCTCCAAGTGTTGATCCTACTCGGAGACGAGCAATTTTTATGTCTATTCTGCAGGATGCTCGGGTTCTCTATGCCCCGGTGGGGATTTCTAGTTACCTTTGGTGCTTGGTGACCGAAGAGGATCAATCTAGAATGAACGAGGCGGAAGAGCCCTGCCTATTCAATGAAGCTCAACAGGCGCCGAATCGGGTAATTTCAAATGTCCTTCCATTATGTACTTAGATTTAATCATGAACAATCGTAACATTTTCCTTTGTGCTTGCAGGCCTCGGTGCTTCATCATGAGGCCTTTCTCCGACACCGGGAGGAGTTCAAGTGTCACGAGGCCGAGACTCGAGATCTTGCTGAGAAGAAGGATGCTTACAAGCTTCTTAGTGAAAAAACTCAGGTTGAGCTAGAAGCGACTCGGAAGGAGCATGCCGACCTGGTCGAGCAGGTAAGGAAAATTTTAGAAGTTAGTAATGATGAGTCAAACTCAACGGCTAACCGTATAAACCCATAGGTTCAAAAGAAACTAGACCAGATACAGCAGCTCTGAGGGTATGTGGATACGGTCAAAGCCGAGGCCGAAGAATGGAAGAAGAATATGGATCGCCTGGCTTCTGAGAAGGAGACTGCCCGGGCGTAGTTGGCATCGGCTGAGGTCCAGCTTCGGGTTGTAAAGGAGAAAAACTTGGCGCAGGCCAAAACGATCGAGGGGCTCCAATCTTAGCTGAACTCAATTTTTTTTGGTCAAGAGAATCTGGCCAAGGAGCTTGACGCGGCCAAGTCAGAGGTTGTCGTGGCCAAGTCCGAGGCCGATGATAAAGTGGCCCAGTTCAAGGCTGATGTCGAGGCGATTCAGGAACAAGCTAAAAACATGGTGAAGCATACGAGGTGGAAATCTCGAAGGGAGGCCCTCGAGGGAGTTCATGCTCAGAATTTTGACATATTGGCTGAAATCAAGAATGCCAAGAAATACGAAGCCAAGGCCTGGAAACTGGTTTATCCCGAGGAGGATTCCGAGGGGTCTGAATAATCGGGTTAGTCTGATGGTGGCGAAGACCCCATAAGAGATGACGTGGCCCCCGATAAAGATTAGGCCATTTAGGATCTTTTTGCTTTTTGTACTATCTTTTTGTTGAGGCCGTTCGGCCTTTGTAAAAAATATGTATCGGGGCTATTCAGCTCTTGTAAAGATAGATATATATATATATATATATATATATATATATATATATATATATATATATATATATATATATATATATATATATAACGCTCTTTTAAACCGCTCATAGCTTTTGAATCCTTCCTTTGCCTTTTTTATTTGTATTCGCAAAAGGTCAAAATGCCTTAGCATGAAATAAGATGGTTATGCTCGAAGGTTCGAACAAACCTTGCCTTTAACGTTACTTTGTGTTAAGCCATTGTAGGGATTCGGTGTTACCAAAATCTTTTTCCCAAAATAGTTTAGGTTTATAGCTTGCTGAGGGTAGTCTTTAGAACCGGTTATGAAAAATTTTCTTTTTTGAAGGCCTAGTTTTTGTTACGGGTCTCGGACGTCTCTGAGCCGTGTTAATGTGGTCGTAGCCTTTTAGTTCGGGAGCTACCCATTGGACTTGCTTTCCCATGTTATCTGGGCTTGCCCGAGATAACAGTCCCCGAGCAAGGGTGGATGTGGCCTTTAAAATTTGGGGGTTACCTAATAGGTCTTATGCCCTTGAGGTCTAGTAACTTGGGCCGTCCGAGTTTGTTTTCGGACGGCAGTCCCCGAGTGAGAGAGTGATCATTCGAACTCCCGATTATAAATGGCCCTTGGGCTCATTACCTTTAGGGGATTGGAAGTAGGATATCTTTAAGGGATGTAAAGAAGAAATTAAAATATAATATGATTGCAAGGAAGAGACTTCTCTTTATTCTTGTGCATAATAAGGATATATGTGTACATGCTTTGCGACAGGGTTTGAGTAGTCTACGTGGGCATGGTTCATTTGGCCGTTTGGCCCTTACGTTGAATCCTATCGATCGAGACCCTTCAATTCCGAAATCTCTTTCCCTGCTAAAGTTGATATCGGAGGGTAATGCCCTCCAGTGTTCGAGGTTGATCGAAATAAGGCCTCGAATACTATTTTGATCGTTGTTACCAGTTTGTTACCGGCTTTCGATTTTAAGTTAGCACGATTTACTTGTTGCCTCGTTAGAAACCTTACCGAAAATCTCATTTGGGACAAAACTGGTTCAATGGAAAAAGAGTGCAACTCGTACTTTCAGACCTAAAATCTCGTACTCTTGCTCGTCGATTACCTGCAAGAGTTAGTCCAAAATATAAACAAAAGAAAATGAATGGGGTCGTACCTTAGCAGTAATATTGTTTTAGGTGAGTTACATTCTAATTGCTCGGTAGATGTTCACCATTGATCGTCCCGAGCTTCAATGATCCTTTTTCGGTGATTTCGATGATATGATATGGCCCTTCCCAATTCGGCCCAACTTTCCCTCGCTCGGGTTTTGGGTGTTAAACGTGACCTTCCTTAGCACTAAATCTCCTAAGTTGAAGTGCCGAAGGTTGGTCCTCCTGTTGTAATATCTCTCGATCCGCTGCTTTTGGGCAGCCATCCGAACAAGGGCAGCCTCACGCTTTTCATCTAATAGATCCAGGCTCGTATTCATGGCATCGTCATTTGATTCCTTTGTTGCATATCAGAATCTGATGCTTGGCTCTCCGATCTCGACCGGTATCAAAGATTTGGCTCCATAAACCAATAAGAATGGAGTGGCCCCAGTACTGGACTTCAAGGTCGTACGATATGCCCAAATAACTTCGGGCAAGAGTTCTTTCCATTTTTCTTTGGCATCGGTCAACCTCTTTTTAAGGTTCTAGAGTATGGTTTGTAGGTTGATTTGGCTTGTCCGTTCAAACTAGGGTGGTAGGGCATTGACAGGATCCTTTTTATCTTGTGGTCTTCGAGAAATTTGGTCACCTTGCCACTGACGAACTGTTTCCCGTTATCGCACACGATCTCTGCCGACATTCCGAACCGACATATGATATGGTCCCAAATGAAATTGATGACCTCCTTATCCTTGACCTTTTCGTATGCCTAAGCTTCCACTCACTTAGAAAAATAGTCAGTCATAAACAAAATAAATTGGGCCTTACCAGGTGCCCATGGAAGGGGGCCGACGATGTCCATTCCCTACTTCATGAACGGCCATGGAGATAAAACCAAATGTAGCAGCTCTCCAGGTTGGTGTATCATCGGAGCATATCGTTGGCATCCATCACATTTTTGCACGAACTCCTTCACATCCTTTCCATGTCCATCTAGTAGTAACCTGCTCTGACACCTTTCGAACCAATGATTCGGTGCCCGAATGATTTCCACAGGTGCCCTCATGAATTTCCCTCAGAACGTAATCGGTATCTCCTGGTCCAAGACATATTGCCAGCGGACCATCAAACATTCTCCTGAAAAGGCTCCATCCTCAGACAAACAAAATCGGGTTGCTTTTGTACGGAGGGCCCTCGATTCTTTTGAATACGAGGGCATTTTGCCGGTTTTCAGATATTCTATGTATTTGTTTCTCCAATCCCAAGTCAAGCTTGTAGAGTTTATCTCGGCATGACCTTCTTCTACCACCGAACTTATGAGTTGCGCCACTACTCCCGAATTAAGCTCGTTCACTTCGACCGATGATCTTAAGTTAGCAAGGGCATCGGCCTCACTATTTTGATCCCGGGGGACGTGTTGTAAGGTCCATTCCTTGAACTGGTGTAATGCAACCTATAACTTATCCAGGTACCTGCGCATCCGTTCTTTTCTTACCTCGAAAGTTCCATTAACTTAGTTTACCACGAGGAGGGAGTCACACTTAGCTTCGATCACCTTAGCCCCCAAGCTTTTGGCTAGTTCGAGACCTACAATCATGGCCTCATATTCGGCCTCGTTGTTAGTCAATTTTACAGTCCTAATAGATTGTCTAACTATACTGCCTGTTAGTGGCTTTAAAACGATGCCGATTCCGAACCCTTTTGCGTTTGAGACACCTTTCGTAAAAAGGGTCCAGATTCTCGAGGACGTCCCTAAGTTCACAATCAACTCTCGTTCGACCTCGGGTATTAGGGCCCGCGTAAAGTCGGCCACAAAATCTGTCAAAATTTGATATTTGATGGTTGTTCGGGATCGATACTCAATAACGTACCCACTAGTTTCAACGGCCCATTTGGCCAATCGTCCCGAGAGCTTGGGTTTGTGCATAATATTTTGCAACGGGTAAGTTGTTACAACACATATGGGGTGACACTAAAAATAAGGTTTTGGTTTCCTGGAGGCGCTAAGTAAAGCGAGCGCCAGTTTTTCTAGGTGAGGGTATCTAGTCTCGGCTTCTCCTAGGGTCCTGCTAACATAATAAACTGGAAATTGCATAACTTGCTCTTCTCGAATCATGACTTCACTTACTGCTATTTACGATACTGCCAAGTACAAGTACAGTTGTTCATCTATTTTTGGTGTATGAAGCAATGGTGAGCTCGATAAATATCGTTTGAGCTCCTCCAAGGCTCGTTGACATTCTGGGGTCCATGAAAATTTATTCTTCTTTTTGAGAAGCGAGAAGAATCGGTGACTTTTATCTGATGACCTCGAGATGAATCGCCATAGGGCAGCTATACGTCCGGTTAATCTTTGCACAGCCGTCACATTGTCCATGACCGTGACATCTTCGATGGCTTTGATTTTTTCGGGGTTGATCTCGATTTCTCGGTTAGATACCATGAACCTAAGGAACTTACCTCATCCGACTCCGAACGCACACTTCTCCGGGTTCATCTTCATATTGTACTTCTTCAAAATGCTAAAAGTTTCCTGCAAATATTTTAAATGGTCCTCTGCTCGTAGGAACTTAACCAACATGTCGTCAATATGAACCTCCATCGATTTTCCTATTTGTTCCTCAAATATCCGGTTTACCAAGCGTTGATAAGTGGCACCAACGTTTTTAGTCCGAATGGCATCACGTTATAACAGTACGTGCCATACTTGGTAATGAAGGAGGTCTTCTCCTGATCATCCGGGTCCATCCGTATTTGGTTATACCCGGAATAGGCATCGAGAAAGCTAAAGATCTCGTGGCCAGCCATGGCATCGATCATGCGATCGATGTTGGGCAGTGGAAAGGAGCCTTTCGGGCAGGCTTTGTTTAAATCTTTACAGTCTACACACATTCTTAGTTTGTTCCCCTATTTAAGGACTACCACTACGTTTTCTAAGCAATCTGGGTGATTAACCTCCCGAATAGACCCTATTTTAAGGGGTTTAGATACCTCGTCCTTGATGAAAGCGTGTTTGATCTCGGATTGGGGCCTCCTTTTCTGCTTGATCGGACGGAATTTTGGGTCCAGGCTTAACTTGTGGGTGGTTATCTCGGGGGAATCCTTGTCATGTCAATATGGGACCATGCGAAAAAATCTATGTTAGCTATAAGAAATTGAATGAGTTTTTTCCTGAGTTTGGGAGTTAGCCCCGTGCCCAGGTATACCTTTCAATCGGGAAGATGTTCGATCAGTATGACTTGCTCCAGCTCTTCGACCGTTGATTTTGTAGCATTGGAATCATCGGGGACTATAAAGGATCGGGGGACCCCGTAATCGTCGTCTTCGTCAGTCCCCTGATTATTTGGTTAGGTCGAGGCTGGCATCGATGATTACTATTTGGCCCCTTGCTTTGCTTTCGAACTTGGCTTCTTTGATGTTGCAAGTGTTGATATCAGAATTACTTTATCAACTGCAAACATCTCCTTTGCGGTCAGTTGTTCTCCGTAGATCGTCTTAATCCCTCCTGACATCGGGAATTTTAACACCTGGTGAAGGGTTGAAGGCACCGCCCTCATGTTGTGGATCCATGGCCTCCCGAATAGGGCATTGTATATCATGTCACCCTCGATCACATAAAACTTGGCTTCCTGGATGGTACCGACAACATTGACTGGTAATGTTATTTCCCCTTTAGTGGTTTCACATGCCATGTTGAATCCATTCAGGACTCGGACTGCGGGTACGATTTGGTCTTATAGACCGAGCTGCTCCACGACCTTGAATGAATGATGTTGGCCGAGCTACCTAGATCAATTAACACACTTTTAACCCGAATTTTATTCACGAGAACAGATATTACCAGTGCATCATTGTGGGGCTGTACGATCCCTTCTGTGTCCTCGTCGTTGAAAGATAAAGTTCCTTCCGGTACATTGTCTCGAGTTCCTTTTTCCCTAGTTATGGATACCTTGGTGCATTTCAACATCGGCCCCTGTCGGATATCAACCCCGCTAATGATCATGTTGATGACGTGCAGAGGTTCTTCTTGTTTTTCCTGTTTGTTAGAATCCCTATTCCTGAAGTGATTCTTGGCTCGGTCGCTCAAGAATTCTCGAAGGTGCCATTGTTGAATAAACGAGCTACTTCCTCTCTCAGTTGTCGACAATCTTCAGTTTTGTGACCATGAGTGCCATGATATTTGTACATCTGGTTAGGATCCCTTTGGGTTGGATCGGTCTGTAGAGGTCGAGACCATTTGGTATCTTTGATGTGCCCGATAGCTGATACAATGGCGGCAACATCGATATTAAAGTAGTATTCTGATATCCATGGTGCGTCTTTGGGCCCGATGGACCCGTCGAAGCCATTTTTGGTCATAAGTCCCCTACTGCTCTGACCTCAGTCATTCCTCCTTTCATTTCTTATGGAATTTCGCCCGGACCCGTTGCCTCTCCGATCACCGTTATATGGCTCATACCGATTTCTGTTCGACCTTGGTTCCCTGCCAATATTTCTCTTGATTCTTTATACGTGTCTGATAGGATAAATGGACCCGAAAGGAGCCCCAAGTTGATCGTCTTCGACCCTGATTTTTGATTGGTACCGATTATGCACACCAGCACAAGTAACAGTCGGGTACTCTATCAGATTTTGTTTCAACTGTTGTGAAGCCACTGAGCTTCGAACATTGAGCCCTTGGGTAAAGGCTTGAATGGCCCAATCATCAGCGGCCAGTGGTAGGTCTATCTATTCCATTTGGAATCGAGACACGTATTCTCTGAGCATTTCATTGTCCTTCTACCTTACCTTGAAAAGGTCCGACTTCCTGGTCTTGACCTTGATGGCCTCAGCGTGTGCCTTCAAAAAAGAATCTGCAAGCATAGCAAAAGAGTCAATAGAATCAGGTGGTAAATTGTGATACCATATCATGGCACCCTTTGACAGGGTCTCTCCGAATTTCTTTAATAAGACGGATTCGATTTCATCATCCTCTAGATCATTCCCTTTGATGGCACATGTGTAATAGGTGACATGCTCGTTCAGGTCGGTCATTCCATTGTACTTAGGAATCTCGGGCATGCGAAACTTCTTGGGGATCAGTTTGGGAGCCGCGCTCGGGGGAAAAGATTTTTGCATGAACTTCTTGGAATCCAGGCCTTTCAATATCGGCGGTGCTCTTGGTATTTGATCTACCCTGGAATTGTAGGTTTCCCCCTTTTTATCGTTGGCCTCGATCTTCTTCTCCCCTGATTCTATCTATTTCGTCAACTCCTCGAGCTTCTTTATAATCTCGGGGTTAGCCCCGATTCGTTTTTGTTCGACCTTTCTATGATCGGTTGATCCTGCGGGTGACTTCCCGGGAAGGATCAGGCTCAACCCTGCTTGGTGCATGGTTTTGGTTTTGTAACTGGGCTATTGCCACTTGTTGTGCCTGCAACATTTCGAAGATAACTCGTAGACTAATCCCGTCCCCTTCAACGTTTTGTGTGTTTCGAGTTGCCGATCGGGCTCCACCACAAATGCTATTTTTGGGGTCAGTAGAAAAGTTTGCATCGATAGCCACATATGAATTAGCATCAATCGGATCTGCAATCAAAATTCCAGCGGGATCAGCAGGTGGTATCTCGTTACCGGGTGCTATGTTGTTATTTTCATCTTGGTGACCGGACCCGTTGTCAACATGCAGAGGTGGGCCATGGCCACGCCCTGCCACGCCAATCTGTTTACCCTAAAATCAGATAACAATTGAATTTATATGCGGTTTTAAGGATATGTGATATAACTTGATACGAATTAGAAGAACAGAATAATATTGAAAATAATGATAAGAAAATAAATGCAAACCACACAAAATTGGACAGCCTTAGCCTTGAAGGTTGGTCACTCTCAAGTCAAGAAATGCCTCAATCGATGTCAGAATAAAATGACAAGATAATAAGAACTAGAAATAACAGTATATTGCTTTGGTATGCATTTTTCAATATGTATTACAAATGATCAGATCCCCTTTTATATAGTAGGGGAGCCCTACTCTTGATACAATTCTATAAAAGGTAAAAAGTCTGTTCATTTGCTAATTAATCGGCCTCTCCTTTATACGTGTCGAGATTTTCGCCGGGATATCCAACTGATCGTGGATATTTCTGCCTTCCGTTATTTGGCCCGCAAAGTTTTCTCGATCTTGTTCGGTCCCGGAGTCACGAGCTCGATGATTTAACTTCGCGCCTTGGTTCGATATAACCCGGGGTCGAACTTCAACCTGTCACGTTTAAGTCTCGACTTGTCATACAATAGACGAGCCCGGTTTCGATCGTATATATATATATATATATATATATATATATATATATATATATATATATATATATATATATATACACACACACACACACACAAATGGCATGAATGCATGTAAAAGAATATATGTAACTTGTTTTCGATTGGTGTAAACAATGTATGGGGGCAAGGTTTTTTGTTTCCATCTTAATAAGGGTGTGATTGCTGAAAGAACTCAAACTCAGCATGTTTATAATTCAAATCAAAGTAAATAAAAGCTCATATATTAACGTGCCGAAAAGGATGGCATGATTATTAATCGGAGAATAAAACATTTTTTTAGTATGATTTTAAAATATTTTAAACTCTGATAATATTGATTTTGTATACTTCTCACATTTTCTATATCTAATAAAAGGAGAGGCAAAAGCACTGTATTAAGACAAGTGACATAACCACAAAAAGCCAAGTGGCATTGTTAAGATCGTAGACAATAAATTTGCGTCAAGAAAATAAAATCAAGACGGAAAATATTACAACAATCGTAGTATTTTATTTCGAATACTATGAGTGTTATAATCTCTATGAATCCTCTGATTCTTCTTTCCAACAATAAATAAATTCAAGGGCCTTTGAGTTTGAGCTTGAATCAATATTTGTTGCCACGAACGATGATCTTGAATTCAACTAGCATGAACTTTGATTTGAACTCGTACTCCTTGAATGTTGATTTATTCATCATTCTTGAGCTTGAACTTGAATTATTGAACTTGAATTCTTGAACTTGATTGCTTGAAGCTTGAAACTTGCGAAGAATTTGCTGTATTTGATCCACAAGCTTTTTCTTGCTTCTTGTTATAACTTCTGGTGTCTTTTCTAGGTTATGAAGACCCCTATTTATATTTGTGGGAGGGAAGAGTTATGATAAGAACAAACTCTTTCCGACCAATCAAATTGAAGTGTGACAAGGCCGCATTTGATTGGCCAGAACATGTCACTTACACACGTGGCGCAGTTTCATTGGCCTTTTAATGTGGCTTGGCATGCATTGTCATTTTGACACGTGGCATGATCACATTGCTGAGCCGATGGTCTATTGAAAATAACATCTCTATCCTCACAAGGTAGGGGTACGGTCTGCGTATACACTACCCTCCCCAAACCCCACAGTGTAGGATAATACTGGGTATGTTATTGTTGTTGTTGTTACTGTTGGCATGATCACATTGGCTCTTCCGTTTGACTGGTGTGCCATGTCATTTGACACGTGACAGTAGGCCTCTAGGAAGATGACATCTTGGGCCTAATGAAGTGAGTTCATCATTCGTAGCCCAATTAAATGGGATAGCCCAATAATATTGGACCTTTATTTAAATCAATTTAAATAGATTTAAATAACTAAGTCAATATATATTAGCCCATAATATTTATTTGTACTAAAATATTTTAAACTCAAAATGTAGCCCAAATTATTTTATTTTATTTAAATTCAATAAAATTTAAATGCCTACAAATACCCCTGCTTCAAGACTTGTCAAAATATAAATGTGTCAATCTTAAAAGACTAGGCACAAAGCATTAGCGGAACAGTGAATTTCGAGTTCAGATCAAATAAAAAGTGTCCCCGCAATTCATATTTGTATAGGAATAATACTAAGTTACGTAGGCATTGGATTCTTGGAACTTGAATCCAATATTACCAAGGATTTCATTTTTCCCTCGTTAGAAAAGAATCTTACGTAGGCATTGGATTCTTCGATTTGATTTGCCTACAATCAGCACCATTTGTATTTTAATTTGCATGGTATACTCCTCAAAAGAATCCGACGTGGAAGAACATGGGATCATATATGTTGATCCCATATGAATCAAACTTGGCAGAACCATGATTTTTGAATTCTATTTGGATTGACAATGTCAGTTCCCATTATTAATCTAATCCCTTTAGATAATTGATTATAACACACAATCCCACATCGAGATAAACCTTTGAGTAGCAGTCTTTCAAAATTTATAAATAGCCGCATGTCTTCGTTCAATCTGCATCAATTGGAGTTTGAGACTCAAGAGAAGCACAGTGTCGAGGTATTTTTCGTTATTTTTTCTTTGTTTTTTCTTTGTTGTCCTCTTATTTTAGGTCGAATAAACAAGGACAAGTTCTTATTCAAACGGAAGATCCATGCAAATCGGATGGGTAATCCTAGGGGGTGAAGGGATAGATACTCATCCCCGTCCGAAAATCGGAACCATAATCTCAAGGCGCAAAAGTTTATACGGCATATAAAAGGACAAATTCATGGCAACATATATAAGGACAAATTCTCAACATAATATAAAAGGACCAACCCGCAACACACCGACTTAAGGTGCAAAGGGACTTAAATATCCACCTTAAGATTGAAAAATTACATATCCTTTTGAGGGAAAACCAACGAAAAGGCCAGCTTAAGGTGCAAAGGGACTTAAACGTCCACCTTAAGATTTGAAAAATTATAGTTTCTTTTGAGGACAAACCTACAAAAAGGCCAACTTAAAGTGCAAAGGGACTTAAACGTCTACCTTAATATCGAAAAATTATAGTTCCTTTTAAGGAGAAATCCGCGAAGAGGCCAAATTAAGGTGCAAAGGGACTTAAACGTCCACCATAATATTTAAAAGTTATAAAGCTTCAACTCGAAGGCTTGGTGGACTTGACGGCTTCGGCATGAAGACTTGGCGGACTTTGCAGACTTCAACTTGAAGACCGACAAACTTGAAGATTGGATGGACTTGAAAATTTGGTGGACATTGACGCTTCATCTTGAAGAGAGGTGTACTTTTAAACTTCAACTGCAAAAATTAGCAGACTGAAAAACTTCAACTTGAAGACTTGGAGGGCTTGAATACATCAACTTGAAGACTCAGAAGGCTTAAATATTACTTGAAGACTGGTGAATATGAAGACCGACAGACTTGAAGACTTTAACTTGAAGACTTAGAGGTCTTAAATACTTCAACTTGAAGACCGGCGAATGCTTGAATACATTAACTTAAAGAATTAGCATATTTGAAGACTTCAACTTGAAGAATTGGTGAACTTGCAAACTTCAACTTGAAGGGCGATGAACTTTAAACATCAACTTGAAGAATTAGAAGACTTAAAGAACTGACATGCTTAAATACTTCAACTTGAAGATTAAAAACTAAAAGGTTTGGCAAACCTGAAGGCATAGCTAATCTTCGAACTTCAATGCAAATACTTGGTAGCCTCCTCAAAGACTATAATTATAATTATCCCATTAACGACACCAATTTACCATGGAGACGTGCCTCTTTTAAATCATATGGGATCCAAAGTTCAACAGAAGAATGGCATTTCAACCCGATTTTCAAGTGTTGATTGAATGGATTACATTCCATCATACTTCATTCGAACAATGATTGGGACAGTATGTATCTTTTGAACTCAGGCGACTGAATGTAGAATGAAACTCCAAGCTGCCTACGTACCTCGGTGAAGAGGATCAAGTCATACCGTAGTTCAAAATGGGTGAGCCTTTTTTTAATGTCCTAACTTTTTCCTAGGCCGTCTCTTTCAAGGTTTTCAACCTAGCGCACCTATTTTTTTGGCCGTATACAATTTATACTCTTGCAGGTGAGGAGTAACATGTAGTTTATGTTCTTGCGTTAAGGAGAGTAGCGACTTGCAATTTAAGCTCGTATTTGAGGAGCTTTGCATCTTGAAGATTTTGCTGAAATTTAAAGAGCTTCATGACATGCAGTTTAGGCTCGTGCGTCCAGGTTCATAGTAATTTGAAGATTTAGCTCAAATTCAAAGAGCTTTATGACATGCAGTTTAGGCTCGAATTTGAAAAGCTTTGCGACTTGAAGTCTTTTCTCGACTTTAAAGAGCTTCCGACTTGAGTCTTTGCTCTAATTTGAAGAGCTTTTCGACTTGAACACTTTGCTCGAATTTGAAGAGCTTTACACCTTGAAGACTTTGCTTGAATTTGAAGAGCTTTACGTCTTAAAAGATTTAGTTCAAATTTTGGGAGCTTTATGATATTAGTATAGGCTCATGTGCCAAGAAACATTATAACTTGTCGTTACGCTCATGCGTTGAGGAGCATTATAACTTGTAGTTTAGGTTCGTGCATTGAGGAGCATTATAACTCGTAGTTTAGGCTCGTGCGTAAAGGAGCATAGTTACATGCATAGATTCTTCGGTTTCATTCTCGTATGAAAACTTGCCCCCATCCTCGCCTTCTTGTTCTTCTTCTTCGCCGTAAGGCTTAAAGATATGTATCGCTTGATTTCCACTTGTGGAAATATTTAGTTCTACATCATGAGCACAAGTTGCTAGTTCAAATATTTTGGGCTTTATGCCTTGTTATAGCAAAGACCCCAACACATGCCTTGAATGCAGATTTCGATGCTAGAAGTTTTGTTAAGACGATCTTTGCAGTTGAGGCTTAAGCTCTTCCAATGATTGATAAAGTTAATAACTAGCTCATCCTTTCATTGATGAGAGTTTGTAAGTTCGATCATGCTTGCGATGCGTCTTTTGCTATAGAAATGATTGAGAAACTCTTGCTCCAACTGCTCCCAACTATCGATGGAACCAGATTCGAGATCTGTGTACCAATCGAATGTATTACCTTTGAGAGATCGAACAAACTATTTTACAAGATAATCGCCATACGTTCTAGCATTGTTGCAAGTTTCAACAAAGTGTGATACATGTTGTCTCAGATTTCCCTTGCCGTCAAATTGTTGCAACTAAGAAGGTTGATAACCAACATGTATCTTCAAGTTATCAATTCTTTGCGTGTAGGGCTTTGCATATGTGCGAGATAATTTGGATGACTAGAGCTTATATAGCCTTCATGATGAAGTCCTTAAATTTCTCAACAGTAATCAGACCTTCAGCGGAGACTTTCTCCTTGGTTGTTGTTGCTTGCTTTTTGGAGGAGTCTTCTTTCTCTTGTGATCTTTGAAGATTTAAAGGTGTTTGTGTGGATTCTCCCTCTACTATGCTATCCAATGTATTTGATAACTTAGAAAGTTTAACATCTTGATCTTGCACGCACTTTGATAAGCTTTCAACTGCTTTTGTAAAATTTGGAAGTTATTCTTCTACAGTAGAAGGTTCAATGACCATTGCTTGCATGATCGCCGTAGAGGATGAAGAATAATATGGATCATTGTTGGGATAGCCCTTAGAGGTCGCATTAATGGAGACTAGAGGAGATTCAACGCTCAAGTCATCATCATCGACTTGCATGAAAGGTTTCTTGGACTTAGATAAACTAAGTTGAGCTAGAACCTTTTCGATCCTTTCGGCGACATCGTTCCCTTTTTGGTTCACGCTTGTAGAGGGTCTTGTTCCTTTTGAGGATGAAGATCCGACAACTCAAGTCATCATCATCGGCTTGTATGAAAGGTTTCTTGAACTTAGATAAACTAAGCTGAGCAAGAACATTTTCGATCCTTTCGACGACATCGTTCCCTTTTTGGGTCACGCTTGTAGAGAATCTTGCTCCTTTTGATGATGAAGATCCGACAATAGGGGTTGATACGGACGACACTTGAAGTGTTTATTGTCCTTAAGAGCTTACTCTACTCCTTATAACTGGCCCAAAGCTTCCAAAGGTAATATTGAGGATGTTTTTCACATCAAGCATAAAAATTGGAATTAGAAGTTTTAGTGGAAGTTGATCTGGAGTTGATTTTTTTTGAAGCCATTTCAATGTACTTGAACTTTAGTGATTGTAAAGTTGAGATGAGAGGTAGAGATTGTCCCACTGGGCATGCCAGAATTTGTAGACAATAAATTTGTGTCAAGAAAATAAAATTAAGACCGAAAATATTACAACAATTGTAGTATTTTATTTCGAACAATATGAGTTTTACAATCTCTATGAATCCTTTGATTCTTCGTTCCAACAACAAATAAATTCAAAGACATTTGAGCTTGATCTTGAATCTATATTTGTTTCCACGAATGATGATCTTGAATTGAACTAGCACAAACATAGATTTGAACTCGTACTCCTTGTATGTTGATTTGTTCTTCGTTCTTGAGCTTGAACTTGAATTCTTGAACTTGAACTTGCTTGCTTGAAGCTTGAAACTTGCGGAGAAAGTTGCGGTATTTGATCCACAAGCCCTTTCTTGCTTCTTGTTATAACTTTTGGTGTCTTTTCTGGGTTATGAAGACCCCTATTTATAGTTTTGGTATGAAAGAGTTATGATAAGAATAAACTCTTTCCGACCAATAAAATTGAAGTGTAACAAGGCTGCATTTGATTGGCCAGAACATGTCACTTACACACGTGGACGCGGTTTTATTCGCATTTTAATGTGACTTGGCATGCATTGTCATTTTGACACGTGGCATGATCCTATTGGCTCTTCGTTTGACATGGTGTGCCACGTCTTGAACTTGAACTTGATTGCTTGAAGCTTGAAACTTGCGGAAAGATTTGTGGCGTTTGATCCACAAGCTCTTTCTTGCTTCTTGTTATAACTTCTGGTGTCTTTTCTAGGTTACGAAGACCTCTATTTATAGTTGTGAGAGGGAAGAGTTATGATAAGAGTAAACTCTTTCCGACCAATCAAATTGAAGTGTGACAAGGCCGCATTTGATTGGCCAGAACATGTCACTTACATATGTGACGCGGTTTCATTGCCTTTTAATGTGATTTGGCATGCATTGTCATTTTGACACGTGGCATGATCACATTGGCTCTTCTGTTTGACTTGGTGTGCCACGTCATTTGACATGTGGCACTGGGCCTCTAGGTAGATGACATCTTGGGCCTAATGAAGTGGGCTCATCATTCGTAGCCCAATTAAATGGGATAGCCCAATAATATTGAACCTTTATTTAAATCAATTTAATTAGATTTAAATAACTAAGTCAATATATATTAGCCCATAATATTTATTTGGACTAAAATATTTTAACTAAAAAATATTTTGAATTTAAAATTTGAATCAATTGGTGCCTCTACTTGATAAAATACTCATTCAAATCTCCTAACTAAAATCTCTTTTGAATTAATTGGTTACTCTATTTGAATTAATAATCTATATATAAAAGGAGAGACAAAAGCACTATATTAAGACAAGTGGCATAACCACAAAAGGTCAAGTGACATTGTTAAGACAAAATAAATTACATTTCTAACTAAAAAACCTTTTAAATTTTAAATTTTAAATTTTGAATTATTTTAAATTTTAAATTAATTGGTTACTCTACTTGAATTAATAAATTTAGATATCTTATAATTATCTATAAATAATGGGGGAAAAACTACTCATTCAAATCATCTTCTTCTATAATAAAAGAAGAGGCAAAAGCATTATATTAAGACAAGTGGCATAACTACAAAAAGCTAAGTGGCATTGTTAAGACAAAATAGACTACCTTTCTAACTAAAATCTTCTATATATAATAAAACGAGAGGCAAAAGTACTATATTAAGACAAATGGCATGACCAAAAAAAGTTAGGTGGCATTGTTAAGATAAAATAAACTACATTTCTAACTAAAAAACCCTTTTGAATTTTAAATTTTGAATTAATTGGTTACTCTACTTGAATTAATAAATATAGATATCTTATAATTATCTATAAAATAAATCTATATCTATCTCTCTCTCTCTCTCTCTCTCTCTCTCTCTCTCTCTCTCTCTCTCTCTCTCTCTCTCTCTCTCTCTATATATATATATATATATATATATATATATATATATATATATATATATATATATATATATATATTAAAGGAAACTTTTTCATTTTAATTAAGTCAAGTGGCAAGTTATTAACAAGCCATTTGGCAAGCTTAAGGAGAGATTGTCAAATAAGAAATATCGGATTATTGAATAATATATAATATATGAAATCTCATTTACTATAATTAAATTTTTATTTGGAAATCTTAAGGATAATTTATGGGAGATTATCAAGAATTATCTTTTTTCCGAAAACACCTCAACCGAAAATGAATCTCTGAAAACATTCAAAATAAATACATAGTTAGATAACAAAATCTTCCGGATAAAAAGAATTGAGAAACTTTGCAGAACCTCCAACTCATAAGTCTAAGCGAATAACATATAATTGTCTTTGTAATTTACTTTATTTGGCTAATTATCATATACAATCATGTTAGAAATTTTTGTTATTTTTTATAATTAATTAAATACTACTTCGCATCAGGCAAAAAAAAAACTACTCCATATAACTATAAAACTCTTTCACATCTAAAATCCTATAATTATAGTTCTTGTAAGGCCCCGTAAAATTTCATAAAGGAATTTGAGGTTTTGTAGTGCCGAGGTAGACTTATGTATTTGAGGACTGTAGGAATTCTCCGTGTCGAACTTGCGAGCCGCGGTACGAATTTTTTGGATTGAAGAATGCACTGAGGAGTGGAATTCTGACTAAGGGTTGATTTTGAGTAAACGACCTCGGGATCGAGATTTTAAGGTTCCAACAGGTTCGTATGATGATTTTGGACTTGGGTGTATGTACGGATCGGGTTTTGGATGGCCCGGGAGCGTTTCGGCGCCTATTGTGGAAGGTTTGCATTTTGAAAAATTTCATAAATTTGGGTTGAAGTGCATTTCAATGTTATCGATGTTCGTTTGGGATTCCGAGTCTAGGAATAGTTCTGTATGGTGATTCTGGTATTGGGAGCGCGTCCGGGAGTGGATTTGGAGGTCCGTAGGTCATTTTGGGGTCATTTGGCGAAAGTTAGAAATTTGAAGGTTTTTGAGAAGTTTGACCGGAAGTGAACTTTTTGATATCCGGGTCAGATTCCGATTCCAAAAGTTGGAGTAGGTCCGTATTGTCGAATATGGCTTGTGTGCAAAATTTGAGGTCAATCAGACATGATTTGATAGGTTTCGGCATCGAATGTAGAAGTTTTAAGTTCTAAAGTTCATTAAGTTTGAATTGGGGTGTGACTCGTAGTTTCAGCATTGTTTGATGTGATTTGAAGGTTCGACTAAGTCCGTATGGTGTTTTAGTACGTGTTGGTATAATTGGTTGAGGTCCCGGGGGCATCGGGTGGATTCCGGATGGTAAACGGATTGAATTTGGCCTTATGGAAGTGCTGAGGCTGCTGTCTTCTGGTGTAACCGCACCTGCGAGGTTAGCTCCGTAGGTGCGGAGCCACAGAAGCGGCCATGAGGGTCGCAAAAGCGGCTTAGGTTAGAGAAGGCTGGGACAGCAGATGCGGTCGAGTTCCGCAGAAGCGGGACAGCAACTGCGCGCATGGACCCACAGAAGCGGATGGGGGTCGCAGATGCGGAGTTGAGGGGTCTGGAGGAGGACTGCAGAAGCGGTAATTTGGCCGCACCTGTAGAACCGGAGAAGCGGTCAAGTGACCGCAGGTGCGAGAGGTCGCTGGGCAGATTGTTTAAAGGGCGAGATTTGGCTCTTCTTCTCTCATTTTTTCACTTGGTTGGGGCAATTTTGGAGAGCTTTAAAGGGAGATTTTCATCAAGCAACATAGGTATGTGATTCCCACTTATTATAAGTTAAATACATGGGTTGTATAAGGATTTAAATATGGAAATTAGTAGAAATTTGGAGATTTTGGTGGAAAACCTGAAGTTACAATTTTGGATTTTGGAACACGAATTTGGGTATGCAATTGAAAACAAATTATATATTTGAGTTAGTAATGTTATGGGTAAAATTTATCTTTGAAAATTTTCGAAATCCGGGCATGTGGGCCCGAGGGTGATTTTATCGACTTTTCAAGTGGGGTTAGGAATTGTTATAAGTTGGATTATAATAAGTATTAGAGTGTATATTTATGGATTTGCACGTCTATTGGCTAGTTTTGGAACGTTGAGCATCGGTTTGAGTATTGGAAGGGCTTGGGAGTCGGTGAGGGAATTTTGGAGCGAGGTAAGTCTTCTTTCTAACCTTGTAAGAGGGAATTAACCCCATAGGTGAAATAATTCAATATGTGCTTCTATTTGTTGGAGGGCTACATATGCACGAGGTGACGAGAGTCCGTGCATAGCTACTATTATGCTTAAGTCAGGGTAGTCGAGGACCCAAATCATGCTATACTCGCTGTATTTGCTACCTTCTTGTTAATTTGAATGCTTAAATCACAACAAACTTGGTAAAGGAATGTTTCTTTAAAAAAAAGGTTAAAATTCGTTTTTCTTGACTGTTAATGAGAGTTGGCATTCCCTTAAATAATTGCCCTAAATAAATTCTTGATTTGGTTGTTTGAATGTGTTTATCTTTTGTGGAGCGGGCCGAACGCCTCGACAGATTAAATAGATGCATCTATGGTTCGCGTCGTTCGACCCTCGACATCGCACAGTTTATATTTATATGTTGGAGCGGGCCGTACGACCTCGGCATTGGTTGTGCATGATACATCTTTGAAATTCTTAATATTTGTTAAATTGTTAAATGACGAAACCAGAGATGGAGATTTCCTAATTAATAAAAGAAATGTTTACTTACTCATTGATTATTGAGCCTCTCGCTGTTTTATATAATTCATGTTTAATTAAACTATCGGTATTATATTGTTAGCCTATAGTGAGTGTCGGAGTTGACCCCTTGTCTCTACTTCTTCGAGGTTAGGCGGGATACTTACTGGGTACGCGTTGATTTATGTACTCATACTACACTTGCTATACGTTTTGTGCAGGTGCATTTATGATTAGCGGCCTTGCCAGAGCAGAGGCGTGTATGCATACGAAGACTTAGGTGAGCTGCACTCCATATTACGACCCGCAGCCATCAGAGTATCTGTATTGCTCCTATCCAAATTAGTATTTCGAACAGATGCTGTATTTTATTTTAAATTCTTAGATGATACTCATGCACTTGTGACACTGGGTTTTGGGACGATTATGGGTTGCACTGTATTGAAATTATTGTAAAATATTATTATTCACTCTGTAACTTCCATCTTTTACTATTTAATTAAAGGAAAAATATAATTTCTAAATTATTAAAATGAGAACAAAATTAAGTATTTATTGTTGGCTTGCCTGACAGTGATGTCTGGCGCCATCACGACCTTTAATAGATTTCGGGTCGTGACAACTCTAGAGCAACCTAGTGTTTTGGCATCATTTTAGCGGTCCATTTTGCGGACCGCATATATGTTCTGCGGCCCATTCTGCGACCGCACAAAATATGTTCGCTAAACTCCTCTTTTAGATTTGGACCCCCACAATGGCCTTGTAAGTCCCGGGTTGCTCATTATAAATTGATTGTCTCGAATAAGCCTTGTGTCAAATGATATATACGTTCAATTTGTATTCCAAAAGTTCTTGTATGTTGAGTCACTGTTTGAGAAGGTGATTAAGCATGGGCTATGTGTTAATATGTTATAATCTGGAAATGTGATTCTAATGAAAACTAGCACGTCAAATTGTGCAAGAAATCACATGTGCCTAAGACCCTTAATTTGGTTAGTTACTCAAATGTGTATTTAAAGTCTTGAGTAGAAATGTCTTGTTCTTGATAATCTATAAGGATGCATGAAAGTGAAATAAGTGGGTTGGAGATATAAAGTGTTGCCAATGTGTCAAGAATGAAAATTATACTTGTGGTCAATGGTGCCGAGGAAGTAAAATGATGTGAGAAATGTTATGAAATAGGCGTTGATTCAACTGTTCCAAACTGACTCGAAAATAGATTTGTCTAAAAGCTTATGTACCCCAGTTATGCCTGAATATGGCTGTTTTAACTAATGATATGCTTTGTATGTACTTCCAATGTGTTTGAGCTCTTATGTCTTCATGAGTGGAAAATGTGTATTGCTAATTTTTGGGGAAAAGTATCTCAAGAACAAATGATGTGTTACACGTTCATGATTTTAACTTATGCTTCGATTGTCAATCATTTTGTTCCATTTCTTGGAAAGAATTCCATTGTGTTTAAAGTCTTCACTGCTAATAAACCTAAAGTTGTGATTTCCGGAAAATTCTATTTGTTGATATTTACGATGATGATCCATGAAAGTAAAGAAATGAAAATGTGGAATATGAAATATGGCTGACGTGCCATGAATGAAGAATCATGAGTATGGCCAAGAGATCCAAGGAAATAACGACGTTGTGAATAGTTGAAAGTACTAATGAAGGTATTTATGGTGTGAAAGATAATGAGGTGAATATAACATATGTTTTTACTTTTGTTTTCCTTGTGTGCAAAACAAAATATTTTTGGGAGTATCATTAGCAAACCGAGGACGAGTGAGTCGTAAGGCCCATACCCGAAACTACATATGTCGCTGTAGAAGTGAATTGTGATTATTCCCCTTAATTGAGATGAGATTGTTGATAGCCCTAGATTTAATGTCAACTCACACAGCACATGTGGGGAGATGACCTAGACGGCCGGGTTGTGATCGGACGCCATGTTGCACACATGGTGGTACTACTCTTGGTTACACCTTTCTTTCGCACCACAAGTCAAACTACATTGTTCGTGGGGAGATGGCCTAGCCGATCGGGCGTGATCGGACTCCGTGCTAAAAATACGGTGGTATATCAGTGCTAAAGATTTCCCAACGAAAAATATATATTATTTTCGTATTCTGAAAATTGTTACATTTTAAACTTGGCATTTAGACATCATTGATTGTTGTTTGCTGCTTCCATGGTTTTCCCTTTCTAATATTGGCATTCTATTTCGAAAGAGGACATTTAGCTTTATATACTAGTACTATTCCATATGTACTAATGTTCCTTTTGTCGGGGGTGTTGCATCTTCAATGGATGCAAGTGGTTCGTCAGCAGGCGGTTTTGGTCTTCGTTAGCAGTCACTCTCTATTCAGCAGGTTTTGGTGAGCCCTACTCTATTCCGGGCTTTATGTCATTTGACGTTGTATTTTTGCTTTGAGGTATAGCCGGGACCTTGTCGCCGGCACACCCATTCTTCACTTCTGTTGTACTTAGAGGCTCCGTAGACAGGTTGTGGGTGGTGTTTGATTTTGGGAATTGAACTGATAAGTGTTGGTATTTGGGAAAACATGCTTTTCATCATATCTATAAACGTATAATATTTTGGAAATCATAAATGAATATCTTTTAGTAATGGAAAAGATTGTGGAACCCTTGACTCTTCTCATGTCATTCACTAGTATTTATTCTTATTTTGTTAATGGGCAAGGTTGGATGGAAGGCATCTTATAGGCTTGCTTAACCGGGGTATCTCGGTTGAGTGTCGGTCGCGCTTCCCGAGGTCGGGATGTGACAATTCTTTACAATATTATATCTAGATTGGAATAAAGCAATTTATTTTTAAAAATAAATGTAATATATAGGTTGTCACGACCTCTGTTTTAAAAGGCATTTCTGGGGCGAGCCTCGGGGCGAGGCGTACCAAAAATGCTCCGGGGCGATGGTGTGGGGCGAAAGTCCCAAGAGGCATACGCCCCGTAATTTGGGGCGTACGCTCGGGCGTTCGAGGCGTACGCCCGGGCGTTCGGGGTGCATTTTTTTAGTAAGGAGTAAGCTATAGAGACTTTTTCAAATTAAAATAAAATTTGTTGAATTAGTCCTTCATATAATACCCAAATTCTCAAAAGTCAGTTTGGTAATTACTCAAAAGGTTTAAAAAGGAACTCAAAAGTATTAAATTTAAAAGTAAAGATCTTTTTTATTGATTTAAGCCCTAATCCATGGTTTTTCTAATTTTTTATCTTGTCCGCTAGTCTACTAATATCTCCCAAAAGCGACGAATATTTAATTTTTTTTACAAATATAAAGAGTACTACATTTTTCTTCATAGCAGTAAATTCAAAGTTCAAATTGCAGGTTAATCATCCTTTTTGTTCCTCCATATAGAAAACTTTATTCTTTTAGACTCAAATTACTTGTGCTTGTAAGTAACGTATAATAGATTATTTTGATTAGTTTTTTGTGGGGATGGAGCACACATATATATAGTCTTCTTTAATTTTTATGCAATTTTACCTGTTTATAAATATTAACTATCATTATATTATTTTATAAAATATTAAAAATTAAACACCTATGGGGCTTACGCCCCGCTGAGGCATATGTAAAACTTATAGGTCATGATGGCGCCCAATACTACAGCTAGGCAAGCCAACTGATAAATCAAACATATATTGATTAAACTTTTAATCCAAGAAAATCATAAAATACCAAATTCTATCAATGTGTGTGCCAAGACCCGGTGTCACAAGTGCATGAGCATCTAGTAGATTATACAAAAATTCTAATACTGTCTGAAATAAAATAGACAGAATGTAAATATAAGAAGAGACACTGGTAGCTGCAGAACGACTCAGAAAGGCAGCTCACCACTATGCCTCGGGATGACGTGAATATGTGATGATAGGTCCTCCACTAGCACCTATCTTAGATCCTGCACCAAAAGTGCAGCAAGTGTAGTATGAGTACGTAAACAACGTGTACCCAGTAAGTATCAAGCCTAATCTCGAAGTAGTAGAGACGAGATGGCCGACTTTGACACTCGCTATGGGTCAATAATAATAATTGAAATAAACTAGAATATTTAAATCAACATGATTCACAGAATATAACAATAATTTATTTAACCAACAGAACTAATTAAATTCTTTCAAAATGCAACAATTCTCAATATATATATTAAATCCTTCAATTTCAATAAAAATTCCAATTTATTAAATAGCTTTACAAGCTGCAATTTATATATATATATAATCCTTCAATTTCAATAAAAATTTCAATTTATCAAATAGCTTTACATGCTGCAATTCAATTTCAATGAATTTTCATATTTATCAAATAGCTTTACAAGCTGCAATTCAATTTCAATGAATTTCCAATTTATCAAATAGCTTTACAAGCTACAATAAACCGTCAAAGTATCGTGTAATTATTATTATTATTAAGCACGATTTCTACCGAGGGCGTACGACCCGATCCAGAGTGTCGTGTACACTGCCGAGGGACGTGCGGCGCGATCCATAGATGCATCTATCCTGCCGAGGCGTTCGGCCCGCTCCACAAGAAAGGAGGACATTTTCTTATGTACCTCCGGAAGGACAGTATGTTTATTATAAGATAAAGTTTGGGAGGAGAACAATTTCTTTTAACAATTAATTACTTTAAACAAAAATTAAGCATATGAGATTTTCATCCTTTAATATCTTTATCTAACATTTCACAATATATTCATATAGATATCAATTAATATAAATAAATCAAAGAATACAATTTACACAATTAAGGCATGCTTTGAGTCCTAAACTACCCGGACTTTAGCATTAATAGTAGCTACGCACGGACTTTCGTCACCTAGTGCGTACGTAGCCCCCACAATTTAGCAACAATTGTTTAATCTTAATCACCTATGAGGTAATTTCCCCCTCACAAGATTAGACAAGAGACTTACCTCGTCTTGCTCCAATTTAATCCACTATACGGCCTTTTCCATGATAATCCAACTCTGTCTGGCTCGAATCTAGCCAAAGTAATTTGATACAATCACTAAAAATTATAGGAATCAATTCTATAAGAAAACACTACATTTTAAATAAAAATCCCGAAATTAATTAAAAATTCGTCCGTGGGGCCCACATCTCGAAATTTAGTGAAAGTTATGAAATCCGATACCCCATTCAATTACGAGTCCAACCATATAAATTTCACCAAATTCCGACATCAACTCGACCCTCAAATCTTCAATTAAAGTCTTTGAAGATTTCTACCATTTTCAACCCAATCTATACCCATTTGAACTCAACAATCTTTCCATAAACCTTATTGATATGTATAAATGATACTATTACACCCAAGAATCATACTCTTAATCACCCATCTTTACCCAAACTCGAAATTGAAGACTAGGGGTTAGAACCTTACCTCTTGGGTGAAGATCTTGTGATATTTCCTTGTTGGATTTCAAAGCTTGAACAAGATCTTGATGAACAAAGTACTTGAACTTCTTCCTCTCTCTAGAACACTCTCCCTTATCTCTAAAAATATCAGATTTTTGCTCCAAAATGAGCTTTAAGGCTTATTTATCGAAGTTGGATCGGGTTATAACAATAGAAAAATGGATACTCCAAAATTTCCGGACCAGGCGACAGGCCTGGCCTCGCCAGGCTAAAGCCTGGTCTTGCGAGCTACAGGACAGCCTTTGGGTATTTGATCATAACTTCTTGTAGGAATGTCCGAATGACGAACGGTTTGAAGCATTAGAAATTAGACTCGAATATCATTCATTTGATAGGTAGATCATCACATAACGCTATATATATATAGATGTAGATATTCTCGTTCAAAATTGGGTCTTATGCGAACTCACTTGAAACTTTAGTCTTATGAAATTTTCAACTTCTACATTCGATTGCGAAACCTATCGAATCAAGTCCGATTGACCTCAAATTTTACACACAAGTCATAAGTGACATAACGGAGCTAAGAAAATTTTCGAAACTTTATTCCGACTCTGGTATCAAAAAGTCAACTTAAGGAACCAAGTATTCCAATTTCAACCCCCAAACACTTCCAAATCCCGAACCAACCATCCCCACAAGTCATAAATCATTTAAAGAACATATTGGAAGTTTTATTTAGGGGAAGGGGGTTCTAAAAGTCAAAACGACCGGTTGGGTCGTTACATTCTCTCCCACTTAAATATACGTTCGTCCTCGAACGTGCTAAGGAGTGTTCTGGAGTTATCCAAAATTACTGTTTAACACCTCGTGCACCTACTCGTGCTACCACACCCAGTTGAGCACATTAACTCGAGCCAATCTTAAAATTCTCCCATTTATTTAAGCAAATAAGCCTTAGAGCACAATTCTTACATCCAGAATTCTCCACCATGCCTGTCTCCAACCTATGAATGTTGTATCAATCACTACACGATGCACTAATACAGGATTGCATACCTTTGTTAAATTTAGACCATGCACCGCATCATTCACACGACTATAATAAAATCCTCCGATAACAATAGTCAAAATTTCACGAATCTGATGTTCACAACACACCTCATGATACATATAAGTCATGTTCCAACTCTTGAAATGCTTCCACGATGGAAGAAATGTGTAGAAATTCATAATCAACTGCCGAGTCAACAATTATTGATTTCTCCTTATGACAAGAACCATTGCCTCATTATAACCAAATAATGGTATTTGCTCTTTATTACACTCCATATAATCTGATCGCACAGATCCAAAATCCAATAATCTCGTCTCACCAAGTATAAGTTGCTCAGGCAATAAACCACCTCATACACGATAAAAAAAAAATATGATGCCACGATGAGCTAATAAGCTACGGACTCGATTGCGATACATAAGAAAAACGAACTCTGGCAAGGATTACTCAACCCATGTGACTAATTAGACAACTGAAAAGGTGTATTGAACCTTCCTCAGAAAATGGGACACAAACACACAAAATAGAATATAGGGGACTGTACTCGACATCACACTATTGCGACGTGCAACCCGATCCAAACAACATACCCGTGGCGGCGTGCCATCCGATCCGCATATAAAGAATCTATAAGGAAATACTTACTGAGCTAGAATGCTCATTACTACAAAATATCCGAATATCGGACACAAGTACGCTAAGTGCATAATACCATCCCTGGAAGGACCGACATCGCCATACGTTACAAAACTCAAGCACAACTAAGGTGCGACATATAATCTGAATCCAGAGAGCTATCCTGCTCATATAACACCATCGCTCTGCGGAACCTCAACACATAAGAAATTTATCAAGCTGTTTCATAACTCACACAGCACAATATAGTATTACATGAAATAACCGACGATGAAACGACATCCAACGTCCGAATACTCATCCATAGGGAGCTTTTATGCTGAAATGAACACATCCGGCCTGATATAGAGCCCGTATTCATATTTAAATCCATCCATATACCTCAAGCCGATTCTGAGGTCTAGGCTAATAACCTTTCAAGGATCCATAATAAACCCTTTTCCCATAACACACAAGAATAGCCGTCATAATCGGAACAAACTTTCACAGTCCACAACCAAATAAACCAAGTGCCCTTCAGGCATAAATTCTCGAATCAGCGATATTGCCACAATCTTCATACTTGGTTTCAATATTCACTCAATCAAGTGACTACACGTCACTCTTACACAATATTTCCGTGAGACATGCTCCCACGACCTTCCACACCAGGTAACAAGTCTGCACATTCATGCTACTGGTTACACAAAATGCTGTAAAGCATATCAAGAATCCACAATAATATGCTGCGGCGTGCAGCCCGATCCCAAAATGTCACTCTCACTCAGGCCCTCGGCCTCACTCAGTCATCACTCTCTCCAGTCTCACTCACAGGCTCACAATGTCATAAAACTAGCCCGACAACAACGATATGATGTATCAATAACAATAAATGAGACTGAGATATGATATGTATGCATGAATATGACTGAGTACGAAATATCAATGAAATCAGTGAGATGACAGCAAGAAACGACCACTATGGGTCCTAACAACTTCAGCATGAAGCCTAAACATGATATTTAGCATAATTGACAGCTCAATTACTTTATCGCATGGTGAAATTACAAATATCAACAAACTAGGGCCATTATACAGTGCCATGGAAGCAACAGAGTCCCAATTTATATGGTGCACGCCCACACGTCCGTCACCTAGCATGTGTGTCACCTCAATACTAATCACATAACATGTATTACGGGGTTTCATACCCCCAGCACTAAGTTAAAAGAGTTACTTACCTCGAACAAGCCAAATCCAATACCCAGCAAGTCAAACGATGCTCCAAAAAAGGTAATCTCGCGCGTAACGACCATCTGAACGACTCGAAACTAGCCAAAAGCAACTCAAATACATCAAATAATGTCAAAGGAAATAAACCCAATCAATAAAGGTCGAATCTTTAATCAAAATTTCAAAATCGACCAAAAAGTCAAACCCGGGCCCGCGCCTCGGAACCCGACAAAACTTACAAAATCCGATAACTCATTCAATTACGAGTCCAACCATACTACTTTCACTCAAATTCGACTCCGAATCGATGTTCAAAACTCAAAAATTCACTTTATAAAATTTTAGACAAAACCCCCAAATTTCACTTTGAAATCATCAATCAAATGCCAAAAACGAAGATGGATTCATGAAATATAATCAAAATCGAGTATAGAACACTTAGCCCAATCCATATAATAAAAAATGCCACCACAAATTGTCCAAATCCGAGCTCCCCAACTCAAAATATGACCAAATGAACAAACCGTCGATATTAAGTATTTTTGCTCAGCTGTTCTGCCTCGTTTAGCATGCCAAACAATCCCAAAACTTGCTTTTGATGCCTCCAATGGAGTCCTTGTGAAATTTCAGTCACGATAGGCTTTTGAATTACTCTATTTGACCTTATAATGAAGGAGATATGTTGGTTTCAATATTTGGAAATGTGTAGATTTTTAAATACGCAGTCAGTGGCAATTTCGTAATTAAGCTGACAAATCTGGCAACCCAATTCTTAGTAAAATGACCATAAAATTCTCATACGATGTCCAAATTCAAAGATTCTTTTTTTACGGGTCCATAATTACGATACGGATCTAGTGCTTCAATCAAAACAGAAATCGGAACTCATTTGTTCAATATGATATCATTTATGCTTGAAGAAACGGCGTCGAAACATAAGAAAAAAGAGCGCAACACAACCCAAACCTATTCGAAACTCACCCACACCCCGTACGAACATACCAAAAAGTCTCATAACATAATACGGACTTACTCGAGGCCTCAAATAATGCATAACAACATCAAAACGATGAAATACACCTCAAATTAAACTTAATGAACATTCGACTTCCAAAAACTCGCTGCGAAACATATCAAATCAACTCGGAATGAACTCAAATTTTGCACACAAGTCACAATACATTATACGGAGCTACTCATGCCCCAAACTACTGAGCAAAGTGCAAATGCTCAAAATGACCGGTCGGGTCATTATATTCTCCCCCACTTAAACATACGTTCGTCCTCAAACGTGCCAAGAGTTATTCTCAAAATCATCAAACCACCATATAACCTTACCATGCACATACCCGGGGGTGATCTGTGATGACCCAAAATGTCATCTTTAAATTTAATGATTAATTATGTGATCTAAGCACTATTTACCATTACTCGACTTGTGTGTGCAGTCCATAAAAAAATTTGGAAAGTTTTCAGGTGAAAAATGGATTAAAATGTGAATTAGATGTTTAAAACACAACTGAGTTGACTTTGGTCAACATTTTGAGTAAATAGACTCGGATCAGTATTTTGACAGTTTCGGTAGGTCCGTATCATGAATTGGGACTTGGGCGTATGCCCGAAATCAAATTCCGAGGTCCCTACCCCGAGATATGGAATTTTGATGAAAAAATTTAAAGTTTAAGTTCAAATAGTGATCGGATGTCGAATTATGTGCAAATGACCCCGGAATAGAATTTTGATGATTCCAACAGCTCCGTATGGTGATTTTGGACTTAGGAGCGTGATCGGAATTTTATTTGGAAGTCCGTAGTGGAATTAGGCTTGAAATGCCGAAAGTTGAATTTTTGGGAAGTTTGACCGAGGGGTTGACTTTTTGATATCGGGGTCGAAATCCAATTATGAAAATTTTCATAGCTCCATTATGTCATTTATGACTTGCGTGCAAAATTTAATATCAATCGGACTTGATTTGATAGGTTTCGGTGTTGTTTGTAGAAATTGAAAGTTTCAAAGTTCATTAGGCTTGAACCTATGTGTGATTCGTGATTTTAGCATTGTTCTTTGTAATTTGAGGTTTCAAATAAGTTCATATGATGTTTTAGGACTTGTTGGTGTATTGGGTTGAGGTCCCGAGGGCCTCGGGTGAGTTTCGGATGGTTAACGGATCAAAATGGGACTTAAACAGCTGCTGCAAAAGCTGCTGCAAATTCTCTTCTGCTGTGAAATCGAGCTCCCAGAAATCGAGCCGAGGATCGAAGGCAAGCTCGAGATCCAGTGATCAAAGACAAGCTCGAAGGCCAGTGATCGAAGGCCACTGATCGAAGGCCCAGGATCGAGGGCTATGACCAAGGCCAGTGATCGAAGGCCATAAAGATCGAAGCCATGATCGATAGCCAGGATTGATGGCTGTGATCGAGCCCCAGGGTCGAGGGCCATGATCGAAGGCCATGACCGAGGCCCATGATCGGACTCCCCATGATCGGACTCCTATGATCGAAGTCCAGGATTGGACCCCATGATCGAGGTCACCCTGGACAGATCTGTAAGATATAAAATCAGGGGGGCTTCGTCCCATTCGCCACTTTTAACAACTTGGAGCTTGAGCAGAGGCGATTTTTGATATAACTTCAAGGAAAAACATTGGGGTAAGTGTTCTTAACTCAATCTTGGTTAGATTACCCGAATCCAGCACGGTTTTTAACATTTAATTTGTGATTTAAGTTGGAAAATTTTGAAAACCCTCTTGGATAGATAAGTGGATTTGAGGGTCGAATCGTTATTGGAATTTAGTCATTTTGGTATGGTTAGACTCATGGTTGAATGGGCGTTCATATTTCGTAACTTTCGCCGGATTCCGTGATGTGGGCCCCACGGGCAAACTTTGAGCTAATTTTGGATTTTATTGAAAAATATAATATTTTCTTATGGAATTGATTACTATAATTTTTGTTGACTGTATCGAATTGATTATGACTAGATACGAGTCGATCGGAGTCGGAAAATCGAGGAAAAAACATAATACTTGGTTAAATTGGAGCAAGTCGAGGTAAGTGACTTGTCTAACCTTTTGTGGGGGAAATTTCCCCTAGAATTGATATTAATGTGATTATTGAAATGTGTTGAAAGTCGTGTACACGAGGTGACGAGTCTGTACACGGGCTAAATGTGAAAGATTATATTTTTAAATTGTGTAGATCATTGTTGCGCATTTATTAAATTATTTTATCTTGTTATATTCTTCATCATTGATCTGTGATATATATATATATATATTTTAAATTTGTTTGTCATTGATCTGAGATATATATTTTAAATTTGTTTGCCTTTTTCCTGCTAATTGTTTTACCTGTTTAATTGAAACTTGGTTTCTTTTATACTATGCATTATTTGAAGGTTGATTTTCTTTAAATTAAATATTATTAATATGAAGTATTTGACATTTTTAAATTTGATATTGAAGCAACGTATTAAAAATTTGAAATATTATTTTCCTGAATTATTTATTCTTGAATATTTTTGTAAGATTTTTTTTGGATTATTCTGGCATGAGCCGTGAGCTCTTTATTATTGAAAAATATTGTTGTAGATTGTTTTGTGGAAAATTAAAATATTGGGCATTTGAGGTGCAAATTATGATATATTGTGATATTGATACGCATGCGGTGGTATAAGGTCTGGGTGTTGAAACGCATACGGTGAGATAAGGGTGGCTTGATACGCGTGGCTATTAGGGGTGACTGCTAGAAGTCATGCGGTGTGATAAGGGTGGCTAAAACGCGGGATGCTATTTCGGAAAAAAAAATACTTTCTTTAAATAAATTTTGAAGGCTCCCGCGGTGATATAAGGAAATGAGATATTGTGAAATTATTTATAATTTGGGACTATGAGGCGGTACCTCGGTAGTGCCCTTGTTGATATTGATTTATGGCCATAGTTGCTTTCGATTAATTGTTGTGATTTTCATAAAGTTGAAAGAAATTCTGTTTTGATTCCACGAGATATTATTTGCAATTATTTGGTGTCATTAAATGTGACAAACTATTTAATTCATTTCCGATGTCATTTTATTTTACTACTTTGATAAACATTTTACCATGCCATTATTATATTCCAGTAGGGCCTTACCTGACCTCGTCACTACTCTACCGAAGTTAGGCTTGGCACTTACCGGGTACCGCTGTGGTGTACTCATACTACGCTTCTGCACATCTTTTGTGCAGATCGAGGTACATTTTACCAGCCTAGACGTCAGTAAGTTACCTGTGCACGGAGACTTCGAGGTATATCTGCCAGCGTCCGCAGACTCCGGAGTCCCCTTCTATCATTTTATGTTGATTCCTTATATTTTATTTAGACCTTGACTTATAGAGACATTGAGAATAAATTCTTAGAAGCTTGTGATTTATTTCTACCGGGTTTTGGGAGTTGAAATTATTTGAATTGTAGTTTATCTATTTCAGATATTATTATTTTTTCGCATTGATAGGCTTACCTAGTCTTAGAGACTAGGTGCCATCACGACATCCTACGGAGGGAATTTGGGGTCGTGACAAGTTAGTATCAGAGCATTAGGTTCATAGGTGTTATGAGTCACAAGCAGGTTTTTTAGAGTCTTGCGGATCGGTACGGAGACGTCTGTACTTATCTTTGAGAGGCTATGGAACTGTTAGAAAATATTCACTTCTTTGATTCCTTATCGTGCGCCTTTGTTGATTTCAAAGTTCTAAACAATTGTCTTTCTATTCTCTCACAGATGGTGAGGACACGCACAACTGGATCTGATGATCAGACACCCGCGCCCCCTGTTGGAGCCGCAAGAGGCCGGGGTCGGGGCAGAGGCCGAGCCAGAGGCCGAGGAAGACCACGTGGTGCAGCCAGAGCACCTACACGAACTGCTGCACCAGAGCCACCAGTAGCTCCAGTTGGAGAGCAGGCACCTGAGACGCCTGTTACTACTCCTGCACTTCAGGAGACTCTTGCCCAGTTTTTGAGCATGTTTGGCACTTTAGCTCAGGCAGGATTAATTCCAATTGCTCCTGCCACATCTCAGGCTGGGGGAGGAGCGCAGACTCCCACCGTCCGTACTCCAGAGCCACATGTCCAAGTTGACCATGCCCCAGAGGTTATACTAGTGCAACCAGTTGTCCCAGTTTGGCCTGATATTAGGACAGCAATTTCAGAGGGGGAGCAGCTCAGGCTCGAGAGGTATAAGAAGTACCACCCTCCCACTTTCAGCGGTTTAGCTTCAGAGGATGCTCCGGGTTTTCTGGAGGAATGTCACCGTATCTTTCATACTATGGGTATTGTGGATTCCAGTGGGGTTTCTTTCATTGTATTCCAGTTTAGAGGAGCAGCCTACCAGTGGTGGCAGGCATATGAGTTAGATAGTCCCGCTGAGGCATCTTCACTCACTTGGACTCAATTTTTGGATATGTTCTTAAGGGAGTATGTTCCTCAGAGTCTTAGGGATGCATGGTGTGCAGAGTTTGAGCAGTTGCGCCAGGGCTCTATGACTGTGTCAGAGTATGCGGTCCGATTCAGTAATTTGGCTAGGCATGCACCAGCCTTAGTTGCTACTGTTCGAGAGCGGGTTTGCAGATTTATTGAGGGTCTTCACCCTAGTATCAGATACAGTACTGCCCGAGAGCTAGAGATGGACATCACATACTAACATGTGGTGTCAATTACTAGAAGATTGAAAGGTATGCGGACTCGGGAGAGGGAAGAGAGGGAAGCTAAGAGACCCCGAGATTCTGGAACATATAATAATTCTCGTGCCCCTGTTGCAGCCCGTCATGGTAGAGGTTATGTGAGCCATCCTATTCATTCAGCATTTCCAGCTTCCAGTGGTATTCTGACTACTCCCAAACCTCAGGTTCCATATTATGCACCACCAGTGTCTTCTGTACCTCCTGTATGGGGTGCTTTCAGCGGACAGTCCAGTTGATCAGGCCCGAGCCAGTCCCAACAGCCATGTCCTCCGAGGTCTTGTTTTGAGTGTGGTTACACTCATCATATTATGAGAGATTACCCCAGATTTAGGAGGGGTGCACCTCCACAAATTTCTTAGGCCCCACCTATTCCATAGGGTCCTCGAGCTTCTCAGGCCATTATTACTGCACCAGTTGCCACTCAACCTGCACAGCCAGTTAGAGGTGGAGGTTGGACAGGTAGAGGTCGCCCTAGAGGGGGAGGCCAGGCCAGATATTATGCCATTCCTGCTAGGACAGATGTTGTTGCATCCGATTCTATTATCACGGGTACTATTCCGGTCTGTCATAGAGATGCATCAGTTTTATTTGATCCAGGCTCCACTTATTCTTATGTGTCATCTTATTTTGCCCCGTATTTGGGCATATCACGTGATTACTTGAGTTCTTCTGTTTATGTATCTACACCCGTGGGTGAATCCATTATTGTGGACTGTGTGTATCGGTCGTGTTTAATTGTTATCAGTGGTTTTGAGACCAGAGTTGATTTATTATTGCTCAGTATGGTGGATTTCGATATTATTTTGGGCATGGACTGGTTGTCGTCCTATCATGCTATTCTTGATTGTTACGCCAAGACGGTGACATTGGCTATGCTGGGTCTACCGTAGCTAGAGTGGAGAGGTACCTCAGATCATGTTCCTAGCAGGGTTGTTTCATTGCTTATAGCTCAACGAATGGTTGAGAAGGGGTGTGATGCGTATCTGGCCTATGTGAGAGATGTTAGTATTAATACTCCTACTGTAGAGTCAATTCCTGTAGTAAGGGTTTTTCTTGATGTATTTCCAGCAGATCTTCCGGGTATGCCACCTGACAGGGATATTGATTTTGGTATTGATCTATTACCGGTTACTCAGCCCATTTCTTTTCCACCATACCGTATGGCCCCAGCAGAGTTGAAAGAATTAAAAGAACAGTTACAGGAATTGCTTGATAAGGGTTTCATTCGGCCTAATGTATCGCCGTGGGGTGCTCCTGTCTTATTTGTAAAACAGAAGGATGGTTCTATGCAGATGTGTATTGATTATCTCCAGTTGAACAAGGTTACAGTAAAGAACAGGTATCCGTTGCCACATATTGATGACTTATTTGATCAGCTTCAGGGTGCCAGTGTATTCTCTAAAATTGACTTACGTTCAGGCTATCATCAGTTGAATATTCGGGAGCCAAATATTCCGAAGACTGCTTTCAGGACCCGGTACGGTCATTACGAGTTCCTTGTGATGTCCTTTGGGCTGACCAACGCCCCAGCAGCATTTATGAACTTAATGAATAGTGTATTTCAGCCCTATATTGATTCCTTCATCATTATGTTTATCGACGACATTCTGGTGTATTCCTGGAGTCGGGAAGATCATGAACAACACCTGAGGACTGTGCTTCAGATTTTGAGAGAAAGGAAGTTATATGCAAAATTTTCAAAGTGTGAATTCTGGCTTGATTCAGTGGGATTTTTGGGTCATATAGTTTCGTGTGAGGGGATCAAGGTAGATCCAAAGAAAATTGAAGCAGTGCAGAGTTGGTCCAGACCGACCTCAGTAATGGAAATCCGGAGTTTCCTTGGTTTGGCTGGGTATTATCGCCGATTTATAAAGGGTTTCTCTTCTATTGCTGCATCTATGACCAAATTGACCCAGAAGGGTGCTCCGTTCAGGTGGACCGAGGAATGTGAGGAGAGCTTCCAAAAGCTCAAGACAGCTTTGACTACAGCCCCAGTATTGGTATTACCTACAGGTACAAGATCTTATACTGTGTATTATGACACGTCGCGTATTAGTCTCGGCACAGTGTTAATGCAAGACGGTAGGGTGATTGCCTACGCGTCCAGACAGTTAAAGGTGCATGAGAAGAATTATCCTATACATGACCTGGAGTTAGCAGCTATTGTTCATGCCTTAAAAATTTGGCGGCATTATTTGTACGGTGTCCATTGTGAGATCTACACCGATCACCGGAGTCTACAGCATTTGTTTAAACAGAAGGATCTTAACTTGCGGCAGCGGAAGTGGTTGGAGTTGCTTAAGGATTATGATATCACCATTCTCTATCATCCTGGGAAGGCCAATGTGGTGGCCGATGCCTTGAGTCATAAGGCGGAGAGTTTGGGCAGCTTAGCATATTTTTCGGTAGCAGAGAGGCCTTTGGCTTTGGATGTTCAGGCCTTGGCTAACCAGTTTGTTAGATTGGATGTTTTCGAGCCGAGTCGAGTTTTGGCTTGCGTGGTTTCTCAGTTTTCTCTTTATGATCGTATCAGGGAATGCCAGTATGATGACCCTCATTTGCTTGTCCTTAAGGATACAGTTCAGCACGGTGATGCCAAGAAAGTCACTATTGGAGATGACGATGTATTACGGATGCAGGGCAGGCTATGTGTGCCTAATATTGATGGCTTGCGTGAGTTGATTTTCCAGGAGGCTCACAGTTCGTGGTACTCCATTTATCCGGGTGCTACAAAGATGTATCAGGACTTGAGACAACACTATTGGTGGAGGCGGATGAAGAAAGACATAGTGGGGTATGTATCTCGGTGTCTAAATTGTCAACAGGTGAAATATGAGCATCAGCGACCGGGTGGATTACTTCAGAAGTTAGAGATTCCAGAATGGAAATGGGAGCGGATCACTATGGATTTCGTTGTTGGGCTCCCACGGACTCAGCGGAAGTTTGATGCAGTTTGGGTGATTGTGGATAGGCTGACCAAATTAGCTCATTTCATTCCTGTGATTACTACTTACTCTTCAGAGCAGCTGGCTCAGGTATATATTCGCGAGATTGTCAAACTTCACGGTGTACCAGTATCTATCATCTCTGACCGGGGTACACAGTTTACCTCACGGTTTTGGAGGGCAGTACAGCGTGAGTTGGGTATTCATGTAGAGTTGAGTACAGCATTTTACCCTCAAACGGACGGGCAGTCCGAATGCACTATTCAGATACTGGAGGATATGCTTTGTGCGTGTGTGATAGATTTTGAGGGTGCTTGGGATCAGTTCTTACCACTTGCGGAGTTTGCTTACAACAACAGTTACCAGTCAAGCATTCAGATGGCTCCGTATGAGGCCTTGTATGGTAGGCAGTGCCGGTCTCCAGTGGGTTGGTTCGAACCAGGCGAGGCTAGACTTTTGGGTACAGACTTGGTTCAGGATGCCTTGGAAAAGGTTAAGTTGATTCAGGATCGACTTCGTACAGCCCAATCTAGACAGAAGAGTTATGCGGATCGGAAGGTTCGTGATGTTGCATTCATGGTTGGTGAGCGGGTATTGCTCCGGGTTTCGCCTATGAAGGGTGTGATGAGGTTCGGGAAGAAGGGCAAGTTGAGCCCTAGGTATATTGGGCCTTTTGAGATTCTTGAGAGAGTTGGAGAGGTGGCTTATAGACTTGCACTACCACCTAGTCTTTCTGCGGTTCATCCGGTATTCCATGTTTCTATGCTTCGGAAATATCACGGTGATCCGTCTCATGTGTTAGACTACAGTTCGGTTCAGTTGGACAAGGATCTATCTTATGTTGAGGAACCAGTGGCTATTTTAGATAGGCAGATTCGAAAGCTGAGGTCAAAGAACATTGCTTCCGTGAAGGTTCAGTGGAGGGGTCATCCGGTCGAGGAGGCGACTTGGGAGGCCGAGCATGATATACACAGCTGTTATCCACACTGATTCACCAGCTCAGGTACTTTTTCTAACTCCGTTCGAGGACGAACGTTTGTTTTAGAGGTGGAGAATGTGATGACCCAAAATGTCATCTTTAAATTTAATGATTAATTATGTGATCTAAGCACTATTTACCATTACTCGACTTGCGTGTGCAGTCCGTAAAAATTTTTCGAAAAGTTTTCAGGTGAAAATTGGATTAAAATATGAATTAGATGTTTAAAACACAACTGAGTTGACTTTGGTCAACATTTTGAGTAAACGGACTCGGATCAGTGTTTTTACAGTTCTGGTATGTCGGTATCGTGAATTGGGACTTGGGCGTATGCCCAGAATCAAATTCCGAGGTCCCTAGCCCGAGATATGGAATTTTGATGAAAAATTTAAAGTTTAAGTTCAAATAGTGACCGGATGATGAATTATGTGCAAATAACCCCAGAATAGAATTTTGATGATTCCAACAGCTCCGTATGGTGATTTTGGACTTAGGAGCGTGATCAGAATTTTATTTGGAAGTCTGTAGTGGAATTAGGCTTGAAATGCCGAAAGTTGAATTTTTGGAAAGTTTGACCGAGGGGTTGACTTTTTGATATCGGGGTCGAAATATGATTCTGAAAATTTTCATAGCTCCGCTATGTCATTTATGACTTGCGTGCAAAATTTGAGGTCAATCGGACTTGATTTGATAGGTTCCGGTGTTGTTTGTAGAAATTGAAAGTTTCAAAGTTCATTAAGCTTGAACCTATGTGTGATTCATGATTTTAGCGTTGTTTGTTGTGATTTGAGGTTTCAAATAAGTTCGTATAATGTTTTAGGACTTGTTGGTGTATTGGGTTGAGGTCTCAAGGGCCTCGGGTGAGTTTCGGATGGTTAACGGATCAAAATGGGACTTAAACAGCTGCTGCAAATTCTCTTCTGCTGTGAAATCGAGCTCCCAGAAATCGAGCCGAGGATCGAAGGCAGGCTCGAGATCCGGTGATCGAAGACAAGCTCGAAGGCCGGTGATCGAAGGCCACTGATCGAAGGCCATAAAGATCGAAGCCATGATCGATAGCCAGGATTGATGGCTGTGATTGAGCCCTAGGGTCGAGGGCCATGATCGAAGGCCATGACCGAGGCCCATGATCGAGGACCATGATTGGACTCCCCTTAATCGGACTCCCCATGATCGGACTCCTATGATCGAGGTCACCCTGGACAGATCTGTAAGATATAAAATCAGGGGGCTTCGTCCCATTCGCCATTTTTAACAACTTGGAGCTTGAGCAGAGGCGATTTTTGATATATATCTTCAAGGAAAAATATTGGGGTAAGTGTTCTTAACTCAATCTTGGTTAGATTACCCGAATCCAGCACGGTTTTTAACATTTATTGGTGATTTAAGTTGGAAAATTTTGAAAACCCTCTTGGATAGATAAGTGGATTTGAGGGTCGAATCGTTATTGGAATTTAGTCATTTTGGTATGGTTAGGCTCGTGGTTGAATGAGCGTTCATATTTCGTAACTTTCGCCGGATTCCGTGATGTGGGCCCCACGGGAAAATTTTGAGCTAATTTCGGATTTTATTGAAAAATGTAATATTTTCTTATGGAATTGATTACTATAATTTTTGTTGACTGTATCGAATTGATTATGACTAGATACGAGTCGATTGGAGTCGGAAAATCGAGGAAAAAGCATAATACTTGATTAAATTGGAGCAAGCCGAGGTAAGTGACTTGTCTAACCTTGTGTGGGGAAATTTCCCCTAGAATTGATATTAATGTGATTATTGAAATGTGTTGGAAGTCGTGTACACGAGGTGACGAGTCTGTACACGGGCTAAATGTGAAAGATTATATTTTTAAATTGTGTAGATCATTGTTGCGCATTTATTAAATTATTTTATCTTGTTATATTCTTCATCATTGATCTGTGATATATATATATATATATTTTAAATTTGTTTGCCTTTTCCTGCTAATTGTTTTACCTGTTTAATTGAAACTTAGTTTCTTTTATACTGTGCATTATTTGAAGGTTGATTTTCTTTAAATTAAATATTATTAATATGAAGTATTTGACATTTTTAAATTTGATATTGAAGCAACGTATTAAAAATTTAAAATATTATTTTTCTGAATTATTTATTCTTGAATATTTTCTTAAGATTTTTTTTTGGATTATTCTGGCATGAACCGTGAGCTCTTTATTATTGAAAAATATTGTTGTTGATTATTTTGTGGAAAATTGAAATATTGGGCACTTGAGGTGCAAATTGTGATATATTGTGATATTGATACGCATGCGGTGGTATGAGGTCTGGGTGTTGAAATGCATGCGGTGAGATAAGGGTGGCTTGATATGCGTGGCTAGTAGGGGTGACTACTAGAAGTCATGCGGTGTGATAAGGGTGGCTAAAACGCGGGATGCTATTTCGAAAAAAAATATTTTCTTTAAATAAATTGTGAAGGCTCGTGCGGTGATATAAGAAAATGAGATATTGTAAAATTATTTATAATTTGGGACTACGAGGCGGTACCTCGGTAGTGCCCTTGTTGATATTGATTTATGGCCATAGTTGCTTTCGATTAATTGTTGTGATTTTCATAAAGTTGAAGGAAATTCTGTTTTGATTCCACGAGATATTATTTGCAATTATTTGGTGTCATTAAATGTGACATACTATTTGATTCATTTCCAATGTCATTTTATTTTACTACATTGATAAACATTTTACCATGCCATTATTATATTCCAGTAGGGCCTCACCTGACCTCGTCACTACTCTACCGAGGTTAGGCTTGGCACTTACTGGGTACCGCTGTGGTGTACTCATACTACGCTTCTGCACATCTTTTTGTGCAGATCCAGGTACATTTTACCAGCCTAGACGTCAGTGAGTTACCTGCGCACGGAGACTTCGAGGTATATCTGCCAGCGTCCGCAGACTCCGGAGTCCCCTTCTATCATTTTATGTTGCTTCCTTATATTTTATTTAGACCTTGACATATAGAGACATTGAGAATAAATTCTTAGAAGCTTGTGACTTATTTCTACCGGGTTTTGGGAGTTGAAATTGTTTGAATTGTAGTTTATTTATTTCAGATATTTATTATTATTCCGCATTGATAGGCTTACCTAGTCTTAGAGACTAGGTGCCATCACGACATCCTACGGAGGGAATTTGGGGTCGTGACAATAGTAATAACCTATTACCATAGGTTATGTATCTATGTATTTATGAGCATCAAACATGGGTGAATTAGACTTAGAATCTAATTTTTCCAACATCCGAAATTCCTTATAAGATATGAATCTCGCGACCTACACATTGTATAAGTCTGAACAAGCTGTACCAACCCGCAGCCATAACCCAATCTACAATCACCGGGTATACCACTTGACTCAAATACCCATAGCAAAAATCTCCGATCACAGTAACTGCTCAGAACAACCCAATCCCGGTAATAAACCTCGTACCTAACAAAACCTCATCCTAAAACCTCCGTACACTGCCGATAATGAAAGAACACGCAGAAACTCATAACCATTCATCAAATCAACAAGCCATGGAGCTCTCTCTCCTTCAAGAAGAACTATAGCCAATTCTTAAGCCGACTTATGATATTATCCTTCCAAATATACCGCAATCAAATCCGATAGCACCCATCCTAGATCCGACGACTCCATCTTATCGAATACCCACTACTCTACTAACATGCAACACCAATACTACTTAGAGCCACAAACCGTTCAATCCATGCACCAATAAGCAACAATCCAAATGTATTCAATCAAGAAAATGACTCAATCAAGAGAATCGTCCCGCAAGCTCAATGGGTACCACCACAACGTAATGCTAAGAACCTACTACCCGACTCTAACACAAAGGTTCATACCTCAACATAACTCCGTTGCAATGCGCGATTCCATCCAAACATTGGTCCATATCATATATGTCGAGCCACCCTGCTCAAAATCAATAACCACGCCAAATTCGACATCAAGTACCCAAAGTGCATTACCATAACCACGGAGAATCAGATGACACAATGCCACATAAATCCCGAAAGGACATAACTAATACGCCCTCAATCATGCAACACCTAGTTACTCAATTACTCAAATTCCACTGCAAGACCACCATAGAACCGCACCATGTGTGCCAAAAACCAACGAATCACAACCCCTCGTAGCATAGAAGAGTATCTCACAGGAAATTTCAGAACACGAATAAGCTTAGCAACGACCAAATAGCACATCCCTCAACAATAGCATTATAGAGCCAACCAATCCAACTCGGTGTAGATTACACATCTTAATTGGGACTACCAATAGACCCCCAAATCAACTCCAGGTGCCCACAAATAGATAAAAAGGAAACCTCCAAAAATCTACAATGACTGAATCATAACACATACCATCATCTGGCTAGCTTCGAGTTTGCGTGAAATCACAGTTCAGTTTTGAAGGGAATGTCATGAAATTCGTAGGCAGCATGGACAGTTTCAGATAACTAGGTAATGATATTACTATTTGGTATGGCTTGATGAGAGTATACATTTCAGAAGGGTCAATGTGTTTGATTTATGGATACTTCACTGGTTCTGCGACACTCTCCTAGTTGATCGACTGTTGATATTCAAATTTTGCTATGTGGCACGGAAGAATTTTAGGAGAATTCCTCGTAGGATGATCGTGTATGAGAGATGTGTCAGGCATTCTGGCAGTGGAGTTGGGATCAGATATGGTGATTCTTGTGTTCTATGGATTTGGAGACTGGGAGCTCTCAGGAGCGGATGGTTTCATGGTTGTGAATGGTGAAGTCATGGTCGAAGCTAGCCAGATGATGGTATGTGTTATGATTCAGTCATTGTGGGTTTTCGGAGGTTTCTTTTTTTATCTATTTGTGGGCGCTCGGAGTTGATTTGAGGGTCCATTGGTAGTCTTAATTAGGATGTGTAATCTACACCGAGTAAGATTGGTTGGCTCCATAATGCTATTGTTGAGGGATGTGCTATTCGGTTGTTGCTAAGCTTATTCGTGTTCTGAAATTTCCTGTAAAATACTCTGCTATGCTACGGGGGGTTGTGATTTATTAGTTTTTAGCACACATGGTGCGGTTCTATGGTGGTCTTGTAGCGGAATTTGAGTAATTGAGTAATTGGGTATTGCATGATTGAGGGCGTATTGTTTATGTCCTTTCGGGATTTGTGTGGCATTGTGTCATCTGATTCTTCATGGTTATGATAATGCACTTTGGGTACTTGATGTCGAATTTCGCGTGGTTATTTATTTTGAGCAGGGTGGCTCAAGGTATATGATATGGACCAGCGTTTGGATGGAGTCGCGCATTGCAGCAGAGTTATGTTGAGGTATGAACCTTTTTGTTAGAGTCGGGTGGTAGTTTCTTAGCATTTCGTTGTGGTGGTACCCGTTGAGCTTGCGGGACGATTCTCTTGATTGAGTCATTTTCGTGATTGAATACATTTGGATTGTTACTTATTGGTGCATGGATTGCACGGTTTGTGTCTCTGAGTAGTATTGGTGTTCCATGTCAGTAGAGTAGTGGGTATTTGATAAGATGGAGTTGTCAGATCTAGGATGGGTGCTATCGGATTTGATTGCGGTATATTTGGAAGGATAATATTGAAAGTCGGCTTAAGAATTGGCTATAGTTCTTGTTGAAGGAGAGAGAGCTCCATGGCTTGTTGATTTGATGAATGGTTATGAGTTTATGCGTGTTCTTTCATTATCGGCAGTGTACGAAGGTTTTAGGATGAGGTTTTGTTAGGTACGAGGTTTATTACAGGGATTGGGTTGTTCCGAGCAGTTACTGTGATCGAAGATTTTTGCTATGGGTATTTGAGTCATGTGGTATACCCGATGATTGTAGATTGGGCTATGGCTGCGGGTTGGTACAGCTTGTTCAGACTTATACAACGTGTAGGTCGCGAGATTCAGATCTTATAAGGAATTCCGGATGTTGGAAAATTGGATTCTAAGGCTTATGGGCTAGGTTGAATTGAGAATTTTCAGTTATATTGTGTTATCGGACCTATATGGGATAGGGTGAAGTGGGATCACCCCCGGGTATGTGCATGGTAAGGTTATATGGCAGTTTGATGATTTTGAGAACAACTCTTGGCACGTTCGAGGATGAACGTATGTTTAAGTGGGGGAGAATGTAACGACCCGAACGGTCGTTTTTAGCACTCCATATAATGTATTAGGACTTGCGTGTAAAATTTGAGTTCATTCCGAGTTGATTTGATATGTTTCGGCGCGAGTTTTTGGAATTCAAATATTCATTAAATTTGATTTGAGGTGTGTTTCGTCATTTTGATGTTGTTATGCATGATTTGAGGCCTCGAGTAAGTCTGTGTTATGTTATGAAACTTTTTGGTATGTTCATACGGGGTCCCGAGTGGCTCGGGTGAGTTTCAGATAGGTTTGGGTTGTGTTGCGCTCGTTTTCCTTATGTTTCGACGCCGTTTCTTCAAGCATAAATGATATCATATTGAACAAATGAGCTCCGATTACTGTTTTGATTGAAGCATTAGATCCATATCGTAATTACAGACCCGTAGCAAAAAGAATCTATAACCCGGTCCAAAGCCTTTCCAATAACTCAAACTGATGCCCATCGCTCCCAAACTAGTCAATAAATGTGCAAATCCGTAAATATATACTATAATACTCATTATAATCCAATTTCCAACTCTGCTCGAAAAGTCGATAAAAATCACCCTTGGGCCCACGTGCCCGAATTTCGAAAATTTTCGAAGATGAACATTACCCATAACCTCACGAACTCAAATATATAATTTTTTCCCAAATCCATGCCCAAATTCGTGATCAAAATCCAAAAATGCCAATTTCTATGTCTTTCTTCAAAATCCCAAATTTCTATAAATTTTCATGTCTAAATCCATATATTAACCTTTTATTTTACTCACAACTAGTAAAAATCACTTACCTCATAATAGATGATGAAATCTACTCTTCAAAAGCTCCAAAACTCGCCTAACCAAAAAGAATTACGAAGGAAAATGGGCCAAATCCCGTCTTTAAAATGACACTGCCCAGCACTGCCCTCTTCGCGATCGCAGAAACACCCTCGCGATCGCGAAGGCCAAAAGCCAACCGCCCGGAATTTCTACTCCGAGGTCGTGGAGACCTTCCCGCGTTTGCGATGCCTCCACATCTCACTCCTTCGTGTTCGCGGTCCCTGAGCCGTGTTCGTGATGGCTTAGCGCCACCAGGCCCAGCTCCCCTTTTCTTCGCGTTCGCGAAGCCCATTCGCGTTCGCGTAGGACACCTCTTCCCCCTCTCCGCGTTTGCGAGCCCATAGTCACATTTGCAATGCATGATTCCTCCCCAGCTCCAGCTTCTCTTCACGATCGCGTTCCTTCAACCGTGATCGCGATGCTTAACAGGAACACCAGAAATCGACAACATCAAAACATCCCAACTTGGTCTGAAATCGCCCCGAGTCACACTCGAGGCCCCCGGGACCCCGTCCAATCACACCAACCAGTCCCAATACTTAACAAGAACCCGCTCGAGGCCTCAAATCACATCAAACAACGCTAAAATCATGAATCGCACCCAAATTCAAGCTTAATGAACTTTAGAACTTCAAACTTCTACATTCGATGCCGAAACCTATCAAATCACGTCAGATTGACCTCAAATTTTGCACACAAGTCACATTCGGCATTACGGACCTACTCTAACTTCCGAAATTAGAATCCAACCCCAATATCAAAAAGTCTACTCCCGGTCAAACTTTTCCAAAAAACCTTCAAATTCCAACTTTCGCCAAATGACCCCAAAATGACGTATGGACCTCCAAATCCACACTCGGATGCGCTTCTAAGACCAGGATCACCATACGGAGCTATTCTCAGACTCGGAATTCCAATCGGACATCGATAACATTAGAATACACTTCAACCCAAATTTATGAAATCTTTCCAAAATGCCAACTTTCCACAATAGGTGGCGAAGCGCCCCCAGGTTATCCAAAACCCGATCCAGACATACGCCCAAGTCCAAAATCATCATACGAACCTGTTGGAACCTTCAAATCCCAATTCCGAGGTCGTTTACTCAAAAGTCAAACCTTAGATAAATCCTCCAACTTAAAGCTTCCGAAATTAGAATTTTCTTTCCAAATAACCTTTGAACTTCCCGAAATTCAATCCCGACTACACGTATAAGTCATAATACCTGAAATGAAGCTACTCATGGCCTCAACTGCCGAATGAAGCGCTAAAGCTCAAAACGACCGGTCGGGTCGTTACATCGCGGATCAAATGCTACAAATTCCTCCATAAGTTTCAAGCCTCAAGCAATCAAGTTCAAGTCCAAGAAATCAAGTTCAAGTTCAAGCTCAAGAATAAAGAACAAATAAAGGTTCAAGAAGTATGAGTTCAAATCAAAGTTCGTGCTAGTTGAATTCAAGATCATCATTCGTGGCAATAATCAAAGCGTTCGCGATAGAACCAAATTCAATTTCAAGATCTACCCCAAAGGCCCTTAAATTTAAATTGAAAAAGTAGAATCATAGGATTCATAGAAATTGTAACACTCAAATATTTGAAATCAAATACTACGATTGTTACAATATTTTTAGGTCTCGATAATTTTCCTGACGCAAAATTTATTGTTTACAAATTCGGGTACGCCCAGTGGGACAATCTCTACCTCTCATCTCAGTTTTTCAATCACCAAAGTTCAAGAACATCGAAATGGCTTCAAAGAAAGTTAACTCCAGATAAACTTCCACCAAGGCTACTAATTTCAGGTTTTATGCCGATGTAGAAAGCATCCTTAATGTTACATTTGGAAGCTTTGGACCAACTACAAGGAGCAAAGCAATTTCTTTAGGACAACAAGCACTCCAAGTGTCATCCGCATCAACCCCTGTTTTTGGATCTTCATCTTCAAAGGAGCAAGATCTTTCACAAACACACCCGAAGGAGGAAGTGATGTTGCTGAAAAGATTAAGAAAATTCTTGCTATGCTTGACCTCTCCGGATCTAAGAACTTTGTTGTGAAGGAAGATGATGATGCTTCAAGTGATAGATCCTCCCCATTTACACCGCATAACTTGAGCCAATCAAGGATCAATCTATGTGACAATACATGCTACTCCTCATCATCCACAACAATCATGCAAGCCATGGTGACAAACGCTGCATCTGTGGAGGAGCAGTTGGAAAACTTGACGGAAGCAATCGCTAGCCTGACTAAATGCATGCAAAATCAACATGCTAGAATTGACAAGTTAACTAACAGGGTGGGAATCTTGAAGGAAGAAGAATCCACCCATGCACATGGAAAGCTCCCAAAAGTTCAAGAGATTGATCCTCCCCCACGACAAGTTGCATCAACTACGGAAATTCTAGTCTCTTTAGAAGGGATGATTCCGATCAATCAACTAAAGAAGTTCATTGAAGGGACTATAAAAAACAAATATGAAGTTGCTTCCAAGTCCTCCCTTACCTACACAAAGTCATACACTTCAAGGATCGATATGTTGAAGATATCGACTGGCTATCAACCACCAAAATTTCAATAGTTTGATGGCAAAGGCAATCCAAAGCAATATGTGGCACACTTCGTTGAGACGTGCAACAGTGCTGGGACTTATGGAGATTACCTCGTCAAGCAGTTTGTCCTCTCACTAAAAGGAAATACTTTTGATTAATACACATACCTCGAGGCTGGATCTATTGATAGCTGGGATCAACTAGAGCAAGATTCCTCAATCGCTTTTATAGCACGAGACATACTGTGAGTTTGATAAAACTTACAAATACTCGTCAACGAAAGGGTGAACCAGTTACTGACTTTATCAATCGTTGCAGGAATGCTAGCCTCAACTGCAAAGACAGGCTTAGTGAAGCTTCTGGCATAGATATGTGCATCTAAGGCATGCATTGGGGATTGCACTACATCTTGCAAGTTATCAAACCTATCATATTTAAAGAACTTGTGACTCGTGCCCATGACATGGACTTGAGCATGGCCTCCGCTGGAAATGAAAGGCTGCCTATCTATGAGCCTCACAAAGGGAATGACAAGCAAAAAGTCAGGAAATAGAGCAAGTTTGTACCCAAGTCTGAAAATAAAGAAGCTATGAATGTCAACACATAACCTATGAAGTTCAAAACGAAAGCGAGCAAGAAGCAAAGTACGAAATCCACTTCTTTTCAAGATAAGACAAGTGGAATGTTGACTCTAAAAGAAATGTAGGAGAAGGAGTACCCATTTCTAGATTCTAATGTGCCAGCTATTTTTGAAGAACTCCTCGAGTTAAATCTCATTGAGCTTCCGCAGATGAAGCGACCAAATGAAGCTGGGAAAATGAATGACCCAAATTACTGCAAATACCATCGACTTGTGAGCCACCCTCTGGAGAAGTGTTCTGTCTTCAAGGAAAAAGTTATGGACTTGGCTCGTCAAAAGAATTTTATGCTTGAAGATGAGAAAGCAAGCTCAAACCAAGTCCCTATCACCTTTGGCTCATTCAGTCCAGATGAATTATATACTTTCAAAGAAAGTAAAAATGAAGAATTACTAAAGAACAACAAGGTTGAAGTTGATCAACCAGATGATGATGAAGGTTAGACGTTGGTGACTCGTCGAAGGTGCCACAAAAGAAGCCCAGAAAAAGAATCAAAAGAACAACCAACAAGTAAAATGATGGTAAAGAGACCAAAGAAACAAAATCCAGTTAAACGTTTAAAGAAAGCAAAGGTGGAGGTATACCAGCCTCAAAAGCCACGACATCTAGTGACCTTGGAGGAGTTCTTGCCAAATTGGTTCCGCACAAAGATTTCCCATAATGGTAGTGAGGCCTTTTGTTTCCATACTGGCAAAGGGGAAGAAAAGAGTGATGACCTACCGTTGGCACCATCTTTAGAAAATCTCATCGAGCTCATTCCTCAATAAGTTAATGCTTGTGAGGAAAAAGTTACGTTCACAAATGACGATCTTCTACTAGGTGACACTCCTCATAACCGCCCATTATACCTGGTTGGCTATATGCGCGATGAAAGGGTAAATCAAATTTTGGTTGATGGAGGATCCTCAGTGAGCATCTTGCCAATTCTCATTGTGAAAGAACTTGGTATTTCCATGAACAAACTCTCAGAAAGTCGTGTGATGATTCAAGGATTCAACCAAGGGGGAAAAAGAGCCATAGGCACGATCAGTTTGGGGATCACCATTGAAAATACGCAATCAAGTGCATGGCTGCATGTGATCGATGCAAAGACTTCATACAACATCATGCTTGGAAGGCTTTGGATACATGAGAATAAAGTGGTTCCATCTACCTACCATCAATGTTTGAAGTACTACGAGGGAGAAGTCAAGAAGAAGATAGTTGCTGACGACGAGCCATTCACCGAAGCTGAGTCACACTTCGCCGATGCAAAGTTCTACTTTAAGAACCGCATTGTGAAGGAACTAAAAGCCGATGATGTCATGAATGGGAAGAATGACGAGTCCACGACTAAAAGAGCTAAGGTGGTTGCCGATAAAACCAAAGTTGCTGCTGAGGAGGTATACCCCTAAGTCAAATAAATCTCATAGAGGGAATGATGTATCTTATGCAAGAAAGTAACTGCACTCCGCTATGTCCTTAAAAAGAAGAAAGAAGATGGAGAATCAGCCAAACTCCAAACCAATATGCTAAGGGATTTAACTCTTCCGATCAAATGAACTGAGGCAGTAAAGTTGCCCTCAACGCTACTTGTAGGATCTGTGGACCAAAATCTTTCGCAGAATGTGGCAATCCCTACAAAGCGTGCAGATGAAGGCTTTGATCCTAATGATTACATGCTATTTGCAAAGCTGGATATAATCCTAATGAGCCATTAAATTTAGGTAATCTCCCATTAGAAGCTACTACAAGGCAACCACGTGAAGGTCTGGGATACAAGCAACCATCCCCAGTTCTCATCTCCATAAGAAGGGCAAGCAATAATTATATCACTGTAGAAGATGAATCTGTTGCTTCTAACAGACCTTCAGTCTTTGATCGACTTGGAAAACCAACTGTGAGGACTTTTGTATTTGAGAGATTGGGTCCATTAAAGAAGGGGAACAAGTTCCAAAGAAATTATTGAAATACAAGAACACCCGCTTCACCCAAAATTCAGAAAATCTCTAAGGATTTCTAAAGTCCGGTTCCTTCTAGAATTAGGGGACAAACAAAACTTGTGGTTTCATGTAAAGAAGTACTGAAGGTAAAGCCATATAGTATGGTCTACACTAAGGAACGTGTCGAGGACGAAGAAAGTGTGGGTTCTTCGTATCATGTTACTGCATAAGGCAAGAATGGTATTTTGTCTCTAATGGAGGATGATGAGAAATTGGAGGATATTTCACCGTGTTATCACATATGCTTCAACGATGGGCACCCTCAAGAAGATGAAAACGCAAAAGATGTTTCACCTGAACTTGAAGAAGGGGTGAAGACAACAATGGATGCCTTAAAAGAAGTTAACCTTGGAACTGATGAAGAGTCAAGACCCACCTACCTAAGTGCTTTACTAGAAGTTGATGAAGAAAGCACTTATGTTAAGTTACTCAAGGAGTTTAGGGATGTCTTTGCTTGGAGTTACAAGGAGATGCCTGGCTTGGACCCGAAAGTAGCAGTCCATTACCTTGCAGTTAAGAATGGCGCTCATCCTGTTAAGCAAGCTCAAAGGCGCTTTAGGCCGGACTTGGTTCCCCTAATTGAAACTGAAGTTAACAAAACCATCGAAGTTGGCTTTACTCGTGAAGTTAAATACCCAACATGAATTTCAAGTATTGTCCCTATAAGGAAGAAGAATGGCCAAAATTCGAGTGTGTATTGACTTTAGGTATCTCAACAATACATGACCTATGAATTTCTGCTTCCTATTCCAGAGCTTATGATTGATACTACGACTGGGTACGAGGCAATGTCATTCATGGATGGTTCTTTGGGCTATAACCAAATTTGTATGGCGCCAAAAGATAAAGAGCTTACTGCATTCCGTACCCCAAAGAGTATTTATTGCTACAAGGTAATGCCTTTTGGCTTGAAGAACGGTGGTCCTACTTATCAAAGGGCTATGAAGAATATCTTTGATGACCTTCTCCACAAGAATGTCGAATGTTATGTTGATGACTTGGTGGTAAAATCAAGAAAGAAGAGCGACCGCTTGAAAGACTTGAGAATGGTGTTTGAGTTTCTCCGGAGGTAGCAACTTAGGATGAATCCATTGAAATGTGCCTTTGAAGTTACTTCTGGAAAGCTTCTTGATTTCATTGTCCAGCATCGAGGGATCAAATTGATCAAGCCAAAGTAGATGCAATTTTGAAAGTGCCTGAGCCTCGAGATATTCATGAATTAAAAAGCCTACAAGGAAAGATAGCATACCTTAGGAGATTCATCTCAAACCTAGCTGGGAGGTACCAACCATTCAGTCACCTTATGAAAAAAGGCGTTCTTTTCAAGTGGGACCAAGCTCGTAGCAATGACTTTGAAAGTATTAAAACTTACTTGATGAAGCCTCTACGTTTGGCAGCCCTTATGCCTGGAAAGCCGTTGATACTATACATTTCGGTACAATAAAGGTCTGTTGGAACACTATTGGCCCAAGAAAATAATGAGGGAAAAGAAAATTCCCTTTACTACTTGACAGGATGATAACATCAAATGAGCTGAATTATTCGCCAATCGAAAAGTTATGTTTGGCCCTAGTCTTCTCAATTCAAAAGTTGAAGCACTAATTTCAAGCTCATGTCGTTCGCCTTGTTTCTAAGGCAAATCCCATCAAGTTTGTAATGTCAAAACCAATCCTTAGCGATCCATTAGTAAGATGATACCTCCAATTTCAACAATTCGAGATTGTATACATTTCCCAAAAGGCTGTAAAAGGACAAGCATTGACTGACTTCTTGGCAAATCACCCGATACCTAATAATTGGGTACTTAGTGTTGAACTACCTGAAAAAGACGCAATGGTCGTCAAAGTAAAACCTCCTTGGAAGATGTACTTTGATGGTGTTACACATCATGGAGGAGCTGGTGCTGGCGTAGTTTTTTTCACTTCTCAAGGGGAAGTTCTGGCCTACTCCTTCACTTTGACACTACTATGTTCCAATAATGTTGTTGAGTATCAAGCATTAATACTTGGGCTTGAAATGGCTATAGATATGAAGCAATTGTAATTGCAAGTCTTTGGTAACTTCTAGTTAGTGGTCAATCATTTTTTAGGTAGCTACGAGGTCAAGAAACATGAACTACGCCTTTATCATAATTATGCTAAGAATCGATGGGATGGATTGGTGATGTGAATATTCAACATGTACCTAAGAAAGAAAACAAGAAGGCTGATACTTTAGCTACCCTAGCTTCATCGTTAACCCTGCCTGATCAAGCGCAAGTTACTATCTTCAAAAAATGGGTAGTACCGCCACCAAATGGGGGGGGGGAGTGAAAAAAATGAATTCGAGCATCTGGTCGCAGTTTCTGAAGTTGAGAAGGAAGAATGACGACAACCCATTATCGACTACTTAAGCTATGGAATACTTCCAGAAAATCAGAGGAGAAGGACTGAAATCCGTCATCGTGCACCTTGTTTCCTTTACTACAAAGATACTCAATACAGAAGATCATTTGAGGGAGTACTCTTATGATGCTTAGGGGAAGATGAAGCACTCCAAGCTTTGCAAGAAGCACATTCTGGGGTATGTGGGTCACACCAGTCTTAACCAAAGCTCTACTTCCATATAAAAAGGATGGGGTATTATTGGCCAACAATGGTAAAAGATTGCTTGGACTACGCTCGAAGATGCAAAGCTTGCCAATTCCATGCAAATTTTATTCATTAGCCTCCTAAAGTGTTACATCCGACTGTTGGATCATGGTCGTTTGACGCTTGGGGACTTGATGTTGTTGGACCACTGCCAAAATCCTCTGGTGGACACTTATACATCTTGGTTGCGACTGACTACTTCTAAAAATAGGCTGAAGTTGTTGCTTATAAGGAAGTAAAGAAGGAAAATATTGCAAGTTTCATCCGACTGTTGCATCATGTCCATTTGACACTTGGGGACTGGATGTTGTTGGACCATTGCTAAAATCCTCTGGTGGACACTTATACATCCTGGCTGCAACTGACTACTTCTCAAAATGGGCTGAAGTTGTTGCTCTTAAGGAAGTAAAGAAGGAAAATGTTACAAGTTTTATCCGAGTAAACATAATTTATCGCTTTGGAATTCCTTATTACATAATAACGGATAATGGCAAGCCATTCGATAATAGGTTGATGAACAAGATTTGTGATCTCTTTGGCTTCAAACAACGTAACTCCTCTGTGTACAATGTTTCCGCCAATGGTCTAGCTGAGGCATTCAACAAGACTTTATGCAACTTGTTAAAGAAAGTTGTCTCCAAATCCAAACGAGATGGAATGACCGTATGGAAGAAGCTCTGTGGGAATATAGGACAACTCACTGCATGCCAACACAAGCGACCCCTTATTCACTCATCTATGGAGTCGAAGTCGTTTTGCCACTCAAGTGTCAAATACCTTCATTATGATTAGCTATTCAAGAAGGGATCACTGATGAAGTAAATGCTCGACTTCGATTAGCAGAGTTGGAGCCTCTTGATGAAAAGAGGTTGGAAGCTCAACAGAGTCTTGAATGTTATCAGGCTCGAGTGTCTCGCGCCTTCAATAAAAGAGTTTGCCCAAGATCTTTTCAAGTAGGAGATCAAGTCCTTGCCATACGAAGACCCATTATTACTTCCCATAAATCTGTAGGGAAGTTTACATCAAAAATGGGATGGTCCATATGTCGTGCAAGAAGCTAATTCAAGTGGAGCCTACAAGCTGGTTGATACAGATGGCATGAGAATTTTCCCTATCAATGGCAAGTTTTCAAAGAAGTATTATCCTTGAAGTTGCAACGCTCCTGGACGCACGACCATAAACTGCATGTCATGAAGCTCTTCAAATTTGAGCAAAATCTTCAGGTTGCAAAGCTCCTCAAAATACGAGCTTAAATTGCAAATTGCTACGCTCCTTAACGCTAGAGCATAAACTGCATGTTACTCATTGCCCGCAAGAGTATAAATTGTGTACGGCCCAAAAGAAAGTCCGCTAGGTTGAAAACCTCGAAAGAGGCGGCCTAGAAAAAAGTAGAGGGAAATAATAATAATAATAATAATAATAATAATAATAATAATAATAATAATAATAATAATAATAATAATAATAATAATAAAATAAAATAAAACTCACCCATTCTGAACTACGGTATGACTTGATCCTCTTCACCAAGGTACATAGGCAACTTAGAGTTTCATTCTAAGTTCAGTCGCATGAGTTCAAAAGATACATATTGCCCCAATCGTTGTTCGAATGAAGTACGACAAAATGTAATCCATTCAATTAGCATTGAAAATCGAGCTGAGATACCATTCTTTTGTTAAACTTGGGTCACATTTGATTTAAAGGGGCCAAGCCGCTATGGTAAATCGGTGTCTTCAATAAGATGATTATATTCTTTTAGGAGGCTACAAATTATTTGAATGAAAGTCTGGGGATTCGCTATGTCTTCATGTTCGCATAACTTTCAAGTTTGTTGGTCTTCATATTCGCTCACTGCCCTAAAAAAAGGGAAGAGAAGAGAGGCATCAAAAGGGAACACAAGTATAAGAAGAAAGATTGCTTGACACAACGTTTCAAATTTAGTGAGACTTGAACCCAAGATATTTATGAGAATTAAGCACTTGAATTTTTATTGATAGCAAGAAAAATGTCTTGTGATCCCGAGGCTTCCATACCAAAACATAAAAGTGTTTTTGAAGTCGCGCCAATTCGGAACTGTCGGTATATTAAAATTTGATGTTGATTTCGAAATGCTATCCGAAACTATCCTTAAGGTATTAAATTTTATATTTTGGAAATATTTTAGATTTTGAAGTCTTGTTTTCAAAAAATTAAACGTTTCGTGATTTCGACATTCCTACATCAAGATATAAAAGTTTTGGTGAAGTCGCGCAAGTTTGAATTCGTCAGCATGTCAGAATTTTACGTTGACTTTAAAATATTATCTGAAACTATCCTTAAGGTATTAAATCTTTCAATTTGGATATGATTTAGATTTGAAGTTTTGTTTCACAAAATTCAAACGGCTCATGATTTCGATGTTCCTACACTAAGATACAAATATTTTGGTGAAACTGGGCAAATCTGACCCTATCAACGTGTTGGGATCTAAAGTTAATTTCAAAATATTATCTGGGACATCTCTAAAGGTGTTTGATTCCAAATTTTGGATGTCTTAGATCTTGAAGTCTAGTTTCCGAAAAATTAAGCGGTTCATGATTTTGACATTTCTACTCCAAGATAAAAAAATATTTTGGTGAAGCTGTGCAAATCTAAAACTATCAACATGTTAGAATTTAAAATTTGTTTTAAAAATAATATCTGATATGATTCTGAATGTGTTTGATTCCAAATTTTGTATATGTCTTATATTTTGAAGTCTAGTTTTCAGAAAATCAAACGGTTCGTAATTTCGATGTTTCTACACCAAGATACGAATTTTTTGATGAGACTGCACAAATTTGAAATTGACAACGTGGTGCAATATAAAGTTAGTTTCAACATATTGTCTAGGACGATTTTAAAGGTGCTTGATTGCGAATATTGGATACATGTTAGATTTTAAAGTTTAATTTCTACGAAATTAGATGGCTCATATTTTTGACGTTCTCTCATTGAGATATGTACTTCCTACCGCAAAGCTATAAAGGTGATGAACAATATTATGTTCAAAGAAAAAGGAGGATGTATCTTCAAATACAGAGAATTCAAGACATGAACGGCAACGATGTTTAAAAGAAAGCCAAATTCTATTACATAGACGTCAATGCATCGTGCTAAGCAAGCAACTATTGATATTGATCCAGAAAAAGGAAAACATCAATGAAAACACGCAATATAAAGTAAACATCAATGAAAACACGCAATATAAAGTAAAACAGATAGAGTTTTCATTTCCAAGAATAGTTGCTAGTTGACCGAAGCCAAGAAAAAAATAAAAGGCAAATAAAATACTCTATATAGGCTAATCTAAACAAAATTTGTAATTGACCAAGTCCTTAAGGGTGGCTTCTAAGTGTTATTTCTTCGTTTCCATGTCGGCCAAGTCATCAGCAGTCGCCAAGGAAACATGAGAACATCTACAGTACTCCTCTTTAGCAGATGAGTCTCTAGATTTAATCTCTTCAACCTCTTTCTTGGTAGCATCTCGGAGAGCTCTTAACAGTTTTACCTTCTCCTTGGCCTCTTTGAGAGATTGACTGGTAACAGATAGTTTCTCGACCTTATCCCCTTTTTCAATCAAGACAAGATCAAGATGTTCCTTGGTTTTAAAAAATGACTATGATATTTCAATGTCCACAACCTTATCAAATAGAGTTGATCGTTCCTGATCATATGAAGTGCAAGCTTAAAGAAAGACGTCAACAGGTCTTTTAGAGGAGAAATATCCACGCCCTTTCCATCCATCTCCTCGAGAATCACTTGGATCTCGAATTGAAGAGAAGAAGCATTGTCTACAGTAAGGTCGAAAGTTTGGCATGAATTTTAGCCTAGGCATTCAAGATGAAATCCTTGCGAAGAGTCAAGACAACCTTTCTCCCGTCAAAGATAGACATCGTTGGTGCTAATCGTTGGTGAAAATTAGGCCCCGATTTTTCTCCAATATTAGGAATGGAAGTCATCTCTAGGTCCGACTTAGATATTGGAAGTGATTTCCTCGAGCCCGGATCCGCCACAGATTCAGTACTACCTCGTGGCTTGCTTTGGGGTGACGCTATCGAAATATGATCACCGTTTGGTTGAATAAAAAAAAGATAGACGGCAAGTGAAGTTACCTGTATATTATAAGACAATATGAAAGTTATAAGCATTATCTCTTGAATGACCTTCAAAGTCTTTGAAGCACTGCCAATACTGTCAGTGATCTCGACTACACCCAAATCAGTGTCTGCTTGTTTATTTGAATATGGCTTCACCCGCTTGAAGTTTTGATTGCCATGGCTACTATCACTCTTATTTTGGGAAGGACGTTTGTTAGAGGTAGGGACACCGATGCCTAATGGAAAGGAACTCTCATTGACTTGATGATCCTTAGAAGGTCCCTTCTTTTATTGAACTTTTTTATATCGAGGTTCCTTGATGTCGCGTGGTGCAACCACTTTGGATTTTAAAGTAGGAGGTTTGTCCTCCTTGTTATGCTCTTGAGGCGTGATCTCTAAAGGCGCATTAGTGACTGGCCTAACAAAAGTCACCAAAGATTCTAAATGATCTTCAAGAAAGCTCTCATGCACTCTTGTCCGCTAGGATCTGTACTTTGACGAAAATAGCTTTTTTGCCATAGATATAGCCAGGGGAAAGGTCTCCCTCGCATTGGTGGAATTATGTGACACACAAATTTGCCAAAATCTGAGTCCTTCTTCTAATGAGGCGCTACGAAGGTCATTTTTCAAAATACCAGGACTAGTTTGATTTAATCCAAATTGACGGCTGAATCGATGTGGACTATATGGTTCAAGAACGAAAGAGTTCCCACGCCTCAAAGGGATATAATTAAAATGGATACTCATAAAATAATTGACTTTCGGTTCCGATGCTTTATCATTATCCTAAAAATAGTACGGTTCGGACCCCTCCGATATGGTAGAAGTCCAAGATACATTATCCGCTTGATGGGTGTGTTTTCTTGCATTTGTATAATTCAAATACCATGCACGCCTTCCCCAGAATACGCCACCATAAATGGAACTTATGGTCCTTTTGGAAGCCCGTAGTGTGTCCTGAAGTAGTGAGCAAGCCAACCATATACATAATGAATGGGAAAAGAGATTTTGATATGCTCGAGCTGCGAGGACTTGGAGATCTTGTTCAAACCATAGTAGATGCTCGCCAGAACTGGGATTTCAAGGCCGAATTTTCATCCATATGACATCATGCTCGTCGTTTTAAAGGTATCGAGTCGAATAAAATCACCATCTTCAGAGGGAAATACAAATGCACACAAATAACAAAATAAGAATACCGCCAAATACGTGCTTCTCTCTTTTCATGTCGAAACCCAAGATTATCAAACATCGTCTCATTCGTGCTAGACCATGCAACTACTTCTAGTATAGCTCCAGTGGAATTGTGCGTTGACTTCAAACGGGTAGGCTTTTTCTCCCTCCTTGCTGGAGCAAGTTTATATCTAAAGTCTCTCATGCACCAAAATTTAATCCACTTGCTAAATGAGACCTTTGGATCATGACTCTCCCCTTCTTGAAGATGGTTAAAGGCAGTAAACAGGTATCCACAAGCTCGAGGAGTAAATCTTTAATTCTTCTCATCAACACCTGTGAGTTCGATAGCTTCGGGCACAACTTCTTCGTAGGGAGAACCTCCAATAGGTAAAATGCCAGTAGTATATAAATCCCAAAGAGATATTCATAGTTCTCCGGTAAGGTATTTGTTGTGGGACACCAAGTTTCAAGAAACAAGATGTTTGAATTTCGATCATATGTAAATAAAGAAGCATAGACGATATCATAAATTCTTGTTGTCTCCAAATTTCGTTGACTTCTGCCAAGTATGTTTTCAGCCCATTCCCAATATCCCGGGATATAATGATATTCACCGTCAATTCTCAAAGTATCTCCCCAATGTATCTCCCTTTGAATCATACGTCGTCCTACAAGGAATGGTACTCCCGATATTGAGTTTTTATTGGTAAGGAGTCTGAAGAGACCACATTTTAGTTGGCTTTTGGTTGTGCTCTGAAGTCCAATCTACCATATGGAGGAAATTCTGCAGAGGTGGCCACAATTACGAGATACTTGCGCTTGGAGGATGGAGATGTGTAGTCTCTGAAGTGAACCATCTCTTCAAAACTGCATATGCGAAAAATATTAAGTCAACGACAATTGACAAAAGGAGGAGAAAATTCTAGTCCTTTGTGTTTTAGGCTAATTTCTAGATGTGATTAAGAAAATATAGATTTGTCGTCTATATGTTGATATGGATTTGTCCGTGTCTATATGGTGATAGAGATTTGTCCGTGTCTATATAGTGATATAGATTTGTCTGTCTATATGGTGATAGGGATTTGTCCGTCTATATGATGATATGGATTTATCCGTCCATATGGCAATGTGAATTTGTCCGTTTATATGTTGCGAGGGATTTATCCTCCTATATGTTATTGTAGATTTGATCATCTATATATCGTGATGAATTTATCCTTCTATGGGACGTCATGGAGTTGTCCGTCAACTTGGCACTCGACGACTCTTCTCTTCTTAACCTACAACAACCAAAAAAAAAAGAAAAAAGAAGACAACGAGAAAACACAGAAGAGCGAGTTACCTGTTGAATACAAACTCAATTAGGCTTGAGGGCGATATGTCTTGATGCTTACGATTGAAGAACATTGGCGCTATATATAGCTAAGAATAGCGGCTGTCAAGAATCTATTTTTCGACGTGGGATCGCCGAAATCAGTTACCGAAGAGAATTTGAATTGCTAAGGCAGCGGTATAATTGCACGAGATCTACTTGGCTGACTCTAATTCTAATATTACTTAGCTTCTTCAAATTCAAGTAGGAATCAAAAATTCCACAAAGTTCAAGTTAAAGAGCTCACGGTTTTCTAGTCATGTAGGGATATATGGATATGATGATGTCTTCCACGTGGATTTCCGTGT